>NC_071387.1:21219564-22588731 GCF_022682495.2 Desmodus rotundus
AAAAGATAGCTTTGCTGGACAGAGTAATCTTAGATGTGGGTACTTGCCTTTCATGAATTCTTTTGAGCCCCTTCTTGTCTGCAAAGTTTCTTTTGAGAAATCAGCTGATAGTCTATTGGGAGCTCCTTTGTAGGTAACTCCCTCCTTTCTCTTGCTGCTTTTAAGATTCTCTCCTTATCTTTAATCTTGGCTCATGTAATTATGATGTAACAGGGTGCAGCTAGGGGGACCCTGAATAGGGATTTGTAATGGGGTTCAGAACTCAGGGTGTCCAGGAAATATTTTTTAAAAAAATGGGATGTCCTCACCCCCGCAGGTCTAAACTGGGGCATGGGACACCTGGAGCAGGGCCATTGAGAGTTGTTTTGCATAGCAAGTTTTGCAAATAACCTCAGGCATGGTCATATATAAGTTTTAACTGGTTTCATGAATATTTAAATAGCTGTGGCAATGCTTTGAGCCAGGGGGGTTGGGAGTGACTTCTACCCAGGATGTAGCTGGTAGGCAACTCCCCCTGGTTACAGTGCCTGTGTGAGAGCTTGGAGATGATTGGCTCCACGCCATGGGGCCACGCCCACCAGGCTTACTATGGCAGCCAAGAGGCTGGAAAAATAGGGGAATGGTGGCAGGTGTAACTGATTGTGGGAGGAGTCGGAAATGGGGCTGCAGAGGAAGATTGGTGCTGGGATTATAACCCAGGTGTGGCAACCATGCTGGGTGGTTGGAACCACGTGGCTTTGAGGTGCTCCTTATTGCCTAGTGGCTTAGGAAGCAAGAGAGACCTTGCTGGGAAGAAAAGGGGTGAAAGGACTCTTGTCAGTGGGCCACGAGAAGGTGCCACATGGGCTTGGATTAACTGGAGATCATGGTGGTGACACAGCTGATGGTGCCAGGAACCGAGGGGCTGCCTGAGCCATGGACTTCTACTTCTTTTCCTGAGATACGGTACCCCAGACCAGGCAGAGGGGGAAGGAAGGACTGTGTGCATTTGTGGGTATTCTAAGGGACTTTGAGATTTCAATGAAGACATTAAGTCATTACTCTTAAGTTTGTATAACTTTTGAATAAATAATTCCTTCCCTTTTCACCAATCTCTGGCATTGAGAGACGTCTTTCCCTGGTGGTGGGCAAGGCGAACCTAATATGGGGGGGCCCCCAGAGCACAAAGGGGGTGCCCATTGGGTAATAGTATATCATCACTCACCCACCCAGGGTCTGTTCTGTAACAATGTGCCTTGGTGTGTTCCTCCTTGAGTCCAACTTCTTTGGGACTCTGAGCTTCCTGGACTTCCTGGAAGTCTATTTCCTTTGCCAGATCGGGGAAGTTCTCCTTCATTGTTTTTTCAAATAAGTTTTCAATTTTTTGTTCTTCCTCTTCTCCTTCTGGCACCCTTGTGATTTGGATGTTGGAACGTTTAATGTCCTGGAGGTTCCTAAGCCTCTCCTCATTTTTTTGAATTCTTGTTTCTTCATTCTGTTCTGGTTTAATGTTTCTTTCTCCCTTCTGCTCCAAACCCTTGATTTGAGTCCTGGTTTCCTTCCTGTCACTATTGGTTCCCTGTAGATTTTTCTTTATTTCACATAATGCAACCTTCATTGCTGCCTGGATCTTTTTTTATGCTGTTGAAGTACCCAGTGAGTTCCTGGAGCATCCTGATAACCAGTATTTTAAACTCTGCATCTGATAGGTTGGCTATCTTGTCCCTTAGTTGTATTTTTTCTGGAGCTTTGAACTGTTCTTTTATTAGGGCCTTTTTTTTTTTTTTTTTTTTTTTGGTCTGGGTGCTCTTGTTAACACGGTAAGCGGTGGGGCCTTAGGTGTTCACCAGGGCTGGGTAACCCATGGTGCTTCGTTGTGATGCTATACATGGGGGAGAGGTCCGAGGGGGAACAGTGTGGCTTGCTCCGTTCTCTGTCCCTGCTACCCACAAGCAAGTTGGGCCCTTCTGGTGCTGATTCCTGGTGGGTGGGCTTGTGCATGTTCTAGGCCCCTGTGGGTCTCTCCAACAAACTCTCTTGTGAGGATGGGAGTTTCTCCCGCTGCCTCAACCCCCACAGGAGTTTTCAGTCAGAAGCTTTGAGGCTTTATTTCCCCGCTGGAGCCCTGGGTTGCGTGATCTGTCTCGTTCCCCAGTTGTTCGAGTTTATTGCAGGCAGATGGGGGACCGCCCAGTCTGCCAGCCGCAGCCTCACCTGGTGGGCAGCTGCTGCCTTGCCCGCTGCTCCTACCAGTCTGGATGAATGTTTCAACTCCCTGGTTGTCAGACTTCCATACAGTTCGATTTTGTCAGTTCTGGTTGTTTTTTGTTTTTAAATTTATTTTTCCTTTTGGCTGTGTGAGGAGGGCACAGTGCATGTACCTATGCCTCCATCTTGGCCGGAAGTCCCCCAAATACTCTTTTAAATTACAGTGGGAATAATGGTGAATGATGCCAGGTAATGTTATATGTAAAATAGCTATAATTCGTTTACTATCTTTAGTAGCTTTATGTCATCTTCAGGAATCGCCACGCCGCTCCGGCTGGGATTCGCCAGCCTGTGCATCCTTGTCCGTTCACAGCACTGCCAGGGTGCGTGTTTGCACAGCTATCCTGTGTCGCGTCTGGTGGGCGTCCTGGGGACAGTCATACTGGCCCTCGAGTTACAAGTTATTCTTGGGAGTCAAAAATAATGTGTAAGTTGTACTTACAAAATACTTGTACATGTCTGAAATGAGAATATTCTCTTATTTAAGTTCAAGTGCAGGTGGGGAAGGGACACCGTGACTTCTACAGCAGAGGGGCACAGGGAACCAAAGGAACTTACACGTCAGGTGATTTCTTCTGTATTACACAACTGTTTTATTTAAAAACAGGTATTTACATGTTCACATATTGTAGCCCTTAACGAAAAAAAAACAATTTTTAAATTCTTTTATTTAAAATTCAGGGAACATGAATATACAGTCTTAAATCATAAATTCAGGTTTTTTTAGTTCAAATGATGTGAAAGCTTTTGTTCTGTTCAAAGGCCTGTCTTTGAACTACAGTAACTTCTCCTTTGCTCATTACCATTATTACAATGTATGTACTACATTATAATACTCCACAAGTTAGGAAAGCCCTTTGTATTTTAAGTCAAGCCCTTTGTATATTTCAAGGCCCTTTCCTGCTGGGCCTCGGATAAGAACTACAGCGTTCCAGTTCTACTCTGTCTCAGAGAGGAAGGCCATCCAGCGGCACGAGGGCTGGAGAAGGTTCACTCTACATGCTGCCTCTCCCCTACGTCCTGGAGAGGAATTAGGGCAGACGGGGTGGGACTAGGCTTTTTGGTAGGGTCACGTGGAAGCAGAATGGGTAGGAAAGGCCAGCTCTTGTTTCTTTTACCTTCAAACTGATGGGAGTTTGAGCAAAACCAGTGAGCCCTGATGTAACATTCAAACAGAAGTATGTCAAAATGAAGTGTTTACTAATGAGTTACAGGATGATGGGTAAGTTATTTTTACTTGCTACTTAAAACTTTTGTCTTTTCCAAATATCCTCAAAGTGTTTTGCTTGTTTTTAATTAAAAAAAAACCAAACAAACCACGTTTTGCTTGCCAGTTTTTAGAAATAGAAAAGCAAAAAAGAGCAGCGTGAGTTCGTAGCAGGGCAGATCTGGGAGGCTGAGGACAAAAACGGGAAGCAAGGCTTCTGTGCAGAAGGCTGGCTGTCAAGCGTGCTTCTCGCCGTTTGCCGGGGCTGCTTTAGTGCACTGATCCAGTCCACATCGCTTTTTATTCCATCTCAGGCCTCACGGTACAGCAGTTATGGCGTTAATGCGCTTTACCACGACTTCCTCATATTGTTTTTGTGTCAGTAACCCTTCTGTTATGCTTTTACTTTCTTCAAATTTGGGCAACACAACTGCAATGTAACCTTCAGTGGATGGCTAGAGAAGAAATAGAACATGTAGCTTATCCAATGACAAAAATCAGATGAAAAGTATGTGGATGGGATCATGTGCCCCCCGACCCCCCTTACCTTCTCCTGAAGAATAGAAGGCTTATGGAGAATATTTTCATTCACTTCCATCAACCGTCCTCGGACACAGCTGTTGAAAAAAAAACTGTCTGTAAAATAATTTTACCTCCCCCCCCCCCAAATTATGGTTAAAATGTAACTCACCTAGATATAGTATATTCTTCTCCGTCTGAGCAGTAAATCTTACACAGGGGTGCAAGCTCTGTTAGAAACTGTGCCCCCTGATAACAAAAGGGAAGAGGTAAGTAACTGACGTACATTCTCACTTCCCTTTGAGAGGTAATCCGTGTTATCACAGGATATATTCCTGGACTTCATGTTCCAAAAACTATTCATTTATTCAAATGTTTGAATAACAGTATGAGTGCCTGCTATGGGCCAGGTTCTAGGGGGAACGGCAAACTAAGACACATGCAATAATAACTAGTTTAAAGATTAAGAATATATTTTATGAACTTTAAATGAGAAAGCTGCATATAGCCAGGTGTAAAGATTTCGACAGGGTAGGAACATTCATCAATAAGCAATAGAAAATTTAACACAACACAGTGAGACAGCAAAATTGTACAAAGTTAGTTCCATTAAGATCCCTACCTTCTCTAAGGCTTTTTGAAAAAGGGATGTTTTTCTAGTTAAAAAGTAATGAACTTTGTGGAAAACTTGGAAAATATAGAAAAGTTTTCAGTAACAAGTAAGAATTGTTTACCCATTATCCTGTAACCTAGAAGTAAGTACCACATTTTGACACATACATTAGAAAGCTATGGCAGGGTCTTGTTTCGTGTACTTTACTCTATGGAAATATGGGGAGTGTCTGACAAAAATCTACAAGGATGCTCATGGGAAACTCATGCAGGTATGTCGCATGTGTTGCTCTTTTTTTCTCCCTCCTGGACTTTTTCCTGTAGTGAACACAGGCATCTGAGTCACGATGCTGTTCCCTATGATCTCAATTACTCAAAACGTTATTAGACGACATTCAGATATACCACCTTGGCTTCACTCCTCTGCACGTGGGCACTTCATTTCAAAATACTAGTCAGTGCAACTCCCCACCTTTAGGAGGAGGGGTTGGGTATTCAAACTCAGAGGGCTTGTCTACTACCACTGCAACTGGGTCAAAGAGCAGAAGTGTTTTGACTCCTTTTTATCACTTCCCTTGTAAGAATAAATGATTGGGAGTGCTGAGATCCAGTCAAAACCTATCTGTAGTGGGTTCTATTTGCAGGTCCCTCTCTGTTCTTCAGTAGTAACAATAGTGTTACTACAGTATTTTGGACAAAGATTTATCACAGGACTTTGTCAAGCACTAATGGTTTTACTTGTGATCTGTAGACTTTATCTTTTAAGAATGGTCCATGCTTTCCTAAGTCCATGTGTTTCCTGAGTGAGGGAAAATCAAGAAGCACAGGTCACGTCAGTAGGGGATTGCAGACCCACAAAGGGAAGTATAAACAGTGAGGTTATTAGCAGAAATTGTTAGTATGAACTCAGTAAATGAAGGCCCTAAATCATCCTCTATGACAGATCCACTGAAAGTGATACTTTAATAAACTGTGTCCATCCTGCCTAGAGCTGTAGAGGGTAGAGATAACATTTTGTACAGCTGTGCATGATGTGGAGGTAGAAAGTGTGGCCATCCGTGTGCATGATTAAGGCAATGATTAAGGAATGGAAATGCCAAGGAGCAAATACTGTGTATTTTTTCAGATTGATTTTTTTTTTTTTTTTACTATCTCGGGAATTTTTTTCTTTTATTTTTAATTTACATGTGGAAACATATGGTAAAGAAGAGTTGGTCACCTAAATTTTATAGAACTCTTAGTACTGGCTTACTAAAACCAGAAGGGACAAAGCATCTCACTTTATTGGTATTAGAGTTGTCCATTCAAAGACCCACCTTCCCCATCCTCCATCCTAGGAATGACAGCGATGTTGGTACAGAGCCTGAAATGACAGACAGATCCTCCACCTCCTGAAATACCTCATTTTTTGGTCTGAGCACTTCTTTAGGGTTGAAGTACTCTTAAGATCAGCATCTCTAACTGCCAGGGAAGATTGCCGAGCACACATCACTGGATTCTGAGACTGAGTGGACCTGTTAGTACTAGGACACAGAGGATTTAAGTAGAGAATTACAGGAACATACCCGTTTAAATTTCCCAGACACCTTGTTCTGAAGCCTGCTACAGTTGGTACTGATTTGATAGGAAATGCTTTTAATTGCTTTTCCACTTTGAAGAACGGGATGAGCTTCTGCCAATGTGATGACACATATTCTACGAGGAGCAAACATCGATCTTGTGTTATTGGTTGATACAATTCTTCCTCTCACAACACAGTATTCTACCGACGAAAGAGTATCTGAGCTGACATTTGTTTAGTCAAACTATCTTTTCCATCCATTCTCCTCTGGTGATTTTAGACGGGAATGCAGTCAAAAAAGAGAAGAGAGTGGGATTTTATTTCCTTCCCAGGGAAGGGAAGAGTACAGGGTCTTAGGTAGCACTGAGGTGGGAGAGAAGTAAGGCGTGCCTGTAGGTACAGGATACCACCTAGGCCTCCACCTCTTCATGGGCCCTGGTGGTTCGGGGGTTAAGCACAGCCTGGTTACTTAAGGTAGCAGCTGACTGAGGGTGTGGTGGTCCACTTGGATGTTTGGGTATCAAGTTTGTTTAGCTTAAGTAGACACTAAAAGGCTCACTCTTGTCAACCAAAATCCAACAATAAATAATACTATTTCAGCACAATGGAAGATAATCAATTATTGAACATTTATGCAATCCAAGCCCCTACACCAGGCTACAATACCAGATAATTTTTTTGATAATCTACAATTCCCAACTTGCTCACCGGTTAGAGTGCTGTAGTATACAGTGGTCCTCACAGGGTCTTCCTTTGACATCTAGAAGAATGAGTGCATCAGTTGGTTGTGGAGTCAATATTTACTACCACTGTATAGGACGTTCTTTGGTTCATAGAGATAGTTAATTTTTTTTATAAAGACCGATCACTTGGATCTCTTCATTACTCAAAAAAGATATATGTAAAAGGCTTGCTATCAAGTATTTAAGAGATGTGGCCCAGATGGAATCATTCGTCCTTAAAGTGATTATTAACTTTGCTCCATCTTGCTTTAACCTCACTTTAAAATGAGGGCATATTGCTATTAGAAAAATGTGATTCGCAATGCATTATTTCTATAATACAGTATGTATGTTTTGTCAGTCAATGTTAGAGTGACTAGGTCCTGGTTTGCCTAGGACTGTCCTGATGTTAGCGCTGGATGTCTCGGAATCCGTAAAACCCCCCAGTCATTGGTAAATGGGGATGGTTAGTCACCCTAAGTTTGGCTAAATATTTTTTTAAATGAGTGCACCAGTGATCCTTGAATGAAAGGCAGCAAGTATGGGGTGAGAGGAAGATCCTCAACTATGCTTCCACCACTGATATTTACTGGGAACACAAACAACACAACAGAATACCTACTAAGTGGCAGATGTTTATAATACCGGTGGCTTCTTTTTCAGTAAAACTGTTAGATTCTGCTTTCTAAATGCCTCTATTCTAACCCACCATCTTCTCTCCATCCCTACGGCTTCTACCTTAGTTACGACCTGATCATCTAAATCACTTTAGGTATTGCCACCCCCTAGTGGATTGTGCCTCTCAAATCCCTTCAGGCCCTCCAGGAGATTGCAATCCAGCCCCTGCCTACTGCGGGGCCTCACTCTACCTAGACTACCATCTTCCCGAAAGCAACCCACCCTGGAATTCGCACAGCACTCGCCAGCCCCCGAATGCACCCTGCTACATTTCACTCCAACAGGTCTTTGCAAATGCCCACTCCCTCCTGCTTGCAGGCAACAGAGAGGTCCAATTCCTTCCAATGTGGGGATGAAGCGCCGGGGAGAGCACGCGTAGCTTCTGATGTGTTGCCCTAGTCCCTATGGCATCAGGCCAACGCGGCTGACGAGAGACCGACGACACTCCCCACTTACCCGGTTTGTACCAGCGAGTGAAGTAACGATCTACTAGTGATGGCACCGTGGGCTCCACCGCCACCGGCTCGGTAGCCATAGCGACATCGGCGCCACTACCTCTTCCCCCTCCCCTGGACACCTGAGCGAAGGCTTCCTCCGTCCTGGCCCGGAAGGAGGCTGTCCTTCCGGAGCGTGTCCTGCGGGGTGCGCAATGGGGCTGCTACACAGGCCTTGCAAGCCCCGCCCACTAGCGCCAATCACTGGTTCTTCAGAGTTGACGTCCAAGTGGGGATAAAATACAATAGGCTGGGTAGGAGGACGCAGCTTCTCCCATCCCCTGCTGGGGCCTCTTGCAGAGAAAGCCAGCCACACCCCTTCAGCCTCGTGAGGTCTCTCCCGAGCTACTAGGCGTGTGTGTGGTCTGTTTAGCTCCTGCTTCTGCGTTCCACCCGCTGTCCCTCCGCCTGCTTCAGCCACTATCTCCAGGGATCAGGCGGCCTGGAGGCCCAGTACTCGCCGGGAGAGCTCGGGAACTGTGGTCGGAGAGAGGCGTGCACGCAAGCCCGGGCGGACTCCAGGAAGCCTGCTGAGTGTGGCCTGGGAGGCGAGGGTGGACTCACTGCTCTTTGGGGGTCAGCGCGCTGCGTCAGGTGGGCATTCTAGAGACTCTTCCAGGCTGGGGGCACGAACCCAGTCCTGTCTGCCCGGGGCTGTCCTGGTGCTGGGAACCCCTGAGCGCTCAATCTCTGCCTTCTGCAGGCTAGGGATGGAATGCAGCGTTACCACCTCTGCCCTCGAGCCTTAAGTTCTTTTTGTGCAGGCTTGCTACCTCTTCTCCTGCGGCCATGGGTGGGGGAGAAGGGCTCTGCTCCCCAGCTGCACACTTACCCAGCTGGCGGGTTCCTTGCAGGAGTGGACAGTACTGCTGAAGGCCGACTGATTAACATAAGATAGAGGGTGACGGTTATTGGAGATTCGAATACTGTGCTGCGGGTCCTTTCTCGTGTCTTGCGACTTTTTCGTGGAGAGGTTTCATGGAGAGGTCTTCTCCATCTAATGTGGTATATTATATGGCCCTCTGTACCGTTGAATTGTGGCCTCCGTGGAGGCAGTGACTGTCTTCAGATTTGAGCACTTAACAACGTGCTCATTCCGTGTTAGATGTAGGCCGTAGACTCGATCGTAGGACTGACTAGGTACTTACTGTATAAAGGATTCCAGCTGTATAGTGACAGCCACGGAGGTAACCAGGGAACAGTTTAGTATGAAAAGTGTGAGCAAAAAGTAGGCAGATAGTTTTCAGGTTCGGGAACAGAGAGTAGAAATGCCGTGTCCCCAAACAGGGAAAGCATTTGGTGGGAAAGTAGCAAGTACTCACTTCTTTTTCCAGGCTGCATTTGCTGTGTTTGTGAGACATCCTTGTTTTAACATCAGGAGATTGAAAATGTGGGGTTAGTGTCCAGCTGAGGGACTAGATAGATTTCTGTGGCATATTAGTGATCTGTCTGGTACTTGAAGTTAGAGGTATGATAATTAGCTCAGAGACAGAGGGGTGAAGGAACAAAGAAGAAGATGGAGGAGTCAGAAATTTTGGAGAAGGTCAGGATTGCTCTCTGGTGGAGGGAGATCTTTTCACCTCATGCGAAGGCTGAGGGCTGGGAGCCGAGACTGCAGATGTAAAAGAAAGGGTACTGATAAGTTGAGGTCCTGGGGAAGTTTGGAGAATATTTAGTTCCTTCCTGTCCTTGCAAAGGCTTGGGGACACTTGAGAAGATAAGGGAGTAAGGATGAAGATAAGGGAGTAAGGATGATGGGTGTGAAAATGTAGAGAAGTTCTTTTTGAGACTGGGAGAGTTGGGGAAGAGAAGGGGGGGAGATGAGTAATCAGCTCAGGTTGGCTGGTAATTCTGGAAGCTCACTGATTTGAGAACCCAGGTTGTTTGTGGTATTTGACAGGCTCCAGTTGGGAAAGTAGAAACCACATGTTATTTGAACAGAATTTAATAAGAAGAACTAGTCAAATAGCTGTCGGAGGAACAAAAAGCAAAAGGGAACAATGAAGTAACAGAAGGTAAAATGACAGGAGTAGCAACAACACCGCTAGGGCTGGTGATCAAAACAAGGGAAGCCCTTGGGATTATCATGGCCTAAACTTGGGGAGAGGCATTGTAGAGTTGGGGCTCAGACTTCTGGTGTCGACACTTCTGGAATTCAGGAGAGGAGCCCATGTGTTGCTGGATTTTAGAAGTCTGGAGGGGCCTGCCTGGGTATTGTTGGTACCTCTGGGGATGGGGGTGATGAGGCTGGTCTTGGGAGTTCTAGAGACTGGGACCAAGGGCCCTGCCAGAGTGAGGGCCCATTGCTGGGGTGGAAGGCAGTGATGGGAACAGTAAGATAACAGGGAAAAGTGAGTCATTAGCTCCTGCTGCCTTTACCCTGCAGATTCTTACCCTAGAGGATCTCCACAGGCTATTGGTGAATGGAATCCAAGTTCACAGGGAGTGCTATGAAGGTATTTTGGTGATCTGATCAAGGCAGCAGTGACAGCATGATTATTATTAGGTAAACCAGAATGAAAGACAGCCAGGAAACCACGCATTTGGTTGCCTTCTCTCCTGTCCTTCACTTGCCACTTATCCCCTCTTACTTCTCTCTCAAATCTACCCATGTTTCAAATCCACCCATCCTATACCAGTGGTTGTCTTTATGTTTAAAGATAAGAGATGTAGTTTTTATATGTTTTGAAAAGCCTAAACTTTCTGTATAGAATTAGATTTAAATTTGAAACCTTCATGGTATAGTACAGGTTCAAGTAATTTCTAGAAGTTCTTTCTTTTAAAGATTTTATTTATTTGTTTTTAGACAGAAGGGAAGAGAGGGAGAGAAACATCAATGTGTGGTTGCCTCTCACACAGCCCCTACTGGGGACCTGGCCCGCAGCCCAGGCATATGCCCTGACTGGGAATTGAACCAGCGGCCCTTTGGTTCGCGGGCTGGTGCTCAATCCACTGAGCCACACCAGCCAGGGCTCTACAAGTTCTTGAATGTAAATATCACTAAAGCTTACAAAGCCATTGTCAGCCTTGATTTTTTTCTTTGCTTCCACCATGTATGGTTTTGCCTTCCTCTTAACCCACATTATATGTTGTATCATTCGTGTTACACTTCACATTATCTGCTGTGTAGGAGGAGGATTAACTCATCTTTTCCAGTGTCATATGTATGAAATGCCAGGATAGGAGAATTCGCCTTGGAATATGGTGGCATTAAGTCCAGTGTGGTCTGTGTAATTGCTACCCCTAACGTAACTTAGGGATGTCCAATTGTAAACCTTAAAGGGATCTGAATATAAATACCCAGTACGTTAACATTTGTTTTTCTCCTACTTAGATAATGTTATGCACTAAAGCAAGTCTGATTTTGTCAGACCAAAGTAGGTTTCCTGTTTATCGTTCTTTTCTCACCCTTCTATTGCACTGGCGAAAACCAGGCCAGGAAAGCTGAGTTACATGAAGTAGTTATGTCAAGTCACAAGCTTCCCCAATGTTGGTCATCACTTTGAAGTAAACTGTTGTAATTTTACAGTGTCTTGCATTCCCCCTTAGAACCATATAAGCTTACATTTACTTCTATTTTTGACTTAAATTTTAATTTTTAATGAAAGTATATCCCAGTTTATAAACAAGTGTACCTAGTGATAATAAAGTAATTTTCTTCCAGTTTTTCTCTTTAAAAATGTGTGTGTGTGTACACACACATATATATGGATTTTACAAATCTATGGGGGTATAAAGTTATCCTCATAGTCAAAAATAAAATGTTTTCCCATTTATTTTGTTCTTTTTAACTTTATTGAAGAATAATTGATGTTAATTTTTTTTTTTTCTCTTAGAAGTGAGTGCTTCATCAAGGGATTTTTGTACTTCTCTTTCAGGAATTCTCCATCATGAGAAATCTGAAGTTACTTCGGACCCTGGAGTTCAGGGACATTCAGGCTCCGGGGAGACCTCAGTGCTTCTCCCTCCGAACTGAACAGGGCACAGTGCTCGTTGGCTCTGAACGCGGACTGCTGGAAGTGGACCCTGCCACCAGAGAAGTGAGTTTCCACGGCGAACTCTAGCACCTGGCATGGCTGTTGACTTGTCTCTTTCTAAACCTGCTTCCGCCGGGTAGTCTTTAAATTCTGCTGAATTCTTATCCTCCTAAACGAGCACTCCCTTTGCTTTGTACTGATGTCATATTAGACATAACTTAAATAGTAACTTACCTTTAACTTTACTACTGTTTTAAATCTGAGTCAACAAAACTCTGACCGTGTATTTCGTGTGGGTGCCCTACTTTTACTCTTTCTACCTTGTACTGTTTGTAACAGTGGTTCTCAACTGGGGCTGTAGTAAAAAATGACTTTTGAAAACTATATTTCAGCCCCCATCCCATACCAGCTAAATCAGGATCTTCACTCCTGAATCCTGAATATATATGTATCTCTCTCTGTCTCTCAAATGGTCTGTCCAGAAAATATCCAGCCATGTACTATGAAAAATAGACATTTATTGAAGAAGATACAAGAAACATTGTACATAGGACAATGATGCTGCCGTCCCCTTCAAAGTAGGTACCTTGGGACCTCACACGGTTCTCCCAGTCGCCATCAGCTGCCCTGTCATAATTTTCTGAATTTCATCAACGGTCTGAAATCTTTTCCCTTTCAAAGGTAATTTTAGTTGTGGGAAAAGCCAGAAGTTGCAGGGCACCAAATCTGGGCTGTAGTGGGGCTGAGTCACCTGGGTGATTTGATGTTTTATCAAAAAACTTTGCATGAGACATCATGCATAAGCAGGTGCGTTGTGATGAAGCTGCCAATCACCAGTTGCCCATAGCTGCGGTCTTCTGAATCACACGAGTAGTTTTGATGGAGGAATGTTCAAGCTTAATGCAAAATTTGATGGAGATTCGTTGCTCTGCCTAGTCATTTTGAATGTGACACCCACACGGTACACATGCTCACTGAACGGCATCTACCACCCCCACTGACTAGTTCAGGGAAGTCATCATTGTTCACGCATGCACATTCCAGCCCACTCTCCTTGGCTGCCAGGTTACATCAATGTCATGCAAACCATTCTTGTTGTGTTAACGATGGTTGGACTTTTTCCGGACAGACTACACACACACACACGCACACACACACACACCGCCACCCCCCCCATATTTTGCTGTGTAAAATGCATAATTTTTGCTCAGATTTTTGAGGGAAAAATAAGGGTGTGCATTATATATGGATAGTACTAATTCTGTATGTAAATGTCTTTAATTCCTTTATTTATGCTTACGTGTTAAAATATAACTCTAGAAAGCAATAACAATATCTGTATGTTCAAAAATAAATGCTAAAATTCTTTTATAATACAAAAAACAAGTATCTCAATGTAAGTAAATAAAAAATTGAATTAAAAAATTAAAATGAAAGTCTTTTCCAGAAAATTTGGGCCCAAAACGTGGGTGCTCATTATACATGGCCAAATATGGTACATATACACAGGGTGGGGCAAAAGTAGGTTTACAGTTGTTTGTATGGAAAATAATACAATAACTAGTAAATAATAATACACGAATAAACCATTTCACATACTCACAACTGTAATCCTCCTTTTGTCCTGCCCTGTGTATATTTGAAAGCTCTTTGGGTTGATTCTAATATTGTCCCCTAATTATATTTTGCTACTAAATGTATTCGAGATGATGACATTCTTAGTCCTTTTCCTCCATACATAGAAATCTTAGGAAATCATAGTTACTGTCTTTGTGTTTTATTGGCAGCTTTTAAGGAGACCAGGCTTCTTGCTTTCATTTTGCATTCGCTCAGCAAAAGGTTCACATTAACTGTTTGTAAAAGATGCTAGGGTTGGAAGAGTTTTCAAATGGAAGTTTGGATTTTAATCTAGAAAAAAATCGTTTTTGAAAGCTTTTATTTTAAAAAGTATTTTACTTCTGGAAATGTTATGAATTGTTCTTGGAAGTGGATTGGCTTAGTTTGCATATGTATCTGTTCTGGTGAAAGGTGAGAAATGAAGTCCCTTTGGTGGCAGAAGGCTTTCTCCCAGAGGACGGGAGCGGCTGCATTGTCGGCATTCAGGACTTGCTGGATCAGGAGTCTGTGTGTGTGGCCACGGCTTCTGGAGACATCATACTTTGCAATCTCAACACACAGCAGGTAAGAGCAAGAGCCCACTGAGGAGGAAACCTCACGCGTCCTCAAACGAGATCTTGTTTTGCACAGAAGTTTAAAAATTCACGAGCTGTAATATTTACGCATTTTGCAAATTAGAGTCTTTGCATTACATATTTATTTACAAAAAATTGTTGGTGTGGCTTTAGCTGTATTTCAGGGTTCTTGTAAAACTCAGTTTTGTCTGCCGCATTTGTTAATCAGAACAATTACATGAAAAAAAAATCCTGGCCATTCTCGAGTGGTATAGCTCACCTCTTACAAAATCTGGCCCTGAGTTATAACCTGTGTTTCTCAGAAAGTCTGGGAAATGTTTATATGGCTTATGTTTTCTGTTATGAATACTGATTAAGTCTCTCATTGATGGCTGACTTCAATACTCTATCACAATGCATATTTTAGGGTTACCAGAGGAGACAGATTTCAGCCAGTAGCCTCTTTCTCTACTCTAGCATGAGGCTGACTTTCTGAATTTCTGTTCTTACCTTCTTAATAGCAAGAGTTTCACACTGTTGTTTGATTCTTCTTAAACTTCTTTGATTACATCCTTTGTTGTAATCTCTTTAACATTGATCGTGCAATAGGAGTTATAATATTACTAATAATATAATAATAGTAGCTGACATTTATTCAGTGTTTACAATATGCCGGGCGCTTTTTTGAGTGCTTTCCATGCAAAATTTTACTTAACCCTCCACTGCGATCTTGGGCGCTAGATTGTGTTCCCATTCTTTAGCGCTGGAGGATGTTGTGGCACAGAGAGCTTAAGTAACTGGGCTGAAGCCCTACCATTAATTATCAGAGGGCATGTGAACCCTGGCGGTCTGAATCTAGCACCTTCGCTTTCAACCATTCCGCTTAGTGCAATAATAAATCTTACTTTCAGTTTACGGTAAGAAATACCAAAGCCATCAAGTACAATTTAAGTAGTATTTCTCGTACTTAAAAAGCAGAGTTTTACTCTCAAAACATTTTATAGCATTTTTTCCCCTGATTACCGAGCTCCTTCAGTCAATTCATCTGATCAGAGGGTGCAGATCCTCCCCATTTGTGGCTTCTCAGTGTCTGCAAGGCAGAATCCATGGTCCTCGTTGTGCTTATAAAGAACACCCTTCACTGTTCCCCACATTCGTTTTAGCCTTTCCCCTTCCCTGTCGTTCCTGTGTTTACTGAGTAAGTTTACATTTATGTGTTTCGTTTTTAACTGCTTTGACTAAGGGTACAGTAAATATTCACTGAGACAGTGGAGTTTTGAAATCTCCCTTGTCTTTCTCCGCCTGTCTCAGCTGGAATGTGTTGGGAGTGTGGCCAGTGGCATCTCCGTCATGAGTTGGAGTCCTGACCAAGAGCTGCTGCTTCTTGCTACAGGTGAGCTCGCCATTGATCCCCATTGACTTTTACAAAACATGGCTCCTGGTAGCTCACAGGACTACATTTCGGGCTGTGTAGGTTTCAGAAATTTTCTTTGAACACTTATACCAGCATTATAATTTAGAGAGGAGGGCTATGTCGACTATCATGTTGCCTTATGTACATAACTAGCTGAGAATAAGCACCACGTCAAGAGCTCTTTTTTTTTTTTTTTTTAAAGAGATTTAAAACATTTTGAATTGCCCGGGGGTGGGGGGGTTCTGCCTACATGTAAAGCTCATCAGTCATTGTCAGGCATTAAGGAGCAAACAATACATAATATTAAAAGAACTCAGAGGGCTTATTCTGAGTCAGGGTCAGTTAGCTAAAGGGCTATAAGACTTTGGAAGACACACTCATTTCAGGCTTGGACCCTTATCAGAAAGTTGAGGACATTCTTAGCAAGCAGGTTTCACAAGATTTTATGTATTCTGTCTTAGGCCTGATCGCCCCAGGGAACTGCCTGTTCCTGCCCAAGGCTGTACAGCTCTCCTGCATTGTTTCAGGCTTAAGTCAGGCAGGGGAAGTGAGGCAGCCCAGAGATTAGGAGGCTTCTTGCAGACAGAATGAGGACTCAGGCTATGTCAAAGCTGAGGGGCGAGGGTCCATCACTCCCTTTTTCTATAGCCCCCTCAAGTCCTTCCCTGAGGGCCCCTTCCTGACACTGCCTGTCTGAGGTCATCCCTCCCTTGAGGAATCTCATCTGTCATTGGCTAACCGGTCATCTGCCTGGGGCCAAGCAGGGTGAAGTAAAAGGGGGCAGAGGTGGAGTCCCTGCCAGGAAGATAAGCTTTGTCTCCTTAGTGGCTTATGGTCCCAAGTTCTCTTACTCAGCTTTAGCCAAGGGGGATTACAGTTTCTGAAACCAGGCAGGGCAGTTCCCGACATTGAATGATTTTTGTCTGCCTAGTTCTGGCTATAAACTCCTCCACACCAGCTCTGTAGCTTCCAGTGCCACTGATACTTATGGAATGGAAAATTTGTTACATGAAAATGAAGTCATTCTTGTTTGTGTCCCTCCAAGGTCAGCAGACCCTGATTATGATGACAAAGGACTTTGAACCAATCATGGAACAGCAAATCCACCAGGATGATTTTGGTGAAAGTGAGTGTAACTTGTTTGAAACATTTTGTGACCTGACGTTCCTCTCGGGTTTGATCATTTTCTTACATTCTAACATCATGTCCTGAACCCGAGGAACTGTGAAGCTTGAACTCCCGTTCATTAAACGTCTGATTGCCCACTTGCTTTAGCACACCCAGATCTTGAAAAGCATACCTCGGGTGCGTCTCAGGTCTGAGAGTTGGCTTTGTCAGTAACCTGGGGAACAGAAATCGGCCTAGGATCGCCTAGATAGTTGTTGCCCCAAACCCGGGAGAGGCATAGGCTGGAGGTTCGATGAGAGGGATTGTGTACTAGCTAGAGTGAGGAGAGCGTTTCTGGGGTAAACTTTGGGGAGAAAACAAGAAAGGCCAGAGAGAAGGCTGATTTTTAGCTTTTGCTGAGGTCTAACCTTGTGCTTCTTGTTCCACCAACTCTGAGAAGTCATTTGGGAAAACTGCTGCTCATTTACTCATTCAAAAGTAGTTTATTTATTCAGTAATAATTTTTGAGGAGGTGTGAACTCGGCAGTGTTGGGTAGTTTGGCTTTTCTATTAGGGAGTCCCATTAGTTCAGTACTTGATATGCAGGCATTAGGGTGGCGTATGGGGAGGGAGTAACGGAGAGGAAAGTCTTCCCAGATGAGGCGACTTGTGCTGAGTCCTAGCTGAACTGGCGTTGGGTGGATGAGGATTAAGGGTTGGGGAGTGGTCCAAGCAAGCAAAAGAAGCCATTCAAGGCCGGGCTGTCTCACAGAAGCCTTGGCACATTGTGGCTCATTCAGACAACTGTGAACACTTGCGCATCGATGGTGCGCAGGACATGAGTGAGAAATGAGATAAAGAGGATGGGTTTTAACTGAGTTTGGTAGGGAATTTGGACACTGAGTTATAGGTGATCAGCCTTTAAAGATCATGAGGATGCAGGACTGACGGAGTGATTGGTGACGAGGGAAGAGGCAGGGCGACCTGGTCCGAGGTAGCTGTAGGAATGCAGGTGAGAGATAAAGAAGGCGGGTGTGGGCCAAAAGAGAGAATAAATTTAGGAAGGATTGGATTCTCGATAAGGATGGGAGCATATGTTTTGGAATTAACTGAGAAACTCTTTTGGAATATATGTGCATGGTTCCTCTCCTGCCGTAACTAGTTGGAGAGGTAACAGTTTAGAAAGTGAAATAAGTCAGCTTGGGTATGTAAGGTGAAGAAGAAAGTTTAATGGGACTGCAGTCAGAAGCCCAGGTGGCGGGAGTAAAGATGCCAGGATGTGAGAGGGAAGGTGGAGGATTCTGTTTCGGGCTTCTTTCAGGTCCATGTGGGATCACCGTGTGAAGCAGGCAGATATCAGGGGCTGAGTCATGGGCATGTGGGAATCTTTACGATCTTGGGAGTGGACGAACTCGCTCAGGGAGCAGCCGTGGTACTGGAAGAGTGTAGACCCAGGGCCGCACTCTGGGGCGTCCAGCCGTGAGGGCAGTCATAAGACAGCACACCTTTGCATAGGAAGGTGCCCTGGGCCCGGCTAATCCCACCGAATTTTTATAACATGCTTAATAGAGGAAACCAAGGGAGCAAGGGAATCCAGGTTAGGGTCTTAATGTCTTAGAAATGTCTTTCTTGGTGCAAAACAATCACTCATGGAGTGGCGAGCAGATATGTTTCCCCTAAGCAGGAAACAGCTTGCTCTGGGGTTGACAGACTTGCTCTGTGAAGGGCGTTGCAGGCCCTGTGGTCTCTGTTGGAACCACGCAACTCTTGTTTTAGTGTGGAAGCAGTTGGAGAGGGCACACAAAGGAGCAGACGCGGCTCTGCTTCAGTGACAGCTGATCTGTCAGAGCAGACGCAGGCCGAGGTTGGCTGATTGCGGTGGTAGCCCCGTCGCGTATTGTCGCGTCCCACTGGAAAAGTTCCCTTGCCTCACTCCTTGGTGCCTTACCTCTCTGTGGAAGCTCTGAGGTAGAAGACCAGGCGTGTGCACGGGATAGCGCTGCTCTTTGCACCAGAAGCAAGGCATGCTCTGAGGGACTACAGTACCTGGGTGTGTCAGTGCAGAGTGGATAGGAAATGGTCATGCTGACCCCTAATTTATGCAGATTATAAACAGCCCACTCCATCGTCATCAGAATCAATGGTGGGAGGGAAGTATTGGGCCCTGGATCTGGCCAGTGCTTTGAGGGGCACCTCTGTAGTACTTGCTTGCAAG
The DNA here is from genome assembly GCF_022682495.2 of Desmodus rotundus. Lineage (NCBI taxonomy): Eukaryota > Metazoa > Chordata > Mammalia > Chiroptera > Phyllostomidae > Desmodus > Desmodus rotundus. Next base: position 21,238,489 of record NC_071387.1, read on the forward strand.
TGGGTACCAGCTCCTACCTCCAGGAACAGGGGGCTGCTTTGTTTCAGCAGCTCTGACATCATATTTTATGTAAGGGAAGCATTATGATTTAGGAAGAACCTCAGCCCGGAAGGCAGATGCCCCGTGTCCTAGTTTTGGCCTCTGCTACTTGGGGGGTCTCAGTCTCTGTCTGTGGGAGGGGTTGCATTCCATCTTCTCCTGTCCCTTCCTCCACTAACGGGGAGGTCAGGAACATTTAGTGAATTGGACACTTGTAATTATAATTTTATTCCCAGCTCTTGTTTTATGTCTTGTTATCAGTGGGTATATTGTATAAATTCTCCATGTTTCATTCCTCTTACTTGTTGAGTGGGGTGGGTTGCTGAGTGTCACCAAGGGAATTTAGAATACGTGTGATGGCAGTAAAGCTCTGCCGAAAATTAGGGCATTTCGAAGTCTTCAAAATCACTGTGGCCTGTAGTGTGGAACGTAGGTTTCGTCGACTGCTGGTCCATTTATTGAGGGTCCCAGACCCCAGGTAGTTACCAGTTCCTGACTTATTGAGGACTAGCAGTGAAACTGCCTTCATTTCATTTCCTTTAGCTCACTGGTTGTCTCGCCTGTTCTCAATCACTTGTTCTCTAGGCAAGTTTATCACTGTTGGATGGGGCCAGAAGGAGACCCAGTTCCATGGATCAGAGGGCAGGCAAGCGGCCTTTCAGGTGCAAATGGTAAGGTTGGTCTGGTGGATAAAGAAACGTGATTGGAGCAAGTAAGATTTCTACCACCCACCAGGAGCCCAGGTGTCCAGTTAGAGGCTAATAATGAACAGATGTCTTGTGCTTTAGTGAAGCTGAAGCTGTTTAGAAAACCACGGGGAATGAGTCGTCCTAGAAGGATTTTTTCTTTTTTAATGCCAAGCTGCTTTGTCATTTTTTTCAGTATACAGAATAATTACAACGAATATTCAGTTTTTAAAACTGAATCACAGAAATGTAACACCGAGCGCATCCCTCCCTGGTACATAGGTGGAGCTGCAGTCCTGCATTCACTGTTGACCATCCTCACGCGTGATTCATGCTTTCCCTCCATACGGAGATATCAGACATTCTTTCCGTTTTTCCTCTTGGGTGAAGCTTGTTGTTTTCCTTCTTTCTGGATACATTTGGCAGTGACAGGATTTGTTGATAATAGGTGAGGTACGGGGTGTGAGGGAGCGGAATTGAGGGTGATTCGGAGCCTGGGCAGATGGAAGCAGTGTGTGTGTGTGTTATCTGAAGAAATCTCCGTGGGCTGCCCTTCTAGGATAAAGGAGTTAGTAATACACTGCCCGCCAGTTACGTTTTCCGCCCCTCGTTGTTTATAGCTGCGTTTGGTGTGACTCGCGCTTCATCAGACGGCTTGTGTTCTCTTCCATGGGCAGGCAGTTCCCTTTAGAATCCATCTCCATGGACTGCCAGTGTGTTCCCGTGGTGCACACGCAGTGCACATGCATTGCACACACGGCGCCCATGCCATTCTGACTTGGCCTGTCCCTGGAACGTGATGATGGATGCTCAGGTGGACTTGCCCCAACCCCGCAGGGTTGGCTTCTGCCTTCAAGGCCTTCAGGATTGAGATGCAAGTGACACTGGAAGCCAGCCCTCCTCTTGGGCTGGGAGCACAGAAGTCTGGTGTTTTTGTCATTGCGGCTGCCTTTATGGCCTCTGGCTCAGCTCTGCTGTGCACAGGCGTGAAGCTTACCTGACAGATAGGGCTCTGCTCTCTTAGGTTTAGACAAACAACATTTATTTCCTTGGGTTAGTCACCCGGTGGATTTCTCAGGTCACTTTATTTTTTAATGGAAAGTATTTTCCACTTATTTTCCTTTGTCTGTTTCTTTTTTTCCTTTTTGTTGAATTTATTGGGATGACACTGGTTAACAATTACAGCAGGTTTCAGTGTACGGTTCTGTAATCATCTGTACACTGTGCTGTGTGTTCACCGCCCCAAGTCACGTCTCCGTCCATCGCCATTCATCCCCCCACACCCTCCCCCACCTCCCTCCACCCATCCTCCCTGTTTTTACTAGCTAGATCTGTAGCTCTTTTCTTCTGTTGATTGGAGACTGCTTTTTTTAATGCCCAAAAAATGATTTTTTAAAAAAAGATTTTAGTCATTTATTTTTAGAGGAAAAGGGAGGGAGAAAGAGAGGGAGAGAAACATCAATGTGTGGTTGCCTCTCACACATCCTCTGCTGGGGACCAGGCCCACAACCCAGCCATGTGCCCTGCCTGGGAATCGAACAGGCGACCCTTTGGTTCACAGGCCAGCGCTCAAACTACTAAGCCACACCAGCCAGGGTACGGTTTTTTTTTTTTTTTTTTTTAACTTTTCTTCTCTTTTATTGATGATTTATGGATGTAAGGGTCCTTTTATTAGAAGAATTCCTGAGGTTTCTATGAAGCTGGTGTTCTAGGTAGCTTAAGCCTTGTGTACAAGATTTAATAGCTTGTACCTTGTTTCATTCTGAGCCATTTAAGGCCTCCAGTGACATTTGGCTTTTGTTATCTGTTTAGCTTGAGCCTGCTTTGCCCTGGGATGACCAGAGACCACGAGTTACCTGGCGCGGTGATGGACAGTTTTTTGCTGTGAGTGTTGTTTGCCCAGAGACAGGTATGGAAATAACTTAGAGTTAAGCAAAAAATTTTTATCTTACTAAATTCAGGAAAGCTTTTTCTTTTTCATTGAGGGTTTTTCTGCTGCTTTAGATGTTAATGAATTTAGAGCTAAGATTTCAAAGTGTTCTTTGAGGATGTTTGGTTTAGCTTCCTACCTGTTAGATTCAAATATTTAACCAGATTAATCTAATTGGCTCTGTAAAACAGTTTTTATTAATAAGGGAGGTGTTTGAAAAGTTCTGATTGACAGCATCTGTCATAATGCTTTATATTTGCTTTTTGTCTTTTGTTTTTTCCCCTCTACCTGCTGCACAGGGGCTCGGAAGGTCAGAGTGTGGAACCGAGAGTTTGCTCTGCAGTCAACCAGCGAGCCCGTGGCGGGGCTGGGCCCGGCTCTGGCTTGGAAGTGAGTGGGAGGAGGAATCTTATAAGTCCTTCCTCAGAGTTTCCTGGAACTGGGGTAGGGGTAGTGGTACCTATTGAATCTAGGTGTTTGTGTAACACAAAAAGATAATTACTTTTTTTCATTTGGCTATAAGCCTGTATGTTTCTTTCTTTCTTAGTTCCCCGAAATTTGACTTCCATTTGAATAGTAGATTATGAGCTTCTTCAGTTATCTTCATCATTCCAAGGCCCACAGGTTTTGCACGTTGTAGCAGGGTCTCCATGAAGCCGTTGTACACAACAGAAAAAGGTGCTTTGAAGGGAAGTCGCAGTGGGCGCAGCTCTGTGGGCAGTGTAGCTGTGGAGAGGCCTAGGAAGAGAGAGGGCTTCCTCCCCCTGCCCAAACTCCCACACTGAGGGCATCCGTTTGCCGAGGAACGCGCAGGCTGGATTCAGGCCTGATCTCCCCTCGGCCCAGCCCGCTTGTGCCGGCCACAGCCTGCCTGCGATGCGCGGCTGCCCTGAGGATAGACAAGAGGAAGTCTCTACCCTGTCTCAGCAGCACCTGTCACAAGTGAAGCCACTGGGGCTCTAGGACTTAGACATCTTGTTTCCCACCGGTGTTTGAGTGGCAGTTGGATGACAGAGCACAGAGAAAAATGTGTCTGTATTAAAACCTAGTGACAAATGTAAATGAGGTGATTGAGAAGTCTATAAAAATACCCACCTGAGCATGGAATATTGGCTGCGTTACCTCCTTGAAGGAGAAATAGGTTATGGTTCGATAAGACGTTATAATGGAATGGTTGAAATAAAGTATTGGTTTTTGAACAAGTCACCCAGGTGCAATGTAATCTGAGACTTTGTGCAGATTAGGCAAAGGCCCTCTTTCCTCTGGACATGTCTAGTCACCAGGAGACACATGGAATTTAAAACTTCTTTGGGTTTTTTTTCCTTTTCTTCTTCTTCTTCTTCTTCTTCTTCTTTTTTTTTTTTTTGTCTTTGCTGAAAAAATCATTTCTCCTCATTTTACCTTGTCTTAAGCCAGCTGGATACCCTGGGGGGGCCCCTGACACTCTGGGTCTGCTTGCAGGCCCTCCGGCAGCTTGATCGCATCCACGCAGGACAGACCCAACCAGCAGGACGTTGTGTTTTTTGAGAAAAACGGACTTCTCCACGGACAGTTCCCCCTTCCTTTCATCAAAGACGAGGTTAAGGTAGGTGTCTGAGTTGTTCCACCATCAGATTCAGAGGTCGTTACACGGCTGTAGAGAAGGCGTGTATTTGATGTGGGTGTGTAAACAGAAGCTCCGGTGTAGATAGTAATAAAAATAGTTGCTACTTAGAACTGAGTTTTTTTCCCTTTAAAAAAAAAAGCAATTTTTGTCCTTAGAGATTGCTAAAGAACAAATGGCATTTCTTTCCCACCCTAAATAAAACATAGACAGGAAAAAGAAATGTTAGTTTTTATAGTTTGTTTTGACAAAAGTATGATTCCAGTAATAAATATGTTTCTCACTCATAACACTTCAACCTTAAGCAGCTTGTGTACTGTTAGGATCTTTGTCGGAGCAGATAACACATCAAATGGTAATCTTAAATACGCGGAAAGTTGACGGGCGGTTCACGAACTCCCTGGTACCTATTATTCCTAAGATACCAACATTTTGCAGAGTTACTTTTATCTGTCCACCACTCTGGCCTACACACACAAACACACGTACACACATTTTTATTTTCTAGGTTTCTTTTAAATTCTAGAAAGTGTGTTTTTAACATTCATTTCCAACAGTTAAGAACACTTTTATTTAAATAATCACAATTACATTATCATCACATTTTGCAAAATTAGTAATCACTCCTTAGTGTTATCTAATACCCACTCCATATTAAAATGTCCTTGGCTGTCTAAAATGTCGCCTTGCATTTGGTGGTTAGGTCTAAGCATAATGCATTTTGAAAGGCCTCTGCAATCACACATCACACAGACTTGTGTAAGGACGCCGTAGGTTAATAACTTACAGCTGGGGTCAGCTCCAGTCGTGGGACGGCTTCATTGTGAGAACAGGGAATTCGGCTGACGGAAAGACTTTGAAGTAAACACGTAGGTGAAGGACAGTGACAGGTCTCTTTTCCCTGTTAGGTAAATGACCTGTTCTGGAATGCAGATTCCACTGTGCTTGCAGTTTGGTTGGAAGACCTGCAGAGGGAAGAAAATTCCGCTCTAAAAACCTATGGTAAGACAGCTGCATCATCTCAGCCTTTTGTCCCGTAAGATGAAGTTCAAAGTAGAAGATGTGGTGTTGCCCTTACCCCTTGTCCTCAGTCCTGTAGTGGAATCTGAGATGGGAAGTGCTTAGGTTTTGGTTACTGATGATTTCAGTCACGTATCAGGCAGGGGTCTGTAGAGAAACAGAACCAGGGCAGGCCAGAGCAGGCTGGAAATTCAGGTAGGAGTCGACATTTCAGTCTTGTCTGAAATTTATAGGACAGTCCTGCGTCTGCATGACAGGCAGGGGGCGACATTCCACTTCCGAGTAGAATTCCTTTTCCTCCGGGAAACCTTTGCTCTTAAGGCTCTTCACTCGTCGGGTGAGACCCACCCACGTTATGGAAGATGGTCTGCTTTATTTAAAGTCACTGATTGCATATGTTAATCACATCTACAGTAGACCCTCCCAGCCACATCTAGACTGCCGTTCAACCGAACAACCTGGCACCGTAGCCTAGCCAAGTAGACACGTAAAACTGACCATTACAGGTCATCGTTACTTCTTACCTGGTATTACTACAGAAAATCAGAACATTGGCCAAAAAGAGTACTACACTGTGGAAGTGAAAAATTGGATTATTTACAAGAATCTTCTCTACACGTTTTAAATTGTGTACATAGGGATTTTTTAGTGTATACGTAGCAGGTGAAACCATTAGAAAATAAAGACAAGAAGGGAAAAGTTAATCCATAACTGTATCACTCTAATAGTCACTATTAAAATTTTCTCGCCTTGCAGATTTTATGTGTTTATCTCATTATAGCCATGATCCCGTTTTTGTTACAGATACAGCTGTGATACGTGCGGTTTTGTAACTACATTTCCACTGTCCCATACATATGTCCATTTCAGATACCCATCTGCATTATTTTCAATTGCTGTGTGATACTCATTTGTGCCAGTTCACTACAGCCCTTTCTGTTAGACATTTTAAAGTTTCGTAATTTCTCATTATCAGCAATAAAGCGCTGAACATTTTTATTCATAAATCTTTTCACTTGCTTGATTATTTCTAAGTGGCTTTCAAACTTTATCAGTAGAACTTTTTATTTAACTCAGATGTTATTTAGGAAGCTCATTCATTTATTCATTCATTCGACCCAGTGGTTTACAGCCCTGGCTACACCTTTAGGAAAAAAAAGCAGAGCCCTTTCTGGGCTCTTCTCAGTGGATTCACGGTGTTGGAATGCAGGGTATTCACCAGTACTCTTTGTTCTCTTCAAAAGGCTCCCGGGTGACTTTTCACATGCAGCCAGGGTTAGAGCCACAGGGCGCCCAGAGCAGGCACTGTGACACGCTCAGGATACGTGTTGCGTGTAGTCTAACTTCCCAACTCACCGCTAGGGCGAAGTGTTGCCATAGGTGGGTTAGAGAACTGGGTTAGATTTGCTATGATCGGTGAATTAAGAATTAGTGAGCAAGGAGGTGTTTATCATCAAGATCTTCATTTACATGTTTCATCTGTTTAATGAAGGTTGGTTTTGATGTGATTAGGTCTTTTTTTCTCTAGCTTTATTGAGATATAATTAATACATAACATTGTGTAAGTTTATGATGTACGGTGTATGGTGTGATACATGTATATATTGTGAAACGCTTACCACAATGAGGTTCTCCTCGCATGATTACCATTTTCATTGTTGTTATGGCAAGAACGTTTAAGATCAACTCTCCTGGCGACTTGCAAGTACCCGATACTGTACTGTGAGCTGCAGGCCCCAGGCTGTGCATTAGGTCCCTGGGACTTACTGTCTTACAACCGAAAGTTTGCGCCCTTTGAGCCACAGCTCCCCATGCTCCCGCCCCTCAGGGTTAGGTCTCACTCTTTTAATACATGTTGAGACAGATCATTGCTTGCTAATGTCCTTGGACAGCTGAATCCTAACTAATACCAGAGAACCTTGCACATAACTGCATGCAAAGCATCTGGGAGAAAACAATAAGCATCTTAAGCTTAATTCAACATAGCGGTGCTAGTCCAGTACTTTTGGATTGAATGCTTTAATACTGTTAATCTGTCAGCTTTCTTTCTTTCTAAAACTTTATGATAAAAACAACTCACTGGAACACTGTCTTGTCCTAGCAGCCTTCCACCCTCATTAATGGAGAGGCTGAGCTGGAAGAGTCATTTGAAGAAGAAAAGATTGCCCCCCACGCCCCTCTAGCAGGTGGGAGGAAGTCTGGCCCTGCGGCCTCTGAGGGCCTTCCTTTCGTTTTCCCTTGCAGTTCAGCTCTGGACTGTTGGGAACTATCACTGGTATCTCAAGCAAAGTCTGCCCTTCAGCGCCTGTGGGAAGAGCAAGATCGTGTCTCTGATGTGGGACCCAGTGACCCCGTACCGACTGCACATTCTCTGTCAGGGCTGGCACTACCTCTGCTATGACTGGCACTGGACAACTGACCGGAGCTCGGGAGATAGTTCCAGTGACATGGCAAATGTGGCTGTCATCGATGGATGTAAGCAGCTGGGGAGGGTGTCGATGAGCCTGGAAGGGGTCCCTGCGCCCGGTGCCTGCTGATGTGGTTTCACTAAAACAGTGGGGACTACTTACTGGGCTGGTTGCTTTGGCTGTTTGGTTTATTTTTCCTTACTTGTTTTGTTTGGATGGGAGAGCCCGTAGGTGGGGCATGTACCCACCTGAGGACCATGGCCCCTCCTCTGTACACCTGCCGCCCATCCAATTCCTCACTGTGCTGCATCCAGTCTTCATGTATTTACTGGTGCAGCCTTCGAGGACACTGAAAATTTTGACCCTGGGTAGAGGGGACTCAATAGTGTTGTGGTTGTGGGGGTGTGAGCCTTGTCGTTTGCCCTGACTGGTTTGTGCTGACCCGGACCCTTGCATCATCCCTGCCCCGCCCCTCCCCCATGTTGCTTTGTTTTCTTTTAAAATACTTGTCGATTACATACCCCTGCAGTGTGTTCGGCTGGAGTCACAGACATCTGTCTACTGTGCATATTGGCTTATTATGAGGTGGAGGGTTTATTGTTTTTGTTTTGGTGAGGGGGAGGAAACTGGGGAGAGCAGTAGCCACCTGAACAGGCAGTTTACTTCTTGCTGATAACAAAAGGAAAAACTTGCTTCTAAGATTGTAGTGTGAGTTGGTGTACTAATTCACGTTCTGTGTGTTCATAACACTGATTTAATAATGAAGTGTTCTGTATAGAGGACTTAATCATGTATGCCCTATTTCCAAGTCCATGCAGAGGGAGGTGCGTTAGGGAATTGAAACGTATTGATTCCCTTACTTTAGTCTGGCTGAGTGGCAGGCCGAAGCTGGAACTCTGACTTCGTCCTAGCCCCTGGCTCCTGAAACCTGCAAGACCAGAGATGGACTTTCAGGCCTGGAGGTGGCAGTAGCCAGATACAGACAGAGTCTGTGATACCTCCTTTCCCCTCTTACATGATATTTAAGCTTATTCATGATAAAAACACCGAAAATTATTTTAAAGAATTGCTTTATATGTCCTACCACCATTATTAGTTAGTTGTACTGCGCTGTTCCGATGCCTCATTTTACAAACTGAACATCCATGGGTATTAACCCTCCTTCTGCTCCTCTCTCACCTGCAGACAGGTTATTGGTGACAGTCTTCCGGCAGAGCGTGGTCCCACCTCCCATGTACACCTACCGCCTGCTGCTCCCACAGCCTGTGAATCAGGTCGCGTTCGCTGCACACCCTCAGAAGAGTAACGACCTCGCGGTCCTCGATGCCAGTAACCAGATTTCTGTTTACAAGTGCGGTATGTTCACAACTGTTAGCACGATGCTCTGCCTCAGGTTCCGCCTCTGAAGAGCAAGTTACAGTTTGGTGTCGCCTTCGCTCTAGCGCTTCTAAAAATTCTGAAGTTTATAATTAATGTTTATATCATCATGACATTTGTTGGGTTGGCCAAAAAGCCCATTATGTTTTTTCCCTATGATGGTCCTAGTAGTGCTTAGTTGTCTTTAACTTCATTTGAGACAGTTTTGTTAGATTGTATTGTGACAGCTTTCCTATCAGCGTGCATTTTTAAAAAAATCAAAATTGGTGAATTTTTGTGCAGCCATTTTAATATTGAAGATGGAAGAAAATATGCAACATTTTCAGCCAATTATGCTTTATTGTTTCAAGAAAGGTAAAAATGCAACTGAAATGCAAAAAACAGTTTGTGCAGTGTACAGAGAAGGTGCTGTGACTGATGGAATGTGTCAGAAGGGTTGCAGTGTTTCTTGGTACTATTAACATTTAGCAAATAATCCTTTGCCGTGGGGCTGTCTTATGCATTGGAAGATGTTTAGCAGCACCCCTGGCCTCTACTGGAAGCCAGTAGTGGGAGATAGCCCACATTCTCAAAATATCCAAATAAATGAAGTTATTGGTGAAAATGAAAATGTGTCTTACTTGACAGAAGAAATATAATGGGCTTTTTGGCCAATCCACTAATAGGCATGTGGAGTTTTAGTTTCACTCTGGATTATAAGAACTACTTCTTTTGCTTTATTGGACTTAAAGACTCAGTTATTTAAAGAATAGCGTTCAACCCTGGAAATAAGATAGCATCTTATTACATCTTTACCGAATTTTACAGCTTCCATTGCCTTTGCCCATGTTCTCAGTTGGTCTCACAGCCTCCCAGGAGCTGAGTCACAGGTGGAGTTCTTTGTCGTAGATGAAGGAACGAAATGCCGGCGGGCTTGCAGCTGCTTGGGCGAGAGCGGGCAGGGATTCCAGCTCAGGGTTCTAGCTTCTCGTTCACTTGTCTCCCACAGCCCCTTTGCTCGGTGTCTAGTTGCTCCTCTGATGGACCAGGTAGCCTGACACCCATGTTTAGTTGTGAGTTCTGTGGTCACATGACGAATCATGCTGGCCAATGGCACTGGTGTCCTTGTTTTCAAATAACTGCTGAATTCTCAGAAATAAACTGTTTAGATGCTGGGAGAGAATAGTCAAGATTAACTGTTTATATTGGAACTCCCTGCTTGCTTACCAGCTTTCCTGTTAATCAACAGCCTACTGTTGATACTAGTACTACAGCGGGTCCTGGTTTGGTCAGAGTCATTGTGTTATAACGTTGATGAGATGCCGCAGGAACTGACCCTTCTTTGTGTCAGTTAGCCTGGGAGGAAATGGACTTTGTTGTGTGCGGTGACACGGAAAGTCACAGAATCTGTTGACGGCATTAAGTGAGGACTGATGTACTTGGATATGACTCCAGCTTCTCTGGTTTTAGTTTCACACTAAAAAATACCATGAAAATCCTCCTTAAACTTTTTATTATTTAATAGCTTTAAAAAATAATCATAACGCATTCATTGTTAAGACAAATCAGAAAAGCCAAAAATTAACTCCTTTTCAAAGTGGATTTTCTATCAACCAGTAATATCAAAAGTAAGTGTGATTGTCTTTATACTTGACTACTGTTGGATATCTTATTGCTGGTTTTATGAGGTTAAAAAGAATCAGATGCAGAGGAGCTTTTGTGGTGCTTACTATGTGATACTAACTTGGGTTTGTGTATCGTTTTACAACATACAGAGTATTTTGTCCTGCATTCACTTAAAAAATAACTGTCTTCATACCGCTCACCCACTTATGGTGTACAATTCTGTGGGTTTCAGTATGTTTACAGAGATTGGCAGCCATGACCCCAGTCGGTTTGGGACATCTTTATTTCTGCAGGATGAAAGCCTGTGGCCCCTGCATCTGCTGTGCTGACACTCACAACTCCCCGGGACCAGACGGGGTGGGTTGAGAGCTCTGCCTTTGGGAGATTTGTCAGGGGTACGTGTATGTGGTAGGCCATGGGTGTGGGCGCAGCCAGGCAGATAGCAGAGCTTCCGGGCAGGAGACGGTGAGAGCTTGAGCCAGGGGAGTGTCTGTAAAAATGGGAGGAAGAGAAAGATCCTACAAATCCAGGAGCTGAAAGCCTTTGAGAAGTTAAGGAGCGTGTTGTAGAGTGTTTGTGCATAAAAGTGTCTGGGAAAAGGCCGTGGGAGTTTTCATTAGAGCATGGGACTTAGAGGTTAGTCTTCACACATGGCGCAGTGTCAGATGAGGGTGCTGGTGCGGATGGCTCATGCGGAGTTGGAGTCGTTGGATGCCAGCGTTGGGCACTGCTCAGTGAGCAGGACGTAGGGAGAGCATGAAGATAAGGGCTGGCAAGGGAAGGTGGCTTTTGCATTTAGCGTGACTAGGAAGCCTGTCTGTGAGGGTGACATTTAAGCAGAGACCTGGAGGGAATTGAAGAGGGAGCCATGCAGACACCTGGGGTCAGAACGTCCAGGCAGAGGACAAAGCAACCGCTAAGGTGCTGGTCGTTTGTAGGAAAGAGCTAGGAGTTCAGGGTGGCAGTGGCAGAGCAGGTGAGGGGAGAGTGGTGGGTGGGGTCATAGAGGTGACAGGAAACAGCTCGAGTCCTTGAAGGATCTGGTGAGATGTTAGTGTTCAATCTGGTGAGGCAGGGAGCCACCTGAGGGAGCTGGGAACCTGAGAGTGTGGTGTTCTGACTCAGTTTTTTAAAGGATTGTACTGGCTGCTATGCGGTGAATAACCTGGATCGAGAGTGGAAGGAGAATGGCTTTTGATCAAGGGTGTGAGGCTGGAGAGAGGCAGTTGTGGGACAGTGGGAGGAAACAGCTCGGGCTGAGAGGGCAGCCCCGCCCCCGTTATTGCTGGGGCAGGTGAGGACTGTGACTAATGCAGTATGAACGGAGGAAGCAGATCTTGGTTAAGCCTGAAAGGCAGGCAGAGATTTAAAAAAGAGACTGAGATGTGATTATTTTCTAGATTGCTTTTTCGGTAAAGTAGTTTGACCACCTAGAACCCCATCGCCTTAGTATTAGAGAAAGGTTTGCAGTTCACCGTGATCGTATTTGCAATTTTGTTTTCTAGGTGATAGTCCCAGTGCGGATCCTACGGTGAAGCTGGGAGCTGTGGGCGAAAATGGGTTTACAGTCTGCCTTGGGCCACCTCATCTGGAAAAGAGATACGAGTAGGTGGTTCTTCACAAGAGCTCCAAGTAGCTGTTCTTCGGAGTAAATGTACCCGTTGTTCCCCTGTAGTGCAGCAAGTAGATACAACACCGGGTGCCGGTTTTTCCGCCTCGCTGGGGAAGCCACTTACTGGTATTCCGAATGTCATGTATGCTGATGGGTGGCAGGAGAGTGCAAGTGATGAACCAGCCTAAGACGCACTCCTCTCAGCAGCCCTTGATTCTCCAGGGAAAGGTGGAGATGAAGGCGACAGGGCAGAGCTGCATTCGTGTGTCAGTGAGGAGTCTAGGTTGTTAACGTACAGCTGACCCCGCGCACCCTCTGTCTGGGCCTCATCCCACACTCCGAAACTGCTGGGTGCTCCCAGGTTGGAAATCCAAAGGCATTTTCCACTGGAAATAGTATTATAAATGATTGGGTATAATTGAATGCCCCTGGAATACTATAGGCATTGTAAAATGACCCAGAAGCCAAATTATTAATTATAATGCCATTTCTGTAAAAATCCAGGATTTCAGTGTATTCTATTTGATGAGCCCATGTTCTTAATAACCTCACTATTCTGTCTCCTGGGAGCTTTTATTCCCAAGTTAATAGGAATAATAAATTGACTAGAACAAATAACTGAATGTTTCTTAAATACATGCAGTATATTTAACAAATGTACAACATATGTGTGTTTTACCTATGTTTGATTTGGAGTCTGCCTGTTTAATGTTTGATAGTTTTCAAGGAACATTGACATGGGTGATTTTATTTCACAGACTTGACACCATGAGAGGACAGAAAGTATAAGGCAATTTAGAATATAGGTTCATGTTTTAGAAATCGAGTCATTCAGAGACAGTTTCGTGAAGGACATGAATACTCGTCGTAATCCTAGAAGAGGGCTAGGTTAGGGTTGGCAGAGGAGGACTGGGAGCATCAGGTGTGGCAGGCAGCAGAGCCCTGTGAGAACCAGCTGGGGGCGCCCCTGCGTGGGGCTGAGTGCAGTGCAGAGACTGAGTCCTGGAGAGCCGAGCGAGGAGGAGGATCGGGCTAGTGACCAGCTCCTTCAGTGTGTGCTGAGGGTTTGCTGCTTCAGTGCAAAGGCAGGAAGTCGCCTTTAGGAGTTCCTGCCTGAGGTGGCAGAAAGTACTCTCCTCTGGTGTTTAAATGTTGTAGAAGGAAGACGTTAGAGGCAGGGAAACTCGCTCTCGAGCTAATGTGAGATGCTTAGGAAAGGACCCGTTCTATGGAGATCCAAGTATCTGCTGCAGCTTGGTTTGTGGGGACAGTGGAGAACCTCTGGGGCTTATTAGCACAGGGTTGACCTGGGGCAAGTGATTTTCTTGTGTGGTCAGTTTCATGAAGTGTTCTCTTCAAATCTTCAAAGACCTTGGAATATAAGAAACAATATTAAGTAAATAGAAAGCGTATTTTAGAGCCAGGCAAATGTTATCTTTGAATTCTTTAGTATTTGAAATCACTTCAGGTTTTGTCCCTCCAAATAATTAGGTGTTGACTGTATACGGGGTGGTTTATTCTTCCTTCATGCAGGAAATTCTCGGTGGTATGAAAAGTTTTACTCACATCTGGACGTTCTCAATATTTAAAACAGAATTCAGTTTGAGAGTAGTGAAGACCAAGAAGGAAATCCACTGAAGCTCAGCTTTCTCACCTGGATCCAAGAAGACGTCTTCCTGGCCGTAAGCCACAGCCAGGCCGGCCCACAGTCTGTCCTTTACCGCCTGGCTGTGGCCCCTGCCGAGACGGATGATGAGCGCGGACAGCTCACTGTCAGGTATTGCGGCCCTTCCGATATTTCGTGTAGTACTAGATGGAGTTACGCTTTGTCTCTATGGGCCTAGGACTTTTGGGGGCTTCAGTGAGCTAAGTTGAGGGGCGGTAGCTTCCTCGTTAGACACGATTAGCAAGCAGTGAAGTCTGGTTTTGCATCATGTGAAAATATAGGCTAAAAATGTATCAAGAAATGGTGGAAAATAGGACAAATACCAGTAGATGAGGCAAAACATTTTAAGATATATTAAAAACAATTTCTTTTTAAGATTTTATTTATTCATTTGTAGAGAGAGGGGAAGAGAGGGACAAAGAGAGGGATAGAAACATGGATGTGAGAGAGAAACCTTGATTGGGTGCCTCTCATGCCCTGCGGGAATCAAACCGGTGGCGACCTTTCACTTTGCAGGACAACACCCAACCAGCTGAGCCACATGGGTCAGGGCGAGATGTGTTAACAATTTTAACTGAACAGACACTTACATCCCAGCGGGCTGCTTGCTAGCCCATGGGAATCAGCCACTCTTCTTACCCTTGGTAGTTATTAAAATCAGTTACAAGGTTATTTCTGTGCGCTGCATTTTGATGTCTGGCCACCTCCTCTTTACATTCTGTTTGGCACTTGAGTCCACTTCCTACTGGAAAGTCTCCTCTGTTTTCTTCGCTGAGATTTCACTGCTTCCTGACCCTGAGTTTCATTTTGATTCCTGGTGGCACCTTTGTCCCAGGTTTTAGTTAGTGAAGGCTGTTTTCTGCATTGCCAGGCCCCGTTGCATGGTAGAGTGGTGTCTGGACAGCTCTGGGAGATCCTCAGGTTTCCAGTGTCACAACTGGGCACCTCGGGCATGCACTGATGGGAATCTCCAGCCTCATTTGTAATTCAAGATCCAGTTAGATGTAACTTCTGAAAAGCTCATTGCAAAATTAGGACCCTTTCCTTGCTGCATACATAAAACATGTCCTGATGCAGGCATTATCTCCGACTCTTTGACTCAGTAATGCTTTATATTTTTAAAAAGCTCTTTGCGAACATGTCTGGATGCAGAAAATGATGTAGCTACATGTAGCACTTAAAGGTAACCAGGGATTTACTTTTGAAAAGCAGAACAATTTCCATTAGAAACGTAAATTACGCCAGTTTCTACTTTTCAAAGTTTAAAATTCTTTGTGGAAGAAAGAGCTAGATGCAGTCATCGCATTTACTGTAAAGGGAATGAGAAGCCACTTAAAATGTATTTCTGTTGCTTTGACTTTTGTTTCTCAAAAAAGACTCTTTTGTTCATGTAAAGTATCAGTATCTTTTGAGGACTATAAAGTCTCACAATTAGCTCTTAGGTCTCAATAGCTTACATTTACCACAGCTTGTGCTTTGTAAAAGGTGCTCTTCTTAGTGCTTCGCCTAAATTAACTCATTTCTCTCTCACAGTACCTCTTCGGAGTCTGTGCTGTTAGCATTTTACAGCCGAGACAGCTAAGGCACAGAGCACTCAAGTGAGTTGCCTGAGGTCACGGGTGAAGCCGGGATCCAGTCCCAGCAAGTCTGGTTCCAGAGTCTGTTCTCTTAACTTACGGATAATTTACCCTCAAAATATCTGGGACTTCTGGGGTATTTTATAGATTGGTTAAGCACTCTGAATGGTGTCAGCATTGGCACCATTCGTTTTTATCACCACCTCTTCCACCGCCTTTAAAACGTGACCAGTGTCTTTTCACGGACTCAGGCAAAAACATAATGGCAGTAGCATGTTGCCCTCTTCCCGTGAATGAAGACCTGCAGACTCCATGAGTGCATATGGTAGCGAAAGAGAGTGCTCTGCTCTCCTACAGACTCACTGCTTGGTTAGTGCAGTTTATGTTTTAAGAAGACAAATAGTATCGGTACCGGGCATACCCAATGAAGGCGATAAATTATAAGTTGCGATAAGTTACAACAACTTGCTGCCAGAATGGGAGGGATGTCTTCCCACTGTAGACACCTGGCTTGTTTGTAGTGTGGAAAATAGTGTGATATGACAGGCGTTACTTTATGTGGGCTTGCAATCGCAATGGTTTATCATTGCGTGTGTGTGCACAGTGCTGTGTGTGTATGTGTTGTGTGTCTATTGTACTGAAATAAACAGCAGCACCAAAAGGAAATCGCCTGTTTCTTTTTCTGTTTTGCAAAACGTGAAATGTTTAGTGAAATGTCACTACCTTTGAGAAACATGGCCTGTTCACATCCCCTTCCTCCCTCTTTTTACTTTGTCAGTTCATCCATGACAGTGGATGGGGTCATAATCAGCCTGTGTTGCAGTTCCAAGACCAAGTCAGTGGCGTTACAGCTGGCTGGTGGCCAGATACTTAAGTACCTTTGGGGTGAGTATCAAAATGTTAGGAAAGCATGTTCATGATTTATATGCAAGTTCAACTCTTGAAAACATGACTTGTATCTTATCTATGCCACACTGATTATTAGAGCTTTTAACTACTCGGGAAAACCCTAAGCTGTGGCTTGGAATTGACATGTGTTTTCCCCCACTCTTTTCTCTCGTAATGAACTGGAGTACCCTAATGAGTTTCCAGAATATATTTGGAAAGTGATCCAAATTGCATGTTAAGTGTCTTAGCAAGTTTGATGTGACAGTTTTTTACAAACCTCACCTGCCAATCCTGCAGAGTCCCCCTCCGTGGCTGTTGAATCCTGGAAGAACCCAGCTGGCTTTCCTGTTCGCTTTCCTTATCCGTGCACGCAGACTGAATTGGCCTTGGTTGGAGGGGAGGTAAGTGAACTCAGGGCAGAGAAACTTAGCAGCTAAGGCAGTGACCCAGGATCTGATAGCATTAGGTGGGAAGAGTCTGGGCTTTGGAAGTGCACCTGGGTCTCACTAAATCTTAAGGCAACAATGAGAAGTTACCCATTTTCCTGAGCCTCAGCCTTTTCATCTGTGAAATGGGATTAAGAGATTGACTGGCTTGCAGTAGTTAGTTGATTCCTTTCCTTGGAGGTATAAATTTACAAATAGAAGACTGCGATAATGTTCTTAATGGCATCCCAGGTGGGTCTAAATATGTAGCCACAGTGGAGAACTACTGAATTTTGCCAGACCTTTTATTCAGAAATGACTTGTGGACTTCCGGTCAAGATGGTGGCATAGGTAAACAAGCTCGCCTCCTCACACAACCACATCAAAATTACAACTAAAATATAGAACAACCATCACTCAAAACCATCAGAAATCGAGTTGAATGTAAGTCTCACAACTACGGAATTAAAGAAACCACATTCATCCAGACTGGTAGGAGGGGCAGAGACATGGAAGGGGCTAGTCCCACATCCTTGTGTGGTGGATAAAAATTTGGGAGGGATACCTCAAGAGTGAGGAGTCCTAGCCCCACAGCAGGCCCCTCAGCCCAGGGTTCCAATGTCAAGGAGGCAAGTCCCCATAACTACTGTCCGCAAAAACCAGTGGGGATTGGATTGGTGGAAGAAACTTCTGGAGTTCCAAGAAGTTCCCCTTAAAGAACCCACACTCGGACTTGTTCCCTCTGAGCTGCAACACCAGGGTAGCAGCTTGGAAGGCACCAGTGGTGTACAGGGAGAAACCGAAGTGTCTGGTGTCAAGATGAGAGCTGGGGAACAATTTTCTTCTAGACAGAAAAGTGAGCAGAGGCCAAAGTCCCTTTTCTGACCTTTCCCACCATAGGGCCACAGAACTGGCAGGCTGATGCCATACCTGATATTCTGTCAACCTGGCTAACTGTTCGACCCACTCTGGAGGTCCCCAGACACTCAGTCCCATCCAATTTATGGGCCCACCCAAGCTTTTCCATATGAATGGCTGGTCTTGGCTTCACAACTCCTAAATCCTCTCAAACAAACAACAGCCAGCCTCAGTGAGCCTCCAGCCACTCTTGCTAAGTGGCCCCAGGCCAGGCACTAGCACCAACCAGCCTAGATTCACAGTTTGGCTTCACCTGGGAATCTGCACGCCCAGCACAAGTAGCAGCCATTTCAGATTGCTCTACAGCTCAGGCAGGGTGGCCACAGGCAAAACACAAGTGGGGGTGACCTTGGCCTATACCACCCAGCAAACCCCAGGGCGTGCACACCCAGTGGACAGCCAGAGACCACATCAGAGCACCACCACCCTGCTGCCACAGCTCATCGCCCATGGAGGGCGGAGGTTGGTGGACAGTGGTTACAGCCAGTCCTTGTAGCTGACTGGCCTGGGTTGCCCTATTTGCCTTTGGGAAAAATGTTTAGGCAGGATTGACTTGAGAATTATAGTTAACCTTCTATGCATCCACTGTTTAGTGAGCACCTACTCTGTGCCTGTCCCCATGATGGCCATGTTTAGCACAAGGAGAGCAATGCATCTGCTGTGTTCTGGGCAGAGCAGACCACTTGAGGAACAGCGGATTCCACTGGGGGTAGAGGGTCACATCACTGGCAAACTCAAGCGTATCCAGAGGGAACCCAGGATGGTACATGTCTGGGCCACACCCTTATCTCACATTTTTCAACACTTAAGGCCTAAAGGTGGGCCTCCAGGGTGTGGGAGATGTCCTGTTTTGATCTAACTAGAGTCCTTTGCCTCCCTATTCTGGTAACCAGTTACCCTGCTTTGTAGAGAAGCTGCTGCTTCCCCTTTCCTGTGATCCTGGAAGGGCTCTCAACTATGGTACTGTGACTTCCAGCCACAGGGACCAATCGTGACCTATAGCAGACCAACCAGAGCCCTTCCCAGGGGCTTTTGTCTTTTTCCCTTTGGCTTGTGAGTTAAAGGATATGTTTGCAGAGATGGTGGCACTCATGTGTCCAGCCATATGGAAGAACTTGAAACAATTAATCACACACACAAATGGAAGACAAGCTGAGAAGTGAGAGACGGAGTGTAACTGGAGCAAAGACAGTCAGGCATCACTAAACGACAGGGAAACATTCTGAGAATTTCATCGTCAGGCAGTTCCACTGTGCGAACATCACAGAGCGCACTCGCACCCAAGTCGAGCACAAGAGAAAATGAGGCAATCAAGAGACAAGGCAAACAGACGTAGGAGGCTGCTGCCGGCACAACACGGCATGCTGATCTACAGCAAACTCTTATACGTAGCCAGAGTACACTCTAAAATGACAATAGAAAGTATAGTGAATATATAAACCAGTAACTGAGCCGTTTACTACCATTATCAACTACTATGCACTTTACATAATTGTGCGTGCTGTACTTTTATACCACTGGCAGGGCAGTAGGTTTGTCAATATCAGCATCACCACAGGACACATAATATGTTGCACTACCACATGAAGAGAGCTACAATGTTAATAGACAATAGAAATTTTCAGTTCCGGTGGTCGGTGGTCACAGCCAAACCTTGCAGCTGACTGGCCTGGGTAAAATCTGCCAACAGCAACCAAGAGGAGGGTGTACTGGACCCACACAAAGGGCACATCTCAAGTACGCAGCCTGGGTGACAGGGGAGGCTGTGCCACTGGACCCTACAGGACACCTACTGCATTAGGCCACACTACCAATACATGGAGTCAAAGCAGCTCTACCTAATACGTAGAAACACACAGAGAGAGATTGCCAAAATGAGGAGACAAAGAAACATGGCCCGAATGAAAGAACAGATCAAAGCTCCAAAAAAAGTACTAAACAAAATGGAGATAAGCAATCTATCAGATGCAGAGTTCAAAACACTGTTTATAAGGATGCTCAAGGAACTTGATGAGGTCCTCAACAGCATAAAAGATTCAGTCAGAAATGAAGGATTCACTAATTGCAATAAAAACCAATGTATAGGGAAACAGCGGTAGAGTGGGTGAAGCCGAGAATCAAATCAATGTTTTGGAACATAAGCAAACAACATCCAATCAGAACAAGAAATAACAAGAATCCAAAAATGGGATAGAGTAAGCAGCCTCTAGGACAACTGTAAGAGGTCCGACGTTCACATCGTAGAAAAGAAGTGAGTTACCTACAGGGGAATTCCCATAAGACTGTCAGCTGATTTCTCTGAAGAAACTTTGCATCTAGAAGGGATTGGCAAGAAATATTCAAAGTCATGAAGAGCAGGGGACCTACAGCCAAGATTGCTCTACCCAGCAAAGCTATCATTTAGAATTGAAGGGCAAAGAGCTTCCCAGACAAGAAAAAACTAAAGGAGTTCATCATCACCAAACCGTTAATATATGAAATATTAAAGGGACTTATTTAAGACAAAGAAGATCAAAACTATGAATAATAAAATGGCAAAATATATATATATCAACAATTGAATCTAAAAAAAACATAGGCAAACAAGAACAGAGACAGAATCATGGACGTGGAGAGCATTCTGATGGTTGCCAGATGGAAGTGGGCTGTGGGGGAATGGGCAGTACAAATTGGTGGTTACAGAATAGCCATGGGGATGTAAAGTGCAGTATAGGAAATTGAGTAGCCAAAGAACTTATACGTATGACCCATGGACATGAACAATGATGGGGAGATTACCTGTGGGAGTGGGGTGTGCTAGGTGGAGAGGGGCAAAGGGGGAAAAATCAGGACAAGGGCATAATCAATAAAATATCATTTAAATAAACCAGAGAAAAGAAATGACAGGACTTGGTGCTGAATTATATGGCATTGTACTCCACTTAGAACAGGACCAACCACATATTTTGTATCTATATTCTCTCCTGAATACAGAAATTTAGATGTGAAATCACAGTAGAAATGTGTAATAGAAAAGTTAGGTTTAACTAGCTTGGTTCGAATTGTGTGTAATTTCAATTTTATTTCTTTGCAGGAATGTGTCCTTGGTCTGACTGACAGGTGTCGCTTTTTCATCAATGACAATGAGGTATAAAGGCTCGGTTTGGTCCTGGATCCTTTTCAGTGCTGCCCCAAGTAATAACGCGGTTTCCCCTTGCTCCCCTTGCTTCGTTGTAGGTTGCTTCAAATATCACGTCGTTTGCAGTATATGATGAGTTTTTACTGTTGACAACTCATTCTCATACCTGCCAGTGTTTTTGCCTGAGAGATGCCTCATTTAAAAGTAAGTTTTCAGTGTAGAAAATAGAAAATAGTCCCTCTTTGTGTATCTTTTTTCCTCTGAAGTCTCGATGACTTTCAAGTCCTTCAGCTTCTCTGGCTTTGGGTCCTGGAGGCCTAGACTGGGGAGAGCCGTTGGAGTTCAGTTACTTCATCCCTAATCTCGACACAGCACCTCAGTCGAATCATTCTGCCCCAGTTAGCAAAGACTTCCAGAGCAGGCAGTCCTGCCTTTAGCAGCATATTCTGAAGTTAAACAAGAAGTTTTCAGGAAATTTTAGTATATAACTAATTTAATATTTTACTTTGAGTTACCAGTAAGTACCAAACTGGCAATGTGCTCTAACTTTATAATCTTTGTAACCTCACTGTGGCCACCCTCCACTGTACCATCTGAAGGGCGCAATGTGGTGGTTTTGTAGGAAATTGGCTCCATTTGGTTTTCTTCTATTCCATGCTCACACCCTGTGAGTGCGCGTTTTCCTTATTCTAAAAACCTCCACTTATTTTCTTTGCTTCTGCCTTGGAAATGGAATCACTCACTGGTATGATTATAGTGCTGAGAAACAGGGGAGCTCCCCAGTGTTCCCTGTGTTTCCCAGATCAGTTGGTAAGTTGTGGATGTGAATGGGCACGAAGGCTCTGTGAGGGAGGGCACATTCAAGGGATGAGGCTGTGTATCAGAAAGTCCTGTGGTCTTGAAGTGAAGTGGGAGAGCAACGGGGCCTGGTCCTTAACGGCCCTCTTCTGTTTCGGATGACGTGCCGTCAGTGAGGGCTGGCTTGTCCTGACGGTGGTTCCGAAGGCCTAGCCACCCGTGTCTTCAGCATTACAGGCAAGTCTGAGCAGCAGTGACGTGTCCACCGGGGAAACGCTGCGGAAGGTGGAGAGGGGCTCGCGCATTGTCACTGTCGTGCCCCAGGACACGAAGCTGGTGTTGCAGGTAAGTGGGCTTTTCAGGCTGTGTTTCTGATTGTCCTCGCAGTCGGGGCCGGACAGCGCTCGCAGGTGGTGGTGCAGGCTCTCCCCGTTCGCAGTGATGTATTCTAGGCCTTGCCTTGCTAGGTTCTCTGTTAGCTTTATGCAGAGGGGTGTTCATTCAGGCTCTGCCTGGTCAGGCTAATAGGGAGGCTTTTCTGGAGAGGGGCGCTAAATACTGAGCACGAGTGGACTCTGCTAAAAGTCTGAATTACAGCGTCGTGGTGGTTCGCTGTGCGGTTAGGTGAAGTTCTGTATCCTGGGTAGTTACGTGTTTTCCATTTAATTAAAAAATTGTTACTTTGATGTTCTTATTTTAAGATGCCAAGGGGAAACTTGGAAGTTGTTCATCATCGAGCCCTGGTTTTAGCTCAGATTCGGAAGTGGTTGGACAAGTGAGTACTATGTATATGAGTAGTTAGCTTGTTCTGACTTACTGTATGTGAGGACAATAAGTATTCTTTTAAAGTGTTTAAAACCTAAGTCTGGAAAACATTCATTACAGATGTCAACCAGGTTATCAGAGCACTTTTTATTCACACTTGCATTTTAATTCCGTATGGTGTAGTAGACATTTCTAGCGGAAAGAATTGCGAAGCTCATCATGTAAGTCGGGCTTCCTAGCCTCAGGGGTCCCGGGGGGCTTTAGATGGCCTGTGAGCCCGGGGAAGTGGGGCACCGAACCGTGTCTGTGTGTTTGTCTAGGCAAGAGGCCCGAGGCTTCCAGAGTTCCCGGGGACCAGTGACCCCCCAAGGGCCTGAGCCACTGTTAGGAGAGCAGCCTTCCCGTGCCCGAATCTGTGTGGGGGAAGCTGGGTTATTTTGTTGAAAACCGAAGTAGCCCTAAATTCCGTGATGGTTTTCTTTTGTATGTATGTGGGGGTGTTGTCCTCAGCCTGCCACCCTACCGTTTAGGACGGCAAGTGAACTTGGTACCTGTTTTCGTCTGTGATTTCGGAGTTGAAATCCATTAGCAGTTGTTTGGCACTTGGGCTGTAACCTAATTAGAACTTGCTCGTATCGTAATGAACATGTGCTGGGTCTAGGGAGCCTAGTTCTTATGAAATGCCTTTTCTGTCGGTTCTCTTCGCAGGCTGATGTTTAAAGAAGCGTTTGAGTGCATGAGAAAACTGAGAATTAATCTCAATCTGATTCACGATCACAACCCGAAGGTAACTTTTTGTGTCTGCTCTTGGCCTTTGCTTACTTTACACTTGAACTAATGCAATCTGAACTAAAACATTTTGCCCTTTTTTTTTGGTTAGGTATTTCTTGAAAATGTGGAGGATTTCATAAAACAGATAGATTCTGTAAATCACATTAATTTGTTTTTCACAGAATTGAAGTAAGTATTTTGAATAATTTGTATCGTATCTATAATTTTCTCTTTTAGTTAAGGAAATCAGTTAACCAGAGGAGAAAAATTAGTATGTTGTATTTTTTTTATCACTGTAACTCTTAAATGCCATATGTACTGGATTTTTGCTGTGTCCTTTTTAAAAAACAGTCAATTTAAAACTAAAACTTTAAAGTAAATAGGTCAGAATATCGTTTAACTTCATTTTTAGGTGGACATATAAGACTATTTTTTTGTCTTATGAAATTAAAATAAAATGGTGTCTTCTTATGTCTGCATTGACTTTTTCTCCAACTTTTTAATGAGAAATTTTAAATCAATAGACAGTTGGGAGAGTTATCACATGAGCATCTTATACCTCCATCCAGATTCTAGAATTTGTTTTTCTATACTTGCTTTATCGCTATTTACTATCAGTTCATTATCATCTATTTTTAGAAAAATTTCAAGGTAATTGTAGGCATCAGTCCACCTTATCTCTCAGTATTTCACTTTGCTTAGCGTTACCTAGAGCGTGTCATTTGGGTGCAGGGCCCCCTCCGCAGGTCATAGTTACAGTGAATGCACAGGTCAGCAAGTGTGCCGTTCAGGGAGTTTTGACAGATGTAACTTCGTGTAGCCTGAACCCCTTCCAAGAGAACGTTTCCTTCATCTCAGAAAGTTTCCCTGGTCCCTTCTCAGTCAGTCCCTGGCCCCTAGGCCACCACTTTTTTGCGTTTTTCACCGTAGGTGAGTTTTACGAGTTCAAGAACTTTATATAAATGGATTCATAGTGTATTTAATTTTCTGTGTAAATAAAACTTCTTTCACTTAGTGTATTTTGCACATAATCACGAGTTCATCTTGTTTATCACTCAGTAGTACGCACTGGTATAAATACACTACGGTTGTTTTGTTCATTCCCCTATTGATGGACACCCGGCCTGCCCCTCGTTTGGGGCTACCTGGATAAAACATCAG
Organism: Desmodus rotundus; assembly: GCF_022682495.2. Lineage (NCBI taxonomy): Eukaryota > Metazoa > Chordata > Mammalia > Chiroptera > Phyllostomidae > Desmodus > Desmodus rotundus. The sequence continues at coordinate 21,262,856 of NC_071387.1, forward strand.
AATGTTAGTTCTCAATAAGCTTCTCCATTTTTACCTTATATGAGTAATTTTACAACTGAACTGTTTTCCAGAAGCTATTTTTATGTATTATCTCCTCAGGACACCCGGGTTTATGTGTGTAGTTTGAGAGCAGATAGTGACCTTTTACCACACACGTGTTCTTAGGGAAGAAGACGTCACGAAGACCATGTACCCTCCGCCAGTCCCAGGCCCCGGGCAGCCGTCCAGGGGCCCCGAGGGGAGCAAAGTGGACCTTGTCTGCGATGCCATGAGAGCGGCCATGGAGAGCATAGACCCTCACAAGTACGTGTGCTGCCGCCGGCCGGCATCTTCTGCCCAACAGAAGCACGCAGTTGTCCTTCCTCTGCTCGTTCATCCTCCTCATTCCGGTGGTGGTCTTGCTTATTACCTCAGGTTCCTCCTGTCGATACTCACCTCTCACGTGAAGAAATCCACCCCAGAACTGGAAGTCGTGCTGCAGAAGATCCACGAGCTTCAAGGTAGAGACGCGGTCACAGAGAGCGTGTGCAGCGGGGCCTTGATGGCCACCAGTCTTCCAGTCTTTGGGTGGCCGCACTGACCAGGGCCAGGGCCGCTGCACCGATTCCACCTGTGGCCTCTGGGTTGCCGTTTTAAGACCTGTGTGATTTGTTTGAGTTCTGCCCCCAGAGCATGTGCAAAAGGGTCAAAAGCGTGTATGTGCTAGAGAATGTGTTACTCTGTCTTTCTGGTTTTGTTGTTGGGTGTGTGGGTTTCCCCCACATGGTTCTGTTCTCTTGTTTTCTGACACAGGGACAGGAAGTGCTCCCCCTGATCCCAATGCTGTGAGTGCTGAAGAGGCCCTGAAGTACCTGCTGCTGCTGGTAGACGTGAATGAGTTATACGATCATTCTCTTGGGACCTACGACTTCGATTTGGTCCTCATGGTGGCTGAGAAGTCCCAGAAGGTATGTGGACTTGCTGCTTTGCTGTCCTTTTGGTTCTTGCTTAGGCAGTCGTGGTAGCACGAATGCCCACTCCTGGCAGTGCAGCACCCTACTCCGTGTCGGCCTGTGAGGACAGGCCTGGCAGCAGGTCTGTGAGCCGCCGGGGCCCACGCTTCCAGCGCCATTCTCTGCCACAGTTCCATGGGTATCAAAGTCTTTGGATTGCTGGGTTGAGCAAGTGAAATAAAACTACTTGGTTATTTTTAAGGTTGCAGGCATATGTGTGAACAAATTCTCCTCTTACAAAGAAACATAACGAATGGTCCTGGATGGTATGGCCCAGTGGATTGAGCACCAGCCTGTGAACTGAGGGATCGCTGGTTTGATTTCTGGTCAGGGCACATCTCTGGGTTGCAGGCCAGGTCCCTGGTGGGGGGGCATGTGAGAAGTGGCCGCACATTGATGTTTCTCTCCCTCTCTTTCTCCCTCCTTCCCCCTCTCTAAAAATAAATTAATAAAATCTTTTTTTTAAAAAAAGTGGGACAAATTAATGTTTCTGTCTTTTTCTCTGTCCCCTCTTCCTTTCTCTCTCTAAAATAAATAAGCAAAAAATAATAATATATTGACATGGTACATATTCTTAAAATTATGTAGTTTTGGACTTACTGCTATAATTATTTATTTTTATTTTTGTAAGTGTAATCACAAGCAATAAAGTTCTCCTACTTAAAATTTTTTTTCTTAGGATCCCAAAGAATATCTTCCATTTCTTAATACACTGAAGAAAATGGAAACGAATTATCAGCGGTTCACCATAGACAAATACCTGAAACGGTATGAAAAAGCCATTGGCCACCTCAGCAAATGTGGTAAGTGTGAGGATTAGTATGTTTATTTCTGCTTTAAATTTCCTTTGGAACTAGGCAGGCTATAAGTTAATGTATTAGTTTGTTTACTTATTTATTTTTAAAGATTTTATTTATTTATTTTTAGAGAGAGGGAAAGGGGGACAAAGAGGAGAGAAACATCAGTGTGTGGTTGCCTCTTACGTGCCCCCTTACTGGGACCTGGCCCTCAACCCAGGCATGTGCCCTTACTGGGAATCGAACCAGCGACCCTTTGGCGCTCAGGCTGGCTCTCAGTCCACTGAGCCACACCAGCCAGGGCTAAAATATTATTAGTTTAGACATAGACTGATTACAATTTCCACTCCTGAAAACTTTAACAGTTGCCTACATGCACCTCATTCTAGGTGTTCTGAGAAGCTGAGGGTAAAGCAAGTGCCTTTTAAAGAGCTGAGGAGCTCTGCAGCCAAGACGACACAGCAGATCTTTTTTAGGTCTTTTTTCAGTTCAGTGTCTCAAAATCAAAACTGGTTGATAATTCACTCTTCTCATGGTGTTGGCAAACACCTGAGGGTAACCTGGCTTGTCCAGAGTGAGATGCGAGTGCCCACCGGCGGCGCCCTGAAAGCCACAATTTCAGTTGTCAGTGATGGAGTGGAAGCAGCACAGTGCCAGCCCCTGACCCGTGCTGGGGCCTCTGGCTTCAGCAAGTGTGATTCTCTCCTGCGGGCTGAGACGGGACAAGGGAGGGTCAGTCACCTGGGGAGCTGGTTAAGCATTCAGCCTCTGGCTCCCTTGGAAAATCTGATGCAGTTGGTTTGGGTTGGACTCGGGCATGTGTCTATTTAATAAGCTCCCCAGGTGATTATTATTAAGAAGTAGGTTGAACAAACTGTGCTGGATGGTCGTTTGTGTGGGGCAGTGAAAAAAAACTTTTTTAAGTAGAACTGTAATCCCAATCAGTGCTTCTAATACCTCAGAATCTGCAGTGGTGTTCATTGAAATTCCAGTTCCTGGATTCTGTTCTCTAGATCCTTTGATTACGCAGGTCTTATGAAGGTCCCTTGTTGATTTTGTTTAGGGACCATTGGTAAAACTGAAATCCTTTCTGCTTCCGAAGTCTTAAGCTCGTGTGTGTACGAATCTTCTTTCTGCAGGACCCGAGTACTTCCCGGAATGCTTAAACTTAGTCAAAGATAAAAACTTGTATAACGAAGCTCTGAAGTTATACCCACCAAACTCGCAGCAGTACAAGGTGTGTGGTGAACAGAACGAGGCTCTCCTGGTTCTGGTTTGCGCCTTAGTCGGAGGGGGGTGGGGGTCTTGAGTCCCTAGCACTGTCCCTGGTGTCTGGGTTCATCTTCAGACGAATTAGCCTCACCTTGAACTTCTTATCTGACCTGTTCTTCGTCTGAACCAGTTTCCCAGGCCGGAAAGCTAGGCGTGGTCCCAGGTTCCTCATGAGGAATACCCCCAGCAGCTTCCACGTGGGGCTCCCTGTCTCCACCCCCTCCTGCAGCGCAGCCTCACTGCTGCATAGCTGATCATCCTGGAAAGTGCAGGTCTTTCTCATGTATTTCAGGATAAAGGGAGAACATTTGGTTTGTCTGTTTAAACGAACATCTGTTTAGCTTTCCTTACACATCAGGTACTTGGCCGGTAGGCTACACATACTATGTAATTCTCACGAAAACGAGATGGGTGGTATGCACAACTTACAGATGAGGACACACCTTGCCTACAGACCAGGGCTGTGAAGTGGCTGACCCAGGACCTGGAGCCCACGCTCCAGGCCACCAAGCTCACCAGCTCACCAAGCCACCCTCAGCGCCACCTCCAGTTGCCTGCAGATTGCACACATCTTTCTGTGATCGGGCCCCTGACTGCTTCTCTAGCATCAGCTGCCTCTGCCAGCCCTCTGCCTTCCCCTTCCGTTAGCCCCACTTGTCTGTCAACACGCTCAGGTCTCCCCCGCCAAAAGCTGGTCCTGGGTGAGGTTCCGAACGCTGACCTCCCAGACTACCTTGTTCTTAAACGTGGTGGCATTTATCAAACTGGGGGTTTGCTGATCTGTCTCTCCCACCAGCCAGCGGACTTCCTAAGGGCAAAGACTCAGTGTTACATTCCTTCTGTGTCCCTGCCTAACACTGAGAATTTGGGAAACAGAGAATTTGGCCAGTGGCTGCCTCTGCTCTCATTTTCATCGTCTGCTCCTTCCCCCTGTGCTCTCTCTGCTTCGCTCGCACCAGCCTTCTCGCGCATTCCATCCTGTGTGTTCCATACATGTTCCATACACATTCCTGCAGTTTGGCCACGGAGCCTTCTGTGCTCCCGGCCCAGAACACTCCCTAAGTCTTCCCGCGGCTTATTCTCCTCGCAGCTCGCTGCCTTTACCACTGTAAGTCCTTTCTCTGTTGCCACAAGAGCAGGCACTTGGTGGTGGTCCTTGTTATTGTTTGGTTTTATTTTTTGATTGCAGTATCATTCTCACTGCCCTGAATAGTGTCCAGTAATTACTTGTTGAGTGAATAAATGACACATCCTCAGTAAGGTTTTGAATGGCAGAATATCTGAATTCACTGAGCAGCCATAGAGTTTTCCTAAGTGATTCAAGAGTTTCAAGTACAGTGACTAATGCAGCTGGAAGTGGAGATTTAAAAAGTGGATGTCACCTTTCCTTACTACCCTCCCATCTCTCATCACAGGATATCAGCATTGCCTATGGGGAACACCTGATGCAGGAGCACCGCTATGAGCCAGCGGGGCTGGTGTTTGCCCGCTGTGGTGCCCACGAGAAAGCGCTTGATGCCTTTCTGGCTGCTGGCAGCTGGCAGCAGGCGCTCTGCGTGGCAGCCCAGCTTTCCCTGAGCCAAGACCAGCTGGCCGGCCTCGGCAGAGTTCTGGCAGGTAGGCACTGTCACTGAGGTTCTCCAAAATGAGACCTCCGAAGGTTGCTTTCTTTCTTTTCTTTTCTTCCTTTCCTTCGTTTCCTTTCCTTCCTTCCTTCCTTCCTTCCTTCCTTCCTCTTCCTCTTCCTCTTCCTCTCAGAGAATTCACAAAGTGCATAGTTTGATACCCAATAAAGACATATTAATGGTCTTCATCAAAAGAATCTGTTTAACTTTGTTTTTCCCAGTGCTTCCCAAACTTACGTAATCTGAGAGTGGTTTTTTGGTACTGCCTTTTACTATCCTATGGAACGGTCTTAGCACTTTGGAAAATGTTGTTTTAAAGCAGTTGGATTTGGAAGTATACACTGTAGAGCTCAATCTCCAATTTGTACTGAGACCATTTTTATTTAAACAACACTACCAAAAACCACTTCACCTGGAGTTCGGTGATACTGCTGTTCTTAGTGGGCCAGCCGTGGTCAAACACTTTATGGTGTCTTTGCAGGGAAGCTGGTTGAGCAGAGGAAGCACAACGAGGCAGCCACAGTACTGGAACAGTACACCCAGGTAAGTGTAGTCCCTCCCTCGAAAAACTACCCCAGTTAACAAGCGAGGACTTCTAGTTGCACCTAAGGACCATGAAAATTAAAATACCGTTGAGTAATTAGGCAGTTCAGAGACGGTTTGCCCGACAGGTCCTCCGTCTTGCTGACTTGACTTGGAAGTCTGAATCCGGGGTGTCTCCGCGTAGGTCTGGTGAGGCGGGGCAGCAAAGAGCTCTGCTGCAGTGTGTACTAGGGGCTTGACCTTGGTACTGAGCACTGCATCTAATCTCAGGGAAGTTATTCCTTGTATGTGAACTTGCCAAAGTGGGAAGAAATGAGACGGGCCGTTCTAAAACAAGGTGACTGAACTTTAAATACTTTTTTGGCTTTTACACCCATTCTCTCTGTTGAAAAGATTTCTTTCACCTCAGGTAGCTTAATGGGTTCTGATTTTTTTCAGCAGATTATAAAGATAAGTACTTCCACCAGCTTTGCTAGACTTGCAGGATTTATTGTGAAAATAATAAAACCGTGGACTGACACTGGCACGGACTAGCAGGACACATGGACAAGTTGACCCTAGAGTTGGTTGCCTCCTCAATTGTTGGCCTTTGATGCGACGGTGTTTTTACAGTTGTTAGCGGTGGGCACGTTTTCATAACATAATTGTGCTTTTAAAGTATTTCAGCCTCTTTTATGTCATAAGGGTGAGTGAGAGAAGATAGCATTAATTTCATATCATTAGACCCTGGAAAGAAGATAGGTTGGGCGATTGGCTGAAAACAGCCATGAGTACATTATGCATAATGCAGCAGGAAAGGAGGAGGGCCGAGTACGAGATGGACTGAGTCTGCAGGAGCTGAGCAGGGCAGTGCAGGACAGGGCCCCGGGGTCGGCACTCACTCCTAGGGTCGCCAGGGGTCAGGGTCGACTCATCAGCACACACAGCAACAAATGAAGAGGCTGGGATAGAAAGATGTTCCACCTAAGAGGGTTAGCTGAATGGATGAGATGTTCTCTTTTTGTCCTTTGTAAAGGAAGGTTAATTCATGTGTATATAAAAACATGCATTTACTTATAATTTACATATACTCAATTGGGATATCATTTGCATACAATAAACTTTACCAGTTTTGAATTAAAATGGGTAAACAATTGGGTGAGTCTAGAAGAATGTTTACAGTTGCGTAGCCACCATTACAATCACGATATTGAACATTTCTCACACCCCAGGAAGTTCCTTAGCTCCCCTTTTGCAGTCAGTCTTTCCCCCCACTCCCAGCCCCCGTTAACCACTGCTGTGCCTTCTGTCATTACACTTTGGCTTTCTCTAGAATTTCATAGGAATGTGTCTGTCTGGTATGTGGTCTTTCTACTATGGCTTTCTTCACGCACATAATGCTTTTGGTTTCTAACACTGCTTTTGATTCTTTCTTAAAATTTCCATCTCTCAGCTTACTTTGCCTATCTGTTCTTGCATTTGGTCTATTTATTCCATTAGAGCCATTAGCATATTAACCTTGGTAATTCTAAATTCCCAGCCTCAATTCCAGCATCCCTGCCATATCTGAGTCTGGTGATGAGGCTTGCTCTGGCTTATCAGACTGTACTTTCTATGTGCCTTGTTTTCTGTTGAAAAACTGATGTGATGTCCTGGGAAAAAGGAAATTCAGTAACTAGGCTGTTAGAGATGTGGTGATAAGTGTAGGGGCAGGAGAAGCTTTCTGGAGTCCCGTGCTGAGGTCTCAGTCTTGTAGTGAGCCTGTGCCCCCTGCGTGGTGACCTTCCCGGTGCTTCTCAGGTCTTTCACCCCATAGGTAGCCCAGGAAGGCTGGAGGGAGCTGCAGTTGGGTGTTGTCCTTCCCCCACATAGGTGAGGCCCTGATAAACCAACTTCAGTTAGGCTCTGGCAAAATAGTTTCTTTTGAGGGCAGGCCTTGTAAAGAACAGCTTGCTTTGGGTATATTTTTAAATGGCTACTTTCCCCCTCTGGCAGCTGAAAACATGAGTTTTCCCTCTGAATCACTGAGAGCCTGTAGGGCTCCTAGGGGTGAAGACTCACAGAAGTGTAGGAGCCTTTCCGAGTCTGGGCCCCACTGAGTTTTTAACTCTTGGCCTTATACCCATAGTGGGCCTTGCCCACAGTGCACCTCCAGCCATCAGTCTATTACCATGTAGGTTTTTCCTGCCCCAGGACTCATTCCGGTAGCGATTTCTGTTTGTGGCTTTCTGCGCTGGGAAGTTGTAGTTCTCTGTCTCCACCTCTCTGTCCCTCCATTCTTGGGGGGGGCGGGTGGGGGCAGCAGTTTGCCCTCTGACCTCAGTTCTCTGATGGGTCTAAGAAGAGTTGATGACGATTTTCAGTGTGCTCAGCTTTTTACTTGTTAGGATGCAGTAATGACTTCCAGGTTTCTTGCATGCTGAACCAGAAACTGGAGGTCATATAATGCTTTTGAGATTCATCCATGTTGTAGTGTGTATCAGTTTATCCTTTCTTATTTTGTTGAATAGTACTCCATTGTGTGAGTGTATCACAATGAAAAAATGAAAAGTAAGTGTTGACAATGATGTGGAGAAATAGGGACCCTCGTATGTTATTGGTGGGAAGTTAAATGGTGCAGCCACTATGGAAAGCAAACTGTTGGTCACTCAAAAAGTTAAAGAATCACCATATGACCCAGCAGTCTCACTCCTAAGTATATATGAAGAGAAACGGAAACATGTCGCAAAGAAACTTGTACACAAAAGATTATAGCAGCGCTATTTATGACAGCCGAAAGGTGGGAACAACCCAAATGTCCATCAGTGACAGACGAATGGATAAGTAGATTGTGAGACACACACGTACACACACACACAAGGATATTACTTAGTCATAAAAGGACAAAAAACTGATACATGTTACAACTTGGATGAGCTTTGAAAACATCATGCCAAGTGAAATAAACCAGATATGAAAGGGCAAATACTGTGTAGTTCTATTTACATGCGATACCTAGAGTAGTCAGATGGTAGAGACAGGAAATAGAACGGTGGTTGCCAGAGGCTGGGGATGTGGGAGAGTTGGGAGTTACTGTTTACTGGGCTTAGAGTTTTAGTTGCAAAATGAAAAGTGTTCCGGATGGATGGTGATGATGGTTCCACAAGAGGGTGAATTTGCTTAATGCCACTCAACTGTATACTAAAAAATAGTAAAATCAAATTTTATGTTATATGTATATATAACAGCCTGTACATGTACATTATGTTATACGTATATAACATAAAATTTGCCATTTTATTAAATCAAGTATGATTTCTTGATTTTACTAAAATCAAGAAAATAAAGGCAGAAAGGGAACAGAGAACTGACACATGCTACGATGTGGACGAATCTGGAAAATGTTCTAAGTGGCAGAAGCCAGACTTGAAAGGTCACCTATCGTACGGTTCCTTCTATGCATCTGTACTAGACAAATCCAGAGAGACAAAAAGCGGACTGGAGGTTACCGAGAAATGAGGAAGCGGAAGATGGGAAGGGATTACTTAGTGGGCATGGGCTGTTTCTACAGGGCGCTCCACCCATTTTTGTGGTGATACACTACTGTGAATGCAGAAAATACTAAATCGGACACGTTAAGATGGTTAGTTGTGTGTTACATGAATTGAGCCTCACTGCAATGTACCCACACACGCACACACACACGTAGGCCAGACAAAAGGCACCCTGCTGTGTCCCCTCGTGGACCCTCGGTGTCGGCCTGTTACTGGTATCGGCATATGCCCGTTGATCTACCGGGGTCTGGGAAGGAAATTTTTACTTTATCTTTTTAATTAAAAATAACTGTTTAAAATAGTATATATGTATTATAGATTGTTTAAAATGCAACTAAGAAAATAAAAATACCTTATTCCTACCACTCAGCGGTTGCTGTTAATAGTACCTTCCATTTTCTTCTAGAGAGTACGCACACACGTCCTTTCTCTCTCCCCCTCTTTCTGTGTATATGCAAACGTATCAGGTCTGTCCAGAAGGTATTCAGCCATGTACTATGAAAAATAGACACATTCATTGAAGATAAAAGGTACAGGAAACATTATACATAGGATAATGTCGCCTCAGTCCCCTTCAAAGTAGGCACCTTGGGACCTCACACAGTTCTCCCAGCGTTTCTTCCACTGTTCAAAATACTCTGTGAAATCCTTTGTTGAAATCGCCATCAGCTGCCCTGGCATTTTCCTGAATCTCATTGATGCTCTGAAATCTCTTCCCTTTCAAAGGTGATTTTAGTTTTGGGGAAAGCCAAAAGACGCAGGGCACCAAATCTGGGTTGTTAGGGAGGCTGAATCACCTGGGTGATTTGATGTTTCACCCAAAAAACTCTGCATGAGACGTGATGCAGGAGTAGACGCGTTGTCACCATGAAGCTGCCAATCACCAGTTGCCCATAGCTGCTGCCATTTTCCTCGTCTTGCATCTTTCAACTGATGAAGAACATTGAGGTGGTACTCCTTATTAGTTGTTCGGCCTGGAGAGATGTACTCATGATGGACAACACCTTCCCAATCAAGAAACACAGTTAACACGGGCTTGATCTTGCTGTGACTTTGCCGTGCCTTCTTAGGGCGTGGGGAACCAGGCAACTTCCATTGGGACGACTGGGCCTTCGTTTCTGGGTCATAGCTGTAGACCTATCGTTCACCTCCAGTTATGACCTTCTTGAGGAAATCTGGTTCACTGGTAGCAGTTTGAATCAAATCATTAACAACTACTACACGATGTTCCTTCTGCCCTGGCAGCAGAAGCTGCGGAATGAATTTTGCCACGACATGTTTCCTGCCAAGATCCTGTGTCAGAATCTCAGACACAGTAGTTTGTGGAACCCCCGGATAAGCTTCCTGTTCTCGCACTGTCAGTCACCCATCTTTGTTGATTGCAACCCGTGCATGTTCAGCCTTCTCGGGTGTTCTGCTTGTTGCAGGCCTTCCAGAACATGGATCACTTTAAACAGACTCTCGACCATCTTTGAAGCATTTGTGCCACACTTACTTGTGCTGCGCTCATTCATTGTCCCCAAAGGCCTTCTGAATCATCTGAATAGTTTCCATGGAGGAATGTTAAGCTTAATGCAAAATTTGATGCAGATTCATTGCTCTACTTACTCAGTCATTTTGAATGTGACAGCCACACAGTACACATGCTCACCCAAGGGTTTCTACCACCCCCACTGACTAGTACAGTGAAGTCATTACTGTGTATACATGCACATTCCGGTACACACTCTCCTTAGCTGCCAGGTTACGTCGATGTCACACAAGCCAGTCTCCAATAGCTGGACTTTTTCCGGACAGACCTGGTGGGGGGTGTATAAATATATAACACACACACGTGTCTCTTTAAGCAAAATGGAATTACACGGTTTGTGCTGTGCTGTTTGTAAATTGCTCAGTCATTTGGTTATGATCTTTATCTTTCTATGTTAACACATTTTAATTTATCTAATAATTAAAATTCAGGTTCCTCAGTGCTTCCAGAATTGTTTACAGTAGATAGATGCGGGTTAGGTTACAAGCTAAGGCCATGTGTTACATCTTGCACCTTGTGTCTTTTAAGTCTCTTAATTTAATGTGTATCCCTTACCTCCCTTTTTATGACAGTAACTACTTGAGGAAACCCAGTCAGTTGTCCATATATTTCATCTTTTTAAAATGTGTTTTATAGGCTTTATAAACATACTAAGTAATAATATTTTGGGATGCAGAATCAAAATTTTTACTGATAAGAGTGCAAGCATCAAAAACATTTGAAAACTGTAGGGAGTTTATGGCACTCATTTGTTCAGTTTTCTGTAGGGTTGAAGTTTTTTTAAATGAAACATTTAAAGTTTTAATGTTTAAAGTTAAAGTTTTAAATGTTTCAAACATATTAAAGTAGAAAAAGTAAACATTAAAAGAGCGGGAAAAAAGTTTAGAAGCTTACTATTCTAGTGACCAATTCTTCAAAGTGTGGATTTGTTAATTCCGGAGCCCACTTAAGCCTGGCGATAAGGCTGGGGAAATGGGCATTTGTCACAGACCTCTCTGGTAGTTTGGATGCTCGGGATGTAGGGAGGTGATACTTACAGTGTGTCTTTTTATTATTTCCAGAATACACACCTCCCTTTGCCTTTTGGATCAGTGTTTATTGAGCGTGTACTCTAGACCAGGCATGATGTGAAACCTGGGACCATAAGGGAGAGTGGGGAGGGCAGGCGGAAGCATCTGAGCCGCCGGCCCCACTAACCTGTTTGCTTTGACGTTCCTTTGTCAGGATTACGAAGAAGCCGTGCTCTTGCTGTTAGATGGAGCTGCCTGGGAGGAAGCTCTGAGACTGGTAGGAGAACTTCAAAAGCCCTCCCAGCGTGAGGCGCTAGCGGAGCAGGAGTGCAGGGGGGCAGGGTCAGAGGAGTCCCCTGTCTCTGAGCTTGTGAATGAAGTAGTAGTTCAGGTTCCCAGTCTAAGGATAAGCAGTGTTTTATAAACCATTTAAAAAAATTCCCGATGTTGGGAACTAGTTGGTCCTCTAAATGTGAAGTATTACTGTTTTCTACTGGAATGACCTCTGAAAAATACCCCTGTCCCTCTGAAAGTGATGCACTTCTTTCCAAGTATCTTGAATATTTCCTTCCTAAAATTCCTGTCTTCTTCCTTTTAGGTATACAAATACAACAGACTGGATATTATAGAAACCAACATAAAGCCTTCCATTTTAGAAGGTGAGGGTTACATTTTTTTATGTTTTATACTGACCCAGGGTTATTTTTTCATTGTTTTAGAGAGGGGGGAAGGGGGAGAGAGAGAAACATCACTGTGAGAACTGTTGATTGGCTGCCTTCTCATGTGCGCTCCATCCATGGTACATGCCCCAGCTGGTGATTGGATACGTAACCTGGGTCTGTGTCCTGACTGGCAGTTGAACCCGCGACCTTTCGGTCTGTGGGACAATGCTCCAACCAGCTGAGCCACACCGGCCAGGGTGGGAGGGTTACATTTCAATAGAATTTCTCATTTGGAAGTATGAAGATGGGGAGAGGGGAGAAATGGGAGTGCGCTCCCTGGGTTACTACTTCCTGTACTCGTGTGTCATGTGGAGTGAATCAAAATTCTCCACTGGTGCAATGCTTTATTCTGACCAGGGTTTTTAATATGCTAACCAGTTAAGTGATAGCACATAAAATATTTGAAGGTTAAAAAGCTGTGATAAGATAGGGTTCAGAATCTTTGTATTTGGGAATAGTTGGTAAACTTGAAAGAAATAAACATATTTTATTTATGGACAGTTTCCTACATTTAATAATTATATTGTGGTTGTATTATATAATATTAGATAATACCCTTAAGAGAGAGGTGCTGAGGTATTTATTAAGGAGGGATCACATCTGAAACCTATTCTCAAAAGTTTCCACAAAAATAAGAGAGAAGAAACAGGAAGCCAAAAATATGGCCAAATGCTAAGAATTGGTAGTCTAGGTTTTCTGTGGGGTTTTGTATGTATGCTGAACGACAGCAACTTTTATGTAAGTTTGGCATTTCTTCAAAGTAAAAAAATGAAAAGAAGAACCTTTTCAAATTTAGTTGGTGGTTCCTAAAGAAGAGATGAGTGCTCTTAGTTCTGGAATGCTCTGGTGGCCCCTGTGACCCCTTACAAGCAAAGCTAAAAAGAAGGGCATCGGTTTGACTTAAGGGAATTTTGGGGAGTTGGGGGGCGATTTTTAGCACAGTCTACCATGTTAACTGATGTCTGGCCTTCCTGACATTAACATGTATTCACATTCGTACCCTGCCTGCTGCATCCTCCCCCATCCTACTTAAAGCTGTGGGAGGGTTCTTTCTGTATCATTCATTTTAGGTACCCCTGCCTGGGTACGAAAGCATCCTTCCTGGCCCTACAGCAGTCCCTTAGCCAGCTCTTCCTTAAATTGTCTCCCCTGTTGAGAACCTAGAAAAATGCTAACAGTTCGTCTGCATAGACAGGCCTAACACCTGTGTTTAAGAAGCATTTCAGTGACTTTCTCCTCTTTTTGTTAACAGCTTCCCGTGCACTCCTTTTATTTGCCAGTCCTGTTTTGGATTAGGTATCAAGTCTTTTTTAGGTGATTTTGTACATTCCGTGGTAGGGAGTCTTCTAGGATGACGTTGATGAGCTCTAAGATCTGAAATCTCAGTATCTAGTTCATTCTCCTAAAACGATGTAGGTTAATACTCATTAAGAAAAAAATACTGCGTGGAAAACCTAGTAACCTATTTCTTTTTGTTCAATACCAACGCCCTCACTCCTGCCACTCTGCGTTTCTCTCTGTGTATAACCATCACGCTGAAATTATTTCCCATCCCCAGCCCAGAAAAATTACATGGCACTTCTGGACTCTGAGACAACCACATTCAGTCGTCATAAAAAACGTTTATTGGTGGTTCGAGAGCTCAGGGAGCAAGCACAGCAGCGTGTGCATCTGGGTGAGTGTTACAGGGAACCATCAGAGCTGGGGTGGACGACAACATCACGCTTCGTCTTAGCTGCGTACTGTGCCTCCTGCAGTGTGAGTCCTGTGTCGTGGGAAAGTCCAAGGCCTCTGTGAAAGCCCTTGGGGGCTGTGTATGTCTGTCTGTCCGTCCATGTGTGTCAGGAGGGCTCGGGAGCAGGACCAAGCACAGGTGGGAAGAACTCTGCCAAACCTTCCCCCCACCCCACCCAACCAGAATGGTTGACTACTGTGTTTTACAAAGTTAGTCCCCTCATTTCTAAAAGTTATTTTGCTTCAGTAAAAAGAAAGAGAAGACTAAACAGGTTCGGTACTGGTGAACTGATACATATAGTAATAATAACTATTTAATATTATCTCATTTCATTTTGAGATGGACTTGGTAATGAATTTCCTGTGTCCTTAGATACACCCTGGTTAAGTATAATCCACTCACCTGACTACAGGTTAACCACCTTAGCAGGGAGTTTTCATTCCGCATCTGGTGGTTCTTCTTTTCTAGATGAAGAGGTGGCCCATGGTCGAGAGTCTGACCTCATCTCTGAAACTAGCAGTGTCGTGAGTGGCAGCAACCTGAGTGGCAAATACTCCCACAGTAACTCCCGGATATCAGCGTACGTATCCTGTGTCCCCCCGCACACTGACCGCCCTGGGGAAATGGAGAAAGTACACGTAACTGGGTCGGCTTTCCACCGGGCGGTTCAGCAGGAGCCGGAGGTCGGAACTCTCCCAGCACATCTAATAGGTTAGACTCAGTGTCCAGATGTTTCCTGCTGAAGCTCCATGGCCTGTGGGCTTACCCAGTGCCCACAGGGACCTTCCGCCCAGTACTCAGTTTATAAAACATCTGATTTTACTCACTTAACACGTAGCAAGTGGCTATAATGGGTGGGCACCGAAAAAGATGAAAGCATTTTAGTCTTCAATTCAGAGTCAGGGTTGGAAGAGGTCACAAATATAAGTCATCACACTTTTACTCAGCAGCAGTTTGTAGAAGTATTTATTGACACCCATATGCTGGCTGTAGTGGAGGTTATGGAAAACTTCTAAGGAGGTACAAGTTATAAGAGCTATGGCCTTATTAGGGAGACCCAACAGTGCAAGATTATGTATTTAAACTGAATTGATCTTGAGGATGTGGAAGGTGGTCAGAAACTGCAGGAAAGGCACCTAGAACTGGGCTTTTAAGAGTTGGGGGTGAGAGAGTCCCAGGCGAAACAAACAGCCTATCAAAACCTCTGAGGCAGGAGAGAATATGGGGTTCATGTATACTTTATTATATTCAAATCCCAGTCTAGTGTATCTGTATCTTCGTATTTAAGTGTTATTTTTGTTGCCTTTAAATTTGTTTTTCATTATAAAATTCAAGTTCGATGTTGTTCTGTTCATTATTCCAGCTTTTATTATCAGGTGTAACCTTATTTTACCCTGTGTTTTAATTAAAGCATCAAGGCCAGACATAGCTTTTTAGAGTTTTCCTTATTCCTGCCTGTAAGGCTGGCCTCTCCCCATTTTATTTTTTTCTACCCCTTTAACACCTCATCACCATTTCTCCCAAACACAGATCCACCTGTAGCTACCTGGTTTCTCAGAAAGTTGGTGGCCAACAGGTACATTCATTTTAATATGTCCAGCACAGGGAGAGCCGTTGTAAAACATCTCTCTAATTTCCAACAGACGATCCTCTAAGAATCGCCGCAAAGCGGAGCGGAAGAAGCACAGCCTCAAAGAAGGGAGCCCCATGGAGGAGCTGGCACTTTTGGAGGCCTTGGGCGAAGTGGTACAGGGCGCTGAAAAACTGAAAGGTATTTGCTTAATTCTGACCAGAGATTCCTGCCCACAGACAGATGGTGAATGGACTGCATAGACAGACAGACAGACAGACAGAATTCACTACACAGCGAAGGTAGAATTTTCCCAACTTGAGGAAAGATGCAAACTGTCAGTAGGTAGGGTCATTTTGGGGCACATTCCTGAAACAGCCCCCCTCAGCCGGTAGCCTAGAAGCCTCCTTCCGCTGGCGTCCTGTACATGCAGTACCTGAGCTGGGAGAGCTTAGCGCTGACGGCAAGGTCAAGGACTGTGGGGATGCTGCCTCCTGCTTGGGGCCTCAGTGGGTGTGTCTTTCCCCTTGTAGAGGATATTTGGAGTGACCTCAGCACTGGGGAAGAAACAAGAAAGTGTGGGAGGTGGCAGCTGTTGTGTGATGCTGCGTGTTTTTCTATGAGAAAGGAACTGTATTACGATTCTAGCTTGGAGCTGGGGGCACACCTTAACACCCTCTCCCATTTCTGTTCTCTAGATGAGATACGCTGTATTTTAAAGGTGCTCTTTCTCTTTGAGTTTGATGAGCAAGGAAGGGAATTACAGAAGGCCTTTGAAGATACTCTGCAGCTAATGGAAAGGTCCCTGCCAGAAATTTGGACTCTCAGCCACCAGCAGAATTCAGCGACACCTGTAAGTTTTCCTCGAAGATAGAATGTCCTTTTTTCCCATCGTTTCACAGGTCGTTAACACTCACACAATCTCTTAAAAGTCAAAGCAAAAGACTTTCCTGTTCTTAAAACATAATGTGCCGTAGTTCAGTTATCTGAGGCTTAGGTTTAAGCTGTCATTAAGATTTTGTAGTTGACTGTACAGTGACCTGTATACCTTGGCCTAGATTGCGTTTCCTTTGGTTTCTCCTCTGCATGGAACAGCTGTCATGGCGACGATGGGAACGTCACATAGTTGTCCCTGGCCTTCGATGGGATTGGGTGGGAAGAGGGAGGTGTTCAGACGTAAGGGTGGCATCAGAGTTCTTTAAAGGAACCCCAGACTATTGCTTTTCCTTTTGTTTTTGTAAAATTTGGCTTGTTATTTATGTGTTATTGTGATGAGCCTTGCTAATTATGTTTAAGGCTGTTTGTGTCCCATCAGAAGTTATAATGTGTTATCATCTATTTATTGTTTATACCTCCGCTTGGTCTCACAACTCGGGTCTATTCAGACTTTTGATTTAGATGCAGAAAGGCAGCATGTCAGTCAGGGCCTGGTAAGGAAAACAGAACCCGCAGCTGCTTTTGTATCAGAGTGAATTTAGCGTATGGAACTGCTTAGGTAAGACTTGAAGGACTGAGAGGAAAGAGGGAACCCCTCAGAGGAGGAACACTGAGATAGGAACTGTGGGAAGCTTCTGAAAGAGCAAAAGGAAGAGTTTGGGATTATTAGAATGTAGAAGTTTGCAGGGGGCCCCTACCATGTTGGTTCTTGATCCTCAGAGAAGAGGGTGCCAGCCAGCTGGTGCTGGTATCGCTCAGGGCACAATGAGGCTGGTTTTCAGTGTAGAGAAGTCAAGAGACCTGGATGAACGATGAACAGCTGCGGGTGGCATATAGAGGTGCTGTCGAATGAAAGGAAGCAAATGATGGAGGTGACCCTTCTCCCCCCAGCCCTGCACTCTCCCTCTGCTGTGGAGCTGGCCGACAGAGGAGTGTGTTCTCGGGCTCCCAGCCCAGCATCAGGGCGGTGCACAGAGGGCGGGCTTGGAACTCAGAGAGAGGCTGGTCGTCCTGGCGCTGGTCAGAAGCACACCAGTGTACTGGCCTCGACTCCTTGGTTACAAGTGGAGATAGCGCTTCCCCTACACCTCGTGAAATGTTTTTTGGGTTTTTTTAAGGTTTTATTTATTTATTTTTAGAGAGAGAGGAAAGGAAGGAGAAAGAGAGGGAGAGAAACATCATTGTGTGGTTGCCTCTCACACACCCCCTACTGGGGACCTGGCCAGCAACCCAGGAATGTGCCCTGGACTGGGAATCGAACCAGCAACCCTTTGGGTTGCAGGCCCGTGCTCCATCCACTGAGCTACACTAGCCAGGCACCTCATGGGATGTTTTGAACATTAGATAAAAGGACAGATGAAAAGGCATCTTACACACCATAAAAATCAACTAAAAATCATTATCCTCACAAATATTGGATTTGCTATAATAGGTATTTCGTAGAAGAGATGTGATCACCTTTAAAACTCCAGTGATTTCAAAGCTAATGGTTTACAATGCTTTCCCATGCCCTTCCCCGCCCTCCCCTACTCAGATCATGCTAACTTTGTGAGTCTTTCAGGGAAAATGACCGGGAATATCGGGGTTGTGTTT
This sequence comes from Desmodus rotundus, assembly GCF_022682495.2. Classification (NCBI taxonomy): domain Eukaryota; kingdom Metazoa; phylum Chordata; class Mammalia; order Chiroptera; family Phyllostomidae; genus Desmodus; species Desmodus rotundus. The sequence goes on from NC_071387.1 coordinate 21,280,694, forward strand.
TGGTTGCGGAAGTGTGGTGATGGCATATGTGCAGGCCACCACCAGTCGTGTGCAAGTGCTCTGGGCACTGACACTGCGGCTCCGCGTGCCCCCAGGGGTCGGCCTCGCTGCCCTCTGCAGGCCCGAGTGCAGGCAGAGGGCCTGGTGTGCGCACACCCAGGCCTGTGCGGGTGTGGAATTCCTGTGAAGTGCCTTGTTTTCCCTTGAACACACATGCAGAACTTTCCACTGTATTCCATGATACGCACCTTCCTATCTTCTATAGAAATTCCCACAAGTCTCTGAATACAGTTTGATACTCTGTATTCTGTAGCCTCTTGAACCATTTTCTCTCCTCTCAGGGAGTGGCTTGCTCATTTGCAAAGGATCAGGCATATAACATGGTAGATTTTCTTCTTCTTCTTTTTGCAATAGAAAACCAGATTTAATACCTACATATATATGGGAACCCCACAAACAGGGGAGTCAGAGACCTCATGTACAGGAGCGGCTCCCGGATTTTCTTTCTTCCTTTCTTTTTTGTAACCCTCATCAGTACCTTGTTCTGATAGAAAGGAGACTTAGAGGTCTGACTTGAGACTGGAGAAACGGGCACATTGAAGTCACCGGGGAAGAGAGAACCCCTGTGTGTGGTGCCTTGGCAGTGAAAAGGCCTGGGGGCTGGCGGCGGAGATCGGGCCATCGGGGTTGCGGTCGTCAGAAGTGCAGGCGGTCTTTGCTGACACATCATCTCCTTTTCTACTAGGCCCTGGGTCCCAAGTCTACTGCAAACAGTATCATGGCCTCTTACCAACAACAGAAGACGTCAGCTCCTGTTCTCGGTTAGTATGTTTTTCCCTCTAAATTATTACAGTTCTGAGCAGAAGGAATATTTTCCTGTACGTGTTGAGAAGTCCAGCAGTATGAGGTGACACTGGGGACTGACTACAGTTTTCCCTCAAGTCTACAACTGCGTCTTTAGTAAAATCAGTTTAGTGCTTCCAATGTGCGGAACCTGGAAGGGGTGGAATCCAGTGTGACATTAAATATAATTTTTCTTTCAGTTGCCCTGACGTGTGCTTATCAATTCAACGGCATATGCTTGTCCATATGGGCACATCACAGTTGAAGTTTGAGTCCAAACTTCACATATATTTTACACATTTTATGTGTGTAAATTTTACACATGTCAAATTTATACAGACATTTTAAATGTTCTCTCGAATCACGATTTCTGGCTATTGGCAGTTGAGTGTTTGTGTCTTGGGGATGTTTTCGTGATCCTGAAGGGCTGGACCTCTGTTCACCCTCTTCAGGATTGACGGTGTGATCGGAGAGCAAATCCAAAGAACATGGTTTGTTGAGGGGAGGCGATTCTCAGCTAGGGTACGCATCTGTCAGAGCGAGAAGTCCGAAAGGCTTTCTTTTGAAAGTTGACTAGAAACTTTTGACAAGTGAATTTGGTACCTGAGTATTTGCCCTTCGGGTGGATTAGTCAAGCATGCCAATCTCGTAGCTTTGAAAAGTTAGCAGTATGTTTAAAATGGTGATTTTTACTGCTGTTTTTGCATTTTCTAGCGTGTGACAGGCAACATTCTGACATTTCCTTATTTAAATGCTGTACTATAATAGCATCTTGATGACATTTGGAGTAGCCTTTGAGGGTTCAGATTAAGTTTAATGACTTATGTTGCCTCCGGCAATAAACAGTGAACTGCCTTCCATCCCAGCTGAGCTCAGGTATCTGGGCAGTAGCTGCTGCCTCCCTAGCTCCCCTTCTTCCTGGAGGAAGCAGCTTCCTGGAAAGCCGCTGTAGGTATCAGTCCCAAAGCGAACTCATTTCTGAGGTGCTACAAACTCATCTTGGACCTGAGGCAGTTTAGTAATTGTTTCATTTGTGCTGTGTCTAATCCAGTAATTTCTGCCCTGTTTTCCCGCTTGCCGGCCTGATGCTGACCTTTGGGTCAAGTCCAGTCTCTCCTTTCCTTGGAGCGTTCTAGGTGGTTTTATTTGTCAAAGAGTACTTTCATTTTCTAGCTGAGCCTTAACGAGAATAATATTTTGATGTTTCCCATTATCTGAATATGTATTATCGAGGCCCCTCTGGTTACAAGATTAAGTAGGAAAAGAGAATGCCACAAGAGGCAGATGAACTACTCACAAAGAGTCCCCCCCAAGTATCCGTCAGTAGCCCGGTCCAGCTAACAGCAGGAGTTAAGCACCCTCACACATCCCCACGCGTGGGACCATGACCTGACGGGGCATTCTTTCTGATCGTTCCATGTTTACAGCGCAGTGAAATAGCATGCAGATCGACTTACAAGTCTTGCAAAAATGCAGGATTTTATGAAATGGATTGTAGTGCTATCAGACAAGTGCTTAACTCTTAGCTGAGCTGGACTTGTTACAGTTGATAACAAAGTAAGTGCTTCAAATGAGAGTGATTTGACTATCAAAAGATTAAGAAAAGTCTGTGGGAAGTTGGTAAACCCTTTCGTCCTGGGGTTTGGTAAAAGTCCCTCTTTCTGTGCTGTGAAACTCAGACACGGGAGTGTGAAAGGTGTCAGTCCCGCTGCCGCACAGCTAGTCAGAGAGCCTGCTTTCCAACCAAAAGCCCGTGCTTGCTATTTATTCTTAGTTAAGTCTGGAAATCAAACGTCACAGTTATGCCTAATATTTTAATACGATAGAATATATTTTCATAACTTGTTTAAAAAAAACCCAGATAAAGTCTCAAAGTTTAATCATACTTAGCACTGTGGGCCTCGCTGACAGTGAATTTATCTAAGTAGTCTTTTCCAGCATAAGTATTCTTAAATAAGCAAAATCTCCTCTGGTCTTCTTATCTGCGTATTTTTTTGTTTGGGCCACTAGGGGGCAATGATTGCATGTGAGATTATAAAACTGATGTGATTAGTAGAAAAATCTGGATTGTACAGAAAAGTATGTTAAAGAAAATTAAAATTTGATGACTTCTAGTCATGTGTAAATGTATGTGTATTTATGTATCATATGAAAACCATGTTTTTAAAAACTTTCTTGAGCATTTTTCTCACATTGTTAAATATTCTTGAAAATAAGTTTTAATGTATGTATGACTCCTACATATAGGTGTACTATTGGAAGTTTATCATGAGTCCTGCTAAGACAGAACATCTTTATGTATATATATTTTCTTATATCTCTGCTTCCTATATATGATTCTTGCCCTGGCTGGTGTGGCTCAATGGATTGAGTGCTGGCCTGTGGACTGAAAGGACGCCGGTTCGATTCCCGATCAGAGCACATGCCTGGGTTGCAGGCCAGGTCCCCCGTTGGGGACATGCAGGAGGCAACCGATCAGTGTTTCTGTCGTACATCAATGTTTCTCTCCCTCTCTTTCTCCTTCTTTTCCCCTCTCTCTAAAAATAAAGAAATAAAAAATAAACTTGTATATGATTCTTGTTTAGGTAAGAGACTCCACAAATCTAACTAAAATAGGGACATTTATATTGATCAATGCATTTATAGAATTTTTAAAAATATTTTATTTCTTTATTTTTAGAGAGAGGGGAAGGGAGGGAAAATGGGAGAGAAACATCAATGTGTGGTTGCCTTTCCTGTGCCCCCTACTGTAGACCTGGCCTGCAACCCAGGCAAGTGCCCTGACTGGGAATGGAACCAGTGACCCTTTGGTTCGGAGGCTGGTACTCAATCACTGAGCCACACCAGCCAGGGCAATTTGTAGAATTTTTTTTATCAGAAAGTATTTTCTTAACTGTAACTTACTGAATACATGGCACCAAGTTTCTTTTACTCTTACAATTGAGGTAAATTTTACATACAGTCCAATGTATAGATTTTAGGTGTACAGAGTTTGATGGGATTAATGTAATATGGCCTTGAAGCTACACTTCCACCACCCATCTGAAACATAGAGCGTTCTTGACTTTGACTTACTGGGCGGGCATTTTTCTCCATTTTTCTCCCTTTTGCCTGAAGTTGTAATGGAATTCCTCCCCCGGGGCAGGCCTCCGGGCTGTGTTGTCTCTGAGCAGAGGTTGTAAGGTAGTAGAAACATTATTAACTCTGGTTCTGATTGTCATGTAGGTGCAGAGCTCAGTAACCTAGCTTTAGGTGAGAGGCACTGCCTTGGCTCCCACCACCAAGAACCAGTGTGTTCTATCACAGTCTCCTTCCTTTTTACTAGATGCTGAGCTTCTCACACCCCCGAAGATCAACAAAAGAACCCAGTGGAAACTGAGCCTTTTAGAGTGACGGACCCTATTCAGGAGGACCGTGCTGGAGAAGACCATCTTCTTTCCACCCCTCACTCCTTGAGGCCTGGCTGCTGAGAACTGGGAAGAGTAGGACGATGCTCTGCCTACTGTAGCATTGCCAAGAGCAGCTCTGTCCGTCAGACCGCTGCAGAAGCGAAGCAATTCTATTCTATTTTATTTTGTTTGGCATAGAGTTTTAATTAGCGAAACTTTAATCTTTAACCAGCATAGCATCACTGTGTAAGAATTACTGTTCTTTTATTTAGTGCTGTGGAAGAGCACATTTCTGGTGTTTCTAGTGCAGGAGGTGGGCTTCCATTCCCAGTTGCCTCTCTGATTCACATCGGGACCTGAGACCAGTCCCATAATGAACCTGCGCCTCAGTTGACTGGGAGTAATGATTCATGGCTTCTACCTCAAACATGTGAAGAAAAGTAAAATAATGTTTTTTAATTGCTTTACGTTCCTGGTGGAGAGCATTATATATAAACAACACGGCTGTTAGTTCTACTGACATTTAGCACATTTAATCCCTTGACTTTTTTGCCTTGAACTAAAGCAGAATAAAAAGCTAAATATATCCTTTGAAATCCCAAGGTTTCCATGCTAACAGCTGTTACTTTGTAATATCTTACCTGGATGTGTGCTCCCAGTTATAACTGGGTTGAGCCTCCTATCACTACAACGTCCACAGGGAGTGTTTTCACTGGCTGCGAGTTTTCCGCCAGGTCAGCAGAACAGATTCGAATTCCTGAGACAGTATCAAGCGCATTTGTCACGGCGAGCTGTGTTCGTCTTGTGGCATGCACGGTTGTAAGTGACTCCTTTTCCTTCAGATATTGCTGCTTTTAATGTAGTGTTTTTGTCAGTGTCTAGAGACCGTTTCATTTATTTTTCTATATGGTGCTTAACTGACCTCTCTCTTTTAGTTATTTTCTTTGAAAGAAATGTGAATGTTTTCTCATTTTGGTCAGTCTGGAAAAAGCTCATGTCATTTTGACAGTAGTTCTGTGGCTGATGCTTAGGTAAGGTTAAAAATTTCTTCCATGCCTTTAATATCAGAATCAGACCTGCATTATTATATATCAGCTAACAGGAAATGCTGCTTTTGATTCTCAGAGTATTGATGTATCCAGAACTGTAATGAAGCCTTTTCTTAATGTAGCAAAATGTTAGCTATAGACTCCAGGTGTGTTCACTGCATAATTCGACTTTTCTGTGTGTCTGAAAACTTTCACAAAATATTAGAAAAAAGGCGATATAAAGATGTATTCTGCTTTGGAGAAACTGACTTTTTGACTCACCCCTGTGTGGATTGGCTGTGATTAAGTGCCCTGCACTGAAAGGCTGCAGTGCGTTGAGACTCCCCTTTGGCCTGGGGAGATGAACGTGGTGGCTGGTACCACATTCCGATGAGTTACAGTGAGGGGACCCCTGGAGGATGGGAAGTACAGGGAGATGTGTCTGTTGATCACAGTGTGACTAATGGATGATCAGTTTTCTTAAAATAACATGTTGAAGCAACAGGAAAGAACTTGTGTGAACTCCTTCGGTTCAAATTACTATCAATTCCTATCTCTCTGATGGAAGCAAGATGGAATTTTTTCATTTGGAGAAACAGCAGGCCGGAGCAGACCTTCCAAATTGAAGGCAAAGTCAAGGAAGAATTCATAGTGAAAAATGCACTGTATGGGAAAAAGAGAAACTCCAGGGCGTGATGAATGCTTCATTTTGGGGAAAGATTCTGTCAAGTTCTAGGAAAGAGTATATAACTCTTCCTCCAAATTTGGACTGCGTCCCAAAGCAAGTTTAAGCTAAAAGCCTTCATTATTCTGTGGGTCCCACTGAGTCGGCATTGCTCAGATGCTCCCGACGTGAAGAGGTAACTTCCAGGGGACTGTCGCCCAGAATCAAAGTGCATGTTAAATTTATACTCCTTGAAAAAAAGAAAACAAACAACAAAAACCCTAAGGCAGGAGCTAATGTTTTCATCACATCTTTGTGAGGCTAGTTTGGTGTGATTTCTCGGCATTGCTACATGCAATGTTTGTATAGATTTTGCCCATATATACACATACACACAAATTTGAGGGATTTTTAATGGCCATAATTGAAGAAGGTGTTTTTAAAAATAAAACTGATTTTTCATAATTTAAGGAAACCACAAGTTTGGGAAGCAAACTTAGCTCCTCTCCCACCGCCCCTGGGCTGTGCTGGCCCATAAACCTCTGTGCTTCACAGGAAGCCCCTCCTGGACAAGCCCCTGGGAGCCTTTGGTTGTCCCTGCTGTCTCTCATGTTTGTTAGCAGCTGGGGTGAGCACGAACATCTTAGAAGCTAAGTGACCATAAATATCCCAGGTTCCGTGGACCAGCCAGAGCTAGCACTGTGCTGTTCGGCCACACTGAAGACTGCCTCCGGATTCCCGTGTTCTCTCTGCTCCCCCATCGCTTGCGTCTACCTTGTGGTAGGCTGCTCCACCATTACTCCTATTGGCTCTGAAGTCCCAGGAGCTTGACCACCAAGTTCCAGAATAACAAGATGTCCTCCTGGCTTACAGGAAAGAACAAAGCTTCGAGTCCATCCATTTTAGTGTCCTTGGACAAAGTCATTTCACCTCACTGCATCTTGCTTTGCTACAGCCTGTGTGCCCGTTGGGTTTCTCAGCCTTGGCACTTGTGACACTTTGGGTCATGTCAGTCTTTGTTACAGGGGGCTGTCTTGCCCATAGTAGGGTGTTTAACCACATCCCTGGCCTCTGCTCTCTAGATGCCAGTATCACATACTGCCCATTCCTGTTACAACCACCAAAAATATCTTCAGACATTGCCAGTGAACCACTGGGCTAAGACTTCCAGATACTAAAAGCATTCACTTATTTGTGAAGAGGATTTTTTTTTCTACAAGGATGTAAGGTTCAAGTGAGGGAATTTGTAGAAGAGCTTTGAAAGAGATTATGCAATTGTTTATATTGGTGTTTTTCGTTTTAAAGATTTATTTATTTTAGAGAGAGAGGAAGGGAGGGAGAAGGAGAGGGAGAGAAACATCGATCAGTTGCCTCTCACATGCTCCCCGAGGGGGACCAGGCCCGCAACCCAGGCATATGCCCTGACCAGGAATTGGATTGGCAACCTTTCACTTTGGGGGACAACGCCCAACTAACGGAGCCACACAGGTCAGAGCTGATACTTTTCATTTGAAAAGACAGTGTGATGTTTAGGTCTAGGATGGCCTGGATATCCGCATCCTCCGGAGCCACCTCCCATGCCTCCCCTTCGTCAAGACCTCACTTTTGGTGGGGAGGGGTTCTTGACTTGGGGTATAGACCCGTAGCGGATCTGAAGATAGTATTTCTGTGTGATTGTTTTCCTCTAATCCTAGGCTTTATCACCCTGCCAAAGAGGTTCAAAGGTTAAGAATCAACCAAACTTCAACCCACCCATCAGCGAATGTTGACAGAGTATTGACGTTGAGTGGTATGGGCAGAAACAGATGAACATACACACCTCCTTCTCATGTCAGTGCCCCCAACTCCTCGCTGATCCGAGTCCGCCTTGCCGAGCTGCAGGAACTCCAGGCGCCTGTCTGTGGCTACCTCTGCTTTCCTACTCCAGCCTGCTGGTGCCGTCCAGCTGTGCTCACGCACCAGGCCTGGGTCCAGGTCTGTCATGTGTGTCTTTCAGGCTGTCTAGGCAGACCTGGGGTTTATGAGCGTGGTTCCGTAGGGCTTTCTCCCCTGGCATGGTAGAGATGCCGCAGCTTTCCTGTGAATGCTTGAACGTGTGCCTTTGGAGGCGTGGGGGGCTGGGTGCAGGAGATTCCAGACCATAGTAAGACTTGGGCTCCTGTGTAAGAGAGAGAAGTCTACAAGGTAACCCTAACAACACTGGTGGTCCCCTCCTGGATGCCAGACGCTAGTATTCAGGTGCTATGTGGGAGATTGGACCATGGCTGCATACTTCCTGTCGGTGTTCATCAGGAGGGATCTTATATACCACAACAGTATGTAATAGGTCAGCATACTCCCTTCCAAGCAGATTTCAACAATGCAGTAGTTCCTACAGTGGGAAATACACAAAATCAGGGCCATCATAATTTTAGAGCTAGTTTCTCCCACGAACGTTTAAGCAGTTGACATGTGAAGCCCGTCCTTTTGCTCTACCATCCCATCCCCTACCTCTGTTTTTGTGGTGGCAGATGTGTATTTTAAGGCAGAGCTGCACATATATTCTCATTAAGTCAGGAAGCAAAGAAACATACTGCGGAGGGGAACAGACTGTTTAATACTGCCCGAGGGAGCATGCTGGCCCAGCTCCCTATGTGCGGGGAGGTGCTCACCCCGCAGAGCGGGCACAGGCAGCCGCAGCAATCACGCTTCACGAGAGTTCAGAAGCACCTTCTGTAGAGGAATAAAGGCCCGTGTTCCTCATACTCAAAGCGGTGGACCCACAGTGCTTGGAAGCCCTGAAGCGATGCCAGGATGGAGCCACCTGTCCACACCGCAGTGTCTCTTTCAGGCAACACGTTTACCTGGGGGTTGTCGTGGGGACACAAGCTGCTCAGCTCTCTCTGCAGACGGTTAGGAAGACCGCTGAGCATAGTGCTGCCCCCGCAGAGCAGGATGTTCCCCATGAGGTCCCTTTTGAGGGCGGTGTCACACTTGTTGAGGCAGGACACTGTCTGGGTGTGGAGGCCCAGCTGCATGGACTTGATCAGAGACGGCTTGAAGAACATCTCCGAGCAGAGGAACCTCTCCTGGCCCAGGCTTATCTCCTGCCCATCTGGCAGAGTGTACTGGATCATGTGCGCAGTAGCTGGGACTTTCTTCTCTTCGATGGGGTCCAGGGCCACAAAGCAGCATGTCTTCTTGATGTCCTCCACTATGCCCATCTGGTCCTCAGTGAAGTATTTTCCCGAATTGTTCATCAGGCCCATTAAGTAGGCTGTCAGGTCAGAGCCCGCATAGTCCAGCCGTCCCGTGATGCTGGGCAAAGGATAGCCTTCGTAGATGGGGACCACGTAGGACACGCCGTGGCCGACCTCCACGATCAGGCCGGAGGTCCTGCCATAGGAGTACATGGACAGGCGGGACTGGTAGGCGATGTGCATCGCAGGCATTTTGAAGGTCTCAAACAACATTTCGGCGTACTTCTCGCGGTTGGAGTGCGGGCTCAGGGGTGGGTCTGAAACCAAGACCGCGTGCTCCTCTGGGGCGATCTTCATCTCTTGCTGGAAGAGATACTCCCAGATCGCCTGCACAGAATCCCAGTCCTCGATGATGCCATGCCGCAGAGGATTGATGAGCTGGAGCCGAGCCTCCGGATTGAGGAGCTCCTGCCCCACGAACGTCTCTTTGCGGTTGTCCCCCATTTTGGCCGTCTCCATGTAGGGCTTGCCCACAGTCGACGAGATCTTGTGGCTGGGCTTCGGCAGCCCGGCAAAGCCACATTTACAGTACCCAGTGCCAAGGTCCACGACCACAGCCTTGGTCATCTTTACCTTGGGCTTCTCATTGGCCTCTGCTGGTTTAGTAGGTTCTTCTGGCTCCGAACAGGTGCGGTGGACCCACACGGCCCGCTTTGCGGGGCCATCCTTCAGGAAGGCAGTCTGCAGCACCTGTGTGTTTGTGGGGGCCTGTTCGCCCTTTCTCTTGTCAGGCCCATCCCCCATGACCGCTGCCTGGGGGGCCCACGTGCTATCAAGAGCCATCTTGCTTTCAGGAAGTTCCTCAATCCCACTGGCTTCAAGGCCTGAAAGGCTTAAACCAGAGGGCAACTTGAGAATTTTCCCGAAGATGACATCATGGATTATGACATAATCCAGTGACCTGGGGCTTTCTAGGTACTGGGAAACTGTCCTATGTTAGGGTTGATTTGAGTAGTATTTTTGAGATGATTGACCTTTTTCTAAATTTTATAATCAACTTGGTTCATCTAGCCAATATATATTGAGTGTTTGCTGTGTGTAAGGAAGCTGGGAATACAAGGCAGACGTAAAAGAAAGAAAACTCTCTGTCCCTGTAGAGTTTACATTTTAATCAGTGGGAGTTGGGGAGACATGGACAATAACCGAAAAGGGACAGGGAGGGTGGCCGTGTTAGTGTGCCTGGGCAGGGCCCCCAGAGATACGGGCATTGAGGGAAGAAGACCTGAAGGAGGCGAGGGAGAGCGCCACGTGTGCGCCCGAGCAACAGATGCGGGGGCGTGGAGGCAGACGTGGCTCTGATGAGCTGGAGCAGGGGCCGGCCAACTTTGACCTGCAGCCTGTTTTTGTAAATAAAATGTTATTGGAACACAGCCGCTGTCTGTGGCCGCATCTGTTGAGTCATTGCAACAAGGACCTGTATGGCTCCCAGAGCTGAAAATAAATATTGACTACCTGGCCTTTTACAGAAAAAGCTTGCCAGTCCCCGAGTTAGAGGATTCCAAGAAGGCGAGTGTGGCTGGAGTGGAGAGAGCGAGGTAAAAGACATGAGATAGGGGAACTAGGGAGGCAGGAAGGGTGGGCGGCTCAGGTTGGGCCTCCTGGGCCGTGGCTAGGACTTGGGCTGTGATGCGGCATGAGGTCAGCACCGGAGAACTCTGAGCAGGGAGTTAACGCCATCTGATTAGATCTCAGCAGGAGCAATGGCTGCCGTGGTGACTGGGCCGAGAACTTTTATCTCGTTTGTTCCTTAGGACAGTGCAGAAGAATTATTTTTGGACACCTATTTGTACACACATTTATCCTTCACCTGGGTCAGTGGGTCGGCAACAAAATTAGACCTTATGGAGTCCCACTGGTGAGAACATGGAGGCTCTTAAGTGCATAACTCACCCCAGGATGGTCCAGCCCGCAGTGGCCAAGCTCTCCTGCCTACAGCTTCTTCCCAGGGGTGTGCTGTAGACAAACCCTGATGGGACCAACACAGGTCTCTGAGACTGCTCAGCCACCACCTCCCATGCTGTCTCTGAGGCTGGGCGTGTTGGCGCTGGCACCTGCCACTCTCCGGGCGCCCAGAATCCAGCCTTATGGTGTGCAGCCGCATGCCCTTCATGAAAGAGGCAGGCTGCAGCGGTGGGCTCCCTGCTCTAAGGAAGGTGGTTACTGGGGGTGTTCTTGGCTCTGTGTGAGCTGTCGGAGAAGAAAAGGACCAAGTCCAGTCTCAGGAGCCTTGTGACTGCCTGACGGCAACAGCCAAGCTGTCATTTCAGAAACAAAAGCTCAGCTTCTAGAGTTTTGAAAGAATAGGAAAGTACTTTCCTTATACCTGGCTGCCTGAAAAATAATTTACTTGCCTCTGCTATTCAGGGCTTTCCGTGGCCAACTTGTATTGTTTGACTTTATTTCAAAAGAACTTATATGATAAGGCATATTTAATTTAGAATCATCTATGTTCCTTCTCAACTCTTCTTGAATTTTGAGAAATCTGCAGCAGTTTAGTACATTTTTCTGCCCTGGATTCCTGGAGGGACCTGTATTAGTTTTCTATTGCTGCTGTAAAAAATTACCACAAATTTAATAGCTTAGAACACAAATTTATTATAATTCTGGAGGTCAGAAATCCACAATCAGTGGGCTAAAAGCAAGGTGTCAGCAGGGCCTAATCCTTTTGGAGGCTTCAGGGTCTAATCCATCCCTTGCCTTTTCCAGCTCTTAGAGGCCGCCTACATTCCTCAGCCTGTGGCCCCTTCCTTTATCTTCAGAGACTCTCAGACTTCAGCTTCTTTGTCACACCTCTGACCTGTCCCCTCCTGTCTCGCTCTCAGTATGACCCTTGTGATCCCTTCGAGCCCACCTGGGTAATCCAGGGTAGTTAACCTCCCTATCTCAAGCTCCTTAACTCACACCTCTTCGAAGTCCCCTTTGCCGCGAAAGGTAACGACAAGATGCTTCTCTCCCTCTCTCCCTCCCTTCCCCTCTCTCTAAAAATAAATAAAATCTTAAATAAAAATAAAATCACCCTTTCCTTTCCTATCCATGTCACCTAATCCCTCAGCAAGTTCTGCTCTTAATTCTCTTTGAAAACTTAGCCCCAGTTGTTTCTCTCCCCTTTTTCCCCTAATTTCTTTATCACCATAGCCCTAATGTTTGTTTTGGTAGGGCATGGGGCAATTTGGCATGGAAGGCCCTATGGAAATCTAATGAATTTTTCCATTCTGGATGACAGACCATCTTTCTTTCTTTGGGCAGAGGTAAGAGGTTCATCTCTCTCCCTTACTCTCCACACCCAATCCAATCATCTAATGTACGTGCAAGGCTGGAGGCTGGAGGTGGCGCAGGAGCCAACCAGAGACGGCCTCAAATGCGGATTGAATTGAGGATAGTTGGGGATCCATCCAGTTAGATTAGATTCAACGACCTAAACTTTTTAAGAACATGTCCCTTGCTCTCCCACATGATCACATGTCTAGTTTAGGCCAGCTTTGAGTCTGACATGAATGCTTTTTTAATCCTTACCTGAGGAGATTTTTCATTGATTTTAGAAAGAGAGGAAGGGAGAAAGAAACATCAAATGGCTGCCTCCCACATGTGCCCTGAACAGGGATTGAACCCACAACCCAGGTGCCCTGACTGGGAATCAAATCTGCAAACTTCTGGTGTGTGGGACGATGCTCCAAACAACGGAGCCACACAGGCCAGGGCCAAGTTTTACAAGAATTTCTTCAGTTCTCCTTTCGGGTCTCAGAATTTTGTCCCCCTTTGTTATAAACACAGATCTTTCTAAAATTTTCCCAGAAGTCAAATCTGACCACTCCTCTTCTTAGTGTTCATGGTTTGCCAGCTGAGCTCGATTTAATCCAAGCTCCCGTTCCTAGCCTTTGAGGCCCTCCCTGGTTGGCTCTGTGACCCCTCTAGCTTCGTCCGTTTCTCCAAACACCTTAACTACAGGCAGTTCCCCACCACGCCCCCTGTTGAACCTTTGCTCAGGCTGTACTTTCTGCTGGGGATGTCTTTTCCTCCTCTGCACTACCTGACAAATACCCGCACATCTTTCAGAACATTGCCTCTCTAGGGAACCTCTGACTCCCTCCCTCCAATGAGTGCTCCGTGTTTTGTGCACCTCTGTTCCCCTGATACACTTTCAGCTGCAAACTCCTCTGCATCTATTCCACCTTCTTCCCACCTAGACTGGGCACTGGCGGTAGCTGGGTTTCCATCTGTCACTGGCAGGCTGTACTGGGCTGGGCCCACCACAAACCCTAGTAAATGTTGAAGGGAAGAATGAAAGTGCAATTGGGGCCCTCACACTCTTTTAGGGAGACGTGGTGCATTGGAATTGGTTGAACTTAGGTTAAAGTACAAACACTCCAAGAGCTGTCTGCTCGTGGGCCAGCCATCAGAATTCTGAGCCCGATTTCCTCCTCCCTACCTACCCATGGGATTCTGTGAAATAACCTGTGAGGTTTCTGTAAAGTACCTGGCTTCCTGTAAGGGCTCAAATATGTATCACCCTTGCATCCAAGAAGCAGAGGAGGAAAAAGTCTCCAGTGAGTGAGCAGAGGGGATATAAGGGGGCCAGGAGCAGAAACCTCTGAGACCCCAGTGCGCTTGGGTTTCTAAAACAGGGCTGGCCACCTGCTCTGTCCTGAGCAAAGTCAAGTTAGGCAGATGCGGGTGGGGTGACAGACCATGGGCCCCCCAAGGCCAAGCCCTCCCAAGGCTGCTGGAATGGACCAGCCCCCAGTGACATCACAATCCTGAGTGGTTGCCAAGGCACTGCTGGAGGTAGGCCCTCATTTCTCTCCACGGAGCTCTAGGATGTGATGTGAGAAAGGTGAGCAAGGAAGGCAGATGGCTACGAGGAACAGCCAGAGTCCCGTGCCCATGGGCACAGCTCAGGGTGACCCTGGAGAGGCAGGAATGCTGTCAGCTCCCGATGCTGGCATTCGGGACACAGGTTCAGCCACTCAGCAGAAGGCGAAGCCCAAGTACGTGCGCAAGATCAAGGCGCTCGTTATCGACCTGGGCTCGCAGTACTGCAAGTGTGGCTACGCAGGAGAGCCGCGGCCCACCTACTTCATCTCCTCCACGGTGGGCAAGCGCCACTCTGAGGCGGCTGATGTGGGCGATGCCCGCAAGGAAACCTACGTGGGCCACGAGCTGCTCAACATGGAAGCACCTCTGAAGCTGGTTAACCCTCTAAAATGCGGCATTGTGGTGGACTGGGACTGTGTCCAGAACATCTGGGAGTACATATTCCACACGGCCATGAAGATCCCCCCCCAGGAGTACGCTGTGCTGGTGTCGGATCCCCCGCTCAGTCCCAGTAGTAACCGGGAGAAGTATGCGGAGCTCATGTTCGAGACCTTCGGCATCCCAGCCATGCACGTGGCGTCCCAGCCGCTGCTGTCCATCTACTCCTATGGCAAGACCACGGGGCTGGTGGTGGAGAGCGGGCACGGCGTCTCACACGTGGTCCCCATCTCAGAGGGCAACCTGCTGCCAGGCCTGACTGGCCGCGTCGACTATGCCGGGAGCGACCTCACCAACTACCTGCTGCAGCTGCTCAACGAGGCCGGCCACACGTTCACTGACGACCACCTGCACATCATCGAGCACATCAAGAAGACCTGCTGCTACTCAGCCTTGCTGCCCGAGAAGGAGCTCGGTCTGTGCCTGGAGGAGCTGCGCGTGGACTACGAGCTCCCAGATGGCCAGCTCATCACCATTGGCCGTGAGCGTGTGCAGTGTGCTGAGATGCTCTTCAAGCCCACCCTGGTGGGCAGCACCCAGCCTGGCCTCTCTGCGCTCACAGCCACTTGCCTGGGCTGCTGCCAAGGGGCAGGCTTCAAGGAGGAGATGGCCTCCAATGTGCTGCTGTGTGGCGGCTGCACCATGCTGGATGGGTTCCCTGAGCGCTTCCAGAGGGAGATGAGCCTCCTGTGTCCTGGCAACACCCCCACTGTGGCTGCTGCACCTGAGAGGAAGACGTCCGTGTGGACAGGAGGCTCCATCCTGGCATCCCTGCAGGCGTTCCAGCAGCTCTGGGTCAGCAAGGAAGAGTTTGAGGAGCGGGGCAGTGTGGCCATCTACACCAAGTGCTGACCAGTGGTACCTGGATCGGCCAGGCCTTGGGGGCGACCTGAGGCCACTCTATACATTTAGAGAATTTCACATAAAATTTTAATGCAATGCTCTTGTCTAGTCTGGATTTCTTGCTTTAGTCTGATAGCAGAAGGGAGTTAGGAGTACAGGTAGGAGCACCTTTTGCTCTGCAGAGTGGGGAGCAGCAGGGGTGGGAGGTGGGTGGATAGGGCTCTCCTCACCGGCCCCTCCCCTCGTGAGGGAGACATCTCAGAGCCCAGAGTGCCGCTTCCTGTTCCATTAGTTCCTCGGTTGAAAACCCAATTCAGCAGACACTCACATTGCTTCCCTTCCTGCCCATGGACCAAGAGGGAAATGAAGGCTCAGATGATAGCTTGGGTCACGTAGTTAAGTGGTAGGGGGGCACTCACCACCAGGTGTATGATGTCCAGCTCCTGTTCCTTCCCGACGGTCGCCTGCCCATAGCTTCATCATTGCTTGATTGCCCCAGGCTCCCTCACTAACCTCCCCTCACTGCCTGTCCCCTTCAGAGGTGCAGCCTGCTGGTGTGCGTCTCCTGAGTGTGAGGGGCCATTTCTGCCCACCCACCTTTCGACTTCAGCTGAAAAGTTGCAGCTTTTTCTTTGAAGTCACAAAGTAGAGCCACTGGATCCAGAGGATTTGAAGGACCCAGAGGGTCCTTTGGAAATCATGTGGTTCTCTCCCTCCTGAAGAGGTGGGGACTGAGGACCAGGAGGGAGGGGCCACGTTGGATGAATCCAGGTCTCCTGACCCAAGTCATGATTATTTCCAGAAGGACAAACTCAGTTGCTTTAGTTTGGGCTGCTGTAACAAAATACCTCAGACTAGGTGACTTATAAACAACAGAAATTTCTTTCTCCCGTTCTGGAGACTGAATGTCCAGGATTGGGGTGCCAGCATGGCCCGGTTTTGGTGAAGGTCCTCTTCTGGGTTGCAGACGTCTGGCTGTGTTCTCATGGTGGAAGAGATAAGGGATCTCTCTGGGGCCTCGTAGAGAGCGCTAATGCCATGGGCTCTAATGCTGAGGGCTCTTCCCTTGAGACCTAATCATCCCTTGAAGGCCCCTTCTAATACCATTACCTTGGACAAGAGGTTTTCAACATGCAAAGTTTGGAGGCGGGGTGGAGCACATTCAGCTTATAGCAATGATTCTTAATGGTTAGCGATGATTAAGCCACTTCCAAGCATCTACTATGGGGCCAGAGCTGGAGACTGAGAAATGACCAGAATGCCATTCCCTCTGGATCAGTCAGGCATAGCTAGTGGGGGATTCCGTGGACACGATTTTGGTGAGGAGACAGGCCTGAGCTCAGTGTTCTTGGGGTGGGTAGGCGGTGTGTTGGAAAGCCATAAATGGAGAAGTGCTAGGCATGGTGGCCACTTAGGGACTTTGGAGCTGAGGGAGACGTTTCTGAGTCTTGTGAGATTTCAGCTGGTGAATGACAGTCCACCTAGAAGATGATGCTTCCTGCCTCTCTCTCCACCCTAACCTCCTGATGGAGGCTGTGACCAGGGGCCTGTGACTGGGTGTCCATGGGATCTGACACGTGAGCTGTGTAATCTGATGGGCTGCCAAATGTCGCTGAGCCACCTTAGACCTGTTTGGGGGCCCTCTGTGAGGGTCCTTCTGTCCTGGAACTGTACCGGGGGCTACAGACTTGTCAAAGAGCCACACATAGTCATAATTGCTTAGCACCTTGCTATCCAGTCCTTCCCCATTGCCCAGAATCAGGCTTCTAGCCGGTGTTTGAGATCCCCTGGGGCGGCAGGGCCTTGGTGCTCTGCAGGAACTTGGGATCGTCCCTCGGGGTTGCAGACTGGAGGCCTGTAGACTCATGGATTTTGTTTGGCCAGCACAGTGTATAAATTGTTTTACGTAAATGCAATTTTTTTCACTGGGATCTATATTCTTCGGATTGCCAAAATCTCACCCTGACGTCTCATACATACTTGCACTTCAGCATCTTTTGCTTAATTAGACGGCACTCATTTCTATTGCTTGCAACCCAAGAACCTTTGATCAGTACTAACCCTAAAAACCTGATGAGGTACACAGAGGGAAGTAGAGGCTTGCAGAGGGGAAAGTGATGTGCCCCAAATCACATAGGCAGTAAGTAAATGAGTGTTGCTTGTGAACCCTCTCCCATGTGCTGGTCTTGGAGATCTCCAAAGGCCATGTCTCTGTCTACCTCTCCCAACCCCATCTCCTCCCCCTCAGCCCCACATCCTCAGCAACTTCTCCTGTCTCCACAGCCACAGCCTCAGTTCCCCCATCACATGGTCACCTCCTGCAAATCGTCCCTTGTGTGGCAGAGCCTGTACAAACACTGACCACTTCATCCTTGATGTGAAATTTAAGCCAACCACAGGCACAACGGGGGGGTTTACTTGGGGTGGGAAAATGCGGGCCAGCGATTTCAGTTTAAGATGACTGTGTTCTCTCCTCTCCCTCCTAACACTGAAAGTGATGGTGGAGGAATATAGATGTATAATCTCACTGCAATGAGGAGGATGCCAGGGAGACCACAGGGGGCTAGAGATGTCCCCCCGATTCTGGAAGAAGGAAAGTAGGTGCAGGGCAGATGGCTGCAGCCAGAAGCGTGCAGGGCGCTCCCTGTAGGGGCGGGCAGCTTCCTGTCCCGAAGAATGGGAAATGGTTTGGGACTTGAAATGCCAAGTAGAGGAGGAACGGGAGTGAAGCATAGGAGACAAACGGGGTAAGGGCGGTGATGGTAACTAAAGATCTCTCTCTGAGAGCACAGTGCCCCTCCCACTCCCCACGGATAGAGAGGTAACATGACCAGCTTCTAAGTGTCTGTTTCTGAGGCAAAAATAAATAAATAAACATAAATACATAAAAATAAAAACTAGGGAAAAGTTAAAAACGCAGGGAAGAGTAGAGAAGCGTAGGAAGGGCAGGTCACGATCCCTGCCTGTGTCCTTTTGTCCCGCCTCTAAACCTCGGGCCACTCAGACCCAGCTAACATTCCCCCGGTGGAACCTACAGTTGATGCCTTCACTTCCCCCTCGTCCCGTCCCCACATCTCTCAGTTTCTGCGTGGGCACCAGGCCTGGCCCACAGCTGCCTGCCAAGGGTGGAGCATATGACCTGAGCTAAGCCAATCAGAGCCGTCCATCTGCTTGGCCACAACGATTGGCTGGGGGTGGAACCTGTGACTTCAGTGCATCGGTGCCGAGGGAATCACAGGCCTTTTGCTTGGAAGATGGGCATGAGATTGGGGTGTGTGGCCTAGAACCGTTGCAACAACGTTTGTTACCAGGACGGAGCCCGCTGGCAGCTGACGCACGAAGGAGTGTAAGACTCAGAGTAACCTGATGACAAAGTGCCCTCCGAATGAGACCGCGCCCAGGGCGCCCTCTACCGCCAGACTTTTTGTTTCCGTGAGTCCTGCGGGCGGCCTGGGCTCCGCAGGTAAGCGTGTGTTTGCCGCCGGCCGAGACCTTGCTCACTGCGTGTGTGCCTCTCTCCGCAGGGGTGTTCCTCCCGCCCCGTTTCCGACGCGGAGGGGCCAGGCCTGGAGAGGCCTCTTACAATGGAAACATTAAGACCAACACTTCATTTATTTCCCAACAGAAAATCTACTACGCACGATGAATTTCTATCAAAGCAGTAGAGAATGTCATAACGCTAACGCTAAGTACGGAACCTAACTAACAGTGCCTGCTCGCCGTTGTCCTTTAGTCTCTTGTTTAGATATTTGTTCCTGAGGTTGGACCTGGAGGTTCTTAAGGGCAGGAACCTCGATTTCCTTGATTTCGTCGTCTTAGTGCCCAGGGCACACCCTGACGTAGGGTGGATGCTTAGTACCGGCCAGCTGAAACGACTTACTTACTCCCAGTCTGTGAGGGAGAGGTTCCAGTGTTTCCTCCCACATTACAGAGGAGGACTCTGGGGCTTGGAGAGGTTAAGAATCTTGTCCATGTTCCCCGGCCTGGTAAATCAGGCCTCATGATTAATTGAACTTTTGTGATTCCCAAATGCCTCTTTGCCCTTCCTGCCTCTCTTTCTGCAAATTATCAATCTATTTTATAAGAAAAAAGGACATGTAAAAATTGCTTTCAAGTCACGAACAGCAAATATGCCTGAATTTTATAATCATCCCGAGGTCTGAGAGTTAAGAATGCCGATCTTTAAGCAAAGGAGAGATGTATCTTGCCCGAGTGCCAGAGACAGAAATAAGCAAGTGTTACAGTGACATCGTGTGGTGAAGTCCTGCTATTGCGGCATCGTTCTTACTGTTACTGCCTCTCTGGGTTGCTGATCTCTCTCCCCCAGGTGTTCACTACCAAGTGAGCTCTGAGGGTTATCCGCCTAACGTGGAATTAAGCAGTCTATTAACTAAATTACAATTCAAACCATTAGTGATGTTCCCTTTGATGAAAAGCGTTTTTTCTTTTTTGGTCCTACATTTTCTTGTAATGCATTGGATCTTAGCCAGTGGGAAGAGGGGAGTGTGGGGTGTCGGCTATGCTGGAGCTACTTCTTAATGGCTTGTGAGAGCCCACTGTTAACTATTCAGGGATTTTGCAAGGCAATTGTTAAACTGTTATAGCTTGAAAGCTTGAAATCGGCCATGGTGGGAGTATTTACCCTCACAGAAGTGAGCAAGAATGACACATCACGTCCCTTCCTTCCCTCCCACCCAGGAGTTTGTTTGAAGGGGGAACAGGGGAGCTGGAGAAAAATGGTGGGCAGCGGAGCCATCCAGGGAGCTATTTCAAAACCAAACCCACCCCGTGTGTCCCTCCCCCCCCCCCAGACTGAATCAGTAGGTCTGGGAAGCCGCTGATAAGTTCCCCAGGGGATTCTAACAGACACTGCAGTAGACAGGCTGCTCCAAAGAGTGCACGGCACACACCGAGCAAACGCCAGGGTTCAGAAGTAAACAAGAAGGTGCGGCTTCGTGTGGGACCAGCCAGAGTTGCCGAGTGACTCAGGGTCAGACCGTCTTTCACCGCCTGGCCAAGCTCCACTCACCCTTCAAGGCACAGCCCGTATGTCCACTCCTCTGGAAGGTATTCCCTGATGCGCCCAGGCGGGGCGCCTTCTCCCTGTGCCCCTTGGCATTACTGTGGCTTTGTGTGTCTGCCTTGGCTTTCCTTGTCCACGCAACCTGGTGGAAAGGACAGAGACTGTCTTTTCCCTCTTTGCGTTGCGGGGCAAGCTTGGGCCTGGCACTGAGCAGGCGCCCAGGCGAAGGCATACTGCATTTGTGGCTCCTAGGCTTCTTACTTTGTATTTCCTAGGCCTTAACTTTGTGTTGTTCTTTCTTCCCAGAACTCGGCAGGGTCCCTAGCATACTGGTTCTTAACCCTTCAACCCTGGCTGCCTGTCAGAGTCACCTGGGGAGCTTTTTAGAAATACTGATGCCCACGCTCACTCCCACTTCAATCCCACTGTCTGGGGGGTGGGGGGTGGAGTGGTTTCAGGGGCCCGCAGGGACTCCGATGCGCACTGTGGCTCTAGGGAAGAAGCCTCGGGCCCCGCTGAGTGTTTCATTTTCATGGAAAAGCCAAAGAGCCTGTCAGGTAGCACTCGGTCTAGAAAAATGTTCTCTTCCTGAGATAGAGCCCTGGAATCTGCCATTGTTTTGAGCCTTTGGCATTCCAGAGGCCATTGCATGGCTTTGGAAAGAAGTTCTAGGAAATATGGAGAATAAGGGTTAGAAACCAAGCGAGTCATGGAAGAAGCGACAGAACTGTGCTTAAGGAGTTCTGGGAAAGTAGGCAAGGAAGCGGTGCTTTCAGGGCGGCCCGTGAGCAACTGCAGAGAGACGGAGAGCTGGCTCCGTGGTTTCAGACAGGAAGTGTCCATCCGAGAAAACCGGGAGAACCGGAAGTGAAGCGACAAGATCTTGCCTGACTGACTCCGGACCCACAACCTCGACAAGCACCCTTCCGCTTTTTTATGGCCAAATAAATGGACATGGAGTT
The DNA here is from genome assembly GCF_022682495.2 of Desmodus rotundus. NCBI lineage: Eukaryota > Metazoa > Chordata > Mammalia > Chiroptera > Phyllostomidae > Desmodus > Desmodus rotundus. Next base: position 21,301,935 of record NC_071387.1, read on the forward strand.
GAATTCTACCAAGTCCCCTTGTGTTTCCCGCACTAAAACAAAGGCAGCTTGGTACCATTCCACAGGTCTAAGCACTTTCTGTCTTCCTGAGAGGACCAGGCCTGTTCTCTCCCCTCGCTTGGGTGTGTACATGTGTACAGACGTACCTTTAGGTGCGCACACCACGAAGCACGCTGGCTGCTTAGAGGAATTTTTTCCTTGTTATGGTGGGGGCATTAAAACAGTGGAAGGCAAAGTTGTATTGGCCTTGTGGGTCTCAAATTTTGTTGCATATGAGAATCACCTGGGGAGCTTTTAAAACTCCTAATTATGGCAAAAACTCTGGTTCTGCCAAGATGGGGTAGCCTTTTTCTCCTAGGTCCTCCCTCTTACAGCTAAACCCCTCTGGACATTGACAAAAATACTCTCCTTGACCAAACTCTAGCCAGGCTCCCCTGAGTCCCAACCTGGGCCTATAAAGACTTGAACAAACACTAACCTCGTTTCTAACGGATCAAGGCTACATCCTTAGGATGACCCTATCCCTCCTTAAAGCGACTGCCTGAGAAAACTCAAAGATGCCGGAAGAACTTACTGTTTGTTCCAGCCAAGACCCGGAGGAAGAGAGGGCCCCTGTGCCCAGCTGCTTCAGGAGGGGAGGAGCCCAACTGCTTCCTGCTGTTTGTAATTGTTTACCTCACTGACTCTGTACCCTGCTGCCCCCAGGCCCTCATTCTCCCTTTAAGAGGCCCAGTCACCTCTGTGAAAGTTGAAGTGGAACTCTTGTCCCTGCTATAGTAGCATTTTACTGATTAAAATCTGTCCCGACCCCGTAAGCTATTGTCCAGCTTTGTTTATCTTGGACAACACAACAAATAAGCATAAGAAGACTTCAGAAAAGTGAAAGAAGATGTGCTCATAGCAAGCTGTTATTACTTTTAGCAATTAATTAGTAATATTAGCTATATTTTCTTATTTTTGTAAGACTCCCAAATGCCAGAGCATCAAGAACACAAACAATGAGGAAATACAGTCAATATAATTGGCCCTGTAATGAATGGATGCCAAAACAAACACGGAACCTAAGAAAACACAGAGTAGGTTTCAGTGGGGCTGAAGGAGGAGTTTTCCTTCCCATCCCACCCTCTCACTCCCTGCGGTAGTGTTGATGGCTCTGAGTCAAGCTGTACCTCCGTCTCTACTCAGCAGCAATGAGGCAGAATAAAGTGATGAACCCTGGCTGGTGTGGCCGAGTGCCTGCTAACCAAAAGGTCGCCGGTTTGATTCCCAGGCAGGGCACATGCCCGAGTTGCAGGCCAGGTCCCTGGTTGGGGGTGTGCAAGCTATCGATATTTCTCTCTCTCTCTTTCTTCCTCCCTTCCCCTTTCTCTAAAAATTAAATAAAATCTTAAAAAAGAGAACGAGGTGATGAGAAATGGGGTTAGTTGACACATAGCTCCCTCTTCCTCATCTTATACCCACTTTGAGGCAAGTAATTTGTGAGTATCAACAATCTGATTCTAACACTTATACGGAAAATAAAAGACCCAGAACAGCCAACACAACAATGAAGAAGAAAAAAATTGGAAGACTGACACTATATAACTTGAAGATTTAGGTAAAGTGACAGTAAACAAGCCGGCATGGTGTTAGTGAAAGAATAGGCAGGATGGAGAAGTCCCAAGATAGACGCACACAATATAGCCAATTGATGGTTGAGAAAGGAGTAAAGGCAGTTCAGTAGAGGAAGGATAATCTTCATAAGCGGAACTAAAACAACTGGAACTCCTTTTGCCAAAAGATGAACCTAGACACAGACTTTATCTTTCACAAAAATTAACTCAAAATGGATCATTGACCTAAATTTAGAATGCAAACTTATGAAACTTCTAGAAGGTAACATAGGAGAAAAATGAGTCGATAACTTGGACGGTATTAAAATGAAAACTTCTGCTCCATGAAAGACACTATTAAGAGAATGAAAAGCCAAGCCACAGAATGGGAGAAAATATTTGCAAAACACATCTGATAAAGGATTTGTATCCAAAGAACTCTTAAAACTCAACAATGAGAAAACAAACAACCCAGTTAAAAAATGGGCTAAAGATCTGAACAAACCTTTCAAAAGGAAGAAGACATACGGATGGCAAATAAGCAAGTGGAAAGATGCTCATTCCGTATAGAAGATGCAAAATGGTACATCTGCTTTGAAAGGACATTTGGCAAATTATTATTTCTTTTTTTACGGAGCTAAACATATTCTTACCATACAGTCGATCCCACAATCATGCTGCTAGGTGTGTATCCATTTGAATAGAAACTTATGTCCACCCAAAAACCTACACACAAGTGTTCATAGCAGTTCTGTTCATAAAACTGGAAGCAACCGAGATGTCCTTAAGTAGGTAAATGGGTCAATGGTAGTCCACCTTTACAATGGAACATTATTCCCAAATAAAAACAATGAACTTTAGCTAATAATAATGTGTCGATACTGTTTTATTAATAATAACAAATGCACTACACTCACAGAAGTGTCAGTGATAAGGAAAACATGGAACGGGCATAGGAGAATGAGGAGAAGGAAAGAGCCGCCCTTTCCCTGTAGTTACTGCCGAAGCGTTCCAAACAAAGCACAGGCAAGGAAAGGTCATGGACACCTGGGGAATTGGGACAGGAAGGGAGTTAGAAATGATCTGGTCAAAATTTTTTAGATGAGAAAACAGAGGCCTAGGGTCGGGAAGTGACCTGTCCTAGTGCATAGCTGGTGACTGGAGGAGCTGAGACCATTGTGAGATTTCACAACATCTGGTCCCACACCCTCTTTATTGCATTGGAACTTCTAGTTCAGCTACGTGCTGCTTGGCACATCCAAAGTATTTGCGCCGTGTGCTTTTTAATCCTTTAAGGATCACTGAAAGAGGAACAGACTTGTCCGCAGATGCCAGCGACCTGGCAGGGCTCACTCTTTGCAGGAACAATGTTGTTGTGCTCCCTCTGCAAAGAGCAGGGATGAGTCACCTCCAGGAACAGCCAAGCTGGTATTTCTCTCTCACGATACTGGGCGCGGAGGAGTCCCCTGCGCATCAAATCCTTATCTTCAGAAGACAGGGGTGCTGCTCTGGGGAGAGCCCTTTTTCTGGCCAGAGCTCCCAGAGCCCCCTCTTTGGGCCCCAGATTGTCCATTAGCATGAGGGAGCCCGAGGGGCCCACTGTTATCTCAGCACGGTCTGATGGCATTGAGGAGACTTGCCTCAACCAAAGCCCAATTTAGTAAATGGCAAAGGCTCCCAGCTAGAGCAACGAGCCAAGCCTTCTTGTTGAAGATGAGCAAAGTGGGAGGAAGGCCATGGCAGAAAAGGATAGTTGTCCAGCAAAACATTTCTCTTCCCTGATAGGATTTTCATCTGGACACACGGCTGCCCTGGTGGCGGCTGTACTTGCCAGCTTCCCTTGCAGCATGTGTGGGCATGTGACTAACCGGGCCAATGAGGTGGGAACGGAAGTGCTATGTGTAACTTCTGGGTCACCTGTGATTTAAAGGAGATGTCCTGGAGCAGCTCCGCCTTTCCTCTTCCCTTGGGCTGGAACAGGCATGTTCCTGTGACCCAGCTTTGACCACGCAGGCAAGGATGATGCCGTTGGTGATGACAAAGCAATAGGAACCGGGGTTCCTGAATGGCTGCACCAACCTGGACCTCCAGCCACCAGTGGCAGAGACAAATCTCCATCTCCTTTAAACTATGTGCTATCTCTTAGGGGGCATCTTGTGGATATAAAAGCTTATTCTTCATCCTGACTTATAATGGGAGAGCACAATAGGAGGTGGATGATATTTTGAGCAAAACTAGGAGGACCCTAGGGCAGAGCAGGTAGAAGTCCCTTTCATTTGGAGAATTAGCTGTTCCCCATTCCTTTTCCTTTTCTGACAGCTGCCTAAGTGAGCAAGTCAGCTTTCTCAGGGAACCCTTATAACAATCCTGTGAACAAGGCTTGCTCCCCTTTTATAGTAGAGAAAATGGAGACTCGGAATGGGGAGGTAATTTTCCCAAGGTCACACACTTAATCAGTGACGAGGTCCTGATTATATCTCGGGTCTCTCTGACTCCAGGGTCCAGGTTCTTTGCTCTGTGGCATGCTGCCCTTCCCAATAAGTCATAATACGTCTGCAAAAATAAATGCTGTCTATGTCTTGGTGGTTTTAAACTCTTAGGATCATAAATAGAAAAGCCTTTCTTGTTTCATACAGGTAGAGGCTGGCAGGAAGTTGTAATTTCAGGCTGAACTTGGCTTCTCCAGTCCAGACCTCTCTACTGAACTCCATATCCGCAGCTCTACTGAATGGCCTCCCTAGATGCCCAACAGTCACCTCAAATGCAACACATTTATCCCCCCCCCCCCCATATGTTTGTCTGTTCACCCATCCATCCATCCACCCATCCACATAAAGTTATTATATGCCACCATATATCAGGTAATGAACTAGGCACTTAGGGTGTAGTATTAAAAAAAACCCCAACAGTTAATACCTCTCTTTCAGCACTTACAGCTTCACAGGAAAGATAGACAGTGGAGTAAGTGGAAATACAGGGTGCAATAGGAGTACCTTGGAGGAGCACCAGACCCACGCCTGGAGGGCCTGTGCTGTGTCAGAGAAGGCTTCCTGGAGGAGCAAAAGAGTTGGATCTATCTAAACTAGGCAGAGGGGAGCAACAGAATCAGAAGCCTAGAGGCGAGAAAGAGTGCAGTGCGTTCTAGGAACAGAAATAGGTAGCATGATTGGAGGGTGTGAGGGAGCCGTGTAAGACGGGTAGGATAGGGAGAGACAGATGATGAAGGATTTTCAAAGTTAAGCTAAGTGCTCTTTATCCTAAAAGCACGGGGAAACCATAGACAGATTATTTTTTAAAATTTTAAACTTTTCTTCTTTTCTTTTTCTGTATTTTATTTAATCTTTATTATATTTTTTACATTACCCTTTAGTCCCCTTATACTCCTACCCCTCAAGCAATCACCATACCGTTGTCCGTGTCTATGAGTTCTTTTTCCTTTTTGCGTAATCCTTCCACCCCCTACCCTCCCCCCACCCCACCGCTAGCTGTCATCCTGCTCTCCATCTGTGAGTCCCATAGACAGACTTTAAGCAATATATTTTATTTTGGGGAAAGTCCTACTATGGACTGAACTGTGTCCTCACCCCAAATTCATATGTTGAATTCATATGCCTTTGGGAGGTCATTGGGTTTGATGAGGAACTAAAGGTGGGACCCTCATTATAGAACTAGTGTCCTTACAAGAAGAGACACCAGAGAACTTGCACTCACTCTCTATCCCTGCCCTCTGAGGACGCAATGAGAAGAAGGTCATCTACAACCCAGGAAGACAGTCCTCACCAGGAACCAACCAGGCCGAGCGTCAAACTTCTACTTTTAGCCTCCAGAACTCTGAGAAGTAAATTTCTGTTGTTTAAGTTGCCCAACTTATGATGTTTTGTTATAGCAGCCCAACCTAACTAATACAAGCCCTCTGGTTGCCATGTGAATGAATTCTAAGAAAACAAGTCTGGAGACAGGGAGACTGTTGGCAGCAGGAGTCACATCAGAGATGACGACCGGCATGAGGGTGGTAGCCATGGGGAAGGAGAGAAGAGTACGGGGTATGGAGATAAGCTTTGAAGAAATGTGGGTTTTGAGACAGGGAGCTAAGTTCAATTTTGGATGGGATAATAATACATTAAAATTTTTGATCCTTTACTGCAGCATGTCTAATAACATAACTTCACTCCATCAACAAATTTTTCTAGTGGTTTATTAAGGAGATGAGTCAATGATTAATAATAATTAATGTTTTTGATGGTTTTGGGAAATAGATTTTGTAGTAGGCAGAAAAATGGTCCCCAAAGATGTCCACATTCTAATTCCAGGAATCTGTGAATGTTATTTAACCGGCAAAAGGGATTTACAGATGTGATTAAGAGATGGGGAGATTATTCTGGATTATTTGGCTGGGTCCAATCTAATCATAGTCACTAAAATGGAAAAACTTTCCTGGTTGGCTCAGAGGGATAGAATAGGAGAAGAAAGAGGAGAGAAGCGTTCAACCCTCCATTGCTGGCTTTGAAGGGGCTACAGGCCAAGGCATGTGGTAGCCCCTAGAGGCTAGGAAGGGTTCTCAGCTGATAGCCTGCAAGGAAATGGGGATCTCAGTGCTACAAGCACAAGGAATTGAATTCTGCCAACAACCCAATGAACAGGAAGCAGATTGTTGCCTAAAGTCTCCAGAAGGTAATGCAGCCTGCTAACACCTCGATTGGCCTAGTGAGACCTGTGCTGGACTCCTGGCCTACGGATTTGTTAAGAGAAAACGCTGGTGGTGTTTTAAATCACGGCATTGGTGGTAATTTGTTGCGGCAGCTTTGCAAATGAATACAGGCCCTCCTCCCATGCGTGATTGAGAGGCATATTGGTCAGGGTGCAGTCGGGATCTTAGACCACACTGGTCATTTGAACACATTTATTATAAATAATTGTTAACTAGAAAAAGGGGATGAACAAACAAAAAGAGTAAAAGAGAATTTTAAAGAATGTAGAAATAGCAAGTGTAGGGAGCAGCCACTACCTTTAGAACGGAGAGAAAGTATCCGAGGAAGGAACGGACCTGGCCAGCTGGTTTTAAGGAGGCGTTGCACGGTGGGAAATTGATTGGGTTACACAGAGTTTATGAGAGAGCAGCTTAGATTGGTGAGCACGACAAAGATCTTGAAGTAAGCCTCGATGAGCAATTATTAATCCTGATGAATAAAATTTGTTAGTTGTTTTGCATTGGAATCTTCCACAAGTAAAGCATTTCTTAGAATAGCTAAATTCACTCATTCTCTGTGTTGTTTAATATAACAATAGAAAAATATTCAGGTCTCAGTATTATTTTAATATAGGTAAGACCATTCATTACATTGGTTGAAATTCTTATTGTCTTGCCCTGACCAGTGTGGCTCACAGTTGGCTGGGCGTCATCCGCCAAAGCAAAAGGTTACTGGTTCGATTCCATTTATATATATATATATAGTTCTGTGTGAACTCCTTCAGTAAATTAATCTTTTTTCTGATTGGTTTGTAAGGATGTTGTAAAACAACATCATTAGTTCCTTATAATTTGAGTTCTGGTTTTTCCCAATTTCTCATTTGTGTTGACCTTGTTTTTACTTTTTTTGTTTTTTTTTAAGATTTTATTTATTATTTTAGACAGAGGGGAAGGGAGGGCAAGAGGGAGAGAAACATCAATGTGTGGTTGCCTCTTGCGCACCGCCTACTGGGCATCTGACCTGGCCTGCAACCCAGGCATGTGCCCTGACTGGGAATTGAACCAGCGACACTTTGGTTGACAGGCCAGCCCTCAATCCACTGAGCCCCACCAGCCAGGGCTTGTTTTTACCTTTTAATATGGAAATATGAAAATGTTTATATTGTCCTTTGAATCAGTTTTCTTCCTTTAAGATTTCTGGGTTTCCACTTGTACTTTAAAATGCTTTTCCATACACACCAAATTGTTAACTGTACTACTTTCATGTCTAGGGGCTGGGAATGTAGAGGGATGGGAAGAATGCATATACTTTGGGATTTATACATTTATGTGTTGTTTGAATTTATTATAAAAGCATGTTCTACTATTATTATACGTATAAAGTATTTTTAAAACAGAGTAATGCTTTGCCTGCTCCAAGATAATAGTCTTCTAGAGCTTTCCTGTGGCCCTAATCCCACTCATGAGGGCTCCACCCTGATGGCCTCACCGGGCCCTAATTATCTCCTCATCCTAGTCCTATCATGTTGGGGGGTAGAATTCTGACAGATGAACTTGGTGGGAGGGGGCAGAAACATTTAGTTCATAACATAGTCTCTTTTGAGTGTTATTTCTTTTTATATCTTCTCTTGGTAGTCTACCTCACTATTGCCATCCAAACAAATCTGATGTTTTTAGTTCTAATAGTTAAAACAGTTACTTTTCTCTCTCTTCAGATATGTTTTCGTTTAGATCTTCTGAGCTCTGTCCCAAACTATTATCATACATTATTGTTATTTCTACATTATGTGAAACATTGGTCTAACATTTAGACACGTTGGTTTAAAATTTCGAAGTCCTGTTAATCTCTTCAGATAAAATATTCTGAATAGCTTTCATATTTTGAGTATTTACTATGGACCAGGCATTTCACATATTATCTCATTTAATGCCTAGAACATTTCTAGGAAATGGGAATTTTTATTCTTATTTTCATGTGAAGAAATGAGTCTCAAAAAGTCTAGGAAATGCCCAGTTTCAAACAGTAAGTGGATTCGAACCCTAGTCTCTTTCTACAATGTCTCTGTTCTTCCTTGCTCTTCACGCTCCTTCTGCATCTTGTGAGAAGCAGCCATCATCAGGTTATAAGGGAGACTTCTTTAAATATAACTTATTGACTTTCGACTTTTGAACTATATAAATGTTTTATATATTTTTGAAAAATAAAACCAACAGGGAAAAATAAAGCTAACCCTAAAATTGAAACTAACAATCTTAGCTCTTTATCGAAGTGGTTACATAACCACACAGAGAAAAAAAAAAAACCACAGAGAAAAGAATTACTTCAAGTGACTTTGGGGCATATTCTCCTGGTATACATTCTAGGTGGGGTATATTCTAAGGAAAAAAAGAATTGCAAATAAATCAGACTTTACTCCACAGTTTTATTATTAGGAGTAATATTTGTATTATAATTTTGAAAGTACTTTATATGTTAAGATAGAATAAGAACATCATTAATGTTACTAAGAGCCAAAATCTGCTTTGTGAGAAAATTCAATACATACAAAAATCAAAATAAAAACCCTGTGTTAAATTTGAATTTTACATATTAATATGAACTCATGGTCTGATTTTTTTTAATTATAAGAGAACATTTATTTAGAAAGTTACAAAGGTAGTAAGTAGAAGTGAACCAGCTGGGTCCTGTGGGCTCAGGAAACAAGTTACAGCAGCCAAAGAAGGGCCCTTGGAGCTTAGGAGAGAAAAAGGCAAAGATAATGTGCCTTGGGGGAAGAAGCGGGGGATGCTGAAGGCACAGGTGCGACTTGTTTTTTTTTAAACTTTCTGTGTTCACTGAAGGGACTTAAAAACGATATCCCAGTAGCTATGTCAACTGAGAATCTTTCCCTCCTGGATAGGTTTGCTGCCAGTTTTGTCATATGGGTGGGAAAGGATTGGGTGCCCAAGGCTATTAAATAATTCAGTCCTTAATTTAGCAGTTAGAAACTTTAAAGTTGTTTGTTGTTTTCTGCCCCAGGCCGTTTTCATCACCCTTGAACATGTCTTCTGTAAAGTGTGCATTGCTCACTAACGCCTTTACGTGCAAGTGGACTCTTTTGGGTGAGTGTGCAGGCGCGGCTGTGTCCTGTGTCTGGGTGGATGCAAGGTGGGAAGCTGGAGTTGGGAACAGAGGAAACCCTGAGAATGGGAATGGGAAGCTCTGGGAATTAGCAAAAATTCCTGGAAGAACTTCATTTTGAAAAGATATGTAATTGGTAGGATCACAGCTAAGTGACAAGGGGGTAACAGACAACTCAAAACCTGGGTTGTAGAAGGAATGAATAGGAGGCAGCACTAGTATTTATGATCCTAGTGTGTTTACGATATGTAGAGAGGGTAGAATTAGAAAATACTAAGGCCCAGGACACACAGAAAGATCTAGAAGGCCTAAGGAAACATGGAGGGATCTACTTGGCTGGATCCTGTGAGGGGGGACTGGGGGTTCACCCTTCTCTTTTAAGGGCCTTCTCGGGTGGGGGTGTGGTCCTAGAACTCCGGTAGACAGGGCACATTCCCCGTGCCTAGTTGTCTCAGGCTGATACGCACTTCGCATAACCTCTGCTTTCAGATGCATCTCAGTGAGCCTGCGGCACCACTTCCATCTGATACTTTCTGTTTAGTATGGGGTTCCTGTTCCTGATCCTCTTGTTTACAGAGGAGTAAAAATTTACTGACATTTGGGAAAAATAGACATGTTAATTTGGCCAGCCCGCGGCAGACATTAACCTTATGCTCTTCCTAGTTTTCTGCATCAATTATATTGACACAGCCACCTGAGATGGAAGCTCTCGGGAAGCATTAGACATGTCATCAAGGGGAACAAGGCCAAGGTAGGAGTGGGACATAGGATTGATATTTGAAGCTCACAGACCCTCTCTCTGGGGTCGGTAGAGGGCCCCATGAAAAAGTCCTGATCAGAGTGAGGGACAGACCATGGGATGGATTATTAAGAGAGTTCAGGATGCCTGCAAGAGGACAGAATCCCTCAACTCTCATTCATCAGTCACAGTATAATCAGGTGGCTCTGACCCAAGGTGTCTCGTACCCTTTCGTGTTAGCGCTGATGTGGAGAACAGCGCTCTGAGCCTTTGAAGGCCCCGACTCAGTGCTGGAGCCCGAGCCCTGTCACCGGGGCGGGTCCTATGTGACTGAGGGCCCGTGTGCCTGCAGTTCTGGGAACTGCACCCTTCGTCTGCAGAAGACAGGGAATGAAAAAAATCAATTGAACGTGACACACAGAACACCCTTCTTCAAGTTTTCAAAGAAGGAAAAGTAGAGAATATTTATATCCATTTTAAAGTGAATGACAGGGATGGATCACAGAGCCCTATGAACTCAATTTGAATGAGGAATGTCTGCAGGTGGCCTGCGGAAAAGACAGGAAATTCAGTCCGGGCCACTCACTCTACTCTCTTAATGTCAGTTCAGAGTCAAAAAGAGGAACAAAGGGTATCATATTGAAAGGTGAACTTTTGTCTAGTTAACCCTGGGCTACCCAAGGTTTAACCTTGTCTCATCTTCCCATGAGGGCCCAGGTCCACAGTCTCTGAGGTTGTCAGTTCCTAGAGCAAGTCCCTACCAGAAAGCAGGGCTCTCAGAGGCGCGGCTCACAGGAAGGGTTCGGATTCCTGCTGTGTCCCATATCCATCCAAATGAAAGCCTGCTGGAGCTGCGCAGTGGGAGACACCTGGAACTGCTGCTGGTAGGGAAGGCAGAACTCTGGGGTCCTGACTGGGACAAGCTGTTTAACTTGGGCCAGATAGATAGGATGAAAGAGGAAAGAGAAGGGTTCAACCTTCCATTGCTGGCTTTGCAGGGCCATAGGCCAAGGCATGTGGTAGCCCCTAGAAGCTGGGAAGGGTTCTCCCCTGAAAGCCTGCAAGGAAATGGGTGTCTCAGTGCTTCAACCACAAGGAATTGAATTCTGCCAACAACCCAATGAACAGGAAGCAGATTCTTGCCTAAAGTCTCCAGAAGGTAATGCAGCCTGCTAACACCTCGATTGGTCTAGTGAGACCTGTGCTGGACTCCTGGCCTACGGATTTGTAAGGGAAAACGCTGGTGGTGTTTTAGGTCACTGCAATGGAACCCCAAGGTGCAGGTTCCTCCTCTGAGGTGACACCTGGCCTCCAGGCCTCACGGGACTGTTGTGAGGGTCAAATGAGGTAATGTCTGTGAAAGGCCTACCTATGTCGTCCTGGACTATTTTGTAGGCTAATTTTGGTGCTTTTACAGTCCTAGCCTCCCAAAAGTCTCCCCCAAAGGACATTCAGGCTCCTAAAATATCACTTGGCTCCTCTCCTCACCTGAAGTAACCCAGGCTCTTGGGTTCCTGGATTGCAGAGGTAGACTGAGAATCTGAGGGAGCACAGGACAAGCTTTCCCAGTGAACAGGAGATCAATCTCTCACCCCTCTTTCCTGTGTCCCCCTTCCCAGGACAGCTTGTGCAGTTTCAGGGCCCAGCACCCTGGGGTTGACAGTGGAGAGGAAACATAAAGGACAGGGAATATGAAAGATGCCTTGGTGTGAGGAATCAGAGGAGACTTCTGAAGTGTGGGATGTGGGGGAACACAGTGTGTCTCCCGCTCTGCCGGGCCCCCAGCCCAGCCTCCTTGACTGTAGCTTATTCCCTGTGTCTTCCGCAGCCACTGGGACAAGCTGCCTGACGCAGGCAGTTGGTGGCAACCGTTTTGTCCAGATCCCTGCTGTGCATGGTGCGACACAGTGGCTGTGGGAGCTGATGTGCTCCTGTTTGGGGGCATGTGGAAGATGCCACTGCCTCAGAGGGCCACAGCTCCCGCCTTTGTATGAGGGCCAGCTCTGCCTTCAGCCTCTCACTGACCCTCAGAAGACCCATAACTAGCCCCTCTCTCAGCCCCTGCACCTCTGGTTTCCGCCTTCTCACCGGACTCTGCAGAGGCCCAAGTTGCAGACGGTCTGTGGATTCTGAAACACCGGCCCCCACCTTCCCCGTGGACTCTGCAGGGACATGTTTACCTGTGTGGCCTCTCTGCCTGAGTACCCCATGGGGCCCACCTTCCCTCACTGAACGCTCTCTCCTTTCCTCTCAGTTGTGTCCCGTTTTCCCAAGGCACCTCCTCGTCACCCGTTTCACCCCCATCACTGCCTTTCCTTTTGTGGCAATTTGGTTGGAAAAGCTAAATTTCACAGAAGGGCCCTGAGCATTGTTTTGTTTAGCATCCAAACCTTCTTTTCTATGTATGCCATGATTGGGGGTTGTAGAATTCTGATTTCTGGCCCATTACACTAGTTTTCACCCCAGATCACATCTTGGTTGGGTCTTATCACCTAGGAAACCAGCTGATTAATTCCACGACATTGCTGGCGAAGGAAGTTGGGCGGCACCCAAAGGAAAGTTGGTATTGCACAAACTCAGCAGACGGCGTAATTGCACTCTGTAGCTAAATCGTGAGCAAAGTGCAGCCTGGCGTTGGACTCACGGAGGGATGACTCAGTAAGTGTTGAGGACAAAGGCGTTAGGGGTGTCATAGTTAATAGATAAGAAATGTCAACAATTTAGACCTTAACTTTGCAGAGAGTGAAGAACCAAGAAAAAGAGCAAAAGCACATGTAGACTGAAGCATGGCAGTCTGGCTCTGGTGGTCACGTCGGGTGGGTCCTGGGAGATGGGGACACGTCCTGCAGCCACCAGCTTGGTCCTGAGAGCCTTGGGTAGAACGTGCCATTTCTTGCAGTCACCTGTTTCAGAACGACTCCTCAGAGTCCTCTGTCTGAGGGCTCAGGACAGCCTTGTGGTGATTTTGCATCACTTACATCTTTGGACTTGAGGCCTGGGTCCCTGCTGTGTCAGCTGTTAACGGTACCTGGGGAGGGGCCTTGCCACTGAGGTTCAACCACAGACCTTCTCTGATGTCTGACATAGTAACTTAGGGAAAATAAGGACATTTGTTATTATGCAGGAGACTGACAGAAGGACAGAGAGTTAACAGAATATTTTGGTGATTCAAAGCGAAACTCTGTTATCTAGGTATGAAATAATATGACCATTTTATGGAAAGAAAACCCTAATATTACTCTTTTTGTGTATCATCTACAGGTTCCGGCACAAATAATGCTCCTTTTTAATTACAAAATCATAAGCATGTAAAAACAATATCACACTGAAGCACACCATATGACGTTTTAGGTGAAATGCTCAAATTAAAACTATAAATTATTTCACCCATATTATTACTCTACCAACCACACTCAAGCAGGGGTTACTTTTGCCAGACCCTGTACATTACAATCATCAGTAAAAGGTTTGTGAACCTTTTTCTGTGAATAAATCCATTAACATGGAATATACCCTTAATTTGTCTTTTTGTCATTTATAGAATTAAAATAAATTTAATATGCTTTTAAGTTTTATGTATTTGTAGAATAAATAATGCATAGGTGGTAAAATTTTAGTTTTAGAATATAATTTATATTAGCATATTGAAACAAATGTATATATTACATTTAATTATCATTTTATAAACATAAGGAATATAGCTTGTCTGTGAAGGCATTATATTTGCTTAACAGACAAGCTATATTCCTTATCTTGCACACACATTCACATTCTTCTGTAATTATTATACTAAGTATAGTCTTGATCATTTTTATTAATTACCACATTTAGCCAAGGTACCAATTTTTTTTTCCTCCAGATACAGGGAAAAGCAGAAGGCGAGAAACCAAGAACTGCCTAACTAAACTCTTAGTAGTGTGTATTTCAGATTGCCTTTTTACTTTTTAGGAGGCAGAATAAGCACATTATCCAAAGGGATTTACACAATCTATTAATCTATAGTCCTTGTATAATGTATATGAATAAGGATATATTAAAACTTTATATAGATACATATACACACACACACACACATATATTTTAGCTTAGAAACTGTTCATGTATCCAAATAATATACAGCAAATAATTCACCATTTTCTAAAGTCTTAGCATTTTAATTAAATATTTGAAAAATTTTAATTAAAATTTGTACAATTTTAGCTAAAATATTAAATCCTCATGATTGGTAGGATTGTAAGAGTTTTATAAGATCAAAACCCATGAAAAGACTCTTTATGATTTCATTTAAACATAATTTTATATTTTGTTCCAACAATGATCTTTTTCTTGTCCCGTAAAACCAATGTACAAAATTTAGAAAGTTTATATCCTCAGCAGTTTTAATCTTAGTCTTATATAAACTAGAATGTTATTTTAGCATTCATTTTATATGAAAAAAATAGGGCAATATAGACATATAGTTGTTTTTAATAAATATGATTAGCTTATTTCCATTTGCCCAAAATTTATCAGAAATATTATAGGATAATTTAAAAATATACTTTATAAATTTTGCATCTTGAAACAAAATTTAAATAACTATAAAATGATATTTAAAAACTCATTAAAGCTAAGACTTCTTACAGCTATAATGATGAAGGGCTATTTAAGTACATTTGTCTACATTTTATATTGCAAGACATACACTTTACTGACAATTTTTCTTAGACATTTTCAACTATGTATTATACAAAATAATGACAACGATTTTTTTCTGAGCAATTAATCTTTGAAATTTCCCAAGTGAAGGAAAGAGAGAGGGATGGAGCAACAACAACAGTAAAAATGCATGAGAGAGATAGTTTTAGACAAAATTGCCACTGTAAAAGGTTATCTTCTCTGTTGGGAGAAGAGAGAACGTTTCAATGAAGGAAAATCTTTTTCATATAGACATAGATACGAAAGAGAAAGTCATTACAGCTGGTTTAAATAGTAACCAAAACTCTGTCCTGGCCAATTTTATCAAGCCATGTAATTAGAAGCCAGCAATTATTTGCCCTGGCCAGGTAACTCAGTTGGTTAGAAAGTTGGCCCCAAACCCCAAGATTGCGGGTTTGATCCTCGGTTAGGTAACACACAAGAATCGACCAGTGAATAAATAAATAAGTGGTACAACAAGTCCTTGCTTTTTTTTTCTTTTCCTTCTCCCTTCCTCTCTCTCAAATCAATTTTTAAAAAAGCCAGTGCTTATTAATCCCTGAAGAAGGGGAAACCTCCTACCTTCATCACAGGGGACTCTCTCTCTCTTAGACCAGATGTACAATATCCTCTTGAGAGTGTCTTTTCCTTTTTTACCTCAGGCATTTCCCAAATGAACATTCTCATTCCTGTTAGAGTTCCCCAAGTGGCCACTAGAATTCTAATTCATCCTCAGTGAAGTTGTGCCAGGAGGCAGCACAAGCTTATTAGCAAAGCCCATGAAGGACCACTTGACTGTCGATCAAAGGTGAAATATCACCTGTGTTCCGAGTGCTTGGCCCTAAAGTTAAGCTGCCTCTGCTTGACTTGAAAAATCAGCAGCCACCTGACGCACGGAATGTGTGGAGAGCTCTTTCTCAAAGCCAATTTCTCATTCCCAGAGAAGACTGGGGGAAGATCTTACAGACAGAGGATGGTGGGCAAATCGAAGACTGGAGATGCTGTTAAAAGCCAGATTTTACCAGGGGACACCGAAGACTGATTGGAAACTAAAAATTCCAGGAGACAAGTAATAAACTGATGCTGAAGGACAAAAGAGACAACCAGTCTAAATTCAGTCCACAACCAAAGAGAAAGGCACCTTGAATGTCTCGAGCCTCAAGAAGTCTCAGACACGCACAGTATTGAGTCAAGAAGGCCAATTCTGTGTAGGGAGAGTCTTGACCAAATAGCGAGAGAACCTCCAGATGTCCTAATCAGGACACCAGGAGCAAAACTGTCATCTGACAAAGTCCTTTACTGGTGACAAGAAGGTTACACCCCGGAGGAACCATGGGGTATGTCACCAAGAAAAGGAAAAGGAATGATATAATTTGGGGGGAAGGGTGGCATCAGGTGACATTTATATGAAACAGTATTTTGGTGAGTGTGCAAAGGGGTGACGCAGTTCTGGATGGCAGAGTGGACACAAGGCCTCCTCTTCTGAGAAAGTACAAAGTTAGATGTGGAATATTTTATCCCAAGCCCTCTTACCTGAATCTGCCCCTGGGTTGGAAATCAAGACGGCTGCTCCGTGACAAACTGAGTTAGATCCTGCAGGCAAGACGGGGAAGCTTTGTTCTTACTGAAATGATTTCAAGCACGACGGTTCTGCTGAACTATGGTTTTAGAAAACCTGATTTCTCAGGGGCGAAGTTGTGCTACTGAGTGTCATTAGGACACTTTACAGATGTAGTGTTTCCTTAGAAGAAACATAATTTTCTGCTAACTTTGCAGCTGGTTTTACATGTGTTCTGAGTCTGTTTTCCCAGCTTGATAAATGGCATGGTGGATTTTCATTTTCTCAGGCCAAACTAATTTTCACTTTCTCAACACGTAACCCAGTCTCGTTTTACCAGCTTGTAGCAGTTGCCAGAGGGAAGCTGTGGTGGTGGCCTGGGATCTTTCCTGGAAGTGATTAATCTCTTCCTTCTTTCCTGTTTCCCACCTCCTGGCATGGCCTATGCAGTTTTAGGGCCCCAGTGCAACCTGGGATTGTCCCTGAAGAAGGAACCCACAAGGGACAGAATGAGAGGACGAGCCTAGGGTGAGGGATCAAAGAGATATGTATGACAAAGTCTAAGACTTGGGGGCGGGGGAAGGTGTGTTCCCTTGCACTTTGGTAACTGCCCGGTCAATATCTGTGCAGGGAGGCCTAGGAAAGCATCATCGAGGAGGCAGACCTTTGGCTGTTCCGAAGCCTATGAAAGATGCTGCTTCATCTGTGTCCCCTTTGGTTCCCAGCGCTCTTTGGTCTGAACCCTCTTTACCTCTGGCCTCCACCCTGTCACTAGACCTTCAAGAAGACCAATTACCAGCCCTTCTGTCTGATAATTGGTCTCCTGATCGGCCTCTCTTCCCAGGACCCTACAGTGTCTCATCTTTCCCTGGCGTGCCCTGTCTGGTGTCTGACTCTGCTTGCGCATCGTCTGTTTCCTGTTGCCCGTCTCAGTGGGTCCTGCTCCCTCACCACTCCTTTCACATCATTACTGGCCTGCTCTCTCCCACCAGAGGCTCTGCCATTGGTCCCCGCATTCTGACTGCTTGCTTTTCCTACAATGGCTTTATCTCCTCTGCCTGGGAGTCCTCCTTGCCTTGGTCTCTCCTAATATTTCACATATCCTTATTTCTCCCCCACTCCCAGCTTTCTCATCTTTTCCACCAAGGTTCTCTCTACCTCCACTGCCACCCCCAACCCTGCCCCATTATTGAGTCTCAACACTGGGAACCAGATCCCTTTTTGCCTCTGAGCTACAATCTTAATGCACCATCTTCTACCCCTATCCTTTATCTTTCCTCCTGTCCCCTAGAATGCACACACATGCTAGACCCTCTTCTCCAGCCAGATTCCACCACTTCACACGGTCCCTTTTTGTCAGGACCTCAACCTCTGATCTCTCTCGATCTCTTATTCACTCCATGAAGCCTACTGATTCATTTGCCTGTCACCCCCACCGGCGATGCCTCTACCCCACCATTGCCAGACCCTACTCAAACAACGACTCAATTTGGCTTGATTTCAATTCTACTGGACACTGTCCCAGAGAGCACATCTTTGGAAAACCCCCTTTTGTCCGGCCTCTTCTGTCGCAACAGCAGGCATGGACTGCTCCAAACACTTGCCCATTTCCAGCTTCTTCCCTGTGGCAGGTGTCTGCTGACGGCTTGTTTCTCCCTATCTTCTCATTGTGCAATTTCCAGCAGGAACAATTTTCTTTCCGTCCATTGAGCTCTGTCTCAGGGGAGATCCTGCAGCCAGATGTGTGGAAGTGGGTAGACTCTGTTTCCTCAGTCCAGAAGCTCCTGGAGATACAAATCACGAAGAATGTGGATTTCCAGATTTGGGAGGGAAAAGAGAAGGAGTCATTTCTAAAACAACAGAGGGCATACTAGCAACTTTATTGTTCTGTGACTCCTTTAGCATCGTCTGCTGTGGAGCTCTGCTCCACAGTCCTCCAACCCTTCTGGAGGTAAGGCCAACCAGGGTGACTGCACGATCTGTATGATCTTCCAAATCCCCAAACCTTGGGAGGCTGTAGCAGAAATGTAGCTAACTCTTCTGAGGGTTCCGCTCTCTGTACAGGGATGTCCCTGCTGGCTCCTCTCCTATTCTTTGATAGTTGTCCTCCACCAGCCTCCCTTTCTCTTAATCAATGTCTAATGGCCTCATTCCCCAATCTAAATGCAGATAATACATCCACCTTGCTTCCCAAGGTCTCAGACCTTGCCTGCACCGTAAAGCCTAGCCCCAGCCCTTGGGGGAAGGAGCTCACTAATGAAGAACAGTATCTTCACTGTGTTGCCACTTTACGAATATGATGATGGAGATGAATTTAGGAATTCTTTCGAGTGTTGAACAGTCCAGGGAGATAGTCAAGGCTAAGGAATCCCCAGCTCTGGAGCAGCCTGGGGTAGCAGAAGCCCTGTTTTGCTAAGCTTCAGACCCCAAGGAAAAGCCAGAAAAAGAATGTAGCCCCAAAAGATGAGAGAAACTTAGGAGGTTCAAAGCATGAATACATCAATGAGGGGAGGTAGGACCAGGGCCTTCCAAGCTGAACAGTCACCCTCATACCCCGGGACTTAGCTGATAAATTAGTGAATAAGACCCCTTGTATTTTCCCCAGATGGATTAGACTTCTACAAAAGGTCACTCAGGGGGGAAAAGTGAGTAACTTGTTTCATTGGCTTTGTCCCTGGAAACAAGGCAAAAGGCAAGGAGGTCACTTGCAGAAATCTACATCAGCTGTGCATTGTCCATATCCTGTTGAAACCAGAGGAGTCTTTGGGTGAAGTATCACAGCCATTGTTCCTAGCATTTGAGACACATTCAAAAGAAAAAACGAAGCTCTCTGCCCTTGTGGAGCTTACACCATTGGTCCTGATTCATCTCCCTCTCAACCTACTCAAAACTGTATCAAAACTTCACTTTCCCGAGGTGCCCCTCCCACCCCCTGTTCAAAGAAACCATAAGCCTTCAGATGAGAACTTTTCAACATCAAATCTTCAAAAACTGTTGTATCCCATCCTCCTTTCCTCTTTGACTACTGCTGTGTGAAAGAGGGCCCTTGGGAGAGGCCTTCCTTGACCGTGCCAAGACGGGAGTGGGGCTCCTTAGGGCTCCCGTTCCTCTCGGAGAACAGGTGGCCTTTATCTTCCTCAGTGCTGGCTGGTGTGTTGCATCTAGTTAATGGTCAGCAACCGCTCAGGGGAATTAACAAGGGGTGTTGGGCAGAAGACTCTTTGGGGGAGAGGCCCCACCCAGCCCGTTTTAGGGCGTGGCTGCGACTTGGGGGCGGGGCCTTATCCCGGGCAAGGGCCTAGATTGGGCCTGAGATTGGGTCTGAGATTGGGTCTCGTTTTGCAGCGGCATACTGCTTCGCTTCTCCGGATCGTTAGTACCGAAGCAAGTGCTGGGGACTCACACCTGCCGGTACGACAGGACTTTCCCGCAGCTCGAAGGGGTCTTTCTACCTCCCTTGCCTGCTGAGCTCCACCTATTGTCCTGTTACCACCGTCTGCCTGACGTCGCTTTGGGGCTGCACTGGCCAGGCCGTGGCTTTCTCAGGCCCTGGGAGACCCTGAGCGTGGGGCCACGGGGCTGGCCCACACACACTGGGGCAATTGCCACGTGGACTTGGTTGGCAAGGTCAGCGTCGCATGCCCCTGCAGAACCAGTGGCCACACCATGAAAGGTGCCCACCACCCGCTGGGAATTGTTTTCAGAGGAGCTGCCAGGAGGTCCTGGTGCTTTCAGCAAGGCTGGGGGACTGGTACGTGAGAGCCCCCAGGGCAAAGAGTGACAGTGGAGGAGTTGAAGCCACTCCTGAGGGGCAGAGGCGGAACCCTGTGCAGATTCCTGGTTGCACCTCCCACAACGCCCGGTGCTGAGACCTCCAGAGGACGGGGTGGAGCTGCAGGTCATTGTCACGGCAGCTGCCTTCACAACTCAGGTATGGATACCACCATGCTTTTACTGAGAGCCACCAAGTGTCAGGTCCTGTGTTACACGGGGATTCTGGCCATTGTGGTCGTCACTGGAGGTGGAAGGAAATACTGTGTTTCTTTTGCTTTCTCAGGGGACAGGTTTTCTTGCCTTGCATCAGTATTATATAGTGAATTTGCAAGATAGAGAATAGTAGATGGCAGTGCCCATGGGGTCCTAACCTCAAAACAATATTAACATTTTGATGTACAGTATTTTTTCCAGACTTTTCTATGCATATTTTACAGTGTTTAAATAATATATATATATATTTAAAAGGTAACAAAACACGTGACATTTTTACCATAAGCAATTTCTGCATTATTGTGCACTCTTCCTAAACATTTTAAATGTCTTTCAGATTAATTTAATCATTTTATTTTACTTTGATATTTAGGTTTGTTCTAAGTTTTGGATATTTTAACGTATTACTTAACATGTTTGTGCATAATCGCATTTGCTTTTGAACTGTCCACTCCAAAAATCATAAGGCTTTTCCTGAATTTCAGATTATTTTCTAATCCAGGGTTCTGCCTCGACCCAGTTTTCTCTCTCCCCACCCCCCAATCTCTTTAGGTGAGATAGCTACCCTTTGTCTCAGTGCTGACTTCTCCCCTTTGCTTCAAATTTGTACGTCTAAATGCTTGTTCAGCATTTCCCAGCTTTGATTTCCCATAGGTGCCCCAACCCTAAATTATGTAGATCTAGCCCATCTTTCTTTGCTACCAAACGCTCTTGTTCTCTTTAGTCCCAGTCTCCATTAGTAACACCTGCTCTCCAAGCCAGATACTGAAGAGCCTTTCTGTCCTCCTCCCCCTTCATACAGATGAATTACCCAATAATCAAGTTCTGCTGAGTCTATCTGCTATACGTTTCTCAAATTTTATTCTTTCAATTCTTACTACCACTCTGGAAGTTCAGGCCCTTATCAACTCTCACCAAACTTCGCAGTAGCTTCTTAAGGAATCTCTTTGTGCCTCCAGCTGTGTCCGTCCTGAACTCGTTCCCCTGACTACTGCCAGAGCAATCTACCTAAAATATACATGACCGAGGCTTTAAAGCCTGCACTGACTCTGTTCCTGACCCCGTGCAGCCTGTGCTTCCCAACGTGGTGAACGGGGCCTCCACTTACTCATGTGTTTATTCTTTAGCGCTCTCTGCTGCTCTCTCTACTGTGCGTCTGTCTACTCCAGTAGTAAATGTCTCTTTTGTTCGTGCTTTCACGGCTTTGCTCAAGATTTATCTGGAGTGTTTTAGGCAGGTCAATGGTAGACTTTATTCTCACAGTCTACCACAGTAAGGCAGGGGCTGTATTGTTTTTCAAGGAATTTGCCCATTTCATCCAAGTTGTTGAATTTATTACATAATTATTTATAATTTTTCTTATCAGTCTTTTTGTGTTAGGTCTGCTGATGTCCTCTCTTTCATTCGATGTCAGTATTTGTGTCTTTGTTTACCAGTCTGACTGGAGGTTTATTAATTGTCTTTCAAAGAAATGGCTTTTGGTTGCATTGATTTTTTTTCTTTATTATTTTTCTGGCTTTTATTTTATAGATTTCTGCTCATGTTTTATTGTCTTTTCCTCTGTTTGCTTCAGGTTTATATTGCCTTTCTTTTTTCTAGTTTCTTAAGGTGAATACTTATTAGATCATTGATTTGAGACCATTCTCCTCTTCATATAAACCTGTTTTTGAAGTGAACATAACCTCAGGATTTTATTGCCTTCATAATAAAACAAATGCTGAAGCTCAGAACTGGATCCTTTGGCCCTTTCTCTTGTATCTCCTCCCAGATCAAAGTGTGTGCGTCTCAGCATTCTTTTAGATGTGTATGGGCTCGCTGCAGTCGAGCCTCAGCACAACCTTCTTTGTAGGTACAGCCTTTTTCTGGAAAACTGACTTAGTCTGCTCACCATAGCCACTCTGCTTCCTGCAGTAACATTGCTTTCCTGGGACAGATGAGAATCCTTGCCCTTCTTGGCCTGTGGCATTTTGTGGGATTGTGCTTGCCACACTTCTTGTAGAAAGTCTGATGGGTTTTAGGAATAGTTACTGTATTTGCAATTACAGTATCACTATAAACTTTGAATGCTATGAATTTCCCTGTAAATACTGATTTATCTGTAACCCAACAAATTTTGATATATTGTATTTTCATTTTCAATTCAAATTATTTTATAATCTTTCATTTGGCTTTTTTATTTAGAAGTATGTTTTTTAATTTCCAAATATTGGGGGGATTTTCTAAATATATTTCTATTTTTGTTTTCTAGTGTAATTCCATTGTGGTGAGAGAACATACTTTGTACAATTTCAGTGTTTAAACTGTTGAGATATATTTTGTGACCTAGTATGTATTCCATCTGGTGATTGTTTCATGTATACTTGAGATAAATATGTTCTCTGCTGTTTGCTGGATAGTTTTCTGTAAATATCAATGAGGTCAAGTTGGTGGTTGTTCAGGTCAAGGTGTTGTTCAGCTCTCCCGTGTCATTCCCGATTTTCTTTCTGCTTCTTTAATTACTGAGAGAGGATTGTTGAAATGTCCGACTATAAGCGTGGAGCTGTCTGTTTCTCCCGAGTTCTGTCTGTTCTTCACGCATTTTGAAGTTCTGCCGTGAGATGTGTATACATTTAGGATTGTTACGTCTTGTTGGTGAATTGCCCCTTTATCGTTATCTAGTGATGCTTTATCTCCCGTGGCCTGCCTTTCTGCAGTCTGCTTTGTCTGGGATCATAAAGGCACCCCAGCTTTCTTTTGATGAGTGTTTGCACGGTGTATCTTTTCCCATTCTTTTATCTTTTAACCTATTTATGTCTTTATATTGAAGTTGAGTTTCTTGTACACAGCATGTCATAATGTATTTGCTTTTTAAAAATCCAACCTGACAATCTCTGCCTTTTGATTGCAGTGTGTAGGCTGTTAACATCATTATTATTGTGGCTATGTTTAAATCAACAGTATTGCTAGTTGTTTTCTATTCATTCCATCTTCCCTTTGCTCCCCCCACCCCTTGCCAACCTGCTTTTGGGTTATTTTTTTTATTCTAACTTTTCATCACTCTTGTCTTTGTTAAACCTCTTTTTACTAATTTTTGTCCTGGAGCTGTTTCAGGATTTAAAATATTCATCTTTAATTTACAGCTTCGATGTTTATCTTTAATTTATCCCTTTGTAAAATAGTTACCTTCAAATACTATGGCACCACTTCATGTACAGTGTAAGAACCTGATCGCAGGATACTCTTCTTCCTCCCGCTCTCTGTGCTGTTGTCATATACGTAGGGGCTATATTAGTTCAAATGAATTTTAAACTTCTTAAGTAATATTATATTCTTTGGGTAAAATGTTAAAACATTTCACATAAATTCCCGGTGATCATCCCTTCCCTGAAGGTAACCAGCGCTACCAGTTTGTTATACATCCTTCCAAACCGTTGGTGTGCGTTTACATATATACGTTTGTGTGTCTGTATTGTGCATGTATGTATACTTAGAATACGTGTGGTTATTTCACATGAAAGATAGAATATGCGTGCCGTTCTATAGCGTGCTTCTTTTATTCAGTCATATATCTTGTCAGTCTACCCGTATCAGTATTTCTAGCTCTGCCTCATTCTGTTGACCTGTCGCATAGCATTGTACTAAGTGGATTTTCCATAGCTTTTTTTTTTTTTTTGTAGTTGACAGACACGGTTTCCTACTACACATTATGGTAAACAAGGCCCCATTGAACATCCTTCTGTGTGCCTTATTGTGGACATCGGCAAGTGCTTCTCTAGCGTACATAAGAGCGGAATTAATTTCCATAGAACCCTCCAGCAAGAAACAAAGGGGAAAGGAGAGGCCAAAATTAAGCCTATAAAGTTTTAGGGTTGCCTCGGGGCTAGGGAGTGTGGTGGTTGTGGTAGGGATTGAGGATTGAAAGTCCTGGAAAGTCTTTGGTAAAGCTTATACGGTAATGGCTCCATGTTTGAAACTCAGGGCTGTCTGAGGGAGTATGATTCGGTTACTGTTTTCATGTCCTGGGTATAAAGAAGCAACTCTTTTTCTTCATCAGAGTTGGAAAAGAGAAGAGTGTGACTCATTTTGACGGGCCGTCAGAGGGGTTAAATAACTTGCCCAAAGTCATTTGGCGAGTAACGGGCTTGTTTTCTGGTGATCTTACAGTGGAATAGGGGCAGCCAGGAACCTTATGAAAGTAATTGAAATTAGGGATTATCGGGTTCTGTATCGTGGCTGTTCACGTGGGAAAACAAGGCCCTATATCTAGTCAGTGGTAGAGCTGGAGCTCCAGCCCTAAATGCTGACATACTCCAGCTCAGCGGTAGGCGGCAGAAAGCAGGAGCAGGAAGGAAATAGCTCAGTTCAGCCGGGAAAGTGGGGGGGGGGGGAGGGGAGGGAGTCCAAGGAGACAGAGAGCAAACATCGCTGCCTACTCTGCCCCCTGCAGCCCACTCTCTTCCTTTCCCCGGATTCCTGCTGACTTCTTTCTTCAGCGGCATCAAAGAAGTCCAAAAAGGAAAACTAAACAATCCAAATTACAGGATAGAGAAAAAAGCCCATTTCCATGTAAACGTTACTATTCTGCCGCAGAAAAAACATAGTAGAAATAACGAGGCTTTGGTTTGGATCTGTGATGTGGAAGATGGGCATAAATAGTCTCCAAACCAACAAGTGGAGGCGCAGTAACTCTCTCCTGGACGGTAGAGGGATGGGGGCTGGGCACGTTACCCAAACGCAGCTACTGAAAAAGTGGTCTGAATCACCTTGCAGTAATCGTTGATTTCAGGCAACAAAACAAAATAAACAAAAACCCAACCTAAGTGTGGAGTAGCTCATTAAAACAAAAATGCTGGTCACTCAAAGGACAGCTGGAAAGTTGTGGAGTTGGATTTGAAACTGTCACCAGCCCTTGCCCACTTTTATGGCAGAGGGCCTCAAACTGGCCCACCCGCAAGCAGACTTTAAGGATTCCCGTTGAGAAGTATGGCATTTGGTGTGCTGTCTTCTGAGAATTTGGGAACAGAATATTCTTCCAGTCCAGAAATGTGAGAGGGAGTTTCCCCTACAGCAGTCTCCCTGCCTTGGGATCCTGGGATACCTTTCAAAAAAAAAAAAAAAAAAGGAAAACTGTCTGAACTACCCTATCCCAACTCTAGTACCCCGCCAGTACGGGGATGGGCTCAGAATCTGCATGTTGTACAATCAGCGGGGTGATGCTCGGGCCTGGTGCTGATGTTTGGCCCGGGGTTGGCTTGTCCAGTCACTGCGCAGTGATAAAGGAGCTTCTTTTCGAAGACCTGCATCCGTTATGTTGAATCTCTGGTAATTTCGCATGGTTCCACCTAGTATCTTTGTTTCATTTAAATTTCAACTGATCTCCAGAAAATGAATTTTCTAGACCTTTGATTCGACACACTCATGATGAGGATAATTTTCCAGCGTGTGAACATTAACTAACAAGTGACCTAGGGCAGAGGTTTCTATACTGGTTAAGTTCAGAAACCAATATGGAAGGCATTTTAGAATTCTTGTTTGTATTTGGAGCCATGAAGTTCAAAGATATGTTTTATATCTCGTGAGGTCCGTTACATTGCTGTTTATGTTTCAGACCTAATCCCTTTTTCAGGATCTCTACAAACACTTTGGGAGGGCTTCTCCCCAAAGTACAGATAAGGGTTTAAGGCAGCCTTGTAAAACCCCTTCTGGATTAAGGCAAGGGTGTCAACTGAACAGTCAATCAAAACAGAACTGCCAGTGGTGAATGGACTGGGCGGACATCACAGGCACAGCAATTGGGAGAAATAGGCTTTGAACTTAAGTCTTTTGGAAGCAACCTGGTGCTGCAAAAAGAGTGTGAATTACATTAAATTTGACCTTAAATTAGGATTGTCACTCACTAGTTAGTTATGTGGTCCTGGTCAGATCAAGTAACCCCCCGGAGCTATCTGCATCTCTAAAACAAGGAGGAAGACGTCTTGCAGAGCTGGTGGAGTGGCGTGTCATCCTTGGGGAAGGTGTGTGAGAACCTCAGCGCAATGCATGCCCACTGGAGGTGCTTAGCAATGGTTATAATTAGTGAATTCTAGGCTGAAGGTTTCCATAGATGCGCAGCACCCTCCTAGGTGAGAAAGAGAAGTCTCCCAGCTGCTTTTAGACCAGCTGCAAGTCTTTTCCGCTCTCCACCCCCACCCCCTTCCCTTCACACATACAACTGCCCTGGGGCCATTTACCCTCTAGGAGAAAATTTCCTGAGGAAGTTGGCACATCTGCCACGGGCACCAGCAGGTGCCAGCACAGGCTAGGCTTTCAGAAGGGCTGCCTCATTTCATCTGATCATTCTTGCATCCTTCAGTGTGACTCATGCAAGCCCAGACTTCCTTTCCTTTCATCCAGAGTGATTTCTGTCTCTCACAGCCTTTCTTGCTTGATAGTCTGAACTGGGAGAAAATGCTCAGCCTTGCACTATTAAATATCAATGAGGAAGAAAGACCTCTTGTTTGGGGGATCCTTGTAACAAAACTAATAAACACCAGGGGCCACATTTGTGCAGTACTTTACAGTTTGTAGAGTACTTTGACATCCTTTTGCCTATTTCGTATTTGCAAAGTCCTGGCAAGGCAGTGTGATGGTTAAGGGCTGGGCTCTGGAGTCTGAAGATTGCTTTCAAATTCCCATCTTCACCTCTTCCCAGCTGAGTCATCTCGGGCAAGTATAACTTACTGCCTCTGAACCCCACAGATTTAAGTGGGAAGTACTTAGAGTATGGTAATAAAAGCTGAATAATTATTCGCTATTATTTCTCTCATGCCCATTTTACCAAGGGACTTCAAGTTTTTCTTCAACCTAAAGGTCAAGTCTCACCTTCTTCATTTTTACACTTTTGACCTTTCCTCCCAGTTCCCTGCCTCCATACCCTCCTCTGCCTCACTGCCCGTCACATATAGCCTGCATTGAACTCTCCTTGGCCCGTTCTGTACAGGTTATCTCAGGCCTCAGCATATGCCCTGAGCCTGCTTCCCAAATCCGGGTAGATACCTACCCATCCTTCAAGTACACTGACTTCCTCTTACCTCCACGCTCCCAGTCTGCTTTCTATACACCTTGGTTACAGCAGTTACGTGGACCAAGATTGTCTCTTTCCCTATCTATCTCCTCATCGGACTGTGTGCTCCTGGGGGACAGGGATCATATCTCACTTGTGTGACCCTGTGCCTGATACCAAGGTACCAAGGTACTATGAGGTACCAAGTCAATGTTGGTTTGAATGAACAAATGTTGTAGAATTCATCATTCTAGCCAAAATTATCTTAGGTCATCATTCAAGTCACAGAGCCCAGCGGCTGTGGAGCCAGTGACAGAACCCAGGCCTCCAGTTCCCAGTCGCCATGCTCTCTGGGCACTTCTCAAGGTGCCCCTCAGTGTGGCCTCCTGAAACTGACTGCAATTTTTCTGGCCAAGCCGGGCATCAGAAAGACAAAAATGAGTGATAGGAAAGCACGGGACTTCATATTTACAGGCCCGGAAGAGATTTCCGAATGACACTAAGCAGCCAGTGTGCAAAGGCCTGCTTTTAATGCATCAGAAAAGACGAAATTACAGTATGCCTGCCTTTGATGTGCTGTCTGTTTCGTCTTTCTGAATAAAAGGGAAACTCTGGCTCCAGGCTGATTTTCAATTGCAAAAATAGACTAAATTCCAACCCTTAAATTATCAAAAGTGCCACATACTTGACAAGCAGCTTAGCAGAGAGCAGAAACTACCAAGTTAGTAATTAAACAGAGCTTAAGTCAAATTAACAGAGACAGACATTCTTGTCTGGCGGTCAGAACAGAGGCCCTGAGAGCCCTGGGTCTGGCCCTGGTCCTGCGCCTGTCAGAGTCAAGTCCTGATGTGCAGTCGCAGTTGCCAAGGAGAGACCCCGTGGGCCCCCTCCACCCCCGTCTGTCTTCCTGGAAAGGCTCCCTGGGTGAGAAGAGGGTGTGTTCCTGTTGAGAGATGGGATGGGGGGAGGGTAGGCCTACAAGGAGCCTGGAGGAGGCAGAGGGGGGCAATTCTCCTTCATTTCAGAATTTGTTTCCAAATACTATTAGAGACCATGGAAGATTATATATATATATATATATATATATATATATATATATATATATATATATATATACACACACACACACACACACACACACACATGTATGTGTGTGTATATATATGTGCACTTTATATATATGTATATAAAATCATTGCATCTTAGGAGGTCTTATAATATTTTAATATAAATTATTCATTTCCTCAGGAAATATTCAGTGCCTGCAGCCGTGGACGAAGCCAAGTCCTAGGCTTGGATTGCTGACATGGTAGGGGAAGGCAGATAATGAATAAGCCAATAAGTGTGTGGTGCTGCAGGAGGCTCTAAGGGACATGAACAGAACCACGGTGAAAGGAGGAAGGTAGGGAGTTCAGAAGGAGGAGTGAACAGACTGTGCAAGAAGGGGAGGGTGGAGTTGCTATTTCCATCAGGCACTTAGGGGAGGCTTTTCCAATAAGATGGTATTTGAGCAGCAACCTAAAAGAGGAAGAGAATTCTAGGCAGAAGGAACCATAAGTGTAAAGGTCCTGGTTTGGAAGAGTGCTTAGCCTGTTTGAGGACAAGCAAGGAGCCCAGTATGGCCAGATCAGGGCAGGGCAAAGGGCTGGGGAGTGGTAGGAGATGATGTTTAAAAAGGATTAGGGGCTAGATCATGTAGGTGTTCTAGGGACAGTGATCTTTATTTTAAGTTGAAAGTGAAGGCATTGAAGGATTGTGAGCAGATCTTACATGATTTATAAGGGTCACTTGAGCTGCCGCGTTGAGAGTAGACTGTAGAGAGACCTGATTAGAAACAGGAAGGCCTGTTAGGGGGCTAGTGCAATAATTCAGGGGAGGGACAATTGTGGCTCAGATCAGATGGTGGTAAAAAGTGGTTAGGTTCAGAATAACTTTTGCAAGTAGAGCTTGTAAGATTTGCTGATAGTTTGATCTGGGATGTAAGAGGAAGAAAGGATTCAAAGGCGACCAAAGATGTTGGCCCAAGTGCATTGATGGGGTTCCTAGTAATGGGACAGAGAAGACTGGGTAGAGTGGGTCTGGGGGTGGAAATCAAGAATTAATATATCTTTGGGTATGATGCTCTGAGATGCCAAATATGCCACTATCACAGGTGTAGTGTAGAAGCACATTCTGAATCAATCAGAATGCTATTTTATTTTTGCCTCCTAATGTCTCTTTAACATTCGTTTGGTGGAGGAACAGTTTTCTCTGCTTCTGGGTGAAAACTGTGGCAGGCACCAGGAGTTTTCTGGTCACTGTTAGGCATCCAAAACTACCACTATTCTCTTTAAGTGGGAAACCATAGTCTTGGTTCAGAAATAAGAATGTCCAATTCAGATCATTAGCTGATACATCTTTATTAAAAGTCAGGTTTCTTTCGCTTCCACCTTCCTTCACTGTCAAACCCCTCAAGCTAGGGCCTTGAGCAGGTCGGCCCTCCCCACTGGGGAAGAGGTTAGGGTTGGCTTTTTTCTCTTTCACGCTGGTCTTCTCCTCATTAGCTGTGGTTTCAACCATTCTGGAGCTGGAGACCTTGGAGGGCTGAGGGAAAAGAGATCAGAAAGTTCTTAACAGGCTGGAGCTATCCCAACGTGATTTCACTTTCTCTGTATTCCTTGGTTCTTTTGTGGATGCTGAGGCTGCTTCCTGCTGTGGCTGCAACATCACTGGTGTGGGTGATGCATCCAATTCCTCCAGCTCACTCCACACAGACTTTCCCATCTACAGTCCCATCACCCACTTGGCTCCTGGCTGACTTTCCAGTGTGGCTCACCTCTTGTCCACAGGAAGGACATCCTGTGCCTTGGCTGATCCCGAAGAGAATCGTCTCTTCTCTTTGGGATACACCCACTGCTTCCACAGTCTCTTACCTTTAGATTCACAAGGGGGAGTCAGTCTCCAGTTAATTAAGCGGCTCCCCCTTTCTGCAAACTGCAGTGGAGCCACATCAGCTCTCCAAGTCCCGTTCTATCACTATATCTGGATGGAGGGAGGACTTCCTTTATCCGTTCATTCTCCAGGGAGAGGAGCTATTCCCAGCACAACTTCCTTCAAAGAAAACCTTTCACAAATCCTCCCTCCCATCTATCTCTAGTAACCTGATCATTTTAGGAATGTGATTACAGTGAGGGGTCCAAGTTAAACTCTTCTCAGATGCCCCACCTTGAAAATACTGATTTGTATCAGCCCCTTACTTTAGTATTTGATGCTATTGTTTTGGAGCCTTGGTCTAAATTTCCATTGAAACATCTTGTTACACTCTGAAAATTTGAGAAGCAACTGCATCAGAGGAAGTCACCTGTGGCATGAACAGCAAGAAGGTCTGAGGACTGAGTCCTGAGACTTTCATTTAAGTTCAAGAAATGACACAGAAGGAACATTCAGAATTTGCCCTGATTCTGGATTGGCTTAAAAAAAAAAAAAGAAAAAAGGAAACAAACAAACAAACAACACTTCAGGCTCTTAGAATTCATCCTCTATTCTGAATTATAAATCAATATTGTGATAGGTGTTTTTCCCAAGAGTGAATTTCCCTTCTTCATGATGCCAGTCTGTATATGTAAATGTCTTTGGCATTTATGAAGTGCCCTGATCTCATTTCAACAACCCTGTTCTCCTGTGAGGAAGGCTCATTCCAGGTGGGGAAACTGAGGACCAAAGACCTTTAAGAGGCTTTCCCAGGGTTCAAGAAGTAAGAGGTAGAGGGTGGTTTGAATTCAGGTCTTTGGCTCCAGGTTCTGAGCTCTTTTTCTCAGTCACCTCAGAGACACTTATGACAATCATAGTAGTTTTAGGTTTTGCTAAAATATTTAATAAAAAGGAAGGCAAAGGTTTCATCTTACGTTTCAACTTCCAGAAATTGCTCAGGGTTGTCTGGACAGCTGTGTTGAGCAGGATTCTGGGGCATAGGGATGATTGCCATCGGTGCGGGAGGGGTTCCGGTGGCCCACCTGCCGTGCACTTGACATCACTGATCTAATTATTTCTGCTGTGTGCACGTGTGTGCATGTTATTCCCCGGAACAGTTGCAGTTGCTCAGAACGTACTAAAAGAATGGGAGAAGGAAGAAAGAGCAGCGTAAACCCACAGGGAGTTACCGGAGATGACAACATTGTACACGTGCAGTCTGAGAGCACACGTTTCCAAAGATGTGGCAGGAGCAAAGGAAACACCCTGAACTCAGAGCAGACTTGCAAATAAATAAAACTCGCCACTGTTCCCCAGCAGTTTTCTCCCAAATTTTTATTCTGAGGGATTTCAAACCAACAGAAAACTTCAAAGACGTGTACAGTGAATGTCCACGTATCATTTTCCTAGACTCATCCATTGTTAATGTTCTCTCTCTGCTTTTGTTTTGAATTATTTGAAAGTAATAAATTCTTAAGAACAAGGACATTCTCCTACATAATCACAATACCATTATCCTACTTGCAAAAATAATAATATGCCACATTTAAATTTCCCTAGTTGCCCTTCAAGGTGGGATCAGATTGAATATACTGCTTTTGACCCCTTTATTTTGGTAAATGATGTATCGTGATTAATTTTATCAATTAATTTTCACTTAATTGATAAAATGCCCTTCACAAATGAACATGTCATTTTATTACCTGGGTGTAGTAGACTGTATTTTACCAGCCCTTTACTTTTGGGCCTTTAAGTCTGTTTTCGATTAGCTGATGGCTGTTGTAAATGCTGCTGCAGTGAACAGTGTGGGGGGTGCTGGACTGGCCTTAATGTATAGTCCAGCGACTTTTGAGGGCCTTCCTATA
Source organism: Desmodus rotundus (assembly GCF_022682495.2). Taxonomy (NCBI): domain Eukaryota; kingdom Metazoa; phylum Chordata; class Mammalia; order Chiroptera; family Phyllostomidae; genus Desmodus; species Desmodus rotundus. Next base: position 21,334,131 of record NC_071387.1, read on the forward strand.
TCAAGAGATGACATTTTCCCCAGCCTGCCTTGCAGTCCGAGTTCCCGAAGTAATTCAAGTTTCACCAGTCACTTGCACTTCCCTCAGATTTGGAAGGCAGAAGCTTTTGCTGCTCCTGCGTTTCTCCGGGAAAGCAGGGCCCTTTATTTTCACTTTTTCCTGCGGTGTTGGGTAGGAGAGGCTATGGAAAGCCATTAGAGAGTTGAGGGTGGGAGGCACAGCATGATCTGATTTAGTTTTTAAAATTGCTGGCTGTTGTGTGGAGAACAGACTGTAAAGGGGTGTAACTGGAATCAGGAGCCAGTTAGGACTCTTTTGCTGTCTGGGTGTGAAGGTGATGGTGGTTTGGACTAGGATGGTATCAAAAGAGGAGGTGAGAGATGGCTGGATTAAGAATAAATTTTGAATCATCAGAATCTGCTGCCGGATTATCTGTGGGATGTGAGAAAAATGATCCCTGAGTCCCCTGTAGCTTGAGTTCTGGCTGGAATTCAGCTTCCACCTATCAGATGCGCTCATGAGATGTGGAAGGCAAAATTGAGGTAGAGCGACAATCCTTTGCGACTGGAGGGAAGGCTGTGTCCAGTTGCAGGAAAATGGTAGGTTTGGTGGTGGGAGAATTGGCAGGTTGTCTCTTGTTGTTATCACTTTTCTCATGAACTAAGAAGCAAGGACATGGGCCTGACTGGTGTGGCTCATGGGGGGTGTTGTCCCATAAAACAACAGGTCGCCAGTTCGATTCCTGGTCAGGGCATATACCTGGGTTGCAGGTTTGGTCCTCAGTTGGGTGCGTGTAAGAGGCAGCCTACCGGTGTATCTTTTTCACATTGATGTTTCTCTCCCTCTTTCTCCTTCCTTTTCCCTCTCTCTAAAAATAAATAAATAAAATGTTAAAAAAAAAAAAGCAAGGATATCAACTGAGATTCCGGGGGTGGGGGGGGTGGGCTCTGGGAGGAGGGACTGGGATTTATTGCTGATCATGTGTTGCCTTCTCCTTGCCGGGACTCCGTAGGATGCCTGCCCCTAGAAGATAGCCAGCTGGTTGTTAACTGAGCAATTCTCTACTTTCACAGAAAGGTTTATCACAGGCATCACCTTTGACTTCAAGATAAATCAGCGCAGTAAACTGCAAGGAGAATCCCACATTGCTAAAAGAAGCAATCTTTTTCATATATAAACCTCAGGTTTCAAACAACAGTTGTCCTTGAGAGTGTTGCAGGTTTAGAAATGTTTTGTGATTCTGAACCAAAGGTTCTGTACCTTTTCAAGAAATGATTATCTCCTCAGGAGCTGCTAATGTTTCTTAAAGGGACAGCAGCCACCTGTATTTGAAAACACCTGAGAAATCTTTGGTATTTTTCTGACAGTCTTGAGAAGTACTTGTAAAACTGCCTTTAAAACTTTGTGTAATAAAACTGGTCATTTCTCTTATTGTCAGTATTTCTTTTCAGAGCATGTCGGGGCTTTTAATTTTTTTTCCATCATCTTTTGTTATGTTGAATCCTAATTTCTTGATTCAAATTTCTTTACTTAACCCCTAAGTATTCTATGATTGGAGTTGAATATTTAGGTTTTATATAAGGTATCTGTGGTACCAATAGTGGAAAAAGTATTTGATTTGGAGCTAGAAAATATAGTTTGGGGTTCTTCCCCTGTAATGTCCTGGCTGTGTGACTTTGGGTTATTAAATTCTTGAGACTGAACTTCTTTATAATAAAACAAGGATGTTACCCACATTGTATAGTTGAAATAATAATGATAACTAACATCTCCATAACTTTCAGTCATCTTTCTATACATCATCTTATGTGATCCTCAGATCAATCCCACGAGCTTGGTGTGCCATATAATATCGATTTCCTTCTACATGCAAAAAACAGAGGCTGGGCAAGGCTAATGTGAATGGCCAACGTATCAGGGCTGGGGTTTGAGCTCAAATATTTTTGCTCACAAAGCTCCTATACTATCCACCATATTCCACTGGGCTTATATAGTATTTTATAACTCTCAAAGCATTCTGCAAAAGAAAGGATTATTTCTGGTATGCTGCTGTCTATTCCCGAGTGGGCCTTCAGTAGTGACTCCTCTGCAAAGCGAGGTAGACATGCAGTCTGGTGGTCCAGGGCTGAGCAGTGCATTCTGGGAGCAGCTGGCACCTGTAGCTACTGGGTGCTTGAAGTGTGACTGACATGACTGAACTGAATTTTAGAATTTTGTTTAATTTTAATAAATTAAAATTTAGAAATGGATACTCCAGTCAGTTACTAGAAAACTTTTAGGTATATGTGAAACAGATTGGGTATATGAGTCTGTTTTTTCCAACTATAAATTTTATGATCTAAATACTGATAAGTATTTCCATTGAAAATGTAGCAGTTAAGACACTGAAGTTAAGAGCAATCTAACAATAGCCAGAGGGGAGTGGGGGGGGACAGTGGGGAGAGGGGTTTTCAGGAACTACTATAAAGGACACATGGACAAAACCAAGGGGAAGGGGGGAAGTGGGGGAGGGAGGTGGGTTTGGCTGGGGTGGAGTGGAGGGGTGGGGAGAAAATGCAGACAACTGTAATTGAACAACAATAAAAAAATGTTTAAAAAAAAGAAATGTGCTATAAGTATAAAAATACAACGGATTTTGAAGACTCAGTGTGACAAATGTAAAATATTTCACTAATTTTATATGGATTACATTTGGAAATGGTAATGCTTTGGATGTATTGGTTAAATAAAGTAGATCATTAACATTAATTGTGTCTGTTTTTCTTTACTTTTGAATGTGGTGACTAGAAAATTTAAAATTAGATATGTGGCTCTCGTCGTATTTCTCTTGGACAGCACTGCTCTGGAATTAGCTATGAATGAACATTTGTGTCTTCTTAACTGGGGATTTCCAGACCAGACCAGTGCACATCATAGTTCACATTCATATTTTCTGCCAAATAAGGAATTTCTGGAGCAACCTATTCTGTATATTAGATGTTGGTTAATGACTTCTCCTTCAAAACCTGCTGAAACTCTGTGGGTGCTCAGTGAGGTTTGCTGGACCTTCTGTGAGGAGACTTCCTAGTTCCGCATCTGCGCTGAATTCCAGCAGCCAGTCTGGGATCAGGGGCCTCCCAACCTCGGGCTTCCTGGGTGTGTGGACTCAGGCCCACTTTGACCTCACTTGCCTGCCATTTCTGTCTGACTTTGTACAAACTTGGCTGTGGTGCTTTGGGGTCTGTGCTGGCTAGCTCTTTCTTTGGAGTGCCTCACTATGCAAGACATGATTGGACACAGCTATGGAAGAAGCTGGATTGTACGTGTTCCCTTACTTTTATACATATCCACATTCCTGAAAGCTTATGTGAAAGTTCAGCACACCCCGAAACAGACATAACAGCTATAAGATGAGGACCAAACCCCACAGCTAAAATGAATCTCAAATAATACCTTGCCTTTTAGGCACTGTCTTTGATGCTATCTTTCCAACATTTCATAATGCTCTATAATTTTGTGGTTATATTCACAGTCGAAAATACATTATCTAGCTATATGTACCACTGAGGCTAAAGATTCACCACTTTTAATACCCCTAACAAGTGCCCTCATTTAAAAAAAATATATTAGATTTATAAATCCCAAACTTCTTTTTTAAAGAGATTTTATTTATTTATTTTTAAAGGGGAAGGAAGGGAGAAATAGAGGGAGAGAAACATCAGTGTGTGGTTGCCTCTTGCGCGCCCCTTACTGGGGACTTGGCCTGCAACCCAGGCATGTGCCCGGAGTGGGAATTGAACCAACGATCCTTGCTTTGCAGGTCAACACTTAATCCACTGAGCCACACCAGCCAGGGCTAAATCCTACACTTAATAGTATTAATATTTGCACTTTTTCCACTGCCCATTTAAAAAAAAATTAAGGGTAAAAAAACCCAACAACAATGCTTTTCAGAGAATTTTAGTCTTGGATTTTTTGCCTTTTTTCAAATGAAACCTTATGTGCAAGCCCAATAAGCAGAGCATTGCAACGTGCTGTGGGTGGAGCAAGGGGCATGTGTATAGCATGGAGGAGGGCAGGTCAGGGGCTCTGAGGGGGAGTGGACAGATCGCTGCCAACTCAACATGTAGGAAAGTCACAAAATCACTGAAATAAACTGTTCACACAAGGCTCAGACCCTTCTTTGGGGCAAAGAAGGTGGTGATGCTGCAACTTGTCTGCTAGATGGCCCACTATGATGTTTTTGAGTTGATGTACAAGGGCCTGAAATCGGTGGTGGAAAGACGGTTCAGGATAGTAATGTATAAAAGTGGGGGTTGTTTACCTAAGGCGTGATTGGTGCCCACTGGATTCCTGAATCTCATACTGTGTCCTGGAGGGAAGTGTGTGTGTTTTTTCCTATGAGAACATGCCTATAATGAGGGTGGAGGAGGAGAGCTGCAGATAAAGACACTTTACTCCATGCTCAACAGTGTGGTTTTATTCCCTCAACATGCAATTCCCTGAAGATCACGGATGATTTTTCTGGCAGGATTTGCCTCGTAAACCAAGACAATGACGTGTATGGGACACTTGCCAAACATGTAAAAATAGGCTATAAAGCTCTTAAATGCCCTCTTTTCCTGCGCCCTACTCCCTGTCTCCACTCGGCGTGCTGGACGTGATGGTGTGGAGGGAACGGCTCCAGCACTTCAGAGCGACAGCATGCTAATAAATATGTGTTCCATTAATGGTAAAGAAATTCCTGCCTTTCTAAACAAGATCTGGTTTTAATGGCAGCGCAGAGACTAAGATTCCTTTGCAAGTGAACGCTTTATCAATTGTCTTGTAAATGAAAGCTGGTAAACAGTTTATCAGATGCTATCCTCAGCATTCACCCTCTTTGGCTCTGCACAATGGCCTTTAGCTCTCAACGAACATGGGGAAAAGATGCAAGGGGGAATACCAAGTTTAAATTATGTACTATATGATTAGCTCCCTGCTGTATGCTTTAAAAGTTAACCTTACTGAGTTCCCACCGTAGTTCTGTGAGGTGGGATCTATTTTTCCATTCAAATATGAGAAAATCCAGGCTCAGAGGAAGGGGAGTATTTGCTGAAAGCCACACAGCTGGCAACTAGGCATTGCTCTAAATCTGTTTGCAGTTCTGGCCAAGATGGAGGTGGAGGTAGAAACCCTTCACTTCCTTGCACAACCAAAAGGAGGATAACAAACCAATCTAAAATCAATAAACAACCAGAAGTGCCAGAAAATCAAACTGCATGGAACTCCGACAACCAAGAAATTAAAGAAAAAAAATCAACCAGGAGAACCAGACCAGTAAGAACCCACTGTGCTGGCCAGGCTGGCTCAGAAAAACTGTGGCAAGGCTGCGGACAGTGCGGGCGGGGCCGGCTGAAGGTGGAACTGAGACGCAGAGCTGACTGTGGACTACGGTGGTTGCCGAGGTGGGAGAAACTCCCAGTCTCACAGGAGAGTCCATTGGAAAGTGGGGTAGAGATGAGCAGGTGAGCTGCATTGTTCCCTCTCTGGCCCCTCCCCCACAGGCAGCACTGCAACTGCAGCAAGGAGGGCTGCCCCGCCCTGGTGAATACCTAAGGCCCCACCCCCTTACAACCTATCAGCTGCACGGAGACAAAGACATATGGCCCGAATGAAAGAACAGAGCAAAACTTCAGAAGGAGAGCTAAATGATGAGGAGATAGCCAACCTACCTGATGGAGAATTTAAAGCCCTGGTAATCAAAATGCTCACAGAACTGATTGAGCTTGGTTGAAAACTGAAAAAACAAATGAAAGATACCCAAAGCGAAATAAAGCAAAATATTCAGGGAACCAACAGTGACAGGAAGGAAACCAGGACTCAAAGCAACAATTTGGAACAAAAGGAAGAAATAAACATCCAACTGGAACAGAATGAAGAAATGAGAATTCAAAAAAGTGAAGAGAGACTTACAAACTTCTGGGACAACCTGAAACATTCCAATATCCAAATTATAGGGGTTCCGGAAGGAGAAGAACAACAGCAAGAAATTGAAAACTTATTTGAACAAATAGTGAAGGAAAACTTCCCCAATTTGGTAAAGGAAGTAGACTTCCAGGAAGTCCAGGAAGCCCATAGAGTCCCAAAGAAGTTGGACCCCAAGAGGAACACACCAAGGCACATCATCATTAAGCTACCCAAGATTAAAGATAAGGAGAGAATCTTAAAAGCAGCAAGAGAAAAGGAGAGAGTTACCTACAAAGGAGTTTCCATTAGGCTATCAGCTGATTTCTCCAAAGAAACCTTGCAGGCAAGAAGGGGCTGGAAAGAAGTATTTGAAGTCATGAAAGGCAAGGACCTACATCCAAGATTACTCTATCCAGCAAAGCTTCCATTTAGAATGGAAGGGCAGATAAAGTGCTTCCCAGATAAGGTCAAGTTAAAGGAGTTCATCATCACCAAGCCATTATTATATGAAATGTTAAAGGGACTATCTAAGAAAAAGAAGATAAAAAATATGAACAATAAAATGACAACAGACTCACAACCATCAACAAATGAACCCAAAATAAAAGAAAAACAATGAAAACAAAAACTAAGCTAACAACGAGAACAGGAACAGAATCAGAGAAATGGACATCACATGGAGGGATTTCAGTGGGGAGGGGGAAGGGAGGAATAGGTAGGAAAAGGTACAGGGAAGAAGAAGCATAATTAGTAGGCATAAATAGATGGGAAGAGATAAAAAATGGTATAGGAAACAGAGGACTTAAAGAACTTATATGTACAACCTATGGACAAGAACTAAGGCAGGGGAATGCTGGAAGGTTGTGGGGGCAGAATGGAAGGGGAATATAGGGGGGAAAATTGGGAAAACTGTAATAGCATAATCAATAAAAGATACTTAAAAATCTGCTTGTGTAACGTGAGGAAAACACCTTCAACATTAGAATTAATAATTCCCACTTAATTTCCTTATAACCCTTTGTGCACAGTGGAACATCACACACACTACTATTCCTGTTAATGCACCCAACTGTCCCTTGCTGTATACTGTGTGGGTTCCCTGAAGTTAGAGCCTGGGGCAGATGCTTTTGGTTCCCCTTCCTTTTTTTGCCACTTACACTTATCAACCACTCCTTTCCCTTTCCGTTTCTGTTTCCGTTTCCGTTTCCCTTTCCCTTTTTCCTCCCCTCCCCTCCCCTCCCCTCCCCTCCTTCTTCTTCTTTTTTTTTTTTTTTGCCTATTACACTTATCTCATTGGCCAGAATAGCTGCAAGGGAGGCTGGGAAATGTAGTCTTCTAAGCGGGCCATATCTGCCTTAATAAAAATTGGGTTCTCTTGGTAAGAAAGGAAGGACATTTGGAATGGGAATTACAGTTATCTCATTGGCCAGAATAGCTGCAAGGGAGGCTGGGAAATGTAGTCTTCTAAGCGGGCCATATCTGCCTTCATAAAAATTGGGTTCTCTTGGTAAGAAAGGAAGGACATTTGGATATGGGATAGCACACTTGCAGTTTCAGCGTAAAGTACTTTAAAAAAATGTATATTTTAAAATACCTTTAAGAAGGGCACATTTTCCAGAACCTTTCTGTTCCTTTGTCCCTTTAACTTGGCTCAGTTCACACGTTTGTGTTGCCCATGGGGACTGAACTTAGAACCTGGCAGAAACCTCTGTGGAAGCAGCATTCTCCTTCCTTCTCTATCCCGGTGATTTCCAAACACTTCTTTAGTTGTTTTCCACAGGAAATGTAAAAGCACACATTTAATTTTATTTATTTTGAAATATTTCAGGAAAACAGACTTAATGCGGAAAGAGGGAAAAATGTATAAATAAATGAATAGATAAAACTTTTTTTTTTTAAATAAGGAATGAATCATTTCATGTTGTTTTACTGAAGCCCAGTCAATGCTACTTGTGCCTACCATTATTTGAAGTTCAGCTGGCTTTTGGAGGTCAGGATTTCTTGGGAGTCTGGCGCTGTAGGGCGGGGCTATGGCATTGGATTCATCTTAGTCCTTTTAGTAACCAGCACAGAGATAAGCATAGCCAGGGGCCGAGGACACATGTGTGGAATTGAATGGATACCAGCAGTAGGGGTTCATTAGTGGTCCTAATTGGCTCATGTGTTAACATTTGGAGGACATGATAGATTTCTGGCTATTTGGTGGGGGATCAGTTTGCAAGTTGGGTAATTAGCCTTGCATGTATCAGTGTGTTCAGTTCTAATTGTTTATGGGCTTTAAGCAGATGGTTTTGCTCTGAATGAGAGAATTAATGCCCATAAATAAGTGAAAATGTTTGACTGTTCTGTACTCTGTGTGTCTCCATCATATAAATTATAGCAGGACCCAAGGTTAATAAATTATTTTGACGCAGAGAATTGTGATCAGGAACTTTTTACCTGAGTAAGGATATATAAATGGCTTTCCACGGTGGTACTCTAAATAGAGTTTTGAATTTGTTAACTGGCAAAACGGGTCATTTCCATCAGGCCAGTCTTATAGGCAACAGGACAACCCTTTGACTATTCAATTAAAAATACCAGCAGTTGGAGACACCTGGTGGAAGGCCGTCTCACGTATTTTATATTAGGAGCTGTGAAATACAGAAAAAATGTTCATTGGTCTCTGCCTCATGTACCTGGCACAGAGCTCCTAAAACCATTGTACTCTTCTAAGTGATAAGGGCACCAGGACCATCTTTTTTTCTAATATTTGGCCTTTGACCCTGAGTCCTCACAGAGCTCCTAAATCCCTTGGATTCCTTGGGTGATAGCTGTCTTTTGTTTTAATGAGGTGACTCCTGGATGGCTCCTTGATGGGGGTGGTCACCAGACACACGAGACCACGATCAGAGGCTTGGAATTTTCATCTCTGCTTCACCCATTCTCTGGAGGGGTAGAGGCACTGGAAATGAAGTCAATGATCCTTCATGCCTATGTGATGAAACATCCATTAAAAACAACCCCAGAGTATGGGTGTTCGGAGAACTTCAGGTTGGCAAACACGTCCACATATTGGGGGTTGGGAGGGTGACACACCTCAACTCTCGGGAGACAGAAGCTCCTGTGCTCAGGTCCCTCCCAGACCTGGCATTATGTATTTCTCCATCTGGCTGTTTATCTGCTTCCTTTATCATATAATAAACTGGTAAGTGTTTCCCTGAGTTCTATGAGCTGTTCTAGCAAGTAATTGAACTTGAGGAGGGGTTGGCGGGAACCTCTGATTTAGAGCTCATTGCTCAGAAACTTAGGTAACAACCTTGACTTGCGATTGGCATCTGAAGTGGGGGTGGGGGGAGAGCCTTGTTGGACTGTGCCCTGAACCTGTGGGATGTGATACTATCTCCAGGTGGATGGTGTCAGAGCTGAGTTGCATTGTAGAACACCTTAGCTGGTGTCCTGGAATTGCTTGGGGTGGGAAAACCGCCCAGACACTGGGAGTCAGAAATGCTGTGAGTGCGGTAGTGGGAGAGGAGAGGAGAGACACAGGAGCAGGGGAGGTTTTCTTTCCAGGGGTGTCCAACCTGCGGCCGTGATGGCTGTGAATGCGGCCCAACACAAAACCGTAAATTTACTTAAAACATTATGGGATTTTTTTGTTAGTGTTTGTATATTTAATGTGTAGCCTAAGACATCTCTTCTTCTTCCAGTGTGGCCTAGAGATGCCAAAACTTTGGACACCTTGAGTAGCCTATGGAGATACAGCTGCATTTGCCATATATTTTAAATACTTCCTTATTAAAGTATAACTACACATATAAAAACGTAAAAATCATTATAGTTCTAAGTTTCACAAATAGAACTCACTCATGTAATTAGCACTCAGATTAAGACACAGAACGTGACCAGTGCTGTAGAAAATCCATTCATGCCCCCTCGCAGTCTGCCACTGTTTTTTCCCCTAAATGCTCCTTTTTCTTAGGCACGGAAGGAAGGAAATCCTTCTTCCCATCTATTCTTAATACTATCCAAAAGCAAATGAATTCTACTAAAGACAAAGCCATTCCTTGAATCATTTCCAAAATACTACTACTAATAATGGTCTACTTAAGAGAACTTTTACATTTCCACTTGTATTACTTTAGAAGCAGTTTTACATTTATTTTCTCATTTAATTTTTACAACTGCCACTGAGGTGTAACGATGATTCTCACCACTTTATGCCTAAAGAGGGGAGGCTTAGGGAGGTCACACTGCGTGGGAGGGGTCGCAGGACTGAGACTCCAGGGTAGGGTCTTCGCTCTTCCATCAAGAATAGAAGAAATGTATGATCCGTCACAGCCTGGAGTGCGCTGTAGATTCAAAGACCTTGAGAATCCCTGGCTTACGTGTCTCACAGAAGTAGATGTCTTCATCCGTCATTCAGAGACATTCTAACTATGCAGATAATTCAGAACAGGGCTGAGGGAGAGCTGCTGTTCGTTCATTCATTCATTCATTCATTCATTCATTCTTGATAACTCTTGCCAGTCACTGTAATAGGGATGCAGCATGCAACAAGACAGATGCCGTCCTGCTCTCTCTCGGTGCTTATAATCGAGAGAAGGAGACAGAAAATAACTAAGTAAACACAAACATAGACTTGCTAATTTGAAATATAGTGCCATGAAGATGATAAATAAAGCTAACATGAGAGTGAGAAGGTGGGGAACATGGGGTGGTCGGGAAGGCATTTATGAGGAGGCAACTTATTTTGTAAAAGAAACATTTTTGTTGAAGTATAACATACGTACAAAATACATACAAAAAATGCACAAGTCATAAGTAAATTCCTGCAAAGTAAACACACCCGTGTAACGAGCACCCAGGCCAAGAAGTAGAGCATCGCCAACACCCCAGAGGTACCCTTGTGCCCCGAGGAGGTGACATCTGAGGTGAGACCTGCGTGCTGAGTAGACGGCTGTACAAAGATGTAGGTTCAGAGCGTTCCAGTAAAAGAGGGCTACAGTTGAGAAGGCAAGGGGAAGAACCTGGCACGTCTGAGGAACAGAGGGAGGGCCAATTTGTACCAGACTGTTGATTTAGCCCAGCAATATTCGAGTAGTGTGTTTGTAATGTGACTCTTAGCTGGGGACCGGAAGGGAAGCAACGTTGATTATAACTGCTCTTCCGGCCCCATCCATCAGTAAGTTGGGCTTCAGGATCCCAAAATTGGAGCAGAGAGTCTCAGCAGGAAAGTCTGCGGGGGTTTTGCTGAGCCAGTGTCACCACATCCAAGGAGGGCAGTACCCCCGTCCATGCCCTACTCGGGCATAGAGACTTTCACAAAGATTTTACAATCGCTCACATTGTAGTGATTCTCCTAGATTCCTTTCCAGTCCGTCAATCTCTCTTCGCCATGGGAGCCCATTAACCCTGAGAGTTCCTCCTGCTAGCGTGGCCAGGGCCCTGGTCTTGACAGTTGTCATTCCACAATTTCATCATGACGGTGTGCTTGAAAGTTGCAAGTCACGTAAACATTTGCATGTAGCTCGGGTTGATTCCTAAGAAGGAACCCAGGGGTTAACAGAGATATTGGGGAGGCACTTACATAACTGGGGACTCCAGGAACACAGAGGGAAGCATCCCACAGAGATCTGTGGCCAAAAGCTCTCAGGTCCAGAGAAGAAGGCCAGCGGTGGCACTGGGGGCAGGCTTAGGAGTTTTCTGCCTGCCCTGGTTAAACCACTCTGCCTCCACTCGGCTTCCACAGTAGGCAGTTCCACAGTGTTTCACGTGGCCTTGTAGGAACAACACTCATTCAGAATTGGACAAACCGGAGCTTGGGGGAAGCAGCAGTCCCACCTTCACGCTGGGACACCAACACACCTACTCTGGCCCCTGACTCCTGTGCAGAGGCTCCGTCTGGGCCCCCAGCAGCACTTCGGGGTGTTTCCCACGAGCTCAGAGTGTGTGCGCTGCCAAGGGGTCCCCGCTGTGACACCGTGGAGGACTCTGCAGTGTGTGCCCATTCCTATGGCTGGCGTTGCTCTTGTAAGGTAGGCGTGGCCGGGGCCACTGTTCTCTGTCAGTCTGTACATGGCTGTGACTTCTCCTGGAGTTCTTCCCTGGCTGCCACCCCGAGCCCTCAGGTGTCAGGGGTGTGTGGAGGAGGACTGTCTCCTCCACCTTTACTACACGAGTTCCAGGTTGTGTCTATCTTTGCTTACAGCCTTTTGCTCCACAGAGGGCTCTGACACGAACTAATGGGGGCTGGGTCAAGAGATGGAAGGAAGGCAGACGCCTGGCTGAACTCAGAATTCCCCCGCCCTTAGGGCCTTCTTTCAGCCTAGCAGGGTTTTTCCTCCTTTGGGTTATGTTCCTTCTCAGAGGACTCCTCAGCTACCCTCCGTGGCCAGCCTTGCCGGAGTCCTGACTCTCCAGCCTGGACACAGCACTAGATCTTTCTCACGGGGGCTCCGTGCCCCACTGATGGGTCACCGTGCGGCTCAGGAAGGCCTGAATCTTGCAGCCCTCAGCTGGGAGCCTCCACCTCTTTAAAAGCTCAACGCTCTTTTCTTTTCTCAGTCAGCAGAAGCCTGATCCTTGTTTTGATGAGTCATGTCCCAGCAAGAGAAAGCGGCACTTGGACTCAAACTACCTTGACATGTAAATGTCCTGGGAAGTTGTTGTTTTTTTTTTCTTGCCCAGTCTTCGTGCAGGAGAAGGCTTTGGGCTTCTGATGTCTCTGACCAGAGTCGCCCCTTTAATTTTGCTGCTTGCATGAGGCCACTTGAGTCATCTTCCTAAAATACTGAGTCCCAGCCCAGCTTTCAAAACTGTTCTTGCTTGCCCGTCACCTAAAGCCCAACTTCTTGATCATGGCAGATGAGGTCCTTCCTGATCCCGTGGCCACCTTCCCTTTGCCTCATTTTTCCCCACGTCCCCCTGCATGTGGCACCCCTAGTCACATCACTGCACCCCAAGCTCGCACCTTTCCTTGTGCTGTTCCCTTTCCTGGGATACCACTCTCCACTCCCCCTTTCTACTCCAGAAATCACTCATCTTTTAGTCCCAGCCCACATGCCCCCCTCTGAAAAGCCCTTCTCTCCTGATACAAAGGTTGTCTCCTTGAGCAGAGACTGTGTCCCTAGCAGGATGAGCGGGGAATGGCTCGCAGCTTTGGAGTGGAAGTTCTACTTAGGGGCTGGCTGTTCCTGTGGCCTGGCGTGCCTCTCTACACCGCCTGGATTTGTTCCCTGGTGTATACATATAAGGCACTTTGCTTGTTTGGCTTCTGGGGCCCAGTGTGCCATCCATGAGTACATTAGGGAGTTGCCTGTTCGTGCAAGATCATCAGCCCCCTTAATCCACCTTTGTAACTGGATTACGTCAAACTTGAACGTGTGCCTGGAGGCTTCCTATGGGTCTAATTTAAAAATAACAGAGAAATGTCATACTAACCACCCCCCAACTCTGGCAACAATGTATTTGTTTTTGAAACAGTTTAATAGAATAATATCCAGGAAGAAACAGAGCAAGAGGAAAGAAGAAAAAAAAAAAAACCCCAAACGCTCCCATCCTTTCACTACCCTCCAAAAGGTAATCCCTGCCTGATTTCCATCCCATAGATTAGTTTTGCCTGTTTCTGAACTTCATAGAAATGAATTCATGGATTTGTTTTTTCACTGGTTTCTTTGACTCAACGTGTCGGTTAGCTTCATTCATCTTGCAGGCAGTGGTAGCTGGTTCATTTTCAGTGCTGCATAGTATTCATTCCATTGTGTGAACAAACTACAATTATATAATTTGTACATACACGGTTGGTGATTATTGGGTTGCTTACAGTTCGGGGCTGTTTCAAATAGTTCTGCCATGAATGTGCTGCCGCTGCTTCTCCTTCTTCTCCTCCTCCCGCTTCCTCTCCTCCCGCTCTCCCTGTCTCCCTCCCTTTCCCTCCTCTCCTCCTCCTCTTCCCCCTCCCCCTTCCCCTTCCTCTCTCCCTCTCTCTCCCCCTGTTTCCCTACCTTTCCCTCCTCTCCTCCTCCTCCTCCTTTTCACCCAAGGATATGTTTATTGATTTTAGAGAAAGAGGAAGGGAGAGAAAGAAACATTGTTGTGAGGGGGAAACATTGATTGGTTACCTCCTCTCTGCACTGTGACCTGGGATTGAACCCACAACCTCTTGGTATATGGGATGACTCTCCAACCAGCTGAGCAACTTGGCTGGGCAAATATGCTTTTAGATGTGTTTTGGCTCATGTATGTACCCATTTCAGTTGGATAAATACCTGGAAGTGGGATTGCTGGGTTAGAGGGTAGATACGTGTTTAGCTTTAGTAGGTACTGTCAAATAGTTTCCAAAGTGGTTGCACCAATTTGCACTCTTACCAGGAGTGTATGAGAGTTCTTGTTGTCCTGCATCCTTGCAGACCCTCGGCATCATTAGTCTTATTAATTTTGGTGAGTGTGGCGGGATGTGTAGTGGTAGCGCATTATTGAGGGCCACTTGTGAGGGAATTTGCTTCCTCCCACAAGCAGGAGAAGGCTGTTGCTTGTTGCTCAGTGTAAGGGATACCATGGAGACAGAAGGGTTTCCTGCTTCCCGCCCAGAGGCAGATAGCTATGTTTCTGTCCCTTCTACAGACAGTGGGTCTTTGCCTAGGCCTTGGGTATAGGAGGATTGTCTACTCCTTGTCTAGTGGCTTAGGGCTTTGGCTTCTTCTAAGAGAAGGTTCTGGAAAGTGGGCAAGATTTTGTGTCTGTTTGGGGCTGTGTTAGCTCTCCTGCCTGCTCCAGTCTTTCTCTGGAGTACCTGGTAGAAATGAACGGAAAAGAGCTTAAGAGTGTGGCCACTCTTGTGTCTGTCCACACTCGACTTCCTTTTTTTTTTTTTTTTTTTTAAGATTTTATTTATTTATTTTTAGAGAGAGAGGGAGGGAGGGAGGGAGGAAGAGAGGGAGAGAAACATCCATCTATTGCCTCTCACATGCTCCCAACCAGGGACCTGGCCCTTACCTAGGCATGTGCCCTGACCAGGAATCAACCTGGCGACCTTTCAGTTTGCGGGACTACGCCCAGCCCACTGAGCCACACCAGTCAGGGCCCACACTTGACTTTTAAGAATTCTTATAATGTCCTGGCCAGGGGGCTCAGTTGGTTGGAGCATTGTCCTGGGCACCAAACGTTGCGGGTTCTATCCCCAGTCAGGGCACATACCTAGGTTGTGGGTTCAGTCCCGGGCTGTGGCACATATGGGAGGCCACTGATCAGTGTTTCTCTCTCACCTGGATGTCTCTCTCTCTCCCCCTTCCTCTCTCTAAAATCAATACACGCATTCTCAGGTGAGGATTAAAAAAACTTAAGAACTTGTTATAATGTTAGCTCTTTTCTTACCCTCTTCCCCCAAAGAGGCTCTGGCGAAGGTGGCACAGTTCGGTGTCCTCTTCGCGGTGGGGCTTGTCGTTCTCCAGGATTCACTTCTCCTGGTCGCATTGTAGCCTCGGCTCTCTGGAAGGCTCAAGGGACGTTATGATTTTTTAGAGTGTCTGTGTTTCTTTCTCTCATTGTTGGGGCAGGAGTTCTGTTCTCTTGCGGCTTTCCTATCTCTCACTGTGGTTTTTAATTTGAATTTCTCCCATGACTGAGTTTGAGCACCTTTAAATATAACGACTATATTTTACCTCTTTGTGCTCCATTACCTTCATCTGAAATGCCCTTTCCTTTTATTCTTTGCCTGCCTGTTCCTTCAAAGTTCAGTTCAAGGGTCTCTTTGTACAGCAGGCTCTAACCACCTCTGTCTTCATCTGCCACCTCCCCACCCCTAACCTTATTCTTTTCTGCTCTCTGCTTCCCCAGCATTTTGTACTATGTGGACTAGGCAACTGGGAGTTGGGAAAAGATATACTTATTTTTCTGGTTTCTATCAGTTTTTTTATAATGATGGGGAGGAGTAGAGCAGGTCGGTGAGAGTGTGTTATACACGTCCAGGGTGGATTTTCCTTGGGGCTTAGAGAGGAATTGAGAGGGTTTCTTCCCCAAACAGTTAAGGCTGTATCTCACTTCCCCAAACAGTGTTTACAGTCTGGGAGACAGTAGGAAGGTTACCTTACAAATGCCCTGAAGGGCTACTGCTGGTTTTGGTTGTCTCTTTATTCCTTGCCAGGCACTGTTCTTGCCTAATTGAGCCCAAATTGCCCAAATTGCTGAAAACAAACTTTCGGGGGGGGGGGTTCTCCTCATCCTGTTGGGTATCAGCTTTCCTTAAAACCAAAATTGCTGCTTAGTCTAGACCTGTGTGGTTATGGTTCTATTTTAAGAGAAGCCCCAACTCCTCACCAGGACAGCAGAGGTGGCCGCTGCACGTACCACCACCTTTCCCTCTGGTGTCTGCCCGTCCCCTTTACAGTCATTGCCCTGTGTCTAGCCCGGTGGCTTCTGGGTGACCTCAGCTGCTTTATTACTGTCCAGGGCGGAAACAGCATTTTCAAAGAGAGAGAAGAAGAAAATAGGTTCACTCTCAGGTGCAGAAAAGCAAGCCAGACCCTGCCAGTTAACCAACCACGTGTTGATGGAACGACGCCCAGGCGTGCAGGGCTGGTGTCCCTCAGCCTCCCCTTCCTCTGTCTCCACGCTCCGCTTTCCCCCCTTTCCTTCTGCTTCTCTGCCTGGATTTCCTGGGTGGGTTGGTGAAGCACTTTAGTTTTCTGGGATGCTCTCCCCCTGAGACCTCGGGGAGGGGTGCGCCGGACAGTGTAGCACCCGGCTCCCTAGGGGGAGAAGCCCTGGTTTGCAGCATTTGCCCATTTCCATAAAACAAGTGCTGCCACTGTAGCCGACCTTTAGCCACCAACGTGATGTCACTAAACATGGAGCTGGAGAGAGATGCTCAGCAGCACACAATTACATGGTATTTCTACTTTATAAGTGACATAGAGGTAAATAACCCAAGAGCATAGATCAGTGGTTAGCAGAGTATGGCCCGTGGGCCGGATCTCACACACCGCCTGCTACTGTGCAGCCCACTAGTGAAGATGGGTTTTTACATTTTTAAAGGGTTGCGAAGAAATAAAAAAGAACAATATGTGATGGAAACTGTCTGGTTCTCAAAGCCTAAAATATTTAGTATTTGTCCCATTACAGAAACAGTTTGCTGACCCCTGGCATAGATAATAGTACAATGTAGTAAAATGATTAGGAAGTGATGAGTTTTGACTATTTTCACTCTTGGGTTTTAATACAGTTTATTTAATTGTAAATGCATGTAATTTAATTTTTAGTAACAGCCGTGTTTAACAAAAACTCACAAAATCTGCCCAACTTTAACAGTCAGTTCCCATGACCCAGTACAAGCTGACTCAGCCCACGGCTGCCTCAGGGTGACTGCCAGAGGGGCCTCCTGTGGCCTCAGCCCAGGCTCCCGACATTATAGACGGGGAAACTGATGCCCAAAGAGGACAATGACGCTCAAGGTCACTTGGCAAATTGGTGGCAGAGCCAGGTTTTCTATGCCCAACTCTGTTATCTTTGCTCACCGGATGCTGCCCAATACAGAGCCGTGGTTCCCTTCTGGTTGATTTTACCTGTCTGCTCTCTGACTTCTCCCGAAGTCTGAGCCAGCGGGGGGCCCATGTTGCCGTCGCCAGGCTGGCACACACTGGGAGCGCTCCCCGCTGACCTCATTCTGACCCTGTTCATTTCAGTGACGTTTGCTTTTCGTCGTGTGGCGTGTGCTT
This sequence comes from Desmodus rotundus, assembly GCF_022682495.2. Taxonomy (NCBI): domain Eukaryota; kingdom Metazoa; phylum Chordata; class Mammalia; order Chiroptera; family Phyllostomidae; genus Desmodus; species Desmodus rotundus. The sequence goes on from NC_071387.1 coordinate 21,351,752, forward strand.
TCAGGATAGATATTCTTTGTCTCTCTCCTAGATTCCTGCCCTGGGGGTTTTACCAACACCTGACCTTTTAGCCAGTCTTGGCTTCCTCCGGCAGGACGGGTGCCCTTGTACTAGTCTCCTGGGCCGCCCACCTCCACTTTAGAGTTCGCGCTGAGCACTCTTTGTGCTGTCTTTCTTCTTGTCGGACGGGACCGGGTTTATTTAGAAATAACCTGATGTTTTCTGCAGGGGCAGCTGGCTGGGGCTGTGTGTCCTTTGAACTTCTGAGTCAGGAGCTGGGGTGGGGGGTGGGGAGCATGGTTGAGAGGAGGTGGGTAGGTCTGGATCGAGAAAGGAAAGAAGCAAGAAGAGGAGACCTGCTCTGGGTTCCCTGGCTTCCCTAGTGCCAGGAGGCTGGCCTAACCTCCTTGCTTTGCGGGGTGTGGATATCTCCAGTAATCGCATTATCAACTCCCACGTGGTTTGAGCTAGTCTAAGTGGACTGCTGCTCCTTGTGACCAGATAGTTTCTGATTAAAATGCTGGAAATCTCAATCTCTACAGAGTGGGAGCAGCTGCGGCACTGAGAGAAAGTGACCCAGTGAGTGAGGAGGCACCTGTCCTTGGGGTCAAGGCGCCCCTTGCTCTGCTGTTTTCTCCTCCTGTTTTCCCGGAGCGGTTGAATACCAAACAGTTGTTATAGCTGGCAATGCGATCAAATGGGGGGCAATTACAGATATTGGACTGGTTTTGATATCAGGTCCCCAGAGAGAAAGTGATTAATTTATGAAAGCTCTCATATAAAGTATGAAACTTACAAAATCTTAGTTTGAAGGAAGTTTTGATTTTATGCTTGTTTCTGAAAAGTAGAATTGAATTTATCTGAATCAGCACACAGATACTTTGGGATGGGACCACAGATGATAGGAAAGCACATGCCTCTGGCGTCGCAGAATCGGCAGGGAAATTGTAAACCTGTCTGTCTGAGGACAGCATGGAGGCACCAAGAAGCACTCGTAAAGGAAAACCCACCCAGAACTCTACTCCCCTGTAAATGCTGCTTTCCTTTTGCCTGACTTCCTCCTGTCCTTGTCTACCTAGGTACACGTTTGCACAGGTGTGTTCATAATGTACTTACCTAGTTTCGAGTTATGAAGAGTTTCTATGTTGCTGTAATCTATAAACTTTGCATTTCTAATGGTTGAGTAATATTGTTTCCGTTGCTTTACCACAGTTTAATTATCCTTCTATAATTTGATATTTAGATTCCTTCTAATATTTGTTATCATCATCAACAACGAAATGAACACTTGTAATTTTTTGATTTTAAAATCAAAAGGCACAGTTCCCCTGACGTGGGGTCGCCGGGTGACCGGGGAGGCTGGCCGCACTGCGGGGGCATTGGAGTCAGCGAGGATGACCTGGGATTGATTTTTCATCTATAACCTGAGTGATCTTGGGCAGATGACTTCCTGTCACCGAGCTACAGTTTTCTCACCTGTAAACTTTTTTAAAGAATTGAATTTTTTGGAGCGACACCGGCTAATAACATTACGTAGGTGTCAGGTGTACAAGTCTGTAACACACCGCCTGTATGTTGTAGTGTGCGCTCACCACCCCCGGGAGGCTCCTTCTCTCCCCTGTACACCTGATTTATGCAACTTCGTACCTTGTAGGACGTTAATGAGGATTAACGAGATATGTAAATTTCACCATATAGCATGCTCAGCTGAGTGAGTTTCAGCTGAAAGAGGATAGACATGTTTATTGTGCTTCATCCGTATCATCAAATTTCTTGTCAGAAGATAGACATAATGAGTGTATGCAGGTTTGAGGGCAAACTCACCAGAATTGTGTTTTATGATTTTAAAAGTCAATATAGTGCTCGCTTCGGCAGCACATATACTAAAATTGGAACGATACAGAGAAGATTAGCGTGGCCCCTGCGCAAGGATGACACGCAGATTCGTGAAGCGTTCCATATTTTTTTTGGAACATAATAAGTAGAAGAAAAAAGGAAACAAAATATAACCAGAGACATTGAAGTTAAGAACAATCTAACAATGGGCAGGGGGGAGTGGGGAGGGGACAGTGAGGAGAGGGGTTTACAGGAACTACTATAAAGGACACATGGACAAAATCAAGGGGGAGGGTGGAGGTGGGGGAAGGAGGGGGGTTCAGCTGGGGTGGGGTGGAGGGATGGGGAGAAAAGGCACACAACTGTAATTGAATAACAATACAAAATTAAAATTAAAAAAAAATATAGTACCTCAAAAAAAAAGTCAATATAGTAGACATAAATGCTGTAAAAAGGTACTCAGGGACATTCCGAATGTGCAACAGAAATGCTTAGGTAGTAAAAAGTTAAAAAAAAGAAAGCACAGCATGGAACAACCGAAATAAGAGAAAGCATCAAAGAGGCCGGGCGGAGAGGCTGTGCCAGAGGAAGTCAGTACTTTTCCGCCACGACTCTAACCTTTGTCAGGTTGGCTCATGGGTGGGCCACCCGGCAGTGCACAGCTCTCCCCTGGGCCCTGGCAGATGCTCCCGACTCCGTTCTTCTTCGTCCTCCACCCTTAGGGGAGCAGATGTATCTCGGGGAGGAAACAATGCCCACATTGTAAGCCCAGCTGTCACACATAACTCCCTGCTCCCTTTCACCACAGCGGCTGCCCCCCATGCTTCCAGAGCCTCCCGCTGCTTCTCTGCCCACTCAGCCCAGCCCTGCCAGACCCTGGGGGGCGAACAATGCCTGGTTGTTCTCTGGCACCACTGTTCTCCTGGCAGGGCAGCCCGCCTCCCTTTGCAGAGCTGCCTCTGGCCCATCTCTGTCTCAGGAAGGAGCGGTTCACCCTCCACAGCGGGACCCTTGGCTCTGGAGGAAGAGACAGCCACCTCAGTTCTAAGGGATCTGGTTGGAGGGTCTTGATCATGAACTGAACTGGAAGTATCAGGACACCTCTGTTCTGATACTTGTTCTGATATATGTTCTGGAATGGCTCTTCTGGAAACTTCCATGGTCTCTACAGCAATGGTCTGTGCTGAGTGCCCACACTGTGGATGGGAGGAAACAGCCATCTCTGCATCAGGCAACTGTTTCAAAATCAAGTATAAAAAATATTCTGAGGTGCAAGGAGGATTTCTTCCCCTTTAATGGACTTGCTATTCTGTCAGAGCTCATTCTCATCCATTCTCTCTGAGGGAGGCAGAGCTATAAATGGGAAACTGAGGCCCATAGATAGACAGTAGTTGGTATGTATGGGAACTTAGACTTCGGAGTCTAAGATGAACTCATCCATCTCCTGGGCAAAGTTGTGCTTTCCCACCATAGCACATAGAGCTTAGTGAAGAGACTGGAGGGGGGTCCCAGGGGGTGAGCCTGGAGAGGCTCTGCAAACAGTGGGGCTACCTGGGGCAGAGCTTAGAGAGTGGAAGCAACACAGGACTCTCAGGTTCCTTTCTGCGTTTGGTTTATACCCGGGCTCCTTTGTGGTGTCCTGCAGTACTTCCAATACTGCAACACTGGGTGTCTCGGGCTTCTAGCAGGTCTGAGAGGGCTGCGCTGAGCTGAGTACGCCCATTGGCTTCTGATGTGTGAGCGTTTGTGAGACCGAGGGCAGGCGCTCCAAACTGGATGGTAAGGGCGGGTGGGTGTCCGGCCACCTTGAGCGGAGACTGGTAGTCTATGTCTCTCCCTTCTAGGCCGTCCTCAGTGAGGGTGATTGTTTTAAAGTCTCCCTGCTCGATCATTCTTCATGGCTCCCTGCTCCCTCAGGAAAAGTACGCTGCAGCCACACTGGGTCCTCTCAGTTCCTGGAATGTTCTTTAAGACCGTTGCATTATTACATCTTTTACCTAGAGCGCTGCTCCTGCATTTTGGTCATGAGAGAGCCAGCCTGGCTCTTCCTCAGCTCACCTAGCCTGTGAGCTGGCAAACCCCGGGTTCTGGGGAACACACTCCGTGAGCCACGTCACTGCGTGTTGCTAAGGCTTACACCTGTGTGCCTGAGATCTGCGTTGGCTATCACCTTATAAAGAATGGAGAGAAACAGGGTGTCCCAGAGCCCTGAGGAGACATAGCAGAGGAGAGAAAAGGCAGGCAGGAAGGAAGGAGGGAAGGAGGGAGAAGTAAGACAATTTCTTATCAGATAGACTCTAGTTCAAAATCTGACCCACTTTTTAGTTTGGGGATTTGGGGCAAGTTACTTCATGTCTAGCTTTAGTTTCCTTGTCTGTAACAATGGTTTTTGCCGCATGGTGCTATCGTGAAGTTTGTGTTAATGTGTGCAGTATAGTTAGCACAGTGCCTGCCGCATATTAAGAACTCAACTTTATATATAATTAATTTAGTAAAACCCACAGTGTATGTAAATATATAAATAAGTATTTATTTAAAATCACTTCAGAATCTCTTTTCTCTCCCCTTCTTCCTTTCTCTGCCCTCTTCCCCTACTTCACTCCTTCTTTTTTTCTTTCTCTTTTTCCTTCCTTCCCTTCTGTTCCCTTCCCTTCCTTTCCCTCCCTCCCCCTTTTTACTGTCTGTCTTTTTTTTTTTTCTTGTATTTAATCAATTTTACTGGGTGCCTACTGTGTATGCCAGCCCATATCCCAGAGGCTGGGCACAGATTTTGGTGAGAAGAATGTGTGTTTTGTTGTCTTTTCTTGCCCATGTCCCTGAGGGAACCTTGGATTTGTCTGTGTGACTTAGACTCAAATGACTGGCCCGGCAAATTCGGGGTGGTGGTGTGGGGGCGGGTGAGGAGGATGAAAAGGCACCGGGGATGAGAAGGCTTTCAGCTGGGTCTGCCTCCCCATGGCTCCTCCACCCACGGCCCAGCAGGAAGTCTGCACTTGTGATATGAAAATGCCCCTTTCAGCAGCGCCCTTGTGGAAGCTCGGCTGTTTGTAACAGTTGCTTAATTTTAGGAATAAGGACCTATTTTGCCAAGTTGTGATCCCACTGGGCTTTCAAGCAGTCTGAACTTGGAAGGAAATCCAAACTGTGGGTCTTGAACTTTTGAAACTTAAAAAAAAAAAAAAAAAAAGAAGAAGAAGACGAGATTTCCAGGTTCAAAGAAACAAGCTTCACCAGGCTTCTCAATGAAGGGGTTGATCCAAAATATATTCATCCAAAAATAATATTCTGAAGATTTCCTTTGACAACTTAGATATCTATGGGTAAAACTTTCTTTTTAACTAAGAAATATAAAAGATATAGAGTGTGGGGAATGGGTCTCTTTCCATAACATCTGGTTAGGAATTGTTTTGTGACATCAACTGCTCAGAGAAAATAAAATGCTTCTTTTTTTTTGGACTAGGAAAGATCCTGTGTGGCTAAAGGATTTATGGTTTGAATCCCATTTATATGGCTTATTTTTGAAAGATGGAGTTCACAGTTTTCCTCTCCGGGATCGAGGAACCCTTAAAATGAGTTAGACCAGAGCCTATTGGCACAGTTCAAAGCAGATTTGGCTGATTGTAAACAGACTGGGATTATGAAAGACAGTTGTGCTGATGTGATATTTCCTACTCCTCCTCTGGATGCACCGAAGGTTTTAGCTCCTCTGTAAAGTGTTTCTTTTCTTTCCCCCCTCAGCCTGTGTCCCTCTCCTTTCCCTGGCCCATTTCTCTCCTTATTCAGGCCAGCTGCCTCCTGCCCCAGGTTCGTGGTCTCTCCCCTACCCCCAGAAGAGTGCTGGGTGGGGAATTCCAGCTAGTCCAAGGCTACAACTGTTTCCCCCTAGGAAACCGTTCAGAGTCTGAGGGGTTTCTTAGTCTACCTGCCTGCTTGCAGGGAGGAGGAGGAGACGTGATCCCTGTACAGATCCCTGGGAGGGATCGCTGGCTAAGAAAAGAGTCTGAAGGCTCTAGAAGGAAGAAATGCACATGCAGAGCCTGTCCTGGGGGTCAGACTCAGCTCAGGCAGCCTCACTGGTCCCTTAGTGAAGAAGGGAGGAGAGGTTGCAGGAGACAGCTTGCTGGCCCGAGTGTCAACTTGGAGCATGGGTGTGGTGAGGCCTGCGGCCTTGGGAATGTCTGTTTGGGGGAAGAGGGGTGCTCAGTAAGGTGGGGGCTGTGAGCTGATGGGCCTTCCCTGCTTTGTGGCTCTGGATTCAAGAACCACAGTTAACTCCAAGACAGGCCCATCTGCGGAGTCCTCTCCTCCAGGCAGCCTTTAAGTTGGCCCGGGCTGGGGAGGAGAGGAGTGCACTCTCCCTGGGCTAGGAAGCATGGCTTTAGGGAAGGGCTCCTGAAGCACCCAAGCGTGGTGGTTTTAAAACAGGTCCACAACTTCTGTGACACCCTACCCACCGAAAGGTAGAGTCTGAAGTCCTCTTGAATGTGGGCTGGCTTTAGTGATTCACTTATAATAGGATACGGCAGGAGGGATGCTGCATGACTTCTGAGGCTAGGTTTGAAAAGTCAGTACAGCCTCTTAGAACCCAAGCCTTCATGCTGTAGGGAGGCCCAGGCCGCAAGGAGGAGCCGAGTGTAGGAGTTGCAGCCAGCAGTGCCCGCTAAGGTCTTAGCCTACAGCCAGCTTTGATTTCTAGACATTGAGCTAGTTGATGCTTCCCATCCCTAGCCCTTAGCCCAGCCCAGCTGATGCCACTCTCCACCCCCAAGCCCTTCCCAAATTACAGATTCATGAATGAAATAAATGTGGCATCATTTTGGGGCAGCTTGTTATATAGCAGTAGGTAACTAGAACCCCAAATGTCTGGCTTCTCTCAGCTCTTTGACACATAGGTTTACTGTCCTCTTTCCCCAGCCGGAGAATGGCACAGGAAATCATGGCATACCCCAAATGTGGAGTATGATGTAGCCATTAAAAATGCTGTTGTCGAAGAATTTCTAATGACTTGAGGAGTGTTCTTTTTATAATATTGAATTAAAAAATGTAAGCTTTGCCCTGGCTGCTGTGGCTCAGTGGATTGAGTGCCAGCCGACAGGCCACTTGTTCGATTCCCAGTCAGGGCACATGGCTGGGTTGTGGGCCAGGTCCCCAGTTGGGTGTGTGCAAGAGGCAACCGATCTATATATCCCTCGAACATTGATGTTTCCCTCCCTCTCTTTCTCCATCCCTTCCCCTCTCTCTAAAAATAAATAAATAAAATCTTTAAAAAAATATAAGCTTAGCACTGCATACGTGATCAAATCCCAGTTTTAAAAACATGTGGGTAGGAGTCCAGTGCCCTGTGGACCTGGAGAACTTTACGCTAAGTGAAATAAGCCAGTCAGAGAAAGACAAGTGCTGTATGACTTCACTCACATGAGGAACCTAATGAACAAACTGAACTAACAAGGAAGATGGGGACAGACTCACAGATGGAGAGCAGGATGGCAGCTGGGTGGGGGAAGATTAGGGGGTGGAGGGACTGAGCAAAAAGGAAAAAGGACTCATGGACATGGATGATAGTGTGGCGATTGCTGGGAGGGGGGTGGTGGAAGGGGACTGAATGGTAATGGAAAACATAAAGATTAAAAATAGATAAGTAAATAATAGACAGTGACATAGCATAGCTGTATCGATAAAACAAATAAAAATAAAAACATGTGCGTAGGAAAAGAACTAAAAGGAAGCAAAGCACATCTATATGATGAAGTGGTAGGATTATAAGAGAGTTTAAAAAATAATTTCTGTCCACTTAAAAATTTTTGATTAGGTGTAGATGCTATTTTAAGAATGAGAAAATACTGTTACATTAAAAGGGATGAGCAACCTTTCCTTCTCTCACATTAAACGTGGTGCCATTTTCTTGTCCTTCATTTCCAGTTTCCAAATTTGCATGAGGGGAGATTTCATATTCACTCCAGAAAACAGTTCCAAATAAATAATAGTAATTGTAGTAGTTGCAAGAACTGGCCTTATCAAAACAAATATAAATTAAATGAGCTTTAGACTTTCAAAAAGTTAGTCCTTTCAGTCCTCCCTTCTCCTCTCTCTCATTTTCTTTTAAAAGGCGTGACTCCAAACCATATTTCATCCCATCAAAGGCTTCTTGAAACTTCATGCTTTCTGGAACCAGCTCCTGGACCTGCCTCCTCATCCTGCTGTGATTCCTGTTCCCAAACTTACAATTTCTTGCTCCCTTAGGAGCAAGAAATATTTTTCCGGAACTGTGTCTCTGAAAGGCACGTACACTGTGCTGAGGTAGCCTCCAGATGAAAGCTTTCTCTCTCTCTCTCTCTGTACAGCCCTGATTCAGCTTTGTAATCCAGGAGATGTAAAGGGAGTCCAAGAACGTTAGATTTGGAAGAAACCCATTGATCACCTGATTCTACTCCTCCCTTCCTAAGTGAAAGAACTCAAGATCTAGAGGGGTTAAGGGCGTTCGCAAGAGCACTATAACAATGATGACAAACTGGTATTGGGGCCAAGCAGTTCCGACTGTTGGGAGGCAGCAGCACTGGTGGAAACAGTGAGGGTGGTGTTGCTACCAGGCATCCTTGGGTTCAAGCCTCTGCTCTGCCAGTTATTGACTCTGTAAAATTGAGCAAAGTTACTTAATCTTGCCAAGCCTCGGTTTCCCCATTGGTAAAATGAGAATAGTATGTAACTGGAAGAAATGATGTGATATTAGAAATACCACTATATTTCATCTCCCTTTCAGATGAAGTTGTTAAAGTTGTTCTTGCTGGGTTTTATTCGAGTGCATAATTTCTTCAGAGGAATCAATTCAAGGGTCGTTGATAACAGACAACTGTACGCCCAAGACACAAATACAGGCAATTTCAAGGTCTGGAGTTTCAAACACCTGAGTTAACAAATATCTTTCGAAGGTCAACACCACTCTCCTCCCAATCTGTCTGCTTCACTGCTACCACCAGGTGGCTAGCTCATCATGGCCCCTTCATCTAGTTCACACCCTGAGCACCCCATCTCCTCCTCCTGTCCACTGTTTCCTTTCCTTTTGCACCCACCTTTGAAAATAATTCCTTTCTGTCTTCTGTATCTTCCAACACATGTGAATTACCTCAAGAAACTCTCTCTTCTTTTTATATTTACCATAAATTTTAAAACCCTCCAAGTCCTGGAGGACAGGTATAATGATGCTTAGGGTCATGGTTTACTTGCGTGCAGGAAAATGAAATCCACATGCCTTTTTAGTGGTATTATTGTAGAATGTAATAAAACATGATTACAAGTGAAGTAACTCTTCATCCATCAGTTATTGGCAAGAATAATAAAGACTTACAATATTCATTATCGATAGGGTGAGGGGAAATTTGTATTATTATACACTATTATGTTAATAACTATTAATACATAATATCATATACTATATTTGTGTCAGTGATTATTGGTGCAGCCTTTTGGTAGAACATTCTGACTGTATCTGTTAAAATTTAAAATGTACTTATTCTTTATTTGTGTACATGTAGAAAGAAGCATGTCCAAAAATATTTACTGAAGCATTATCTATATAACAAAAAGTTAGAAGCAAATTAAAATGTTTTGTGGTAGGGAAATGATTAAATGAATTATGGTTCATCCATTTTATGGAATACTTAGGAGCAGTTAAAAATTGATCTGTGTTTGCCAATATGGAAAGTTCTCTAAGACATAATGTCATGTGAAAAGGGCAAGTTGGTGAACAATATGTACGGTATGACACCATTATGTAATTATATAAAATGATACGGAAGGATATATTCGAAATGAGTGCTTAATTTTTGAAGAACGTGGTTTTGTTTTGAAAAATTTTTAAATTATTAGAATATTTTAACCTGTAGTATAAAAACAGTATTTTAAAATTAAATTGTGGCATGAAAAACTAATTCCTCATGTGATTTTGAGGCCCATGTAGCTTTAGAGGTCATAATATGTAATCTATTTCCATGTAATAAATAACCTCAAAACATAGCAGCTTAAAACGGCACCCGTTGGTTATGTCACACTTCCTGTGGGTCGGGGATCCGGGCGTGACTTACCGATGTCCTCTGCTCTGGGGTCTCTCAGAAGGGTGCAGTCAGGCTGTTCCCTGGGCTGTGGTCTCATCACAAGGCTCAGGTGGGGAAGGATCTGCTTTTAAGCTCGCTCACGTGGTTGCTGGCAGGATTCAGTCTCTCACATGCTGTTGGGTTGAGGGCCTCGGTTTCTGGGGACTGTCAGCCAGGCCACCCTCAGTTCCTTGCCACGTGAGCCCTTCCAACACAGCAGTGTGCTTCGTCAGAGAATGCAAGCTGCGAGGGCGCTAGAGAGAACATCAGCAAGGTGGGAGCTAGGCTTGTGTAACCTGATCGTGAAAGTGACACCCCATTACACTGCCGTATTCTGTTCATTAGAAGCGAGTCCCTAGAGCCAGTCAACACTAAGACAGAGGGGATAACACAGTGGTATGAATGCTGGGTGAGGTGAGGGTGGGGGGTCATTGGGAGCCATGTTGGGTGCTGCTTACCACAGATACTAGTAGCTTAGTAATTACAAAAAAAATCTAAAACTGTTTTTGTCAGACCGCATCATTTAATATTAAATGTGCTTATTCAAATCATTTTCAACTTTAATTGTAACAATGACTTAAATATTTTTACACCTTAAGGTATGTCTTAAACCATAAATATCTCATATTGGTTAAGTGCCCCTTCGTGACCAGCCTTGGAGCTCAATCATCATTGAGGTCAGAGTTTCCATGGGAAAATACATTTTGGATTCTGTACGGTACCTCCCCAGATTGTGGGAACATCCCTCACTTGTAAATTCAGGGTATAGGAGCACTCATTCTAGACATTAAAATGACCCATATGTCTTCAGATCTCTTTCTCACTTCAAGGTTTGCTTGTAATGGGTATCTCTTTTAGTTAGTGTTCCTGTGTAAATACCACCTCAAAACTTAATGGTTTAAAATAATAACCATTTTATTATTAGTCACGAAAGGACAGTTAACCCGGCAGTTCTGTAGCCAACTGACTTGTCGGCTGGGGCTGAGTGGTCTAGGGTGACTTCACTCACATGTCCGTGGGTTGCAAACCGGTCTTTTAGCTGGGACAGCTCCTCTCTATTCCGCGGGGTCTCTCATTCCCCAGTGAGCTAGCCTGGGCTTCTGCACGTGGTGGTCTTGAGGGAAAATCTTACTGGTCAGGGCAAGCTACACGGCCAAGTCTGAAGTCAGTATGGGAGGGGCCTACCGAAGGGAGCCCCGATTCACTAGGGGCTGCTACTGTACATTACTACCACAGTGTCATAACGTTTTCAAGACGTTCTGTCACTTTCTTGTTCTGTACTGTTTTAACGTAGCCACCACAGGGTATGAATCTTGTCAACCAGTAAAAGAGTAGCTACACTTTGGGGTTTCACCGGGGACTATATCTCTCCGTGAGGACTGATCCAGCCCTTGTTCAAAGCTAGGCTAGGGCTGTTGCTATTGGAGGAAGTGAATTTGAGTGACATTTTTTCTATTCATCCGCGTATTCTAGATTCTATCCTCATAGCAATTAAGGCCCATCAGCATCCACATGCATACCTGGGCTGCATTAATTCAGCCACTTGCAAGAACAAAGCATCACTGAATCACAGTTCAATGTCATGTCCTTAACTTTTATTCATAATCAATATGAGAAATGACTGTGGGAAGAAATCTGTATGCCTTTAGTAGAATTATTGTGGAGAATATTATTAGGAATGATTTCCAGTGTCCTTGAATGAAGTGCCAAATGAGAAATTCCACCCAGAAATTAGTATCAGGAAAATGCTTGTGTCACCTGACAAAGGGTAATTAACAAATCTTCCTTGGAAGGCAATAAGAGCCTCCTTCTCCCTCCCTCTCTCTCTCTCTCTCTCTCTCTCTCTCTAGAACTGTGAAGTTAAATTTTATGTTTTGTTATAGTAACTCTGTTACACTTTTAGCTGTGGCTTTTGATACATTTATTTTCCTCTCTACCATGTGATATCTTTGTGTTTTGATCTTGATTCTGGGGAAGGATTAGCAGGTTAAAATTACAAATACATGAACGAATCAAAAACAAGCAATTTCAGTTCTTTTCCTAACAAGCTGTGTACTCATTAAAAAACAATCATACATAAGTTGTGTAATCATTTAAAAATAATTTTCTTTTACGTATAAAGATGTTGAGATAGGGTTGGACTAAGTCATCTTTAAAGTCTCTGGTTCTTAATACTGCATTTTGCCGTGTATAATGTGCATCCATGTTTTTTGCACATTATATGTGGGGTTATTATACTCATCATTATGCCCATGGTATGTAATCATTATGCCCATGTATAGTGCATATCCTTGTTTTTCTTTCAAAAATTTGGGCAAAAAAGTGCACATCATACGTGGCAAATACAGGTTACTCCAAAACTTTCTCCCGTGATTCCCCCACTTGAACATTTTATACTTTATTTTTATAGCTGTTAAATGTCTTGAATGGCTTAGTAGAAAAAGAGGTAAATTCAGACCTGTCTCAGTGTGGTATAAGGCTTTTGTTCTATTATTCTGTGTTTGGCAACATGCGAATCACTTTGGCAAGCCTTTGTCCCTTGTTGCTAGAACCCTGGTGCAGTGTTTCGGGGGAGAGGGAGAGCATATGGCGTTCCTTCGTAGTACAACTCACCCACAGTGTTCCTCAGACCTGTTGACACCCAGGAAACACTTATGGCCTGACTTATAAAAGGCTTTAAGTTTGATTTGCCTTTAAAAATAACTTAGATGCTCAAAGTTACCGTTGACTCAAGCATTCTTGAATCCAGCCAAACACGTCCCTGATGACAGTTAGAGGGTACTTAGCTTTCAGGTGTCACTCTGGGGTTCTGTTGGCTAGACTGGCTCATTTGTCAGACAGAAAACTCTTCAGAAAGAGACACTGGATTCGAGTTTTGTGTGGAAGCCTGATGTGAAATAGTAGAGTTACTCCTGTACGATTATTCATCGCTGCTGTAGAAGCACAAGGAAGCGCGGCTATTTGAAGGTGGTGTAGACCAATGGCTAAGGTAAAAGCTGTGAATATCAAACTCCACCTCTGCCTCTCTCTCCCTCTCTGTGACCCTTGCAGGTTACTGCTCTAAGCTTAGTTCCCTAAGTTTTAAAAAGGTAGTCGGAACTATACCTACATTGTAGAATTGTAAGTAGGAAATGCCGGGAAGCAGGTTCGCACAGCACCTGGTACGTTCCACACACTTAATAACCATGAACTATTATTAATGCTGTTATTTTTTTTAATGTTAGATTACATAGGATTAGGCTTATTTGTTTTGTTTGCCTCCCTTTTTATGTGAAGTGCTTTTATTGAGATTGAAATGAGCTAAGTGAACTTAGAATTGCAGATAGTTTAATAGCTGTCCTGTGGACAGCTATTAAAAGTTAAATGATCACACACAGGCGTACCTTGGAGATACTACATTGGCAGGTTTTGTTCCAGACCACCTTAATAAATCTAATATTGCCATAAAGCCAGTCACATGAAGTTTTTCATTTCCCATTGCATATAAAAGTTATATTATACTATAATCTATTAAATACACAAGAGCATTATGTCTAAAAAATGTACCTACCTTAATTTAAAAATACCTAATTGCTAAAAAAAGTCTTATCATCATCTGAGCTTTCAAGAAGCCGGAATCTTTTTTACTGGTGGGTGTTGGGGGCAGGGTCTTGCCTTAATGTTGATGGCTGATGGCTGATCGGGGTGGTGGTTGCTGAAGTTTGGGGTGGCTCTGGCAATTTTGAAAAATAAGACAACAATGACATTTGCCACATCGATCTACTCTTCCCTTCACGAACATTTTCTCTGTGGCGTGTGGTGCTATTTGATAGCATTTTACGCACGGTAGAGCTTCTTTCAGAATGGGAGGCAGTCCTCTCAAACGCTGCCACTGCTTATTCAGCTAAGTTTATGTAATATTTTAAGTCCTTTGTTGTTATTTCAACAGTCTTCACAGCATCTTCACTAGGAGGAGATTTCAGTGCAAGGAGCCTCTTTCTTTGCTCATCCCTAAGAAGCAACTCCTCATCTGTTCAAATGTTGCTAGGATTGCAGCAGTTCAGTCCCATCTTCAGGCTCCACTTCTAATTCTAGGTCTGTTGCTCTTTCCAGCACTCTAGTTCTCTGCAGTGATTTCCTTCGCCGAAGCCTTGAACCCTTTAAAGTCATCCATGAGGGTTGGGATCAACTTGTTCCAAACTCCTGTTAACGTTGATATTTTGACCTCTCCCCATGAAGCACGAATGTTTTTAGTGGCATCTAGAATGGTGAGTCCTTTCCAGAAGGTTTTCAATTTACTTTGCCCAGACCCATCAGAGGAATTACCACGACAGCCACAGCCTTATGTAATGTATTTCTTAAATCGTCAGGCTTGAAAGTCAAAATTACTCCTTGACCCATGAGGCGCAGAATGGGTGTTGGGTTAGCAGGCAGGAAAACAACATTAATCTCCTTGTACATCTTCATGAAAACTCTTGGGGTGACCAGGTGCATTGTCAATAGGCAGTAATTTTTTTTGAAAGGAATCTTCTTTTAAGAGCAGTAGATCTCAGTGGTGGGCTTAAAACATTCAGTATACTGTGTTGTCAACAGATACGCTGTCTTCCAGGCTTTGTTGTTCCACTCCTAGAGCACAGGCAGAGTAGAGTCAGCATAGTTCTTAAGGGCCCTAGGGTTTTGGAGATGGCAAATGAGTATTGGCTTTAACTTAAAGTCACCAGCTACATTGGCCCCTAACAAGAGAGTCAGCCTGTCCTTTGAAGCACTGAAGGCAGGCATTGACTTCTCTCTAGCTGTGGCAGTCCTAGATGGCATCTTCTTCCAAGATAAGGCTGGTTAATCTACACTGAAAATCTGTTCTTCATTGTAGCCACTCTTATTAATTAGCTTAGCTAGGCCTCCCGGATAACTTCTTCAAGCTTCTACATCATCACTTGCTGCTTCACCTTACAGCTTTATATTGCAGAGATGGGTTATTTCTTTAAACCTCACGAACCAATCTCTGCTAGCTCCATCCATTTCCTTTTCCCTGCAGCTTCCACACTTCTCTTAGCCTTCGTAGAACTGACGAGGGTTAGGCCTTGCTCCGGATTAGGCTTTGACTTAGGGAATGTTGTGTCTGGTTTGATCTAGCTAGACCATGAAAAGTTTCTCCACATTCGCAAGGAGGCAGTTTTGCTTTCTTACCACTTGGGTGTTCATTGGAGAACACTTTTAATTCCCTTCAAGAACTTTTCCTTTGCACTCACAACTTGCTTAATTGTTGGGTGCAAGTGGCCTAGCTTTTGGCCCGTCTGACCTTTTGATATGCCTGCTTCACGACAATTATTCACTTCTGGCTTTTGATTTACAGTGAGAGATGTGACTCTTCCTTTCACATGAACACTTAGAGGCCACAATAGGGTTTTTAATTGGCCTAATTTCAATATTGTAGTATCTCAGGGAAAAGGGAGGCCTGAGAAAAAGGAAGATGAATGGGGGGAAGACTGGTTGATGGAGCAGTCAGAACACACACTTATTGATTAGGTTTGCTATTTTGTGTGGGCACCGTTCATGGTGCCCCAAAACAATGACAGTAGTAACATCAAAGGTCGCTGATCGCCGATCACCGTGGCACACGTGATAGTAATGAAAGAGTTGGAAATACGGTGAGCATTGACGGAGTGTGGCATACGGACGCGAAGTGAGCAAATGCTGTTGGAACAACGGTGCCGATAGATCTGCTCTACACTGGCCGGGTTGCCAAAAACCTTCGTTACCTGTGAGCGCACTTGACACGTTATCTGTGAAGCGCCATAAACAAGGCATTCCTGCTTGTGTAAAAGGAGTGAGAAGGTCTGGGCTTATGTTCTGATTCCTCCACTTACCGGCTAGGTTGCAGTGAGCACGTGCCTCCACCGCTCTGAGCTGCATTTTGAAGGCCTGTTGTAAACTTCTCTGCCACCCTGGCTGGTAGACAGAGCACAGGGCTCTCTGTTCAGTCACCAGCATAGTCTGCCTTTCCGTGACTAAGCAAGCAAGCCTCTGGCAGCAGGACTTGTTTTGATTGTCACAGTGACAGGGGATGCTGCCAGCCATTAGCAGGCGGGGAGCAGGGACCCTAATTGTCCTGCAGTGCGTGAGATAGTCTCCACAATGGAGAATTGTCCTGCCCCAAATACCAGTGGCATTCACACTGAGAAATGCTGGATTCCAGCGATTCAAGAGGGGTCTCTGGTTCAGTCACAAGGTTCAGTCACAAGTTATTTGAGGTGCTGCTTCCCAAGAGACCAAGACTGCTGACTCATTTGAGGTTCAAGGACGTCACCTTTGTGGGTGCCACCTTTTCTAATATTTCTCTGCTAGCATGGGTACTGAGTCTTATCCCTAAGGTGCCACACAAATATCACCAGCTTTCCTATTTACACGGCCTCCTTGCTCTTCCATGCCGTCCATGGTCCTCCAGCAGGGCCTTTGCACTGGCTGCAACTTCTGCTTCGAGTGCTTCCTCCAGGCAGTTCTCCCTCACCGTCTTCATGTCCTTTCTCAACGACACCTCTCAGTGGGGCCTACTCTGACCACCCTGTTTAACGTGGCACCCCCTCCGACACTTCTGGTTTCTTCTTACATTGCCTTTTCCACCCATAGTACATGGCATCTTCTGAAATATTATATTGTCCATATATTGATCATGTTTACTTTTTGCCTCTCTCTACTAGTATGTAAATTCCATAAGGGCAATGGAGTGTGTGCGTAGGAGTTGAATTCACAAGTATGTTCTAGGCCCTTAGTGTCCAGTGCCTGGCACACAGTATAGCTGCTCCATAGATATTTGTTGAGTGGATGAATTATCAGCAATAAGAGCTAGACAATCTTTTCTTATAGAGTTAGAGGGTCTCGAATATGAAGAAATAAGAAAAGATTTTAAAAAGAAACAAATTTGAGAAATACCTAGGGCCTGGGCGAAGAAAACTACATGTTACAGAGAAGCATGAGAGAAGACTGGATTAAATGAGGAGATAGGATGTTGGTTCTTGATGGACTGATTTAGTATTAAAAAGAAAGCCATAATGTTCATACAATTTTGATAAGGATTTTCATGAGGGGTTTTGAACTTGACAAAAATGGTCCCAAATTCTTTGGGAGAATAAAAACTAGAAAAGCTGGGAAATATAAAAGAGAGTAACAAGGAGAGGCACACCTCAGCTTTATTGAAACCAACAATAAAAGTAAAATAGTTAAAACAGTGCCCTACTTGTGCATGAGTATCAGACAGAGCAACGGAACAGAGTAAAAGCCTCCGGGAAGAACACAGACACGCACAGATCTAGAATGGGATAGAGGGAGTATTTTGAATAGGGAAAAGTAGAAGTAGCTAACGTTTATTGAACATTATGTATTATTGCCTATTTTATTTACTTCTTGTGTCAGTGCTATGGACTATTACTACTCATTTATTATAGACAGAGGAATGAAATTAGGTGCAGTTGCTGCTTGAAGTCACCTGGTTGGTGCATTACAGAATCGGGACTAGAACCCAGACTGAACACCAAAGTTCATGCTCTTAATCTCTACCCCATGTGGATGAAAGACGCTGAGATAGTGGCTAAATATTTGAGAAAATGTCACACACGGATTTAAATGTAAAACATGAAATTGTAGCAAAGATTTTAGCTTTAAGTATTTTTATAAAAATATTTTTCTACTAAAAATTTGAAGCCACATGAATTTCATTTCCTATTTTAAAATAATTATATATTTTAAGAGTAGATATAGCTACAAATTACAATTCTAGGTAATTATCAAAAAAAAATGAGGTAGAGGAATACTAAAGTATCTGAGAGCTTATTCGCAATTTAGGCAAAAAAGATATTTTGTAAAATAGTGTGTAAAAAAGTGTGTAATAGTGTGTAAATAATAGCGTGTAAATATGTAAAATAGTGTGTAAACATACTTTTCTATAAAAAAGTATGTTTATAAGCATCAACAAAAGAAGGCGACCCCTACCGGCCCTCTGCAACCCAGGGTGGGACAAAGGTGTGTTTATGGTTGTGAGTGCGTGAGACATAGAGTTTATTTTTGTTACTAGTATTATGTTTCATACGAACAACTGTAAACCACTTGTGCCACGCTCCGTATCAGCTGTATGCTTCTGAAAGAAGGCTAGTGCTGGCAGAAATCTGTGACTGTGTTCCTCTCTTGTGGGATGGTTTGCTACCAGTGCCAGACAGAAAGTGGCACCCTGGTACCTTGCAAAAACGGACGCCCAGCTCTCCTTTGTCCACAGTCACTTCTTAACCTGTCTCCCCTGTCACCAAGCCAAAATAACAGCCTGACTTCCTTTGCTCCCAGTTCCCACAGGGTTTTCCTACCTTCCTTGACTTGACAGGTTAAACCCTGTAAAAGACAAATGGGAAGCCTTGTTAACTCTCTTTTGACTCTGCCTTGACTTGGAGTGTTTGAAAGTTCAGGCTGGTTAATGATGTCTGTTTTCACAGGTACTCAACTGGAAGCCTGATTCCTTACCCAGGTGTCAGGTCGAAGGGAGGCCTTTCTTCACGCCAAGCCCACCAACGAGCAGGGGTTCAGGCACCGGCTCCCTGCCCTACCCGGGCCTCTGGGCAGGGACGCCTGGGAGGGCGGTGACAATGACTGTGCTGACATTGACTGCTCTCAGTTTCTACCTCTCTGCAAACAGCACTCAGGACTCTGAGTGCTGATTATTTAATATGAGTCGGCCTGCCCGGTTAAAATATGTGAACCCGGCAAGATCAAATGGCTCAGCAGAGGCTGGATGTTATTCACCTCGGTGTCCTCAACACTTTGTACGCAGTGTGATGTTGAGGAAGGAGCCCTCGGCTCTGGGGATTCCCCAGATCTTGGTTGGAATCCTTACTAGCTTGGTAACTCTGACTTAAGCTTTTTAAGCTTCTCCTTTATTGTCTATAAAATGGGTCTAATGATAGTCACCCAATATGAGCATAAGCAAAACTATGTATATGAAGGACGTGTCTAAGAGCGCGGAAGGTTTTTTTTTTTTTTTTTAACTGCTGTCCATGGACCAGCGGACAGGGTTAATGGTTCCAAGTGGGTGGAGAGAAATACTCCCCTGTAGTAATTCAGCTTTGCCACTAGGAGGCGTGAGAGCTCCATGATTGATTTTTTTTCCCCTCTTTTTCCATTATTCAAAGTTCATTTGCAAAATTCAACCTTTGCAACTTTACATTTAATTTATTATTTATGAGTCGTTGACTGGCCTGTTCCTGTATTCCTTTTTTATTTAAATTATTGTCATTAAAATTAAGACAGTGTAGCCAGCTAGTAAAACATTGACTCCTTTTTGTCTGCCCCCCATCTCCATTTGGGGTACCAGCCCTGTTACTTGGGTACCTGAAGCTTAGCCTTCATTCTGTTCTGTGTACTTGTTCTGTGTATACTTAACACCTGGTGTCTTGGTCCGAAGGTTTGGAGTATTTGTGGGAAGGACGGTGAAACCTGTGTTGATCCACTACCTTTCGTGTAACCAAGGAGCGCCAACTCTGGCTCCAGACCCGCGGAGGCTCCTTGTGTTTTCTGTCTTAGAAAAAGCATTCTGAGCTCCGTGTTTGTTTACTGTCTCTGGTTGCGATCCCTGAGCTCTAGCAGTGCCCTTCCGGTCTGAAGGGCTGGGTGTGAGCCTTGCACGGGGCCTCTTAGCCTCACAGACACGTGTAGGTTAGGGAAAGCCTGCAGGGCCAGGAGCCTGCGGTTCAGAGGGGCGTGGGGCTAGAACCTTGGGTCTTGGGTTCTTTGTGGGCAAAATAAGAGGATTGGGCTGAGTGTTTTCTAAGACGCTTCTAACTCAGACATTTCACAAGTTCACGTCCAGAGGCTATGCTCACAGCCCAGGTGTGTGAATTCCAG
Source organism: Desmodus rotundus (assembly GCF_022682495.2). Classification (NCBI taxonomy): domain Eukaryota; kingdom Metazoa; phylum Chordata; class Mammalia; order Chiroptera; family Phyllostomidae; genus Desmodus; species Desmodus rotundus. The sequence goes on from NC_071387.1 coordinate 21,371,536, forward strand.
TTACGAAGAGCAGATAGAGAAGTTGCAAACCCCAGATTTATGGGTGTTGTGGCAACTCAGCGCTGGGAGACACATTGGGGTTTTCTCGCAGTAGTGTCCTGCCTTGGAACGAGCTGTTCTGATGGGCAACCCAAGGACGCATCAAAGGCTCCAGCTCCCCTGCTTGGCTTTGGGGACCGCAGTTCTCCCTCGCACATTCCTGTGATGTCGGGACAGCGTTAGCATTTACTTCTTTTTGCTAAGCAGGACAGCGTGCCACAAGAAGGCAACGGTTATGAATGTTCTCATGGAAGTCAGTGGCCAAGCTGGGAGGAGAATTCATTTTTCTGGCATATGTTAGGCACTTGGTACTGACTGCAGCCAGAGCACAGAGGAAAGAGTCCGCGTCTCAGAACAGAGCCTGCCTGGTTTAAATCCTGCTTGCCATTTACTGGCTGTGTGACTTCAGACAGGTAGCTAAACCTCTCTGAGGCTCACTTCCCTACCTGTAAAATGGGATAATGATACCACCCACTGCATAGGGTTGCTTTTAAGGATTGAGAAGAGGGTATAACTGAAAGGTACCCATGAAATATGAGATTATTTTTATTTCTTTCACTTTGAAGCAAAAGAACAAAGAAACATGTTTTTTCTATCCTGAAACGGGAGTTCAGGCAGGGTGAAAAATGGGACAAAATAACTCCAAGAGCAGCAGCAGAGTCTGCATTTGGATTAACTGAAAATAAAAAGGGACAAGTGATAGGGATTATTTGGGAAAAATTCACAAGACCTGCTAATGTCCCTGAGCTGCTCAAAGATGGGAACATGGGAATCGAAGTCATCGAAGATTCCTGAAGGGCCAGATTGCTGAGACCACCTCAACCCGGTGACCATGGCTTCTTGTCTCCTAGTGTCCACGGCCAGAATATTTATGCTCTTTCTGACCCTTCTGCCTCACTGGGCCGTGTGAATGGGTCTTGAGCACCTCTCACAAGCCAGGCCTGTGTCACTGCTGGGGACATAAGGAGGCCAAGGACAGGTCTGATAGGGAAGACCTGGGAGAAGGGGCAAGTTCAGTGTCCCTAGAGCAGAGGGCCCCTGCCACAATTTGCCTGTCCCAGTGAGGAGAGAGGCTTGGGGAGCATCCAGCTTCTGGCTGTGTCTTCCAGATGAGGGCTGGGGGAGACCTGGGCAAGGCGGTAGTGTTTAGGCTGGGGGTGGTGACTATTGAGGACATGGAGAAGGTCACAGAGGGGCCAGCAATGAGCAGAGAGCTGGCTCATGGGGAGCAGTGTGCTGCCTCTTGGAGCTGGGGAGGAGGAGGCAGTAAGGATTGTTGGAAGAGGCTGTTCCCCCTTTCTCCTTGCTTCTCATGCCCAACACAAGGGTCCAGATTATCTTATAGGGAAAACTTAAACCCTGATGGAAAAGCCTTCTTTGGAAGCCTGTAGCTCTAGGAAGACCATTTAAACGTATCAGTGTCCCATTTTAACTTTGACCTTCATGGTCTGACAGCCTCATCTTAGATACCAAAGGAAGTGTCTGAAGGAAGAATGAGATCAGCAGGGAGCAGGCATGGTGAAATCCATAGCTTCTCTCAGGGACTATTGTGAACTGACTGAATTGGCAAATGTTTGGGGAAAAAAAAGTTAGCACTCAAAGCGATGAGTTTCTGCTGAAAATGACACATTTGCTATCTCCAGTAGCAGAGAAAATTGGTAGAATGCCTTAGGAGAACAATATGGCAAAATGTAGCGACAGCTCTGAAGATGAGTGTGTCCCTGGGCCTGCTCCTGGCCCTGAGTGCCATTCACCTACCCCATCAGGGAATGGAAGGAATTGGCCCCATGGGAGCAGCTCCCCAAGGAAGCAGCTCCCCGCGGGAGCCACGTGGGCTGTGTGTGCACCCTGCTGAAGGGGTGTCATTCACAAATGCAAGGGCAAAAACGGCATCCCCTGGAGTGGGGCGCTGCTGTGGTCTTGAAAGCAGGGACTTTGCCTCGTTCACCCCTCGACTCCTGGGGGCCTGGAGGTGCGTCTGGCACACCACAGGAGCTCACCAAATACTCCCTGGCTCGCTGTGGCACGCCGGCGCACGAGTCCACTGCCCAGAAATTTTAAATGATCATCATGACGATAGCGCAGAAACTCACTGATGCTGAAACTTTAACCAGGAAAAAAGCAAGACTTAACTACCGCTTCTGTGGTGTAATTACCACCATGTAAAATTGTGTGTGGATATGAAACCAGGCCGGCCTGGCATGGAAGGGGCAAAAATGAAAATAATTACTTTAGTGTGCTGAGATTACTAGCCATCGCTTTGCAATGTGAAGATATTTTCCAAATAAAGTGAAGTCAGATTTTTCCTTTTTTTGACCACACATTTAAGGTCGATTTAAGAAAAACAAGGCAAGACATTATTAGTTGTAGAATTGGATTTGAGAAACTACTTTATTTCACAACTTTCTTTCTCCCTTGGAGTTCATAAAGGTTCTTCGAGCATCTGTAATCCATACTTCGTAGCCTCAGTCCTGGGCAGTCACCCGACTGGAAAGCAAAGGGACTGCCAGGGCGGAAACTGAGAAGAGCGCTTTGTTTTCAGCGTCGACTGTGAGAACGCATGCAAACAGACTATAAAGAACCACAAAGAGAAAAGCAAGCCCTGGTTAGTTGGAAGGTTTAGATTCACTAATTGACCAGGAATAGAATTTCCCTAATGAACTGATGGTGTAGGGAGGGTGAGCAAAATGAGGCCCCAAGGTCACTAAGCCAGAACTGGCTTTGCCCCAGAACATTCTACCCATTGGCCCGTTTCCGCCTCCGCCTCCACTCTTCCCCACTGCAAAGGATGGATGAGTTTCTCGTGGTGGGAATGGAACCCGAAGTGAAGCTTTCTGGCTTCCTGTCCCCATTCCACAAGGGACTCTGCGTTCCATGGTGGATGATGCGTTCCTTTTCCATGTCCAATTTTCCCCATCTCTGGCTGGCTGGTAGTGCGAGTGGGCACTGAGTGCCCAGAGGCGCTGTGTATAGCAGTAGTTCTCCATGTGCGGTGGGCACCAGGATCACCTGGGGAACTTGGTGACACATGTTCCTGGGCCCTGTCCCCGGACATTCTGCCTCAGTGGGTCTGGGCATGTGATTTCTGACCAGCCCCCCGGGCATTGTTGATGCTGCCGGTTGGGGGACCGCTCTTGCAGTAGTTCTGGGGTACCGCTTACCCAGGTGGCTTCTTATCTTCCAGCATCCACGGCAGGAATGTTTGTCCTCTTTCTGACCCTTCTGCCTCAGTGGGCCGTGCGAACAGGTCTTGAGCACCCGTCATGAGCCAGGCCTGTGTCACAGCTGGGCACACTAGGAGGCCAAGGACAGGCCTGGCCTCCACGGTCTGATAGGGAAGACCCAGGTGAAAAGGCTAGTTCACTGTCGCTAGAGCACAGGGCCTCGGGTGAGGTCTGCCTGTTTCAGAGGGGCACCTAGGTAAGGATTTGCCTCCCCTGTGACGTTCCACACCTTGGAGCCCCAGGTCCATCATCAGCAGGATAAACTTGCCAACACCTCTCAGGGATGCAGTCAGATTGCTGGGGTTCGGATTGCCCCCCTTCCTTCCCCTCCCTCCCTTCCTCCCTCCCTCCCTCCCTTCCTTCAATTGAAGGTCAGGAGCAAGTTACTTAGCCATCTTACGACTCAGCTACCTTGCCTGAAACTGAGATGATGGTAATGGTGCCTGCCTTGCAGGTAGGTTGTAGTGTGGTCAGTGAGATTGTCCTGTGAGGCATTAAGCTCAGGCCTGCTACCCATTGGGTGCTCAGGAGGCATGCACTGTTGTGAGGACTGGAAAGATAAAGCGGAACTTTTTAAAGTTTGTACTTTACGCCTCCCACACTGTGCCCGTGCTGCAGTGAGAGAGCACTTTCATTCCCCTCACAGTCCTATCTTACAGGTGGAGAGTAAATGATGTCCTTGCCCAAAGTCTCACTGGTCATGTAGTGGGGTCAGGATTAGACCTCAGGTCTGGGGGGCGCCATGGCCTGTGGTGCACCTGGCCTCTTACTGTCGTCCCGATGAAATATCAGAAACCTAGGTCCGCGCCTCCGGTCCTGGCCCCTCAGGAGCTTCTGCGGTCCCTGGTGGAGGGGCCATGGTTCTGTTCCAAATGGACCCAGCAGCCACCATCTAGGCTGGCGAGGAAGGCTCCCTGGCTTGATGGCTCAAGGCTCCATCTATCTGCCACTGTCGTCAGCCAGCCCTGCAGTCTGCGTTGGCCCTTCCCAGTCTCCATCACCGTCTCCGTCGGGTGACCCCAGCCGTTCAAGTAAGCCAAACACCTCCTCCCAGGGGTTCCTCTGTTCTTTTCCCCATTCTAGGAACAAGGGCTCAAACACCTCCTCCCAGGGGTTCCTCTGTTCTTTTCCCCATTCTAGGAATGAGGGCTCAAACACCTCCTCCCAGGGGTTCCTCTGTTCTTTTCCCCATTCTAGGACCGAGGTCTCAAACACCTCCTCCCAGGGGTTCCTCTGTTCTTTTCCCCATTCTAGGACCAAGGGCTCAAACACCTCCTCCCAGGGGTTCCTCTGTTCTTTTCCCCATTCTAGGACCAAGGGCTCAAACACCTCCTCCCAGGGGTTCCTCTGTTCTTTTCCCCATTCTAGGACCAAGGGCTCAAACACCTCCTCCCAGGGGTTCCTCTGTTCTTTTCCCCATTCTAGGACCAAGGGCTCAAACACCTCCTCCCAGGGGTTCCTCTGTTGTTTTCCCCGTTCTAGGAACAAGGGCTCTAAGGCTCGGAGGACTGAATTGACCAGCTAGGAGGTCAAACAAATGGGAGGCGGCAGAGTCCCCATTCGAGCACAAATCAGCCTGATTGAAAAATCCACAATTTCTGCATCTTATCAGGTTATTTCTCCTTAAGGATAGAAAACACTTGGTGTGGTGCATGGCATTTTAGGGACTTAAGATTTTTTATTCTTTCAATTTTGCTTTCTGTTGGTTTCAGGTGTACGGCTTAGTGGTTAGACAATCATGCACTTCGCATAGCGTTCCCTTGATATTCGCCGTCCCCCGACTGGCACCACACATGGTATCTCAGTATTATTGACCGTATCTCCTACGCTTCACTTACATCCCTATGACTATTTTTTTAACTCCCCATTTGAGCTACTTACTCCCTTTACCTCTTTCAGCTGGTGCCCCAACCCTCCCCCCACTCTGGCAACTACCAACTAAGTCGCTCTCTGTGTTTATGAGTGTGTTTCAATTTTATTTGGTCTTTTATTTTGTTCTTTAGATCCCACATATAAGTGAAATCATGTAGTATTTGTATTTCTCTGATTGACTTATTTCACTGAGCATAATACCCTTTAGGTCCATCCACGCTGTCACAAATGGTAAGATTTTGTTCTTTTTTATGGCCAAGTAATGTTACATTTTATATACACATAAACACACATAAACATGTGGTCTGTCCAGAAGGTATTCAGCCATGTAGTATAAAAAATTGAGACATTTATTAAAGAAGATACAAGACTATTATACATAGAATATTATACATAGGACAATGACACCTCAGTCCCCTTCAAAGTAGGCACTTTGGAACCTCACACAGTTCTCCCGGTCGCTATCAGCTGCCCCATTGTATTTTCCTGAATCTCACTGACAGTCTGAAATTTCTTCCTTTTAGAAGGTGATTTCAGTTTTGGGAAAAGCCAGAACTCACAGGGCACTAAATCTGGGCTACAGAGGGGCTGAGTCACCTGGGTGATTTGATGTTTTGCCAAAACACTCTGCACGAGATGTGATGCATGAGCAGGCGTGTTGCTCTGATGAAGCTGCTAGTCACCAATTTCCCATAGCTGTGGCCTTCTGAATCATCCAAATAGTTTCCACAGAGGAATGTTGAAGCTTAATGCAAAATTTGACGCAGATTCGTTGCTCTACTCATTCAGTCACTTTGAATGTGACGGCCACAGGGTACACATATTCACTTAATGGTGTCTACCACCCCCACTGACTAGTACAGTGAAGTCATCATTGTTCACACACGTGCATTCCAGTCCACTCTCCTTGGCTGCCAGGTTACATCAATGTCACGCAAACCACTCTCGTTATATTAACAATGGCTGGACTTTTTCTGGACACACCTTGTATATATCTCACTGCTTTTTTATCTCCTCATCTATTGATGGACACTTGGGCTGCTTCCATACCTTGGTTACTATAAATAATGCTGCAGGGAACATAGGGGTGCAGATATATTTTCGAATTGTTTCAGGTTTCTTTGGATAAATCCCCAGAAGTGTTAATTGCTGGGTCGTAAGGCAGTTCTATTTTTAATGTTTTGAGGAAACTCCGTACTGTTTTTCATAGTGGCTGCACCAGTCTGCATTTAGGGACTTCACATTTTAATGGGTAGGATAGGGTAGGTAGGTAGGGGGGTGGGGTAGGGTAGAACAGAACAGAACAGAATAGAAAGTATTTTCCCTCAGACAGGCTTAATAGAGAAGTTGTGGTTTAATAAATTATATCAGATTCTCCTCTTTTCCACTTCCCTTTCTAATATTTAGTTCCACCACGTACCCCATAAAGATGCTCTTATGAACTTCCCTGGACACGCTTAAAGAATTATTTGAATAGCATTTTAGTATCTGTAGACTCTCAAAAGAAATTCTATTGAAGCCACTACTTACTGAGTACCTGTTACGAGCCAGGCACTGTGCTGTGTGTTTTCCTAACATCGTCTCATTTAATCTTTGAAAGCCTTTTACCAGGGAGGCAGCATCAGTCCCAAACTGAGGCCCAGAATGGGTAGGTGTCCACAGCCAGAGCAGATTTTTAACAATGGACCTCATTCTAAAGCTCTTGTTCTTTGCATTTTTTCAGGCTGCTTCTCAGGAAATGAATGGGGTTCATGCCACAGTCAGGGGGTAGCTCCTTGGACTACAGCTCTTTGACTCCAAGCCCCAGGCTGTTTAAAAAAAATTTTTTTTAATCCTCACCTGAGGAAATTTTTTTCATTGCCGTCAGAGAGAGAGAGAGGAAGGGAGAGCGAGAAACACCCATGTGAGAAGGAAGCATAGACTGGTTGCTTCCCGTAGGCACCTGGACCACAGATGGTAGCGCCCGGACCCTGATGGGGACTTGGGGATTGAACCCACCACCTAGGTATGTGCCCTGACTGGGAATCCAACCTGCAACCTTTCGGTTATGGGACGATGCTCCAACCAACTGAGCCACACTGGCCAGGACCAAGCCCCAGGCTCTTTTTTTCCTTAGTTGTTTAATCTGACCAAGTTCCCTTACATGGGCCTCTCTCATCCTTCTAGGCTCAGGTGCACACTCTCTTCAGAGGCCTCTTGGGACCCCTGTACCCGAGGAAGTTTCCCCCCACCCCGCCCCGCCCCGTCCTCTACCACCACCCCTATGCTGTAGTGTCTGTTTTGTTCATCGTCTCTTACCCCTACTGGACTGTAAACTCCACGAGGGCAGGGATGATACCGCTTTTTAAAACTGCCTATCCCTTGCCTCATCAACTGCCTGCAAAGATTTGTTGTCTGAATGAACGAATGAACGAATGAATGGGTGGGTGGATGGCAGCTGTGGTGTAGACCATCGTTGCCCGCCTCTGCTATTGCTTACTAAGTGACTGTTGTTACTCAGATCCAGTCTCCTTAGCCATAGACACAGAGCAATGAATCCCACCTCACAGAGTTGTTGTGGAGAAGAAATCAAATAACAGATATGAAAGGGCTTTGCTATAAACCATGTAATGCTGAGCATATGTGAGGTGAAGAGGAAATACCGTATTTTTCGGACTATAAGATGCATCCCCCCCAAATTTGGGAGGAAAATGGGGGTGCATCTTATAGTCCAAATGTAGCTTACATTTACATTGGTGAAATATTATGTTATTTATGCTATTAAATATTTTACCCCATTTTTTGCTTCAAAATTTTTTTTTCCTATTTTCCTCCTCTAAAACCTAGGTACGTCTTATGGTCCGAAAATACAGTAGTTCCCTCTTCACTGTGGGGCTTTGACGCACATCCAGATCAGCTCCCCTGTTCTCGCTCAGCCTTCTTGGCTTTTTCTTTTCCTGTCTGATACATTTCTTGGCCGTGGGGAAAATGTAATGTCACCTTAGTCATGGAAACTAATGACACGCTGCTAAAGTAATTTTAAAGTGATTATACCTGAAATGGTAACAGAAATTTTTCCTGCTCTCTATGAAAGCACCTGGTGCTTTGTCTTTTAGCTACAGGTTTCTTGATTGATTCGACAGGGCTGCTTAAGTTAAGGATCCCTTAACTTAACATTTAGAGACCCAGATTTTATTCCTGGCTCTGTCAGATGACAGACCTTGGGCAACTCCCTTCCCTTCAAGGTAAAGAGAATATTAGGTCTGAAAGTTAGAGACCCTCTAGTCTAGGAAAGACAGGCCAGTGGGCCAAATACAGCCCACCACCCTGTGTTTATAAATAAAGTTTTATTGGGACACAGCCATGCTTATTTGTTGGCATGTTGCCTATGGCTGCTTTCCTGCTATGAAGTAGTTACAACAGAAACCATATGGTATATGAAGCTGAAAGTGTTTCTTACCTGGTCATTTCAGAAGAAGTTTTCTGACTCCTGCTCTAGTCTAACAACCTCCCCTTTCTTTTTAAATATGGAAAATTAATTCTAGAAAGAGAAAGGAACTCACCCAAGATCACATAAAGAATTAGGGAAATCGAAAAGGCAAACACTTAGGAAAGAAAAGTCTATCGTTAGTGAGTATTCTGCTATAGCTCAGAGGCCAGACATATCAATTGTTGCAAGATCATTAAGGTGTATTTGAGGGACTTTGCCCTCCCGCAGTTTACATCTGTCTAAACAAGACAAGTATTATCACGTTTAAATGGTTCCAACGAAATAAGTGCCTTGGAGAGTCTTATACTGAAGGCTTTGTTGGGTAGTGCGAACCCAACAAACTCATCATAATGAGTGTACAGCCCAAGCCTGCATTGCCATTTGTGTTTGTAATAAGCTCTCCGATGTCATGATTCATCTGAACTTCACTAATTTGGAAGTTGTGTTAACTTGCCAACTGACGCGCGGGTTAAATTGATCTTTGCGTTCTGCCCGACGAAATGCTCTCTGAAACAAATTGATAGCGCAGACAAGACTTTTGGGGAGTGGTGTTTTCCAATGATTCTGGAGGATAAGCGATTTTTAGCATTGCCAGATTAGAGGCGTTTATTTGAAATAAATGGTGACTGGACAAATCACAAATCATTTTTATCTCATTAATGCATGTTCAAGGACCTTCTAATTGGAAAACATTCTGACAATGTTCCTGTTTGGATATTGAAAGTTATTTCTCTCAGAATAGTCTGTAACTCAAATTTTCTACTAATTGTGATCATCCTTTCTCTACGATAGGATCCAAATGGAATATCAGTGTGGGAAAAGACCTTGGAAATTATCAAGTGTTTTCTAAACCATAGGGACATTGAAATATTATTGAGTCCTGTGGTGAGAAGTTATTCTCTTTTAACTTCTTTTTCAATCTTTTTTTTTTTTAAATCCTCACGGAGGGAACTTTTTCATTGCTTTTAGAGAGAGAGGAGGTGTGTGTGGGGGGAGAAGGGGGGAGAGAGAGAGAAAGAGGGGAAAGAAGAGAGGGGAGAGAGAGAAACATTGACGTGTGAGAGAAACATCGATTGGCTGCTTCCCATACCCTCCCTGATTGGGGATCGAACCTACCACCTCGGTATGTGGCCTTGACTGAGAGTTGAACCTGGGACCTTTAGTGTGTAGGATGACGCTCTAACCCACCGAGCCCTGCCACTTTTCAGTCTTTTTGATTAGGTGATATTTTCAAATGCGTGCTGAAAGGTCCTTAACACCTCTTTACCAGTTACTAATCTCCTTGTTTCAAAAACAGAGAACAGACCTCAGGGAGCCAGCCCTCAACAGGCAGCATTTCTCAGAGATAATTAAAAGCATTGTTCTGTTTTCACTGCATTTACTTTTACGGCTGCCTTCTGTTCTGGTAAATGACTGTGGTTTCCACTCATGGAAATTCTATGAAGTTTCCTGTTAAAATCAATTTCAAGGAAGAAGAAAAGTGAGAAAGTGAGGCAATTTTAACCAAATATATATTATGTCAACAATGCAGATGATTTGTGGATATGACAAAAATCATAACGTGGTGTATGTTGATATGTAAAACACACTGAAGCGGGGCCTTATTTTATGGCCAAGGAAACTGACTGCCCAGAGTGGGCTAGAGACAGCCTAAGGCCACACCACCCTGGTGTTAGAGCCGAGACCAGGAAAAGGCCCCTGACTCTCAGCTCGCACTCCTTCTGCCACCTGCCTCTGCCACCTGCCTCTGCCACCTGCACCCATCTTGTAGTGGGCGCCATCTACCCACATGTAAGTAAACATTCGGGAATGTGAACTTGTTCTCTGAATGTGAAGTTTTTTTCACCAACCCATCTTGCATCAAAATGTCTGCCTCACGCTGGCTGGTGTGGCTCCGTTGGCTGGAGCATCGTCTCATACACAGAAAGTTTCCAGGTTCAATTCCTGGTCAATACCTAGGTTGTGGGTTCCATCCCCAGTTGAGGTGTGTATGGGAGACAACCAACTGATGTTTCTTTCTCTCTCTCTCTAAAATCACTGAAAAAAAAAAAAAAGAATTGTGTTGGGTGAGGATTAAAAAAATATGTCTCAAACCAGCCTGCCCTGTGGTACTGAAGAAAGCTTGCTGTGATGACGGTCAGTCACACATAGGACTGGGCTCCACGCTCTTGTGGTTATAGTTCCTTCTGTGACTTTCCTCACACATTTAAGAGGCCATCATGTATCATTCTTTGAGAAAAAAGTGGTCATCTTCACAATAATAGCCAGGGAAGTATTTGTATTCCCCCCTTAATGGGGAACTCACTGCTCACTCATGTGGCCGTTCCATTAATGGTGGTGAAAGCAATGCTGATGATCTTCTTGTTGTTCTTCTTGTTCTTTTCCTCCTCTTTCTCTCCTTCCTCCTCCTTCTCTCAATGGGAGCCATACTGCAATTTTAATCCTTTGAAAGTACAGGCATAATTCTAATGAAAGTCTGTCAAATTGCTGGTTCCGAGTTAGATGGAGCAAGCACATTTCATTTTTTTCTCCCCCACGGAATGTAGCCACAAAACCTGGAGAGAAGGCATGGAGCAAATACTTGAGGATGCTAAAAAGTAAATAGTAGTAAGCAGACGGCGCAAGAAAAGAACTCAAAACACCACCAAATAGGGTGAGATTACCATTTCTTGGCCTTTGGTAACTTCCAGTTTGAACTTAAGATAGCCCCAAATCAAGAAGCAGGCATAGGCTTGGCATAGGGAGCTCCCCGAGAAAACCTCCAGTTCTGCTTGAGGAACAGGAGAGGGATCAGTTAACACTCAGAGGAAGGTGCGGGAAAGGGGATCCTGCTCCTCCGTGTCCTCTTTTGAGTCTCTTCTCCATTTGCTTGTGTACTGGTCCTTAGGCTGTCATGCTGTGGCAGCGGCAGTGGCTGTGGCAGTGGGAACAGCTGCAGCAGCTGGGGCCTCAGCACTCCTGGGTTCCCCTCCTTGAGGATCTTCTGGGGCTGGAGGAAATGGCCCAGAGTCCTGAGATTTCAGATGCCCATTTCCTTAGGGCTAAAGCAGCAGAGAGGTGGAGTCCTGAGACCTTAGGGTCCTGATGGGGGTGGTGGGCTGCAGTCAAGGCCTCGGTTTCTGTCTCCCCTTGCAGGAGCAGCCTTGCAGGGCAAGGTGATCGCCTGCATAGTCCCCAAGGTCCTGGCCTCTGGGTGCAACAGAGATGCTAGGCCCTTCCAAGGTGGGGCCCCACCCACTGGCTCTATGTCTCTGGCATCCCAGGCATGTGACACGTGGATGGACAGTTGTCACCTCTTTGCTTTGAGAGTTAAGTGGCGGAGGTAACAAAAGGCTCACTTCTCAGAGTTTTGTGCCAGGATACATATTTCCTATGCATTTTTCAGATGCCACTTGACCCGCCCGAGCCAATAATTGTCCCGAAACCACATACCAGCTCTTATGGCACATGATGACATCGGTTTTTGGCAGTAGCCCTTTAAGGGACACAGTGATTGGCAAATCAGGAGATGAAAGGCCAGATGGGGAAGCCAGGTTCCTGTGTGGGAATGACTGAACAAGGATTTCAGTAATAATAAAATTCCTACCACTTATTGAGCAAATGCTGAGCTAGGCACTATTCTAAGCACTTTTTTCTCTTGTCCTGTTGAATTCTCTCCAACACTTTTAAAGACATGTAATTCTCATTTTTAGGTGAGAAACTGAGGCGCAAAGGGGTTAAAGTATACGCCTAGGGCAAGTAGCCAGCAAGAGGCAGAGCTGGGATTTGATCCCAGGTCTTCGTGATGTTGGAGCCCATGGTCTTTTCAAACTGCAGCAGTCTTTATAAAACCCTGGATTATCGGGACTCGCTGCTCTTGCCCAGATCATACTATTATACTATTCATTAATGCCACATTTGATTCGAGCCCCTTAAATGAGAAATATTACCAATGGAGCCAGGGGAGGACTGACATTAAAAGGAAAAGATTATTACTGGCTCGTTTTTGAATCCTCGAGGCAGCTGTCCCATGGTCCCATCCAACAGACTGGGGGGGCCTGAGGGTTAGGGACTGGGGCTCAGCACGGCCTGGCACCCAAGGGGCTCCCAGTTGAATGGAATTTAGAATTATTTAGATCCCTGAGCCCTGGAAGAAACACTCACTGGAGAGAGGGAAAGTCATCAGGGACAGAAGACATTAATGTTTGAAAAGTGTCATTAAGACGTGTCACAACTGTAATTGAATAACAATACAAAATTAAAATTAAAAAAATAAAATAAAATAAAAAATTAAAAAAAAAGACGTGTCACATTTTTAGATATTACTTGTTTTTTCCCTTTCGTGTTATGCTCCTTTCCCGCCCAGTTTGAGTCCTAACTGTGGTAATTAAGTCATTTGGATAACTTCATCTTACATCCGGTTTCCTGTCTGGAGTCTCTTTCTCTTTCAATCCACTCTATCTCTCACGGTCCTGCGCGGACAGGGGCATCTCTCTCAAATGAAATCCTGATTACACTTCTCCTCACAAACCCCCTCTGTTCTGATAGAGCTCTGGGGGCCCCCTTTCCCCTGGAGGCTGGGAGCCGTTGTGATTGCTTGTTCTCTCTCTCCCAGTGCTTTCCATTGTGCCTGACACAAAGCTCGACATTTTTTTTAATTGAAGGCATTCTTTCTTACTGAAATGTACTTCCCTTTTCAAAAACATTAAAACATATTCCCGGCTATTCCTGAAACTGTCTTGGGTCAGGATCCTTGAAGCAGAGCCTGAGACGGGGATAGTCTTGCATAAGGTTTGAGGGGATGCTCGTGGAAGACAAACCTGTAAGGAAGTGAGAGCAACAGGCTAAGGCAGGGACGCAGCCAACAAAAGAGGAGCTCTCATCTGAAGTCTCGTCTCAGCCCGATCCCGCAGGGACCTCTGGAGCATGCTGAGCACCCTCGAGGCAGGGAGCAGGCCTTCGCTCCTCTGAATCAGCCCGGCATTGACTGAGGGTTCCTCCTGTGTGGGTTTTCTTTTGTGGGGGAGGGGAAGGAGGTACATAACTTCTCATGCCAGGTAGCTCCTGTTTCTGCAGAAAATTCTCTGGAGAAGGGTGTAACAGTGAGCCCTTAGCATCCAACACAGCTTCTGGGGGAATGGGCATGTGAACCAAGGAGAGAGTGGCTGAGCCAGGGGCCCCAACAGCACTAACTGTAAAGACCCAGGACAAATACCACCTTCTCTGTGACTCACTGGGGCAGGACTTCAAAAATTACTGCTTTTTACTATCATAAACACAACTTGCTGCCTTGTTCAACCTGCGCGTACTTACTAGTCATGGAATAGATTGAGATTTTGGAGCCAGATACATCTGGGGTGCCAGTCTAGCTCTGCCCCCCAGTACCTTTGGTGCCTCGAACATCACTTTACCTCACTGAGCTCAGTTTCTGCCTCACCAAATGGCTGTGGCACCACAGGAGCTGTGGGCACACAGCACCTGGCCTACAGGAGACCCCAAAGAGTGATTGGAGACCCCTAACCAATCAATGAATGAGCAACTTGCAATGAAAGTTATGCTTTCCAAAGAGCCACCAGTCCTCACCACTATCGGCTTCCCCCCTACCTGGGTGAAGACACAGAGTCGGGCCATCTGTCCACTTGCAGCTGTCAGTAAATGGCGGGGCTGGGTCCTATCCTGGGACTCCACTGTGGAGGGAAGCACAGTGGTTTTTGCTCTATTTCCCCCTGTGGTTACCACTTGCAGCTCTGATGAAACCCCAGTGATAATTAGATTGGAGCCATATTTATCTAGTTAAGCAAGTGGACCAAGAATAGAACTATTGTAATGTTTGTTGGGCACCCACTGTGTGTCAAGTACGGGGGGAGGCATTTTTGTACCTAAACTCTTCCAATGCTCATAACGTAAATGGGAAATTTCACTCTGACTCAACAGACGAGGAAAGTGAGCTGGTCGCTCAAGGCGCATGTTTATCACGCGGTGCATCACACTCTCATCAGCACTGGGCTGCCTTCCTCGAGGAAGGAGTGAGGGCTCCTGCATTTGTCCTCTGCTGTGGTCTGATTGGACAGTGGCTTCTTATTCAGTCCTCATCATGTGCCTCCTCCTCCCTTGGTGTGTCTCCAGTCCTGCCCAGCGTGGCTGCAGATGGCATTTTTATTGCTGTGGACACAGAGCTAGGCTTTTCCCAGGTAGTGCCATCTGCCTGCCCAGCGGACACATACCGCCCAGGGGCACATTCCATGCACTGCTCAAAGGCAGTGCTGTGTGGGCCCACGTGTGCGGACTTGCCCAGGCGTCCCAGCCCCCAGGCGAGGCCCCTGGGATCAGACAGTCTGTCACAAGGCCTCTCGGGAAAGAGGTTGATGTGGTTGCCCCTGTTCCCTGCCCTGTGCGGTGCCCTGGCGCTCGGAGCCGTGCTGCTCAGTCAGTGGGCTCTGAAAGGCAATGCCCTCCCTTCACTGGTCTGCTCACTCATACGTTCCTCCCCCACTCCCTGAGCATCTGCTCTGTGTCACTCAGCCTTATCCCTGAGGAGCTCAGACTCTAATGGGAAACACGAAGAAGGCAAAAGGCCACTGTAATCTAGTCCGTAGAGAGATGAAAAAGGGTCCAAAATTTACTGTAGCTGCTGCTGTCTTCTCAGGGGAGCGGGATAATCCATACCAGGGAAATCTTTAAGTTCAAAGCATTTCCTTTTTTTGTGGATTCTTCCCTGATGGTCTCAGGCGAGGTTAGCTACTCATTCTTTGTACATTGCCCCTTGTAGTCGCACCCATGGTGATAGATGTCACTTCTATTGTAACTGTCCACATACTTGTCACCATCTGCCAGCAGACTATGAACTCCTCGAGAGGCTGAATACTCCCTGGTCCTTTTGACTTTTGGAAGCAGGGTGGCTTTGGAATGGGAGAAACCCAGCTTTGAATCCCAGAGCTGCTAGATATTACTGCAGGGCCAGGACGAGGGTGAAGTTAGCGAGGCACTCACTCTGGGTGCAGTTTTAAAGGGTCGCCAACAAACTCAGTAATCACGGGAAATAATATCTTAATGCGGTATTTGAAAAAAATGACATTAATGCAAAAATCCACAATGAGCAGAATTTTAAATACAGGCAACCTGACCTTGAACGTGCATGACGTATCTCAATTGCTTCTCTGTCACCCTGGCCTTGTCATTTTACGTTTTCATTAATTTGGATTAACTTCTGCATTAATATTGGCTTAAATGTTTTGCCCTCATGGAGCTCACATTGCAGCGGGGGAGGTCGGTATGCGCAGAAACCTTAAAGGAATGTAACACAGACACCTGCAAAGGCATAAGCCCTCTCCCTGGGTTGCTGCTGTGGAGAGTGGGGTGGGCGTAGGGACACATCACTGAGAAGTGTTGCCGTTGCCCTGGGTCTTGAAGGGTAAGCAAGAGTTCAACAGCCGCTGGGGAGCTGGACGGTGGAAGGGAAGCAGTGGGAATTGCTTGAGGAGAAGCCGAGAAGCGTGGGAGTGCTGACATGTCTGGGGAATGTCAGACAGCGTGCGCTGCTGGGTTTGGGGAGAGCTACTCTGTTGACAAGAGAAATGATTATTTCCATTCTTGATGCATTGTGTTTCAAAGAACATTCAAGTGCAGTGTTTTCCCTACAGGCACTTAGCGATCCTGGGAGTGGGAGTTGGAGAGAGATTTGGGAGTCAGAGGCAGTAAGAAGTACATGGGAGGGAAAGGCATGAAAGAATGTTTCTTTGGGGAGTGATGTGGGCGACCTGGCCCGGACAGAAAAGGTTAGCTGACCTCTGGTCTGTGAGATAGCAGGTATACATTTAGTTCCTTATATAATCGTGCCATTCCATCCTCACAACAATCCTATGTGTTAGATGTTATTACTTTGTTATCTCTCATTTTAGAGATAAAAGACCTTGGTGAAGTCAAGTAACTTGTCCAGGATTACATAGTATGAGAGTCCCTGGAATATAGGAAAGGGTTGAACTCACGGGAAATTGCCAAGGGAGAGATTATAGAGACTAGATCATTTATTCCAAACCTCTTGCAAAAAGGTCACAAGCCTCTTTGGTGGAAATCTGGTGGAAGCCAAGGACATCCCTTCCTCTTCCCCATTCCAAGCACATATCTACACACACCCACACCCACACCCACCCACCCACACACATACTACTCTGCATACAATTTCATGGAGTTCATGGAACCCATAAAGTCCCCTGTGTTATTGTGACTTGTAATAGGAAATACTGTATATATTTGGTTTTTGTCCCTGTTTCTGGCACAGAGGTCTTAACACCCTGGGAATTTTCTAAGTGATAAGAGCAATGAAGGGGTCTTGATATTCATACCCACCTCTTTTCAGAGACACCTGAGTTTGTTAATGGGGTGACTTTTGGAAAGCACCGAAGGATGGGGGCTGATGGACACGAGAACCAACTGTCCCCCTACCTGTAGGGAGGGGAGAGGGGCTGGAAGTTAAATAGATCGCTGATGGCCAGTGATTTCATCAATCATGCCTGTGTAGTCAAGCCTTCAGAAAAACCAGAAAGGGTAGAGTGGAACTTTTTTTTTTTTTAAACCAAGGATGAACCTATATTAACACATCATAATCCGTAGTTACCTTAGGACTAGTTTTGGTGTTGCATATTCCATGGGCTTGGGCAAGTGTATGACATCCACCCATCCTTATAATATCATACAGAGTGCTATCACTGCCCTAAAGATTCTCCACGCTCCATCTGTTTAACTCTCCCCTGTCCCGTCCCTGGCTACCCCTAATCTTTACTGCCTTCATAGTTTTACCTTTTCCATATGTAACAGAGTTGGAATCATATAGTATGTAGCCTTTTCAGATTGGCTTCTTTTTACTAGTCATATGCGTGTAAGGCTTCTCCATGTCTTTTCCTGGCTCAATAGCTCACTGCTTTTTAGCAGTTAATAATATTCCATTGTCTAAATGTAACACAGTTTACTTATTTACCTACTGAAGGACATTTGGTTGCTTCCAAGTTTTGGCAACTACGAATACAGCTGCTATAAATGTCCGTGTGCTGGTGTGTGTGTGTGTGTGTGTTCTCAACTCCTTTGTATGAATACCAAAGAGGGCAATTGCTGGATTGAATGGTAAGATTATGTTGAGTTTTGTAAGAAACCACCACATGTCTTTCAAAACGGCTCTACCACTTTGCATTCCCACCAGCAACGTCTGAGAGCTCCTGTTGCTCCACACTCTCGCCAGCATTTGGTGCCGTCAGTGTTTGGGTTTTGGCCCTTGTAATAGGTGTACAGTGGTATCTCATTGTTTTAAATTTTATTTCCCTGATGACGTATGATGAGGAGCATCTTTCTATATGCTTATTTGCTATCTGTGTATCTTCTTCGGTGAGGTATTGTTAAGCTCTTTGGCCTATTTTTAAAATTGTTTGTTTTCTTATTGTTGAGTTTTAAGAGTTCTTTGTATATTTTTGGATATTAGTCCCTTATCAGACATGTGTTATGCAAATATTTTCTCCAAATCTGTGTCTTATTTTCTCATTCTCTTTATGTTTTTCTTTTTCTTTCTTTCTTTCTTTCTTTTTTTTTTTTGCAAAGCAGACATTTTTAATTTTAACGAAGAGCAGCTTATCAATGATTTATTTCATGCATTGTGGCTTTGGTGTTATATCTAAAAAAGGCATCACTGTATCCAAGGACATCTAAGTTTTCTCCCATGGCATCCTAGGAGTTTTGTAGTGTTGTGTTTTACATTTGGGTCTGTGATCCATTTTGAGTTGGTTTTTGTGTTTTTAAGGGTCTCATTGTGCTTTTAATTTGCATTTCTCTGATGACTAATGACGTTGAGCTGCTTTTTTATGCTACTGACCATCTCTGTGTATTTACTTTTGTGAAATATTTATTCAGTCTCTTGCCCAATGTAATTGGGTTGATTGCTTTTTATTGATAATTGGTAAGGGTTCTTTATATATTCACTTATTTCTGCATAGATATCCAGTGGGTCAGCACCTTTTGCTGAAAAAAACTTTCTTACTGTATTGACTTGGTACTGTGGTAAAAAATCCATTGATACTATACGTGTGGGTCTGTTTCTGACCTCTCTTTTTTCCATTGATTTACTAGTCTGTCTAATGCCAATACCACACTGTTTTGGTTGTAGTAGGTTTTCAGTGAACCTTGAGGTCAGAAAGTGTAAATCGTTCAACTTTGCTTTTGTTTTTCAAGATTGTTTTAGTCATTCTGGGACTTTCGCCTTCCACATACATGTTAGAATCAATTTGTCAGGATTTGATTGGGATATCTTTATTTATAGATTAATTTGGAAGTATAAATATCCAGCAATATTGCCTTTTTAATTCATGAGCCGGATGCTTATCCGTACCCATTGAAGACCCTAGTTGTTCCGAGCGGTGCTTTATAGCTTTTGGTGTGCGGGTCTTGCACATTTTTCACTAGATTTATACATACTTGATTTTTAAAATTCTTATTGTAAATGGCATTGGTTTTAAAATTTTTCTTTTCCTTTTTTTAATTGAATATGGAACTGTAACTAGTCTTTATACATTGACCTTGTATTCTGAATAATTACCGAATTTAGTTAACATACATTTTTTGATCCCATAGGGTTTTCTACACATAGTGATTCTCTCGTGTATAACTACATACTTTCTTTCCAACCTATATGCTTTTTATTGCCTTATTGTGCTAGTTAGGATCTCTAATAAAATGTTGAATGAAAGTGGTGAACAGACATCTTCGCCTTATTCCCGATCTTGTAAGAAAAGCAGGGCCGGGATGGAGGCGTCAGTAGAAACCCTTCGCTTCCTCGCACAACCGAAAGGAGGCTAACTACCAATCTAAAATCAATCAACCACCAGAAGCACCAGAAAATCAAGCTGCATGGAACTCTGACAACCAAGGAATTAAAGAAAAAATCAACCAGAACAGCCAGACTGGTAAGGCAGTGGACCACGTGGGCCAGCAAAGACTTGGTGTGTGGGGTCACGGTTAGCCTGTGACTGGGACCCTTGGAGTTCTGATCCTTTATTGCTCCCTACACCTAGATGTGAATAGTTCATTGAAAGTTCAGCTGGCTTCTCTTTTCTCTCTTTCTGGTGAATCTGTCGTGCCTCCCCCAGGGAGAGTTTGCCAGTTTCTGGAGTTTCATTCATCGGGTTTCTTTATGCCATCACCTCTCTAATGTGTTTCTAAAAAAAAGATGATTTTGTAGTATACCTGTCTTGGTCTTACTGTTTTGATGGGAGCAAGAGTCTCTTCTGACTGTGTCCTAACTAGAATGCATCGCCTTTTAAACACATACCCAGAACTGTGAGTATTAGTATGTTGGTTGTGTTCTTGCTCCAAAGTCCCAAACTTTCATCAACCTCAGTGAGTTCTCACTTATCATCCTCCAAACCTCCTTCCCACCCTATCACTCACTCAGTTGCTGAGTCTTAAAGGCTCACAGAACATGCCAGACTCAGCTTTTGTGTTGGATTCAAAGAGTTCTTTCCTCAGGAAAAGTACTCTGGTTATTAAAGAAAAGAGTCCGGGAAAGCGGATGCTGACGTGATGGTCCGGACTGGGCGCCCTCTAATTTGTGGGCTTTGTGTTTTGAGAAAGAATGAAAAGTTCTAGCCTGTGACACACCCTGCCCAGGACTTGTCAGAGCAGCTAATGTTTATCGGCCCTAATGTTTTTCATGTCCCGTTGCAGGCTGCCTGCCATCTTGTCCCCGGTAAGAGGAGGGGTGACAGCTGGGTACAATAGGAATAATAAAACCTGTCCTGCAAATACCATATGATCTCACCTATAAGTGGAACCTAGTCAACAGAACGAACAAATGAGCAAAGTAAAACCAGAGACATGGAAATAAATAACAAACTGACAGTGACTAGAAGGGAGGGGGGGAGGGATAACAGGTTAAAGAAGGGAAAGGGTCAAGTCAATGACCGTGTATACAGGGCCCGTCGACAAAGACAATGAGGAGGGAGGACTGAATGTGAGAGTGGGGGAGAGCAATGGGGCGGGGGGGGGAATAGGGACAGCTGTAATTGAACAACAATGAAAAAAACCTATCCCACAGGGCTGGTGATGACAAAATGAAGTAATGTCTGTGACATGGGTGGCATGTAATAGGTGCTTAATAAATACAACCTCTTATTACCTTGCATTAGAAGAAAGGGGCTCTTAGAACTGAGGATGAGTTTCCTGTTTTCATGTAGAGACTATGTGGGGCTGTTCAGAACTTGTGTAGCCAGTAAGCCAATTTAAACCGCCCCCCAGCCCTGGATCCAAACCTGGACAGGGAGCTGGCAGGGTGTGCCCAGCAGTCATGGGTTCTCCTCGTCCACCTCGGAGCCTCCTGTGAAGCTCGTCGAAGGGAAGGAGGCACCAGGCGATGAGCTGGGCCCAGGCCTCCAGGGCAGCGGCAACTCTAATCGGGCTCCCACTGAGATGTCTCTTCCGCTTCAGCCCTGGTGGATTCCTGTCTTCATCCTGAGAGGAGAGGGTGCTGTGTGTGAAAACAGTTTTTTTTCCTTTGGTCTAAAACTAGTTTGTGTTGAAACCAGATCTCCAAGAGATGCCTGCATCCCGTGTTCATGGCAACATGTATTCACAATAACCGAGACATGCAAACAACCTGTGTCCACCCCAGGATGAGTGGATAAAGAACACGTGGGGCGTATATACAATACATACAGTAGTCTAATAGTACAATAGTGTATTGTATCTACCTACAATAGGATATTATTCAGCCTTAAAAAAGAAGGAAATCCTAGCATGTGTGACCACACGGATGAATCTGGAGGACTCTATGCTAGGTGACATAAGCCGGTCACAGAAGGATTCTACTTTTATGAGGTGTCTCAATGAGAGTCATAGAAGCAGAGTTGAATGGTGGTTGCCAGGGGGTGAGGGGAGAAGGGAATCATGAGTTGTTGCTCCAGGAGTGTAAATTTCCACCTCTAGAGATCTTCTGTGTAACTTGGTACCCATAGTGAACAAGGACTGCACACTTAAAAGGTTGTTGACAGGGTAGATCTTACATTAGGCATTCTCACTGTGCACGTGTGTGCACGCACACACACACGGGGACACAGGGAACTTTTCAGGGGCAGCACAGGACTCTGGCTGTCTCAGCAGGGGTCCTGGAGGAGTGGCTGACCTCAGTGGGTGGAGTTACTGTCTTCAGCTGGAGCACCAAGTGTCTTTTCAGGGTCTCTCCAACTCAGGGATACCTTCTTTCTCTGGGCTTGGTTCTTCTCTTTTGTTAACGTTAATGAGGTGGACATTTTGGGTGACTAAGAACAGAGATTGGTAAAGTGTTTCAGTTTTATTCACTATTGAATTCATGCTCAAGCAATGTTTTGCTTGACAGTGGAGGAGTTCAGTTGCCTGAAGGGCCCTGGCCCCCCAGAGCTGATGGGGATGGTCCAAGGCAAAGGGGCTGTCCTCATGGTTGCATCTCTTACAGCCAAGGCTGCCCTCCAGTGTCGAGAGGGGCCTCCTCTGACCCTTTTCATAGTTGCTTTGGTGCAGAATTGTGGGTTCAAGGTGAAATTCATTTAGGCTCTTTTGTTTCATTTGGGACATAGGACAAATGTCTCTCTATTAATGGAGATGAACATGTCAGAAGAGCAAACGCACTTCTGACACCAAAGGAGGTCTCTGTGTGGGCTCAGTGGACAGCATCCTCTTTTCTTCAACACAGGCAGGCAGGTATCTTGGAGGAGAGGGGTCTTACCTGGGATTTATTCATTGTTCCTGTGTCCCTCGTGGGCACAGTCTTGTCAAGGCTGCTGCCAGGTGTTTTTGACCCACTGGGGGTTTTTCTGGGGCTCCCTTGTGGCAGATACAGTACCAGCAGCTTTATTACGTGGCAGCATCAGGGGATTTGATGGGGACTGACAGTTGCAGTAGTATTAGTAGCATGAACCAGGTCTGGTGGCTTTGTGAGCATCCATGGACAAAGCCTCTGCCCCTGCTCACTGTGTCCTGCTGGTGGGTGCTGGCAGCATGGTGGCAGGAGACACAGTCACATGCCTTGCCATTCAACAGAGGCCCAAGGGCCAGCAAAGGATGACACAGCAGGAGAAAAGGAAGCCGTGGACATTATGTGGCGGTGCCCCTGTGTGGTCACACTGCCCTACTGGGCCAGAGTGGAAACTTTGAAAGGGGTTCCATCAGTTTGCTAGGGCTGATGTAACAAATGACCACAACTGGGTGGCTTAAAGCAACAGATTATCCTCCCACTGTTGTGGAGGCCAGAAGTCCAAAGACCAGGTGTTGGCCGAGCTGCACTTTCTCCACAGGCTCGAGGGCACAATGTGTTCTTTCCCTCTTCCAGCGTCTGGTGGCTGTTGGCATTCCTTGTGACTGCCTTCCTACCATCTCTGCCTCTGTCCTCACACTACCTTCTCCTCTGTGTGTCTCAAATCTCCCTTTACCTTTTTCTTATAAGGATTATTGTCATTGGATTTCAGGCCCACCCACATAATATTGATGATGGTCTCGTCTCAAGGTTCTTAGTTTAGTTATATCTGCAAAGTCCCTTTTCCCAAATAATGCAACATTTACACATTCTGGGGA
Source organism: Desmodus rotundus (assembly GCF_022682495.2). NCBI lineage: Eukaryota > Metazoa > Chordata > Mammalia > Chiroptera > Phyllostomidae > Desmodus > Desmodus rotundus. Next base: position 21,394,699 of record NC_071387.1, read on the forward strand.
TTTGATGTGGCCATAGCTTTTGGGAGAGCACTGATCCAACCCACTGAAGAGGGTCAGGGTCAGAGATGTAATGATCTGGCTGATGGGGTGCAGCTAGCGAGAGCAGAGTGAGCTGGGTGGTCCTTTTTCACCCCATGCACTGCGTGTGGCCTCATGCATCATCGCCTTCTTCAGCCAGACAACCACCTTGACCCTGAATGCCAAAGCCCCTTCTTGGCCCTGCGCTTCTCACACCAATGTGCAATGATAGACTGTTTGCTAAAGCCTTTCTTCACCGTCTGATCAATGAGCCGTTTGCTGATTCTCAGGCAGCCTTGAGGCCGGCCCATCTTTCCCAGATGATTAGCATATAATAACTACCTCAGTGTGTGTGCTGTCTGTGTGTTCAAAGATTGTCCTCTTGTAGGAAATGACTTGGGGGGCCAGCCCTTTCCCATGTCCCCCGGCCGGTTGGCGTTCTTTCCGCCTGTGCCTAGACGTCCTCTGACAACATTTGCATTTCCAAGCATAGACCAGGGAGCTGGTGGTAGAAGGATAAGAGGACAACTCTGGAGTCAGACCTGGACTGAATGTCGGTTGGGCCACTTGGCTGTGCTGTGGGACTCTGGGCATGTCACTGAGCCTGTGTCTCGTTATCCGGAGAAAATTCCTATTTATAGGATTGTGGTGGGGATTAAAAGAAAAAATGCATGTGTGGTGCCTGGCACAGGTGAGGCGCTTAATAAGTTAGTTCCTTTTATCCTTTAGTTCCTCTCATTTGGGTGTCTTGAGAAATCACCTTCCTGTCCCCCCAAAGACATAACTCATTTCTGATACTTTAGCTCCAAGACAAACACACAAATTGTTCAGCAGCAACCAATTTTGCGCCATGGCAACCTGCTGTTTTTAATTATTTGCCTTTACCCTGTAACAGCTGTGGGGCACTTGGCCTGACCAAATATAATTGAGTCCTGTGACGTGCTCCAGATGTGGAGGTGATCTGCCAGGTGTTTATTTTGAGGATATAATATGGCATTTTAACACACGTAGTCTCTCTCTCTCTCCCTCCCTGCTTCACCTCCAGTGTTCTTTCAGGGAGGGTCCAGGGTCTGGCCTCCAGCTTTAGGCCTGGGCTTTAGAGCCAGTGTTGTGAGTTTGCAGTCTTTTTTAAATCTGGACTTCCTATCTCTTCTGGGGTTCTCCAGCTCCTTGGAGACGTGCTCTGTTAATTAGGAAAATCACTGATACCCTCTCTGAGAAGGAGCCATGCAGTGCCTGGGGGCTTGCCCTGTTCTGCTGTAGTCCAGGTCCAGTTTTCTGGGTTTTCCTTTGGCTGGCCCAGGCCTTGCTTGGTGGCTTCACTGTCAGCGTGGAGGCTTATCTTCCTGTGAGGCAGGCAGCACTCTCTGGCCGGAATGTCAGTGAACAACTAGAAATATATTATTTAGAATCTAGGAGGCCAGCCTTGAACCCAGTCCATGGAGTGGCTCGCTGCAGCAGCTCGGGACTGGGATCCTGTGCTTTCTCACGCTGCGCCCACCCTGGAGCCCGGCCTGGGCCTGGGATCCGGCTGTTCCCGAGTAAAAGTGGGGCAGCTGTTGTGCAAGTGCTGCTTTTGAAAGTGGAAATGTGGTTGTTTTTTTTTTTTTTTTTTTTTTGGTGTTTTTTTCCTCTTCCATAATCTTTGCAAATTTAGGACAAGTCCTTTGGATTGCTGAAGGTTTTTTCCTCCTCTTTTGCATTTGACCAAAACCTTTGGGATAATTTGTTGAAGAAATTGAGTAAATTTGGCTGAGGGTGGCTTGTATGAAAGCAAGTTTAGGCTATTAAATTCTGTTTCACTTTTAACCCAGTCTGGTTTACTTCAGCAGTTATTTTTCTGAGCACCTACCGTAGGCCAGGCCCTCTTCTCAACTTCAAGGAAATGACTATCAGCAAGACAAAATACCTACTCTCATGGAGCTCACCATCTAGTAGGAACAAAAACAATCAGCAAACCAATGAAATATATGCTGTTAGGTTAGCTATGTTACGTGCTAAATAAAAATAAAGCAGGATGAACCCTGGCTGGGTGGCTCAGTTGGTTGAGCATCGGCTTGTGCAACAAAAGGTTGTGGGATCGATTATTCCCAGTCAAAGCACATACTTAGGTTGGGGGTTCGATCCCTGGTTAGGGAGCATATGGGAGGTAGCCTATCGATGTTTATTTCTCACAGAAATGTTTTTTTTTCTCTCTCTTGCCCCCCCTCCCCTCTCTCTAAAATCAATGGGTATGTCCCCAGTTGAGGATAATAAAATAAGAAAATAAATAAAGCAGGATGAGAAAATAGAGAATGTGGATTTGTTCTTTTAGAAACCCCCAAACAGCACATTGAACAAGGTAGAAGTGTGTATTTTTTCTCATGCACAAACAATCCATCGCTGCTAAGCTAGCTTCCAAATCATTAAAGACCTAGCTCCTTTCATCCTCTTGTTCCACCATCCTCAATATGTGTGGCTTGCGTATCATGGCCCTACCTAGCTGCTTCTGCTCCAGCTATCACATCTGCATTCTAGCAGGAAAAAGGAAAGGAAAGAAGGGCCCAGCCCACTCTGGGAAGATAGTTCCTGGAAGTTGCATACATAACCTGTTTTCATCTTTTGGCCAGATCTTAGTCACATGGCCACACCTAGCTACAGAAAAGGCCAAGAAAATTATTTCTCTATTCCAGGTAGCCACACACCTGGCTAAAAATCAGGGGTCTTTTTCATAGAAAAAAAATAGAATTGATATATAGGATAACCACAGTTTGTGAGAGAAAACCTCTTGAGTAGGCATCATTTGAATAAAAACTAGAATGATGAGGGTTTTGTTCAGTTTATTTAATTAATCAAATCACCCAAGTGCCTCCTCTGTGCTTGATATTAGAGACATAAAGATAAATAATAATGTATAGTCTTGTCCTCAGCGCTCGCGATCCAGAACAGCAGTGGCAAGTTGGTGGTATGAAGGCAGTGTCTAATCAGCGGGCACAATTTGTTTGGCTAGTGCGGGTTTTAATAATTAGGACATTTCATATAAAAAGTCAGATTTCTAGCTTTTGGTAAAACTTGAGAAGATTTGGTGATATAGGACCTGCATTTCCACATGACTGCAGCTGAATAGCAATTGACCTTGGCAAGTTGGTCAGGATCACCCGGTTTGCCCCAGTCCCCACCATTCCTGATTGTCACGCTCTGGCTTGTTTTCCCTTTTTCTTTTCCTTTTTAAAATTCATGTTAAAAATCACTTCATTTTTTTTTTCTTCACCACTGATTTTTGTTCACTCTCCTCTCCAAATTATTGGGCTTTTATTTTTTTATGGTCAGATCGCCAGAATTCTACCTCACTGTTCTTTCTACTCCCACATTGCATGTGCCTCATTATCATTAGAAAATGATTTTCCTCAACTATTAATGGCTTGTGAAGCCCAAAAGTTACCTTGGAGATCTGACTTGTTCTAAGAAAAAAAATTGTTTTCCTTTTTTTCTTTGCCCACCTGGCCCCTGTAGGCACTTGAATTAGCAGGAGAGAAACCAATAAGTAAAATGATTAAGATTAAACAGGCTTTATGATTTGGCTTGTTTTACTCACCATTGAGAATCCACATCTAGTTTTTTTTCTCTTCCGAGAACCTTGAATGCCCAAGAGGGTTATGGGAGTTCCATTCAAAATTAATTCTGAATTTCTCTTTTTCTTGATCACGTGATGTGGTGGGTAGCATCAGGCCTTGAGTCAGAAGACCTGAGTTCAGGTTTTGCTCTGTAAGCTAGCTGGGTGAGTAGTCTTGGAAAAGTTCCCTTCCTTCTCTGGTCCTCAGTTTCCCTTCCGGTAAAGAAAAAAAGAGTGAGGGTAGTCCTTCCGGGAAGATAATGTAGGTGGAAAAGATTTGTAAGGTGAAGGGACATCAGAGAAAGCCGTTCAGACTCGAGGCCCCGAAAGGCCCCACCGCGTGCCAGAGGAGTGGAGTGCAGCCAGGCCTGTGGGAATCGGAGCTGGGGCCTGGGAGGCCATTAGAAATTGAGACGGCTGCTTGCTTTCTTCCTCTCTTTGGGACCACGTGAGTTCTTTTTATTTTTTTCCCCTGTTTGAACCAGTCAACCTCTTCTTTGCAGATTGTGCTTTTCCTTATTATTATTATTATTTTGTACAAGGCCACAGAATGGGTCTCTCCAGCCCTAATGCTACGTGACCTTTTAGTTTACCTGTCCACCATCAATTAATGACAGTCCCTGCTTTTCTTCAAAAGCTCAAGAGAACGATTCTTAACTGATACATTGGCTTCCCCTGGCCCAGCTACCTGAGCCCACGGAAGCAGCAGCACATAGTTCCAACATAGCTGCTTAGGCCCAGCCCTGCAGCGGGTGCTGAGTGTAGCTGTTCTTGGAGCAAACGATGTGGCTGGTCAAGGCCACCGAACGTGTCTTCTGCAACACAAAATGTTTAACAATGCTGCGATGATGATTCTGTCTTGCAGGGCTCTGCTGACAGTTCTGGCAAGTGGGCTGGAAAGCGTTTTCTAAAGAGACAAGCCATCTGAGATAACTCTGTAATGAAAACACGATCATTCCCAGGTTATGGACGTGTATACCAAGGTCCTTTAAAAACATGCCACCTTGTTGCTCTACAGAACATATTTAATCTATAGCTGCTGCCAACCTCTCAGCTCCAAAGGAAGGAATGGTGTGCAAAGAGAGACAGGCTGAGGCAGTGAAACGAGCGTTTCCATGGCTACTGGCTTGCGTGTGCATAAGACAAAAGTTTTTGAACTGCAAACATCGATTCATCCAAAATATTTTTTCTCTTCTATTTTACTTGTTTACTTGGTCAGCAGAGAAACAGAGCAGGGAATGTTCTGGTACAAATACATAGCCTGAGGGAGTCAGAACTTTCCTGGCTGCCAGGAACATCCCAAACAGAGCTTTGAGTGTTCAGCAAACTTTGGGGACACTCAGAACCAGCTTGGATAAATGTGGAGACCAGGAACTTGGGTCTCACCCCTGCCAGTCTGCAGCTGAGTGGTGTTGGGTGAATGACTTTATGTCTGTAAGTTTAGGTGTCCCATCTGTAAAAGAAAGAAATGCTGGTTGAATCTGAGTCCTTAATGAGGTTGGTGCTGACAGCGCGTATCAACTAAGATTAGACTCACCTCCATGTGAAAGAAACTCCAGTGTAATTTTAACACTTTAGAGTTTTCTTTTCTTTTGTTTCCTTTCCTTGCCTTCTCTCTTCTCTTTTTTTGAGTAAGAGGCAATGATGATACGATGAAATCACTGGGCACTCAGGCTACTCCTTCCTGTTTTCTGGTCCACCAGTTCTAGAGTATGGCCCTCATCTTCACTGGCCAGGTGGCTGGGAGGACTCTAGTTAGTATATCCATGTTCCAGGCAAGAGGGTGGAGGCTGGTGCATTTCTGTAGTCCCCTCTTCTCGAGTGTGGGCTGAACCTAGTGACTTCTAATGCATAGAATACAGCAAAAGTGATATGATGTCATTCCTGAGATTAGGTTACTGTAGCTTCTCTTTTCTTCCTCTTTTCCCCTTCTCTTCAGTCTTCTCCCTTTATTTTTCTCTTCCCCTCCTTTCCCGTCTCCTCTCCTTTCCCTCTCTCTGGGCTTTCTTGTGCTGGGGAAAGTGAGCTGCCACGGTATGAGCAGCCTAGTGGAGAGGCGCAGGTGGTAAAGAACTGCCACTTGCCAACAGCTGTGTGGCTGAGCTTGGAAGCAGATTCTCCAGCCCCACTGGCACCTTGAGGCAACTATAGTCCTGGCTGGCAGCTTAACAGCAAGCCCGTGAACAACCTGGAACTGAATGTATTCTGCTAAGCTACACCCAAGATTCCTGACCCACAGGAACTTTGATAGAAGAAATGCTTTTCGTTTTTAGCTGCTAAGTTTTGGGACAACTTGTTATGCAACAGTAGAAAACGAATTCACTCTGCAACTGCTTTAGAGGCATTCCGTGAACTTTGGGTAGATGTAGAGATCCCGTGCGGAGACGGCCTACTGGAAAACTGGACTTGGAGCCTCTGGTTTTCCCAGGCGGAGGCAGCCCAGGAGTGGAGTCTGGGCCAAAGCTTTGCTCAATTTCCTATCACTTGGATATTTTCCTAAAATTTGCTTACAGGGAAAGAATGAAACAAGCACTCCATGCATAGGGCACAGCTGACTTAGCACACATTCTCAGAGCCTGCTTTGTACAGGCCATAACCTGACCCTGTGCTCTGGGGCACGGGGCATAGATCTGGCACCAATGTGGCAGATGGACGGGGCTGGCTCCGCTCGCCCTGGCTGGCTCCAGCGTTGCTCAGAAGCAGCCTCTTTGGCTCCAGGGTCTCCGTGGCTAGCACCAACCCTGCTCCTAGGCCAGCACACATGGCGCCTTCGTGCAAATCACACAAGGACGCCCTCCCTTGGGTGTTGTAGCTGTGCCAGAGGGTTGGCCTCAAGCCGGGAGCAGGCTGGCTCTCATGTGCATGTGGCTCCCCGGGCTCTCTGCAGGGCACAGGCTATACCACTGTAGGTGACGACGCTGCCTCCAAGGACCAGGTTCTTGAGCCACAAAGAGGATGGTAAATAAGCCACCTGGTTCTTTTCACAGGGCCGATCTTAACTGTGAAGAGTGGCCTCCTGACAATAAGGTTTTCTTGATTTTTCACCAGGTGTAACTGGAGTGAAAAAAAAATAGATCAGAAAACAGCATTCATAGGGTGAGCCCACTTATTAATAATTATATGCATACACATGTAAACAGATTTCTTGTAGTATTAGTCTTAAAATGCTCATAATCTATGGTAGTGAAAATTTGGGTGGTGTTTACTCCATTTTTTTTCTGTAGTATTTTGTTCTTTTTTAGCCTAAGCATGTATTATTCTTTTAAGCAGAAAATAATAAACTCTCTTTTCATCTTGAGAAAACACCCCTTTCTCTTTCATTTCTAGAGTGCTTTGCAGCTAAATACAATTGCCCTCAATTCCCAGGTGCGGCAGCTGGGGTCCAGAGAGGTGAAGAGACCCACCTGGTCATGGAGAGAACCTTCCACTGCACCTTTGCTCTCTCTCCCCCTGCCTGCCCCACCCCACGCTGTCACCTGTCTAGAGTTTTATCTGATGCCATCAAGCCTACATAACTTGGGCTAGTCATATCCCCTTTCAGTTTCCTCATCTGTGAAATGAGGCTAGGAACAGCATTTACCTCATAGGGTCTTCGTGGGGATTACATGGGGTAATGTGTATGAGACACAGCACAGACCCTCGACCCCAGCATCTGGCTATTCCTGGGTTACTTCAGAGAAGGCATGTGCCCTCTCTGGGTCTGTTCTGTTAAATTCAAACTGTATGGGTTGGACTTGATAATTATTGAAAGTTCTGCATTTCAGTTCTCTGGTTCCAAAATTTTGTGGCTATGATTTCAAGAAGCAGTTGTCATCTGCTCATTCCTCTGTTGAATTAACTCAAAGATTATTCAAGTGCATGAACCACTAAAAAGAGTCTGAGGGAAGGGTATTCCTGGCAGAAGAATAACATGTGCACACACCCCAGGAGGGCTCCTAGGCAACCAGGAATGAGTGACAGGAGAGCCCGGTGCTGGGGGCATAAGCTGGCAGCTCTTTGCAGAACCAGGTTCAGAGCCACAGCCACAGGAATGGCACCTTGCTTCTCAGTGAGCCCGCCATGCCAGGCTGCCAGACAGCTGGGGAATGTCATATGTAGGTGTTTTTAAAGGCACAGCACCTTCTCTTAGCACCAGCTTTAAGTGTCTGCTTTTGATCGGTTGTGTTGGACTCAAGAACACAAGAAAAGTGTCAAGTGCATGCCATGTCGTAAATCAGAGGCCTAGATGTGGCTGTTGCATCTTTAACAAGTACACTGGGACATCTGTGGGAATTCCCTTCTCTGGCCCACATATGGAAGGTGTGTGGGCCAGGAAGCTGCTGGGACGGAGACATTCTGAAAGTCCTTCTTCGAAGCCAGTTAGGGAGGTACAGCTGCATAACTGGGAGCTTGGGAGCACCTGGGTCCCCGGGAGGAGGGGACCCATCCAGCACAGGCAGCCAGCCATTGACATGATCTGGCTGGGGGCAGGGTCCTGGCCTTTATTAGTTAGCTGAAGGCATGCCCTTCGCTCTGGAGTCACTGTGCTCAGCTGCTGTAAGGGGACCGGCCAGCAACCTGGACTGTAAGTGAAGAGTCATGTTTACTCTGCTTTTTGAGGATGGGAATGGCATAGAAGATAAACAAACAAAAGCAAAACAAACACACGAACAAAAAAACCCCACACAGGATGAAGGTTGCTTACTAGTGAAGGATGCTGCCCGCTCCCCCACGCATTTTTATGTCCGTGGTTTTTACTGCTCTGATAAAACACGGATGACCTGCTTTTGGTCTGGAGAGGGCTGGAGTCACGGGGTCTCTGCACTTTATCCCTCGACTCCTGGGGCGCCCTCTGTCCACACAGTTCTTCGCGGGGCTTTGCTAGCATAGTGACCTGGTCAGATTGCCCTTCTTTCCCGGTTCCCTACTGGGCGAAGCGCAGGTGCCCAAGTGTGGTCTGCCCGGCTGTTCACGATCTCTTGCTGACTCTCCCTTCCAGCCTCTTCTCAGGAGGAATCCCACCCCCTCCATTTGGAATCTAGCCTGTCAGGGCTGGAATGGATTTGGATATCATTTAGTTCTTTTTCTTGCTTAAAAATTAGAAAGGATTTTTTTCTTAAAATCTTATATAGAACATCAAAAGGGCAAAGAGTGTCTAGGTGAAGGAGCTGTGGAGGAGGTGGTGGGACTCAGAGACTCACCCATACTTGCACTTAATATCCCTCCCAGAAAACCTGCATTGGCTTCTGAATTTATAGAAGAACTCGAGGGCTTGGTGGAGAAGCTCGAAAATGATTGATTTTATTAAATTCCCTCCTATTACCTGGAGGTTGGGTTGCTTGCCCAGGGTCTCTGAGCTGGTATAGTGCCGACTCAGCTCTCTGAGATGCAGGGACGTTTCCTTGCCTACGTGTCTTTCTGTTCCCACCCTCAAATGTTCCTGCTGTGATTTAGATGGTAAATTCCTCTGAAGCATTGTTTAATATCGTCTCCAGGCAAAGTTCTTTTCACCAGGAGCAACTAAAGGAAGGTGCCACTGACCCCGGCCATCTAGCTCCTTCCCAGTCACTTGGTCTTTAGGGGCTTGAGGATGTGCGCAGCCTGACAGCCAGGTTGCGCCACAGTGGCACCGAGCCCCACAAAGTCACAACAGGCAGCCTCTTCTGTTTTTGAGGGTGTACTGCTGAGCCTCTTGAAACATTCTCCTACTCTCAGGGACTGTTTTCCTCCCAACGAGACTTCTTGACACAGGATCAGGTTTACCTTTAAAATTCTGTCTCTGACGGCTTACTTAGCTTTCCCAGCGTTCTCAGGAATCCTACTGCAGCATCTAGGAATCATGAAGCTGCAGCTGGTCCTCCTTCCCCTCTTCACACACAGTGTCTTTCGGCACCTCTGGCCTATCCAGTTTCTGGTGGGAGTGGGTTCCACTCGCCTTGCTGGATGGGAGGACTCAGATCCTGGGTAGTAACAGCAAGTGTTTCAATTCATGACCAGCTGATTATGTGTGGCGTAGTAAATGGGGCAGGGGTGGCCGAGCTCGGCTGGGAGTAAATTTGGTGCTCAACTCGAAGCTCTGAAAATGGCCTTGCTGACTAGGTGAGGATGACGATGATGACAACCACTGATATTAATTTTGCATTGATTGTGTATCAGGCTTTATGCTGAGCAGTTTACATACATGCTCTTTTTTTTAAAAAAAATTTCTCGTGCAGTCCCGTGAAACAGATTCACTTCATAGGGGAAGAAAATGGAAGCTCTGAGAGGTTAGGTTGTTGCTTATGGCCACACTGCCAGAAAATGGGACAGCCACTAAAGAGAGACTTGATTACAACTCTATGCCTGACATCAGTTCTCTGTTGACTTTCCTTAAAGTCAAGGAAATAGCACGTGCGGTGAAAGAAAGTGACAGCTGAAGGTTCAGTTATGTCGGAGCCCAAGGAAGAATATGGTTTCCTGGGAACCCTACTGTAGCCCCATTTTGGGGGAATGACCTCTGGGGACAGACTGGACAGTCATATTGGTACCAGAAAACCCCGACCCCTGGCCAGAGTCAGTCGGTCCAGAGGTAGACCCCTGACCATGGGCGGTCCGTTCATTGCCTGATGAGCAACTTATCAGACTTTCCACGCAAACTTGAAATAAGATGTGGGAACTGGAGTAAGCTGGTCTTGGGCCCTCGGCCCAAATGATGAGTCAGAGCGGGAAAGAAAACTGAGGTTGGCTTCGCTGTGCGCTTCTTCCCTTCTCCTCTCTTGTTCTGAGATCCGGATGGGAGATGGAAAGGGGAACAGGCTTTGAAATAGAGAAAAGAGATCACGGAACTTGTACTTAATTGCAGAGTCACGATGATTTTGACCTTGGAAAGGCTGAGGAAACCCAAGCCCAGGGAAGCTGTAACTTGGTTCCCCAACCAGTGGGTGGCAGCAGTGGACCTAGAGCCCAGGCCCTACATCCCTGCCAGAGGGAGGGACACTAGGAAAGAGGAAGGAGGGTGGGCTTTCACATTGCATGGAGCTTTTAGAAGGGAGCAGTCTGCTTCCCGGAGATAAACCTGGATTACAGATTGCCCTGATCACATAAGAGGAAGTTCTTAGATCTACTTCAAATGTGAATATTTTATGGTAATCATTACATTTTTGTCTGATTTACCTGTAGTGCTAGTGATATGGATATCTGGGTTTATAAGCATATTTATGTTTTTAAAGAGTTCACGAACTATCCCTCCCTAAAAACTGGGGTGGAGAGGAAAATAAGGAGGCTAAGATAAAGCAATGATTTCAAGCTGAGCCGAAAGAGATTTCCTTGTGTTTTTGGCGTGAGCTGCAGACACAGCCTGAGAAATGTACTTTGTCCACTTACAAGGTATTTTTCTCCGTCATTGATGATGTCGGACACTAGCAACTCTGTTTATAATGCACCGTGGGATTAATTACTCTCTGTGTAACACAATTATCACTGAACACCATCATTAAACTCCAGCTTCAGGGAAGCTGGATTGTTGTTTTGATTGTGGTCACCAAGGCGACAAGTGGCCCAGTGCTCCTGAGTGTCTTGTGTGACGCTCACAGTGTTTCTCATTCTTCTATTACATCGTTGTACACGGGTAGCAAGTTACGTTTCCAATAGCTCACGTCAGAATGTTAACATGCCCAGACATAATCCGGGAAAGGCAGCGAGGGAGAGGAGAGCTCCTCGTGGAAAGCGAAGGGGTGACGTGGGATGGCTGCTGTCATCGGGCTAAAATTGTCCTGTGAGGCCAAAGAGACCCTGCCCTGCCCTGCCTGCTCTGCTGCCTTCTCCCAGGCCAGACTTGCTGACTGTCTTCCAACTCTTCTCTGCTCAGGTGGGAGATCCCTTCGGATTTGAGTAAACAGCCCCAGCCTCTTGGAGATCTCTTTCTGTTTTCCACTCCAGTTCCAATCAAATGTCTCATCCTATTGGCCTTTTGCAAGGTCTGGAGCCTTGGTCCAGCTTGCGATCCAGTTTCCTCCTGGGGACAGGGACCTCTCACTGCCACCTCTGCTCTAGCCTGAGCTTTCAAGTGTCTCCTACCACTTGATTCTGCCCCTTGGTAACACACTGTGTGTATGTGCTCTTAGGACTTCCACCATCTACTGAGCCTTACTCCTTTGGACACTATGCTTTGCATATGTTTTGCCTAACTGCTGGAATGCCCACTTTCATCTGGGCCTTTCCCTTCCAGAATCTTCCCCAGGCTTTGTGGGCTTGGCTGGAACCCAGCTCTGGCTTTTCTCTGCCAGTGGCCTTGTAACTAGCATCCGACACAACTTGTCTGTCTTTCCTGGAATATGACAACAGGCCAGTGGGGCAGACTTTGAGTCACCTTCTGCCCTAGGGGTAGCTATGAAAATTTATCTCGTTTTATTGGAGGATTCTGCTGGCTTTTAAAGTATGCCCAAACAATGCAGACCCAGCCACCGCCGAGAGCCACAGGGAGGCAGACCCTGCCCTCCCTTCTGTCTTAGGCTTCTAGGACCCCTTCTCTGATTTTGGAGAATCAAGTGTTTGTTCTGAAAACATACTGCTTCCTTTTGGTTTCTAAAATAAAGTTCAACATCTTCCCAGATCTGTCCTTGGCTTCCTCTCCAGCTTGTGGAGCTGGTTTGCAGGACAACTGAGTGTAGTTGGGTACAGTGAGGAAATTGCTTTATTGTCTCCTACCAGCGCTTCCATCTCCCACCCTGCAAACAGCCGGGGGCAGATCCCGTTGCTTGTTCGTCACTTTCAGCGTCCGAGATGTCTCATTTTCCAGTATGAAAAACCCAATCCAAACCGAGCTCTAAGTCTGCATCCAACACAAAACATCTCACTTCCTTCACACAGCCACCAGCGCAGGCATGGCTTGTGTCCTGGGGACCCACTTCATGACATTCTAGCCACACACGGACCTCCTGACAGATTCCAGAACTCACCAGCCCCAGTTCATTTCAGAGTCTGCTCCTGGCTTGTCTCTGCCTGGAAGGCATCCTCAGAGCTGGTCACGTGGCTGGCGCTGTCTCAGCCTTCTGCTCTCAGCCTGTGTCCTTGCCCCAGCTTCAAGCATGCAGTGATTCTTCTTTTCACTGTTTTAATTAGTTTGCTAACTTTTTTTTTTTTGTTAGCTGAACTATCACTTGCTTTTTGCCACAGCAGAGTTAACTTCAAGAGGACAAAAACTCTGTCTTGTGTAGAATTATGTATCCATGACCTAAACCCCGATGGCCACACCAGAGGCACTCAAAAATATTTGTGTCATGATTCATTCCTATTTGAAATCCAACATTGTACCCAGTGGTCAGATAATAGGTTGAAAGTATGAAATTGCTGATACTGGACCTTTTTTGGGGGAGGCAGTTCTGGGAAAGTGGTGATTTCATGTGGTTCATCCTATATTTGAAGCATTCCCACTTAAGCCCTTTTCGGTGGGGGGGCTTTTTTATTTGTTATTATTTGCGATCCAAAATTAGTTGCAGTCCTCCCTCATCTATAGTTTGGCACTAGCAGTGGACAAGTAATTAATCTAACATGTGGAAGTGGCTGCATGATGAAGGAAACGTCCTGGTCTGAGATAACCCAGTCATTTCAGGTTGAGAAGTTGGTGACTCTCGTTATGTCACCATAAAATGATTTCTTAATGTCTCACCTGTGATAACTCAGGATCTTGACCATAAGCCTTTGGAGGTACAGTATTGGGGGAATGGTAGGACCAACTCAGGGTGTTGGCACGGGTGGCCTAATTCTCTCTGTCCTCAGTAAGATTCTTCAGGAAAGGGCATTGCCGAAGGTGGCCCATGTGAGTGCAGGAGGGGAAGACAATGCAGGTTTCTAGCTCTTTCTGCCTGGGGCCTGTGATGTGGTCCCATAATTTGGAGTCTTTTCAGTTAAAAAAAGCTGAGTGTTGTAGCCCAAAGTTAATATAATCCAAGTAGGGAGGTGGGAGAATTAGCAGGAGAGAATTAATGATATTTAGGAATATTTAAGCATTTTTCTTTCTCAACAAATTAAAAAAAAAATTTAAGTTCAATTTTTCTTTCAGTTGACATTGAACACATCATATGTGATTTAAAAAGTAGCGAATATTGGGAACAAACAAGACGTCCCACCAAAGGGGGGAAGTCAGACTATAGAACTTTCACCCGATGGGAGTCATACAAAGCTCATGATACTTAAAATGAAAAAATTAGGTTGCAAAATTGTTCAAAAATCAGGGACAGGGACTGGAAAGGGGCCTTTTGGCACCAACAGTGTTGTGATCAGTGCCATTTAATGACCAGCTGCTAAATGCCGGTGATTGTGCCAAGGGCTTTCCCTGCATTGTTTCGTTCAGTCTGCCCAAATGCCCTCCGAGGGACATACTGTTCTCACTCCTTTCGTAGATGAGGAAACTGAAACTGAGATTTCATAACGTGCTCAAGTAAATGATAGAGCAAATGATTGAAGCTCAGGTCTGCTTCATTCCAAAGCCTACAGGAAGTGCTCACTTCATGTCATCGGCAGGTTCTTAGAAATGAACTTGAAGCAAAACAGTGTATAACCATACCATACATACCAACTTTACCATAGGCTAGTTGGTATAAAATGTTAAGTTCTTACGGCATATTTTCAGTCACAAAAAACGTCATCAAACTGATCAATAGAGACCTAAAACACTTCAATGATTAAACATTGAACTAAATGTGAGCTATCCATACACTTGAGGAAGATTAATACAAATAAATAAGATAATTATTTTCCAACTTGTTTGTCCCAGTTCAGGGTCCCGTCTCTTTAAAATTTACTTCCATCCTTTTCTGTCCAATTATAACAGCGTTACTTTTAGCTTGGACAATCACAGTAGCTGTTGAACCTGACTCCCTCCTCTGTTTTCTCTTGCTCACACCATGAACTCATTTTATCTGTCACTTCCAGATTTATCTTCTAAACATTTCACTCTCATTGTAATTAAAATGTTCCTCTTGCCACCAGTGCTTGTGTAAATGATCTCGGGGGGCTTGCCAGTGCTTACCAAACACAGTCTAACTTACTGACTCGGCATTCAAAGCTCTCCGCAACCCCAACCTGCCTTTTCAACTTTACTTTCTATCATTCCTCTAAATCAGGGACCAGCAAGTCAAGTCCTGGGACTGTTTTTTGTCAATAAAGTTTTATTGGACCAGAGCCATGCCCATTCACTGGCATGTTATCCATGGAGGCTTTTGTGCAGCAGAACCGAAGGGTTGTGTTATTTGCTGTCTGGCCTTTTACAGAAAAAGTTTGCTGATCACTGCTCTGAATGAATGCATTGCTCTAACCAAATGAATCTACCCTTTGTCTGTGTCTTAAATACTTTTTGGGACAAGATAGGATAAGGTAAAAAATCTTCAATGTTTCCTGAATGCCACTTGAATGTTCTCATCCTCCACGTCTTTAAGAAAAGGCTTTCTCATTTGATGAGTGTACATTCTATGGTACATCTATACTATGGAATACTTTTCAGTGATTAAAAGGAACTTCCATAATTAAAGTCAAAGTTCTATTGCTACCTGTTCATGTGTGAAAAATTTTTGATTAACGTGGAGAAGTTCATCTCTGAACTCTTTCTCAGTTACCCTCCTTTAAAGGTGTGTCTGTACATCTTAATTTTTTTGGTACCATTCACATGTGTTTATTTTATCTCATTATTTAGGATTTTGTGCGGTATAAACACTTGTAGGACATTTTCCATAGTATCCATAGTATCCATAGCACTCCCCTCATGGCAAACCAGTGAGGGGAGGTGGTGATGGGCTTGTAATTGCTGGTTCCAGTGGAAGAAGCTTAGGTGTGTCTAAAGTTCTGGGATTTGCCAGGTGTCACAAGTCCAGTCTTTGGAATCCAGGGTTAGTGCTGGTCTTCTTTGCCGCCCCCCAGAGAGCAGCAGGCAGGTAGCTGCACACTGTATTGCCGGCACCGTTCTGATTGGGAAGCAGTCCGTGACCCACAGATCCGTGGTTCTCAGAGTGTGATCCCTGGACTAGCAGCGCTGCCTTCCCAGGGAAGTGTCAGAAATGCAAATTCTCAGGCCCCCCACGGCCTGCTGAATCACGCTCTAGGGTAGAGCCCAGCAATCTGTGTTTTAATGGGCCCCCCACGTGATTCTGATGCCTGATCAAGCCTGAGATGCTCTGACATCAATAATCATGAGCCATACTTCCTGCTCAGTCTGCCATGGGCACTGCATGATGGGAAGGCAGGGACACACCTGACGTCCTGACATCCCTGTCACGATGATCTCTCGTGCAGCTAGCTGACAGCCAGGATAGCAGAGCTGGTGAGTTCACCAAAATGTGGCAACTGCAAGTGCAGAACCTGAAATGAAGATAACGAAGTCTGTGTCTTTCAACATAGCATCAAAGACTGGAAATGCCTGCTTATGTTACCTTGGACTTCCTCCAGTTGAATAAGCGCTATATTCCCACAGCAGAATGGGGGAGAGTAGTTTGGACTTTAATAGGGGTGGAACGCACAGTATGCTTTTCTCACAGATGAAATTAATAAATGAGTGAATTAATTCATCCACTTGAACATCAGCTATGCAGTGCCTAGTACTGAGCAGGTACTGAGTGGTCCTTATTAATGGAGGATACGAAGAGGTAGACATATACTTACAATATAATATAATGTGAACAATAACAGATACAAAGTGATATGGAGAAGGGAATAGTGCCCTGTGCATGCATGCACCTGTGCATGTACATCCGTGCACATGTGTGTGCGCCTGTGTGTACATGTGTGCATGTGTGTGTCTTGTGTAAGGCAGGATAGGTTCAGGGATGGGTGTTGTTTAGGGTTTCACAAGGGAGGACAGTCCTGAGCTGGATTTTAAGACAAGGAAGAGAAGAACGCTCCAGGCATACTGGCCAGAGCAGGTAAATGTAAGAGGGCATGAGATAGCGTGGCGTATTAGGAAGCCATGAGTGTTGGTGAGGTCCAGAGGGTTAGGAACAGTGGACAGCGATGCCAGAGAAGGCATGTGGACACAGGTCATGGCTATGAATATGCTGCCAAGGAGTTTGCGTTCGATCAATCTGCTAGTGTTTGGCAAAGTGTACACATCACGGAACACTGGGTCCAGGGTGTTGTCACGTGTCCTTTGGAAAAAGATTTCTCTAATCAAGTAAGTGTGAAGATTATAGTAGAATTAAATGAATTTCTTCTCTGCAAGAACTCTGAGAGCCTTTAACATGCTATGTGTATTGAGAATATACAAGAACAGGATTCAAAGGACGTGGAAAGCTTCCCAGTGAGCCTCCTCAACACCTTAAGTTCCTCAAGAATGGTCTTTGGACAATTCCACTGTACATGAGTGATGCGGATCCCGGCCCGCAGGATCCGGTGTTGTGGCTGCAACATACAAATACACAGGGACTACAGAAATCCTGCGGAGGAAAAGGGACAGCGCGGCCACTCTCTCAAGAGGAGAGCGCCCCAACCCTTGCCTTGACAGGCTTTTATTGTTTTTCTAGGCCCCTTACATCAAAGAAGGTCCTCTTTTACTATGCAAAGTTTTGTTTTGGGTGGTTATCTTTTGCAGACAAAGGAGAGGATGTTGCTGAATACATCAAAGAAGGACATTTGCAATGTAAGAGGAGAAATGGTTGAAACCAGCTATGTTCCATACCTGGAAGGACCAGCTCAGATTTGGGAAGATAAAGATACTTAGTAAACAGGGTGAGGGAGTTTTAGCAAGAGCAAGTCTCACAGCAGTCTAAGTACAATGCAGGCCTGATTTCCCACTGGAGAACCTATCCATGGACGCGGGCCCTGCCCGCCAACCTCGCTCCCCACTGGTTTTCCGAGTGGGGGCTGAGCCACATTTCCCACGTGGGGAACAGTTTCCCACACATCAGGCGGGGTGGGGGTGGGTTATTTAGTCCTGACCCTTGGATAGAATCCAAGTTCTTAACATGGCCTCCAAGGGCCTACCAAATCCAGTTCTGCCCACCCTCTGTCCTTGTCTTCCATGATGTTTTGGGGGAACACAGACAGATCCGTTTATTTGCATATCGTGTGTTGTCCTGGCCTGCCTCCCTAGAGTGGCTGTAGTTGAGCTTCATATATTTACATTTTGCCCTAAACATAATAAAGTTTGCTGATCCCTCCATTATACTATTTCCACAGTGTTTCTTTGTTTGTCTGCCCCTGTCGACTTAGTTGCTAGAGGGCTTTTATCTTGTTATTTTCGATGTGCTCACCTTTGTGTCCCCGTCACTGAGCACGGGGCTTGGCATATAGAAGGCCTCCCGTGACTGCCTTAATGAAAGAGTGAACGAAACTTCCATAATAATCATACCGATGGATATTTATACAGGCTTTGTGGTTTCACATATATATATACCACCTCATTTAATCCTCATTCTAGCTCTCTGTGATGGACGAACAATATCCCTGTTTTACACTGGAAGAAGAAGAGGCTCAGAGAAGCCAAGTGGTTTTTCCAAAGTCACAGCCAAGTCAGGATTAGAGGGCAGTCTTCTGCTGTCATATGCCATGCTCATTCCATTGCCCTCGGCTGTCTCACAGCGTTGGCCTCACTACCACATCCCTAGTAGCAGTTTCACTGTGACTCACTCGTCAGTGGTGCGGTTCCTCCTGTTAGAGGACCTTCCTGTGAGGCCCCCCTCTCCTTCTCGCAGCTGCCTCCTGTACCGTCTCTCTACCCTCTTCCCTCCCTTTCCTTGCCTGCTCCTGCCCTTCCTACAATTTGTGGCTCACTCGCTGAGGGTATGTATTTCCTAGGAAGCCCATGTATAACGCAGTGTGTGGTCATCTGTATGTCGGTGAGTTCTTCTCATAGTGACAAGAGGGCAAAGGTCCAGGAGGACAGCTGTTCTCCAGGCCATGCCCTACCAGGATGGACAGTGTCTGATTTTGTTTGGGCTGATAAAACAGAACACCACAGATGGGGTGGCTTAAACAACAGAAATGTTATTTCTTATAGTTCAGGAGGTTGGAAGTTCAAGGTCAAGGTATGGGTGGATTTGGTGTCAGGTGAGGATGTGCTTCCCGGTTTACAGATGGGCATCTTCTCATTGTGTCCTCACATGGTGGAAAGGGCAAGGATGCTCTCTGCAGTCTCTGATCCCATCCATGAGGAGGGTTCCACCCTCACGGCCTGGTCACCTCCCAAGACCCCACCTGCCAACACATCGGGCATTACGCTTTAACATGTGAACTTGGGGGAACACACACCTTCCTTCTATGGCAGATGGACTTCTCTGCCAATAGACAGGCTCTGCACTGCAGGACCTTGGGACACCTGGGCTCTGCTTACAGAACAGTGCCTGAGGCCTGCAGCGAAATGTACTCTGGCCTCTCCCCTAGGACTCTTCTGAGCTGGCCTGCGGGTACTGTTTTGCAGGAAAACCCCCTCGACAGGATTGCTGAACACCCTCGAGAGAAAATGAAAGTCATTGCCTGCCTGAGAGTGATTTATTCATTCATTAATAACATATTTGCTATTTGTTCCAATGGTAAATTAGGTCCTTACGGCAAATGCTTTTGTCTCTAACCTGGCTCAGAGGAGAGGCCTGGGCATCACCAACGGGCTGTCAGTTTTCCTGATGTTCACGTTTGGTCAACTGACAAATCCATCACACTCCTCACTAGCTGAAATATGTCTGAACTGAATTCTCAGCCTGTCTAATTGTCATATGATACAAGACAAACCTCCAGAAGGAGTTGCTTTATAACTAACAATTTGGCCTTTGAAGGAGGTACAATATGCAAAAGAAATTATGTGAGAAGAAAATCTAACACCTTCTCTACTGAAGTTACTACATAAGGTCCAGATACAAGTCTTGTAAAATGAAATCTAAGGTCATAAACATGCTTTGCACATCTGGAATATTGCATGTGGCAGATATTCTAAACCCTGAGATGCTGTATTAAAGCAAGGAAGAGAGCATTTATTGAAGACCTACTAAGTGTTAGGCTTTTTCACACTTTACCTCATTACAGCACCCTGTAAGCTGAGGTTATCATCAGTTTACATATAAATAACTTGAATGAAGATTCAAACTTTAGCTTTCTGACACAAAATCTAAATCCGTTCTGAGTGCCTTTCCTGCCACTCCAAGCCAAGCACATCAAAGAATTTACCAAACAATTTCTCCTGGGGCAGGGGAAGGATTCTGGTTCTTCAACATTGAGGAGGAAAACCATTTGTTCCGTGTGGGGGGACCGGCGGAGCGCTCTGAGCTGAGGGAGGGTGCTGGGTGTTGGAATAAGGCTCTGCAGTCTGCGGACACTTTTAAAATGAACTTGGCCTGACTGACTCGTTATCACTCAGTTATTGATTTGGGTTGTGACTTTTAATTCTCTTCTGATATCCTTTTTTCACTTTTGTGCTGTAAGGTGAAGAAAACCAGGATTTTCTTTTAAGTCCTGCTATTTATTTAACTAAGAAGTAACCTTCTTTCAATGTTGTTAGAAGTCAATGAAATGATTTCTTCCTTCTTTTAGATGCGTTCTTTACATTTCTGCCTACATCCACCTCCACCCCTGTGATACGCTTGCTCAGTGAATTGTGGTCCTCCTCCCGTTGCTGAGCACAAACGTCTGGAGCCCCAGTGCTCTTGAGTGCCCCCCATTGAATCTTTGTGGTTCTGCAACTTCAAGGTCCCTGCGGCTGGGTGGGACAGTGGCCCATTCTGGCCAATGGTTGGTGGTAAGAGTGATGTTTGTCAGTTATCTCAGTGTTTAATGGCTGATGCTAAGAGTCCCTAGAACTTTCTCTTCATTCTGGAACATTTGCTGCCAGTGTTCTAGAAGATTCTGGCTTCTTGCTTCAGTTTGGGCCTTTGAATTGAGCAGAAAGCTTTTCTGACATCTTGTGATCACCTTGCACTATGAACCAAAAAGATACACTTATTATTTTAAGACACCAATATGCTGGTTTTTTGGTTGTCCTAATATAATCTGGACTACCTTAACAGATACAGGAATTATTTACAGAATGGATAAATCCATTCCTAGTTTCTTTCCTCACCATTGTAAGTCCTAATAAATTCTACTACACTGTAAAGTCTAATTGAATTTTTTAAGTTCTTACACATTTGTATAATTCATTTTTATACTGCCTGTGACCTGCTAACATCTAGGGCCCCCTATTTTGTTCACCTTCCCCCCTTTTCTCTTTCTTTAGCGAATTCATCTGCTTATGGGATTTCAACTACTCCCTGTATTTGTAGCAAACAGCGTGGTGTATGTAAGAGAATCCTGGATTCGAAGACAGATAGGCCTAAGTTCCAGTCCCAACTGCCCCTTCACAGAGATGTGGTGAACTGTGCCCTAGTCTTGGTTCCCTCATCTGGAACAGTTGGAGTGACGATGGTCACCGTGCCTGCTTCCCTAGGTCACCTGAGAGAGTCAGATGAGAGAGCAGCTTTTGTAAACTGTAAAGAATTATTCACCCAGGAGGAAGTGTTGTAGTGAGACCCCGAACCTCTTGCCAGCAAAGCTTCTGCTCTGAACTTCCTTGTGTTCAGGACCCACCTTGCCTGGCCGCCTCCTCAGTGAGATGGCCCGCCTCAAACTTTGTACTCATCCACTTTGTTGTGGCTGCATTTTCATCACCAACCCTTTGTCCGCAGGGCTTACCCCACCCTCTCTCCCCACAGCTGGCCACCTCTTTATTTTGCTATCACTTTTTCCTGATGATTCACCTCCAACGGGCTTCCTGGATCTCACTTGTTTCAACCTGGCCACCATCTCCAGGCTGTGCCCCAAAGATCTTACGCAGCAGTTGCAACAGCCTGTTTCATGCATCTTCTCCTTTTTAAGTTCTCACTCCTTTGACTTAACCCACTCTCAGTGGGGGAAATAAATTTCCCTAAGCCTCACTTAGCTCGTGTCACTCCATTGCTCAGAATTAAGCGCTGATCCCAGTTGCCTCTTCGAAATAAGATGCACATGTGTGCACACACGATTTTGGTGGTTATTACAAAAGCAACTCCTGCTTGGTGTGCCGAAATAGCAAAATACAGGAAAGCAAATGAAAAATAAACAGATTGCTATTATTTTACCACTTTAAGATAAGCATTTTAATTTTTCTGTATTTTATTAAAATGCTATCAAACAGTACATACTGCTTTTTTTTTTTTTTTTTAATTCTCACCTGAGGACATTTTTTTCATTGCTTTTAGAGAAAGAGGAAGAGGGAGAAACAACCATGTGAGAGGGAAGCATTGATAGGTTGCCTCCCATACGCACCTGGACTGGGGATTGAACTCCCAGCCTAGGTATGCGCCCCTATCTGGAAACTTTCTGTTATGGAACGACGCTCCAACTGAGCCACACCGGCCAGGGTAGTACGTACTGTTTTCATACCTAGTATTTTCCCTTAGTAATACATTCTGAATATTTTTTCAGGTCATTTATTAGACTGAGTCAATGAATCTATGGCTTCATTGAAGTCCATTGAACAGATTTACCATAACTGACTTAATTCTGTATTTTAAAGCATTGGTTGTTATCTATTATATATAACGTTATGAAATATATTCCTATCAAATATCTTGTGCACATGTACCTTTTACACTCTTTTTGGAGAAGATAATGAATCTGTACAGGTAGAATTATTTGGCTGAACAGTACACACATTTTAAGTTTTCTGAGATTCATTGCTAATTGCCTTTCAAAGAGTATATACCAGTGTATGTTCTGAGCAGTGTAGAGGAGTGTCAATATTCAAACACCCTCAGTGAATTAGTCTTTGCTAATTTGATGGGAAACATACCCTATCATGAACTTTTAATTTGAATGGTTTTGATTAACAGTAAGTTGCATATTTGCCCATATATTTATTGCCTGTGTTTCTTCTCTTGGAAACTGACTCCGTACAGTGTCCCCATTTTTGTAATGGAGGGCTCATGTTTTTCTCATTGCATTATAAAGTCTCTCTAATGTGTTAAAAGATATTCCTTACTTATCATATATGTTTTATTTAAGTTTTCTAGTTTGTCATTTACTTTTATTCTCTACATTACAAAAGTTCTTTCTTTTCATCTGGCTCAATGTATCAGTATTTCCCTTTAATCTTTCTGATTTTGTTGTTATATTTAGGTGGAATATATAATATATATATAAATTTCTTTCATAATCTATTTAAAAACATTCACTCTTGAATCCAAGTGTAGTTTATTTTGGACTGCGGTAAGCAAGTGTGTGACTTACTTTCACATCGGTAACCCGTGAGTTTAATACAATTTCCTGTGGAACATAAATGCCGTCATTGTTAATTAATAACCTTGTATGTAGTTATCTTTGGGACCATTCCTGAGGTTTTAATTCTACTTCTTTGGTCTGTGTTTCTCTTCTGGCACCTGTATAGCCATGTTTTATTTATTATAGATTTATAGTATATTTTAAAATCTGATAGAACACGTTTATCTACATTCTTCTTCTTTTTCGATATTTTCTTGAAGGTTCACATACATTTATTTTTTTAGCTGAACGCAGGAAGTACCTCCTAAAGTTCCAAGAATACTATTGTAATTTTGACTGAGAAATGAGTAAATCTGTAAACTATTTTAAGGCTTACCACCCCTACAAAGTCTGACTTCCATCCAGGAGCATGGAATTTTTCCCCATTTATTTAAATCTTTGTCTATGCCTCATTGTAAAATTCTGAAGTTAAACAAATACTACTTAAGTTTGTTAGTTGGTATTTTTATTTTTTGGTTTTTTAGTTTAAATGAAATATTTTTTAAAAGTTTCTTATTTACTAATCTGTCACTTCTGATGCCGCTGAACTCTTTTTAGTGATTCTAAAATAGATTATTATGAATTTTTCTGGGAGGAAAATTTTCGCATCTGAAAATAATTATAACCTGATTTCTTCTTTTCAACTATTATTACCTCTTATTTATTTTTCCTGTCTTATTGCATTGATTAAAACTTTAAATCAAGGTTAAAAATAGGAGTGAGGGTTGGCAGTTTTATTTTATATCATTTTCCCCAGTTAAGTAGATTACTAGCTGGTGCTTTTATATAGTTATCCTTTCTCATGTTAAAGAAGTAAAATTCAATTTCCAGTTTTTTTTTTTTTTTTAATCTTGAATGACTTGTATTTTATCACATGTCTTTTTGGCATCTTTTCAATGATCATATGGTTTTTCTCCTTTGACCCATTGATGTGATGAATTATGTTAATAGATTTCTTCATATTAAACTATCCCATGTTCCTGGAAAAAACTCTGCTTAGTCATTCTGTATTATTCTTCCAATACATGGCTGGATTTGATTTGATTATATTTTATTTAGGAATTTTGCTTTTATGCTTTTGAGAATGGCCTATAGAGCTTTTGTAGAGGATATCTGTGCCAGGCTTCGATTTCAGGGTTTTTCTAGCTTCCAACATGTAAGATGGTCTTCATCTTGACATCATTAAGGCACATTCTGAACATGAACATAATAGGCCCACAGGATGGTGGGATGGGAAGAACATAGGATTGGTAATTAGAAGACCGAGGTTCAATTCCTGCCTCTGCCTCATGAGCTGTGTAAGTTTGGGCAAATTATTTTAGCTCCTTAAACTTCAGTTTCCATGTCTTTAAGTTGGGATTACACCCTCTTTCTGCCCCAACTCTCTTGCAGGGTTGTTAGGACAGGCCAGTGAGAATGAGAATTGAAACACTTTGCGAAGGAGAGAAATATTTAGTGAGTGTATTACCACATCATGCAAGGTGCTGTGTGTGTCATTTTACGTAAATGTCATTACTGAGAGTCCTCACGGCAACCCTCACATGTTCCAGTCACGGTGAGGGCTCCTCAGAGCCTTGCGGCCGTGGGCCGCCGTCCAGCATAACCAGCATCATCTGGGGGCATGTGAGAAGCACCAGCCCTCCCGGCTCACCCACCACCAGAACCTGCATTTTCATAAGACCCGCAGGGTGATTTACATCGACCAAGTCTGAGAAGCACGGATGGCTCCCACATCGTAACCGTGCAGATTCCACAGCGTTAGGGTAGAAATACAAATGCAGCCATTTAGGAAGATTCCCACGGTGACTCTCGTTCATGTTTCTGATATTCTGGATGAGATGGCTGCTTTTGAGACTGTAAATGTTCGTCATTCGGAGCAAGTATCATGAATACACTAATTTCCAATCCAAATTTGACCGTCTTTGGAACCTGAGTAAAACTGACTCATTCGTTGTGAGTTATTTTCTAAGCGCAAAGTTAAAAAGTAGTTTTAGAGCCTGCAGCTGTACTCTTCTCTGGGGAGACTCACTCATACTGCACTCCCATCAGCCCATCTGAAGGAATTTCAGCTGATCCTCTGAGCAACCACAGACCTGTCACCGGGGTGAGGATTACTGTGTCATTTTCATCACGGAGATTACACTAGTCACGCCTCAAGCATGTCGTGACTTCCACCAAGAGCAAAAGGCAGTGTGTGCTAAGCTTCGGTACACACGTTATATACGTACCTGCATGAACACACACGCTTAGAGAACATCTATGATCAGGGTGGGAAATGAAACCATGGCGACCAAAAGATCAACAAGGATTCCCTCCCTGGGAGTTCTGCAGGGATGTGTAATGCAATCGAGGTAACTGTTTGTAGGTTGTGGCTGGTAGTTACCATGGAGACTGGCAATTGGGTGAGGGAAACCCTTCTCAGTGACGTGGCCAACAGCTGTTTTACTCCTCTGAACCTTGCATGCAAGCAATTCTTTCACACCCTGTGTGGGAGTGAGTTACAGGTGTGTCTTTTGTTAAGCTAGGGAAGAAGAGGAGAAAGTCTGATGTAAGAATATCCTCTGTCATGGTATTCTTCCATGATGGAAAAACTATTGCTCTTGGTCAGAGTTTAAATGGACATTAAAAAAAAAGAGGACCTGGCTGGTGTGGCTCAGTGGATTGAGTGCCAGCCTGAGAACTGAAAGGTCACCGGTTTGATTCCCAGTCAGGGCACATGCCTGGGTTGCAGGCCAGGTCCCCAGTTGGGGGTGTGTGAGAGGCAAATACACATTGATGTTTCTGTCCTTCTCTTTCTCCCTCCCTTCCCCTCTCTCTAAAAATAAATAAAATCTTTTTTAAAAAGCCAACAATGTTATAGTGTCAAGGATGCTGTCATTTTAACCCAAAGTGTAGAACTTTCTGTGAATGTGAAATGATTTCAGCATGTTAGAACTTCCTTCCCACTTCAGAGGTTGTGTCTACAAGGCTTTCTCCACCTCTTTAGGGCAGAAATAATTGCTTCTGTGGCTGCACGCACTCAGAAATTTGTTTATAAGTCTATTATGATGTTTTGTAAGTTATACTGTAGTTTAAGCATAACCATCATCTCCACTGAATAGTTCACCTCCCACTGTCCCCACATAGGACCTGTCCCATGGCCTAAACAAGCTAGTATGACCACTGTGCCTACAGGAGTGCCCCACACCAAGCATACTCATGACTGTGTTAATTAGGTACTGCTGCGTAACAAATTGCCACTCTCTTAGCTTTATAAAAAAAGCACATTTATTATCTTACAACAAGTATCTCACTTGTTTGGCCCTGGGTTAGCTGGTTCCTCTGCTCAGAGTCTCATAAAGCTGCAGTCAAAGTATTGGATGGGCTACATTCTCATCTGACAGCTCAACTGGAGAGGAATTTGCTTCCAAGATCATGAAGTTATTGGCAGAATTTGTTTCCTTGTGTCCTGTAGGAGCTGAGGCCCTTGGTTCTACAGGTTGCCCATAGTTCCCTACCACATGGCCCTCTCCCCAGGAAGTTCACAACATAGTAGCTTACTTGTTCAAGGCCAATAGGAGGGCAAGAGTGACTCTAGAAAGACAGAGTTTTATGTGATGTGGTGTAATCACGGGAGTGACATTTCATCACCTTTGCTGTGCTCTGTGACTTGAGTGAGAACCAAGTCACAGATCCTCCTGGCACTCAGGAAGGGGATTACACAAGAGTGTGGACACCAGGAGCTGGGGATCACTTTAGGGTCCATACTGACCTTTTGCAGTTTGTCCAATAAATTGACCACTCAGGTGCACCAGAAGCATGAATATACTCCATTTGAGTTTGTTTGGGTGGGAAAGGAGACACCCGCCCATCACAGAACTCTGTTGTTATCTACAGGGTCCAGCACAGAAACGCCCCTTTTTAATTACACGATCTTTTATTACAAAATCATGAGCATGTAATTCTGTAACATAACAATATCACACTCAAGCACACCATATGACATTTCAGGTGAAATGTTCAAATTAAAACTATAAATTATTACACCCATATTATTACCCTACCAACTAACCACACACAAGCAGGTGTTACTTCTGCTGGACCCGAGAATATTCTGTATTCTTGTGAGAATTGAGTTTTCTCACATAGAGTTCAGGCATCCTCTATGGTCTGTGTCTTTTATAAAAGGCTTTATTTTATTATATTGGTCATTTTTGTATTTAGGAAAAAGTTGCAAAATGTCCAACTGGGCTTGTAAAGGGAATGTGTTCCAGAAGAGTTTTAAATGTTTTTACCCAATTTGATACAAAATGACCACGGAAGCCATAAGAATGCACCTGTTCGACTATAAGGAGTGTGACTGACCCAGGCCCCGGCTGCTCTGAAGTTCATCACTGCGTTCAGTCCAACACAAGGCTTCCTACAGGGTGCCCTGCGCCAGTGAGAGGCCAGGTAGAGACACTGAAGGAGGCCTGTCCCTGCACAATAGGGTACCTTCTCGTGGGCCCCTTGGCCCGAGGTGTCCCTGCAGTGGCCTCTGAGTCTGATTCCCTTCGTCTGTAAAATGGGGCAGTGACCTCTTTCCCTCTTGCTGTGAGGACTTACAGGGCTGGCCCAGGGAGTGGGTTCAATAAGTTGGCTCTCCCCTTTCCTTGTGTACAACATTGTTTAAAGTGGCTTTTCCAGTCATCCAAATAGCAATTTTGGTTCCTGACAGCAATGTATTAAAAAATTGCATGAGGGTTGACACATATTTGCCCAAGCTGTGGCCAGTGAGTTCTGGAGAGAGGCAAATGCAGATGAACCTGTGTCTGACAGGCCTAGCCTCAGAAGGTGTCCTAATGAGAAATACACCTCTTAAAAAAACCAAGTAGGAAGCAAAAAGCCTTTATATGTATAAATGTTAGGGTCCTTCTGCCAGTGTAGACCAAAAAGCTTTTGTAAGTGGTCACAAGAAAAAAGTTAAGGGGAAGGGTACGCAGAGGCCTTCTAGCTAGAACCATCCCCCCTCCTTCCATCTCTTACTTTGCCTGGAAAGGGAAGCAAAGTGCTAGTTGTGCGGGATCCCTCCCCCCAAATGAGGGCAGCCATTGGAGGCAGAGGAGGGCTCGTGTCTACAATGTGTGATGCCGGGGGGCAGAGTGGGGACGTGGAAATGACACAATCTGAAAACCTGGGCTCCCCGCTGCAGTTGGCCACTTACTCCCCCCACGACTGGGGACAAGCCACTTCATCTCGTTGAACTTCAGTTCTGTTGTCTATAAAGTGGATATAACCAAAATCATCACACAGGGCTGCCATGAGGCTCAAACAAGGTGATGAATGCATGTGAAAGCTTCCTGTGGATGACTGTGCAGGTGTTAGCTGCTTATTGGATTGCTATGTCCTATTACTATGTCCCACCTGAGTTGGAGCCTTCCTCAGGTCATCACTGAAAGGCAGTCTTTAAATCGGAAAGTCACGAGAGTTCAGAATAAAAGCGTGCATCATACAGTGGATGATGATGACAAGGAGGAGGGGGGTGACAGCATTTGCATAACTTGAAGTGGCAGCTGCCATCTAGGAGGCATTGAGGAAAGCAGTTTGGCTGGACATGGGGGCTGAGAGCTTGTCTGGAAGCTGTTCTTGCATAGCACATGCACTGTTTTTACTTAGAGCACGCGTTTGTTCATTTGAGGCAGCTGGGGAAACGTCAGTGAAGGCATTGGAGGGCGAGAAGGAGCCAGGGGAGAGTTGAGTCTAAATGTTTACATAGCTTTTTAAACAGGACTTTTGGGTCCTCTGTTTCTTTGCAGCCTCGCACCTACTCTTCTGTTCCATTCCCCATTTTACAAGGAAACGGAAATTCAGAAAGGTTAGTTAACTTGCATAAGGCCACGCAGCTCACCGGTTGGTGCTGGAGATCCTATGCCAGGCCTGACCTGATGTCCTGAGAAAATACATGTGGCAGAGCTTTGTAGGCAATGTAATCTCACGGAGGTGGATATCATTACTTCTGTTGCATTTAAACAAAGGAGGCATCTGAAGCCCAGAGAAATGCAACGGTTTGCTTAAGCTCATACAGCTTAGAAGCAAGTAGTAGAGGGATCCAGAAGCTGGATTTCCCCATTCTCAGAAGAGGGCCTGTGTCACCCTGGCTACTGCCTTAAGAGTGCTCTGTAGTCCTGCCCCTTGTCCCCTGCCCCCTTTTCTTTAAAAACAAAACAAAGCCCTAATAAAAAGGTGGCCAACCAATGGCTAATGGGCTCAGAAGAGGTTAGGAAACATACTCGTGAGGCCATCACGAGCTTGCTTTCAGCAAAACACATGATCTTGGTAACAAAACGAATACAGAAATTTCTCTGAATGCTCTTCAACCTGATCAGCCCTGATGCTGCTGAACTGTTCCTGAAATTCTCTGGTCCAACCTCCTTTAAAGCCCCAAATAAAGCATAATGAAATGAGCTAAAAGCATTTGGGGGTTCTTCAACTCTCTGAAGTGCTTGAGGATGCAATTTGTAGGCAAGATGTTAAGGAATTAAAAAAAAAGAAAAAGAAAAAGAGAAGCCAGCTGGTGCCAAGCCACGCTATACCGATTTCTCTGAAGCCCTGTTGCATGTTAGGTATGCATATGGTCCACACATTTCTCCAAAACATGCCCCCAGGTGTCAGGGCCCGTGCTTTAGAGCATATCAACTAAATGTGGAGAGACGGGCGTGCTGAGGAAATGAAAAATAAAACCCCAGCTGCTCCTTAGAACGCTGCTGTGCTTTGGAAGCTTGGCGTGGGCTGCCGTGTTCTTGTCTGGAGTCCCGCAAATGCAGCGCCCTAAAAGGTGGCCTCCTCCAGGGCAGGACCGAGGGCCCAGCATGGGGCCCAGCGCAGAGCAGGGGTTCAGGGAACTCGAGATAAATAAGCAAGTAAACAAGGGAGGCTAGCATTAAACTGGTACAAGGAGAGAAAAGACCCTTTAGAGGAAGCTGATTAGAATAAGCCATGATCCCTACCCTGCCATCCCCTTAGTCAACTCCTGTGTAAAAACCCGCCACCATTTTGAAGAATCAGCTGCATGGGTGGTAAAAAAAAAAGGGACAAGGAATGAATTTGGAAGACTTGGGTTATGACCAGTGGCACTGCTTGTGAACCCCTTTCTTTTCTAGTGCAGTCGGAGGGTGCCCAGAGCCATGTTTGGCCCACATAGGCATACGCAGCATTCGTTCGACATTCACGCAGCAACCTGCAACGTACCAGTCCTAATGTCAGAAGCTAGCAGCAGAAGAGTCACTACCCTCAAGGAGCTCAGAACCGAGTGGATATGAGAACTGGTTATCATTATGAGATATGGTTATCGTTATTGAATTCTCTAGATCACCCCTTTAAGGCAGAGAGATTACTTCTCTTCCTTGAGTGGCAACAAGTGAAACTTCAGTGAAGCTCCATGCCAGCCCCCGGTTTTATAGCCCGAAGTCCTGGAGCCTCAAGGGCAAAGCAGTGTCCCAGCTCTGCTCACAGCTCAGATTTGCCTCGCACGTGCTTCGTTTGGGTGTGTAGAAGACGTCGGGAGTGGGAACGCCTTCAGCCAAGGCACGTGATTCCCAGTCCACCGTGGTGCCTCTGTTACTGAGGTGTCACCTGTGGGTAGCTAATCCCAGCTCAGATTCAGTTTCCACACCCAGTGCTCTTTCCAGCGGGTTTAGGGATACAGTACCTGCCTCCAACACGGCCTACACCTGCACCATCGGTCTCTCGGACTCAGTTTGATGGCCCCTGCTGTCCCTGCTACAGCCTGTTCCACCTCATGGAATGACTATCAGCTTTGGGTTGAATAGACCCAAACCCTTTGTAGCAAGCACAGATTTTAGTATAGTTCCTGGACTTTTAGGGGCAGGGATGATGGTGGTGCTGATGATGATGGTAGTGGGACATGGTACAGCTCAGACTTGACATATACTAGACGCTTGGTCAGTATTTCCCAAATAAACAAAACATAATCTGAAGCTAACGTTTTCCAATAGCCCCAATTAAAAACGTTTTTCTTTTCTTCTTCTTAAACTGAGGAGCATTCCTAGGGCTGCATTCAGTTCACTTTTCGCAGTTGCCCCGCGGAAAGGGCAGGCAGCTGGTATTACATCCCCTAAAATGTTTCCATGCTGAAGTCATCTCTTCCATTCAATGCAGTTACGCGCAGCTTTGGGGTCTCCGTCAGTCACTGGGAAGTGAGCTGGAAAAAATGCAGATCTCCCTCCAGAAATTCACACCGGCCTTGGGTGCCCATGCTAGGCTGACTTGGGCTGCCTTGGAGGTGGGCAGGAGTACAATCCGGCCCTCACGTGTCCTCGGAGGGCGCTGTGCTGTCATGGATGGCACAGCCCATCTGCCCTGTTCCCACGTGGGCGACTTAGTAAGGAGGGGAGTGAGTCCTAGCACTTGTTCAGGGCTCACTGAATTCATACGGTGCCCGATGTGCCCTAACTGGTCACGGTGAGGTGGAATGGCCCGGTGTGTATGAGGGAGGATTCTAAGTCAGACTGCCTGGGTTAGGGTCCTGGTGCCACACTTTTAAGCTCTAGGACTTTGGGCATGTTAATGTCTCTGTCCTTTGGTTTTCTTACTTGTGAAATGGGGCCTACCTACCACACAGGGTGTTTTTGAGGATTTAATTAGCTAATACACAGAAATGGCTCAGAACAGTGCCTGGCACATAATAAATAGTTTGTCTAGCTATTATCAGTCTTTCAAGCTCCCCCCAAGCCCACCTGAATTAGGTCTGATCTACAGGAAGCAACCACTTGTTACTCAGCTGTGATGTGATTCCTTTAGTTAATAGCAGTTGATGCAAGAATAGCATCCCTGTTCTTTTACGAATGCCCCTTGGAGATGGCTTCATTATCCATATAGTGCACTCTTAGAAAGGCACCTACCTCTGTCCATGAGTATGTTTGTGTTCTGTTGGCCACAAACAAGCAGCGTAACCATGGTTTTGTTTTTTCTGCGTTAACTGTCAGGAAATCTAGACCATTACCCACTGCTTATTTTGAGTGCCCCAAAGCATCTATTTCTTTCACTTCCTTAAAATGAAATATTTTTTTCCTAAAGTAGCAATTCTTAATTTTTTTTTTTCACGGAACCACTGAAAACAGCGAAGTATAGTGACTGAGAGGAATTTGGAGATTATAGCCTTAGGAATACAGAAGCCCAAACTTCCTTTCAAATTTTGTATTTTAATTTGAAAATTTGTACAAATTTTGAGCTTGAGCCCATTTTATATCTGTTTGTCTTCATGTTTAATTAGTGTTTAAACATTTTTTTAGAAAAAGGTTTATTTCATTTGAGAGAGGGGGAGAGGAGTGGAGGGGAGCAAGAGAGAGAGAAAGAGAGAGAGAAATAGATGTGAGAGAGAAACATTGATTGGTCATCTCCTGCACGTGTCCTGACTGGGGATTGAACCTGCATCCCAAGTATGTGCTCTGACCTGGCCTCAAGCATCCTCTTGAGAACCACACATTTTGGAAGATGAGGAACACAGATGAGAAACAAAAAATTTCCAATGTTGGATTTCTTCTCCTTTTCTGGAAAGATTATTAATCTTTAAAATACAGTGAATAGTGTGAGATTTGTGAGTCCTCAGACGAAAATCAACTTGTCATTTGTTAATTCTTGGACTATATTACTCTTTTAACAGTTTTTTTATTAACCAAATGCACAGGAGTATGTACTGTGTTTCAGAGTGTGAATTATAAGTTTATACTGCATCATAAACCTCTGATCATTGGATTTCGGTTGTGATATGGTACCTAGAATATAGTGGCTTCTTGGTAAATTCTTCTATTAACATAATAGTGAGAACTGACAGGTTCTTCACTGGCCTGCCTCTCACTTGGGCATCAATTTTATTTTGTTATTTTGTTTTACAACTTGCTATTGATGTGTTAATCCCTCCAAGGTGGGGCAGAAGTAGGTTTACAGCTGTGATATGTGAAACACAATTTATTCTTATATTATTGATTAATTACTGCATTCTTTTCCATATGAACAACTGTAAGCCTACTTTTGCCCCAACCTGCATTCACCTCTTTATGCGGGAATTACATCATTTTATCTGCGAGTCTCTCAATGGGGATAAGCTTACTTTCTGCACTCAGCAGGTGGTCAATAAATGTTTCCTTGATTGAATTGAGTTAGGTGATAAATTAGCGTGGCCTGGAAGCCAACGATACTGCGGGGCATCCTGCCATTATCGTACAGATTTCCCTTGTACTGATCTAATTCTCAGCTAGAGCCCACCCTTATTTCTCTGGCAGAACCTTTCCGCCCTGCTCAGTGCTGTCCCCGAGGCCTGTCATGTGGACACCCTGCAGCAACAGTCTGACTTTTCCCAGCGATGAAGTGAAAATGGCCCCAGCCCCTCATTGACAAAGAGCTACAAGATCCCTGCTGCCCTAACTTGTAGGATCAAAGCAACTATTGGGGGAATTTGCACACGTCTAAAAATCTGAGGAAGCAGCTGCACCAATCTGTATAAAACACTTGCCAGGCTGGACTTGCGGATAGAGCGGAAGATCAGTGAGAGATGTGGGAGAGGCAAGAGCCCGGCAACATCAGCATCCAGGTGCTGTGGCTGTCCATTCCATTGCAACACACCACCCAAAGCTTAGTGGTGTGAAACGACACATGTTGTTATCTTTCTCAGTCTGTGGGCTGCCTTGACTCAGACGGGTTCTTTTCCCATGGCTGTCATCTGAGAGCACTGGGACTGGCGTCAACCGAATGTTGATGGGCTGGACGTCTGGTACTCAGGGCATGGCTGGAATAGTGCGAGGCTGGCCAGGTCCTCTCTCTACACGACTAGCTTGGACTTCCACTCGCCTAGCAGTCTAAGGGGAGGAGGACTTCTGACATGGCATCTGGCCTCCCTTAGAGCTGGGTTTCTCAACCTCGGTACTGTTGACATTTTGGGTTATTTTTTTGTGGGGGCTTGTCCTTTGCACTGTGGGCTGTTTAGCAGCACCCCTGGCCTCTATCCATTAGATGCTAGTAACACCTCCCCTGAGTTGTGACAACCAAGTTGTGACACCAAAAATGTCTCCAGAGATTCTCAGTCGGTGCCTGGGAAGTAAACCTGCATTGGGCTGAGAACCACTGCCCTAGAGTGTTTGTTGCAAGAGATGCAGGTGGAAGTTGCAAGGCTTCTTATGACCTGGCCTCTGCATTCTGCTGGGCCAAAGAGAGCCCAGGACGGCCCAGATTCAAGAGGAGAGGACTATTCAAGGACATGAATACAGGGAGACATGGTTCATGGGTGGTGGTGGGGAGAAGTCACCTTTGTAGGCTTAAGGGTTGGTTAACAGCCTACTTATGGAAACAATGTTCCCGGACTCTTCTTAGGCTTATTGTTGGTTCCTTTCAATGACTCTCTGCGCACTTCATCTCCATTTCAGTGAGAGGCACTGAATAAAACAACACCCAAGTCATGGTTCCTGTTCTTGAGGATCTTGGAGGCCATTTGAGGAGATGGGTTCAAAACCAGAGGTTTTTGATATGATGAGATACAGAGAGCAAAGCGTGTGCAAGGAGCATGGGGAAGGGGTGCTGGCTTGTTCTAATCCAGGAGTTCACACACAGCTTCCTGGAGGAAATGACACCTAAGTTGAGACTTAAAGGGTAGGGGAATTGATCCAGCTGAGCAGATGTGGGAAAGGCCTTCCCAGGAGAAAGCACAGTGTGGTGGAGCAGCAGGGTATGTGGGTACACGCAGCTTCTGCACCCCCCAGGTGTGGAAGAGTGGGGTGGGGTGGGAGCTGATGCTGCTTGGAGGAGAGAGGACCAGGCTAAAGAGTGGAGACTTGATGGCATATCTATTTCCTGGTTATCGATTTATTAGGAAGTGACACATCCCTGTCTTGTAAAGCAAACAGCAATGACCTTTTTCTTTTAGGGCATCTGCAACCTGAGGTTACTAGGTAGGCAAACCGGAGCACTGCAGGCCAGGCATGACACGACTCTCTGCCAAAAGGGGTGGGGAGGCCAAGGGGGGCATCCGATGTGTCAGGTGCCTTCTGAGCACCGGGCTCTTTGACAGGGGCTGTGGCACCTCTAGGACCTCAGCTCCCGTAACAGCTGCATGGATGCAGTATCATTTGTAGATGATGTCACTGAGAGTCACAGAGTTTAAGTGACTTGACTGATGTCTCATAGTGAGTTGGAGAGCCAGGACTATATCCAGGTTTTCTGACGGATGTATTTGATACATATATATAAAATCTTCTCTAAAAAGAAAGAGTAAAAGAGAAAAAGAAAACTGATGGGATTGGTTTTGTGGGATTTTTGGTTTTGACTGAAGTTTTAGGAAATGTTGACTTTCAGTTGTTGTTTCAATGTGCTGGAGCTCTGTTAGGTGTCTGGGACAGTCCACACGTCCCTCCGCTTCTGGTGCCTTCTCTTCTTGTTCTGTGCATCTGCCGCCCAGTCTAAGATTTGGAGGAGCAGCAGCCAGGCAGCAGGGACATTTCCCATACATTTGAAGGCTCAGGCAGAGGGTTTGGCTCTCTATGTAAAGGGGGGCCTCTGGGTAGGAGAGATCAGGACTCAGGGCAGATAGATAACCTGGCTAGACTCGGACCGAAATCCTTATGTGCTCACTCCCTGGGCCAGGCTACAAGCTACCAAGATGAGCACTTTTGCTGTTAAAAAGAAGTCTCCAACTTACCCAAGTCTAAGAGACAGTGTTTTTAACTGAGAAAGTATGTCTCCATGGATCTACCCATGGCAAGCCCACACTAATAAACCTACCCTGTGTTCCCAGGATGAAGTTCCAACCTCCTTGCATGGGCTAC
The DNA here is from genome assembly GCF_022682495.2 of Desmodus rotundus. NCBI lineage: Eukaryota > Metazoa > Chordata > Mammalia > Chiroptera > Phyllostomidae > Desmodus > Desmodus rotundus. The sequence continues at coordinate 21,430,306 of NC_071387.1, forward strand.
TGAGTTCCAACCTCCTTGCATGGGCATTTCCCAATACGAACCCAGCTTCCTCCTCCAGCCTCATCCTCTGCTGTGAGTAAGGCCACACCCATCCTGAAATACTTGTCCTTCCCCCAAAGGCCTGTCCACTGAGCGTGTCATCGTGGCACCCTCTTCCTGTAACGCACCTGCTTTCTCTTTTTGGTCTGGTGACTCCTACTCATTCTTTGAGGTTTATTTGGCACACATCTGTGGGAACCTCCAATGAGCAAAACCCTGGGTTGTATGCCTGGGGGACACAGTGCTGAATGGGACACAGTCCCTGACCTCAAAGAGACCACAAGTGTTAACTTTCTCTGTGAAGATACCTTTAATCCCCTTGGTAATTCCCAAAGCATGCTCTTTGGGTCTCTATTATACCACCGATTACAATATGTTGCAGTTCTTTGTGTATGCATCTAACTTCCTCCTCGTTCTGGGAGGGCAGAGACCACACCTGACTTGTTCATTGTTGCTCGTGTTCGCAATGCCTAGCTCATGTCTGGATCCCAGTCAATATTTTAAAATATATGAATACATGAACGAGTGAGCGACTAGATAAGTACATGCAGCTTCTAGGTGCTTAAGTATATGGATCTTCGCCAGTATATACCTCATAACAGTGGGTTGGGGAATGATTTCCCTATTCTGTATGGAAGTTCTCTGTGAAGATTTCTATATATGTACTTCACCTCTGAAATCTCCTAGTGGAAGAACAGGTTTTTGACACACAGCCAGCAAACCTGACAGAGTCAGGTTGCTTCCTTTAAGAAGATTAATGCACAAGGACTTAAGAGAAGGGATGGGTGAACTGGTTACTAACAAGTAAGAACCAGCCATAAGCTCAACCCTATTTCGGGAACAAACCAAACCAGGATCTTTAAGGTTGAGCTTGGCTTAGTTCAATTAATCCTTCTCCCTCTCTTTGCGGCTTCACGGCTCCCACACCCACCACTGCCTCTCACTCATCTCTGTTGAATCATGAATCATGAGGCGGCAGCACCTCCACGCTCTCCTCGGCTGGATCTGGCATTTTCTTCTCTTTGCCGCCTGATGAGGACAGAGGGCTGGGGGCGGAGGGAGAGTCTTAGATAAATAAGCCATTTTGAGGCTTTCAGTGTGAAGGAAGGTCTGAATGGGCCTCGTGATTCATGGTGAAAGGAAGGGAGACGTGGAGGAGGGAGGAGGCATGGGTTGGGTGGGAATCGGAGGGGAAGAAAGGGAGGTTGTGCCATCTCATGGGGATGGGTGGGAAAGGTGAGCCACCAGAGTCAGATAAGGAGTGGAAGGTTCGCAGCAGGTGGGTGAAGGATTGCAGGCAGAGTGGGGACACGGATTTTGCCTCTTCCCCACGGGCAGATCCTAGTCAACTGTCAGTACCCAACTTGAACGCCCCTTCCTTGTGAAACCTTCTCTGACTTTGCTGGGGTGCTCCTCCTCCACCACCTCATTTCACACACCAGCCCATCCTTTCTCCATTGCCTTCTCCTCTAGGCTGTGAGCAACTGTAGGGCTGAGGCCTGGCACACACTTACACCGACCATCTTTTCCTAACCCCGAATCGAGTCATGTGACCTGGCACAGTGTCCACGACATGATCTGAGCAAGGCGCAGAGCAGCTGAAAGAAGGACCATCTTGGAAAATCTGGTACACATGATGAAAAGGTGCTTCAGACACCTTGAGCACCAAGAGTCAGTGGAATTTAATAGTATCGATTTTATTGCTTCCTGCCCCCATCCTCCACCCTCTCCAAATTCCTGGGTTTCTGCCCTCCCCAATATGAGGATGCATTTTGCTGGAATGATTCATTTTACAAAATTCCTGCAGGCCCCAAACAAGCAGAGGCATGCACTCAAGTTTCAAATGGGAACACATGATCTGGAAATCTGGGGTTTTGGTTCCAGTTTAGTTTATAGTTGTTTCAAACCTCCCTTGCTAATGAGGCTCTCTGATAGGCAAGTGAGGAGTGCCAACAGACCCAGCATGCAGTTATCAAGCCCCAACTGTATTCCAGACCTTTTTGCTTATGTTATTCCATTTAGAACCATCCTAGGAGGCAGGCAGGTATCAGCCACATAAATTAAACATATGAGGAAACTGCTTGACTCCTTCAGGGGCTGATGTGAGCTATGTGAGAACCATTCTGAGGCTAACCACCCACATCACAATCCAGACAGTCAATAAAACCTGAAAAGAGCCCTTGTTTGTCGAGAATACAGGGATAGCAGCTGCTCCTGCTGCCTTGGTGTATGGACTCAAGTCTCTCCTCTGGGACACTGGGGGGCAGTGTGGTACAATGGTTTGAGCTGGGGATTGGTATAAGTGGATTTGGATGTGGGTTTTAAAGCTGTGTGGCCATGAGCAAATGATACAGCTTCTCTCAGCCTCAATTTCTTCATCCAAAAATGGGGAGAATCAGTGTAATACCTCCCTCAGTGTGCTGATGTGAGTATCAGATAAAAAATGGGTATGGGAAATGCTTTGTAAACTGTGAAGAGCTATGTCCTAAGGCCCTATATCCTAAGGCCCTTCCTGACCAAAAGTCATTGTTCTCCTTGACTCTGGAGTTTCCTCTTGGGGCTCAAATACACCCTACAGGAGACCGTTGCTCACATAAACATGTATTCCCTGAGATGCAGGTGGGGAGGGGTAGCCCAGGTGGAAAGAGGGGCTCATTTCACAGTTTCATCTTGTCTTGCAACAGGAAATCAGGTTGCTCAGGGTCCAGGACAGGTGTATTTGGCTGGGGAGGAGGAAGGGAAAGGTGCCAAGACTGGATGTTCTGGGACGCCAGGTATACACCAGGGGGATTCTGGCCTTGGGGCCTGTACTTTGCTGGGAGAAGAAAGGCAGAAATCAGGTAATCTCTGGTGGGAGGGAGGATAGTACAGGTCAGAGAATCTTGGAATCCTGAGGCAGGGAGGAGCCTTCTTGGTCTTCTGGGCATGACCTTTGTCCCCTTGTCTTCAGTCCCTCAAGAGTTTTGCCATGTCTCTTCTACTGTCTTTTACTCAATCATTTTCTTGATATCTACTGACTTAAGTAAATTCAGCCTCATCTGTATCAAAGATATTTGTGAGATTGCCTTATAATGATTAAAAGAAAAAAGAAAACATCCATTCATGTGCCACCTACGGTCACCCTGTGGGCCACCAGTTGACTGTGCTCTAACTTGGTTGGAAACCTGTGTTCGGCTGAGACACCCGCCTGTAGACGGGGCCCACTCTGTGATACTTTAATACCCAGTCACCCCGCATCTGTTTGCACATCTCTAGTGACCGGGGCTCGCTCTTTCTCTTGAGGCAGGAATGCCAGAAAGTGCTTGTGTAGATGGTGCCCAGATTTTCTTACCTGTGATTTTTACCCACTGGCTTTAAGTCTTGGGTCCATACACTATGTCTATTTTCACTTCCCAAGAGAGCCATTCAGAAATCTGAAGCCAGCTCTCAGGTATCCCACCCTCCGGCCAGGCTGGACACCTCCAGTTCCATCCAGTGTTCCTGTGATGACATGGTTTCAAGTGTCCTTGACATCTGCTATTGTTCTTTGAAAAGACTGCAGTTTTAGAGTTATTTCTTAAAAAAGACCTTCCTGCATGGCACACAGCCCTCTAGGTGTGGCCAAAACGAGCACGGTGGAATGTGACTGTCCCCTCCCTCATTCTGGATATGCTACCACTATTAATGCAGCTTACACAGTACTCTCTTAATGATGCACCTGCCAAAGCTCGGTAGGTCCTGTGCAGCGTGCTCACTGTTAGGGCAGCGCCGATGCCTCACGACGAGGAGCCCCCTTCCTGCCCGCCCGCCTGCCCTGAAGCCAGTAGAAGACGTGTGTGGGCTAATGGACTGCCGTTCGGAGCTGCATTCTTTGAACCTTTTTGATTATACAAGCATCTCAGTGAAAATACATTGAGCACGCATCTCTACTATATGTATATTTATTTACTTACAAATTATATGATGGATTCTTAGATATAGTGCTGGCAAAAGCCAGACTTAAAAGTATGAGATAAACCAATCAGAAATTAAAATTCTGATATATTCACTCTCACCTTAGTGCATTGTCTTGCACAGCCCCTGGGGACATTCACCTGTGGGATTCAGAACAGTGTCCTCCTGCTAACAGGGCAAACCTCTGTACGAAAGAATCGAAACCCCAGTTGTGGCCGCTCAGTACATGCGCTACACCGCTGTTTTTCAGACCCCCCCCAGATAATGACCACGACACGCCTGGGTGTGCACTCAGAAGCATCGAGCGAAGGAAAAGGGGGTCACCTTCACCCCACCCCCCCACTCACCACCCTTGCCTTGCTTTCTGGGCACACACACCCCGTCTGTGCTTTTCCCCACGGCTGCCTCTATCTTGCACTCGTGATCCTTTGAGCATTTCATCCTGGAAGACCAGAGATGCCTTCAGAAGGGTGACAGACTGAAGAGTTCATTGTGGTTTTGGGTGCCAGGGGAGAGAGGAGCAATCTTTGGCATAAGGTTCCCTCCAACGCAGAAACCTCAAGTGATATACCGGAAGTGATCTGTGCTTGGCGTGAGCTCCAAGGAGCATGAACAGAGTGCATGTAGAGTCATTCTGTGGGGAGAAGCTGGGGCCACCGGGGGGCTTTAACCAGGAGAAGAGGGGGAGGGACACGTGTTATCCTCAGATACTCGAAGGTAGTCAGGCAGAAGTGGCATTAAACCTTCTTCCCGGGGCACGCGGGTTGATCAAGGAGACAGAGTGGGCTCAGTATAAGGAAGACTTTTTAATGGTCAGAGCTATGTAATGATTGGCCGGGCTGTGAGAGCCAGGCTCTCCCATTGTTTTTCCATTCCTGGAGGAGTTTGTTTGTTTGTTTATTTACTTATTTGTTTAAGGTTTATTTTATTCTCATTCAAGAGAGAGGGGAAGGGGAAAAGGGGGAGAGAAATGTCGATGCCAGAGAGAAACACCGGGAATGGAACTAGCAACCTTTCAGTTACGAGGTGATGCTCCAACCCCTGAGCCACACTGGCCAGGGCTCTGGAGGGGTTTAAATGTGAGCTGGGCAAGCAGCTGATGGAAGGCTGTAGAGGCCATTAGGTTAGAAGGCTGCTGAGTGCCCGTGAATCCTAACACCCTGAGCTTCTAGGACAGAGTGGGATGTGATAGGGAGGACTCCAGTTCCACCCAATCCCCAGTGACTCCTCTCTGGACCCAGGTCCCCTGCCTGGCACGCTGACATCCTGCTTCTCTCAGTAGGCATGGGGCTGCCTCCTTTTGCGAGGCGAAGACCTAACGGGGTAGGTTGATCGGGCACACTTCTGGCACGGCAGAGAGCCCTGGATGAAATGCCACCTGCTGTAGCTGAGGCAGACCTAGCTGATTGTGCACAGGCTTTAAAGAGAAATGACTCTTATATCACCTATTTGCCCTCAGCGGGCTCTCCTATTCTGGGTGTTTTCTTCTTGAGTTTCTTACTAGAGTTACTAAGAAAGGTGTGAGATTTGAGAGCACGAGGAGGGCACCTCTTCTCTTTCCTGAAGGCAGGAAGAAGACGTGGGCACCGCTCCTTGTAGGCCGTGTCACCTCTTGGACAGCCTTCTATCCCATGGAGCCTAAGTCAAGAAAAACTGCTTATTTGGCCTCAGGAGTGGCCTGGGGGTCCTCCCCTCTGCAACTTCTCCGGTCCAGGCCCTTGTCATCCCTCCCTAGTACGGTGACAAGAGACTCTTGCCCTTTGGTCTCCTGACCTCTAGGCTCCCTCCTCAGAGTGATCATGCTGAAAGATGACCATGTCGCTGTCCTGCTGAAGGACTCTGTGTCCTCTGCATCCAGGACAACAGCCCACAGTCAGTCCTTTGCGATACAACCCATGACCTCCCGCACCTGCTCTTCATCCCGGAGCGGCTTCTCGGTGTGCCCTCGGTATGCCCCTGCCATGGGGACTCCAGGAGGTTGCTCCTGGGATTCTGGTTTCTCAGAATGCCCTCATCCACCATTTCTGCTTGGGAAATTCCTAATCCTCCCTTCAGAGCTCAGATATCTCATTTTCTGTGATACCTTCCCTGACCCTCCCAGGCAGACGGAAGGTGTCCTATGGCAGAGTCTCCTAGGCCGGACCACGCTGTATTTCAGTTGCCTGGTATTGCATCCCCCTCTGGGGCTCATGTGTATGCTCACCAATGACAGGGACAGAGCCATACTTATGGTGGCACTTTGTGTGCGCCCAGGAAATATTGGTCAAATGAACAAATAATCAAACTCCCTAGCCTACAATTCTTTGACCTTCTGACCATTCCGTAAGGAGCCAGTTAAAAGTCAGCTGACATGGCCTAATTTTTCTTCAGAGCTATTGGGTGTGTAGCAGAGAGACTACGGGGGTAGTTTGCTACGGCTGCAGTAACAAAGTATCACACACTGGGTGCCTTAAACCACAGAAGTTTATTGCTTCATGGTTCTGGAGACTAGAAGTCTGAGAAGAAGGTGTTGGCAGGGTTGGTTTCTCCTAAGGGCGGTGAGAGAGAATCTATTCCGTGCCTCTCTCCTAGCATCTGGTTTTCTGGTAACCTTTGAGTTCCTTGGCTTATAGAAGCATCACCGTCTTTGCCTTTATCTTCACGTGGTCTTCTCCCTGTGTGTGTGTCTGTGCCCAAGTTTTGCCTTTTTATAAGGATGCTAGTCGTACTGGATTAAGGCCCACCCTCTAGTGACCTACTTTCAGCCCGATCACCTCTGAAAAGACTCTGTCTCCAAATAAGATCACACAAGGGGATACAATTCAACCTGTACCAAGTCCTTGGGAATGTGACTTGGCCTCTCTGAGCGTCCCTTTCCACACCTGCAGAATGGGAGCTGGACTAGTTGGGTAAACTCCGAGGCCCTCTTTATAATTTCTTCTTTTTCACTTTGGAAAGTCCAGTGGTAACTTTCTTTTCATTCACTGGCTTAACAATTATTTATTGAGCAGTTGCTATGTGCCAGACACTTGGAATTTGTGTTCTCTAAGCGGAGTTCTCTCCAACGGTCTGTGCCCTTTCTGCTGAATGAGCCATAGTGAAGTGTCCATGACGTATCTGTGGCCGGTACCTTCAATGAAACCCATGTCATTCGATTCGATCTGCCTCATCAGCTATTTGAATATCGGTTTCACAATCTGAAGAATAGACCCGTGGTTGCCAAGTATAAATCTTAGGCATAACCTGGTTATGAAATCTGTTTGGAAATACTGTGAGTAAGCTGTTTGGTCTTTCATTCTCCAGTCCTGCTTTGTGGCCCAGGACGCTCAGGCACTATCTGTTTGTAAAGGAAGTAGTAGCACACACCTCCTACGGGCAGGCCTACTTGGTTCATCACTAAGCCTCATTCTGTTTCTTTTTTAATTTTATTTTTCAGCTGCAGTTTACATTTTATATTATTTTGTATTAGTTTCAGGTGTATAGCGTAGTGGTTAGATAATCACATAATTTACAAAGTGGTCCCCCAGTATTTCAAGTAAGCACCTGGCTCTGTACATAGTTATTACAATATCATCGACTACATTTCTTATTCTAAGTGCACATAACATGGGCGAGTAGCCACAGAGCAGTGACTGGGCACCTCCAGGGGTGGTTCTTGAGCCAGTTCTCCTGGGATCATTCTCTGGGGTCTCCCTCTTCCCTCACTGTACCCCCCAGAACTGTGTTCCATGTTGAAAACACGTCTGTGGGGCCAGTGCTCAGCCTGTGCGCTGGGCTCTGTGCTAAGAACCGGAAATGCTTTGTCTCACTCAATCTTTGCTATAGCCTTGTGAGCTAGGAACTATGGTTGTGACCATTTTATATTGAGAAGTGGGAGTTGCTGAACCTTAACCAACATGCCTGAGGTGTTACAGTTAGTAAGGGCAGAGCAGGGTCTCAAATCCAAATCTGGCTATGAAGTGGGGGCTTTTACTTTCTGCTCTCCTGCCATCTCTTCAGGCATGGATTTAATCATTCTCCTGTTAAAAATAATCTATAGCTCCCTATTGCCTCCAGTCAGGGCACTTGTACTGGTGCCTAGAGATCTAAGAACACCCTGATACCCAGTGCAAAATTTTGTATGTGTGTGCGTGTGAGTGGATCCCGAGCTTGCCAGCTTCTCAAAGTGCCCCTGCCTTAGAGAGGCAGTCGAGACCCGTCACAGTGAGGTCTTCCCATTTCTCATTGGGGTTATTTCTTGTCACTTATCTGTCCAGTTCTGTTCTGAACTTCTAACAGCTTTCTGGAAGGTTCCTTGCATTCTCACACCCCCAGGCCTGCAGTCGTGTGCTTTCCTTTGCTGGTACTACCTGCTCTCCACTCCCGCACCAGGGATATTTCAGTTCATCCTTCAAGGTCCTTCCTCAACCCACCTGGCAAAACAGGCTGCTCCCCTGACTCTGTGCTACTGCAGGCTTTTCTCCTCTTGCCATGTGTATCGAACTCACCGCATCGACTGGGGACTGTGCTGGTGGTTGTTGGGCCACTGGAGAGGAGAGCCCAGTGTCCCCTTCATTCTTCTGTGCTGCCGATGCAGGTCTGGCCTAGGGTGAGCACGCAGCAACTCTTTGCTGAGTGGAGTCTAAAGGATATTACGAGTCATTTAACTGTCTCTGGGTCTCTTATCTAAGGGACACATATTTACAGTCTAGCCCACCTTGTGGGCTACATGTGACCTTCCAGTTCTTACAGGGAAGGCAGGGCAGGGGACAGCACTTCCCCAGGTTTCCCCTGACCCCACCCCAACCCAGGCTCCTTTCTGATTTTCCCCTTGGGAAGCTCTTCAGGGAGGCCCCTCTGTCCTGCCTGTCCTTCCCAGCTTCTCCTGGACCCCTGCAGCACAAAGCAAGGCCCTTCCAGAAAGATTGGATTGCCTTGAAGGAAGCTCTGCTTGGCAGCCCTCTTAATGGGAACCCGGCTTGTAAAGATAGTTAGGATCCTGTTTGCAGAGTTTTGTAGACATGCAAATGATCAATATGCAGGGGGACCCTTTTTTTTAAAATCCTCATCTGAGAACATGCTTATTGATTTTAGAGAGAGGGAAAGGGAGGGAGAAAGAGAGGGAGAGAAACACTGATGTGAGAGAGAAATATCTCTTGGTTGCCTTTCGTTGGTGCCTCGACTGGGGACCAAACCCGCAGCCTAGGCATGTGCCCTGACTGGGAATTGAACACGTGACCTTTTGGTTTGCAGGACAACACACAACCAATTGAGCCACCCTGCCAGAGCAGGACTCTTTCCTAGCCTGGGGCCAGGTCATAGGCTACGAGGGGTGGAGGGATTCCTAGGACACAGAGGAGACTGGGAAACTACCCAGGCTAACTGGGGTTTAATTTTTTCCTTATTCATTCAGCAAATATCGAGCAAATTCCAGGTACCATGCTGAGTCCTGGGGATGCCCAGGTGAATGGGACAGGGGCCCTTCTCAAGGGGTTCAGACTCAGGAAGGGGAAGTAGAAATGCAAATAAGCAACTGAGTGCAGAATCCTGGGGCACGGTAGGCAGGGGCTAGAAACAGAGTGGGAAGTGCTTAATTCTCATTCACTCTTTCTGTCATTTTTCATCCGATGCCTCCTACAAGCTTGTTCTGGGTTAGCACTCTCACGTTTGTGACTTGATATGACTCTAGTTACATATGTGTCAGGAATCAGGGCTTGCTTTTAATTCCCTCATGGGTTTCTCATCAAAAGTGGCCCCCATTCCCATTGCTCCCCAGAAGAGAGTTTAAATTCTACAAGAGCAAAAATCAATTTTATTCACTGCTTCACACCCAGCATTGAGTAGCGAGGTTATTAAAAGGTACTCAATAAAACATTTGTTGAATGAATTAATAAAAGAGACGGTAAAGGGAAGATGGTTCATGACATTGGTTCCCAAATTTTAACATAAAAATCATGTGAAGGGCTGGTTATAAAATACAGACTCCCACCCGTACAGACGCTGACTTAGTGGGTGTGGGGTAGAGCCTGAGAACCTGCATTTCTAACAAGCTCCCAGGCGACGCGGCCGCTGCCGGTCTAAGTGCCGCCCTTGAGGCAGTACTGGGCTATGGGGTGTTCTTTCCTCTCAGAGATCGATGACAAGCTGCTGTTGTCAAAGGGCTGCCCGGGGGTTCGATCCTCCCCACCTTCTAGGCAGGGGCCCCGGGTTGTCACACAGGGCAGGCCCAAGCAGTTGGGGTTCTGTACAGGGGCATGATGACACAGCGGTGATGCAGGTGTTAAGCCAGCCAGTGGGAATGTGAAGATGTACCTGCAACAGTCGGCTCATGAAGGGAACTGTAGGGCCATTAAGACACATCTGCTTGTGAAACCCTTTCGTCTGTCGTGAGGATCGTGGTCTCTTCTTATGCAATCAGCTTCTTCAAGGAAAAGGACCTGCTCTTGTGGCAATTTGGGTTTTTACTTACTCATCACCACTGCCTGTTCATGCTGAGTAAGTTTTAATTGCCTTTGAAACTGAGCAAAGAGTCCAGTGCTGGTGACCAGGGTGCGCTCACCTCTCTTGCCAAGCTGCTAAAGAGTGCACTGACTCCAGGCAAGGGGCTGTTTTCAACTGCCCGCCCCTCGCCCCCCACCGGTGCGCTTCTGAATGAAGAGATCTGACTCAGTCCCAGTGACGCTGCGTGGTTTCTTCCCCTTCCACAAATCAATGGAGACCGGTGGGTTGGCCCAGGCTCACTGTGGACCTCGAGTTTCAGAGGTACACCTGCAGTCTCCTGTCGAAGGCTGCCTGTCTTTTGTTTGATGAAATAAGCAGTGTGGTGAAGTGGAGATAGCCTCAGAGTCTTTCATGATGAGGGATGGTTCAGGTGCCTCAACCACCTCTGTGCACACGTGACCCCAGAACGTCTACTGTGGCCCGCCATGCATGTCACGGAAACTGCCAGGCCACGTGGCTGCCTCTGTCCCTGGATTCGCAGCTCCCTGAGCACAGGGATGTCTCCTGTTTCCTCTCTCGGCACCGAGCCCAGAACAGGGCCGACCACACGGTAGCAGCTCACTCAGTGGCTGTTGAATGTGTGAGGAATCTCTTTGTCACTTCTCTAAGCCTCACTTTCCCTTTCTGAAAAACGAGGATGACAAGGGGTATCTGAGCATTGGCAGGCTCTGAGCCAGGCCTGATTCTGCATGCTTCCTTTGTGATCTCTCGTCTGATCCTCATACCCATCCTGTGTGTGGGGACTGACGTTAACTCCATTTTCAGTTAAGAACATCAAGGAACAGAGTTGTTAGGGCATCTTCTCAGTTACCTGATACATGGGGCTAGGGGTCAGGATTTGGATTCTGGCTGTCAGATTCCAGAGCCTCCAAAATTAGCCACAATATTAGTGGTTCTTTACTTGGGGTGATTCAGCCTCCCCATGGACGTTTGGCAATGTCTGGGGACAACCTAGGGTGTCACAAGTGGCAAGAGGAGGTGCTGTTGACATCTAGTGCATGGAAGCCATGGATGCTGCTCACATTCGGCAATGCACTGGACGGCCCCCATAACAAATGATCCGATCCAGAGTGTCAGTGGTGCCTTGGTCAGAAACCTTGCACCACACTGTCCTGCCTCACTGAAATCAAGTATGCTAACAGCCAGGCCCAGAGCAGGCCCACCATAAATGGCACTTCATTCTCCAAGTTCACGGGTCATAGCCCAGAGAAGATGAATCACTCAGTTTCCAGTTTCCTTCAGCAGCTCAAGTTTTATTCTTAATGGTTCCCGGCTGCTTGGCTTCTCTGTCTCGGGAGTTCCTGTTTTTGTGAAACGTGCTGACAGTTATCAAGGGTCAGGGCAAAACTCTCCTTGGGTGAAGTCCAAGATCTCCAAGATCTGGCAAGTGGAGACATTCCATGCAGAATGCACACCTTCGCGGGAACCCTTCTGGCCTCTGGCCTCATGGCGTGCAGGACTCTGGGGATGGCTGGGTTTGATGCACTAAGTTTCTCCTTTGATGGAAGGCCCGGTAGGGTGCTTGACACCATCAATGAGGCCTTGACATGAATGCTGGCATGGTTCTGGCCCTTGAAAACGAATGAGCCGAGGGAAACCATGACAAATGACCTGTCAGCTGGAGCAGTGAAAACACGGCATTCTGGGGCACTTTGGATGGGAAGCTGGGAGACAGAGCATGGTTTTACCCTGACCCACCAGGTGACCTTGGGCAAGCGCTTGGAACTGACTCCTTTCACCATCAGCAGGAGGGCCCCCGTCCTGCCTTCAAGTCGTGGAGTGACCTCTGGGAAAGCTGCCGTCAGGGATCTTTTTATGTGTCAACGAGGACTGGAACACGAAGGTCATGGCAGATCGAAAGGGTGCATGCAACCGTGCAGGACACAGGGACAGATGGTTTAGCATTTGGGGTTTTGTATCCTTGTAAACTCACATTCTTTCATGCTTCAGCACTGTTAGTCAGAACAGTGTTTTCAGCAGTGAAGGTCTGTTGAATTTCTGTTGAAAGCTTGCTCACAGCCCTGCGTGGGTCTTGATACCCAGTGCAATATTTTCTAGCCACAAGCTCAAGAAAGTTTCACTTAAACTACTGGCCACTAGTAGGCAGCATAAACTGACTCTGGAGAACGGATGGCAAACAATGAGCTATTACACCCACCCTGGCATAGGGGCAGAAACACTTGGCTTCCCTGGGGCCTAAAAAAAAAGTTAACTTCAGTTAGGATGTTACCTGGGATTTATGAGCTGAGGAGAATTTGTTCCTTCTTAAAGCTGACATCATGCATGTGTACTTATCTCCAAACTCATGTGTTAAATATGTGTTAAATATGTATGACTTCTTGCATGTCAATCATACCTTGATGAAGTGGCTAAAACAAAACCTGACAGAGGGCTCCAGATGGGAGAGTGTGTTGCACCTCGGGGGGCGGGTTGGTGCGGGAGTCGGAAGGAGGACTTTCACTGCTCAGCTTCACATGATCTAAGCAGATCTGAAGAACTCTGAAGAATTGGCTACATACACTTCCCAGCAGCACTGATATGGTTCAGAGCTTCAAATTCCGTGAGCAGAACTGACGCCTTGGCCAGCGTGTCCGGCTAGTATTGCAGGGTGTGACTGTTGCTCCAAGCTGCGACTCAGGAAACTTGTGGGGTAGAATGTAAGAGGGCAGTAGAGCTGATGCTGAAGTCCTTCCATGGGTCTCCTTCTCTGAACCAGGTTTGTCACCTGAATGGGTCTTCAAAAAGCCGTATGTGGTGAAGTGGCATCACTCATACCACGGAAATGAGAGGAGAAACTTCTAACAGAAACTCGGACCGCAGGCAGGGAGCACCTGCCCAGCTGCAGGTGTTCCCTGGGGGCAGACCCACCTGCCAACGCTCAGGTGTGCAGGCCTCCCTTCACGTTCTAGCTGCAGAGCGGACACGCAGAGTGCTAAACTGAGAGGCTGTAGGTGTTCAGAACTGACAGGAAGTCCAGGCCCAGCTAACCAAATTCACATCCTTTTTCCATCAGATGAACTTGACTGAAGGGTGTTGGAACCTCAGAATTCTAACACATTTAGAGAGCTCTGTGTTGGATGCCTTAGGGCACTGTGGTATTTGCTGTAGGTCTTATCAGTGACCTGAAATAAGATAACAATAAAAAGTAGCAATTACAGCACTCATTGTGTATCAGAGCCATAGAAGGGCCTTTGTAATCCTTTTAACAAACTGAAAATTTGATATGATTTGCCCTTTTTCATGTGAGAAAAATGAAACCTAGGGTGCTTAACTGGCTGTAGATGATTAGTTAGCGGTAAAGCTAGAATTAGAACTTTTGTCTATGTGCCTTAAAAAAACCCCCCAAAACATACTTTTTGTCATATCTTTACATGAAACCCGGATAGTTAGGGAATTGCTAAGCTGTAACACAGTAACCCAAATACGAAGTGGATTAAATAAAATAGAAGCTTATTTCTCCTTCACATGACGTGCCCAGTATGGCTGGGCAGCTGTGTGAGGTCATTCAGGGACCTAGGGCTCTCCTTTCTTGTTCCACCATCTCTTAGAATGATTTTCTTATCTGCATAGTTAGTTTCTTGCCAGCAACATGTCCATGTTCCAACCCTTTGGAAGGGAGAAGGAAAATGTTTGGAAAGCAAGTGATTTATTGTGAGGAAAAGGACCAGAAGTTGTACACATCACTTCCTACACTCATACCATTGGGGAGACATACATAGTCACATGGGCATACCAGGTCGCAAAGCAGTCTGGGAACTGTGTTTCTGGGGGACTGGGTTTGTGCAGAGGTGTGGGTGTTCTAATACTAAATAGGAAAAGGAAAGAACAGATTTTTGGGGATATTTGACAGTTGCTGGTATATACCCCCACATAAAGTTTAGAACAACTTTCTCTCTTTAGAAAAAAGTGAAACACTTGAAAATTCCATCTGACAGGGCACCCTTGACCCAGTCATGCCTACTCCTGAGTCGGTGGTCATGTTAATGTGACATGAGACTTTGGGGCAACAGCCTGGGCTGAAGGAAGAAGATGAGAAGCATTTCTCCCTGATCTTGCCTGGGGGAAGGTCTCAATAAACCCTGACCTTGGCCAGATTTGTCAGGAGCTGGTCACTGATTTCCCGCTCATCGAATACCTGGACCATCACTCCATACTCAGGACCACGGAAAGTTGAGCATCTTCTGTTTGGAATTCCTACACCTTCTGAAAAATTTCTCACTCTGGATTCTTGGGTGAGGATGTTGGTGTCAACCCAGGAAAATGGTGGGGAAAGTTGTCTGGATGTTGGGTTTACTTCATGCCCTCGCCTTTTTCAGTAAAGACAAAGGGATTAAGCAATTCCAGTATCACTCTCTAATGCCTGAGATTAGATATGGGCACTCTTCAATCGGGATGCCTGGAATCTCTTCTGAGATTCTCTTCTAGGCACAAGCATGTACTTGAAGCTGGGGTACCACATTTCCCATTCACACCCCTTCCCTTTGTACTCTTTTCCAGTTGTTCTGTGTGAACAAAACGCCTTTTGTTCCAATAAATCTGAGCTTGTTTCATGCCACTTTTTTCATATTTGTTCCCCCTACTTGAGGTCTCCTAAACCCCACTGCCTGGACCTTCAGTTCCCACATACCTCCCTACAGCATCTAACTGACTTCTCATCTGTTAAATCTCTTAGCAACCTCTCTTCCTCTGTGAGGTGCCTTTCCTCACTTCCCAATCTGATTCAAAGGCTTCTTGCCTGTGATGCTGAGAACCTTTGTACTTCTTTCTTTCTTCGTAGTGGAGTGCAGTCGTCAAAAGCTGAATTTGAGTTAGGGTTTTGCCACTTAGTAACTGAACAATCTTGGCAAGTTTCCTTCTCTTGCCAAACTCGGTTGGTCAGTAAGTTTGACAGTAAAGTACCTGCCCTACAGGACTGCTGTGAGGATCAAATGAGGTATTATTGCCAGTGAGTTGCTTAGCCCAGTGTCCCAAACGCGGGATGCACTCAGTAAACGTTTGGCTGCCTGTCATCTGAAACCTATTGTTATGTTTAGAGGAGTCCCTCAGGGTAAGATCTGGAAGGAAGGCCTCCATCTTCAAAGCTGAAAGGTGCTTTCTCCTCCCCATGGAGATGTGGTGGCTTGGGCTTGGCTCATCAGATGACCCAGGCTCCGAGTCAGTCCTGTGTCCCTGCATGATGTGGGGGAGGGGGTGGGGGGCAGGGTGAGATTTATCCTGTTGAACTTGACAGCATCAAGAACAGCCTGTTTTCTTTCTTTCTTTCTTTTTCTTTTTTTTCTTGTGGGTTTCCATGTTGCATCTCTATAGAACTTTATTCTCTGTGTAGGTAATTACCAAATATCATTTTCTCACACATCTGCAATACTAAACAGTATATTTAGGTGCTTGAAGTGGATTTTTCTTGGGTGAACAAGAAATCACACCTACCGCAGGAATGTTATTTTGCTGACTTGGGTTTACAGGAACTACTATAAAGGACACATGGACAAAATCAAGGGGGAGGGTGGAGGCAGGGGAGGGAGGTGGATTTGGCTGGGGTGGGGTGGAGGGATGGGGAGAAAATGAAGACAAATGTAATTGAATAACAACAAAAATTTTTTAAAAATAAAATCTTAAAAAAAAAACAACCCAGCCTGTTTTCTATAGTAGCCATGGACACAGGACCAGTGACCGTGTCCTCACCAGATCTTCCCTATGGTGGGATTTGGGCTATGGTCCTGTTTTGTGGCCCCTCTTGGTTTCTGCCCGTTTTGGGCATCTGGTTCTCCAAGCTTCCCAGAAATTCTGTGAGCACTCCCTGCCCCTCCACCAATAGATTCCGTTTCTGCTTATTGGTATCTGATGCTTATAGCCAGAAGCCTGATCAGCAGTTACCTTTTGTTGCTGTTGTTGCTATTGCTCTCACTGAAAGGGTAAAACCAGTGCCATTTGCTATGAGGCACCACTGCCGAGCAGGCCCGTGACCCTGTTAAACATGACTGCCATCTACTCTTCCGAGCTTCTGTCCCCAGATCTGGAAATTACTAGAAGCAAGAAAAGGACTAACCGCTCCCTATAGCCACAGGCAGAAGATAACATTGGACCAAACTGCAGCCTCAAGGTACACCATCCCAACAGCCCAGGGCCACACAACAGAAACCCCCACCCTTTAAATCCAATGATAATCCCAGAAAAGCTCAAAGCCCCCGCTCCTCAATAGAGTATCTGCTCCTGCCATGCCCCTCTCCTTTCTTGGAGAGTGAATAGAAACTTTCTTCTCTACACTTTCTTCTCTATGTGAATTCTTTCACAGCCAGTGGCACTGTCCGCCCTGACACTCATCATGGTTTACCACAGTCACTGATTGATCTGCCTCCTCTCTTGCATTGTGAACCCAGCCCCTGAATGGTCCCCTGCTCAGCAGTGGGCCCAGAATAGACCTATTCAATGGGCGTATGATGTTTAGTAATGGGCGGGAAATGAAAGTATGATAGACAAATGTCTCACCCTGGCTGTAGCAGGGGCTCCCAGGAATAACCATAACCAGGTCTATGATGTGTGCAAGTGCATCTTCCTTTAATTAATCCTCACAAAAACGCTGATGCTTAGGTATTATCTTCCCATTTTACAGATGAGGAGACAGAATCTCACAGAGGATAAGGAGCTTAGAGCAGACGACTCACCCAGGAAATAGCAGAGATAGGTCTCAAACTAGGTCCTAATCTCCAAATACCGTGCAGCTGTTATACTTCTCCACCCAGGGAGTAGTAAGTTGCCAAGGAGGGTTATTTATCCAGAGTGCTTTTTCAATGAGGAAGTTAAATTATTCCTGTAAAAGGCACTGATCGCATTATCTTGGGCACTTTGTTGGCAATAGACCCAGAAAGATTTACATATGTCATAGTCCAGGCACTTTGCTTGATGTTGGAATTTATTCTTGTCATTAGAAAACCATAGTAGATTGTAGCACGTATTATGATTTGCAGTGTAATGGACCACACCAAGTTTTGGTGATAATAAACCAAGAAGCCTTGGCCAAGAATTCGTATGAATTTTGTGGGACCCTTCTCCGAGATGTTCCTCAGTGGCGTTTGTCTCCCTCTCATGTGGCCTCAAAGTGCCCCTAGTTTTATTTCCGACATTAGCAGGACCCACACCTCTGTATTCCTTGTAGGAATCGTGCAGGTTCTGGATCCCATCATGCCTGGTAATGATGGGCTTTTATCACAGGGGAGCCATGGACATTGCAGACAGGAGCTTATTTAGAACTCTCTCGGTTTTATTCCATTGCTTTGGGGTGATGGGTAACCTAAGAGGAGGCATACAGAGCTAAGAAAGTTTTAAAGAGGATCGTCGGATGAAATCGCACACCTCCAGCGTGCCCAATTCCTTGGCATTAATGACTCTGCCTTGATAGCAGGAAGCATTTACCTTTGGCTCTTGGATCTTTTGTCTTTGGTGTAAGAAGATGGATGGTGTCGTACAGATTCCATTTTATGTGCTGTTGAGAAAAATAGAAACTTTTAAATAGTGCAAGTGACAATTTTGTTTGTTCACTTAGCCATTGTTCAAGTGTATTTAAATGTTCTTCATAGCACCCGTCACTAAGTGATGGTATCGTGCTGATGTGTTTGTTAACCTATTTATCATCTGTCTCCCCCATCTGTAATCTGAACTGCAAAGGAGCAGGGCCCTTATTTCTGTTAACAGTGTTAGCAGCACCTGTTAGAGTCCCCGGCACCTGGTACAGACTCGATAAATATTGGTTGAAGGAATGAACTCATGACATAAAGTAAATTTTTGGACGGGACTGGGATCTTGACCTGAACTCTATATTCTGGTAGAGATGTAGTGAAAGAAATACTAAAAACAGATTAAGAGAATTATGGAAAGGTGATTAAATGAGCAAAATGAATTCTAAATCTTTTATCCTCTTCGTCAGAGCCACGTTTCCTTCTCTGTAAATTGGGAACATTGGTGGCTACCTGGCAGGTGTTTTGGAGGAGTAGAGTTAACTCCTGTACATGTGGGTGGCATGATGGTGGATGCTCAATGAGTTAATAGTGGAGTTAACAGTGGAGGAAAAGGGAGGTGTGAAGCTTATCATTCCACAGAGTGAGCGTGACATTTTTGTAGGAATTCTGCCTCCAGTTTTATTGTAATTGGTATTTGCATATTTCTTCATGTTTATAGAGCTCATTCTCCATATTTTATTTCACCTAGTTCTTACTCGCCATAATCTTGCCTGGTGGTTTCAGTTAGTCCTGTCTCACAGATGGGAGTCCGAGGTAGGGCCCAGATTTAAGACTGGAGATTCCCAAACTTTCCTTCCAGGGGCAGATCCTGAGCTTCTCCAGGGAGCCTCTCAGTCATGGACATCTCCTCTTGCCTGCCTGGCTGGGCTTGCCTTTCCAGACCAGTATTGCATTGTGTCTGTGGAATTCAGAGCAGGATCCCCTTGAGGGCAGGGAATGTCTCTATTTTCATTTGCAAAATTCCAGGTACAATCTGATCCCTTATGTGTTTATTAGCAACAGGGTTATGCAAAGATATTACATGCCTGGCTTGTTTTTGTTCTGTTTAAATAAGTACACAGGCACTTGTATCTCCCCCTTAATTCCCTAAACACTGCCCCCCTAGGCCCCACCCCCTCCACCCCAGTCTGAACACCTTCATTGTCAGCCAGGGGACTCTGTGGGGAAGGAAAACGGGTAGAAGCCAGATTAAAAGTAGGTTGAGAATGTTGCTCCTGGTCCCCGTCTCTCCTGGCTTTTACATCTTCCCTGCATCTCAATTATAAAACACCAGGTTTAAGCCTAGCCTGCTACATGTAGAATGATCAAAAAGGCAATACTATTAACTATATATTGAAAATGCAAGTAGCAAGGACTAGAGAAACTTCCAGTTCGAAAGGTCCAAAGGGGTGTAAAGAAATGGAACAGTGCCTTTCTCAGTTTAACCAGTGTTTACTGAGCTGTGTGATGTATGAAATACTCGTCTTCAAGTATTCCCTCTCTAGCTTGCTGGACCACTTTTGGATACAAATATATCTGTGAGTGGCAGCTCACTTAGGAAGAGAATTGAGGATGATAGTTAAGGACATGGTTTTCTTCTTCTTCTTTCCTTTTTTGAGGGAACAGCACATGCAGAAAGCATAGAGTATGGGAGATAAATGGCCTGTGTGACGTTGGGTGAATGGCCAGCTGCAGTTCGTCACAAAGACAGGGCGTCTCCTCCTCCAAACCGTATAATCTAAGATTGTAGATTGCACTGATCGAAATAAAGGTCGTGCTTATAGATTTGTTTCCCCAAATGATTTCAAGAGTAAATTCCAAATAGAATACATGGATGCTTGGTTTAAACTCATTGGATGACAGAACAACGTTTAGAAACAAAACCAAAACTGTGTTCTTGGTAGAATTAGGAATTTGGTGTAGGTATGTTTCAAAAAGGGACCTATGAGCGACTGAGGAATGTTGTAGAATTATCTTGCAATGATCAAAGGGGGAAATTCACACAATGAAGAGATCATTGCAAGAGTTACTGTTATGAAGGTAACACCTGGAGTTGCCACTGCTAATGTAGCTTCATTTGAAAGTTCCTATTATCAGCATCATTAATACACAAAGAAGTGCTAAAGCAGTGCCCGAATAATCCATGAGGGACATTTTTGTTAACAGAATGATAGCTGGGGATCATCGTGATCTGAAACCATCAGAAATACTTCACCTGGGACCACCTTAAGGGAATATGTAACTCGATCCCTTGTTTTACAGATGAGCAAACTGGGTTTCATAGAGCGTGGGTTTTAAAGCCAGAAAGATTTGGATTTCTGGGCTGATGGTATCGTCTCTGTGTTTCTAGCTAAATGACAGGCAAATTAGGTAATTGCTGTAAATGTCTGCTTCCTGGTTTCTACCGGCAGGATAAAACAATTCATTCCCTTAAAGTTCCATCGAGGCTTAAATTGAATGCTGTTGTTAAATCCTTCAGGGCTGAGTCTGTGCACCCCAACACTTCCAGTCAGGGAGAGATACTCGATCTCTTAGGGCTGACCAATCCATTTTTAAAAAATAGTTGTCATTGTAGGAATTTTTTGGAGCCGTAAAAAGGCTTATCCCCTTTGACCCAGTAGTCTGTAAAATGGGGATAACATACTTTGTCTAAAGAGTGAAAAAGCTATGAGCTTTAAGACATTTGTGGCACTATGATAATAAGACCATTTTGGAAATCCATTAAAAAGTAAATTGTTATCTATTCTGAGGAATATGGTATATCCATTATAATAAAAACAGTAAAATCCACGAAAGAAGATGAAACTTATAATGTTATATTTAGCATGATGAATCCAAAATTACATTTACATCATGATTATAAAAATGTAAATATATTTATGTATCTGGGCAAGAATTAATAGACAAAACAGAGAAATGAAAAAGACTTTTTCTGACTGGTGAAATTCTTGGTGTATTTTTTTTTTTTTTAGGATCTGTACAGACTTGGGTTTGAATGTGGCTCAACAAGTTGGTGGCTATACAAGTTTAGGTTTCTGTATTTTATAATTTTAATTTTTGTTACCATCACTCTAGGATTATTTCTGTAAAAAACCAGTCACACAAAATGGTTTTTTTTTTAGCCCTGGCCGGGTGGTTCAGTTAGTTGGAATACCACCCTGTACACCAAAAGGTTGCAGGTTTGATCCCAGTCGGGGTGTATAAGGAGGCAGCGGACTGACGTCTCTCGCTCACTCTCTCTTTCTCTCAAATCAATAAACATATATATCCTTGGGTGAGGACAAAAAACATGTTTTTTAAAGGAAGAAAATCTTTCTCTTCTCTTCAGTAAGGTGGCGACATCTGACTGACGCTTCAGCCTTTATCACCTGAAGAGCCACCTTATATGTTTTTGCTGCACAGGACATTGTCTAAATCGGGGCAACCTTAGCAAGACCACTTGGGTTGTTAGAAAATGATTTAAAAGTTGGCATATCTGGGGAGATCAAGAGCAGATATTCTCTATCTTATGTTTTCTTTGCCTCTGAGCAGAGAAATAAGCAAAGAAAAGCAAAGATGACTTAGCAAGCCCAGGTTTACAGGAGCTATGCCTTCACCACAAAGGCTTCCCTTCTGCCTGGGCAAGTTATGTTACAAGGCGGTGACCAGGGTGGTGAGAACTGGTTAAGACCTGGGTCAGTGGACTGTGAAGTGCTTGCTGCATAGTTTTGAAGGAAGGTCAGGCAAAAGAGAAACTAGACTTGTTTTGTTCAGCCTCAGGACGATGTGTAGAACATGTCAAGTGACAGAGTTCAGCTCAACACGAGGGAGAATTTTTTAATAGTCACACATGTCCCCAAATAGGATGGTTCAGCTCAGGAGGTGATGAACTCACCCTTCTTGGAGGGATTGCCCATGGAGGCTGAAGCTCTGGTGGGGGCATAGCATTGGCTGGGGCTGGGGTAGGAAAAGGGGGAGGTTCTGTGACTCTTCCCGGAGCTCTGTTTCCAGTCGGTGACAGCCAGTCTCCGCATCCACCCTCACCTTCTTTCTTGTCACCCACCCTGAGGCACTCAAGGGAATTACTCCCTGTCACCACTTCCAAAGTAGAGGAAGTTAATGACCTACTAACTCTTTCAATTTACTGTAGGGATTAATAAAGATTAGTAAAGAATTGTTAGGAGATTAAATTTCCCTAAGGACAAATATTATAATTTGGCTGCAATTTACGTGAATCATTTTAGGAGAAAGAGCCACAGATGACAAGTACTCTGACTCAGTATAAAGAATATTTATTTTACAAACACATTCATTCATGAACTATTTTTTGAGGCCACATAAACACTAGAACTTTTCTCTCATGAACATGGCACACTTACACGGCACTGTATGATATGCACAAAAATAGTTCAAGCATGATTGTTTTCCTGCCACAAAAACATCGTGGCTTAATGAGAACTATTTTAAATCTCTTTTTTAAAAAGGATTTTATTTATTTACTTTTAGAGAGAGGGGGAGGGAGGGAGAAAGACAGGGAGAGAAACATCGATGTGCGAGAGCTACATCGATCTGTGGCCTCTTGCACGTCCCCAACTGGGGATCTGGCCGGCAACCCAGGCATGTGCCCTGACTGGGAATCAAACTGGCTGCCTTTCGGTTCACAGGCCGGCACTCAATCCGCTGATCCCCATCAGCCAGGGCTAAATCTCTTCTTATTCCTATGTTCCCCATCTCATCTCCAATTTATAGTCCATTTAGTATTTTATTTTAGGTTGTATTTTCAGAGGGATTCTTGGCTATGTTCAGCAATTGGACAAGGCTATTAAAGATGATTTTCCTCTTCACTAAATAAACAGTGAATAATGATTTCCCCACTTTCCCAGATTACGCTAGTTTATGCACATAATTTACGAGTAAGAGAACATGAAACAGAGGCCAGAACGCTAACAGAAACAGGGAGAAGGTAGCTTGTCACTCTAGTGTTTACAACGAGGCAGCTTTTTCTCAGTGGTGCCCAGGAAGCAACCTTAACGTGAGGTCTGCCAGGAACTCTTCTTGCCTTCTGAAAGCAGAGAGGTCTGCATGGGGCTCCATGCTGGAGAGGAACTGCACAAGTTTGAAGAATGAGGAGGAGAGAACATAATTGAGCTCACGTAACAGATAGGGAGCACAAAGGTGACTGGAGATTGAGAGCCCTCTTTGGCAGTGACTTGCTGAGGGGGTGGTAGTAGGAGGGGTCAGCCTCAAATGCAGGTGATAGGAGGTGTTTTGTCCATAGAAAATTTAAAAACAATAATAAAAAAATAACTAAAAGTTAGCGTGTATTTTATTATCACATGCACTCCCAGTTCTCCGAAGTGTCAGTGATACAATGCACCTTGAGAAGATCTTTTGTTCTAAGTTTTAAGTGATTACTAGGGTAACTGTTAATAATATACATGTAAGCCTCACAGTAGCACATTCTTATATGTTATCCTTTAATGAGTATTGTCTTCTATATAAAAGTTAATTTGGAAAACTTCAACTTAGGTAGTTGGTGATCTGTATGCATGGACTCAACTACATGTGTTGGTTTTGAGAGTAAGTTCATAATGATTTGGAATCTTTACTTCTCATTTCCTGTGTTTTGTGTCTCCAATTCTTGTGCCCCACCTACTCCTGTATTTAAAACAAGGGTTGGAAATAAACAATGATAGCACATTGATTCTGAATACAAAGAAACAGAATTGAAGGCAAATCATTCTGTTAGTCTGTATGACCACTCAGAGGTTTCATTTGTGCTTAAAACTGTGAGACCACATATGAGCTGTGAGGTGTAATCTTTTTGTTCGGTGAAAGTTTTACTGCATATGAAGTATTCCATTGACCTTGAATGATATAGTTAATGTTGAAATTTATTCTTGTTTCAATTGTTTTAAAACTAAAGAATTAAGGAAAGAATGATTTTGTGATAATTGCTGAACATAATTCTGTTGTATGGAAGGGGACATTTTTAAAAAATGAAGTTTCAGATGTGAAGTTTGCTAGCCCCACCACTGGTCTTTGGAATTGGCAGCTTTGTCGGGGTCAAATCCTCTGAATTACTGAATCATTCTAAACCTCAGCTTTCTCATGAGCTGAAATAAGTACCTCCTTTGTAAAGTTACTGTGAGAGTAAATGAGATAATGCATATATGTGCCTACTACAATAGCAAATGCTCAAGAATGACAGTTCAGTAATAATACTAGAAAGAGTTGTCAAATTTTATGAAAGGCATTGCAGACAGGTGTTGTATGTTAAAGAGATCCCACCTGACATCCAGACAATGGAAGGCATTGAGAAATCTCTGGAAATAGTACGCCATTCTTGTTACAAGGAAGTAACTAGTCTTATTCATTCATTCATTCATTTACAAAAAAACAAAAAAACTTGGGGGTGTGTGTGGGGACGGCACAGTTACCATTTTAGCTTAGGCATATAGCAGCAGATAAGACAGACAAGGTCTTTATCCTCCAGGAGCCTGCCAGTGGAATTTTAGTGGAATTAAAAGCCCCTTTAGGTGCCATTACTTGAACTGTGTAGCCCCAAGTTCCACTTGTGGGCCACGTTATGGTACTCAGAGTAAGTGGGGAATAAGTAGAATTCCAGACCAGCGGGGTGGTTGATTTGAAAGAGCATTTGAGTTCCAGCTTCTCTGTGCCTGAGCTGTATGACCTCGGGCAGGTCATTTCACATGTCTGTGATTTAGGCTCCCCATCTCTAAAATGGTGATAACAATGTCTGCCTCACAGGGTGCTAGTGAGAAATAAGTGCAAAGACAAAGGACAAAGGACATAGAATTGCTCCTGGCCCTTCGGATACTCAACAGATATTAGTTCCCCTTTCCTTCTCTGCTGACCAGATTGTGTTGGACAGAACCTAGCTCTCTTGAGAGCACCATTCTTTACACATACACATATACATATGAACACATCACATTTGGGAAGATCACAGCTGGGAGAATGTAGATTGATGCTCAAGGCAAGTTTCTTACAGTTGACATTGGCTGTTCATTCTGTTAATGAGAGTATACTTGGAGGCGTGCCTACTGATAGCATGTAGTCCCCTCCACGTTTAATTGAGCGGCCACCTTTTCCTCACAAACTATAGACCTGTATACTCACCAACCTAATGTCTAGACTAAGTACCTGTTTGCTCCTGACGAAGTACACAGTTACATGAGGAGTAGATTGGTAAGGAGTAGATTGGCTTTCAACACTGTGGACCATTGTTATATTCTTTACAAGCTTCTGGAGAAAATTAGGAATGACAAACTAAAAGTTTTAGCTTTTATTGACTTTTTCTTAAACTTTCACTCCACGGAAAGGAATCGCTTGTGGGAGAAAATCTATGTCCCATGTAGACTAACACTCACGTGGAATCTGAGGGAGGAGAGGATTTTCAGCAGGGTACGTGGTGTATCCCACTGCCCCATTTTTATGAACTTGTATGGTAATAATGTGCCATTGTATTTAGGTAAGATGGGCATTGAGAAATCTCTGGAAATAGTACACCATTCTTGTTACAAGGAAGTAACTAGTCTTATTCATTCATTCATTCATTTCCAAGTCCCGTGACAGAGAGAATAACCATATGCTGACCTCATCATGACTTTTATTGCTTCAAACAAAGAATACCTAAGGAGACAAACCCATGCTATCACTAATGGCTGCCAGAGAGAGGCTGCCTAAGATCAACTATTCCGACATCGGTTTCCTGAATTTGGGGAAAAGTCCTCTAACTATCTTAGAGTTAAGAATCATATGGAGTTGTCCTCTTACTTGTCTACCTTAACTTACATTTTGCAATTAGTTTATCTTACAGATATTAAGAAGTATCACAAAAAATGATACTTCTAAATATCTGGTATTGTTTGGAGGCTCATTGGTTCTTTCATGGTCATAGTTGACATTTAGGATCAAGAACTTTAAAACTTTTTCTGGCTAAAATGAGCATAGCCGTGCATGGGATGTAGAACTTTGGTGTCTTGGTCCTTTATTGTCTGTGCACTGGATAGAACACATGAGTGTAAAAAACTTGAGCTGTATTAGGTGTGTACCTTTATGTAGCCTTTAATCCAACCCACTACTTAACCAGATGTCAATTCCCCATGGCAGATTGTTACGGTTTCCTTTATCCACTGTTCCATTCTTCCAGGAAGTGATATAATCTTGGGTTTTAGGTAGGTATGAGGCTGCCAGGTAGGCATTTCATTCCTCAGTCTTTCTGGCTGGTAGGCGTGTCCATATTACTCAGTTTGGCAATCGGATGCAAACAGAATTGATATGAATGACTTTTAGATCATGTTTTTACAAGGAAGCAGTTTGCCTTTCACTTGCTTTATTTCTTTCCTTTGACTGTAAATGGAGACAACCAGAGCAGCAGCCTGGACTCAGAGGAAGCTGCTTGTTGAGGATGGCAAGGCTTGCTGTGAGCCTGGGTCCCTAGCTGATGTCGTGGGGCAGAGCTGCCCACCTGCCTGAACAGCCCTCCTATACCGGGAATGTTACATGAGCCGAAATAAACTTTAGTTTTTTCTATGTCTCCGAATTTTGGGGTCTCTTTGTTACAGCAGCTCACCCTACACTTTAGCTGATGTATCCTTCCCCAGTCATCTGACTGATAAATCATATGGAACTCTGCATAGTTTCACAGCATTGGCTGGGTTATGATGCTTGTCACTTTCAATTCACTATTACTCAATACTTATTAGAAATTTTTATGTGAGGAGTAAAATTCACAGAGCCCAGCATAGGAAGGGTGTGCTGTTAAATGATTCCTCCAGAATCTCCAGATGTTCTTTTTGGATTAAGACAGAGCATCAGAGAATCACACACCTGGGCTGTCTTGATTTGGCTCCTTGGAGAATTGCTCCGTGGATCTAAGCCTTGGCCTCGTGCCATCAGCCCACACTGAGGCATGCTAGCAGACAGCCCTGTGAGCCCCACTGCTGCGCATCCCAGAGGATGTGATTGAGGATGTGGTTTGCTACCCTTTGTGAGGACCCAAGGGAGAAGTTTCTTTCAGATCTGGTACCAGGAATAGTCGTGCTTCTCCTGAGCAACTGACTTGTTTTGTTTTTGTGGACAATCTGAATTGTGTAACTGTCTGTGTCTTTCAAAGCCGCCTCAGATCCTTTGGGAACAAGACAGGGTATAAAATAAAGCTATTCAGAGTCAAGACCAAGGTCTCTATTTAACTCATTATATTGTTTTTGAAAATGACACTTCATTTGGCTTTACTTTCTTTGCTTGTAAGTTAGAGATAATGAGTTCTTCCTGTAAATAGAGTGTAAATTAATATAAAGCACTTAGAGTTTCATTAACACAAGTAATTATGAAAACTAACAGTAATACTTAATTTCTATAAATCTCTGCTATTTTGTAACTCCTACTCTCTTCATATCCTTTCTGAAGTTTCCTTGTTCATTGATTTTTTCCAGCACTTTTAAGGACATGCTAGTGTACCACACACCCTGGAAGAGAACAACTTAATAAGCCTGGGTCCTTGTTCTCAACTAGCACGAGTTGCTGAGGGTGTACTTTCCACTAAAATCAAGATTTAAATAGCAAGCTCATGAGTGAATGAATAAATCCTTTAATTATGAGGTTCTGGGGAAGAGACTAGTCAAAAAGCATGTATGAATGATGCATGGATGTGGACCATGGAGAGGGGATTGACTGTGGGTGAGAGGGGTGGGCTTGATGAAGGGGAGCAAAAGGAAAAAAAATTGGGACAAGTGTAATAAAATAAACAATAAAAAATAAAAACATGTGCATAAAATATCAAGTTCTGAGCTTATAATGAAGAATAGGAACAGAGAACTGTGGGAGAGAATAATGATTAGCTCTAGAGTGGAGATGGAAGGCACCTCTAAGAAGGCAACATTCAGGCAAAGACCTGAAGAATAAAAAGAAGCAAATTTGCTAAGAGCTGAGGAAATAACTCTTAAGGCATGAAGGGGTTTGGCATGGTAATGGGTCTGAACACAGACTGTGGTATGACAGTTAGCAAGGGCAAAAGGGGAATTTGGAGAGAAGGCCAGCTACCAGGCCATTTAGGGCCTTGAAGGCTAGGGCATGGAACCTGGATTATCTCTTATGGTCCATTGGATGCCTCTTTATGGGCCAGAGCGAGGTGGTATGGATGATGTTTTGAGGGGACAATTCTAGTATGAGATAATCTTATCACAGTAAGGGAAATGTTGAGGTGAGGTGGGGTGAGCCCTGGGGTTAGCACTGGAGAGCACCGAGGAGGGGTGCTCGGTCTGGGTGTTGGCTGAGGCTTTCTGAAGTATGTGGTAGCTGAGCTGCGAGGATGAGGAATGAAGAAGGGTTAGCCAGAGGAAGGAAGGGTGAACTAGAGAAGGAACTGCGGAGCCATGTGACAGCAGCGTGGTGCTGTGGAATTTAAGCATCAAGTGAAACTGTGTCAGGGCAGCTGGAGCTGGAGCGGAGGCTAAGAACAGGAGCGTGGAGAACCTTCAGGGCCTGATGTTTTCTTCCCCATTCCTTGGCTGTTGGGTTTCGTCTCTTAGTACTTTTAGGAGAATTACTTGGGAAAATATTTGTTGGTGATCTCTTAAATAAAAACTTACTTAAAAAAACACTTTCTTTGACATTAGGACCTTTGGAGTACATACAGATGGCCACGAGTGACTCTTCCGCAACCTGAGATCAAGCAGTTGGGAGAAGGTTGGTCACCCTCACTCTCGCCTGTACCTCGTCAGCTCCTGTCACCCTCTCTCTTCCTTTCCCTAGCTCTCACCTTCTCCAGACCTCCACAGGGGGAGTTACTGGAGGTGCCCACCCCCCTTCCTAATGCACCTAGAAGGGCTTAGGAAAGTGCTCCGCAGATTTGAGGTACTGTATTATGATTTGTGCTAAGAGCACTAATTTAGAGTCGGGGGCTGGTCCTGGGTCCTGTACTTAGTTGGTGAGTGATCTTGGACAGGTTACTTAACCTCTTGAAGCTCTTTCCTCACATATATGAAGGGGAAAGTACCTACCTTCTTGAGTTGATGTAAGGATTAAATCAACAATTGATATATGCAGAGTGCTTACACAGTGCCTGCTTAATAAATTGTAGGTGTTTTTGTTGTTCATAAAAGGAAAGTAATAATCAAAAGGAAAAGCCAATTCAAAGTTTTTTCCCCCTAAACACTGAGCATGGAAGACTAGGAAATGGAAAAGTGACTGAAAAAGAATATGAGGTAATCAATCTTGGCCAGGCCACTTAACCCATGTCTTCATCCAAAGAGTGCAAACTCCAATTTTCCTTTTGTGTAATTTATCAGATATTTTATTTATAAGGAATCAATGAGATTATAGGGGCAAAAAGTTCTTTGAAAACTGAGGTTTTTCTTTTTTCTTTTATTTGCAAAGTTAGTCTGGATCCTCCAAGAAAGAGATGCCAAGACTTTTATCAGGGTAAATATCAACACTTGTGAGAGAAAATGCAGTGAGAGCTGGAGAAGCTAGTGGAGCTGGCTGATCTCGACGAGGGTCTGGCCTGAGGGAGGGAGAGAGGTAGGGATGCTGGGTGGAAGTATCTCACATGGCTGTACCCTTGTTTGAAGATTTGGCAAGGGGAGACAACCTTGAACCAGAGCCAACAAATGGAGGATTCTTGCATGTCCCATCTTTCAGGAAGGGGCACCCAAGCTATCCCTGCTGAGCCAGTAATTGGCTGGGAAGAGCTCCGGAGAGATTTGGCCTTGGCACAAAGAAGGGATGGATTTCAGAGCAGAAGCTGGGTCTGTTGGTCAATTTTGCTTCCTGTAGTTGTATAGTCTCATGACTGCTACATTTACTGTCATGGAGAATCTGTTTTCTTCGCAGGACAATGTATTGTTCACAACTAAAACCATTTACTCTGATTCCCCTTGCTGTGCAAGAGGACTCTTCCCAGAGTGTCCAGTGCAGCTATTCTTCCAGCGAAGGCCAACAAATAGGGTGCAGCGTTCTGATACTGAGCTGAAGGAACTGTGAGCATGAGCACCGCTTTTTATCAGAAGTGGGTCCTTTTTTTGAAGTAACATTGGTTTAGAATATCATGTAAGTCTCAGGTCTACAACATTGTAATTTGATATATATACGCACTATAGCATGCTCATCACCAAAGATCTAGTGTCCTCTGTTACCAAACAATTGACCCACTTTACCCATTTTGCCTTCCCCCAGCCACCTTCCCCCCTAATAATCACTGATCTGTTGTTTGTATCTATGATCTTGTTTTTATTTTATTTGTCCATTTTTTGTTTTACATTCCACATGAGTGAAATGATACAGTTTTTGTCCTTCTCTATTGTACTTCTTTCACTTAGCATAATACCCTCAAAGTCCATCCATGTTGTCACAAATAGCAAGATTTCGCCTTTTTTATGGCTGAATACTAGCCCACTATATATGTGCCACAATTTTTAAAAATCAATTCATCTGCTGATGGACATATAAGTGGACCCTTGAGAGAACTGATGGAGTGGGGTTAGTGTTCTCCCCAAGAGCTGATAACTTTTTTTCTTGATACAATATAGAATTTACTAATAATGCATCCATTACCTTTGCATCCATTGACCTTTTAAAGAGAAATGAAAAGCACTCTCTAAACAATTATGATGCTTGTAAAGTACTTCACATTTTACACTTTTATACATGTTTCTTATGTGATTGTTACCCAAATCTTGAGGGGTAAGAACTCCCATTTTGGAGGGATCAGGGTGAGGATCAGAAAGGATAAACGATGTGTCTAAATGACAGGGCTTGTGTGTTCCGGCCAAGATGGAGGCGGAGGTAGAAACCCTTCACTTCCTCACAAAACCAAAAGGAGGATAACAACCAATCTAAAATCAATAAACAACCAAAAGTGCCAGAAAATCAAACTGCATGGAACTCCGACAACCAAGGAATTAAAGAAAAAAAATCAACCAAAACAACCAGATCAGTAAGGTGGGGACCCCGTGGGCAGAAACCAGGGCAACTTGGCAGCCTTGGGGGCAGGGCTGGCTGTCCAGCTCCTCAGGCTGCTCGGGAGGGGCTGACTTAAGGGGAAAACTGAGACTCAGAGCTGACTGTGCTCTATGGCTGGGGTTGCCATGGTGGCAGATACTCCCTATATTACATGAGAGTTCCTTGGAAAGTGCACTAGAGATGAGCAGGGGAGCCTCACTGTTCCCTCTCTGGCCCTTCCCTGATGGCAGTACCTGAGGGCAGCAAGGAGGTTGGCCCTGCCTCCTTACAACTTAACAGGTGCACCAAGAAAAAGAAATATGGCCCAAATGAAAGAACAGAGCATAACCTCAGGAAGAGAACTAAGTGATGAGGAGATCACCAACTTATCTGATGGAGAATTTAGAGCCCTGGTAATCAAAATGCTCACAGAACTGATTGAGCTTGGTCGAAAAATGGAAAACCAAATGAAGGATACCCAAAGTGAAATAAAGCAAAATATTCAGGGAACCAACAGTGACAGGAAGGAAACCAGGACTCAAAGCAACAATTTGGAACAAAAGAAAGAAATAAACATCCATCCAGAAGAAAAGGAAGAAACAAGAATTCAAAAAAATTAAGAGAGACTTAGGAACCTCTGGAACAACTTGAAACATTCCAATATCTGAATTATAGGGGTGCCAGAAGGAGAAGAACAATAGCAAGAAATTGAAAACTTACTTGAACAAATAACAAAGGAAAACTTCCCCAATCTGGCAAAGGAAATAGACTTCTAGGAAGTCCAGGAAGCCCAGAGAGTCCCAAAGAAGTTGGACCCCAAGAGGAACACACCAAGGCACATCATCATTAAGCTACCCAAGATTAAAGATAAAGAGAGAATCCTAAAAGAAGCAAGGGGAAAGGAGACAGTTACCTACAAAGGAGTTCCCATTAGACTATCAACTGATTTCTCCAAAGAAACCTTGCCGGCAAAAAGGGGCTGGAAAGAAGTATTTGAAGTCATGAAAGGCAAGGACCTACATCCAAGATTACTCTGTCCAGCAAAGCTTTCATTTAGAATGGAAGGGCAGATAAAGTGCTTCCCAGATAAGGTCACGTTAAAGGAGTTCATGATCACCAAGCCATTATTATATGAACTATTAAAGGGACTTACCTAAGAAAAAGATAAAAAATATGAACAGTAAAATGACAACAAACTCACAACTATCAACAAATGAACCTAAAACAAAAACAATGAAAACAAAAACTAAGCAAACAACCAGAACAGGAACAGAATCAGAAGAATGGACATCACATGGAGGGATTTCAGTGGGAAGGGGGAAGGGAGGAACAGTGGGGAAAAGGCACAGGGAAGAAGAAGCATAATTAGTAGTCATAAAATAGATGGGGAGAGAGAAAAAATGGTATAGGAAACAGAGGACTCAAAGAACTTATATGCACAACCCATGGACATGAACTAAGGGGGCGGGGAGGCTGCAGGGTTAGAGGGGCAGGGTGGAGGGGGGATAAAGGGGGGAAATTGGAAAAACTGTAATAGCATAATCAATAAAATATACTTAAAAAGTAAATAAATAACCGGGCTTGTAAGTGGTTAAGTGGGGATTTGAACCCTTGCCATGGTATTTCTCGCTTTTGCCAGTGCAGCACAGTGTTTGCATGCACCCTACTTTAATGAAAAATAAGGGCTCTGAATCTTCCTTATCATTGCTCCCG
Organism: Desmodus rotundus; assembly: GCF_022682495.2. Lineage (NCBI taxonomy): Eukaryota > Metazoa > Chordata > Mammalia > Chiroptera > Phyllostomidae > Desmodus > Desmodus rotundus. The sequence continues at coordinate 21,462,888 of NC_071387.1, forward strand.
GTTTGAGTGTCCTCATTTTATGAATAATGAGGAAAATCTGGAGAGGCCCTGTGGAAAAGCATTAGGCATTTTTAAATGTACCCTCAGAGGAGTGTCCAGGGGACTGGGAGTCACTCACTTTGGAAAAAGGAGCTGAGGATTGACTTCAGCACTCGCTTCGCAGCTGAAAGGAGTTACTGCGAGGTGGAGATGGACACGTTGCTCTCCATCTTCAGAAACATCGGGATGCCAGGAAATAGGGCAGAAGCGCTTTCTGAGTTGTCAGGGAAATTAAACAAATATACCACTAAAACTATGGGAAAAGCTTGAATAGATTTATAGCTCAGAGTGAATACAACTGCCTGGCTGGTTTTCTATGTGCCCTCTGTTCCATGTGGGGCTGTAATTCTTCGACTTCTGCGTCTATTTGTTAGCATCCTAATGTGATGACTTGAATCATGTGAGAAGCAAGGCGTAGCTCAGTCAGCCCTTATGTTAGTGTTCCAGAAAGCTCACTGTCATTTTGTTCTTTCATGCAACAAATATTTATTGAGTGCCTCCTATTTGCCAGGCACTCGAGGTACTAAGGGTCTATATAGTGGTGAGCAGACAAGGTCCCTGGCTTTATGATTCTTATATCTTAGTGGGTGGAGGCAGACAGTTAACAAATGAACAAGTACATGACATGCAGATAGTGGTAAGTGCATGACAAGTGCAATGGAAACCATGAAGCACAGTGATGTGATACAGAGAGACTCAGGCTGCTTTAGACTCAGTGATCTGGGAAAGTCTCTCTGAAGAGGTGTCATTTGATCTGAGGCCTCAGAAATGAGATCTCAACCCTGCAAAGATTTGGAGGAAGGGCATTTGAGGCAGAGGTAACATCAGTGTAAGGTAACATCTGGGCTGAGCCTCGAAGATAGGGACATAGCAGAGGGAAAAGAGCAGGGAGAAAGAAACCCGAGACTGAAGGTATGTTGGCTAATGACCGTGAAGCACTTGCTGGGAATGGTGGCTGGTGCAGCGTGCCTGGAGGTAGCGCTGGTGTACAGCCATGGTTCTCAAACTTGAGTGGGCTTCGGAATCACCAGGAGGCCTTGTTAAAACCCAGATTGCTGGGCCTCACACAGAGCAATGATTAATGATTCAGCTGGTCTGCTGTGAGGCTTGAACCTAATGCATTTCTCATTAGTTCCCAGTTGAGGCCGATGCTGCTTGTCTGGGCACTATGCTTTGAGAAACACTGGAAAGGTCAGTGACCATTCTGTGTCTATTTAACTTCCTATTATTAATAAAAAAATGAACATTTGCTAAGTCGTAACTGTATGTCAGTTACTGCATAGACTCTCTTATAGAATCCACGTAACAGCCCCATGAAATAGGCATTATGACTACCCCATTTTGCAGCTGTGGGGATCAGCACAGAGAGAGCCAATAATGTACTAACACTCATAAAGCTCCTTCACAAAGGAAGACGGGGACAGAACTGGGGTGGGGAGGGGGATTTGGTGAGCCATGGCTTTGGGATCCCAGAGATCCTCACCACCACACTATAATTCAAATACAAAACCAGAGACGTGGAGGGGCAGCAGCTGGCCAGGCGATTTAATCAACGTGCAATGAAGGGGCCCTATAAGGAAAGTGCAGCATGCTTGTGTTGGATCCATATGGTTCCCTGTTCAGCATGTCTTTGCTGTTGCTCTTTCCTAAGAGAACCTGGCTTTATTTAGGTACCTTTCACCTTCTCAGTTCTGGGGGGTGAAGCTCACTCTGAGTGTAGGTCTGTCAGCACACAGCATTTTCCTGGTAGCTGTTATGAAATCTGGGTAGACCGTGTTCTACATTGGTCACATCGGACTAAATGGAAACCTTGTACTCCATGGTTGGGAGAGCATCTTTCTCCTTCTCTTTCTCTGGGCGTGAACATAGAAATCCATTTCACTGGTTGCTGTTGGCAGCCACTTTTCAACCATGCAAACAGGCCATCTCTGCACAAAGCTGGTAAACTGAGGTTGTAGAATGGGAAGATGGAAGGAAGCTCTTGATGGCATCATTGAACCAAGAAACCCTGAAGCCTGCTTGACTTCTGGATTTTGTTAGTGAAATAACCAGTTTCCATGTCATGGGAGCCAGTTTGAGTCAAGGCGTGAGGCAGCTGAGAGCGTCATAACCGATAGAACAAGCACTACAAGGTGAGGGAGGATATTCTGAACCTGAACATAAAAATGAGGAGTGAATGTTCTAAGTTTGTGGGGTGTTGGGGGACATAATGGAGGCCACTTAATCTGGGATGCTGTGTAAAGAGAGAGGGACAGGGAGAGAGAGGAGAAGAGAGAGACAGTGGAGGCTTCTCTGTGTTGGCCCTGGTCCCTCATACCCTCCAGAATGCTCTCAGTAAATTCGGACAGCTTCAAAGCAATGGTCGTCTCTACACGTCTCTCTTCTTTCCCTCTTCACGCTCTTTTACCTTGGTCTCTGTATCCCTTCTCAGAATGAGTGTGGAAGTCACACTTCAGGAGTCTGGGTGATATGGCTGAAAATGTTTTGGCCAAAGCAGTTTGGTGTTTTGGTGAAGAAGAATTGGCCGGCGCAAAGATGTGGCTAAAATGATGATTTGATAAAAATGAAAATTTTATAGTCACTGTTTTTTTCAAATAACTCTGATGAATGGTGCATGACGAGGGTGGTTGTATACTTCCTGTACTGCCCTGTTTGTGACAAGGAAGAGCTAAAGTGGCCCACATGTCTGACAATAGGTCATTCGTGAGAAAGTAATCAGTAGTAGAGGATGGGTTGGAAGAACTTAAGTGGCAAACATGACAAAGGATTGTTAAGAATTTTAAGAGGGGAAAAATGAACTTCTAAACATAAAATTCCAAATTCCAGATCCTCTTGTTTTTTTAACTGTTCCTTGTTTTGATTAATACTTACCACTGAAACAGCAGAACTCCAAACAGGCAAACAAAGGGCACAATCTCACACCCCACTTACTCTGAAATAAACACTGCCGATATTTCATTTCCTTCTTAGATTGTGAGGGCAGAAATAATCGTTTACATGTCTCTACTTAGATATAATATATGTGTTTATATGTTAGTATTTTTCTAAGTAAATTTATACTATTTTTGGTATATAAAACAAAATGTAACTCAGATGGTAGTTTTTTTTTAAGTGTTCCATCACATTGGCCACTAAAGTGACTCCAATATTTCCCTCTTAATATCATGAAGGGAAAGGAGTAATACTTGAGAGTGAAATATATAGAGAGCAGGAAAATATTTTTGAAACTGCGAAACATTTCAAAAACCGAGAAACGTGCTTAAAGACACTTAAAATGCGTGGCATTAGCCATGCTCGGAGAAGCCCGTCTTTGGGGATGTTTACTGGTTTTTCTTTTTTTAAATTGTGCTTTTCAATTACAGTTGACTTTTCAATTACAGTTCAATTACAGTTCAATAACATACAGTTCTGTATGTTATTTTATATCAGTTTCAGGTGTACAGCATAGTGGTTAGACAATCATAATTTATGAAGTAATCCCCTCAATAATTCTAGTACCCTCCTGGCACCATCCATAGTTATTACAATATTATTGACTATATTCCTGATACTGTGCTTTACGGTGGATATTTAGTTTTGAACATGATTGTGATTAATTTTCTGCATTGATCATCTTTTGATCATCCCGGAACTGGAGATAGTTGTTAGGGTAAACCAGAAGTGGCGTGGTATTCAATCAGTAAGCATGAGGTTGATTAACTTGTCCTCATTTTACATGGGACTGTTTGGTGTTTAAACTTAAAGTCCCATTACAAGCTAGGAACTTCCTTCAGCCCTGGGCAAACCAGGACAGTCGGCCACCCTATTAAATCTCTTTCTTCCGAAAGCTGGGAAGTAATGCAACTCTTTTTAGAATACTGAAGGCACTTTGGAGAGCTGTCTGTGGACTTAGAAGGTGGCTGAAGTAAAAAACATACTACTTGCTGTGTCTCTTGTGTTTGCAAAGGTCAGTGCAACAGCTACAGGAAAAAAGTATTTAGGACTGCAGACTAATTCAAGTTGAACTGCAGGGGACTCAAAGTACAGCAGCAAAGGCCCAGCTTCTTGGGTTAGCCATACTGCCCTGCCCCCCCTTCTCTACTCCTTTTGAGCCCATTTACCCACTTGGGGGTTTGGAGATTTTCTGAGCCACCCAGTGAGCCAAGGAGCTCAGAAATCACCCAGAAGTAGATGAGGATGATTCCCTGGAGGGGAAAACAGTTTAAGACTGCCTAAGGAAGCGAGGCTTGGGGAACGGAGAGCTGGGATGATAGGTTCAATAGAAAGAATGATGTCTCCACTCCCTGGTGTGAAGGAGAGACTTTATGTTAATACAGTGAAGAACACATCATCTTGTTCAAAACCAGAACACGATCAAAAGGAGGACAATGAAGAATATTTTCCAAGTAAAATCCGGAAAGGAAAAATGGAGCAAAACCAAAACAAAACCAAGAAGCACAAAACATCCTTATAAACAGGCTTCTAGGTGGTTATCCTCTGCCAAGGAAGCGGAACACCCGGGAGAAGCATGAAAAGCAACTTAAAGAATGAGGAGGAGGTTGAAGAATGGTCTGGATAATCCCACACAGTGGATGCGATTATGGTTTGGACTTGGGGAGGGTGTTCGTGACTGTCTTAGGTTGGAAAAGATGGTCGAGTATTGAAAGATACTCAGGAAAGAGAACAGATTAAAGAAAATTTACGTTGTTAAGCAATTGATGCTTTATTGTATTTAAAGAGGAAGTTGGTGTCAAGCAAAAAGTGACCTACCAATTATTTCCCCGAGTTAATACGAAAATATGTTCTAAAGCTATCTTGGCAAGTTTATCTGATTTCAGTCTCTGTCATCTATCTGTCTCCTACTGGAGTGTGGTAACTAGAGCCCGAATTGTTCTTCAGAGATTCTGGGAATGAGACAGAGTTTTCTGACTTTTCGGAAGCAAAGAAGACCTCATATGGATTTATACTCAAGTGAAAACTCCTAGCCGCAAAGCACGTGGAGCTCTGCAGGCACACGAGCTGCCCCTGCATGAGAAATGTCTCCTCGGCTTCAACTGAAAAACAGTCCCGCACTGAGACATAGCACAGGCATTTTCTGAAATGTCAGGAGACGGAGAGAGCTGGGAACATCATAAAATTATTTTGGTGTCTCATGTGTGATGTGAGTGATTAGGCTTGAGTGAAAAGTCACGTTCCTGGGGCTGGTATGTCAGAACAACACCCCAAATTCCCATCAAGTTTGGTCCTGTGGCGGTGGAAGTTTGCTTTCGCGTTGGGGTTGACTCACCGTCACGATGACTCTCCATCCAAGAACTGTGGCATTTTTGGGGCCGCAAAAGCAGAAGCAAGTGTGGACTGGTATTTGAGATTTTCTAACTAGAAACCGTGGCTGACGTGGGTAAATAGAGAGGGGAGACAAGAGACGGACGGCACTGTGTGGAATGGCAGGACTGATTTGAGCTGTGTTCCGAAAGAGGAATTGGGGTCAGAGGCAGGTTAATGGGTAGGTTTAGTTAGAGAAAATCTTTAAAAAGCCATAAAAGTCAAAAGGCAGCCTTGCAGAAAGCATCAGCTTTGTGATTAAGGCATCGAGCTACTAATTATTCAGGGGAAGGTTGTCTGTTTGTCCAGATTTATGTGTTAGAGGCAGCACTGTGAATCACGGGGGATTTGTTTGTGGCAACCAGAAAGACCAGAGTGGGTTCTGGGGCAGAATCTTTTAGGATTGAGCATAGATCCTACTAAAAATAGCTTAAGCAGCAAGGATTTACTTCCTTGCACAAATGAAGTCTGAGAGTAGGCTGTCTAGTCAGAGTCATCAGGGGCCTGGACTCCTCCCCACTTACAGCATTTCCATCCCTAAGGCGTGACCCTTGCCCTCACAGTGTAAGGTGGTGGCTGGGGCCCCACCCTTTAATGTTTGTCAGTGGGGAGGAGGAGGACAGAAGGATTCTTCCTCTTCCTTTTAAGGAAATTTCCTGGAAATACCATATGGTTCTTAAATCTCCTTGTTCAGCCTTAGTTACGAGGCTACACCCACCTTCAAGGAAGGCTGGGAAATACAGGGTGCAGCACAAATAACGCTCCTTTTATTACAAAATCTTTTATTGCAAAATCATAAGCATGTAATTCTGTAACGTAACACTATGGCACTCAAGCACCCCATATGGCATTTTAGGTGCAATGCTCAAATTGATGTCCATCTCGTGTGAGACATTCATGTCCCCTGCCAGCCACACTCAAGCAAGCCTTACTCCTGCCAGACCCCGTATATTCCTTAATAGGGTGTGTGGTTGCTCTGAGTAATTTCAGAAATTCAGGAGTTCCTTACTAACTCCTGCTAAATCCTAACAACTCCTGAGGAGTTCGTAACAAACTCCTGTTCAGGAGACTGGAGGAGAACAGATTTGGGGAAGTGACTGGCATCTTTGCGCAGGACGTATGCAATTGATTTTGAAAACGGACAGAAGCAGCCTGCCCAGAGCACGCATCCCGAGTGACAGGAAGTAGTTCCCATCCACGTCATCTCCTTCATTCATTTATCATTTGGAAGCACCTGTGTGTGCCGGTTCTGGGGATAAAAGTAGGACCCTAGATTCTACAGCGTTTCCTGGAGATCTCTGTCTCTTGAAGGATAAAACCATGCCCTTTAATGTGAATAATCTTTTGTGGGCACTTGGGAAAGAAACTGTCTGCAGGCTTACACTCTGCCTCTGAGCAGATTCTTAGAGCCTGTTATGCTTGCAGAAAAGTTCTAAGTTGTCGTTTTGAAGGGATCAAGTGGTTTTTTTTTTTTTGTCAATGCTAGTGAACATAATTATTTGTAACATCGTAACTTGTAGATGAAGAATGATTTCCTCCTCAGAAAACTTTGGGAGAAACTGAATGCTAGAAAATTGTTTGCTATGATGAGCCGGTTTTGTACCACTCCCATCTTTATCTTCATCCCCCAACCCAGAACTTTAATCGACCCGATTTTATTTCTGTCTTTTGAGGACCACCTAAAACAATCCTTGGGTCTCTCCTCTCCTCTGCTCACTATCTTTCTGTTCTTCTCTGAAGCTCTATTTTTTCAGACTAAAAAGCCCTTCCACTTCTTCAGCTGTTCCCTAAATAACATGATTTAGAAAAAGGAATAAGGAGGAAAATAACATCTTTTAGGGAGCCTGCTATGTGTTGGATACAGTTCTAGGGCTTTTACATACATTATTTTATTCCAACCCTCACAGGAACCCTGTGAGGAGGCTGATCTTTACATTTTGTAAGTGAGGGCCCAGGGTCATGGGGGTCGCCATCCCCAGTCACCTCGCTAAGCGTCTATACTCAGGTGGTGTGCAGGTAGAACTCGGCCCTGATCTGTTGGGGGACCAGACTGGGCTTCTCCACTGTACCTCGCTGGTCCGTCATCCTAGTCACTCCATTCGGAGGATGCTTGGTTTCCTCAGCTACAAAAGAGGACACACTTCCTACCTACTTCAGGAGGAGATTTCAGTTAAGCCTGAGGCACCTGGAACTTAACCTTCCTCTGCCCCAGGCCCGGGATAAGTACAGAGAATGTGTGCTGGTTGGGCCAATTATCTGCACACGGGGCCTGCAGATACAGAGTCGGAACCACCCCCCCCCCGACCCGAGCAGTAGAGGATGCCAACCCCTGCGTAGCAACGCCAGTGGAGATTTCTTGAAGCATAGCTCAGTCAGGTACTATTATCAACAGCTGGTGGCTTTCTGGGGCCTTGAAGGCTGGGGAAGCTTCCTACATCACCCCACTTCCTTTGGATGACCGTATTGTCGGGCCCTTCATCTAAACAGTAAAGGGACTTATGTCTCCTGCCTGTGTCCATGGCACTTTTCGTTCAGATATTATTACACAGGTCAAAATGCTCTCTATGCCCGCCAAGTAGATCGTAAGAGTTTGTAGCAATTAATAGTGAATCATGTAGGAGACTGGTTCACTAAAATGATGAAGCTCCGTTGGACATGTTTTTGTGTGATTTAATCTTCAAGGATCACTGTACCAGAGGCAGAACCATCTAGTCTTTCTCCCTAATTTTATAGGGAAGGAAACTGAGGCATAGAGCAGGGCCATATAGCTTGCTGGTCATTTGGGGGAAGTTTGCTTTGGAGCCTAAGTTTGAACAGGTCACTGGAGGCACAGTTTAGGTTTAAGAGACAATTCAGAGGTCAGTGAAGCGTGGGATATGACAGTGTCTACCATCCATGCGACTTGGGTGAGTTACTTAGATTTGTTCAGCCTCTGTTTTCCCATCTGAAAATGAGGATGACAGAAGTACCCACCCTACAGAGACTGTGAGATGAGACGGATTACTATCACAAACCACTTAGCACGGTGACTGGCGCGTATGAAGTGGCATATCAGTGGTTGTTTAAAGATGAAAACAAACTTTTATTAGAAGAGAAAATGACTCATCGGTCTGTAAGATTAGAATTTCCTTATTCTATCCCTTTTAGTCACTGACAATAGCATTTTATAGGGCCTAAGTATTTTGTAGCTTATCGAATAATTTTACTTGCATTATGTAATTTAGCCTACACAGGGTCTGGTGAGCTGGATCCTGTAAGTTCCTTTTTTTTCCTCCAAAGATTTTATTTATTTTTAGAGAAAGGGGAAGGGAAGGAGAGAGGGAGAGAAAACATTAATGTGTAGTTGCCTCTTGCATGCCCCCTACTGGGGACCTGGCCCACAACCCAGGCATGTGCCCTGACTGGGAATCAAACCAGAGACCCTTTACCTTGCAGGCCTACATTCAATCCACTGAGCTATACCCGCCAGGGCTCCTTTTTAAAAAATCCTCACCCGAGGATATGTTTTTATTAATGAGAGAAAGAGAGGGAGGGAGGGAGAGGGGGGAGAGGGAGAGAGAAGGAGAGAGGGGGAGAGAGAGAAAGAGAAACATTGGTGTGGAGAGAAACATTGATTGGCTGCTTTCCTTATGCACCCCAACCAGGGATTGAACCTATAACCTAGGAATGCTCCCTGACTGGGAATCGAACCCTCAACTTTTTGGTGTATGGGATGATGTTCGAGCCATCTGGCCCAGTGGGGAGTTAGCTCCTGTTAGCTCCTTTTTAAGATAAAGATGCTAAGGGTCAGAGAGGCAAAGTGGTTTGTTTAATTTCACACATGTAGCTAGTGACAGAACCTAATGCACTTTCCCACTAGGACTAGTACTGTCAGGTATTATCCCCATTTTACAGGTAGCAAAAGAGAGGCCCAGCAGGGTTAAATAACTTGCCTCAGGTCCCGTAACTAATGAACGGGGTTATCAGAATTCAAAGCCAGATCTGCTTGAGACTAGAACCCAGTCCTTTTTGCTTCAACACACTGACCATTTTCCAGGAGAAAAGATGGATTGTTGGATCCTTGGCGGTGAGGGCTCTGGTGACAGAGATTGCGTCTTCGTTGTTATGCTCCCTGATCACTGTGCCTGGCACCCAGCACCGCGTCTGGCACGGTATATGCGAGCTGATCTAAACGGAACTGGCCTCTCGTTGGCCATATTCCTCCCTCTAGCTAGGTGAGAAGATGAGTGTTTAGGAGCCTGGACCTTGGCTCAGCTGCAGCTTGGTGCTAGCTCTATTAAGTGTAGTTCCTAAAGTTGTTTGGTTTCTTCTCCATCACTGGGTATCATCAGATTTCACTTCCTTTGCATTTTTTTGGCTCCTCATTGGGAAACTGCTCAATGTTATGACTTCGCTTGTCCATAGCAGAACAAGGGCTCAGTAATGCAGTGATAATTGAATTGTTAATGAAAACAGGCTTTGATGAAATGGAAACCTCTGTTCTTTGCCAGTTGGGAACATTCAGTACCAGGGCTACGGGAACATAGTGGATGAATTCGTCTGTGTTAGCAACAATGAAAAAGAATTGTGAGCAGAGGTGGGACAGACGATATTTGGAGGGGAATGAGACTGTAAACTTAAAGTGAACAATCCTTTGGCACTTGATAGAGAAATGGGGCCTGGAAAGCAACGACTTAGGTGGATTGCACCCAGAGGGAGGGTCGAGCTCACTCGTTCTCGTAGTAATCCTCAATCCTGCAGATGAGGATGCCGACTTGAACGTGGCAGTGGTCAATGTAAAGTCATAAAACAATTGATAGCAAGACCTAGTCTTGGGCCCAGACACTGCGTTTTTCAATCTAGGGCTCTTTTTGTGTAAGATTTGTGATTGATTGGCAGTGGGGAGTGAAGAGAACGCCCCCAGATAACCCCCATGCTTCTGGCTGTCATGTTGGGGCGGGGGCAGGGAACGGAAGAAGCCAGGGTGTTGTGTCTGACTTTACTCATGCGTTTAGTAAGTTGGGTTTCTGTTGTCAAGCTCTTGGTGACCCTGTGGTGGTACTTCCATGAAGTCTTTGGGTAGCCATATTGTAATGGATTGAGGGCGAAAGGGGACTGAGGTGGTAGAGCAGACTATGCAGATTGCGTTTTCAATGTGTTTGGCAAAGGGGAAGCTGAGCGAAGGGAATTAGAAGGCATGAGTGCTGTTATATGGAAATGTGGTGGGGGATGGCCATATGGTACTAGTGTTGGAAGTCACATTCTCTAAAGCAGGAAACACTCCTGGATAAATTGGGTTGGACTTTAATAAGTTTTGCATTGCTCACAGGGGAGTCAGGATTAGCTAACACTTTCACATAAGAACATAAAGATAAAAGAATAATGTATGAGCTAGACAAATTACCATTTGTCTTTTGGAAATGAAGCGTGAACAGAAGGGCTAATGCCTGGCTTTGCTAATTGTTTTGTCTCATTCGGAAACAGAAGCAGGCTGTTGATCTTTCGCCAGGATGCTTATAGATGTGTACACATAACTGCTGTTTTTGCATGTTTGTTAAACCTACCAGAAAACTGAACCTGTCTCCTGCCAGATCGTTCCTATGCCCTTATCAACTGTAGGCTCCTAATCAGTCTGGACCGCTGTGGTGAATTCCGGCTGTCTTCCCACCCTGCGCTGAAAGGCAGCCACTTCTGAGATGGAGTGTGAAACTGAGAATGACAGAGCCAGGAAATTGTCTCCTCCTGGAAAAGATGGGGCTGGTGGAACTGGTGTTTGCAGGCTGGATTCTCTGTCTCCCCTGGGACGGAGAAGAGTGTGGACTCCCAGGTGTTCTTTTCGGAGCCCTCTGCCCCACAGTCACATGATTTCAGCCACGTGTCACAATGTGTCCAGTCAGATTTAAAGTCCCATGTGAAGCTGGGTGTTGCATTAGTTTCAGTTTGGAGACAGATGTGCCCGGGTTGAAGTCCTGGCTCTATCACGTAGGACCTCCATCGGAGTCTTGTGTGGCCTCTTTGAGTGTCAGCTTGCTTCTCAGTTAAAGGGGATGACAGTGTCTCCCTTGGTATCCACAAAGGTCTGTTGAGAAGATTATCTGGGTCAATGGATGTAAAAAGTGACATGTAAGGTGCTTTTATTAAAAAGTGGGGGAGGGAACTATTATTTATCAAATGCTATTTGTGTGCCAGACTATTTGTGCTCTGTCTTCCTGGTCGTGTTTCATCCTGTGGCAAGCTCTGGGGTTAGTTTTATTTATCCCCACTTTACAGATGATGAAACATAGCCTAGGGTGGGGAGACCCCTTGTCCCTTTTTGCTTAGCACAGTCCTGGGTCATATCTATTGTCCCAGAGTCATCATGAATAAACTTCTTTTTCACCCTCAAACATTTAAAGGTCAAAGTTTGTGGTCATCACCCTGTGTGAGGACGAGGGTCCGAGGCTGGATAAAATCCTGTCTTTCTTCCTCTGCAGGTATGGGTGGGAGGGATATCCTCAGTGCAATTTTTTTGTGCTCTATTTCTGTGCTACAACAAAGCTGTACTTTTTTGACTCAAAAGCAAGAGAGAGACTCCCTGCTAATCTGCTGGGCCCTGCTTGCCATCTTAGAGGCCAGGCCATCTAAGGATAAAGGTCAAGAAATGAAGCTATAGGAAGAAAGTACTATTTGGTTATACGTGTGTTGGATTCATCCATTCATTCATTCATTCGTTTGTTCATTCATGTATTTTATTCATTTACTCATTTAGTGACTGATTGCTATTTGAATGGCCCAGTGACAGGTATGAGAGCGAGAGGATAGGAAGATGAACATGACACAAATCCCATCATCAAGAAGCAAACAGTTCAAAGGGCAGATGCAGTGAACTAAGCAAGGCTTAAAGTGCAGAGTTCAAGCGATTAGTCAGGGCATGTATCGTTGGGATTTGGAGAGAGACCACTTCCTGCTTGGGGTAATTTAAGAAAGTTACTTACAGGAGGTGGCCTTGGTGCTAACTTTGCAGACTTGGTAGGATGTGAACCCACACAAAGTAAGGGAAAGGGCTGTCAGGCAGATGGATCACTAAATGCAAGGCAGGACATCTTCAAATCAGGTGCCAGGAGCAGGTCAATGTTACTAAAATGAAGACTGTATAAAAGGGAGTGGGGGGAAATGAAGTGAGAAAATCTGGTTGGGCTTTGGGCTTACGCCATTAATGTATACATTCTGGACCAAAAATGCTTACGTTTTAATCTGTTTCTGGTGGATATGTAAGATATATTACTCACTTAATTAGTTCATTTATTGTTCTTTTTTTGTTTTGTTTGAAGCAGGAGGATGAAATGATCAGATCTGGTAGTTCAGTGGAGATGGACCCAGGTTAAGGACCAAAGGCACAGAGACTCTATGTTAAATGTTGTTAAATGTGTTGTTTCAGTAGGAAAATATATCTACAGAAAGAGAATAATAGGATTAATGTTAATTCTAATGTTTTGCAGGGTATTGCAATTTTTGTTTGTATACACATGGACTATGAAATTTTAGGCATGGCCTGACTGAGTGTTTTGGCTGCCGAAGAGGTGCTTAGTGATGTGACCCAGGAAATATCATGGAGTGGTAAATAGGGATCTTTTTCAATTCAGACTCACAGTGGGGAGGGACTCGTTGAGCCAAGGTGAATTAAGCTCCTGCACATCACCCACAGCATAAGAACACTGATCAGGGCAGAGAGATGGCAGCTGCTAAAGGGAACGTGAATGTAGAATTCTCAGGTCAAAGAGACAGCTGCGGCTTCACCCGACCATTCTGATTAACGGCAGAGCGGTGGTTCTCAACAATTTTACCCCAACAATAAAAACATCATAATAATAGTCAAAATGATAGCAATGCAGTTGGTTTCTTAGGAACCAAACAAACAGCAGAAATAAAACGTAACAGTGATTCTATAGATCTGTGCAGTAAAACAAGAGCAGAGGCAGCTGAAGATCACAGTCTTCCCGGAACCCCAATGATAAAGCTCTGGGAACAATGCATTCTTTCTGCACATTGCTAGAATTCCAACCGTTTGAGTTTGTATGCACACAGTAAGAACTCTGTCTTTTGTAGAAATAGCCAGACTTGTTTGGTAACCACTGAATTAGAGTTCAGCACATTTTAGCAATGTACTAATTTTAATATATGTTAATACCCAATTTTAGTAATCTTTCATAACTCAGTAGGTAACCAGTAATTAGTCCTAGATACACATGGATATGAAAATCTATGGAATAGTTTAATCTTTGCCAAGTAGAAGCAGTTCATTGCTCATTAGGGGCCACTTTGGAGTGAAACATGCTACCAGCATTTTTTACAGCGAGTTAGAGGCAAGAGCTGCCTGCATAGAAATCAATGATAAAGAATCAATCATTTGATAAAGAGTATAAGCAAAGAGTAAAACAGAAATGGAAATGAGAGTCCTAGATATTAAAACAAACAAAAATTGACAAACAGGTCAAATGGTGTGAGAAGATAATCAGTGTCAGCCACACTAGGGCCTTTGGACCTGCAGGGCACAGAGACGTCCCTCCGGCCAGGCTGGGTGTGGGTCCTCTCCAGGTTCTCTGCAAAGACGCGGGATTGAGATTGGAACCGAGTAACCAAATATAGCTCCTTGTGGAGCATGGGCTTGGCCATATTCAACAAATACTTTGCCATCTTCATAAAATTATAATCTTAAAAAGAACACCAAGATAACTCTGCTCTTCCAATGCAGTACAAATCCTCTTCTTAGATATGATAGGGACGAGACGTTGGATGGCTTTTTCAAAAGTTGGTTAAGATGGGGATAAGATGATACACCCATACCATAAACGTTTTATTTTAATGTAGAGAATATATGTGTACACGCCTGTGCCAGGCTTTTGATGTTAGGCCAATGCTTTTCTTTGGGGATGGTTCGCTGACCATGGTCATTCTTCTTTCATAAACCGCAACCATGATGCACAATCTACAGTGTCCAGTCTGCTTTATATAACATGGAATAAGAACAAAACATTTGTGAAGCAGTTTGGGCATAGAATCCAAGACTCTCTGACCTCCCTCTTCCCAATTATTGACAGGCGTCTCACCCTCTTCTACTTCCAAAGCATTTACTGAATGAGTCCTTCTTATTGAGTCATTTCAAATTATTCGTCATTGATGCAACTCTTACTGCATTCATATTTTATTGGATTCCAAAACTATGTAAATTATGTCATTTTATTAGTACAACTGGAATACGCATATTTGGATTCAAACCCAGGTGACTCTGGGTAAGCCAACAGCAGACTGGTGGGGGTTCTAAGAGTAGCCTGCTGTATGTTTTTGGTGCTTTGGGGGTCTGTCCATGTGTTTTACAGAAAGATTGGAGAGTGTACTCAGCAAGGAGGTTAGAGGGAGGATGCTCAAGGCAGGCAGGTAGCTCCCTGTACTTGGGATATTTCTCTGCTTAAAACCTTAAAGATCTTAGTGCCCGGAGTGGGCAACCTGGATGAATACCCCCTACCTCCTTACGGAATTATTTGTGAATGAGGATTATTTCTGCCTGGGTGAGTGGCAAGTTATAATGATCATGATTTTTATTTTTTTATTGTTCAATTACAGTTGTCGCGATTATGATTTTTAAATGCTAAGTGGAAGGTTTCTTGAGGTCTTAATATTCCTCTTACACCCTTAGCTTTTCACCGAAGGCTCTGTAAACTGTAGGTTCTTGATATGCATGGCTTTGATGATTGAGTGACTTCCAAATACCTCCTGCTTAAATGTAAATTTTCAAAGCTATTTCCTTACCTTTCAGAGTTGGTGCAAAGGTCTAATTATCCCCATGTTACAGGTGAAGTAACAGAGACTGAAATGTCAAGGGACCTACCCAAGATCACTAGCCAGGGTAAGTGGAGGAGGTGGGATGCCTTCTGTTATAATTGCCACCCCAGTGTCTTCTAGCGACGCCTCTCTCAGTAGCTTACACTGGGTTTGAAGCTGGCACTGTCAGATACTAGCTGTGTGACTTTGGGCGAGTAACATGCTGTACAGTGTCTCTGAGCTTTACTTGATCTACAGGCGAACTAAGGAGAAGAATACCTACCTTTGCAGAATGTGAGGACTAAAGAGAGGTAATGTAGGTAAAATGCTCAGCACACTGCCTTGGTACAGAGTGGATGCTCAGTGAGCGGTGGTTTTCGTAATTAATAAATAACACAGTGTTTCTGTGCTGACCTAAAAGGAAGGGACTTTACGCTAATAGTGACTCTCAAATCTTTCTGAGAGACCTCAGTGTTTCAATGGATCATTGACCATTGTCCCTCTCCATCACTCTCTGAGGTCATTCAGTGTTGTACTATTTTTGACTGAACCACAGGTGCATTTCCTTCTACTCTGCACTGTACAAAGAGGTGGAATTTTTTTTTTTTTTTTTTTTTTTTTTTAAGCAGCTGGAGCCTTCTTGGTGGCCCCAGGCTGGTCTGCAAGCGTGATAGTGCCTATCAGGAAACAAGGTTTACCTGGTGCCCAGAAAGGTTAGGCTGAAGTGGTTTTGGGGGGCTGAGTAAAGCCAGACTGCAGCTGAAGTAAATGGAACTTTGTTATTTATGTTTCTCTGGGGCAGTGTGAATCCAGAAACTAAGAATGTTGTGCAATGAGAAAATACAAGCATAAAGCTGAAGCAGGAAGTTAAAGACAATGAAAACACCAGCTCTCGTTCCCATCTCTGGGAAAACAAACAAGCAACAAACACATCAGCCGCCATCGGGAAGCTTTAGAGTGTGCCCAAGAGAAATATTTGTCTATGGACAAAAGCCCAACCCCCTCACAACTATACGTCAGGCTCCTTTATGATTTGGCCCCAATCCTGTTCCATTGTTATCCCTCCCTCCACACTCTCCCTCCTTCCCAAGTACCCAGTGCTTCAACCAAACCAACCAAACCAAACCAAACCTTTATTCCCCAAACCCACTGTGTTTTCAAGCTTCCATGAGGTTGAGACTTCTATCCCAAAGTCTCCTTCACCACATTTTCCATCTGATGAACACACCTCACTCTTTAAATGAAATCTTCATGCTGCATCTTTTCCTAAACATCTTCACCCTGACCCTTAAATGGTTCAATGAAAAGTTAGGCATCACGTGACTGATATTTGATAACTCATTATATACAGGGTCCAGCAGAAGTAAGGCCTGCCTGAGTGTGGTTGGTAGGGTAATAATATGGGTGTAGTCATTTATAGTTTTAATTGGAACATTCCACCTAGGTGTGCTTGAGTGTGATGATGTTATATTACAGAGTTACATGCTTATGATTTTGTAATAAAAGATTTTGGAATAAAAAATGGATGTTGATTGTTACGGACCCTGTATACACTTCAAATCATACTTGCCACACTCTATTTTTTCTCCTCCTCTTCTTCTTTCTCTTTCTCCTTTCCTTCATATTTTTCTTTTTCTAATATCTATCTCTTATTCTAGAGCTGCGCTATATGGTAGCCATATGTGGCTATTTAACTTTAACTTAATTAACATGAAATAAATTCAAAAGCTTCCATTCTCCAGCCACATGTCACATTTTCAACAGCCACACGAGGCTAGTGGCTACCACGTTAGTGTGAGAGAGAACATTTCTATTACCGTACGCAGTTACACTGAATGAAGCTGGTGTTACAGTATAAGCTCCCTGAGGGTGGGAAGTGTGTCAAATTTTCTTCTCCAGCTGCGAGAACTAGCAAAGTGTGTGCAGGTTGGGGAAGGCTTTGTAGAATGGATCAAACTTAGCTGGAACTGTGGACTGTGACTAGGAGGTTTGCATTTTAGAGCCTAGGCTTTTCCAGAAAAATATCAAGTTGCAATTCCCTTCCAACATCCCCGAATGTGTCAACTCTACAAATTTCCAAGATAGAAGCAGAAAAAAAAAATTATTTGGATAGGTTCTTTCATTTCTACCTTAATAATGCTTCTTAAATGCATTTTCCAAAGGTGATAGAATCTGGAGCAAAATCAGAGTGACAGCAGGGGAAAACAAGGCAGGTTTTTACCTTAGATGGACGTCACTTGTAGTCCCACATCTGTTCTCAAAGGCTCATTTGTGGGAGAAGCTTTTGAAATCCCGAAACCTTGTTTTGACAGTTGGTCACTGAGGTGGCTAAGTTTATCTTTGCCAAAATTCTCATCATTTTTGAGGAAAGAGAAGTATGCCTTCATTCCCTGAAGGGAGGCAAACATTAAAGGGATTCATTGTAAGCTTTTGAGACAAGAGCTTTAGAATCCTTTGCAGAGGTAGGGAGATTAGGATCTAGGTAGCTGGCCCATGCTATCTTTCAGAATCAGCATCCATGTAAGCTCACCCTAGGCCATTTGAAAGTGTTGATCGTTTTTCCAAGATGAGGCCAAGTCACGGGACTCAGATGACATAACTCGCCAGGGTCCTGGAGATAATTGGCCGTAGACCCTGTTTGGAACCCAGGTTTTCTAATTCTAAGACCAAGCCTTGTTTCATCATGTAAGAGTTTTCTGAACTCCCCTGAATCAGCTAGGATCTCTCGTTAACGATAGCCAGACTTACCGGATCAAAATCTCAAGACTGAGCGTCTGAGAATTTGTGTTTTTACCAAGTGCCCAAGGTGGATCAATATAATTAAAATACAGTGTGTCAATTTGCCTTTGGGAATAACATCTTATTTTAATGCAAGTGGATCTTGCATAAGACATCTTACCGTTTAATCACCTGGTTAGGATTTAGAGCTGAGTCTAGTTACTTCACACAGGTAGAGAATCACAGACTCTGAGTTGAGAGGGATGCTGAGTTTGTTTATTCTCATTCTCACTGGACCAGGAATTATTACTACCGTATCCCTGGCAGAGTGTCAAGTAACTGCTGATTGATTAGTTCCATTACTCTGTAGGAAAACCACTTGCATTGCTGGGCTGTCTCACTGAATATAAAGTACTTCCTTCTCCTGAGCTAAAATCTGCCTCCTCCTTGGTCTGGTTAGGACTTCCATAGCAGCAAGGAAAGAGATTTAGTGTTCTAACAAGTTGGCTGCCCTGGCTGCTGGGGACTTAGGGATCGATCACATGGTTGGATCCCCTCATTGTTCAGATGAGGAAATTTCTGTACATTCTTTCAACCTCTGTTTGACAAATACTTATGGTACATTTCCTCTGTGCCAAGCCATGTGCTAGGACACAGGGACAAAAGTGGACCTGGACTCCACTGTCCTGGAGGTTACAGCCTGGGAGGAAGACAAGTGCTGGTTAAACTATCACAGAAGCATATATCTGGTACCGCCAACTGCTGTGGAGAAGAAAAGAGTGGGCGATGAGCATGTCTAATGGGGTCTATCTGACCAGGGGTCAGGGAAGGTATCCCCAACAACGTGATCCCTGAGATGGTCACAAGGGTGAGGAAGAGTTGAAGACCTGATAATGGAAGGGAGGAGCCCTTCAGGTGGAGAAACAACATCTGCAAAGACTGTGAGGAGGGAGGGAGTTTGAGAAACTGAAAGACTGGAGCTCAGGGAATAGTGGGGAGAGAAGTGGGGTGAAACCAGAGTTGGGGGCAGAGGCCTCATGTGCCATGTTAAGAAGTTGTTTTTACCCTAAGAATAAATGATGAGCCATGATAAGCTTGTGGTTTTAAGGCTTAGTCTGGTCGTAGTGCAAATCTTGGATTGGAGGCCAGTCTCAGTGGGTGTGAGGACACCAGTGATGAGTTCAGTCAGGTGAGCGATGAAGGTGGATTGGACTAGGCTTTTGGTAGCGGAAATGAAGAGAGGAGTGTTCATATTTGAGACAAACTCAGAGGTAGAAGAAGTAAAACGTGTGGCGGATTGGCAGATAGCTAGCTAATTCAAAGCTGAGGAAAGAGGCCAAGACCAATGATCCTAAAGTCAGATGTGGGTCAGCGTGCTGCAGTGTGAACAGACTAGACTTTGGTATTAGGCGGATCAACCTTGAACACTGGCCTGCCACTGATAAGCTCTGTGATCTTGAGTAGTTCCCTTTACCTATGCAGATGGGAATGAGGATGATAAGCATTCCTCTTTCATAGGGGGCCTGTGGGGAATTAGATAAGCTGCAGTACAATACTGTGCCTAGCGCATTATAAGACACCCAAATAGTATTCTAGTTGAGGTTATTGTTAGTATTATTAAGAGCTATTGTATCTTCCTTGAGTCTTCATCAGACCCACTTCCTTCACCTCTGTCATAACTTCAGAATCATTCCACTTCTCCAGTGGACCATAACCTTTGCATCAGACATTCCTCCAGGGTCCAGTCACACAAGGTTAAAAACCTTACAAGTGGAACAAATAGGATGCTGAATTGTGTAATAAGTTGGGTGAGATGTAGCCACTGACTCTGCCCCAGTAGCCAGGAAAGGCTTTCTAAGCTGCTGTTTAGCTTAGCCTTGAAGGATGAGTACATATTTTCCAGATGGAAGGGAGGCCTGAGATGGTAGTAGTGGTGGTAAAGGTGGGGAGGGGGATTTTATTCAGAAGGAACACCAAGTAGAAAAACACAGACACATGAGAAAGCCCCTTTCTCTGAGGACCTGGAGGAAGTTCAGCATGGCTGACCTGATGACTTCTTATGACTGAGTGGCAGAATTTGTCATTGGAAAGATAGGGGCTAGACTGTGAAAGGATTTGTAGGTCAAGGTGAAGATCTTAAATCTGCTTCTTTAGATAATTGGGAGACCTTAAAGCTCTTAAAGATAAGTGACATAATTAGAATTATATGTAAGAGATTAATTTCATTTTTTTCCCTAGTGGGTCATTGCAAGTAGTCCATCTGGAAGGGTTGATGTTGGGGTTACTAGGGGAATATTGCTTGGAAGGAGGCAGCCTTCCTCACAGGGGTGTCTAGGAAAAGGGAATATAGTATGATCCTCTGTGTTCTTGAGTGTTTAATGAAAAGACTACCCCCTCTCCCTTGGGGTTGATGTCTGGGAATGAAAGGGGATGATGGGACTATGGGTATGGGCTCCTGTGGTGGTGGGTGCTGGGACTGGTACTAACCAGTGAACATGGACTCAAGCAATTAACTGGAGACATACAATGTGACTACACTTGTACCCACATTTGTGGGTAAACGCACATGGGGCACAAGTATTTGCCAGCCTCAAGATCATCTGGTTTCTTTTCTGAGCAATCTAGAAAGAACAGAGGAGAGGATGTGAATTTCAGACTGCTCATAGCATCTGAAATAAGGGATGTTTATTTCACCTGATTGTCCATCTTGAAACAAAATCCATGTCACTAATTTAAAAATAAGAGTTTTCTTAAGAGGGTGTTGTATAATGAGCCTTCTCTTTCTGGTTTTGTTCTCTTGAGCTCCAGAATCTTGATGATTATAGCCAGGTGTTTCAGTCATAGCAAAGGGGTGCTTTATGAAAAAGACAAAAAAGATTTGTTGACAACGACTTCACTTGCATTCTGAAATGAGGACAGGGTTTACTTTTGTTCATGTTTAGTATTGGTTCAGAGGTCCCGTGGTGCTTGGGAAATTATCTTCGTGAGTTGGGCATGAACATCCATGCCACCCACCTTCCAGGTGCTGGAACTAGTTCTGCTTTAGGAACTTACATCCTGTCATTTTTATCCTGGTTGTGAAATGTGGTGCTCAAGTGACGGAAGCAAAGGGGCAGGTCAACTTGTTCTTAATCATCACTTCTTTTAATATGCAAGACTTGAAGGCTTAAAATGAGCTTATTTAAGAAATAAGGGAAAACATAGGAGTTAGACCCTAAGTTGGCTTCTGCTGTATAAATACGTGCATTTGACACACAGCAGAAATGCTTCCTTTGTGGATAGTTTAAAATTTCTATTTAAACATGGTGATTACAGAGGGGAAGTTGGATGGAGGGGAAAGACAAGAGGATATGGGGGGGGTGGGTAAAGGCTTGACTTTGGGTGGTGAACACACAATACAATATACAGATGATATACTATAGAATCATATACCTGAAACCTATATAATTTTATTAACCAATGTTACCCCAATAAATTCAGTAAAAGAGAAAAAATAAACAACAATGATGATATTGACATTTTCTAGATAAAGTATATACCAGTGGTAGGGGGTATTGATTGAACTTTGCGGAGAAAGGGATACTTCTCTGTACATTCAGCAAGCATGAGTTTTGTTGTTATTATTACATTGTTTTTTGGTGCAAGTTTAGAGAAGCATGCTGGTGAGGATGGTCAAACACCTGTTGGTGTTGGGAGCAATATTCTGGGATCCTCTGCTCATTTCCAGCCCACTTTCTCATGATCCAGTACCCTTTAGCCTTATATTCTTGCCGTTTCTTTATCTTCCTTTAGATTTGATGCTTATATATGGCCCATGATCACCAGGCTTGTCTCATAGACGTGGGCACATATTCTGTCTAGGATTCTTACAATATCTGGGTATCCAACCCTAAGTTTTGGAGGATAAGGGACTAAAATTGGACTTAAGAAAGGGGGAAGTGCGCTTTATGGAGGATGGACAGCTGAAGCAAACAGCAGGGATATGTGAAGTGAGATGGAGTGAAACACAAAAGTCTAAAAATATTGGTTGACAGTAACCCTCAGTTAACTGAAAGCTCACTTAACCAGACCCTTCATCCCTCAGCTATTTCCATTAATTTTGAAAAAATTCTAAACAAAATCATTAAAAAAAACAAAACAGATGGATGAGGTCTGGGACTTCAAAAGAGGCAAAGTTTAATACAAGATTTTAATGGGACCCACCTGACAAAACAAAGACAGGACTTGAGTCTGTACTGTTGGAAATAAGGAGACAGAATAGAGGCACACAGGACGATGTTTACTGGGCTGCAAGAGCTTACATGAAGCTTTAATGCAATTTATAAAGCACCAAAGCATGCACAGGACCTAGAAGACCTGCTTGGAATTAATTTCTGATGTTGTTGACTTCAAAGGCAATCAGGATTAGACCCCAAAGAGGCAAATCCTCCCACAATAATACAGGAGGCATATTTCATGGCCAGGGACCCAGCAAAAGAGTTCATTGCTATGGATCAGACAAGAAAAATGAGCTATTTCTCTGCACTATAGAAGACAGTTTTCCAAGTTACTTGCCAGGTCATAAGCAGGACCCCATAGGCTAGGCCTGAGGTCAGAGGCCATAGAAGGGAGGTGATGTCATCACCAAAAGGCAGCAGCCAAATTACCTGGATTTTTATTGTCTTTTCTCACAGTTAGTAAACCTGACTGCTTAACCAGTTATTGCACAATTGACTACCAGACATAATAGAATCTCAATGGGTAGAAGATTGAGTCTGTGTTGAGCTGTGGTTAGAATCTCAGCCAGACTCTAGGATTGACCCAAAACATAGTACCTAGAAATACTTTAGTTTCCATCTGGGCTAGACTTGCCAGCCAAAGGTCTTCAGCCTGGTAGCAGAGCTTGACAGCAAGTATTTCTAGCAAGTAGTATATGTACCCATTTTGTGGGCACAGCTTTTGCTCTTGGTGGTCTGTTGACTTTGGGGCAGGAATTTAGCCACTGCTTGGAAAAGAAGCAGCGACCAGACCCCAGGAAGACAATGCTGGCCAAAATTAGGTAGGGGGTCAAGGCCACAGACGGCTAGCTAGTGTTAAGAGCAGGACTCCACTCTATGACAGTGAATGTAAACTAGAAATTGGGACCTAGAGAAGAAGCTCAGTTACATAGACTTAATAATTATGTAATAATTGTGATAGGGAGCATTCCATATTGTAAAATCAACCTAGGTAGCTAGTCTAATTTCCAAACTTTCTGAGTGTGCTAATATACTGACTGCTCTGGTCAGCACTGGCTTGGTGACCAAGTAGCAGAAGGCTCTTTAGTGGCTGCAGCACACTTAGGATTGGAGGAGGGGTTGACCCACTCCTAGACTTGGCACAGGCAGACTTAGGCAAGCTGGGCTGCTTTCCCCCCATCTGGAGCTCAGGTAGTGAGACTCTGAGGTATTGGTCACACAGTATGCCTCTTAAACATTCATGGCATCATGGTCTGAGAGGGGCAGAAGCCAGGGTGCTGAACTGGATATTCTCTGTTTGGTTCTCTAGATGCATCCAACACCTTCTCCACCCTGCTCTGTGTCCTGAATAGGTAGCTGAACTCAATGGACCATATCAACCCAGCTACCTTGCCCTCTGTCTGCTGGCTGAGTTCTGCCTTTGGGAAGCCAGAGCAGTCAGAGAGCAGGTGGAAAGAGAGGTTAGGTTCCCTACCGCCCTTTGGCTGTCTTCCTGCCGGGCCATGGTTTGGGAGCGGCTGTCTTCCTCACCTGAGGCCACATTCCCTGTCACGTGGGCCCTGTTTCTGCTACAGCTCTCACTGGGTTCTCGTGGCCCTTTGCTCCTTCAGGCCTGGTTAGTTGTGTTCTGCCTCCATCCCTTTTCGTCTCACCATCTTGGTGGGTTTCCCTTAAACCCACCAATACCTTTGTAAATACTCTCATGAAACTCCTTTTGCGTCTGTCACCCTGCCTGGATTTCACTAATACAGGGGTGTAACCAGATTTAAGTATGAGGATACCTTTCAGCTTTGTTACTTTTACCAACAAAAATCTGGGAACAAACCAAATTTCCACTGATAGTTAAATTAGTTATGATATATTCGTGTCATAAGGTGTTATTTAGCCAATGAAAATGATGTTATTAAAATATTTAATGTCACGGGATAATACTCAGCATATAATGCTAAGGAGAAACACTGATATGAAATGGTATGTGCAGAATTGTGTCATATACCTCACAATACATACATTTATAATGAGTAGACATCAACAGGGAGAGAATATAGCCAATTATTAAAAGTGGTTATCTCTGGTACAATTGAAGGCAATTTTTGGTTTTTTGTTCTTTTTTGCGTTTTTAAAACATCGTACAGTGGATATATATTCTTTTATAATCAGAAGAAACATTATAAAAAACCAAATAGGAGAACTATCCAGGATTTGGGAAGATATCACAGGTATCTTCCCTGTGGGGATACTGGCATGTTTTAAGGGTTGTCATGGTATACTTGGTATACATTCAGGTGAGTCCTCACTGTGGTCAGGGTTATCAGTCCTTTATGTAAAGTGACTGGATGGATGCCCCTTCTCCCATGAAATCCCATGGAGACGTGTTATCTTCCTGTTGTATTTACCTTGTCCAGCCCTTTAAAGATAAAGTGAGTCTGAATGTGTGACATGCGTCACATTTCCCAGGGAGAATCCTTGCCCAAACTCGAAAGTCTTGGCGGCTCAGTACAAAGGAATAAAGTTCCCACATCCGATGACAAATAGTATAAATAACAACAAGGAAGCAGGAATCAAGTGACACATTCACATAGGAAAGCAGAGAAAAATAAATATTATCCCTCACTTTTGAGTGTGTTCTGCTTCTGCTCTTTGAAATGTTGGTAATCAATTAATTATGGGGTTTGCCCCCACCTGGAAACGTCCAGTAGTTGTCTCATGCTAGCAGGTTTATAGCAAACACATTTCTTTGTTCTGTGCTACTCTTTCTGTCTTGGTGAATGTTACTGTTATCAACCAAGTCACGATGCTTTCAGGGTGATATGTAGCGTTAAAAATTCAAATCTGATTACTTCTCCATCCAGAGTTAGCTCATACACAGTCTCTTGAGGCACTGGACTAGAATTTCAAAGGATTGAAATTTATATTTGTGTTCTTCTTGGGTGGCTCAGAAGCCTTGA
The DNA here is from genome assembly GCF_022682495.2 of Desmodus rotundus. Classification (NCBI taxonomy): domain Eukaryota; kingdom Metazoa; phylum Chordata; class Mammalia; order Chiroptera; family Phyllostomidae; genus Desmodus; species Desmodus rotundus. Next base: position 21,487,888 of record NC_071387.1, read on the forward strand.
AATGTCATGAAATCGTCCATGATGGGGAAAATGGCACCCCTGAACTAGGGGATTAAGGATATCAGTGTGATTCTCGGTCATGCCGTTAAATCCCACGTCAATCACACCTTCATTAATTACATTGTTATGAACCCCATCAGTTCTTTCTTTTTAACAGGTACTGACTTTGGTCCAAGGAGGAGGAGTCCCAAGTGGTTAAGTTATAAGTGAGATTGAAAAAAGCGTTTCCCTCCATTGTTCTGAACATAAATACTCTCATGTATGAGTATGAACTTGTGTTTTCATTAGTTACATGCAGCATCTGTGCCTTTGGGACAGTGGTGTTCATATCAGTGATACCTTTTCCTCTTTGGGTCTTCCTTCTCACTGTGGTCATTTTGCCTCCGTCCAAGAAGATTGTTGGGTTGCCTCAAAGCCCGATGCTTGGACTTCCTCAGGCCCCTTTAAGCCTCCTCTAGGTCCTGCAATGGAATTCACACTTTGTTGCTTTCCAAGTGAGGCTCATCTATAACATTTTAATGAGTGGGGCAATTACTCATGTGCATGAGAAAATCTCTTATAATGCTTGCTTGAGCCCTTTCCAAGTTTGAGGTAAGGGATAATTGTGCCTCTGGTTGGGAACTCCATACTCTGTTTATGGTATTTGGGCTTTGTTTGTCTTTCAGTAACTCCGATTTCCCTCCCTCCCTCCCGACTTTTATGGAAATGATCTTCCTGCTGCCTGAAGTGTGTCATTCTGCATCTTGCCAAGACGAAAACCTCTCCGTAGAGAAAATGACCCATCTCTTCCCCTCTGCAACCATCTGACTTAATTATGCACTGTGCTCGGCCCCTGGAGAGCCCAGTGAGGAACATGAGGAAGTCCTGGCTTGATCGCCAAGCCCTAGGGTCTTTGTCAATTATCATCTGGCACCCATGAGTCTGGCCAAATTTACAGGCATGTCTGTCTCTCAAAACATGTCAGGCCTGAAGAGTGAATCACTTTTTTTTTTTTTTTTGAGCCGCTATAAGTAGAACAATCTTTTCCATTAAAACCCACTTTGCTCCCTTCTCAATACCCCAGAGCCTCTTGAACACACCTCTACTCCACGTGCGATGCCTGGGAGGCTGCAGTTGAATAACATTACTCGTTTCCCAGGACTCGTGGCACGCATGGAGGCGGTGCGGTCTAGAGGGAGGGATGTGGGTTTTGCAGGCAGACAGAGTGGATTTGAGGAGCCCGTTCCTGGCTTGGTTACTTGTGAGCCCTCAAGAGATCCACTTATCTCTCCGTGCCTCCATTTTCTCACCAGGCCAATGGAGATAATACTACCCACTTCATAGGGATGTTGCAAAGTAACACTTGCAAAAGATAATGCATGCAAAAGTAATTTGAAAAGTAAAACACAGTAAAATTTTAATGAAGAATAATACAAGCAGCACTCATTAACCATATTCCGTAACCCTCCCTACTCTGCTCTCTAAGTGTAAAAAAAATCCATAGCTCTGTTCCCATCTCTTTTTTATTAAGAGTTCATACTCTAGAATTCAAGAGTTCCATCCCAGCCGTGTTTTCCTGACAAGTTTCAAGGCCCAGATTTGCAGTGCTGAACACAAAATGTCGTGCGTTGTGAGATGCCTCTTTTGACCCTGACCTCTGATATTTCAAGTCAGTGAATGATTTCTCCACCCTACTTTGAACGTTTCCTTCTGTTTGAGGTGCAGGAGCACCCATTCTGTTCCAGTGCCTGTCATACACCCTGGGGGTTGTTTATTTGCCAGTCTCCTCCACTAGGCTGTACGATGAGACAAGGTCTGAGCTCTGTCCATCCACTATCCCAGGTCCCTGCATAGGGGCTGGTGCAAAGTAGGAGGTCAGGATGTGACTGTAGGGGGAGGAAAGACGGAAGGAAGGGAAGGCAGGAGAAGAAGGAAAGGAAGGAAGAAATCCAGACTCGATATTCTTAGAAGTATAATCAAGGCACACTCATAATGTTTTATGAAAGCAACCATACTGGGAAAACCTATTATTACACCCTGGCTTCAAGTGTTGTTTTTATATTTTGGAGGAAATACATTATTTGTGTGTTGGACTATTCCCCATCAATCTTCCCTCGCCATCCCTGTCCCTGACTTCCCCTGGAGTTGTGTGGGCAGAAAGAGGAGGTCCCTGGCTTGAATGGGTAACTAAAGAATGAGTGTTTTCCTGCGCAGAGGCCATGGCTTGCAGTTGCCGATGGCATGAGGAGGAAAGCCCTCCGAGTCAAAGTTCTTGGGCATCTGCCTTCCCCTTAGCTCTGTGTGTAGCTGCCTGTGTTATGGGAAGACCAGGAATTTGAAGATGGTAGTCAAATACTGCTCTAAAAAGGTGCATGTATTTTTAAAAACGTTATGTTGGTTTGCTGTCAAATACCTGTTTTGATGCATTTCCCCACTGAAGTAAAGTAGTCAAGCTGTTCGTCCTGATTTTCATATCGCAGAGCCTCCATCTTCCTGTCGTAAACAGTCTCATCGAGAATTTGCACTGGATGAGACACGTGACAGTGAGGGAAAGAGCACTGGTCTTAGTCTCAAAGTGGCTGAGTTTTAATTCCAGTCTGTCGCTACTGGCTGTGTGAGTCTAAGCAACCCACTAAACTTCTCCGAGACTCAGTTCTGTTTCCTTTAAAGTTGGGACAGTAGTACCTAGTATTTTAGCTTGTCGTGAGGTTTGAATGATTTAATGTACATAAAGCACAGTGCTTGGCCACAGCAAATCCTCAGTTTGTGTTGCGGGGGTGTGGGGGTGGAGGGATGATGACCTCTTTGCCATCTTTAAGGCCTACAGGCGGCCTTGAGAATTGGCATGGGCTGCAGGTCTCTAATCCTTCAGGAGAGACTAACGATAATGCCAGCTCTACCGGAAACGTGGAGCACCTCCAGGTGCCTGAGAGGCACAGCAGCTTCAGGTGGACTCCAGGTTCGTTGGCTAATGGACGTGGTCATATAACGTCTTGTCATATAATGTATACCAGAGGTGGTGGTTTTTCTCTTCCCCGATGATGGAAACAAATAACAAACAAACAAACAAACAAAAAAACAAGCTTGAAATTCCTTGACCGTGATCAATCACCTGACCACGTGTTCTCAGGTCCCCTCCTATGTCTGATCCTCATGTAGACATTTACTTTATATATTGGAAAACCAGAATGTAGAAACGTGTCAAAATTCTGCTTTTCAAGCTAAGTCTCTGCTGAACTGGCTGATAGTCTGCAGTGGTTTCTCACACAGGGAAGTTCTGCTCCCAGGGAGTGACATCTAACAACAGCTAAGGATGTGTTTGGTTGTCACAGCTGGTGGACCGTGGGCAACTGGCACCCAGTGCACAGAGGTTAGGGATGCTGCTAAAAGTCCTGGGATGCAAGGGACAGATCCCCTTGATGAAGAATTATTTATCCAAAGTGCCAGCATTGCTGAGGTTGAACAGTCCTGCTCTAGAGAAAGAACTGGGTGCACCGGAGTCAAAGAGCCCCCTGAAAATGTACACAAAATTTGTGTGGATACGGATTTCAGAAAGAGCCTGAGCTTTTATGAAACTCTCCAAGAGCAAGGACAGCTCAGAAGCCCGCCCTAGTGTGGGCGAATGGCTCCCCGGCCTGTTACATTTGGCTATAATGAAATAGATGGCACTGTACGCACACGCCCATCAGAGGTGGGGGTGGTCAGTGTAGGGCATAGAAAAACCAGTCAGCGAGGCAAACCGGGGCTTTCTCCAGGGAGTCTGTGCTCTGACAAGCAAACAACTATTTACAGTCTTCCTGCCAGATCCAGCTCTCTGGTACAGGCTGAAATTTGTATCTGTCTCCGAGCCTGGTGTTATTAAACATTCAAATCACATCAAGTAGACTGGCTGTGGGTCTGTGCTCAGGAAGGATTTTAATTTTTTTTGATCTACATCTGTCTGTGATGTTACTGTAAATGCATCACTAGGCACCTATGGGACAGGGGCTGGGTATTTATTCATTTGTATTCACATGGCCGGGAGGTAATTGCCATGGGGTTAGCAGTGAATAATTGTGTGCTGTAGTGAGCAAAAGGATTGAAGAGATTTTGTCAGCACAAGCATATTATCCCACATTATAGGGCTGTTTCTTCTTACGAATGAGCACACTGGTTTTCAGGCTAACGCTTGAAGCTTCTGTAAGTTTGGTTAGTGTGCGTCATCCTCTCCAAATCTGACTGCTTTTGGGACAGTTGCAAGGTTGAGTTTGAGTCTGCAAGGTTGGGAGGCAGATGCAAATATGTCATGTGTACATTGGGACAATACTTGTGGGACATCTTGGGAGAGGGAGGACCACTTATCCTTTTCCTGGTAACATCCTTACAACTCTGTGCACTTTCATCTGCCCTAACATGGGAAACCCAAGGGAGATTCAATGAGGCTGATATACCAGTCGTTGGCTTGTCTACTCTCAGATCCAGTCCTGCCGCTCCCCTGCTCTGCTCCGTATTGCAGGGAGGCTGACCATGAAGTCTGGGTTTCCCATGCTCTCATGCCAGTTGGCTTGTGCCTGGGTTTGGCCAAGGGGAGGTTCTGACAGTAAATTGGAAGGTGGACAAAGGGGAAAAGCCAGGAGATTGCTCCCCATCTTAGACTTGGGTGATATCTGCAGCAGTGGTAATGTTTCCTCCCTAGTTTGTGCAGGACCCAGATTTTGTGAAGACTAAAGCTTATATAATTTGGGAATTTATTTTAAGAAAAAAGAGTACAAAATTAGATGTAGGGCCTTAGAAGAGACCCAGGAAGGCAAGGGGCCCCAAAGCATAAGCCTCATTAGCTTCGTGGTAAATCTCCCCTGCCAACAAGATTCCAGCTTCTGTCAGGTGACAGATCCCTGGTCCCTGCTTTGTCCTTCCAGCCTGAGAGTGGTAGCAGCTTCCTGCTTCCTGGGTTAAATATTGCAGCTTGTCTATTATCTGGAATAGTAAGTCATCGACTATTTTTATTGAATTCCCTTTGTATTAAGTCAAGTGATTTCTTGTGTTTCTGGTTGGACCCTGACTGATCAAACAAGCTAAATCAAAGTAAACAATGTTGAAATTGTTTTTGTTGTCCACAATACATAATGAGAAAACTTCTTGCCTACTGTGAATAAATAACCAGTGAGAAGCAGCTCGGCGCTATAGAAATTAAAATAGGGCATTCTTCACTCCTAAGAATTTTGGAATACTTTGGTAGATTTTACATAGCTGGTCTGAAGGACCTCAGATGATGGCAGAAGGACTCGTTGATTTCAGAGAGTAGGGCTGGGTGAGCTGCGTATTGAGTGCCTTCTCTGTGACATGCAGCCACGGGGAACGGTTATAGCCTCAGTGGAACATGATCTCGTAGGAGAGGCAGACCCAAATGTGTCTTGTCATTACAGTGTGGAGTGCTGGACGCCATGCTGAGAAGACAGTGTAGGGAGCACAAGGGTTTTTCACCTGAAGATGTTATTCTTGGTGCTTTAGAAAGACCGTGATGAGGAGTTCTTGAAAAGGTCAGAGAAGCAATTAGGAAGACTGGCTATGAAGAGATAGCAGAGCTCAGGCAAGAGTTTGGCCAGGAGCTGGGGCAGGAGGGATGGAGGGAAGGGACAGATGCAACTTAAATATGTGGGTAAAATAAAAGGAGGGTCAACAATGCTTGAGCCTTCTCCTTTGGGTAGAGAGGATGGTGGTACCATCAACCAAGGCAGCAAGCATGAGCAAGTGAGCAGGTTTTGGTGGGGAAGTCGATAGTTTGGATTTGGACAGTTGTGTTTGTGGCCACTGTAGGACTCAGGAGAGAGTTCAGCTAGAGTCAGAGAAGATTCTGTATTCCGTGGGAGTGGGAGGTATCTGGAACCAGGGTGAGCAGCTGTGCTGCCTCCTAGGAAGAGGATTATGGAAAGAGAAGGGGCCCTGGAAAAAGAGCTCCAGAAAGTCCACATGCAGAGACAGAGGGAGAGGGGTAAGCTGGTGGGGGCCAGGAGAGTGGGAGGAGTGTCAGGAAATGAAGAAGGGGTGACTTCCCAGAGGAGACAGGTGATTGAAGTGGAGAACGCTGAAGTGGGGCAAAATGGGGCGAGACCCTGTTAGATTTGGAAAGGTCGCTGGTGGTGTGCTCAGAACCTCCCAGTCTCATGGGCAAGGCAGAAAGCGATTTGCAGGGGCTGAAGTGTGCCTACCAGGTGATAAGCAGCAGTGGGTATGGGGCATTCCTAGCAACATGTAATGGTAGAAGCAAGGAGGCTATTGGTGTCTGAATGGGGCTGTGAGAACTTTCCAGAATGCTTGCAAGTGAGAGGATGAGAATCTGAAGATAGAAGGAGAGATACGAGTTGGTACTGAGCAGGGTCTTCTTCATCCATGACTGCCCTCACTTTCCAGGCAAGTGGTTTGGAGCAGGAATCTGAGTCCTGCCTGAGCCGGGGCTATTGGAATATTTGCAACCATGCATCCTAATTGTAGAACCAAAACTGTTCCTGGACAATAAATTAGCTGTGCTCTCTGTGGAAGCTATATGTTCAGAGCTTTGGGCCACAAAGGTAGTTGCTATTTAGAAGAAGGAATTTAGCCTCGAGGGGAGGTAGGAAATAGAGGGATGATACATATGTGCATAACACATATATCAGTGTCTCCATTCTGCACCCCAACTGCCCTCCTAGAGAGAGAAAAATTGTCGAATAATCTCGGGCCCTTGCAGATGCTGATTGGAAGCTGGGCACTGGGCCAGTGCAGCTTGTCAAGCCAGGTTACGTGGGAATGTGCCCAGGGCTGCTGAGAAGAGGCAGCGCTGATCGGTGTGTATGGGCTTGTTACACTCAGGCTGGTTTTCGCTTTCTTTCAAAGGGACACCTGAGCCTCTCTGTATGTAATAAGTCTGGGTTTGTCCCCACTGCTCTGTTTGCTTTGGTTACTGGTGCTCAGCAGAGGAAGCCTCTGTCTCTGTGAATAGATTTTTCTGAGAGCATTCTTGGCAAAAGAAGCCTTTTCCACTGTAATAATGGTGGCTACCACTTATGATGGACTTACTCAGTGCTCAGTGCTCTGCCAGGGGGACCGCACATGTATCTCTTGCTCACAGCAAACTGTCCAGGGTGGCATTCTGCTTGCACAAGAGGAAACTGTGGCTCCACAAGGCTGGCTGAGTTTCCCAGTGTTGTACAACTGGTGAGTCGTAGAGCTGGAGCTTTTGTTGGATCTTTGTCCCTCCGAGGCCATCTGGTGTCGCTTGCCTCTCACTCAGCACTGTGTCCCGAGTCTTTAATGTGCGTCCCCTGACCTGGTGGTAAGCAGCCTCCACAGTAGCCCATGTGGAAGGTTGTTACGCCACATGACTTCATCCTCTATTGTTCCTTTTAGAACAGATGTGCTACACAAAAGTAGCAATAAAACTCCTCCGAACTTGCCTCCTTGCCTTCAGCCTCTCCCCTGACAATCTGCCTTCAGAGTGCTCCAGAGGGAGCCCTCTGAAAGTCCACATCATTCCTATGTCTGGAAGCTCTCAGGGGCTCCCATGGCTATTGGATAAAGTCCACGCTTCTTGCCTTGGCGCACAGGGTAGCCCTTTTTTGACTTGGCTCTCGCCCACATCTCTAGCCGCATCCTTCATAATCTCTGCCTCCAGACAATGTGCTATTTTTTTTTTTTCAAGCTAGAAACTGAATAGATTCCCATGTTCCTTTACCCCACTGAGCCTTCACTCAGGATATTCCTTCTGCCTGACATACTCTTACCTCTTCCGCTGCTTGCTAACTCAAATGGCACTCCCTCTGTAACACTGTCTCTGATTGTTCCTGATGGAATTGTTCTGGAACATTCCATATTGAGTTTTCCTTGATCACACTTCTGACTTCCATAATGTTGGTGATCAAAGGAGCAAAGTTCTGCATACTACGCTCTACTTGAGGTCAGCTCTGGGCCTGATGCTCAATTGGTACTCAGCAAATGCATGGGACTTAGCATATGTACGATCCCTTTGAGTTTGATGGTCTTGGAGGCTGATGAGTCCCAGTGGGGGTTGCAGATTCATCGTGATGTTTAAAACAGAAATGGGCTGGAGATGGCTGGGCTGAAGAGACGGAGGCATGTACCTAACCTTTAAGCTGGATTTGGCTCAACCTATTCATGAAGAACTACAATACCTTTTCTATTTCTCTTTTACCTCCAAAGATGCCTTAGGAATCATATTGAGAGAGTGTTACACAAGGAGCATTTTATGGTCCCCTGAAGTAAGATAGCAGGTACTTAATTATACAACCTTGATGAAGCCTCTATAATTTCATAGTAGATCATTGTTCTCATGGAGGGGGGGGGGCCCAATATCATTTTTCTTTTCTCTTTTGAATCTTATCATCGTGTTACACGTTTCCCGTCAAATAACTTACTCTCTATTTTAGGTAGGTGCTTCCTAAGCTTTCATTACAAATGAAAAGCTGTGTTCCTATGAGGAAGTGAATAATCTTCTTTCCAGTTTAGGGATGAGGGAACTGAGGTTGAATTCAATTTCTAAGATGCTATCCTTTGTAGATAAAGGATTATTTTTCATTTTTTCACGTGTAGCACTGACTTTTATCATAGCCAGAAGTCCATAAAATGACCATTGATGTCACCCCCACTGTAGTCTCACTTCTGATATCCCCAAGAAGAACAGATGGCCTCCTAATTCCTTATGACCTCTGACCTTTACTTTGAGGGGAGGTGAGGGCTGTGTTGATCCCTCTTGGTTTCCATTTACGAGTGTTAGTGTCTGACACATACTAAGTACTCAATGCTGTGTCTCTGTCTTCCAGAGCTGCTCACCTGCCCCCTCAGTTGCATTTCTAATAAAAAATAAAATTTTGTTTTCAAGTTAACTTCTGGGGTTTTAAATCTGCTCATGACTGGGATTAGAAAAGCTCTTCAAGTAGGCATCCTGATGAGTATTTTGAACAGGGAGGAGAAAGTACATTACGTGTTGAATGGAGCGTTCCACAGTGGCCACACTACGAGTGGCTCCAGTGCCCTTGTTCTCCTTTAAGGCTGTCATGCCAATCGGGTGGGTGTTGTGTTCCTTCCTGGCTTATCCTCTATCGCCGGTGATCTCCACGTGGATGGTCTTTTGGGCTCATCTGATGCATCAGTGCCACCAGCTCTCAGAGCCTTACTGTGGTATCGTGTCACTTCGTCCCCCCCATGGAGTGTCAGGCCTGGGAGGGCCCCTGAAAGCCATCAGGTCCAGTGCTCCCCATTTTCCTGAGACAGCTCAGTGAAGCCTAGGTATGGAGGAGACTCTGCAAGGTGCCCAGGGGGTAAAGCATGGCCATGAGCGGACACTTCCTCCTCTTCTCAGCCCTCACGCTGGTGCTGTTAATATTCTTTCTACTTTTCCTGACCTTAGGTTTATTACTATTCCTTTGTTTACCTCAACCTCAAATGAATTCCACAGTGAGCGAACAACCCTGTTGGGGTTTTGTCACCTCACCTTCTGGCAGCTGGAATTCTTGTGCATGTCCAGCTCCCTCTTAACATCTACCTGTCTTTGATTCTGCCAAAAAAAAAAAAAAAAAAAAAAGGGATTTCCTTCAGGCTTGGGGTGGGCATCGGGTAATGGGGTGATGAGAGAGGCTGTTCTGCTCTTCCAAATCAGGAGGGACTAAACTGCAGGTCTACAGTTTGACTGGGGGACCTTCCAAAATCTCGATGCTAACTGTAGCGTGGATTCGGATAGCTGCTTCTCTCATGTGGTTGTGTTGGTACCGACACTGTAGCACGTGGCGCTGATGACAAACAAAAAACTTCGTTTTCTCTCAGCTCCAGTGAGACCTGTGTGCACATAGTGGCTTCCCGAAGGACACAACCAGAGACTTAGAATCACTTAGACTCTTAGAATCACTTAGAGTCGCAAGAATCACTGGTGTCGGTAAGATATTGCCTGCAAAAGGAGCTCTTGGGTTTCAAAAACGAAGCCTGCTTGGGGTAGGCAGAACCCTATTAAATTAGAGAATGGGGAAAAAATCCACAGAACTAAAACTTGATCCCAAACTTTGAGTGAAAGTCAAACACATCTGCTTTAGAAAATTCACTAAAGGAAAAAGAAAAAGGGAAAAGAAAGATTTTGATTGACTTTTGTTTTTCATTATTTTCCCATCTCACTCATTTCTATATGTCTGGCTTCCAACTGTGAATAGGGAAAGTGCCAAAATATCAGGCGAGGTGGTCCCCCTGGAATTTTAGCCTGACCAAAGGCCGAAACTATGAAAACTCCACCAAATGAAAGAATCCAAATTCCAGGCCTGCTGTGTACACCATGAGTTTAGGGGCATTTTTTTCACAGATTTTTTAAAGGTTATTACATTTTTATGTTTCATCAAACTTAAGTGTTTGAACGTTTTCTAGTTCATTGACAGGTCTTAAAGGAGGGAAATTGGTCATCAAAAGGAGGGGTGTGGGGAGGCATAAGGAAATGACCACTTTTTTTAGCCCTTATTATATTCCACATATATTATTTTGTAGAATCCTCATAAAAGTTCTATGAGGATTTATTTTGCAAGTGGGGAAGCTGAGTGTGAGTTTCCTCACCAAGGGCGAGTTTCCTATGGTTTACAACTAATAGGAGGCAGAACTGGGATTCAGGACTCTGTTTCCAAAACCCACGCTTTTTCTACTTCCTATTTCCTGGTCACCTTTTCAGAAAGAACACAAAATGCCAGTCCTCTTTCTGTCTTTGCTATTCTTGGTAATCCCTGAGCTCTGGTAATTCAGTTGTTTTTTTAAATTAATAGTGATTAATATACTCAAGTGAGTAAAAAAACATCGGCCAAGACCTGAGATTCTTAAGTACATTTAGATGCCGGACTGGGGTCAGGATTATGGTGTTTATGTCTCCGATTTAACATGGCCTCCCTTTAAGATCATGATATCAACCATTCTGGACCACCTTAATCTAGGCAAGTTGGGGTGGGTGGACAGGCACTGACTTTAGGGTCAGAAACCCTAGTTTAAATCCCAGCTTTGCTGCTAACTTGTTGGGTGACCTTAGGGGAATTCCTTCCTTCCCTCTGGGTCTGCATTTCCCTTCCTAAACAAGGAGAGGGTTGAGCGGTAGGATCTTAAGGTAACGACTCTGACCGGCGGGGATTTTGTTGCACCTGAGTTAGATGGAAGCTGCATGAAGACAGGGACTTGGTTTACTGCTGTACGCCGAGGTACTAGCCCATAGCTGGCATTTAGTATACACTTACTAAGTACAGGAGCAAATCTTCCGCCTTTATGAACTCAGTGTAGATGAGTCAACTAATTATTTGTTGAGTACCTATTATGTGCTGGGCATTGTGCAGCTTAGCAGATACCCCTGAATCTGTTGTTCACATGGCTCAGATTATAGTCTAGTGAGGAAAACTTAAAAATTAAAAAAAAATTCAATTATAATTGGCGTTCGATATTAGTTCTAGGTGTACAGCATAGTGGTTGGACATTTCTATAACGTATGAAATGAGCGTTCCGATAAGTCGAGCACCCACATGGCACCGTACATAGTTATTACAGTATTTTTAACTACATTCCCTGTGCTGTGCTTCACAGGGGTGACTGTTCTGTAGCTGCCAGTTTGTACTTCTTAAGCCCTTCACCTTTCTCACCCTGTCCCCTAACCCTTCTCCCATCTGACATAACTTTGTTTTTTGTACTTGCTGTCAAATACTGTTTTTCTTTTATGTCATAAAAGTGGTCTCTAAAAACTATCAATATTCAGATTCAGTAATACACACTAAGGACAGGCCAGGCATCTTATTTTTAGTCAATTTTAGCCAATTATGCTCCCAGTTTTACTTCCCAGGAGCTCTCCGATACTGTGTTGGTCTCCATCTGGAATTCCTATAGGAGTAAGTTAAATGGTGAATGTCTCCAATATTGCTACCTTCTTAAGCATTCAGAGCCAGGAGGATATGAAGGTTAGTCAATGGGGGTAGCAAAAGTAAACTCCACACTGCTAAGATAATTCTCATATTTTCACTGCTTCTCAAGGTCTTCCAATGGCTCTTTGGGGGGAGGATGAATGAGAAGCAAAGACTAAGGAATGACTTACCCCAGGCCCTACTCCTACTGGAGAGCGTTACAACAGGGCGCTCCCCCCAAACTCTTTCCCCTGAGGGGTATTTCCAAAATTTAAATATGGCCATGTTCCTCTCCTGCTTATATTCTTCATTGTCTCTCCACTGTCCTTAGGGTAAAATCCAAGCACCTTAACACCTCATGTGTAGAAAGAAAAGTGGGAATATATCGGTTCTTATTACGCATTGCCTGCAAGTGATAACAAGGGGCAGTGCCCTCTGCTAGGAGGGGGCCGTTGCTGCTTGAATCATGGGACGACCAAGAGCCAGCCTTCTCACCCATTTATGTACTTTCTCATTCATTCGCCTTGTTCTTCATTTGTTCTTTTGCTCTCTCACTTATTTATCAATGTCACTCTTTTATGGTCCACCCACTCATCTACTCACTCGTCCAATCACCATTCTTCTCAGTCACTCAGGCAACATTTATAGATTGCTTACTTTTCCTTTCCCTTTTTCTTTTTCTCCCTTCCTGTTGGAGTCCTCTCTGGTTTTCCTCCCTACCCCAATCCCTTCTTTGGATTTGTTCCTCATCTGATCATAGGACACTGGATTAAGTGTGGGGCCCAGGCCTATCCTGTTTGCATACTGAGGGGTCTGTAAGAAGTGGAAGTGGCAAAGAGTGGGAGATGGGAGACCTGCATATCTTGGTTTACTTGTATGTTTTCACAAGTCTTTAAGTGGAAATTCAGTTCCTTCTCTAAACTTGAGGGATAGACTAGGTCAGCTTTTACCAAATCGGTCTTCTACTAAATACTTTCTGTCTGAGATTCACAGATACGCAGCACAAAAGGACTTTTGTAGTAAAGATCATCTTGGAAAGCATCAGGCTAATTAAAAATGAGCCCTGGCTGGTGTAGCTCAGTGGATTGAGCATGGGCCTGTGAACCAAAGGGTCACCAGTTCAATTCCCAGTCAGGGCACATGCCTGGGTTATGGGCCAGGTCCCCAGTAGGGGGTGTGCAAGAGGCAACCACACATTGATGTTTCTTTCCCTCTCTTTCTCCTTCCCTTCCCCTCTCTCTAAAAATGATAAATAAATAAAATCTTTTAAAAAAAGAACATGGTTTAAAAAATAAGTAAAACAATTTGATTAATAAAAACTTTTGAAAGATGTCTGTTCTGTGGAGCTTCACAGAGCCTCTAATCTGCTAATGAGTATCAGGATTCCCTAAGAGGAAGCTACAGAATGAAGCTTGGACATCTTGAGAGTTTATGGGCATTCAGAGTCATTGGGTACCCCTCCATTTATATAGCCCTTAACGTTTTCAAGGATCACTGGGCAAGAGACTTGGTCCTTCCAGATCTGGAACCATTGAACTTAATAAAATGTAGTGGTTCCATTAGGAATCACTGACATCACTAATCTTGAATTTCTGTGGTACGGACTTGGTCACACTGAAACCCTGCAGTGGCAGTGGGAGAGGTGGTGGGGTAGGTCTTGGTTACTGAGGGAGGTTGCCGAGTCTTTAGCTACCATCTTTGTGTCATTTGTCTGTTACACACTGCACACAATTCATGATGCAGAGCCATCTGTTACTAGAGGGCAAGTCACCTACCGACTCAAACTCCTTATCTGCAAAGTGGTTAAGAGGAGCCCACAATTATTTTCCAGCTCAAATGGTTGGTGATTTTGCCATTTGCTCTCTGGTTACTCACCATGAACAGGCCCAACCTTGAATGCCTGTGGGAATTAATCATGTCATGGGGAAATAAAACAATATTTGTTTTCATTATGCCACTGTTAATTAGGTAAGGTTCACCCTGACCCTGACTGAATGGTGCAGGCAGGGGCTTGTAATTTGAGAGATGGATCCAAATGAGAATGTATTACTTGAGCAGAGAGTAGGAAGCACTTAAATTCAGGTCTTTTGAATTGAGATAGGATAGTTTCCGGAAGGGTGAAACCAACGCTGGTGAAGTGCATGTCTGCTGAGCTGGTGCTCACAGTTTGTCTATTTTTTATACCATGGCCTCTGCCATCCATTTTTTTAATGCAATGCAAACAATACAACTAATATTATTGCTGTAATTTATTCTCCCCCAACTCCACTATGTGTTTTTCCTCTATTTTTTTTTTCTTTCTGTACTAGTGTAATGCAGAGGAAAATGCTTGTGTCCTGGCCAGTGTGGCTCAGCTAATCGGACCATTGTCCAGTAATCCAAAAGGTCATTGATTCAATTCCCGGTCAGAGTGTGTTGCCTAGGTTTTGGGTTTGGTCCCTGATTTGGGCTCGTGTGGGGGATAACCAATTGATGTTTCTTTCTCACACCAATGTTTCTCTCTTTCTCTCTCTTCCTCCCTTCTCCCTCTCAAATCAATGAGCATATCCTCAGGTGAGGATTAAAAAAATGCCTGGGCTTTGGATCTTGATTCATTCATTCATTCATTCATTCAACCAGTGTATATTAAATACCTATGGGTTTGTTACAAGCCATAGAGAAAGAGCTGCAAATGAAAGCTGCCAATATGAGGGAGGTGCCCTCAAAACTTGGAATTTATTTATAAAAAATTGCGTATTTATTCTTACGTGTTTAAACCTCAGTCACCTTCAAAGTGCTCTCCATTTGATGCAGTACACCTATTGAGACGTGTTTTTCCACTGCTCAAAACAGTTTTTAAACTTGTCGATTTTGATGCCTTGTAGTGCTTCTGGTGTTTTGTTTCACTTCTTCCACATTGGCAAAATGTTTCCCTTTGAGGACTTTTCTCAACCCTTGAAACAAAAAAAGTTTGCTGGGTGCGAGATTGGGTGAATAGGGAGCGTGGGGCATTGGGGGTCATGCTGTTTTTGGTCAAAAACTGCTGAAACTAAGCTGTGGTGTGGACAGGTGTGCTCATAAATCACCCATTGGAAAATGGGCAAATGTGTTGAAAGAATCTTCAAAAAAGCTGTGTTCACTGAAGCCACACACAGCCTCTCACAACAACGCCAGCTGGTGCACTGATACAGATAGGTTCCTAGAACATTCACCTGGTCGGGGAATCCTGTACTACAAGGGGCCTGCCTACAAGAAGATAATTCCATTTTGGGGGGTTCCCTCTTGTATCATTGTTCTTGCAAATTTTTCATTTGTTAGTAGGAGATGAATAATAAGTCTAAAATACCTTAGGTGGTGATAAATGCTTAGAAGAAAAATAAAGCTCGATAAGAGACAGAGTGATGAGGTACAATTTTAGATAAATTCATCAGGGAATCTTTCTTTGATGTTTGAGCACAGCTCTGGATGAGTCCGTGTGTGTGGCTATCTGGAAGAACATGCCATGTACAGGGAAAGTGGTCATGAAGACTTGGAGGCAGTAATGTGTCTGGTATGTGAGAGGAACAGCAGCAGGTCTGTGTGGCTGGACTAGAGGGGACAAGGCAGAGCATGACAGAAGTGATGTAGTTAGCTGTGGCTGTGTTACAAACTGTAACGAAGTGGATTACAACAATTCTTACTATCTGTGATCATTCTGTGGGTTGACTGAGCTTGGCTGGGTGGTCTTTCCTTGGGGTCTGTCATGTGACAGCAGTCAGGGATGGAGACATCTGAAGTCTTACTGGGCTGGGAGTGCAGGACGGCTTTCTTACATGGCTGCAGTTGATGACGTTATCCAGCAACTTAGTTGGGGCTGTGGACCGGAGGGCTTACCCATGCTCATGTTGCTGCCATGTTCTCTGCGTTTCTAACAGCATGATTATCTGAAGGCCCTGGGCTTCTTACATGGTGGCTTAATATCCTAAGACACCATACTGCCGGTCAAAGCTACTTGTTCTTTTGAAGACTCACCCTGGAACTGGTGTAGTGTCCCCTCCATCATACTCTTGGACATACTGTACTCAGATTCAAGGGCAGGGAAAATAGGTTCCACCTCTCAATGGGAAGAGTATACAAATGGCCAGCTTTCACCCATCACAGAAGAGATTAGAAAAGTAGTGAGGGGTCAGATCATATGGAGCATTGCAGGCCCAGGGGAGGATTGCGGTAGATTTTTCTCTGAGTGTGATAGGAAGCCACCGAAGGGTTTTGAGTGAAGAATTGCACGACCTAATTTACACTTTACATGTATCACTTTGGCTGTTATGCGGAATCAGGCTCTAGAACAATGAAAGGGGGAATAAGGAGATAGGAGGCCTTTTGCCAAAGTCCCGTGAGAGACAATGGTGGCTTGGATCAGACTACAGTGGGATCATGAGGTAGAAGCCTCAGGATCTGGTGGATTAGATGTGAACTATGAGAGAACCAGAGGAGTCAAAAACGCTTCTTTTCTAGTTGTTTTGGCTTCTGTGGAGGGAAGGCTGGAATTACCGTTTTCTGAGATCCAAAAGGCAGATAAAAAGTAAGGTTTCTGGGGGTGGATGGGGAGGTTTAGGGTTCAGTTTGTGGCATGAGGTTCAGGTTGCTTAATGAATTTTCATGTAACGACAGCAAGTAGTTGGTTAGATGTACTAGCCTGGACCTTAGAGGAGCGGGGGCCCAGACATAAATTTGGGAATTGTCAGTAAATCACTGGTATTTCAAAATCAAGAACTAGATTAAAAAGAAAACCCTACATAGTGAGAGTATCAATAAAGAAGAGAGTAGGTCTGAAGCCAAAGCCCTGGATGTTCGCGGGTTGGGAAGATGAAGAGATTCCAGCCAGTATCTGGCTGGTGAGATGCAGGGGGGGCCAAGGCAGACCAAAGTAAGAAACTCCTTCGAGGAGGAGGGAGTGGCCTGCCGTTGCCATTGCAACGTTTCCCCAGCAGGGAATTGACCACTGGTTTTGGCAACATAGCCCCAGAGTTTGTCTGAATCCCAGCTCCACACGACCTGTAACAATTTATTCACCTTCTCTGCTCTTTAGCTTTATCTTCTTACAATGATGATAATAGTGCTGATCTTACAGAGTGTGATAACCATTGATAAGATATAATTAATTAAATAAGATAATTAAATAAGATAACATATATAATACACATACATACACACACATGTATATATGAATGAGGATGTTATCGTGGCTCCTGACATGTGACTATGGAATAGTGCTCAACAAAGTATCAACTGGTGTCCATGCATTTCCACACCTAAATGATATTAGATTGAACCACAGAAAATCGCCAATCTCAAATCATTTTTAATCTATGAAATGGCAATTTCATTTGGTTCAGCTTAGTAACAATTAGAATTCTGTCTTCCAAAAAGGGCAGGCTTTAACTAGCCTGTTCTCTCATACTCAGATTTCTAATTGCACATTTCCCACTTACTAAATTCTCCAGGAGCAAACCCTCCTGGTACTAGTTTCTCCCCTGCTCTCCAAGTCTGCCTCTGTTGCGTGTGCATTTTCATATTGACACCCCATGGAGAAGGCCCACCTTCATTCACAAATAGCGCTTAGTGATGAGCATGCAGATGTATGAACTCGACTCTTCTGGCCCCGCTCCTGAGGGCTTGTTGTGGTGCTCACCCTTTTTTGGAAGCTCTGCTCGTTTACCATCAGGCACTCTGCTCGCAGTTTGGGGGAGCTGCCGCCAAGTGGACTGTGCTCTCAACTCCAGGGGCCACCCCATCCACCATGCTGTTATTCTGCTGGAGGTGATCTCTCCTCTGCTTCAGGGTCATTCGTGGGCTTCCCTGCTCACTAGTGCTCACTGATCTGGTGACCAAGTCACTTAGTTTCTTCTCCTGTCCTAGTTCAGGAGAAATATAGCAAAACAAAATGAAACTATTTCTATTCTCCAAACTTTGGCAGACACCAGATGAGAAAGTGATTGAGGTCTATCAACAGTGCGATTTCCCAATGATGTACTTTTTCCTGGCTACCTCTCTTTATCGTAGCTCCTTGCCCTGGAAACTTGAGTTTACTAATTAGCTTACATACTTCAGCTAACTCATTAAGGTCTGGATTGGCCACTGGCCTTGCCCCTCACTTTGTAAAGGGCCCCCTTTAAATGGGATATAGTACTTTTCCACAAAAGGGCATATGAATCAATTTTAAAAACAAGCCTGAGGGGTTCAATGAAAAAAAAAATGTCTCTATTATTCCAGTAATAGGAAAACAATTCCTAAGACTTCAGCAAGAAAGAGTGAAAACTGTACATAAACTTGTCCTATTTGGTGTGTAGTGTCACCTAGAGTTCTGGGAAAGAACACATACTGAGAAAAAAGAACTTGCAAACATGTTCTGAGCTTCCCATCCTTAAACATGTACAGCCATACTCGAAGGAAGTGGAAGGATGACAGACATAATGGGAGAGGAGGGAAGAGCAGCTAATAATTCCTGCACATTTGCTGCGTGCCAGTCTCTGACGTATTTATGTCTCAGACAATCCTGAGGACAGGTAACATCTACATCTTACAGATAAGAAGATGAGGCTCCCAAAGGTTAATTGGCTTGTTAAAAGTGAACCAACTAGTAAGCCGCAAAGCCAGGATTCAAACACAGGTCTGTGTTGGGACCCCAGAACCCTGTTACTTTCTTGAAAGTATTAAAACAGTGAGAGTGTCTAAAAGTAAATTCTAGGGGCTCCTTGGACTTTCTTGTTCTTTCTGTAAGGGGTTTATTGTGATGAGAGAAAGGTTTTGATTTTCAAGAACCCTCCTGCAAACGACATGAGCCTCCAAGAGAGCCAGACAGAAGCAAAATTTCCCATTGCCCAGTGAAAACAAATGGCACAGTGTTTAAGAACAAGGACTCTGGAATGGGGCTGAATGGTTATCCTAGGTGAGGTTGGGTAGATCATTTGGTTTCTCTGATCCTCAGTTTCCTCATCTGTGAAATGGGGAGGGCCGTTAGTTTCATCTTCAGAGTTTGCTGTGAGCATTAAATGAGAATAAAATGTTTGGTCCCAGTACCGGGCAATAGCCAGTCCCTTAGTTGTTAGGGCGGTCTGTGATGAAGACACCAGTGTTACCTAGAGCTGGTGACACACAGGGAGCAGGGGATGGTGTTTCTTGCACAACTATTAAACAAGTTTTAATGTTGATATGTGTCTCCTGGTCTCCTTTTGCTTCAGAACACAGGATAACCGAGTGCTTTAGGGAGCACATCTTTTAAGTAACTTTTAGCCTACTCCGTTTAGCACACCTAAGAGGAGGAAAATCCCCATATATGTGCACATTCCCCAAGCCACCTCCAGTGGCTGTGGATGAAGGAACGTGTAGCCCTGGGAACCGCAGATAGCCACCATAGGAGGGAGGCTGGTCTTAGGACAAAGTTGACTGTGCAGAAGAAGAGGGGAAAGATAGGAGACATCAGGTTCTTGGTCATATCTTGGTCATTTCTTGACTTTCCTGTTATAGAAGTCAAAAATTTATTTTTAACGTTAAAACTTTACAATCAGCAATTCCCCAACTGACGTAATAGGAGGCAGGTAGCCCATGTTGCTGGGCTGGTTCTACAAGATTTGTAACATCTCAGATTCCAAATCTGTAAATTGGGAATTAAATGAGATTATAGAGGTGAACACTTTTGAAACTCTAAAGTAATTATAAATGTTAGGCATTATTATGATGATTAGTGTTATATGTTGACCTCATAATGGATGATTCTGTGCTTCTTTCCTATCAGAGCCTTGCAGGTTGGCAGGTTGGGTTGACCTCAAGCTACGGACAGGCTTTTGTGACTGGTGTTTGTTGCATTTGATCCTCGCAGGTTTTGGTAGGTGATGGGGACCTGTGGATTTCATAGAGGACCTGATGGTTTGTCAAACCACCATGAATAGGCTTAGTCTTGCCAAAAATAAATATGATAAGAATCAAGCCAGTGGTTTCCTATTCTTTAATTTTTCTTCACCTGGATTCTGAAGTTTAAAGTAAAAGTTCTCTTTACCAGAGGGTTAAATCAATGTGATGAAACCAGTGATAAAGTTACAAAACATCACAATAACTCAGCGAAAGGAAGTCAAATATCTTTAACCTGAAAACCAAGAACAGGGATAAGTGATCATTTTGGAGCATTATCAGGAAGATTTTCTCCATATGAGGAAAGCAGTGGAGGGAAATTTAAATTTACTGAGGAAATACCGTCTGCCCAGTACGGTGTCAGGTACTTCCTGTGACATCTAAACTAATCTGGTAATGGATATTTTATCCCATGGCAGGGAACTTTCTCTAATCCTCAGACAATGTAGATAAGAGAAAGAACTGTCAGGTTTGTGATATCTTTCATGATCCAGGGTGGAGGCAAGGTGGAAAGACTGCCAGGATCAGACTCAGAAGCCCTTGGATCAGTTCACTTAACTATCTGGAGTCTCAAATTTTCATTTGGAAAATGGCCATAATGAGCCTGCTACTACCCATTTTATAAGCTTTTATGGTATTCTACATATAATTATCATTTTTATTCATGCCAGCTAATAGCAAGCTCAGTGTCCTCCCCAGGTAATTTTGGTTTCAGCTACTCTGTCTCATTTTCTGATTCGGAAATTTCTTTTTCCAAATAATTCCTTACTTTCTTGTTTGTCAAACATGCTGAGCAATAAAAATATAAAAGTCATCCTAGTAGAAGAGAAAAATATCACATATAGGATTATTTCCTCTAAAAGCTTCATTCACCCCTACTAAGGTATTATCCAGGTGTAGTAAGTTATGTGGAATTTATTTCACTTACAAAGCTATACCCCTAAGAAGCCTTTGGGACGTTTGAAAAACTAAACACACACACACAAAACAAAAAAATACAGAAAGGTAAAGGTAAATACAGTGATTCCATCACTGGTCAAGAACTTCTAATCCATTTGGCTAAAATAAATAGCCACTTCTTGAGTAAAGTGCTCTCATACCGAGGTGATAATTTCCAAAGACTTTAAACTTTTCATTGAATTATTCCAGATCAGATGTGCAAAAGAAATACACTGCAAGCCACAAATCAAGGTGTGTATAAAAATTCTAAATTTCTGGTAGCCATGTTAGAAAAAGTAAAACAAACGAGGTGAAACATAATAATGTATTTTATTTAACTCAATATGTGAAAAATATTATTTTAGCATGTAATCAACATCAAAATTTTAACAAGATATTTTGCTTTTTTTTTGGAAACAAGTCTTCAAAATCCAGTGTGCATTTTACCCTTACATCACATTTCCATTTAGACAGCCACAGTTCACACGTGCAACAGCCAGCCGTGTCTGTTGCATTGCACGGGGCAGCTCTAGATTTCAATGAGGGGGGTTTGGATTCAGAAAGGCCTGGGTTGGAGCTGGGGTTTTTTTTTTCCCAGCTTTTCAAAATGGAGGTGGAAAGCAGGGTGGAAGAAAAGCAGAGGCATCAGCAGCAGGAAACCTGGATGGATTTTCCCACCCCAGGAAAAGCTAAGCAAGGACGGACGGACGGACGCAGAGGCTGAGAGGTTCCAGAGAGGCCACGTGGAGGTGCTGAGCACAGCTGAATGAGCACATGGAGACCCCACAGGCATTTCCAGATGAGTGCTACTCAGTTACTCCAAACGCTGAAGCTTCTCTCTTCTCTATGCTGGTCTAGAGTGTTAAGCCAGGTAACCTGTTCAAAGCCACAGCTACCAGGGATGAGGAAGTGCCTCAAAGTGGTGACCCAGAAGGAATGATTGAGAGAGGCGCTCTATGTGTTTCCATTAAAGAGGGGGAAAGAGGCTGAAGCAGCCGGAGGACAACACCCTTTTTATCTTCCAGTAAACCAGCTTTGTCTGGTCTCTAAGAGGCTGAACTGATGTGGAAACTACAGGAACGGAAAGTGTAGCTCAACAAGAAAGGACTTTTTTTAACAAACAGGAATGCTTTCAAAATGGCATGGGTCGCCTTGTGAGGTAATGACTATTTTGTCAGAGGACGAGACATCACTTTATAACTTGGAGGGAGACTGTGGAGAGGATCGAATGAGGCAGCCCACAAAACACCGTGATATGCTACAAATCATTGTCATGACTGCTGGCGCTAGGTAATGGTGAAGTGGTGGCCACTTAGCACAGGTACAATTGGACTAGATGAACTAGGAGGTCCTTTCCATCTCGCAGTCTCTGAATTGCTGCTCCTTTCTGGGCGCTATTGCTTCATTATTAACAGACTCTACATCTTCTTCAAGGATATGACACAGGAGGCACTGAATATTCCTCCACTTGTTCTGTGAGAAGAGTCACTTCCCAAGAAGGAAAGTGACTTTATCTCCCCATCTCTGCCATGTTGGCATTGGCTCGTCTCTTTGCATCACAGGCCCTGGAGGACTTGGATGCCGTCCTATCTTGGGGCCTCACATAGCACATTCAGTCCTGGGGTTCTCTTGCACCTTGGTTTGGGGTGCCACTTTCTTCCAGTTTTCTTCCTATTTCTGAACCTGTCACCTTAGATTCCTACTTTTCTGCTACCTGAGTTTTTGTGGGATCTGACGCAAGGCCCCTTCTCGTTTCTCTTTGCCCACTCTTCCAGGGTGATCTCTCTCACCTTTTCTCTTGGTCTTCCTCCTGACTCCCATATCTTGTCCCCGCAGCTCTGATTGCCCCATGAGCTGCCACCTATGTCCTCACTTGATGCGTCACAGGCTCCTCTAACCCAACATGCAATACCTGAAAAACTCCTTGTTCCTCAAACCTGCTCCCCCTCCTAAGCTGCACTATGGTGAGGGGCACCATGGTCCACTCTGTTGTTCCAGTCAGACCCTGCAGTCATCCCTAGATTCCTTCTTCAGCCAGTCGTCACCAGGATTTGATTCTGTCTCCAGTGCTGCTCTTCCTCGTGTCTCACCCAGACATTTCAAGTGCTATTTGATAGACCCACCTAGGAGAAAGCATTTCCCTCTAGTAGGGAATGCTTCTGCTAAATCTCTTTCAACCTTTTTCATCTCATGGAACACATAAACTAATTACTGAAAGTCTGCTGCACACCCAAAATATATATATTTTGCCACTCTAACAAAAAAAGATATAATTTTGCTTCATTCATAGCAGATCGCTATTGTTGTGTTGGCCATCATTTTTTTATTTGACAGTCTAAGAGAAAAGAGGTTAGTGCCCCTCACAAAATAATCGGGCATTGCATGTTTTAAAAATCCACAGCATACCAGTTGAAACTCATTGCTGTAGAGGACAAAAGCAAATGGCAGATGAATTTAGAGTAACTCATATATGGTAGTAATGCCTTTTGATTAACAGAGCAGTAACTGAGTCTTTGATCTGCTGGATTTCTTTTTGCATTGTCCGATTCACCCAGAGATGTTCTGAAGTTGTGCAATGGGCAGATTGTAATCACCTGCACCCTGGGAGCGGCGGAGACATGAGCGCAGTGAGTCAGAGACCACAACAAAGTCCTTCCTGGCATGTTGGGCTCACTTGGCACACCCAGAGGATGTAAAATTGACAGCAAGACAAGGAGCATCTTTGTTGTTTGTCAACAAATTTGGTGGCCATTGCAGAGTCTTGGCAACCTGACACAGGAAGGTCCTGGGGGAAGGAGTGGGGGAGCGAGTAAATAAGATGATGAAAATCCCCGTCCTGCAGATGACTGGCTGTCAGACAGGTGTATCAACAAGGGTTTTTGTCTGCCCCCAATGACCTGTTGATCATGTTCAAGGAAACCGAAGGGTGCTCCTTTATTTGCAGTGTGACCCCCAAGTAGATATGGATACTCAACTGACCTTGAAAGAAAAAGACATAAATATCTGGCTCTATGAACCACCAGCTTTGTGACTTCGGGCAAGTCATGTGACGTCTGAGTATCGGGTTCCATATGTTTATAAAATGGAAGTAATATCTACCCTGTTCACCCATGGGCTTGTTGTAAATATCATACAAGATAATGGGAGTAAAACAGTTTGTAGCTACAAATAATATTTTTGTCACCGTTATTTTTTGTACTAAAGGACATTATCCACAAATCAAATCCAGAGAGACTGGACAGAAGCTGATTTGATCATATGAGTCTCACAGAAGCAAATGTATTCACAACCTAATGCGGAGCCATCAGAGTATCTTCTGCCTGCTATGTATTCTACCTCCAACATGGGAAAATTATAGAAAAAGATCACTCCTAGTCTCACACAGGGGGCTTAGTCCCAGCCCATCTGCACAGCTTCACTCCTTGTGATCTGACTACACCTTGGCTTCAAATTTTCTTTCAGTCCACATTTAATGAGCACCTACTGTAGACCAAGCCCCTTGCAGTTCACGGGGCATATAAATTCAACAAAGACAGCCGTGTTTCCTGCTCATGGTGAAATGCGGGAGACACGTAGCCATTCAGAGCGCCACAAGGCCTGGTACTTGCATACAAGGCACAGAGAACGGGGAGAAGATGAGAAGAACCACTTCTAATTACGCAACCAGGAAAGCTTCAGAAAAGAGGTGATTCTTGAACCAAGTCTTAAAGGAGGAACTGGCACTTACCAGGTACATGGCAGCTGGGAGGAATTCTCCGGACAGGAAGCTGTGAGTGAGATCAAATGCTTGAGTATTCTGGAGGAACTGAAAAGTTAACTTACTTTGGGAGGAAGGAGCAGTATTTGAGAAAGGTGAAGGAGAGTCAAGGGTCACATCATCAGCGCCCTAATATGGGAGCTGACCTTTACTCTTTTGGCACTGGGGATTCAAGGAAATGTTTGAAACTTGAATTCAATATGATTAGATTTTTCAGTTTACAAAGATCCCTTGTGTGTGCTTGGAATATGACAGACAGGGAGGAAAGCCTAGAAACTGTAAAGCCAGCAAAAAAAAAAAAAAATTGCTTTTCCTCCTTATTTTTTTATACAGAAGAATTTTAAAAATCAAATTGGGACCTTATGGAACAGATAAAAGCAGAGTTGCGTTGGTATAAGCAAGAGTCTAGAACCAGGAGTCATGGCTATTTGGCCTCCTTTCAGCTCCATAAAAGGAGCTGAGGTATAAAGGGACCTGAGGACATTTTATATTAGGGCTCAGAGGAAAATGCCCTGTGCCATTGAGTTAATAAGACAACAAGAGTAGTCCAGGTAAGGCATAAGAAAGAGCAGCACTGTACACAGAATCAAATCCTGGTGACGACTGGCTGAAGAAGGAATCTAGGGATGACTGCAGGGTCTGACTGGAACAACAGAGTGGACCATGGTGCCCCTCACCATAGTGCAGCTTAGGAGGGGGAGCAGGTTTGAGGAACAAGGAGTTTTTCAGGTATTGCATGTTGGGTTAGAGGAGCCTGTGACGCATCAAGTGAGGACATAGGTGGCAGCTCATGGGGCAATCAGAGCTGCGGGGACAAGATATGGGAGTCAGGAGGAAGACCAAGAGAAAAGGTGAGAGAGATCACCCTGGAAGAGTGGGCAAAGAGAAACGAGAAGGGGCCTTGCGTCAGATCCCACAAAAACTCAGGTAGCAGAAAAGTAGGAATCTAAGGCGACAGGTTCAGAAATAGGAAGAAAACTGGAAGAAAGTGGCACCCCAAACCAAGGTGCAAGAGAACCCCAGGACTGAATGTGCTATGTGAGGCCCCAAGATAGGACGGCATCCAAGTCCTCCAGGGCCTGTGATGCAAAGAGACGAGCCAATGCCAACATGGCAGAGATGGGGAGATAAAGTCACTTTCCTTCTTGGGAAGTGACTCTTCTCACAGAACAAGTGGAGGAATATTCAGTGCCTCCTGTGTCATATCCTTGAAGAAGATGTAGAGTCTGTTAATAATGAAGCAATAGCGCCCAGAAAGGAGCAGCAATTCAGAGACTGCGAGATGGAAAGGACCTCCTAGTTCATCTAGTCCAATTGTACCTGTGCTAAGTGGCCACCACTTCACCATTACCTAGCGCCAGCAGTCATGACAATGATTTGTAGCATATCACGGTGTTTTGTGGGCTGCCTCATTCGATCCTCTCCACAGTCTCCCTCCAAGTTATAAAGTGATGTCTCGTCCTCTGACAAAATAGTCATTACCTCACAAGGCGACCCATGCCATTTTGAAAGCATTCCTGTTTGTTAAAAAAAGTCCTTTCTTGTTGAGCTACACTTTCCGTTCCTGTAGTTTCCACATCAGTTCAGCCTCTTAGAGACCAGACAAAGCTGGTTTACTGGAAGATAAAAAGGGTGTTGTCCTCCGGCTGCTTCAGCCTCTTTCCCCCTCTTTAATGGAAACACATAGAGCGCCTCTCTCAATCATTCCTTCTGGGTCACCACTTTGAGGCACTTCCTCATCCCTGGTAGCTGTGGCTTTGAACAGGTTACCTGGCTTAACACTCTAGACCAGCATAGAGAAGAGAGAAGCTTCAGCGTTTGGAGTAACTGAGTAGCACTCATCTGGAAATGCCTGTGGGGTCTCCATGTGCTCATTCAGCTGTGCTCAGCACCTCCACGTGGCCTCTCTGGAACCTCTCAGCCTCTGCGTCCGTCCGTCCGTCCTTGCTTAGCTTTTCCTGGGGTGGGAAAATCCATCCAGGTTTCCTGCTGCTGATGCCTCTGCTTTTCTTCCACCCTGCTTTCCACCTCCATTTTGAAAAGCTGGGAAGAGAACCCCCCCATACTGACCACTTTACTGTGGGCCAGATGCTGGGAGAGGCTCACTTCCACCTCACTCATCTCATCTAAGTTTCACCACAGCCCTGTAGGTCAGTAACTAGTTCAAATTCACACAGGAAGTAAGTGATGGACCAGGCTCCAACCCAGGCCTTTCTGAATCCCAAACCCCCCTTGTTGAAATCTAGAGCTGCCCCGTGCAATGCAACAGACACGGCTGGCTGTTGCAGGTGTGAACTGTGGCTGTCTAAATGGAAATGTGATGTAAGGGTAAAATGCACACTGGATTTTGAAGACTTGTTTCCAAAAAAATTGCAAGAGAATCTTGTTGCAATTTTTATGCCTTCCCATGTAGCTGGAACAACAGAGGCCTCTGGAACAGCAGTCTAATCAAAGGATTTAATTAAGTGACCTAGAAAATCTCCCCCAGGCTGAAGATTCTAGAGCTCTCTGAATATTCATTAAGGGAATTCCTTTGGCCTCTGTACTTCCCCTCCCACATTTACCTGCCTGGAGCTGTGCCCAAGGCGGCCCTGACATCTGCTTTGTCTCACTAATGCCAAGGGTCCTCCCAACCTTGTGCCTTTCCTGCACCTTGTTCAATCTCCTTCCATCCTGGGGGATGGTTAGTTCCTTTTTTTTTTCATTTTATTTCAAAACATTTTTCTGTTTATGAAATAGTGAGTATTCAATATGGAAAACAGTGGTAAACAGGGAGAATATAAAGAAAAAAATAAAAATTGCCCATGAAACACACTAACAGGTAAGTCTGTTTTTCACATTTTCTTCTCATCATATTTCTATGCATGTGAATATAATTAAACTAAATCAAGATTTATGTAAATGTTTGTATTCTGTTTTTTAAATGTACTATATCGTATTTTTCCCCATGTCATCAGTTACTTTTCAATTGGTTAAAATATATTGGCTATGTTATTAATGCATGTTAACTCTGTAAAAATAGGGAAATAAAAGTAAACAAAAAGATAAAAATGCAATCTCAGTAGGCAGTGATAATTACTATTAGTTTTTACTCTGTCTATATATTTCTATGGGCAGCTGAGCCAGCATATAAACACAGTAATAAGGGCACATGGGAAAAATTCAAGCACTATACAGAAAGGTATAAAGTGATGAATCTCCCTCTCCACCTTAAGGTCACTTCACCAGTCTGCTTTGCTTGAAGTCTAGGCTGTTTCAAGTTTGTTTAGTTTTTGCCGTCATCATAATACTGTAATAAACATCATCTATACGTTTTTTATTATATTTCCCACACACGTGCACCTTCACACACCGCCCCCCATCTAGGGATTTCTTTGAAAGTGATATTTTCAAATCCTTTTTCCCACACTCAGTAATATATTACTATTTTTCCTTGTTAATAAATATGCTATAATCTTTTAAATAATTATGTTATATTCTGCCAGGCAGACATAAAGTAATTTTTTCAACCAATTCCCTATCGTTGGACATATAGATGTATTCCTTGGTATTTCTCCATCCCTCCCTTTCTTCTTTCTTTTCTTATTTCATTTATTTCCCTCCGTCCCCTTTTCTCCTTCCTTCCTTCCTTCCTCCTTCCTTTCTCCTTTTCCTCCCCTCCCCTCCCCTCCCCTCCCCTCCCCTCCCCTCCCCTCCCCTCCCCTCCTCTCCCCTCCCCTCCCCTCCCCTTCCCTTCCCTATTCCTCCCTTCCTCCTTTCCTCCTTCCCTCCTTCCCTCCCTTCCTTCCTTTATTTCCAGTTAGTTTTCTGGAAGTAGATTTGTGAGGGCAAACTTTTTAATTTTTTAAATAACGAATAGGCAACTTACAGTCCAGAAAAGTGGTACTTATTTAGACTTCTGTCATCAGTATATAATCATGCACATTTCTTTATATCCTCACATCTCCAAGTTTAATGTCTTTAATATTTTCTAATTTTATAGTTTATAAACCCAGTGTTTTACATTGCATTTATTTAGTTAGTAGTAATAAGATTTTTTGTGTTTTTTAAATATTTGTATTTTATAGTTTGGACTGGTTTGCTCCTTTTAAAACTTACATTCCTACTGATTTGTAAGATCTGTATTTTATGGATAGTTATGATGTCATGTATAGTGCAGGTGTTTTATCCCAGACATCAACTGTCTTTTCACTTTGTGGTGGTTGGGATGCACAGAAATCTAAAACTTTTAAGTCAATTCCATTCTTAATGTTGTGCTTTGAGTGCTCTGTGTAGGTGTTTCCTCCCTCTGTAAGATAATACACATATTAATATATGTTATATTCACATTAAGCCTTTCATCTATCCAATACTCATGTACATTTCCCTAATTTTTACCGTTAATTCCATGTATTAAATTTTTTTTTACTTCTGATTTGCAAGCCTACTTGATGATCAGATCTAAAATAAACTTGAATTCGTTTTTGAGCTACTGATTGCTTTCTGTTGACCTGCCTTATTTCTGCTTCATCACTCCCATTTATTTTCCTGGTGGAGAATATTTTAACATTTCATTAGGCAAGTTCCCTTCTCAGTTCTTTTCTGTATGTGGACCCAAGAGGTAAAATTATAACCAGCGAGTAGAAGCTACAGCCAGATAGCTTAAGCTCATTAAAATAACTTAATAACAGACTTGTTAAGGGGAAAACAGGAGGGGGTTTATAAAAAATTTAAAGAGCCATGAAAGACACAATAGTACCAATCTGTGACTTTCTTTTTGAATAATTAAAGCTTTGAAAAGATTCGCGAAGGGAATGATATTCTCACTCTGTAAGGAAATGGTACGGCGGGTAAGTGTTCTGCCTAGAATTCTCTCCCACACTGCTGTTAGTACCTGTTCCTCACCTTGGGAGACTAGGTGGCCCTTAGAGTAATTGTGAGGATTAATGAAAATAAATTGCTTATGTGACCTGCTGGCACATGACTGGTGCTTATTATATGGTAATTATGGAAGATGAATAGGCAAATTCAGAAGAAAACTGGTCTCCCCTTCCCTTCCCTTCCCATTTTTTTGGTGCTGTGTCAGGAGCATAGCAGAGGAAGCCTTTCTGAGATTTGAATGTGCACAGAAATCACCAGGGGTTCTTGTTAATGCAGGTTTTGGTTCAATAGGTCTGGTTTGGGGCCTAAGCTTCTGCATTTCTAACAAGCTCCCAGGTGATGCTGATGCTGCTGGTCCACGTTTTTAGTGACGTGAGTGTAGGGAGGATTCAAGAGTTAGAGTGGAGGCTGGACTAAATGATGTAGGATCCCTTTTAGTCTCCAGATCTTTTGAATCTGTGCCTGGACAGACCATTCACAATTCCACAAATTGGAACATCACCAGGGAGAGGCGGCGGTGGTACCTATTTTTAGAAATTATATTGATATTCTATTTTTATAGGTGGTGCTTATGCTACAGAATTTAAAAGGTACATAAGGGAACTTGGTGAAAAATAAGTTTGCCTCCCACCCTTGTTTCCTAGCCACCTTGATCCTTTCTACAGAAGCACTCATTATTTCCAGTTTTTTCTGTATTGTTCTCTAGAGGTAGTTATACATGTACAAGCATATATATTTCTGACTTTTTCCTATTATTTTTTAAACCTTTTTTTCATCTGAAATATATCGTAGAAATTATTTGATATTAGTACAGATGGGGCTGCTGCAACTTTAAAAATAACAGCATGTGTATATACTGTAATTTAATCTCCATTTGATAGGTGTCGGTTCCAAGAATTTGCTAGCACAGTGTTGCAGTGAACACATCTCATTTCAGACAAGCAGAATACGTTTTCAGAAGTGGAACGGCTGGATCAAAGGACATATGTATGTGAAATTTCGATGGATAAGTACCACATTGTTCTCCATAGGGGCCAACCCGGCCACGTATGGGATGCTGCTTCTCCCACGTGCTGGCCCACGGGATGTGTTACCCAATGTTTTGATCTTTGCTGAAATGATAGGTGATAAATGATATCTCATTGTGGTTTTAATTTGCATTCTGTATTATGAGTGATATTGAGACATCTTAACAATTGTTTAGGAGGCATTCGCATTTCCTGCCCAAGACCTGTCTACTCATCTTCTTTCTTATTGATTTGTAGGAGTTCTCTATACATTAAAGGAAATTAGTCACTTCTTCGTGATATGAGTTACAGGAATCATCCCCATATAGTTTTTCTTCTGATGTAAAAAGCTAGACATAATCATTTTTATGTAGATTCATTCATTGGCTGTTTTTGTACTTTCTCTCATAATTAGAGTCACCCTCTCCCCCACTTTACAATGTAAAGAATAATTCCCCTGTTTACTTCCAGTAGTTTTTAAATTTATTTTTAATTTTTTTTTTACTTCCAGCATTTTTTAGTTTCATTCTTTCATGTTTAAATCTTTGATATGTCTAGAATTTATCTTTATGTGAGATGTGAGGAATGGATCCAACTTTATTTTTCTTTCCAGATGGCTACCCAGTTGTCAAAACATCATTTATTGAATAATTTTTGTCCTACCTATTGATTTTAAATGCTACCATATTACACCATACATTTGTATCTATTACTGAACTACTACTCCATTCTCTCAATCTGTCTGTTTGAGCCTATCTTAAACTATTTTAATTTTTAATAGCTTTTCAAACTATTTTTCAAATTAAGTATGTAGTAGGACGGGTCCCCACTGTTCTCTCTCTTTACCCCCTGACATTTTTTCAAATTACTCTTACTTGTTTATTTCCTATGTAAAATTTTAAAGTATGCTTGTCTCTGCTTACTTAAAAAAGAATCCCATAGGTATTTTTATTGGAAGTATGTTAAATTTATCAATTGACTTAAGAGAACTGGTGTTTTTATGATACTCAGTGATCTTATCAAAGAACACATCATGCCTTGCATTTGGTTGCCTTTTTTTTAGTCTCTGAGTAGCATTTTAAAGTTTTCTCTATGTAGAGCTTATACACTTGTTTTCTTTGTGTAGCTCTAATTTATTCCTAGATAGGTCTTGTCTCTTTTTGTTTCTATTGTAAATGGTTTTTTCTTTGTATTTTCCAGTGTACTAGTGTTTGCATATACAAAAACTATTAATTTCTGTGTGTTAATTTTGTATTCATCTCCCTCAGTGAATTCTCTCATTTCTAAGTATTTGTCAATTGTTTGTCTTGGATTTTCTAAGCTAGTAATATTATCTGCAGCTACGCATAACTTTATTACCTCTTTTTCAAGTTTTATACTTATTACTTATCTATGCACTGTGTTGTTTAGTAGTTTCAAAATAAATTTAAATATTAATGGTGACAAAAACCTTCCTTGTCTTCTGACATGATGGGTTTTTGGTTTAGATATATATTTTGTAGTATTGAACAAGCAGACTTCTGTTCTTATTTTTGAATCGTTTTTACAAGTCAAGAATGGATTTGGAATTTTTCAAACACCTCTCCAGTGTTTATAGGGATTGGCATGGGATTTTTCTCTTTTGACCTCTTACTGTGACAAATTATCTTAAACTGTGAGTATTTGAAATTATCTTCCCAATACCTGGTATGGGAAGGATTTCCGCTACAACCCTTGGTGTCATTTCCATCACATTTCCAGCCAGCTTTCTTTGAGGCCCAGGAGGCAGATTATCCAGAGTTATGTAGCTGTGGTTTTATTATTTTTTGCTCTTTCAACTCTTGAGGTTTCCAAATGCCCCTAAATGAGGCCCTTAGGTCGAGCCACATGGGTGGCTTTTCCATTCATGTCTGGCTTCTCCTCCTAGAGCAACTCATTTTCTGTGGCCCTTCACAACCGTTTGCTCTACCATACTCAGCTAGAAAAAGGTGGAGGGTGAAGGGCCACTTCTTGAATTCTTGTTGCTGACAACCCAGAGCTGCCAGGCTTCCTCCTCACTTCCTTGGTGGGAGCCACTCTGTAGCAGTCTTTACACATATGCCTGATAAGTTGCATTACCACCAAGCTGTCATCGGCACCCAGCCTCCCAACACTGCCCGAGGCATGGCTGGTACCCACTGATTCATCGAGCTGAGGCCTGGAGATGTGGGCTTGGCCAGGCTGGTCTGACATGCGTCCTCAGCAGTTTCTCCAAGTGCCAAGTCAGCCCAGGTGCTGGTCTTTCATTAGGCTCGTGATCCTTTAGTACAGAGTCCTGTCTCCTCAAGTCCTTTTATCTCCCCATCTCATGTATAGACCCAGGGGCCACGATGGTTTTCCAGAGGCAGCAAAATTATATCCTGGGAAATGTCATTCTTATAATGGGAGCAAATGCCAATTCAGTATAATTCAACAGATAGTCATTAGCTTCTATGTATGAGCTCAATGTTGGGTGCTGAGAGGAAGAATAGAAAGATGAATATGGCCACCATTGCTTTTGATGAGTTCTCAACTTTTAATTGAGAGACCTGATTATATAACTAGAATCAATAAATGTTCATTGAATGCTGTGGACTCACCTTCCTGCCTCCAGTCTTTCCCTTTCACCTTTCTCCCACCCAGCTTCCAGAGAGATCTTTCTAACATAAACCTCATAATGCCGACTCTGTGCTTAAATGGCTCGTCTTTGCGTTCAGGATAAACTTCAGAGTGGACCTGATGCACAGGGCCCTTCAGAACCTGGCTGCAGTCATGTCGACCTGCCCCATCTTCCTCTTTTAAAGATGACGACACCCTTTTATCTGAACACAGCCTGCTCTCTCTTACCTCTGTGTCTTTGGTAAGCTACCTGTCTTGTACTGAATGCTCCCTCCCCTTTATTTGGGTGATGATCTGCTCATTTTTCAAGAATCAGGTCCAATATCCTTCCTCTGATATCCCTTTCCAACATTTAGTTCCTCTCTTCTCTCTAAGCCTTGTTCGGTTTTCTCCTTAGGACTTCCCATAACATCCTGCCAATATTCTATTCCAGTGGTTTCCAAAGCTGGGTACGGGAAGAGTGGAATGGAACTCCCATCTTTATTTTTTGAATGCTTTGAAATGTGCCTGAGATGTTGGTACAATGCTATGCAAGTATACTTTGCAATTAAATAATATACCTATATTGTGGTTGTGTGTGCAACAGTTGTTTTACTCATACAGGTTAATAATCTGCAAAGTTTAAAGGTCATTGCTCTAGTATTTAGTTGTTGGAGGCCATGAACCCTATCACATTTGTAGGAGCTTAGTAAAAATTAGTGGAATAAGTGAATGGCCTCTATTTTGAGCGAAATGGTGATAAATGTTTCAAATGAGATACAGACAAGACACCAAGGGTAGAAAGAGTGGAAACTTGATTGTACATTCGTTCAGGAGTCAAAGAGTCTGGCTTCAAATGATTTCTTCAAGAAGGCTTCAGAATGCTTGCTGGACCGTCTCAGGTGTGTTGCTCATCTTTCTAGACCAGGTTTGGCAAACTTTCTGTAAAGAGCCAGGTAGTAAACATTCAGCTTTGTAGGCCATACAGTTTCTGCAACTACGCAAATCTGCCACGCAGACAATATGTGAACAAGTGGGTGTAGCTGCATCCCAGTACAGCTTCACAGAAACAGGGGACTGGTTGGCCTGGGAGCCACACTGTGCTGACCTCTGTTCTGCGTGATGAGTCCTGGCTTGTATAATCACTGTATTATAGGAGATACCTTTTTAACACGTCCAGCCCATGATTAGTTGTTAACATAACGCTAAAAAATTTCAGCAGTGACTCGTTCTCATTAGGTGTCTTGCAAGCAAAGAGATGTCTGAGTTGCTGGTGGATCTGGCCCCTCTGATGGGGGAGGCAAGTGGGGGCAGGGACCATCCAGTCTAGGAAAGAGCACATATAAAGGCCCTGATGCCCCTTGAGGGGACCCTGGAAACTGCTGCTGCATCCCGTGTGATGGTATTGCAGAAACTGCAAGGGGTGAACTCTACCTCAGTGGTAACATGGAGACAAGAGCAGCCTTTCTTCCTGTAGTGAGAATCACAGAAATTGCATGTTAAACACCCAGTGCTCGGCTGTGTCGTGTGATCTGCTGGGTGACACCTTTTTTATATTGACCTCCACCAACTATCTGATGCCACAAGTATTGGCTACTCTGCTATGCTGAACTGGACTTCCTGTTCATATGTTTACGGCAGTTTCTTCCCCATTCTGAACTGGAACCTATCTCAGTACTTGATGCCCCACCCCACTGGATAAAAATCACTGTCACTCTGACATCTGAAGTATGGAAGAAAAGGGGCTTCTTGACCTGGATATCTCAAGGCCCCGCCTGTGCAGCCCCTGGACAGTGTCCATTAAAAATGGAAATCCCCAGGCCGCATCCAGGGCTCTGGAGCCGGGAGCTCGGCCCTGGGGCCCCTTTGAACCAGCTTCACGGTACCCATACAAACGCCAGGGTTGGAGGCCTGCTGCTCTTCCAACTAAAACATCAAAAGTACTGCTTTCCAAGTCCTCCCTTTGACTGACCTTGATCAGATGTTTAGCTCTTTGAATCCGGTATAACCAGCCAAAACAGAAAATTAAGTCAACCGCTAGCTCGCCTCATTTTTTTCCCCATAAAATTTATTTAAAAAATAATGACTTGCACAGTGAAAATGTTTACGTCTGTGTGGATCTCAGAGTGGCACGACTCTTTGAAGGTGCCCCTCATCAATCGGTCCCGCCTGTCCCCAGGCAGAAACCGAACACAGAACTTCCCTGGTTAGAACTCCCCTGCGAGGCTTTTCCCTTAGCCGCTTCCTGACTTGCTTTCACACGTGGTCCCCCGGGATGGAGATTTCACCCTGGATTTTCCTGGTTAGAGTCCACCACAGGTCTTCCCCAGCCACCTACCTCTCTAAGTAGGTGACCAGGTTAGGGGCCTCCGATTGGTCTCATCTTAGGGCTCTCTGCTTCAGTGACCTTTTTTCTGTCACACTAGTGTGCCTTCACTAAAATTCAGTGGGGGGTGACTTTTATCCGTTATATAAAAAAAGGCATTTGAAAGGTAATTTTGCTATCTTCAGAATCATAGGAGTAGCTCCCAGATAGTTAATCAGTGAATTCTTATGGATTATCCGTGTAACACAGGTGTCAGACCCTGTACAACAATGAATATATCTGTCTATATTTGTGTGCCTATACATTTATTTTAATGATTACGGATATTTGCAGCAAATTTGTACATTAATGACCTCACTCATTAATTGTAAATGTTTCCTGGTCATGGCGAAGGTAGGGCTATTCTTTCTGTTTCCCAAATGAGCAAACCGAAGCACCTGGAGGTGAAATGATGTTTCTTCCAAGGGCGTGTGACTGGCGTGCTGCTGAGCCAGGCTCCCGTGCGGAACCTTGAACCTGCAAAGCTATCACCTTGCTTTTCAGTTTGGGCCTGGACGCTCTACCCAAATAAAATCAAGGACTTGGAGACACCCTGAGAGGATAAATCAAAGGATACTCCGCAAGTAAAATTGGTCCAAATAAGAAAACGTCTTGGGGTTCTGGCACCCCATGAAATCTCTCAGCTACAGTTGAGGCAGTTGCACCTTTATGGGACACATCACTGAAAAAAGCCAAAGAAGCCACTAGATGGCAGTATGTGAACACTAACAGGGAGAAAGGATGCCGCTCTGGATTTTGAATATCTTGGGACTGCGATGGTGAAAGCCTTGGCAAGGATACTGCATCGGAACTCACCTTCCAAGAACAATGAATTCGAAGATCACGGTGACTGTGGGCTCCAGCCCAAGGCAGGATGGCCATGCCTCGGTTCTGTGAGAAGCTCGATCAGCCGCTCTCAGCCCAACTTGCACATTAGAATTATCTGGCATTCTCATTGCACTTGATCTGGGGTGGGGGCCCAGGCTTTGATTTTTTTTTCTTAAAGCTCCCCCCAAATTCCAGTGTGCTTCCAGTGCTGATTGTCTATGCTGGATGGAGGCTGTCTGCCCCTGGATTTTGAGAACCCAATCAAAGCAGCACAGTGTGAGCTCCTTCCGGATGCTCCAGGCCCGGGGCAGGCCACTGAAGCTGCAGAAATGACTGAGGCATTAAAAGGTGGTCTCCATACTCAGGAAGCCATGGCTCCAAGTGGACAGACTTGAAATTCTGAATAGGATCCTGGTGTTGGTGAAGTATTCCTGCAATACAGCCCCTGATCTGTCCTGCCTGATTCTAAGAAATGTGACCACTCCAGGACTCACTTTCTTCGATGGGTTTTGAAGGGATTCCTCATTGGAAAGTGAGAACAATGGGCCAGATGCCTCCAAGGCTTGTGCAGCTATGTTCCTAAGGGCAGTATCTTTCTCAGTCAAGTTCTGTGTGTACCCAGGAGCAATCGGGCTGTTTTGGGGAGGGATGGAGTCTCTTGGCCTGGTGTTAACTCAGCATTTCAAGCAGGACAGGGGACTCCTTGCTGCTGCTTTTGGTCTGACTGTTCTTATTTGCCAGTGGTAGCATCTTAGTTCATTGCAGAAGAAATGAGTTGTTGATGACAAAGCATCTAAAAACATGTAAGTCCCATGTGCTTGTTTTTCAGCTACGTGTTCCAGAGCAGCTGTGACTAGGGACGGGAGAGGGCATCGCTGACCACAGGGAACCCCCTCCTCCCTTCTTCCTCCCATCTCCCCATCTCTGTATTCCCAGCTTGAACACGCTGCTAGAATTTCCTCTAAACTAGGATGACCTCTAGAAGGTTGCTTCATAATCTCTCCCTTTCAGGGGGGGTTGATGGGGCATATTCAGGAATGGGGAGGAATCAACAGTGATAGCCTGCGAGTCCTGATCTGCACTTTCTGCTGAAGAAAGACTTGAAGAACACAGACTAGGTCTTACTCATCCTACTGATTTTAATACCTGGCACAGGGCCCGGTACAGAGTAGGTGTGAGTGAATGTTTGTTGAATTAAGGTTTCTGTAGTTTGAGGTATTTAACTATGTCAAGCTGATATTAAATATTCAGATCTGAGCATCAGAAATAGCTTTGATGCTATTCGTGTTTTGTGGACATAGAAAAGCATGAAATACATTGTGGGTCTCTTTGCACTGGCTACCAGGAAGCTCAGAGATGTATTAGTGGTCCACCTCTAGCAAATAATTAAGAAAGACCTTATCATACATATGTGATTATATGATCAATTAATTGATTATATGTAATTATCCAATAAGACCTTATATAATGCATGTGATTATATAATCAATTAAATGATTATATGTGATTATATAATGCATGTGATTATATAATCAATTAAATGATTATATGTGATTATATAGTCACACGTGATTATTTGATGCCTGATTTCACCTTACTTTCCTCAAACTTGGCACTTACTGTAGTGAATTATTGCAGTCTGCCTCAGATTCTCTTTGGAGCAAGGAACGGGGAAACTCACTAAATCTAAGACAGTGTCTGGGACAGTTCCTGGTACCTGATAGGAGCTCAAGATATTTATTGAGTAAATGAGCGAATAATTTTTTTTATCTGAATCTTGAGATTGAATCTGGGGGTTGAAGAAACCTACCAATCAACCTGAAATTCACAGTCTCTCAAAAGAAACTGGAGTAGACGGGAGAATCTTCTGAGCAATGGATGCAGACAGGCACATGGCCTGCCTGAGGTGACCCCAAACCCAGTGTCTCTAAGTTAAGCCCAGTTATTTTTTTACTCTTGATCTACAGCATGTTTCATTACTCTAAAAATACTTCCTTTGATCTTCCAAGAGAGATAACCATCCTCAAATACCTTCAAAAATGAAATATCAGGACAGGTATGATCGCCCAGTTGCCCCTCAGGTAAAACGGGCGGTAACACAGGAGAGCAGTGCCACCTGTGTTTTATGGAATAGAGTTTTCTGTTCCCTGTTTTTCCTTTGAGCAAGTCCACAGAAGCTCATTTAGTGACCCGTGGTGCAATTTCCTCTCTAAGCTCCTTGAGGAGAAGAAGTTAGGGAATGCTGGTAGCCCATCTAGCAGTCTCCCGGGAGGGTGGGAAGGGGTTGCTTTACTGACAGTGTTTATCCTGGACTGAAGCCAGTGGGCCTGTTGGCCTAAAGCACATGCTGCTTCGTCTTGTCAAACATCTTTGTCCGAATGTGGTCAAAGGAGAAGCGAGGCAGTTGAATTTTGATGGGTATTTATCTCTTATGCATTTATTCAGCGTTCCTGTAGAGAGCAAAAGAAGTCATGTTGCTATGTAACAGCCTGACCTGTCTACTTTTCCGGCATTTTCTGACCAACGTCCCTTCAGCTCCACCATTTTCACCATTCTGTATGCACAGTGGAAGTTTCTGTCTGGCGTACACTTCAAAAAATACTCCCTAACCAAGAGAAGAAGTCTTTTTTTCTCCTTCGTGTTCACTTCCCTTGTGTAT
Source organism: Desmodus rotundus (assembly GCF_022682495.2). Classification (NCBI taxonomy): domain Eukaryota; kingdom Metazoa; phylum Chordata; class Mammalia; order Chiroptera; family Phyllostomidae; genus Desmodus; species Desmodus rotundus. Next base: position 21,526,619 of record NC_071387.1, read on the forward strand.
TTATATTAAGCATGGATAGACGTGTGTAATTTGCTCTAAAACCAAATTTACATCTTCTTCAGGCCAATCAGTTTTCACCAGTATTACTTCAATGGAAGGCATTTGGTCTACCTCCCAGAACACTTTTAATTGAGGGATTATCATCTATAGATATTTTAATTTTATTTAATTCTGTAAATGAGCTTCAGATCCTTTATTTACCCCCAAATAACTGCATCGAATGTCTTGCCTCCTGTGTGTGCTCGTTTTTTCCTCTGCTGGCATCCCATTTCCTTTTTGATCAACGTGCAAGGTCAAGCTCAGATGACGTTAACGTCCGTAAAAGCGCCTCACGAATCATTTACTGTTCTCTGTGCTCCTGCAATGGACCCAGCCCCACGATGGGATCATCACATTGTGTTATCACTGGAAGTCCTGTATCTGTTTTTCCCAATGTACTGTGAGCTTCTCTAGGGTAGAAGCCATCTCTCCTCCATCTGGAGTCTCCTGAGCCCATGCGCCTATTTACTCAGCCTGTTGTTGATTCATTGCGGTTGCTGCTAATGTCTTACTCAGATTTCTTGCCTTCCCTGTGAGGAGCGGACTCTGCAGAAATTCTGGCCAGAAAGCAATCTGATGTGCTAGTCAGAGCAGCTCACCTGTTGGCTCACTGGCATGAGTGTGATGTGACAGTCAGGTAGTCCAGGGGCCCAGACTTTGTTCACAGGCACAGCTATGTCTTCTGAGTCACGCTTGGCTCAGTTCAGGGATAGTTAGACGCCTGCCTGCAGTCTCTTCTGGAGGTTTCAACTCCTGTTTCTTAACTCCTGACCTTAGCCTTCTCCGGAGATTCACTTTGGCACGGTCTCACTCTCCGTTTGAGATGGGATTGCTGAGGCAGATGTATGGGAGAGAGGAGAGTTTGTCCTTTTCGGGTCTGTATTTAATCCAAGGTGAGATGACGCATTCTCAGCTGTGGCTCAGGCCTACCAGGCAAGCTTCAGATCTTTCTCAGGTGAGAGGTGTAGTGGACTGTGGAAAATGTAACTGCCACTATGGAGGACACAAACTATGTCTGGGTCAAAGTCCTAAGTCACAGGGATTGAAAAGACAAGCCAGGGGATAGTGGCTATTTGCTTATTTTTCTTTTGAGAGAACAGAGAGGAGATTTTTGGTTTAACAAAAGAGGACATCAGAGAAGGTGAAGGTAGGGGCTGAGGACTCTATTTGGAAAAATGTCCTCGGTGTTGAAGGTTGATGTTGGTTGTCTATTGGCCTTAAAGCTTTGGGCTCCCCCCATCCCTTTATCCTAATTTCGTATCTGTTAGGAATGTCATTAAACCAAGATGCATCCCATGGCTCCCTCTTGCTTGAATTGCCCCTGTGAAGTGGTTCTCCGAACTCATTTTGGACACTTTCTTTGGTGGGGCCACCCCCAACCGCTCTTTCCTCCTCTTTCAAGCTTACAAATCCCAGTCTTTACACAGCACTATTAGTTAAATTTTTTTTTTTCCTAATATTGAGCAGATTTTTGTCTCGGCTGTAGTTCCTACAGATTGTTTCAATTTCACCTTTCAGGGCCTTGTATACATATAACGAATAAGTCCCTCCAGCCCCAACCCCTAAGGCTCTGCTCTTTCAGCTGAAGAGCCATTTCTTTAACTTCCCTTCCTGCAACACCACAGCGGGACTTTCGTGAGTTGAGCCATTTTTTTTTTTGAACACCCTTCAGTTTGCCCCTTTGAAGTATATGTTACCCAGATAAAGCAGGAGGGCTCATGTCACACTCAAGGAAGCCCTTGTCAACGACCAAAAGGGATTGGGAAGAAATTGAGATCTTTAATGAAGTTATTTGAAAACCGCAAAGGGTTCATTTCTTGACTCACATCAAAACACGAAATTCACATTTTCCCCTTTTCTCTATTTCTTTCTGCTTCTCCTTTTGTCTTTCATCTTCTTCTACCAAAATTCTAAGCAGTTCCCCAGGTCAGCCCAGTCAGGGTCTCTCAATTTTTCCTCTTCTCTTCCATCGTAGGCTCAGTTCTTTGTTATTGGGGCTGGGGGAAGGGTGAGGTGGATGGGAGGGATTGCAGACACATAGTTAAAGTAAACTTTTTTTTGTATGCATGGCTTTAGAATTTGGCAGAGTAAATGACCTGTAGTGAGCCTGATCTAGGCAAAGCAGAGCAAACCCATGCACCTCCCATCTTCTTAACGCTCTGCCTCTAGTATCAGGGCTTCAGATGTCATTGGCTTTTTGGGCACGCCAATTCTACTGGGGTGTCCTATTAAACTCGCCATGAACTCTAAAGTCTTACCAAGCTTCTCTAGGACATGGGGTTGAGGTGGGTGTAGATCCCAAAGGTTCGATGGATTCCTGGTTAAAGTTTTTAGGAAAAGGTGTAAGGAAGAAAGGTTACATTCATATATTTTTATTTTGTTAAATTGAAGGTTTGGTTACTTAGAAAAGACAAAACCCTAAGCAAAGAATTCTTTGTGTGTGGCTGGAAAGCAGAAGTAACTCTGGTAACTCCCAACAGACACCGACTCCTTCAACTCCTGAACCTCAGCCCCGTCTCTATTACCTGGACTATTGAAGTTCCCAGAAGTCATTTGTGGGTTCAAGATTGGCACTCCCCTCTTTTCCACATTGCCAACATAATGGGGACCCCTGCCCATGTTGTCCAGATTGTGGGGGCTGCCTTGGGGGTGCTGTTACAGGACCTATGTTCTTCTCTTTAACTTGTCTTGGGTGGTGGGCTGGTCAGCAATTTCCTCAAATGGCCAGTGTGTCCTACCTCTGGCAGGAATTCTCCATGTATTTTGATCAATTAATGACACCATTCCTGAGATACTTGCTTATTTTTAAAATGTCCTCAGTCATTTTAACAGGCATTTGGAAGTGAGGAAGATTGGATCCTTGCACACAAATGGCTGTCTTGGACTAGAATTCCATAAAGTTCCATTTCAACCACACTGGGTGAGGCAGGGTGGGGGGGAATGGTGTACTGTGCTGAGGCTGGTGGTTTAAAATTTTTCCTTTTAAATCCTAACTTGAGGATATGTTTACTGATTTGAGAGAGAGAGGAAGGGAGGGAAAGGGACAGACAGACAGACATCAATGTGAGAGAGAAGGATTGATTGGTTGCCTCTGGTATACCACCTGACTGGGATTGAACCCTCAACCTAGGTATGTGCCCTGATTGGGCATTGAACCCACAATATTTTGGTATGTGGTTGGTGCTTCAACCCACTGTGCCACCTGGCCAGGGCTGAGGGCTGAGGCTGGTTGTTTTAACGATTATAATGTTGCTCTCTGCACATGTCCAATGCATTTCCACATACATTATTTCATGTGAATTTTTGACAGAATTGAATAGAAAAACTTGCAGTTATTACCTATACTTTGTTAATTCATTGAAAAATTCTCAAGAGTCAATAACTTACCCAAAAGTAGAAGACTTGTGAGCTCCTCGGATGTTTTACCTTCTAAGGCTTAATCCACTCTAGCTAGATATTTGATGCCACCCTCTATTTCTGCAGTACTCACACAAACCTCTAATAACACGTCCTGCTCGTTTTTCTTTAAACCGACTCACTTTTAAACTTAAATAAAATCAATTTTTTTAACAAGAAAACTTCATATTGTCACAGTAAGTAAAAACTAATATCACTTTCTATAACTGGAAAGTAACCATGAAAATAAAAGCAATGAGAATGAAACAGTGTCTTTATAGTTTAGGTGAGCCAAGTATTGATTCCCATTGAAATCTCTGTTGGCCAAGATCTGTTCTCTCTCTGTTAAAAAGGGAAATTTTAGCATGTTTTAGAGAGGTTTTGAAGTCATACAGCATCAAACTGAGGCTTTCTCTTTACATTCATTAGAAGGCCTGAAACAGAATTGGAAAAGGATTAGCTTTTCCAACATGTGCTATTTAGTATTGTGTCCATGTAAAATTCTCTCACACGTTATTGAAAAACTCTCAAGTCGTTTGCTGCCCTGTGTGAAATCCTGCAGAATACCGTAGTTACATAAGTAAGGAGTAAATACTGACTGACAGTTGAGTAGTTCTGGTAGACTCCATGGATATCAGTAGTTCTGGTAGATCAGTTCCATACCTCAATATTTATCTCTTCATTCACTCAGCTAATGAACATTAGTAACATTAGTAACTATTACTAGTGAACATTAGTAATATGTTCATTCAGTAACAGCTAATGCACATCTGCTCTGTGAAGACCATGCAAAGATAAGACACAATCTCATCCCCTAATGAAGTCTGTGACTTTATTAGCATTAGCAATGGTATGAATTTCTTTCTCCGATATGTATATCATCAACTTTGCCTGACGGTGGAGGGGTCCAGATATGTAGTGATATTTGAGCTGGGTATTGAAGGATAAGGGTTTATTAGCTGTAGCTCTCCTGAAGGAACACTTCTACAAAGAAACAATGGTAAGAAAAGACATGGTTATCTTGAGGAGCAAATGGTGTTTTGGTATGGCTAAAGTATAGAGCCAAAAGGGAGAGAGGTAGATGGAGTAGAGAGTGTCCAAAAAGGAGGCCGGAGTGGTAGACCCAAGACAGGCTGAGAACAGCTCTGTGTTCCTTGGCCAAGAGTTTGGACTGCCATCCGGAATATGTAAGCAGGGGAATGACATGCTCAGATATGCATTTTAAAGAGGTCGCTCTGGGAACAGTGAGGAGAGATGAGAAAGGAGAGAGGGAGATGTCAATATAGATATCTCCTAGGGGTGCCAATATTGGCTTCAGTTATTCCTTGCAAATTCTATTCATTAGCTCTCCTTGTCAATGCAAAGAGTTTTGGCCGCCACCCCTTTGGCCAGAATGGATGATGCTCTGAATGGAGAGTCTGTGGCTTTGGCCTTGGCAGAGTTGTCCTGGGAATTTTACTGTTGTAGGACTGCTTTGTAAGAGAGGTCTAGTTCATGTGGGCTGTTGCAAGTGTGACTTAGAATAAAAACAGCAGCATCCATTCCAGAGCCAAGCAATCAATGAGTTTATCGTACTTTTGACTTGAATAACCTGAGTGATTAGAGACTGATTTTGTCTGTGTGTGTGTGTTTCTTTGCAACTCCCTCAACTCGCTGATGTACACATAAGGTGGGGATCCACACAGCATGACAGAACAAGGACATCTTTGAAATGATCCAGCCCGCTTTCACAGGGCACCTGAGACATGGCGAGGTCCGTGATCACAGCAGGTGCCCAGTAAAGGGTCCCAGGTATCCTGCATTAGCGGTGCTGTTTCCCCTACACTGTTTATTCTGTGAATGAATGTAGTTTCCCTTTAATATTTTGTATTAGTCCTTTCTGTCTACTTTATAAATAAATGTAATTTTAACCAAATAGATTGGAAGGTAAGCTCTCTTTTGGTAATGATAACATGATACATTATAAAGTGAACTGGGCACTTACTTGAAAGTCGAAATTTAAGACTCGGCTTGGCCAATTCCTGTATATGTCATCTGGGATAATTCACTTTGCCTGAGACTCACGTTCCCCATCAGTAAAATGGATGCTTGGGCTGTCCAGGATGACAGATGGCTTTCCTTTTGTGTGCCAGTGTCAGGGGGTTGATGGTGATTGTTCAAAGTGGGGGTTTTTAACCTCATAAGGAGTCTTTTCAGATCTTTCTCCCTAGTCACTGCACTGTCCGTGTAATTTTAATGCCACAGATGAATTGTATGTCTGTTTATGTACTGTGACCTTTTGGAAGGCCACAATTTTAATCTTGATTTTTTTTTTATCCTCCCAGAACCAGGTTTTGGCCCCCTTGGGTGCTGTACCGCCTGAACTGTATGACTCAGAGGCTCTGCTGAACATGAAGTCACAGTCATGTTCAGCAGGAAAGATAGCTGACTGATATCTGCCACAGGCATGGGAAGGGGGAGCGGCAGAGTGTGAGCTGTGTATTGGGCTCTGTGTAATCTTTACCACTTGGACATTCTGAGATTCCATGTTCAGTATGTGTAGAAGCTCCATCTACCTGGGTGAAAGTAATTAGCTATTGGGTTTAAGGTTAATCTGTTGGGTGTCAATTAGGTGTTAATATAACTCTCAAATCTGAAAAAAAAATCTTAAAAGTAATCAATCATAAGCAGACAGGCCATATCTGTGGAATATTTTATTTGTTCTTAATACTCCTTGGATAATTAAGATGCTCGCCTGAGATATGCCTACATGCCACTACAATACGTTAGACATTACTCACTTTTATTTAGCAAAGGTCTCAGGATAAGTGTTGAGAAGTAGAAGTATCTTTTAGTAGAAGTATCTGGTTTTCAGCGGAAAAGCTATAAGATGATTTGTCTAAACAACTTCCCATGCCTGTGTTAAAGCAAGCTTGATTGACTGAGGGCTCTTTGTAATGAGAATACATGGGAGTAACCCCCACCCACCGCCCCCACTGCACCTTTCTGCTGGATAATTTATTGTATTCAAATCCTACTTTGAGTCAGGAATTGTAAGGGTGGTGGTGGAAAGATTACCCACTGTCAAGGAGCTTACAGTTTTGCGGAGGCTGGCAGAAGAAGCAGCTAGTACAACCAGGCCTCTTCAGCCTGTGACTGTAAAATGAGGTCACATCCCTTTAACAACTGCTGCTATTGGCTGGAGCCTTTGTCACCTTCGCTGACCAACATATATCTTCCTTGAAGCATTCTCAGTGGTCCTCTCAGTTCCTTTGGATCCTGGCTTAAGTGTATAAATAAATAAATAGGCCCCCATTGTGGACCTGTTAGCACCTCTTGGCCAAGCTGTGGAGCGTCTGTCGTTGTGGTCGCTGCTCCACAGGGCAGAGCATCCTCGGCTGTGCAGGGTGCTGCCGCCTGGCTTCTGGAGACGGCCCTACTCTTCTCTTTATTATTTCACGGAAATATGGAGCAAACTTGTCTCTTAATTTACCACCACGTACTTGAGCTTAGGTTGTGAATTTTAAACAACTTTATTGAATATTGAGGATTATAGCAGAGAATATTTAAAAACCGCAGTTTCCTATGTCTGCTTTCAAGAACCATAGGCCCAGACTCACCCTCCATGGGGCTCTGAATGGCCGTTTCTCATTCTATCTCCCTCAAAGAGACCAGTTCCCTTTCGCTGGGGGAGCCTCTCTGACCTGCAGTGCACATCCTTCACTGGAGCGTAGACCTCATCTTATGGAGGCTCAGAGTGAGGAAGGAGATGTGTTCCCCTGTCCCCTTCTCACTGACCACTCTTACCTCCTTAGTCCTCATGTGTTGTCCTTCTCCTGGGGATGATGTACAGGAGGACATCCATTCTTTTCAGGGCAACTCTGTCTCTGGGCCCGTAGTCCCCAAAAGACCATCACATCCGAATGCAATATCTCATCATCATTTCACAAAGCCTATGTTCTTGGATAACATCATAGTCTAGTTGAAGATGACCTTAACATAGCCTGTCTAATCTTAACTCCAGCTTGAAGTAAGGATAGAGTCTTTGCTATTTTTCCTTAGGTTTTTTTTGTCTGTATTTTCAATCTCATGTGAAAAATTTCTAGGAAAACACGCACACACACAATCTTCCCCAAGAATAAGCAATAATATACAATCATAAGGAAGATGAAAACTAAAGAAATACTTTCTCCAGAGAAGCTACAGCATTTTCAGAGACATAGCAATGCTAAAACAAACATCTAACTTATATACCAGAGAGAATTCTTTACTTCTTAGTATAAACATTTGCTTTCAGATTAATGGTGACTTCATTTTTTCTCAGATATAATGGCAGGGTATCCTGCTTTGCATCTGGGTAATTAAAGGGCCCACAGGATTCATTTTTCAAGAACAAAAGACAAAGTGTGGTATGACCCAAAGGTAAATTCAAACCATTAGCTCCCAGATCAACACTACTGAGAACTTCAAGATGATTTTGATTTTTTTCAGTACCAAGACCTATAAAAAACTCTTCGTGTCCAGTTCAGTGAGAACACCCTGTTACCTTAGAGCAGGTGTTGGCAAACATTTTCTGTAAAGGGTCAGCTAGTAAATATTTTAGGCTTTGCAGGTCGTGTAGTCTCTGTCACAGCTACTCACCTCTGCCATTGTGGCGTGAAAGTGGCCACAGACAAATGTACACAAGTAAGCAGGGCTGTGTTCTATTAAAACTGTAGGAGCACTGAACTTTGAATTTTGTATTGTTTTTAAACATCATAAAGGAGTATTATTCTATTCATTTTTTCAACTATTTAAAAATGTAAAAGTCTGTTGTAACTTGAGGGCAATACCTAGATAGGTGGCCAGCCAGCTTTGGCCCTCAGGCTTTAGTTTGCTGACCTTTGCACCAGGGCCCTATATTCCATTGTGAAATTATATATTCACATTAAGTTTTATGGCAAGTATTAAAATAGAGGAAAACACAGAGCCCTGTGGGGCCATGCAGAACCAATAAACCCAACTTGGAAGCATCTCTACCTATTCAGACTGTGCATGTGAACCTAACCACATCTAATTCCTTCCAAGAGCAGCCTGAAATCTTTTGCGATTTCAATGTGTTTCCCTTTGGAAAAGACAACTTCCTACAGATCAAAAGGGAAAAAAAAGATCTTGGAAGACTTCTGGCTATCCAAGCTCACATGTGAAAGACAATTTTGATGAACTAGGCAGAAATAAGGCAGAAGCATATGGTTTAAATTGTACTTAACAGAGACATGTGTTTCAATCTTGCCATTCTGAGACATGTGACCGGTCGTCCTAATGGCTAGTGAGCACTCCTGGGATGGAGCCCACAGGAGCCTGTTGAGTGGGTACAGGTGTGTGCAAAGGGCCATTCTGAATATGGATAAGGTGTGTGTGTGTGTAATATGTGCATGTCATGGTGAGACAACTAACACTTACTAATCGTTTGCCTTTGGTAAAATATTCTTCTTTCACTTCCACCTGTCAAAGCCCATTCCTGTATCAACATTTAAATCGAGTGTCACGTCCTTTGAGAAACCAGCCCCAATTTCCAGCCACCCTTCCTCATATCCTAGTACCTTGCCAGAATTGGTACTGCTTCTCAGATGGCTGATAGTTGAATGTCACAAGATTGTGGGCTCTTGAGGTAAGAATAATTCATGTTTTCCTCTTTCTAGTTTCTTTGCCTCATCTTGTACTTGCTACAGGCTAAACACTGAATGTGTTAGTGGCCATGATTAAAGGATAATTCTTTAATTTCAAATAATTCACTTACATCCAGAAAGGTTCTTTTGACATTTGCACGTCTTCCTGATTGAGGGGAGGGTCCCCCTTTGGTTGACAAAGACTCATCCTTTCCATTTGAGAGAATAAAGAGAACCCTGGTCCCTGGTTGTGCTAACTGTTCTTCCCTCAGGTAGATAGTCACCAGCCTCGTGATTTTAGCCTTCAGTCATGTGCATGCCTACATACCTGCCTAGCCTGATGAAGGAATGACTCACCAGGGCCAAGGTGCTGTCAGGCTAAGGGCCCATTTCTGTGAGTGTGGATTTGAGTTTAGGGTGGGACATGGGGAGGCAGATAGGATTCCAATGCAGGCTTTGGAGGGTGGCTGGCGAGGTGAACTCGGGACAAGACCCTGAATCTGATAGCATCAGAGGTCATCTAGTCCAATTGCTTCATTGTTGAAGTAAGAAGGCCAAAGCTCAGGAGCAAGCAACTGTCTCAAATCTGTGTGGCTTATTGCTGTAAGAGCTGGCTTCCAGCTAGCTCCCTTTGTTTCCAGTCTTAAGACTCTTTAAAATTACCCAATTAATTAATTAATTAATTAACCAAACATCACTGAGGCCTCCCACGCGTCGGGGCTTCTGCTGGGCACTGGGGGACCTGGGGGGCCAGGCTCACTCCCTGTGTTCTCATAACCTGCAACCTAGCTGGAGGTAGAGTAATGGTACTGGCTTGGGCTTCATCTACACTTGGGTGTGAACTGCACCTCTGCTCTTTTCTGATTGTGGGAACTAGAAAAACAAAGATGCGTATGTCTACCTCATAAAGCTACTGTGAAGATTTAATGAGATAATTCATATAAAACCCTTAACATAATGCTTAGTATCTAGTAACTGCTCAATAATTTGCAACTATTAGTATTACAATGGAGACTCTCAGTCCTTGGGGCCAATCAGCTGCCTCAGTAACCTTATTTGAAAGGTGCAGGATGGCAGGCAAAATATTTGGAAAAAGAGTGACGTAAAAATAAAATAGTGCAAGATTAGCTCCCTTGGCTCAGGTAAGGCTGATTCTCCTCTGTCTACTAAAAAGGAAAAAGGTCATTTCTGCCTATTTTCAGAACTGGGGGTGAGAAGAAAGGAGGGATGGCGATGATCAGAAGAAAAGGAATTTCATCTGTGTGGGTATGTTGTGTTTACTGTTTCCCTGGCCAGTGTAGGCTGTGTATGAATCCTGCCACCTTTCCTTCTTGCTTTTCACAGTGAGACATCATTTCTTTCATAAATAAAGATTCACGCTACCCAGCTGACTGCCGTCTTAGCCCTGCCCTGATTTGGCCACCGCTGGGGCTCCCCCTGAGCTGGGCATGGGCTCCCCGCTGCTCACTGCTGGCTGGCTGGCAGAAGCAGGTCACTGCCTTGGAGGCACTTTTCCGATCTCGTTTGTGGCCAGAGTCCCATGAGGTGCAACTCACCCTGGTTTCGTGTGGTGTTGCAATCGAAACTATTGAATCGCAAAATGGAATATAATTAAAGCCGGGTTAATAAAGCGTGTTCCACTCTAGCCAGTAAAGGGTGTCGTGTTTCTCCTTGCAGCTTTAGGCAAGGAAACTTAATCTCCAGCTTTGTCAGGGCAGACTGAATCAGAGGTGCGTCATCCCTCGAGAAGCCTCTTGTTTTACTTGTTGCAGTCACTACACAGCCACCCTCATCTTGGTGCATTTTTACCAAATGCACCGACTCCAGCCTGCGGCAGGTCCGCCATGGGGAGGCCTACATACGGGAGGCTTTAGGGGACTTCCGCTCCATGCTGGCCCTGAAAGCGATCCAGGAGAAGGTACCCCTGGTGTGCAGAAGTCTTGGGGCACAGGGACAAAGGGCTGTGAACAGAAATGGAGAATGGTGTTTTAGAACCCCTGGGGCTCCTGGGTAGCTTCCAGTGAAGGCTTCTCAGACTTGGCCTCTAGTTTTTTTCCTTTCCTTTTTTTTTTTGTTCCAGGATCATTCTACCACTCATTCTTCAGGAATCAACATCACAGGCTTCCTTGACATCCCCAAGAGATCGTGAATGCTTATTAATGCTCCCTTCGCGCTAGAGACCACACTGAATCATCAATACTTAACAATCATGGCCACTTTGTTTATTATGGTCTGAGCTCTGTGCTGAGCCCTTGTATATGTTATCTCATCCAATTCTCTTGACATCCCATATATTATAGACGAGGAAACTGAGGCTCCAAGGGGGTGAGTAAGTTTCCCAGGGACATGTAGTGAATTCATTTGTTCAACAGATGTTTATTCACGTATTACACGCCAGGCACTCTTTTAGGCCCTGGAGTCACATCCCTGAACAAACAGCCAAAAAAAAAAAAAAAAAACCACCCAGGTCCTTGTCCTCATAGAATTTATATTTTAGCGTTGTGTGTATGTGTTACCTGTTTAAACAATGGACAGGTAAACTACATAGTATGTCAGAAGGAGAGAAGTGCTATGGAAAATTGCAATTGTGGGGCCAAGCAGAAATTTGAACCCAGATCTCTCTTTTATACACGCCATGCTCTTAACTGCGCAATTATGCCGTCCATGGTTCTCGTATCTTCTTGTAATTGTCTATGGACTTCCAAGACACCCCTTCCTAGACTGTACATTTCTCTGGGGCAGGACCTTTCCTTAATCAGTTCCCATCCTGGCACACAGCTCAGTGCTTGGCACGGACTCAGCAGTCAGGGAACATTTGCCCAACGTGTGAATGAGCGAGTGACCATGCGATGACATAAGAACCTACTGGAAGGCAGTAATTTCCCAGGAGTCTGGCTCGTCCTTGAGGTTGAGCTCTGCTACAAACATGTCCTGTTACCCCAGGCAAGTGTTGGAGCCCAGAAAACTTGCTGAATGGGTAGAAAAATAATGACTGATTTTGGCTTCCTTATAGATATGTCATGGAGCTTAATGAAACAGTGCATGCTCAAAGACTTCAGTTCCTCTGACGGCGGGGCCTCATGTTTTTCCCAGTGGTCTGCCCACTTTCAAAATTCCAGCAAGGCTCTAGCATTCTGGCGTGGTATTTTCGGGAGGTATTTACTGGTCCCAGAGAAATAAGGTTTGTTTTCTTGACAAGGTTTCTACGCAGGTTTTTACGAGCCACCTCTCAGGCTGTGGGCCGGTGCACGAGGGTTCGCTACTGAACGGCTGTGAAAACATGTGTTACCCCCTTTGCCAAAGTGGGCTCTAAGTCAGTTCAAACCCAGGCTTTCTTGGATGTTTTTCTCCCATTGTGGAAGTAAAAATGCTGGTTTTTATTTGCGTGAAAACTCATTGTTGGCCATAAAAGGATGGCTATTGGAATGCCTGTTGGCCGAATGCCAAATATAAGTCGTCAAGAAAACTGGCCTCAGATTCTTGTTCTCCAGGAGGAAGGGGCTCTACCATTGGATGGTGGAATAGAAAATGGGAAGTCCCAGGACTGTCAAAGTAGCATGCAAACTAAACAGGAAGGTTTGGTTTAATTCTCTGTTGCTGCTGATGAGTCAGCACCCCAAACCTGTTCAGTCACTCCAGCATGCACACGGCAGGAGGCCCTCTTGGTATTTTCCTGTTGACCCGACGCTGTGTCCTTAAGCATAATGAACCCAGTTAACTAAAAGCATTGCCAAGATTCTATTTGACATTGGCAAATAGGTCAGCACTGTAGCGTTTGCTTGAAATGCCAATGTGCTTTCTGAAGAATGGAGAGTTATTTCCTGTGGGGAAAATTCCCCCAGTATTACTCAACAGACACAGGTAATAATAGTTTGGATTTCTCTAGTATCTCTTCTCTAAGAGTTCAAAGGTCTCCCTTATACTGTACCTCTGTCATCTCTACAGCCCTATTGTAATGGCCGAAGCAGGTGTTATCATCCCTATTTTGGAGAAAGGACACATTTTGTTGAGTTGACCCACTTCGTGTTGATGTTCCTTAGGTCAAGTTCAAGTCTCCTGCTTGATACAACAGTCAATCAACTTAGACTAGGTATTGGAGACCTATTGTCTACAAAGCAGGCTTATGCTAGACACTATATATGTGGTAACTTATTTATTTCACCAAATAAATTATCTTCAAGATTAACATTATTATTACCATTTGCTAGTTTAAAGAGATAATCCAAATTGACTAGTAACTTGCCGTGCCACCCAGATACTATTGTATCTAAGTTCAATGTCTTTGTCTACATCAAGATGCCTCATTTTACCTCTATAAATAGTTGGCTCTGGTTCTGTCCAAGCTATATTGTGCCTAGGCCTAGGCTGAGACATGGGTGGTGCCTCAGGCAGCGAGTTTGCCATTTACTCATAGCAATGTTTAAAATATATTTGCTCACCATTTATTTTAGTGGGAGAGGAGAGAAACTGATTTTCTATTAAATTGAATTCCTTTCTCTTTTTGTTTAAATTTCAAATAAGGAATAAATTACATGTTAATATAACATTTTCCTGTATTTGGCATTCCTGTCCAGTTCACGGTTTTCCATCACTCATGGTGTAAGTTGCTCACACTCAGAAGGATAAAGATAAGTTCCAAGAATATCGTTACACAGTATCATTCAAAAGAAGTTTAAAGGTCGCTTTTCCTGTTTCCCACTCTTTTGTCTCTCATTTTCATTCTCTCTCCGGCTTTTTGTAAGATTTTTAAACCCTACAACTTCTTGGGAAGCCTATTAAAGGGATTAAAATTTAAATATCACACAAAAGCTCTTGCTGCCAGTAAGTGGCGTGATCCCAGTGTAATTTGCTTTCTGATTTGCTCTGGCTTCCACGAACAGTCAGCTGGCTGGTCTCAGGCTAGGTGGCCTGGCCATCGTTCTGCTGAGCAACCTCCATAGTGAAACTAGCCAACAGAGGAGGGGTGACCCCAGTGAGCAGTGGTTGTAAAATTTACAATTGAAGGTGGAACTGAATTCATTTGTATCAGTTATGTAAGTGGAAACCTGTGGTGAATGCCACTATATTTTGACTTATTCCTGTGATGTTTAAAAAATTGTCATGGAGACTTCTGGGTGTATCCTCTTCTCTTTCCTCCATGAGCATCTAGGAGGGCCTCACATTCCAGTCTTCTTGCAGTTAGGTGGGTCATGGACTAGTTCTGGCCAATGGGCACTGAGTAGAAGTGATACATGCTGTTTCTGGCCAAGGGGTTTAAAATCAAGGGTGAGTCCCTTGCTCTCTCTCTTCCCTGGCAGTGCTCAACCCTGAAGCCATGTGTTCAGATAGAAGTGTCACAACATGGTGGCTTGTTCCACTGCCAGGCTGGATCCCTGAATGACTAGATGGAACTGGGCCCTCTGAGAACCTGCATTAGACATGTCCCATGACCAAGAAAGGAACTTCTGTAGTGTTACAGCTCCGAGATTTGTCATCCTGACTATGCAGTTGGTGTCCTGGGCAGCCACCTGGCTGGCCCATTCCTTTCTCTGATTAGATCTTGAATCCCTTTTATGACTTAATCCCAGGTTCCCTTGTTCTTTATTTGTAAACCTAGGGTGCTTCATGGACAGTCTAACTTTGGTTTGGTTCTTACTGAATTCTTCAGAGGGGTGCTCCCTGAATTCTGGGCTGCTGAATGCTGCTAACAACCCATACAATACTCATTGCCCTCACTGTCCTTCTAGTTTGGGGCTTTGAAGGTAGGAGGGAGATGGGGAGGTGAAGGTAAAAAACAGGAGTGGGAAGAAGAAGAGAGAATAGGATACTGTGGGAATAATGAATGTTTTAAAGTAATTAGAAAAGGGACTAAAACTTTCCATTCTGGTCCCAGCAATCACCATCATTTATGGAATCAATCAATGATGCCTTTATTGATTCACTCATCTCCCTGCCAAAGTCATTTGTCCATTCCATGCACAGTGAAATCTGCTCTGGGCCAGACTAAGCCACAGAGAGAGTAAGGACACACGCCTTGGTCTCCAGTAGCTGATATTCTGGTAGGGGAAGTGGTCACAGAAAAGGACACTTGCAGTTCATGGACACAAAGATAACAGTATAGAACTTTCAGAGGCAAAGGAATGGGAGGGAGGGGCTACAGGGTGGGGTAGAATTTCCTGCAGGGGCAGAAATGTCATGGAGGACTGACCCAAGGTTTTGAGGTCCAAGTGCATCATAGAGCATCATCAAGTGCTAGAGTCGGTGTCCCTAGACCTTAGCAATCTCATTCTCATGCTAAGAAACTATTACCTCTCACAACAGTGATGTAGAAGCTTACAAATACCTGAGTTTATAAGGTAGAAAAATACATTCCATACACTGTATCAAGAAAGTAACAATAAAAATAGATCACTGTCCTGGCTGGTGTGGCTCAGTGGATTGAGTGCTGGCCTGTTAACCAAGGGATCACTGGTTCGATTCCCAGCCAGGGCAAATGCCTGGGTTACAGGCCAGGTCCCCAGTAGGGGGTGCGTGAGAAGCAACCGCACATTGCTGTTTCTCTACCTCTCTTTCTCCTTCCCTTCCTCTCGCTCTAAAAATAAATAAGTAAAATCTTTTAAAAAGTAGATCACTGCTAATAACTGCCGTGTATGGAGAGCTACTGTGTGCCAAGCACGTGTGCTTCCTGTGCATTTTGTCATCTGATCCCACAACCACCTTGTGATGTTGGTATTGATCTCTCTGTTACAGTTTCAGAGATGAGGAAACTGGGCCTCTGAGAGATTATGTCAGTTGCCTAAGGTCTCTAAGAAAAGTGGTGTTGGGTTTTGAATCCCTGTGGAATTTTGATACCGTAGGCCATCCTTCTCCACATTATGTTGTGCTGCTGGCTTGGCAAGGAGAGGGAACTAATCCTTGAAGTGCCTTCGTAAACGTGGAAGCAGTGGGATGGGATTGGGTAATAGGGAGCCATGGGGAGCCTTGCTCCACAATAGAGCCTCCTCTCCAGTAACCAGAGGCTATTGTCACCTAGGGTCTGTGTTGGCTACCTGAGCAGGGATGGGGATGCTATGTGAGCTCTGACAAATTCTTTTGGGGTCTGTTTTTTCTAGACCAGCATGTGTCCTTCAGACATGAGTGCTGATTCAGACATTAGAGTGTTAGAATGTTAATTTCCAACTCTGACAAATAGAGCTGGAATAATTGTACTTTGTTGACAGAATTGAGGCTGCATAATACTGTCTTGGGGTGCTTTCGAGTGATGAAAGCATGCAGACCCCTTCCCTTCTAGCTTATTTTTTGTAAGAATTACTATGGGTTGTGGATCGGTTTACATCTTTCTCCACCATTGCATGGCTGTGTTTTGTTCTCCCTGCTTGGAGTTGGAAGGGAAGTCAAGTTGGCTTGGGAAGAGAGTGGTTTCTTCATGCTGTGGGGACTTTCCTGGTTCGCCCTTTTAGGGACAGCAGGTTCTGAATGAGAATTCCTCTCTATGGCCACAGTGCACACAGAGTGGAAGCCAAGGTGAAGACAGCAGGAGAAGGGACTCAGAGGGGCCCCACAGCCACACCATCCTAGGGGATCTGGGCAGGCTGTGCCTGAGATGGGCCACACAGCTGGGCTTAGAAACTTGAGCAAGACTTTTCCAGGAAGTGAAGGTAAAAAAGACATTTCTCAGGGAGAGAATGGCATGCACAAGGCATGGTAGCCTGAGAGAGACCCAAGTGTTCAGGGCAATAGGTGGCAGGTTCGTGTGGCTGGAAGTCTGGATGCCTGGGGAGAGTAGACGCTGCTGGAGGCCAAAGGCTGTGTCCTCTCTGCAGTTTTCAGCAGACCTTAGATGGACGGGGCCACTGATGCCAACTCTTTGCTCCTTATCTGCGGACTTAGACCTGTCCTTAACAGAAGAGGATCTCTTCTTTCGCTTTCTCTCCTTTGGGCAGTTCTTTCTGTTTATACGTTCAGCATAATCTACCAATCTCTTTTTCTCTTAAGTTTCTTTACCTACCTAGTTTTAATGGAAAAAGATTTAGATTTGGAGTTGGGTTCTGATCCCAGCTTCTGCCATTTCCTGGCTAGGTAAACTTGTACAACTCACTTGATCACTGGATGCCTCAGTTTCATCATCTGGAAAGTGGGAATAAGGATACTTCTCTCATAGGAATGTTATGAGGCTCCAATGGGCCCTGCTGGTGTTTCTCATCATACGGTCTGCAGATTTTTGGTGGATGCTATTAGAAGGTGAAGGAAGCATCTGTCCACTGTGGCTCTATGAGTGTGAGAGAGTTTAGATTGAACAACATATATAAAATTCTCAAACCTCTATATGTTCAAATATGATCACCCAAAGGGTAGGGTGATGGGCAGAGTACATAAAATGCATTATTTTGGTACTGGCACTGTTCATTGCCTGCCTAACATCCCTTCCCGTTTTCTTCTCTGCTGTGAGAACTGCTTCTCGTGGCATCAGGTACGCCCAGCTCCTTTGCAGCTGGTCTCGGGCAGTGCAGGGCTCGATGCAGTAACTCGGCGAGCTCTGCTTAGGCAGCCTTCAGGCAGGGGGGTATGTCTGAGCAGGGCCTCATGGGACGAGTAGGAGTTTCCATGAAGCATAGGAGTGGAGGCAGGGAACTTTCTACAGAACATCTCGTCATGTCATGGCTTGTATGTGAGAGAGGCCCCAGCTTACTCAGACCTTTTTTGTTCTAGGCCTGAGTAATGGGGCTTTGTGAAAGTCAGGGGTTAGAGGGAAACAACATAAATCATTAGCTTCCTATTCTCCAGAAACAGCACTATTTGCTAGCAAGATCATGCCCTGTGACCTCCCGCTGTTATAATTGTGTGCTATGTTTGGGGAAATGGGGCATTCCCCAGGCCAATCTAAAGGCACACCCTAATCCTCTGTGCCTAAATGACACAGGGAGCAGCCGGGAGGAGCGGCTCTCCAACAATAGTGGAGGCGTTCTTTGGACTTGACTCTTGCACTCAGACACTCCCAGGTGCCTCCCCGGGGAGGTGGTGGATCTCCCAGTGGAATAGGGCCCTGAGAGCTCAAGCTGGATGTCAGCAGCAGCATTGACCATGCCCACTGCCTTTGGTCCCTGTACCTAAGAGCTGATAGCCTTGCAGGAAAGTATCACCACAGCAAGCAGGTAGGGATGGCAAGTGCACCTGAGAGAAAAATGCAAAGATAAGATTATGGGGCAAAAAGGAAAGGCAGACTGGAGCTCTGTAGAGTAAACCACGGGGGATTCACTCTGCTTGTGGGAGGTGTACCGTCGGACTCCAGTCATCAATCTATTTTGGAGGGAATTTGGCCCCGGCTACCCAGTCGATGTCAGGTGTCCTCCTCTGGGCTTAACCCACACTCCAGCACTTGTTGTTATAAATACCTGCCCATTCTTCTGGCCACTTCACTAGGCTGTGGAATCACTTTCACACCAAGGGCCTGGGCCTTAGTTTTTCCAGGATCACCCAAAAGAAGTGCCCAATGAATGGAGGAAGGTATTAATTTTAACATTTCAGTAATATTCTGGGCCAGTATCCTAGGTTTAGTATCGTCATCATGACTCTTTACATTCCTTTATTACTGAAAATGACTACATTTTAATTTTTAATTTAGGGTGAGCTGTCATGTTAGAAAGACCAGTTTCTTCATTAATTATAAGCAGCCAAAGGCCACCCTATTATTTATGTGTGTCATGCCCCATATGGGAGAAGGTACATTATAGATGACAAAGGCATTTCACACACAGGGTTCCAAAGTGGTTCTCACAATAATCCTTAGGCCAAGGAGAAACCACTGTTCTATTTGTAGACAGGCACCCAAGACTGAGGGAGGCCGGCCGCCCCGCCGAGCACTGCGGGTGCGTGGATAGGTGAAGCCTGACTTCCCTTTCTCCTGAGGCCCGATTCAGTAGGCCTTCTGCCCCATCTACCTGCCTCACCCAAGTCAAGGGTAGTTATTGGACACTTATCCATTTAATAACAGAGGTGACTAGGTCCTAATTTTCTCTCTCTTGGTGGTTAGTATTCTCTAATAGGCAAACAAGCTGCTTTACTAAAATTCACCGAAAGGAAAATGACTACTAGCCTTTAAACTAAAAAGGAAGTGATTATTATCAGAATGATGCCAATGTGGTCAGGCTCTCGCCTCTTCCCTTAGCAACTGTTCATACATCTTCACATGTTCTTCCCAAGTCCTCCTACATTAGGTAATGCTGATGACAGCCTCGGAATCTCAGTGGGAGGAGACGCTATGAAAATAAAATTTAAAAGTATTTCCTTCTTGAAATTCAGAAGATGGGGAGGAGGGAAAAGATCAAAAACCTGAGTAAACATGGCAGAGCAAAACAGTTGTAACACATTATAATTCTGGGATTTTTTAAAAAGCATCTGTCAGATCTTCATTTCATGCTCATGCTTGTCACCCAACATTATTACCTCTGAATGTCCTGATCACACACTAAACCGACCTGACCACCCAGCATGAAATTTCTACCTGGGATTCCAAAGATGAAATGAGCCCTCTTTCAGAGCTCCCTGCCAATTTCTGCACTGGCTTTGGGGTAACAGGTCTGGAAGCAGCAGTTAAAAACCTTTTCCATGTTCACTCCCCTTAAGGACTAGCCCTGCCTTCATCCGAAGGGAGGAACTATAGAGATCATCTGTGATGCTATTTTCCATGTGCTGGTTTGTGGGTGAAACCAGGGGTAAGTGCTTTCTAAGACCCATGAAAGCTACAGAGAATCTTCCTACTTCCTCCTTAGGACTCTGGACTGACAGCTACTAAGTGAGAGCTGAAAAGAACGTGAAAGTCGAGGTCATTTCTACTCTCAAGCCTGACTTGCTTTCAAGGAGAGGAGAAAAAACTCTTCTTGGGCCCAAGCTGGCAGCCAGGCTGTGTTGCCATGAGGCTCATCTCCCCTTAGGCATTGTCTGGTGGATGGAGGGCCTGAGCCCCACCGCAGAGCAGGGAGTCAGTCACTCACAGACCTCCCTGGCAGTTCAAGGGATCCATCAGCAGCTGAGCAGAGTGCTATGGTAACCCGCCCAGCAGCTTTGCTCCCAAATCAAGCATGTTTTAAGATTGGCTTGCAGTGGAAGGAGCAGAATAACAACAGTGAGACTCAAAGCACTGGGAGAATAGAATCATTTATCTCTTGGAGTCAAGGGTGAGGAAGCTCAGCGCTGAGAGAACCCTTGATGGCTGTCCAGTCCAGCCTCTCATGCCCCACAGTGTGGCTTCTGGCTTCCATATCTCTACAGATAGGGAGTACTTTGTTTGATCCCCACCTGCTCACTCATCCCTTCCCTTCCCTTCCCTTCCCTTCCCTTCCCTTCCCTTCCCATCCCATCCCATCCCATCCCATCCCATCCCATCCCATCCCATCCCATCCCATCCCATCCCATCCCATCCCTTCCCATCCCTTCCCTTCCCTTCCCTTCCCTTCCCTTCCCTTCCCTTCCCTTCCCTTCCCTTCCCTTCCCTTCCCGTCCAGTCCCGTCCCGTCCATAACCTCATTCTCTGAAAGTTCTCCATTCAATTCAACCAAATCCAACTTCTACTGAGTATCTACTCTGGCCCGGGCACTGTGCTAAGCACTGGGAACATGGCCTTAAACTCCCAAGATACCCACCCCTGGGTGTCCCAATTCAGCCACGCTACTTCCTCTTCCCTTCTACAGCTCTGCTGATATTTGAAAACAAGTATGATGCCCATGGGCCTAAGTCTTCTTTGCTACAGTCTTAACATCCTGTGCCTGGTGCTCTACTCGTGTTCTTCTTTGTCCATATCATCCTGACTTGTGCGTCCAGAAGCAACACACGTGGGTGGCCTAGGATGGAAGAGGCGTTGCTGGACTTCATAACGTAGCCCTGTAGGGAGAGCGTGCCTTTGCCAGGTATAGTTCAAAAGCAGATCACAGTACTGATTACAGATAGCACTGAATTTGGGGTACCTATGAAAAATAGCAGAAAGAAACCTGTACTCCTTCCCACCTGTCTGACACCTCAACTCCTTTGAGACCTTTTATAATGGACTTCGTAGAAAAGTCAGTGATCAGTCTCCAAGGAGCTTTTTGAGCATGCCCTGTGTTCCTTCTGGGACCCTCGCACCAGGTCAGGATCACAGAGTTGTGTATTTCCTTGTTTTAGACCCCCGAATGCCTCATCCAAAATGTTCCCCAATCTGCTTTGCCCTAGTCCCCGGTCTGTCTTCCTGACTAGCACCTCCTGTGCATGCAGGCTTGCGGCTGGGGGCTGGGGGAGGGGTTAAGGGAGTGGCTTTTGCTCCATCCCTCTCTTTTTATCTCCATATAGAGCATTTTCTGAGCAACTGGACACGCCTGCCCTTCCTAGCTGCACCTGCACCAAGGGTTCATTAGACTTGGCTCTGCTCTGTGGCCATCTGCCTCTGGAGAGAGAGTTGATTCTTTCTGACCCTCTTCTCTGCCTTACATAACTGACATGGGTGGGAGGGTATGTATGGGGTTGTGGGAATGGTAGTGGCAGTGTTCCATGTCTGATTCCTCCCAAGCATTCAATATAGTGCTCAGCACACAGTGGGTGCTCAGTAAATCTTTGCAGAATGAATGAATAAATGAATAAACAAGGATTAGGTAATTGCTGTTGACCCCAAGGAAGCTGATATTTTCTTTCAGGTCTCTCTGCTCTTATGTTCTGACTGGGAACACACTTTAGAGGAGAGCCCTTCTTCCTCAGCAGGGAAGAGGAGACGAGCATTTGCTGGGCAGTTGCTCTGTTCCAGAAACATTACCTACTTGCCTCAGGCAGTCCTCATAGCCACCTTGTGAAGCAGGGATGACTGTGCCCATTTTACAGATGAGAACACTGAGGTTGTGATGGGTAAGTGGCTTGCCCAAGGACGTAGAGCTGGTACATGGCATGGTGGGATTTAGAACACCTCGCCTGACTGGCTGCAAGGACTTGGCCGTCTAAACTGCACCAACTTGGCCTCTCGACAGGGTTGTGGGAGAACCGGCTCAGGCCTCTGCATCAGGCCCACAGCTTTGTGTCTGCAATTCTCCCAGGGGACTCACACCTGGCAGACTCTCAGTGCCTGTCTTAAACACATGGAGGCCTGATGGTTGTTGCTTACCATGGTCTGGGGCCATGGATCAACCCTGGTCGGTCCCATTCTAGTCCACTGGGTGTTCAGTTTGATTCTCCAGATGGCTGGTGGCCATGTGAATGAAAATAGGAATCAAGTCCCCGAGGCCAAGGACTGTCCCCCTGTGACAGTAGAAGACAGGCAGAGCATCTTCTGAATGTCACCAAGGACATCCATCTTCCCTAGCTGAAAGATCTGGGGACACTCTTTGTCTTTCTCCTTCCTCACCGCAGAGAGATTTGAAGATGAAAGAGTTCTAGAAATGTGTTAGACACGTATTGGCCCAGTTTGTCTGTGAGGACTCAGGCCTCTTCGTGCTGAGATTCCTGGCTTCTCTGCCAGGGGCTTCAGCATCGAGCCCTGGGAGTGTGGCCCATGGGACCCAGGCAGCCTGGGCTTCAGATGCTCCAGAGCGAGGCTAGTACCAGTGCTCACCAGCTGCTCTCATTCCCTTCTCTGGAAAGTAGGAGCGAAGATGCCTCCATTTAGTCCTGGAGCACGCTAGATGCGCACTAGATGTGATTATTGGTGTTGATGCCAGCTAACGACTCGACTGACATGTTTCCCAACTCTTCTTTATGTAGAGCGTTTCTTACAGTTTAAGAAACACTTCTGGATCCAACATCTCGTTCAGTTTTCATAGCCATCCCATAAGGTGTGTATTATTGGTTTTATTATTTGTGTACATTATGGGAAAATAGAACCTTAACAGAGATTCGCTGAGTCCTTGCCGTCTTCCTTGAATGATCTGCAGTCATGTCTGCTTACCTTGAGCCAATTATCATTTCCCAGGTCTTAGTTTACACACCTGTGAAGTGGAATAATTCCCGTCATGAGGTGAGTTACGAGGACTAATGGAGCGAATACTGTAAAGCATTTGGAATCGGCACAGAGTGAGCACTGAATGGAACCTCGCTCGCAGGGCAGATGGTTGGTGAGCAGAGGGCTGGGACTCAAAGCCAGATCTGAGTTCACACTGTCCTTTCTGCTGCCCCGGACCATGCCTCACCCAAATGCTACTTTCTTAACAAAAGACTTTGGCATGTTCCAGCCACAGTGGGCCTCTTATTAGCCCCCACCCTTCACCCCCACTCCCAGCATTATTTGTTTTTCATAGATGAGGAAACCCAGACAGGTTAAGTAACTAAGTCTTATCTTAGTTTGTGGTAACCTAGAATGACCATCCAGGGCTCCTGACTTCTAGACTTTACTCTTTCAGTGAACCCAACAACTAAAGATTATGAAAGGAATGAGATACACCCCCACACAGAGCAAAACAGCGTCTCTTGAATTTCACTCCTGCCTCCAACTAATAGTCATAACTCTTGTGATCAGTAATTCATTCCAACAGTTCTGATTTCTCCAAGTGCGGCTCAACATATATCAGTAGTGGCAAGTAGACACAGCCTGGAGTCTCCATGGGAAAAGCGCTTCTTTAGAAGTTCTACGTGCCTGAGCTGCTGCTCATGCGCCTCCCAGACAGTGCCCAGAATTCTGGGTTATGTTTGTTCAGTTTCACATCCCCTTCCCCACCTCCCCAAGGGTAGGACCAGTGCGGACTGGGGTGGTGAGATCCATGAGTCAGATAGAGGGAAGACGGTCCCACCGGGTATGCTGAGGAGGGCTGGCTCGTGTGTTGAAAATCCCAAATAAAAACAAAGGAAAAAAAATCTATTGTCACATTGGTGTAGAGTTCTTGCTTCTCAAGAGTTGGAATTCCTGGAGCCTGTCTCCTGCTGCAGCTCACAACATTCCTGGGACCGGGAACTCCTAGTGCCAAGAGAAGGCATATGGAGGAGCTTGGGAAATCACTTTGGCATTCAGGGTGGCCCCCTAGTATTTAACCTGAGCCTACCTTGGCAATTCAGTTTGCATGGTGTCCGTTCCCGCACCCTGTGTTCCAGCCAAAGTGAACCGCTCATCCTGTCTGTGCCCCGGTGGCCTCCCTGCCTTTGCTCAAACAGCTCTTTCTCCCTAGAAAAGCTGAACTCCTCATAGCTACTAGCCTGATCCAATCTGGCCTTCAAAACATGGCTTACATGCTGCCTCCTGACATCCTGTTTGATCTCTGGAAGTGATGCTCTATCTTCTGGCCCCTCAAAGGCCTGTCTCATTATTCATGCACCAAATATTTATTGAGTTCCTCCCATGAACCAGGTACTATCATAGGTATCTGGGGGACATGTCCAGTCTTCCTGACAGGCATTATGCTGCTCAAGGTCGGAGTGATGCAATCTCTGGTAGCTTTATTCATCCTTTCAGGGGCTTCTTACTGCTCTGGGTATAAGGACTCAGTGCTGAGAATTCTCTCCTACATCTTCTATGGATCCCGCCTCCTTTCACATCATTTTCCTCCTAGTGCTTTCTATTTTGGCTTTCTCTTGGTCTCTTCTGCTTACCCCTCCACAGTGTTTTCCTTCTGCATGGAGTTCTACCCCCTCCCTCTGCTTAGTTACCTTCTAATCTCAGCTGAAGCATTGCTTCTGAGGAGAGCTTCTTTGCCTCCCTGACTAAACCAAAAACCTTGGTACTTTATGATATCATAGTTGTTGTATCACTTACCACAACCGCTGATTTACTTATGTCTGTGTATACTTCACTCCAAGCTGTCTCCCAATGCAGAGGATAAGTAACTTGAAGGCAGAAGTGGTGTTTACTTTTGTTTATCATTTGCATCTCCAGCAAGCAGCAGGAAGTCAATAGTTTTTGTTGAATGAATCCATGGACGAACACCCTCCAGCTATCACATACATTAGAGTATCAACAATAAGCTCTCAGTTTTAAGCATTATGGGATTTGTTGCCTATGCATTTTTGGTTTTCAGCACATCTATCTGCCCTAATTTAAGTTTCAGAAAGTAGAGACACTTTGACCACAGCAATGTTCTGTGCTTAGAGAAGGAGCTCAGTCTATTATTGTGATTGCTAATGGAATAAATACATGAATTCAAAGTTTGGCAGAATGTAGGGGGCGGTTGGTGGGAGTGAGAATCCTATTTCAGAGGAAATGTTGTTTCAGCCAAAGCTGACGGTGGCGTGTCTCCTCACATGCGGATGTATACATTTTAGGAAAGCCCAGCAAAGGAGGCCCGGCCTACAGGAGGGCTGTGTATAGTGTGTCAGCAGGGGAGAAGGTGGATCTTCCAAGAACTGTCACTTGAGGCATATGGAATTTTACCTAGAGACCTGGAAGTCAGTGGAGAAGATTAGTTCAAACAGAAGTAACATTGGGTAGTGCCCTTTTCTCTCTTGCTATTTGCTCTAAAAAATGAAAAGCAATAGTAATACCTTGAGTTTACTGACTAAAGAAAAACAGCTGTCAGTTTACAAGGCAAGCTCACCTGCATGAGCTTACTTCTATACTGTAATAGTCCAGTGCGAGTGGTATCATTATCCCCATGTCTTTTACAGACGAGGAGATTGAGGCTCACTATTCTGTGCCCAAGGACATGTGGCTGTTGTATCAGGCAGAATGTCTACATTATCCTGCACATGGCTGTGCTATCTCTTTGCTCATGCTGTTTGTCTATTGCGTGTTTGCTAGGGGACTTTGGACCATGCCTCGTATGAACATGCTATTCGAGATACGTCTCATTTTCTTCTTCACTCTCTATCTGGTAAACTCCTACTTGTTCTTCAAGACTTAAGAGAAAACTTCACATTTTTCTTGCAAACAGTCTCCCCTGAACTTGGCTGAAGATCGTTCTGTGTCTGAGGTTTGCAAAGTTCTCTGGACTCGCACCATCAGACTACCCTGCAGTTGACCGTTTAGGAGATTATACCCCCAACTGGACTTTGTGCTTCTTGGATGAAAGGACTGGGCTTTGGTTACTTCTGCATTCTCAGCGCTATTCACGGAGCCTGACTCCAAACAACTGCTAATTGAAGGGAGAAGAATGACGTAAGCATGACTGAGAGTTTAGCCTGGGAAAAACCTGAGAATGATGGGCTGTCTACCACACTCATTCAAATGGAGCATGCTAGTTCCAGTGTGGTGTTTAACTTTGAGGACCTGGGCCCTGTGAAGCTTGTCAGGTTGATTTACCTGCAAACTGTGTTTCAGAGTAGTGGAGACATACTAAGTTATTGGTCACGATGTTTAGGTTGACCATTTAAACCCTGATGAAAACCTACCAAGTACTGTGACTGTTTTTCAGACTAATTCATCCAATGCTTCTTGCTCCTGGCAATAGTAGATCATCAGAACTAACCACACCTCAAGACCATTCCATCTAAATACATTTCAGTAACATTTAGCCTGTCAGTTTTTTCAAGAGGTAGTTGGATCTTTCTTGTTGCTTTTGGAGAAAAAAATTTTTTTTCTGTCATAGCTCTGGACTTTGACAGATCATTGTTTATAATTTGGCAAGTCTCATTGGTAATACACCTGTTGAATGATTAATTACAAAGGCTTAAAATATGACGTTTCAGTGAATGAGGAGCAACAATTGTTTTACAAGTTTTCTCATTACATCCCATTAGCGTCATATCCAGAGTGGAACAGCTCTTAGAAAAACAATGGACACATGTTTGAGGCTCTTTCCACCACTGGTGTGGGCTTTTCAAGCTTAGAGGCTTATGTGTGCACACACGGTGGAGCTAGACATTCCTCTGTGGACACACCCAGAACATGAATGTGTTCAGAGAAACAAGCCTTCCCTTTTGAACCCAAGACTGAACAGGGGCATGGGGTATAAGAATGTCCATGGTGCTTGGAGATCCTCTGGTCCATTTTCAGGTCGCTGAAGGGGAGGAGAAAGAGTCTTGTTTTGGAATTATAACTCCAGAGTTCAAATCCCTTTTCTAATTTGTCTTGTTTAAAATTGATTGTGCCAAGGGGCATCTTTACGTTCCTGCTGGCCAACAGGCTTTTTTGGTGTAGGGTTTGATAGGCTGAGGGTGCTGGCAGAGTGGAATGCTTTTCAACTGGAGTGAATTTTGCCATGCAAAGGCTGCTGGCGTGTGGTTTTTTGTGATCCTTGGCAAGTTGCTTAGGTTCTGTGAGACTTGGTTGCGTCACTTATTAAAAGGAAGAAGCCCTGACCAGGCAGCTCATTGGGTTAGAGCGTTGTCCTAATATGTGAGATTGGGGGTTTGATCCCCAGTCAGAGCACATGCAAGATGCAACCAATGAATGCATCACTAGGTGGAACAACAGATCGATGTTTTTCTCTCTCTTTCTCTCGATCTCTCCCTCTCTTTCTCTTTCAAATCAATCAATCAATCAATAAGAGGAAAAGGATAACATTGACCTTGCAGGGAGTGGAGTTTTAAGGTGTCCAGCCGTCATGGTGTCCACCAATGGTCAGTTCCTTTTGCAGTGTCTATCTAGTGTTTGGGGCAGAAGATACTTTTAGTGACTTTTCCTGTCTTTCATGAAACTCTCAGCACACACGAAGCCCTTCATGAAAAGGGGCGGGAGAGCCCATCGGGGTCAACCCCAGCACCTAGAACGTGAATCTGCATGGGGTGCCATGCCTTCACTTTCCACAGGCTAACATGTTTGGTCTGGGTGAGAGTTAGTCCTTACACTGAATGTTGGATGATTAAAATGTTGGGTGACATTGGGAAACTTTTAAAAATATTTAATTTTATTTCCATTTGTTATTGGCATTGTGATTTCTGATTCCACTAAAAATCAAAATTAGAGATTTTATGGTACTCTTTATAGAGTCTCTTTTGAAGGTATTTTTGGTTAAGTAAACCAAAGAATATAGGGAATATCCCAAAGGCTCCCCCCTCCCATGAAATTGGAAGGTAGATTTTTATAAAGGATATTCATCCCAATGCCTGTCTGGCTCTTTCCAGTTGTTCCGACTCATCTGGCTTTGTCCACCCCTGAAAAATGTTTTCTTCAGGTTTCTTTCTTCAATATGAATTGAAAGCTTAAAACATGAAGGAAAGAAAAAAGTAGCCCATGGTCAAGAACCATCTAAAAAGTCTGACTATTTCTTAGTTCAGATAGCAGGAAAAACATAAGGATATTTTTTTTTCCTGCTCAACTTCAATCTAAAAGAGATAACTTTTGGGTGAGAAGGATTTTTGAGAGAGCCTAGACATTCTTATATTCTTGAATACTTTTTGAGAACATGAAGCACTGGACATTTATACATGAAATACTTCTGAAAAGTTTTCCCGGAAAGTTGTCATGCCTAAAGGAATAAAAAAATTTAAATAGCAATGTACATATCAAAAGCCAATGGAAGCAATTTAAACAAGTATCTTAACGAAGACAGAGCATCTGACTTAACCACAGGGCGCTCACCGTCAGCGCACATCAAAACTGCAGGATGAGCGAGCCACAGGTCGGGCTTTCCTCTCGCCTTTCCAGCCTCACGCCATGTGTATTCGGGCATTGTTAGCGTGAGGTTCAGATTGCCTTGATTTTGACAGAGCAATAAACATAGTTGGATAAAAATTTCTAGGCAAATAACATCTGGGTGAATCCAAATTCTAGACATTAGATATGAGGGATAAAACTTAAAATCTTGTTTCCTTTCTTCTTTACGCCCCTCCCATTTTCCCCTCCTTCTCTTCCTTTAGCTCTTTTCTTTCATTTTTGGCAGTTGGTCCCAGAAAGCCGTGGAGCATTTCTAAGAGAAGATTTCTCACACACTCCCTGATTAATGGCACTGGTTCACGAGCTGTGATATTTTCGCTAACTCCATGTTCTCATGAAAACTACGCAAACCTTGGGAATGGGCAAGTGGCGGTACTGTACCTATGGGTACTGTCAAAGCAATGCCGACGAAGTTCAGTAGACTCTCTACCGAATGGGCTACTCCGCAGCTCTGATGGAACTCCAGGAGAACTGGTAGGGTTTTATCTGGTAGAGGGCAAATAATTCCTGCGGGCTGGGGAAACTAGCCCCAAAGATTAAGGGTTATGGCTCTGTGGGACACTGGCCTGTTTTGTACCGAATGCAGTAATCTATTACTGTCTATTTATACCTAGCTTCCCAAATGCTCTTTAGATTTGTTTTAATCTCTTACCAGTTCCCTCATTAATTAATGAGTGAGTGAAGTCTTTGACACACATTTATTTTATATTTATTGGCGTCTCAAAATTATACATGAATAGTATGTGTGATGTTTTGTTTATCTTTTAAGGGAAAATATGTCTTGTGTTTATTCATATTGGTGGAATTAATACATTTAATGACATCCAGTGAGCTACAAGGTAGCATTGACTGATATGAGGGAGCTACATAAAAGTACTCCGTACATTGTCTCATACCAGTATGTGCTCAACAAATGTCTTGTTGTTACTGTCATTGTTGATGGAAATATAAGTAGAAAAGGAGGCCAGCTCATCATGAAGCATTTGTACCTGCTGGTGGAGTCAGCTTTAAGCTAATTGTTACTATCTTGGGCCAGAGGATGGAGGTGGAAAGTGCCATAAATCCCCCATGTATTAAATTATATATTAACACAAATTTAAAGAAGAAGGATAATGAATAAATAGTTTTGACTATAAAACAAAAGGCTTATGAAAATAGGTATACAGACATATTTGACAAGTCCTTTGAAGTAAACTAATATTAGAGTCTGTCTGAGGACAAAACAATCATAAAAACTTGAAAAGTTAAACACCTCCTTTCTTGAAAACTTCTTTTTTTGGAACCTCTCCCCATCTGATTTAAAAAGCATTGATAACACTGTCACGAGAGATTCATGAAGAGCCAAAGTCTGATAGCTTTTCAGAAGTTAGCTCAGGTGAGAGGCTCACCTGTAACTGAATTGCCTAGGGACAATGTCAAACATGCAAATCCCTAGCTGCAATCTGAGACTTAGTGCGTGAAAGCATTCCCAAGGGTGGATCCGGGAATGTAGGGGATATAGGTGCGTGCATGTGTGTGAAACTTTAACAGGTGCCTGGGGGATTGAGATGTGCTTTTGAGTCTGGGAACCATGGTGGGCGATCACTGCGTGGCTGGGTATCTGAAGTCTGCGTCAGGCCAGGACCTTTGTTGATCGTGTTGTACAGGAGAAGACGCCTTGCGCTGGTGCTCCTCAGGCAGCACTGTGTGTCTTTCAGAACCATGAGATTCTTGCGTTTACTCCGGTGAGGGAGAGTGAGCCGCAGTACCATTATCCCAGGGGCCCAGAGTTGGCTGGGTCTGAACTGAAACCTCTTCACTTTTTTCAAACTTCTTTGTGTGTTTGTCTACCCTTCACACTTTTTCACTGTGGGGAGTAAAAATCCACTTCCAAAGTTAGCTCTGGTACCAACTTCCTGGAAGGCGGGTTGGCCTTGCAGATCTAAAGCCTTAAAACTGATCATACCCTCTGACTCTTTTACTCCACTTTTTCCAATCTGAATTCAGTAAGAATTGTGTATATCAATTTTTAATAGTTACTCTTCGCAGTGCATTTTATACTTTTTTTAAAAAAGATTTTTTAAAATTTATTTTTAGAGAGAAGAAAGGGAGGGAGAAAGAGAGGGAGAGAAACATTGATCAGCTGCCTCCTGCATGTGCTCCACCCAGGGACTGGGCCCTGCAACCCAGGCATGTGCCCTCACTGGGAATCAAACTGGTGACCCTTTGCTTTGTGGGACGATGCCCAACCAACTGAGCCATGCCAGTCAGGGCACTTTTTATAATTTTTTTGAAGAGGCAATTTAAATGTCCACAACTAGAGAAATGACTCAGTCTCAGCGGGCAGCATGAATAGGGTGCAGTCATTATGGTGTCTACAGACAATGTTTAATGATGTGGGAAAATAATTATTGGGTACTCACTTTGTACCAGACATTTTTGAATCTGTGCTTTTCAAATTTTCTGTGATGAACATTTATTAAGTTTAAGCGCATAGAAGTGCCATAAATTTTACCTTTTGAAGTTTTTCTTCCTATTTTTCTACATAGAAATTTGTTAACTAAATCTTGAGGTTTAACAGGGTGATAGTGATTAATGTTTGACTAAGAGACCAATTCTGTTAAGAAATTTAGCATCCTCCATTCACAAGTCATCAGGAAATTTGATAAATGCAAATAAGAAGGCTTTACATACTATTTGATAGTTCTGGCCTCTGCCTGGCAATGCTTTAGCAGTTCCAGTTACTTTATTTTAAAGCCTGAGAACTATTTTTCAGATATAAATTCAAATTGTCCTCCTCCTGTCCTAATCTATATAGATCAATAATGTTCTAATTTCTTTTAACCGCACACAACAGCATATGTACAAGAACCAGGCAATTCATTGGCTGGAGGGGACTGTCACACTCAGAGACAATCTGCCCAGGCCTCCAGTTCCCGTGAGCCCCACCTTCTCACAAATGTGGAGAGTTTGAGGTGATGGCTCCTACCCAACACTGTGGGCCAGGGTTGGAGGTTTTCCTGGGGATTTCGGTGGAGAGGGGGAAGGGAGTAATTATGAAATATATCATGGAAACTCATCTGAGGCAGAAGAAAGTGAAAATATGATGGAGGTGATGGAAAGTAATAAATTCCATGGACCCAGTGAATTGGAGCTCTTTTTTTTTTTTTTTTTTTTTTTGAATACTTCATTGTTGTTCAGTCATGGTTGTCTGCATTTTCTCCCCTGCAACTCCTCCCACCCCAGCCAAAGCCACTTCCCTCCCTTGCTTCCACCCTCCCCCCTAGTTTTGTCCATGTGTCCTTTATAGTAGTTCCTGAAAACCCCTCTCCCCACTGTCCCCTCCCCTCTGGCTATTGTTAGATTGTTCTTAATTTCAATGTCTCTGGTTATATTTTGTTTGCTTTTTTCTTTTGTTGATTATGTTCCAGTTAAAGGTGAGATCATATGGTATTTGTCCCTCACTGCCTGGCTTATTTCACTTAGCATAATGCTGTCCAGTTCCATCCATGCTGTTGCAAAGGGTAGGAGCTCCTTCTTTCTCTCTGCTGTGTAGAATTCCATTGTGTAAATGTACCATGGGCCAAAGAACTGTTGACATGGGCATGGCAGAGAATGCAAGCTGGTTAGGATGGGTGGTGGACATCTAGGGTGTGCAGAAGAGGAATTTTAGACTGGTGGCGTATCAGTTGATAAGGTCCAAGGTGTAACTAAGGATGGCAGTGCGAAGCAAGGCAGCGGATGAGTGATCTGTGTGGGTCATGACATTACCAAGAAAGATCACAGGAGAAGTGGTGAGAGGAAAATGTCACCAAGTTCTAAACTCTTCAGTGAATGAGTATAACCAACAGTGAGGTGGTTCTAATGGCCCATTCTTCAACGAAGCTGAGTTTCTGTTTTGTGTTTTTGGGAGTAGAAACTGGGGACTGGAGAGAAGAAATGATGTGGAAGCAGGAAAGGGAATAGAGGAGGATATTATCTCATGAGATAAAACATACCTTCTAACTTATCCAACTTTACAGACCCAACGTGGAAACTTAAGACTGGCGAGTTTTTTATTTAACTCTCATTCACAGTTTTTATCTTTCTACCCTGTGTAGTTTAGAGCTTGACATTGTTTGTGTGCATGTTTGCCTGTCTGTTTCTCCTTCTAGATTCCAAATTTTCCTGTGGGCAACACCCATCAGCTTGCATAAGAACTTGTTTGATTGACATGTGCTTAGGGAGCTTTCAGGATTTTGGTTTTCCACAATCGGTGCACCGATTCTCTTTGGAGACCCATGCCCTCAGAACCTTAGCTGGCCTTCTCAAATGCCTCTGGGCTTTATCATTTTGGCTCAAAATTCCTCATGTGGGCCCCTACCTTTCCATCAATATTTTCTTTTTCTGAAACAGTTCCTCTTGTTTACCCTCCACCATTGCTGGGTCTTTGGTAGCCCCCAGGGGAAGGCCAGGCTCCCTGCTCTGTACTGGCACACCCTCTATGGGTGCAGGCTCACCTTTTCTCTAAAATATAGGGTACGTGCATGGTCACGTGCGACAGGCTTCGCCTGGATGGAACCTGAGTTTGAGTCTTGTCTCTGTTAGGACCTAGCTGTTGAGAGATATGCAGAAATTCACTAACACATGAAGAAATTAAGGATTGAAAAGGTTGAATAACTGGCCCAAGATCTTATAACTCAGTAAACATTAAAACCCAGTGTTGTGGGATTATAGAATTTGGTGTTTGCCCACTGCCCCAAATACTCCTTGCATTCTTTAAGGTATTTTTTAAATCCTCACTCAAGGATATGTTTATTGATTTAGAGAGAGAGATGAGGAAGGGGTAAGAGAGAGAGAGAGAGAGAGAGAGAGAGAGAGAGAGAGAGAGAGAGAGATGTGAGAGAGAAACATCAATTGGTTGACTCTTTCGGGGAACCTGCAACCCAGGTATGTGCCCTGACTAGGAATCCAACCTGCAACCTTTTGGTGTAGGAGACGGCATTCCAGTGAACTGAGCCACCTGGCCATGGCTCTGTTAATTCTAACAAAGTGTTGTTTCCATTTTTTTCATCTTAGCTGGAGCCTGAATAAGAACGACAGGATCAAATCATACCCTATGGATCAGTACCCTGCACATCTTCCTGTTAATAATGTGACTTTAAATCACATGACCCACTGTTTTATCCCGGGTCAGCTCCTAATGTCATTTCCGTCATAAACAATGGTCCAAATGCTCAGGGTTTGGGAGGAAACACCTTTCCTGCATGGGTTGGTCATGTGATGATGAGCAATTAGGGTAACTGTGACTTCACTGCAATAGTGAGTTAGGCAAGGAGGAGGTCACACCTGGGGCATAGGGTGACCTGCTTAGCAAATGGCATTTCCCATAAGCTACTCCTCTGTAGAGAGTAGGGGGTTTTAAACAGTAAACCTAAACTATGTTACGGTGCTACTCGGTGGGGCAGGAAAAGAGAGGCAGCTCATTTAAGGTGCAAAGGGCATGAGTCTGGGAATCAGAAGATGTGGATTAGAATCCTGCCCCTGCCGGTCTTTGCCTGTGGAGCTTTGGGCAGAGCACCTCATCACTCTTAACTTCTAACTTCTCATCAGTAAAACATGGTGCTGATCCCTTTTATAGATCAACAGTGGAAAACATATGGAAGTGCTCATCTATAGGCGCCAAAAGCATTACTGTGTATAACAAAAATTTTTTAGAGTCTTAAATTTTTAATATTTGTTTCAGAAGTGGCTTGGTGCCGATAACATTTTGAATTACAGTCTCCCTTCAGATGCAATATTTGTAATATATTAAAGCAAGAAATGACATGGCAAGTTAAATTAAGATGTTTTCCTCATATTTGACATGTTTTTCTGGGGTTCTAAATGGTGAGTTCAGGTTTTTCAACAAAGAAAGGCAATGATATTCCTAACCTGCTTTTGTATGTCTTCACACAGCAAACAAAGACAGGCCTTTGATGAAACTTAGTGTTCTTAAGAAATCAGAGGATGCTTAAACTTTGTTTTCTTACTATTACTCGTACAACAATAACAACCCCTCACAAAGGGTGCAGGAGACTTTCAGGTCCACTATCTTGTTAGAACTGAGTCCTCAACCCTCCTGAGTGGTATGAAGATTAACATCTGGTGTTAACCTTCTTCATCTTGGCCTGATATTTGAGATATCCGCCTCTAACTAAGATGTACCCTTTCACAAATGCATTTTGAAATACAACTCTTGGCCAATTTTGTAGATACAATGGATCATATTTATTATCTTCATTGTAATTCTCTACTTCTTCTTGCTAATTTTCAACTCACCCTCCGCACACATATCTGTAAAGCTCACGCATCAGCCCAGAAGTCTAGTGCTTACGCTGCCTGGAGAGGGTGGTGTGTTTTACTGGAGAGCGAGCAAGTGCCCTTTCACCCTCTGCAACGCCACCGAACAACTGTCAAAATAACAGCGTCACTGGGCCTGCGAGACCCACAGTCAAGGCCTTGTTTTGTGAAAGGGGAAATATAACAAAAAGAAAATAAACTGCAGAGTTCGCCTGAGCCAAGCAGTGCTCCATCCTGTTTATTGTTTGCAGAGTGCTGCTATTATTTCAGCCATGTTGTCATTTTGACTGTGAGGCTGCAGGACTACCGTGGCCATCAAAACTCCTGCCATTACCGAGGGCCTTACCATTGTGCCCCATGTCCCAGAGATGGGCTTTCTGGCTCTCATTAGTGACATATATCCAGGGGATGAAAAAGAGCTTCCAAATTAGCTGTGTGTGTGTGTCTATGTGTGCATGTGTATGCACGTGTGTGTATGTGTGTGGTCGGTTACAGAGGAGGATGGACCATGACATTAGTTATTTATGGTTTCAGTCTGAAATTAGTTCCATGGTCTCAGTGTTGGAGGAGTATTTAAGTGCCACCAAGACCAATCAACAAATAAGCAAACAAAATATTACCAGAGACATTGAAATAAAGAACAAAGTGACAGTAACCAGAGGGGAGGGAACATGCCATCAAGGAACATGTATAAAGGACACATGGACAAAGCCAAGGGGGGTAGGTTCGAGGGTGGGAGGTAGGTATGGGTGGGGGGGGGGAATGGAGACAACTGTACTTGAAAAACAACAACAAAAATATATAAAAAAGAAACTAATACAATAATTAATAAATAATAATAAAAACATAAAAAATAAAATTAGTAGACACATACAAGCAAAATGGAAACAGCAACAACAACCATAATCTCACCACCTGGGAAGGTGTAGTTAGACTTTAGATGCGTAACTGCCCAGAGTCTTTTCTATGAAAGAGATTGTACTATGCTTGATTTTTTACTTATCAATATCTTGTGAACATTTTTCCATGTAAATATATAACTACATATGATTTTTATAGTGTTCTGTTGTGTGGGTTTACCATACTCTGTAATTAATCCTCTATTGCTGGATCTTAGGTTATTTCGCGGGGGCGGGTTTCACTATTGAACATGTTCGCACATACATTCTTTCACACCCAACTGATCTCTGAAAACCTCCAACACTGGGAAACAGCCCACTGCCACGGACCAACCACAGCAGCTCTCACTGGGGTATCGGTGCTAGAAATGGACCCTTTAACTGAATCTGCTCGATACAGCGTCTCTGTAGTGGAGTCTCTGTGAGAGTGTGTTCCCATGGCTCTCTGTCCTCTTAATATTGTCTAAAGTCACCACTACATGTTTCCAGTTATGACTTCCTTCATTTGAATGTGGTTGCTTAATCCTCCAAGGCTGCAGGATCATTTCTCATGTCAACAATGTCACACAGTGACAAAGGTCTTCCACCAGTCTCTGACTGACAGCGTGTCCACGGATAGGTAAAGGCTCCCAGGAGGTGGCAGGCTCAGTAGAGTCTCTGAATGCTTCTCTGAGACATTCTGTGCCTGGAAAGTCAGGGGACAAGGTCTGAAGTGACTGCTAGGAAGCATAAGGAGCCCCTGTGGCTGGGCTACCTGGCAGGGTACAGGTGTAGTATAGGTAAGATTCTGGACATCTGTTAGGAAGGCAGTCAGGACAGCGGACTGCTCTGTATTTTCTGCACCTAAGCTCCCCTTGGCCAACTGGCAGCTTGTAGGAGTAGGCTGAAGCAGATCGCTTCTCTGGGGCCAAGTGAGTGACCTTAGCTGATCCAGGTGGTGAGGCATGGAGAGGAGAGCAGGAACTTCATTCATCAGCATTTGGTCTAGGCAAGCCAAGGATAGGGACAATCCAGCTAAAGCCCTCCTGATTATCTGCTAATCTTCACCCTCGGTTTCCTCATCCATTTTCTTAAGGAGTCTTAAGATGTGGCAAAATGTGTAGTTTAATAACCAACATGTAAAAATACATCTGGAAAGTTTAGACCTATTTTTAGATACTTTTGCATTCCATGGTGGGTCAAACTGTTGTCAGAGCATGTGCGTAGACACGTGCGCACACACACAGGCATAAATAAACCATAGAAAGAGGCCATGGCGGGTAAACGAACCATGCATGTTGCAGATCTCACCCACTTTAAGGCTGTGGGGAGAGTTCCCTTTGATAAGCCTGCTTGATAGCTCTCGTTGGCTGACAGCAAAAGCAGCACGTAGCACATGTGAAAAATACACAGGGCACTGTTGGAGTTTGGCATGCATATTTAATTTATTTTTAGAAGCTATTTCAGAGACACAATTTTTTATTAAATTCTGCTATTTGGGAATCGAGTAAAATGGACTGTGTGTATTCTGTTAAAACCATCTCTCCACAACTAATTGGTCCTATTTCTCTCTTCTTGGCACTACTCAGAGTTTGTCTCTGTGATTGATTGTCAGAGATTAGAAATGGTTCCTGGGTTTTCTCTTGAACCATGGTAAGAGCTGCCTTTTAGTTTCAGTTGATATTGTATTTCAAGTGTCTTATGTACATGTCTAGTTCTCTACATCCTGGTTTTGAAAGGGCCAGTAGCTGATTAGCGCAGAGGGCACCGGCATTGTGAAGTGGTGAGTGTGGGGGCGGGAGGTGGTATAGAAAGGGAAATAAAGAAGGAAGGCAAATGACCAAAAGGAAATGTCCTGGACTGGACGCTCAGCTGTCATTTCATTTCATTTCTCCTGGAATGGTCCAAAGGACAAGAGGCAGTCAAGGCATCTGCCTTTTGGTGTCTTACCTGGGCAGCCCAGCCTCCCCCGTTACAAGAGGGTTTCACACGCAGGTGTGTTAGGAAGCCAATGAGCCAAACTCAACAGTGAGAATGGAAGGGTCTGGAGATATCTCTGGATCAAACCTTCGTTTTACAGATGATAATATGAAGCCCAGAGAGGGGATGGGCTGTGCCTGAGCCTGCGCAGTAACGTTAGAGCAGAACTGAGAGTAGAACTCAGCTCTCCTGCTTTTCAGGCTGACGTCCTTCCCCAGGTAAGATCTTCAGGAATGACGTCAAATGAAGCAGTTCAGATTAGTAGCTGCAGGTTGTGACTGGTGTCCTCCCAACATCATACTAGACAAGAAACTGCTTGGATAATTACACAGAAGATGTATGGCGCACTGGAATTCCATTTTTTCCCCTAGAAACCTGCACATTTATCTTTCTGGTTTTGCCATTTAAATTTATGGTTTGGTTATTGGTCTGGCAGGCATCAATATGTATGGTTGTTTTGCTGGGTTGTTAAATACCTCTCCCTGTACTCCCTCTTGAGGAGAACTTTCTACTGTTGCTCTGTAGAATGTTTTTGTAATTTGTTGTAAAAGACAGGTAAGTAAAATCTTAAAATGGCAGCAAATCTCCCTGCTCTCATCGTTTCCATAAGCCATGGTTTACCAGGGGCTTTTGATGCTGCTCCTTCTATGCTCTGGAAATTGGTCTGACAATCTCCATTTCAGGGCTGTGGAAACCGGGGCTTAGGAAGGGCATTCATGTGTTCTGAGCATTTGTGCAGATTCTCTGCAAGTCAAGGGTTAGAGAGAGGGTGATAGGACCAGGGTGCTCCACTCAGTCCCACCTCCTATGTTCCCATTTGAAGCCCCCATTTTAGGCCCATCCAAAATCACGACCAGTCCTTCCTCATCTCCTAATCATTTCACCTTCTGTGCACTCAACGTTAGTTGTCCAGATGGGCCTAGAGGGTGGCTCATCACCAGGCTTGATCACCTCATTTCACACCGTCATAATGTACATGAAAGTAACTAGGACCTTGGCATTCAGGGGTTTGGATCAGCTGTTTGAAGAGTTTATTTTCTTGGTTATTTTGTACTGTTGCCCTTAGTATTTGAATTGAATTTTTCCCATTTTATCATACTTTTACTATTCTGTCATTTGAAAATTGAAACCATGTTTGAATCCGTTTTCAAAACATGACATCTGAGGTTGGAAGACATGATTTTGTCTCCTGGTTCTTCCTCTCTCCAGATTTGTGACATTGGCTAAGTGTTGTCCCACTTTGGGCTTAATTTCTCTACCTGCAGTATTAGAGTGTGGGACTAGATGACCATTAAGGGCTCTTGCTAGTCTGCAATACTCTGTTTGCATTTGCATTTTTCTTTCTGTTTTTATCAACATTGACTTTTCTAAACTCAAGCGAATAACCAGGCCTTTGGGCCTAGGAAGTTTTAGCAGAATTTGACAATCTTGTTTTAGATTGAAGGCTATGGAAGCTAGGCAGGTCTGGCCAGGGTGGTCTCCATTTAGGAGAATCTCTGCGTGATGTCTGGGCTTTTCAGACACTGTCCAGGCAAAGTGCTCCAGCTCCTGGTCCCTGCAGGTGCCATGGGCTCCTGCACTGTGCAGGGTCACATTTTAACAAGCTGGGAATATGGATGCTTTTACTCTATCGCAAAACCCTTTCCAAACTGTAACTGGTAGACTTGCATACTTTTTACCTGATTGTTTCTTGAAAAAGCATGCCTCGTCGTTTCATAGATAATGAATTCTGTGAGCAAAACTTCATGTCCTCATTTTAATGAGGATGATGCTGAGGTCCAGAGAATGGGTGGACGAGAAGGCTGTGTTGGGCAGACTCCATCTCTCCCCATTTGAAACCTGCCATTTTTGGTTAAGTTTATGGAGTTAATGTAACATTGCCCCAAGGCTCTTTGAGCCACATAAGTGTCTTCCATTGTATTAGCGCCAGAGACAGAATTCAAATTAAATTCCTATTAATTTGAGAGGTGGCATTGTTCTCCTCAAATGGTTGTGCCTCATAGTAGGCTTCCTTTGGGGGAAGCCAGTTGACCTTGGGCGCCATGGGGTCACTTTGCCATTGTCCCATAGAATAATAGCCAAGCTATAGGATGGCCTTCAATGCTGTTGAAACATTAGTTATAACCTGTTTGCCTCAACCCTATTTAGGCCTTCTTAAAGGTTCTAAATCTTCCTAGTCTGTTCTTGATCTTCTGTGATTTATTCTAGTGTCCAGCTGACTCCTGGCTCTGTCTTCAGTAATTATCCCACCCTAACACCTGAGACTCAACCTGAGTGCTTCATATTTCCACTTTAGATGCTTATCTTTGATTAAGGATTTGGCCTGGGGTTCCCCTCATGTTCTTTAGCTTCTTTCCTAGAGAAAGTTACTCTTGCCAGCTGTGTAACTTGCCCTCTGGATCCAGATTGCTTGTCCTTCCATATCACCTGTTGGGGTGGACCAGGAGTAGGGGATTCAGGGCAGCTATCATAGATTCCCTGGGGTCCTCCTCCTTTCCAGGCCTTGGATAAACGGGGGAGATGGAGATAGACTAGAAGCTACAGTGTAGCAGGGAAGCACGCTGTCTAAATAAATGAAGGTGGTGATGCGTTGTGGGTGCTATGAGAGAAATCCACTTGGAGTGAGTGAGAGCACAGAGAAGCGATAAGATGGTTGTGCCAGGGCTGTGGGGATGGTTGGGGAAGGCTTCAGAGATAGGGTGCTGAGTCCTCGGGGACATCGCATGCAGAGAAAGAATGCCTCAGACAGAACGAAATTTCCTCCCTGAGGCCGGGGAGTAGATTCTCTGGGAAGAAGTCAATATTTGTTAATTAGGCTTTAGCAGACAGAGTGATGTGAGAAAAAGATTGGAGACTCTTGGATGGAAACCTTTGACATTTGGGACCCGGAGTGCCCCATGGCCAGCCAGCTGGCTGAGGGTCTAATTCGGCCTTCTTCAGGGAGGGGAGCTCCCAGCGGTGGCTGCAAGTGAAGTGCTAACTGCACAAGGCCAACAGAACAGACGCTTGTTTTATCTGGCTGCAGTGAGAGGGGAATGGCTCTTGATAGGACCTTTCTTGCATGTGGAGTCGCCTTTTAGACTTGGAAAAACCGTCTCAGAAACAAAATGCTAGGTGGAATGAGAAATCCAGAACACCAGCAGATAATAGTTTCCCGAAGACCATTCTTTTTCACGTGTGTTTTATGAGAAAGGTGTAGTCAGGTGTCCAGCCCAAGGCAGTGATGTGCATGAGATGGTGGGGGCTGCTTGGTGCTTATTATTTGGTTGCAGAGAAGAAACAGGTGCAGTTGGCAGGAGATGAGCAGAGAGGAGAGGATCAGGCCTGTGTGCTGACTGTCCCCCGCCTCCCCCCATGCAGAGGGTGTTGAACACCTGGCTCACTGAGAGGGGTGTTTCACAGGATACATTTTTCCACCGTGACATCGGCAGCCATGCCCAGTGAGTGTCCCTGCGGGAAATGGAGTGGTGAGAGGAATGGAAAAAAACAATGTTTTCCAGCAGGACCATGACCTTATGGAAACCCTGACACTGATTTGCAAATGCTTGTTTTCTCTGCTGCCTGGGACTTCTATTAACATGGCCTGTGCATGTAGAATTGATGAAATAAATCTATTTTCAGTTACTGTCCACATGGGTTAATCTCCAGGTTATAATGTTGAGTGGGGAAAAAAGGCCGGGAAAGAATGCAGACAGTATGATTTTATTTATATAACGCTAAAAATACATACAACTAAAAATGCGTGTGTACATGTGTGTAGTATAAAGATGCAAACATGTGTACAACTCTAAAATAAGCAAGGAAATGATAACACAAAGTTTGAAAAGGTGACTACTAATTGTGAGAGAGAGGGAATGTTCAGGATGTTTGGGAATTTCAAGGTAACAATGTTCTCTTTTAAAAAATGAGCAGTGAGAACAAAGGGGCTCATCGTATGTTACAAGTCTTATGAATATTACTTATATCTACCATATTCAGTAGTTAAACTGAATTCTTCCATGAGGGGCAGGATGTGTGTGGGGACAGAGCTAAGTGTGTGTCTGATGCCCGTATGTTTGAAGGAAGGACATTTGATTGGTTGGCAGCTTACCATGAGTCAGGAAGAACCTTACATTGGCAATGGGTTTGTATTGCGAATAAAAACCCAGGTGTGTAAAGTGACCCCAGGTGCCCCTGTTGAATCAGAAGCTAATTTCTCTTCCTCACATGGGAGATCAGAATGAAATGATTTAAGTTGGAAAACAAAACCAATATACAAAACTACACACACAGTTTCATTTTTATATTGTTAAAATCTTTATGTGCATAGGTTAAAAAAGGCTTGGGCCGTGTCTTTTAAAGTATTTAAAAGGGGTTATCTCTAATAATGTGTTTTCAGGAAAGAGGATACATTTTACATGCAGCTTTCCTGTTGGTGTATTTCATTCCTCCCCATTTCTGGGGTGGATGGTCGGTCCATCCTCTCTATTCTCCGCTGCCCTATGAGAGCACTGCGTTCTTCTCTTTGTGTTTTTATCATCTACGGAAGACTCTCCTTTCTGCTCTCCAAAACTGATGAAAATTTAATTAGGTCACTGGAGCATGTTGATGAATCCAGAGGCCAGGAGACTAGCCCAGGAATTAAGAAAGGAGGGTGAGCCCTGGCTGGTGTGGCTCAGTTGGTTAGAGCATCAT
Source organism: Desmodus rotundus (assembly GCF_022682495.2). Lineage (NCBI taxonomy): Eukaryota > Metazoa > Chordata > Mammalia > Chiroptera > Phyllostomidae > Desmodus > Desmodus rotundus. The sequence goes on from NC_071387.1 coordinate 21,568,963, forward strand.
TCTATGAACTGAAAGGTCGTGGGTTTGAGTGTGACTCCCAGTTAGAGCACATGCCTAGGTTTCTGGGTTTGGTCCCCAGTAGGCAACTGATCGATATTTCTTTCTCATATCCCTATTTTCCTCTCTCTCTCCCTTCCTTCCCCTCTCTCTAAAATTAGTAAGCATGTCCTTGGGTGAAAATAAAATTTAAAAAAAAAAAAAGGAGGGTGAAGGAGATGGGGAGGGGAGGGAAGGAAGGAGGATTGGGTGGAGGGAGAACTCAGTCTGGGATGCAGTCTCAGTGGAAGCCCCACCTCAGCAGGCCCTGCAGGGAGTTGTGAAGATGTGATAGTAACCTTCCAGAGTTATTCCAGGTTAGATCTTTAAACCCCATGTCAGTTAGACACGAACCTGCTCACCCCATTCAAGCCTTTTCTTTGGTGGTCCTACTTGGTGTTACAGTTCATCTCCTGCCACTCCCTGACAAATCTCACTAGCTCGTTCAAATGACTTCTGCCTCCTTGCTTTCTCCATGCACTTTTAGTCTTCTGTGCCTTTGCTTTATGCTACTCTCTGTGCTTGGGAGGTCTTTATCCTTGTAAAGTCTTTACTTATCTGTATAGGTACAGCGCATCTGTCCCTTACTGCTAATTCCTATTATAGCATTGACCACATTAAGTTTGTTTCCTTCTGTCTCCCTCTCAGGACGTAGAGGCCCCCTAGTAGGGCAGAGCCAATGTCTCACATAAGTCTTTGTTGCTCGGGGCCTTGCATGGAACTTGGTACAGAGAGCGAACTCAAGAAATATTGGCACAGGCGGTAAGCACAAGAAATGTTGGGTAGATGAAAGAGAGCACAACTGATATTGGAAAGTCCTTGCACTATTCATTTGCCATTTTGAACTAAGAATGTTTCTCATCCTTTCTCTACTTAGGAAAGTGCCCACCAGTAGCCGAGTGTCCTGCACATTCTAGCTGCCATCCATAACCCCTCCGTCTGTGGTCCCTACTTTGGTCAGCGGGTGCTGCCATGGTTCGGTTGGGCTTTTGGTGACTCCAGCTCCTGGGTTCTAGTGACATCACCTTCCCTTTATTTCTCCAGCCCTTGGGATGGTGCTGGCTTTCAACTGTTGCTAATCTCTGGTTTGACTTTGTATTCTGTACTTGACTTTTAGGTTCTTCTGAAACCTTTGTAACTAATTAATTTTACAGCTAGTTTCAGCTTTCTTCTCCTGACTGATCTAGTCCCTTACTTTATTTACATCTCAGTTTTTGCATTTTAAAAATGAAGTTGATTGAGATCATCAGTTTTCTGCTTGCTAAAATTCAGATGAAAGGGAAGATATTCTTTAGCATGCCATCAGCACTGGTCCCTTATTAAATTTCAAAGAGAGAGAGGGAGAGAACAGGAACTCCTAACACTTCCACTTAGTACCTTTTGTTCTTCCTAAGGCAATGTCCATTTGTTCATCCAGGGCTCATCAACAGGGGAGAGAAGTGAGTCCACCTGACGTCTGGCCTGGCTTGATGGTTGAATGTTGTCTATTATGTGCCAATGTCAAAGACACCAGCACTGATTATGTAGTGGCCAGAGGTCTGTGAGAAGCATCAGGAGCTGGCATGGCAGTGAGGAGAGAGGTATCTGGGATCAGTGTTCATCCCCTGTCAACTCTGAAGATACCCTGGGACCAGGACTATGGGTTTAGTATGGGGATGGAAATAAACCCAGAGAGGATGAGCTGCTTTTGTGCTGGGACCTGTTAGTTCATGGTCATCAAGCATGGGCTAACATTTTATCTACCCATCTTCTTACTCCCAAATCCAGCACTTTCTACCTTATCAGGCTTATATCACATAAAGCATTATTTTATGTGTAAAAGGAATGACAAAATGAATAATATCTATTTTCTCCTTTTAATCAAGTGGACAATATAGATACACACATGACCCTCATTCATAAACTTAATTTTAACCAGCTCAGTTCATAGTACATACTATATAATAAGTGCAAATAACAATTTGGGATACCATGAAGTAGAAAGTATTCTAAGAAGAGTATTTTGGAAAGAATTGATGGAGGGGTGATATTTTTTATTTTTTTATTTATTTTATTTTTTTAATTTATTTTTTATTGTTATTCAATTACAGTTGTATGCCTTTTCTCCCCTTCCCTCCCCCCACCCCAGCTGAACCCACCTCCCTCCCCCACCCCCACCATCCCCCCCGATTTTGTCCATGTGTCCTTTATAATAGTTCCTGCAATCCGGAGGGGTGATATTTTGAACTAAACCTTGAAAAGTGGTGGTCACATTTGAACCTGAGTAAAGCAACAGGGTGAGAAGGTGCAAGGCCTGTGGGAAATAACTGAAATGATGCTCATGGATAGGAATAGATGGGAAGAAGGTAGAGGTCAAGTTCTGAATCAATAAGGGTTGAGGAGTTTAGAATCTATTCTTATGCAACTAGGAAGCAGTGAAGGTCTTTGAGGAGAGATGCGGCAAAATGAGATCTATGTTGTAGAAAGATTGTCCTGTGTTGCAGAGGCCAGGTAGCAGGCAAGGAGAAGGAATGAAAGGAGCCCAGTTAGGAGGCTATCGCAGTAGCCTCCACCCTCAGACCACCCTCAGAAACCAAGGCCTCCTTTGGGCAATTAAGGCAAAACAGCCCTGGCCAGTGTAGCTCAGTGGATTGAGCACCGGCCTGTGAAGCAAAAGGTCCCTGGTTGGATTTCCAGTCAGTGCACATGCCTGGGTTGTGGGCCAGGTCCCCAGAAAGGGGCGTGTGAGAGGCAACCACACCCTGATGTTTCTCTCCCTCTCTTTCTTCCTCCCTTCCTCTCTCTAAAAATAAATAAATAAAATCTTTAAAAAAAGAAAGACAAAACAGAAACTGGTTGACCTCACATCATCTTAGGAATATTTATAGACTTCAAGAAGATGAGGAAGACTGGCCAATATCTGGGTTTGCACTTGATAGAGCTCATGGAGTAGGCAGTAGGGAGGGGTCAAGGAAGTGAGGTGCTTGTGAGAGTTCAGCTAAAACCATTGACCAGGAAGCCCAGTAAAAACAAGAAAGGGGGTTAGCTAGAGGGCCCCATGGAAGAAGTGGCTGTCTGAATGCAGGAAGCGCTCAGCTGTAGTATCGGCGCGGGCACAAGGATTTCATGGGTGCCCAGTGGTCACTTCTTAAACTGAATGTCATGCGTCAGTAAGGGGAATTTTGTTTCTCCAAGCAGACGTGGAGGCACAGGGTAGTAGGGACAACGTAAGGTCTAGAATAAGGGATCGTAGATTGAGTTGTAGCTCTGCACTTACTAAACCTGAAACCTCTGAAGCAGCTCTTAACCACTCTGTGCCTCCTTCTGCTACTTCCAGAAACGCAGCCGTGGTCAGTAGTTAACAGGGAGAGCTGTGGAGTCGGTGCAACCTTGTGTAGGGCCTGGTGCAAGTGACTTAACTTCTCAGTGTCTCAATTTCACCTCTGATGAAGCAGAGATGCTGGCATTGCCTCCCACTTGGACTTGTGAGAATTAAACGGATAATGCAAGCTAGCTTTTAGTACAATGTGTGGAACACAGTAACTAGTTAATAATGTAATGTAATTAACATTTTATATTACTCGTGCATAGCTGTAATTATTATTAACAACTGTAAAATGGGGATGAAAGTCTGTAACTCTGACTATGTCTGTGAGGATCAAATGAGCACAGAAAGTTGCTTTTAAAACTGTAAAACACTATACAGATGTAAGATATTAATTATGATGATAACCATGACCCATTGGTAGAGCCATGGTCTCCAGGTGCACACACAAAGCCAGCGTTGTGTGGTTGCTTAGGGAGCATCTTATTTCTCCTGTTTGGTTGGCCTGATCTTTCTGCCCTGGCTTTTCTCACTGCCTAGAATCAGCTGATACCTGCTCATCCACTTGTTTGCCCTGACTTGGGTGTTTGGTCTGTTCTTACTGCAACTGATAACAAGTATGCTGTTGCAATAAACACATAACGGGTGAAGCCAATATCCACTCTGAAGGCAGTCTTGGGTGACCACTAAAGCCATCACTGTCTGGGCCTGTATAATGGAGAACACAAAGCCCAGTTGCATTTTGAGCCTGAGACCACAAAGAACCTTGTCCAAGGTCATGTAGGTGGGAGGTAGAGGAGTCTTATTTGGATCCCTGTCCTGTTCTGTCTGATTCTAAAGCTTGTGTTCTTTTTGCTTTGTGTTCTTTGTGACTCTCTTCCATTGCCTCTTTCAGGGGTGACAGAAAGGGGTTGAAAATGGGAGTGAGAAGACATGAATTTCAAAAGTCATTCACGCTATGGTGGGGAGAATGGATAGAGAGATCTGGGTGTGGAGTCTTATTAGGCTACTACAGAAGTGGTCCAGGAAATGATGGCGGTGGTGTTGACCTGAGCGGTGGCAATGAAGATGGAAAGAAGGAAAAGAGAATATATGGTGGAAGTAAATTTGATGGGACTTGGCACTGATTTGATGTGGGAAGGATGGTGTAGTGCAGGGGTGTCAAACTCATTTTCACCAGGGGCCACATCAGCATCGTGGTTGCCTTCAAAGGGCCAAATGTAATTTTAGGACTGTATAAATGTAACTACTCTGTAATAGTTAAGCGAGAGCTCAGTGCTGCTGCCAGGTAGAAACAAGGTGCTGGACCGGATAAAACATGGTGGAGGGCCGGATTTGGCCCGTGGGCCTTGTGTTTGCCACCTCTAGAGTAGTGGGTTGAATTATGGCTTCTAAGACATGTCCATTTGAAACCTCAGAATGAGACCTTGTCTGGCTTATGTAATTAAGATAAGGATTTTGAGATGTGATCATTTTGGGTTAGAGTAGGCCCTAAATTCAAAGATGAATGCTCTTACAAGAGACCAAAAAAAAAAAGACAGAGGCCCAGAGGGGAAGGTCGTGTGAAGACAAAGGCAGAGATGGGCATTGCTTGCCTTGCAGATGCAGTACTCCAGGCTCCTCCAGAGCCGTCTGAAGGAATCCACCCTTCTGATACCCAGTTTTGGACTTCTGGCCTCTAGATCTCTGTTGTTTTAAGCCACCAAGTTTGTGGTAAATTTGTTACGGCAGCCCCAGGAAACTACTACAGAGGGGAAGGGGGAAATCGAGAATCCTTCCTAAAGTTTTTTAGTTTTAGGTGCCTAGTGGATGATGATACCATTTACTGAGGTTGGGGAGGACCGAGAGGAGAGCAAGATTTTCTACAGTTGGTGCTGTCTCCTGGAAATGGCAAGGTGGAAGGAGTTCCACATGAAGTAGAATTCAGGTTCAGCTTGTGGACCCAGGAAGAGGAGAGGGGCTGGCAGAGGTGGCCCCAGGTCTAGGGGGAAAGTCACAGGGAGGGAGGGCCAAGACCATGGCTCGAGTAAAAGACTGACAGGGGAACTAGAGGTGCCTCACCTTAATCTCCCTGCCCTTACTTGGTGCATGAACTTGAACCTTTTACGTAATTTCTTTTAGTCTCATTTGCTTCATTTAAACACAGAACTTTAAAAAATGTGACACTTTTATTTCAGAGTCAAGAAGATAGGCTTTATTTTATCATTTTCCTAAGATGTTTTTCTCAAGATTAACATTTCCTCCTTTTACTCCAACTCTCCATATCAAGAGAATTAGTTGCAATGTACTAGTGTGGTTAAGGGACATAATTCTTTAGCAGCAGAAGTAACTTCTGTTACCTTGTAATATTTGGGGCCTGAAATATTACAGGTTTGAACATGTGGCTAGCTGTGGTTTGAACATGTGACCAGACACCGAGTGCCTTAAATGTCATTTCAATTTTTTTTCCCAAGAGTTTTCCAATTTTCCGTTTAAGAAATTACTCCCACTCCTAACCCCCAACGCCTGGTCTAGGAGGGACTACTTTACCCTAACGTGTTATTTATAAGCATGTCAAAGTATGTTGCAAAAGAATTTTCAAATTGCAGAATCTAGGAAACTCTTTTCAGATCATTAAGGCATTTGCCTCTTGCTCTCTCCATGTAAGATCACAGCTGCCATGACAAAATCAAAGGAATTGTTCAACCTTCCCGTGTCAGTTGCCTATAAATTTTCAAGATTCAGTCAGCAATCCCTGAATGTGCTGACAGGTTCTTTAGGTTTTGGTTTCTGTGGTTAGAAAACATCTAGGAAGCCGTAAATAATCTCCTTCCTGCCTTGGCACAAGCTGATTTCTCTGCCTGAGCCACCTCCACCCCATTGTTACCTCCATCCTGGCCAACGCTTATCCTTCAGAACACTGCGTAATGGCCCCATTTCCAGGCGAATTCCTCATTTCATTCATGAGGAGGTAGAGATGTTTGGAGAACTCTAGGCATTCTCCACCCCTACCCCACTCCAGCCAGCTGTGACCCCACCCTCCTCTGACCTCATTCCCATAGTGATTCTGTACCACTCTCAGCTGGCTGGACACTCTGCCTTCAGTGCTCTGGTTTCCCTTGTCTAGTTTCTTTCTTTCTTTCTCAGCATCTTGATTTACACTCTGTTCACCTCTGCATCCCCCTCAGCAGAGCCTCACACAATGAAGACTGGAAGTGGTCCATGTGATGGGTGGGGGGGGGGGGCATGCTTGCAGGCATGCAGGCATGCTGACCACACAAGCCGCCATTGAATTTCAAAGTGGCTTTTTCTTTTCCCACATACTTGCCTCAGTGGTATGCAGTAGGTGCTGCATAGATGGAACATTCTGGAACATGGGTCTTGTTCTTCACCTTATTTCTTGAACTACCAATATATCGCCTTTTTCTTACTTCTCAATTCTCCCTTGAATTGTCTTGCTGCTGTCTCCCACTAAAACTTCCCCCAATCTTGTAGCTGGCTTCCCTGGGTGATGATTCAGCTTGGGTCTTGACCCTGTATTCTCCCAACAATGGCTTTTGTGCCAAGAAAATATACATTTGGATTATCTTGGATAAAACTCTTCTGAGCTCAGTCCATTCTCTGAATTTTCCTTCCTATATTCTTGTATTGGGCCTAGCTTGTCTTTATTAATGGGGCATCTGTCACCTTTTTGACAGCAACTCAGGGAAAGCTGAACTCCAGAGATATTACATTCTCTCTAGAGAGATAAAGGTTTTGAGAAGGATTTGTGGCAGCTCCAGTTTATTTACTCATCAGGTTCCGTGGGACCCTTGCTTTAGAGTATAGAAAAGCTGCCTGTGCTCTGCACTCATTTCCTGAACAGCTGTAGTTTGGGGAGCCCCAGATCCATGTGGGGCCCCATTGTATGAGGGCATGACTAAGGAGAAGCATAGCTATAAAGGTATAAAACAGTGTTTTCAAAGTCAAGCAGGAAAATCAGGTAAATCACTTCCCAAATCTATTTATATAGTCACAGCTACGTCACATCGATAATTTTATTGATCATGTAATTTAAAAGACATCATTATAACAACCTAGATTACTGAATGTCAGAGTTCCTAGGCCCTTAGGGACCACCTAGTCTGGTATTTTCTGAAGTGGGATATTGTACCCCTGATGACATCTGGGGTCATTTTAGTGAGGTATTTGGCTATAATGCTAAGTACTATTAACTCACATAATGAGAAGCATTGTCTTTTTTAATTCTCCAGCCTTCTGATGACCTGCAGTTTGGAGCCAGAATGTTCTTATCACCTCTCCATTACTAACTAATCATCTTTATTCATTCATTTCCTTATAAAGAAAGAAAAAGAAAACCCCAGGCTCAAATCCTTCTATGGGCAACCCTCTCGCTGAGATGAATTCCGTAATGCCTCTGTTGTCACTGCGTTTATTTTTCAGGGGCTACATCCGCGTGTGGCAAGGGATTTTCACTTTCTGTTGAAGGTGGTGATATAATGTTTCCACCTACAAACACTGATAGAAGTAAAAATATATGTTAATTAACAGGAAAATAGCACTTATTGAAACCCGCAGAGCCTCGGGTGCTGGAAAAATCAGTGGTGAAAAATGGAGACACAGTCCCCATTTAAAACAATTCCGTCAATTCGGTGAGCCTCACAGTTTTCATTTCTCGCCTTTGTCCCTCTCAATGGAAGCTTCTGGGAGTCATTGCTAATATGCGACTTAATTCTTCCTTGTGGCAATGAACTCCTCAAGCATACATGGCACAGTGAGAAGCCAGGCGAGGCTGAGGCGTGTCAAGGCAGTTCAGATTGAGGCCACTGCTGTGGGCAAGAGGCCTCACACATGCCTCTCTCCATCTTGTAGGATGACTTAACTCCTGGCTGATCCAGGAAAGAATTAGTCCCCCAAATGCTTCCATGGCTTCTGTCAGAAGACGGCTAGATGCTTCTCTTGAAAGCTTCTCAGGACGTCATGTAATTCCCTCCCCCCAGCGGAAGGTAGACGGTTGCCACACCTGAGAAGTGATTGGTGATGTTGTCTTCAGGAGCCACTTCCCCTCAATTGTCATCTCAGCTTTCACTTTCTAAATCCAGTGGGGGGAAAGGTACTAGGGTCTGGCGAACATCTGGGTAGCATATTGGTCAAAGGGATCTGTTTCTCTTTTCCTCTTACAGCAAGGAAACTATCCTCCATTCCCAGGAAAATGATTAATGATAGCACACAGAAGCCAAGAGCATAGAAGCTTTTACTTTACCTTCTTTCTTCTTTTTTCCCCTCCTACCTGTGGACAGATAGTCTTTTCCTGTGTATTTTGGCTCAGGACACTCAAAATTCCACGAATCTCCTCAACCCTGTTTCTTGAAGGGCTTGTGAATTTTGCTGATTGACTTGCTTTTTGTTACACTTGAGCGATTATTTGTTGTAGATGATACAGAAGTTTCTAAAGCATAAAAGCCTACCTTTGCCACTGCAGTTTCTCTCTATTTCTGTCAACTGGAGGCAAACCACAGCCCAGACAGACAGGAAAGCATGTTCACAAGTATGTGGTGACCTGAAAGAATCGGCTGACTCATATGTGAGGTCTTGGTCACCTCCCGTGGCCACCTGACTTTGGACATCATGGAGAGAACAGAGACCTGGCCCCAAGTCCCCAGCTCACCCCTTCCTGCAGTGGCTTGTGGCCTCGCAGCTCTCTCTTGTTCAAGAGCTGGAAAGCACAGTGTGAGTCTATGCAGTGTAGGAAGTGGGGGTCTTGGTGCTTTCCCAATCCAGCATCGTCTCTCTGCTGCAAGACACTGCCCCTACAATCCTTACTTCCACCTGCATTTTTTCCTGCTTTGTCATTCTCCTTTCAACCTCTGAGTTTCTCCATAATTCTTCCTGTTTCCCACTCCTGAGCTATGGGGAGCAGGACCAATAAAATGGCATTGGTCTGGTCAAGATAGCATAAAGTATATAAAACAAAATGGAGTCACTGATGTCAACCAACATGGTTACCAGTCAGCCCTGACACTTTGGTTCAAGGAGGAAGCTATGTAAGTCACGTTAGACACATCTGACAAGGAGATACACCTAAGATATCTACACATGTGATCAGAACAGCCATGTCTGCAGAGTGGGACCACCTAGAGATTGGCTCCTGGGGAAATCCCCACTTGCCATCGGTGATGCCAAGACACTTATCAAGAGACCCAGAAGGGTGGAGTACACCACTTTCAAGGTATGACTGAGGCAGGTCCCAGACTGCTGCTGAGACAGCTGAGCTCCACACACCAAGATGCTGCTCCACACCATGCTGTTCCCTCTTGCCATTGGCCACCGGAAGCTCTGCCCTGCTAGATGAGCAGTTCGCCTGCCCTGTTGCCCACCTGGCTCTGGAGATCCTTCCTTGCAAGATGCTGACTCTCTTGCCCACCATGCTGTCTCTTGGACCTACAGACTGAGACCCCGGACTCGGGTTTGTTATCCCCCAATTATCTCATGTGACATTATTACTGATTGTGTCTGAGTGATTAATATTGTTATTAGGTTAGTATAGAGTTGGATTAAATCTGCATTAATAAAAGGTGAGTGAACCTGCCTTAATAAAGTCCAAGTGAATAGCTTAGTCACCTTGTTGGCTCCCTGTTAATTCTCAGTGCTGGTGTCCCCTGTAGGACTGGGAGTCATACAGGTGCCTCAGCACTTTCGTTTCTTAAGGCCTGGGTCAGATGATCTGAACCAAAGGCTGGCTTATAGGGACAACTATATCGTGAATACAAGCTCTCAACATGAGCACGCAGGGCAGCTTCTATGTCGTGATCTGGGTCTAGAGGGCCTCTGTCCTTCTGTCCTTACGCCCCCACACACTGTTAACTCTTTGTGTTGCTCCTCCCCCTTCTCCCCTCACACCCAGAGGCCCAGAAGGCCTGCAGCGAGGCCTCACACCGCAGCAGAACCTGAGCCAGACCTTTACCTCAGAGAAGTGGCTCCCCTGCTTCAGCCAGCTTCCACGCTCGCCCTGGATCTGTGAGGAATTGGTCTTGTTTGTGGCCTATTTGTCCTTCTCACAGGCCTTGACATTAAGATTAGGTAAAAGTAGGAGAACACAGAGCCTAGCATCTTCTGGAATCAGTCCATCTTTGTGTCTCCCTCTTTATCCTGTGGGTTTTGTTTGTGGCTGGACCCATTGCCTGTTTTTACTCATTCTAGGCCCAACTCACATAGCCTGTGCTCCCACACCTAATGCCCTATCTCCTGGCTCAGTTAGTTCTCACCTTCTTTATCCTCTTAATAATAAGTGTCTCCGAGTCCCTTAAAGGCAGAGTGGATGCCCAATTCATCTCTGTTTTCTCCCTCAACACAGTACAGTGCCCAGCACATAGAAAACACTGCTCTTGCTGACTGAAGATGGAAAGAGGTGGTTGGGACATGATTCCACGCATGATGTGGGGATGCAGTGGAGTCTATATGACCCTAAATACCCTGAGAACACCTGGAATGGACGCAGAAGCAAGTGAGGGGGAGGCACAAAACATCAGTCTTCATTCAGAATCTCTGCAGTCAGCCAGTCCTGAGTGAATGCCTCTTCCATGCCAGGTGCTGGGCTGAGGAGGGAGAGAGACAAGAGCCTTGGGACTTTGGAGCTAACTGTCTAGAGGGATGTATGCATGTATGACTTATACAAGAAAATTTAATGTAAAAATTAGTGCCATTTCTGAATACTGATGAGTTAGCAGATATAAAAAAGTTATATACTTGTAGGAATGACAGAAATGATAAAATTTAGGAAAAATTTTACAAGGGAGTTACATAATGTATATAAGAAAACAATTTAGTTTTATTTGTATTTAAGAAACAAATTGTGCCCAGTCCCCTCAAGACCTTGTAACCCAGGAGAGACCTGACTGAGTCTGCTAACGAGCAGTCATTACTGTATTGTTGCAGCATGCCTCTCCGTCGGTAATGCCCGACGGTTGCACTCCGTCTCTGCATTGTTTATGCAAGGTCTATCTGGAAAAAGTCCAGCCATTGTTAACATAATGAGAACAGTTTGCGCAGTATTGATGTAACCTGGCAGCTGAGGAGAGCGGACTGGAATGCACATGCGTGAACAATGACGGCTTCACTATTCTAGTCAGTGGGGGCGGTAGATGCTGTCGAGTGAGCACGTGTAGTACGTGGCCTTCGCATTCAAAATGACCGAGCGAGTAGAGCAATGAATCTGCATCAAGTTTTGTATTAAGCTTGAATATTTCTCCATGTAAACTCTTCAGATAATTCTGAAGGCTTTCCGGGATGATGCAATGAGTGCAGCACAAATCAAAGTGTGGCCCAGATGCTTCAAAGATGGTCAAAACTCTGTTGAAAGTGATCCACATTCTGGAAGGCCTGCAACGAGCGGAACACCTGAGAACGCTGAACGCGTATGGACTGCAATCAACAAAGATCGGTGACTGACAGTGCGAGAACAGGAAGCTGATCTGGGGATGCCAGAAGCTACTGCGTCTGAAATTTCAATGCAGGATCTTGGCAGGAAACGTGTTGTGGCAAAATTCGTTCCACAGCGTCTGTTACCAGGGCAGAAGGACCGTTGTGCTGCAGTTGCTAATGATGCGGGGAGAACTGTGTCAGGTCCCAAGGTGCCTACTTTGAAGGGGACTGAGCACATTGTCCTGTGCACAATGTTTCTTGTACCTTGTATTGTCTTCCATAAATGTCTGTATTTTTTGTATTATATGGCTTGTATTACTTACATAATTGATGAAAGCCATATACTAAAAAAGAATATTTTAGTCAAGAACATAAAATATCTGTAAGAGAACTTATTAGTAAGGTCAGTAAGCACATTAATAAAGTTTGTTTATGCTCATCAAGTTAACCACTTAATAATATTGGCAGTGTTTATTGTAGAGCAGAGGACATCCAATGATTAGATCCAAGCATATGCCGAGTCATTAGTTCTTTTCAGAGACGTAGAAATGGATTTTAAACTAGAAAGGACGTGACTGTCTCTTAGGTGGGAATGACCAAAAAGAAAAAAGCCATTTCAATGACTCTGTATAAAGTGTGCCCCTTTTTATTTTATAAAAGAGGTTATAGAAAATGATGCAATATATTTTATATTCTGATGTTAATGGTGTTTATATAAGGTATATTTTATTTTTTTAAACTCTTTAAAATAAAAATTGTATGTATTTAAGGGGTACAACGAGATGACTTGCTATGCTATCTAGTGAAACGGTTACTGCAGTCAGTCTAACTAATGTATCTTCTCCTCACCCAGTGAACGCCTGTGGTGTGTTCGACGAGAGCGCCGGACATCTACTCTCATGGCAAATTTCCAGCATTCAATACAGTGTTCTGAACAAGGCAGATTTTCTAGCTTACTTTTCAGTATACAGCTATATAATTAAGTAGAGCATTATTAAAATAGAACTGATGAGAGTGTACAAATTTACTACCGATGAAATGCTAGATAGCTAAAAATCAGAAATAACACCACTTGGTTTTAGATCTTAAAATCAATAGATCCCAAAGGTCGTGTCTTTTCCCATTAGCCAGTCTGCAGGCTATTTCTCATTTGCCAACTGTCCATTACAACATTCCAGCCTGCAGACCGCAAAGCGGCGTGGAGTTGCCAGCAATGGCAACCAGGCGTCTTAGCAGTGTCTGCCTGAGCACACCCCGTCCCTGAAATCTGCACGCTTGGTATCAATCTGTTTTGAAGGAAGTGTTTAAGCCTGTAGAATGTCCTGGTGAGTCTGAATTTTTTTCAGAAAGGTCTAGTGTTTTCCAAACTATTTTACACATGACCTATGGAGTAGAGCTTTTAACACAGGTCATCCATTCTTCTGGACGTTGGAGAAAACCGAAAGCCACTTTTCAAGGGGCGTTCTGCCCAGGTCCCTAGGCAGGTGGCTCTCAGAGAGGTGGGCTGCGTGTGCCTGCGTGTGTGGCAGATGGCACGTTTCCTGGTTCGGTTTTCAGCACATTAGTACATCATACAATTAGTTTAGTGCACTGCTTTCCGGTAGAAATATAATACGAGTCACATACATGATTAAAAAATATCTATTTGCCACATTAAAAAAAGTTGAAGTTAATTTTCATAATACATGTTATATAATCCATGGTATTAAAAATATTGTTGTGACATGCAATGGACATGGAATGATTAATGAGATATTGTACATTCATTTTTTTGCCCCAAGGTTTCAAAATCTGGTGCTTGTTTTACACTTCCGGCACACCTCGGGTTAGACTAGCCACCTTCAAGTTCTCCGTAGCCACGTCTGGCTAGTCGCTACCGTAATAAACGGCCAAGTTCAGTGTCTTCAAGTTTATACATTGAAATAGAGTAGAATGTAAAATTTTAGAAGGCATTGGTCATGGTGAGATAAAGAAATTTTCAGGGGATGTCAAATATGCTTCTGAGTCATGGTCATGGTTAAAAATGTTTGAAGGCTGGTGTGTTAGAGAACATTGACCCTTTCCCCATCTTAGGCGTCTGTGGGGATGTACTGAAAACAGCTGCCTCCTTGGCAATTTGAGAGCAATCCACAGGGCACTCGCCAGGCTCGCCACGTCTTGATGTCGAGTCGAGCCTTAGATAGCCGTCAAGTTAAGACTTGGAAGGATTACATGAGGGACATGCTCCTCAACAGTCTGCATGTGTGCTAGAACTTTTCTGGACTAAGCCAGACCAGCAGAGAGATGGGGCCTTCAACCCTAATCAGGCTGTTTTCTTCTATAATTTGATTTTGGTGTGACATCCTCATAACAGGGTTGGAAGCTGCTTTAAGGAATAGTGTTCACAGCAGGTATGTGGGTGCTCTCATGCGTTGCTGGGGAATGTGTGTTGGTCCAGCATTTCTGGTGGGCAATTCAATGATACAGAGCAAAGAATTTAAAAATGGGTGTGCTCTTGCACCCAGCAGCTCCAGAAGCTTATTCTTCCACTTCAGGAGATAAGCGGAAGTGATAAATGTTGTGCATAAAAATTCAGCTATACTGGTATGTTGGATTGGATCCTAGAACTGAAAAAGTTCATTGGTGGAAAAACTAATGAAACCTGAATAAAGTTTGGAGTTCAGTTAATAATAATGTGCCAAATTTGGTACTTAGTTGTGGCAAATATACTGTGGTAATATAAGATGCTACCATTAAGGGAAACTGGTCATGGGGTGTATGGGGACTCTCTGTACTGTCTTTGCAGTTTTTCTGTAACCCTAAAATTATTCTGAATTAAAGAGTTTATGAAAAAATTTAATTAAAATTTAATTCATATAAAAACGAAGGATTTTCATTGCAGTACTACTTATAAAAGCAAAAAGTTGGAGACAGCCACTGAGGACTGCTTACGTAATTTTGACGCCTCATGGAATGAAGCACCAGGCAGTCATTTTAAGGATGTTTTAGAGTTGTGTTTGTGAGCAACTAAAGAGGCTCACACTATATTACATGGAAAACAACATCCAAAATATTATTTTTTACTTTTTAAAGGAAAAATGAAGCCATGTATTTAAAAATGTGTATCCGATAGTGTACTATACATAACTTAGAATGAAAGTTACAACTATCTCCCTAGGCTCCCCCCGTGTGCCTTCTAGTCGCTACCCTCCCTAAGAGGAACCACTAGTCCAATTTCTTTAAAAATTTTTACATTTAGTTTTCATTATATTTTTTCCCTATTGTCCCCCTTACACTCCCTCCTTACACTCCCTCGCCCTGCTGCAGTGCCCACACTGTTGTCCACGTCCATGAGTCCTTTGTGCTTTTTCCTATTTGCTCGATACCGCACCCCCACCCCCCACTGCTCTCTGTCTATGAGTCTGTCTCTATTTTGCTTGTTAGTTCAAATTGTTCACTAGATTCCACGCATGAATGAAGTCATATGGCATTTGTCTTTCTCTGACTGGCCTATTTCACTTAGTATGTAGTATGTGTGTGTGTGTGTACTCTTTTGAGTCTGGGTTCTTTTGCTTCTCAAAATATTTTTATCAAGAATAGTGCATGAAAGAGAATTGGCGGAGTGTTCACCGAAGTATCAAGACTATATCTAAGTCAATGAGATTAGATTCATATATATTTGTGTATATGGATATGTGTTTTCTCCTTTTTCTATGTGGTGTTTATATTGGTTTTCCAATAAGACTTTTTAAAAGCTTTGTATTTTCATTTGCAAATGCAGAATGGTGAGTCAGAATGCCCTGACGTGGGGTGACAGTGATAAGTGTGCTCTTACCACAGACCTGGACACAAGGGATTCAAACTGCCCTCCGAGAATTTGGCTCAGAGATGAACATTGCGACTATTAGTGTTGAGTTGGGTGGTGTCTCTTTGAAGAATCAGAATGACTCATAGGTCAGAATCAGTCCTGGCTATAACCAAACTTGACATTCAGAAATGCACTTCAGAGTGTCAGAAGGGAGTGTGTGAAGAATGGATGTGCCTAAAGGAAAGTCACAGAGGCAGTGGGTGCCCACTCAGCAGGCGTGGGATGGCGTGGCCTGTCGGACTGGCCGGCTTCTCCTGCTCCCTGATATGTCTGCCCCATGGTGAATTGGAAGCATCATCATGCTATCCTGGCCCGATATCATTAAGCATTTAGATCTCCCAGGTAATTCCCTGACTCTAATTAGGGTCAGGCCCACAAAAGAGCCTGCTGGCCACTTGGCTGGCCGGGCAGCCTGTCCACAGCCAGTCAGGCTGACGTAAGCGCCCATCCACTTGACAGTGAGTTTCCTCCTTGTGAATGAGCAGATCTGTCAGCTAACTTGGTGAATGTGTCTGTGAGCGTTGTCAGAGTGAGGCAGTGCTCTGGGTCCAGTCAAATCTGTGGCGTTGACAGGAGGAATTTATGAGCCCTAGAGGAGAGGGGCCAGGCAGCGGACCCTTCACACTGACCAAGATGACTGCCCCCTTTGGGCCTTGTTGGACATCTCTGAGCCTCTTCTCTTCAGTGCCACAAGTCACGTTTCTCCTGGCATGTGGCAGCTCATTTGCTTCTTTTGCATGTCTGGCCCATCCATTGTGCATTGAGAAGACCTGTCTCATCCCCATGGTTAGGACAGCAGAGTGCAGTGAGGATGCTGTAGGAACCTGGCCAAAGAATTCAGAGAGACATGGATATCTGAAAAACTTCCCCCGAGGGTTGAGTAATTCCAGATATGAACCCGAACTTGGTGGAGGTCACGCACCTCACTGTCCATCATGGTGCTGTTGTGTGAGAGAAGCATTCACCTTAGAGTCAGCAGGTTTTCTGTAGTTTTGACCTAGTTATCTGGGTGTCTTTTCCACAAGCCAATGTTTTGGGTCCTTGACCATAAAATTAAGGATAACAGTTCCTCCCACACAGCATTGCTATAAGTTTAGTTGCCATGATGGATGAGAAAGTATGCTATGAACTAGAAAGAACCTTACAAAGTAATGTTATTTCTTTATTCATGAGCCATAATTGGAATTTGTGTGTGTGAGCGACTTTTGAAAGGCAAACGAATTAAACTCTTTTATGTCCCTGAAAATGGAGAGCTGATTTAATGTATCATGTAATGTATGGAAATTCATCAGTTACTAAAGCAACGGCCAGCAATGCCGCAGCATCCTCACAACATTGTCATTAAATACTTACACCAAAAACCCAATTATTAGATTTTGTTCTGAATGATAGCTTTGCATCCAATTAGATTTGTATTTACTGTTTTTAAGGTACAATTTCATAAAGAAGATTCTTTTGCTGCCAAAATTCCAAAGCCCTGGCCAAAGCCTCTCCAAACCAGAAGCCCCTGGAATTCTTATGGGTAGTTTTCTGTGCACTTATGAGCACACCACGTTGATTCCCTTGTCTGTGTCCTACTTCTTAGAAGATTAAATTCTCTTGTGACCTTTGCACGGCCACACGTAGTAAAGTAGGAGACACACCCCTAGAACTGTAGGCAGAAGACCCTCACCGTGTGGCTTCTGATGCGTCACCTCTGTACTTCTCAGATTCCTCTAGTGCAACGTAGGAAAGACTTACTTTGCGGATATGGTTTCAGTGGAACGCTGGAGAGGAAATTGCCTTGTAAACGCTTTAAAGTCCTTATTTTGTGTGTTCCATACAAGGGTAACACTGAACATTTTGAACTTATTTCTAAGACTGAGATGTAGCATAGGGTAGGCTGACTTCCTAAACCAGACCACCTGGTGTTTGGATGTGGTCCTGCCAGGCCTTTGGGACTTGGCCTTCTCCCTTGATAGAACATTCCCTAATGATGTAAGTCACTACTGCTATTCTGGAAGAGCTCTACTTTAAACATTCTTTATATAAATAGAAATTTGCCTCTCTATTTTCCATTGTTCTTAGCTCTTCTTACTGCAGTGACAATAGAAAAATATCTGCACCCTTTTTGCTGTGATACAACTCCAGATTTTGAAGACAACTATGTATCATGTTCCTCCTACTGTATTTCTTATTCCCCCCACACCGCAATTACCTTAATTGTTCTCACCTGAAATGTTTTCCAAACGCTTCAGCATCTTGGCTGAGCTTCTTCAAATATATGGCAATTGCTCAATATCCCCCTTAATATCTGTCACCTGAATTACAGTTAAGAATGGCTGCCCTGGCCAGTGTGACTCAGTTTGTGGGAGCATCGTTCCATAAACTGAAAGCTTGCAGGTTTGATTCCTGGTCAGGGCACATACCTGGGTTGCAGGTTTGATCCCTGGTCAGGACGCATGACGGAGGCAACCGATCGATGTTTCTCTCTCACATTGATGGTTCTCTTCTCCCTTCCCCTCTCTCTAAAAATCAATAACCATGTCCTCAGGTGAGGATAAAAAAAGAGAGAGAGAATGGCTAACATGTATGGGGCACTTACTCTGTGGTAGGCACTGTTCTGAGAACTTTATATAAATCAGCTCATTCAATCCTCACAACAACCCTCTGAAGAATGTATTCTTGTTATCCCCCTTTTTAGAGAAAAGGAAACAGGTAGAGATAGTAATTTGCTGACCCAGGAATTAAGTGGGGAATCTGGGATTTGAACACTGGCCTTCACTGTATTATACGGCCCTGTACAGAAAAGAACGTATATCCCTGTCTTTGGACTGATGAGCACAGGAGAAGGCTAGTTGTCACTCACGCATTAATTAGTAGGCCCTATTATGAGCACACTATGTTTTAGCTACTACAAGAGCGTAAGGGGCATCTTTCTGGATTTGGTTTCCCCACATCCCGAAAAGTCAATAAAAGTCAGAGGAAGGTGTTTGATGAGGTAGTTCTAAAACACCTTTATAGCAGTAATACTTGCACCTTGTATGGCTCAGGAATTTATAGCAATGGCAACTTAAAATGTCTGTCCTGGTTCCTGTGCCCAACTAGATGCTAAATGACCCATTATTTAGCCTTTCTAAGTTAGTTGAAAACGGTTCATTGACTAAGAAAATTTTGTCCTGATCTTGGCAATTGTTTCTCTACGATGGAAGTATTTTGAAGAAAATTGGTCCTGGTGAAACTGGTCAGATCTGTTTCAGATCGGGTCTGCGGTCCCCTCTACTCTCGTGGAGTCTGTGGGCCGCTGCGTGCAGATTTGTCTTTTCAAAGCCCACATCTGCTCGTTCAGTCCAATGACCAGAGATCGTGGCTTCCTAGTGTTTGCTGATTGGGCATTGAACTTGCTAACGTGCTGTTTCCAGTCTTTTCCTCCGTTGTGCACCTTTAGCCCCCTGGCTGCTTCTTATGTGGTTTACATTTCTTCCTTTACTTGGAAATGCCCTTAACTCCTTTCTTCTGTGTAAATTCTACTTGTCTTTTATGGTCGGCACGGAGGACACTTCTTATCTGAAGCTTTCTGTTCTTCCTTCATTCAGTCAGGTGACCTTCTGCCTCCAAACTCCTGCAGCATTTAAACCGTGCTTCCCTCTCCAGTTTAATTGTTGTAATAATTGTTGATGCATAGGCAAACTTATCCTATTAATATAAAAGAGCTTTGTTTTTGATGAATACAAAGCTCAATAAAAGTCTATATAGTTATTCACTCTGAATTATTTTTAATGAGATAATCATAAGAAAATAGATAACTGAAAAGAAAGTCCACTTCAAGGGGAGACTGAGCTGTTAAAACGATTTTGTAGCAATGATAAAATAGTATGCATCCTAGAAAGTCAGGCTCAGGAATAAAGTTGGAAGCTATTTTCTGTTTTCCAGGTTACTGGCTTTCTAGAATCTGCAAAGACAAAGATATAGTTTCGCTGAGCCATTACGTTTTCTGTAGGTGTTATGATGTAGAAACTGGATAGCTTTGGGGGACTGGCTTCATCAAATTCTGGCTCCACTTCTCCAGTCTCTTCCTGTAAGTGTTTGTTATAAATGGATGAAAGAGGGTTTGCCCATTGGTGAGTGCTCACCGACTGTGAATACCCTTCTTTTATATGGGGACTATTTTATATGACCAGTCTGCTTCCTCAGAGTAGGAGCCAGAATCTTCAGGGCACCAGCATGTGATCACAGGCTCTACTAGTCAGCGCTACTCATGTGAGACTTCATTTCAGTCGGAGCAACCTAAGAATCTAGTCAGCTGCTAGGACTCCATCTCTTGGTGAGGATGGTGGTATGGCACCTGTTTGGACATCAGCAGTGGCTGACCCCATGCCCAGGACCCCCGGTTGGTGGTGCAGACCATGGTATCTTTGTGCACCAGCAGGGACTAAGGTATCTTTGCCTCGTGTTTGGGCAGTGTGGTAGGAGTGCTGCTCCTGACAGGGTAGACTCCAAAATGAGTCTCAGTCCTTCTCCAGAGATTTTGCAAGTTATTTTAATAAATCTCTGTTTCTGCTTTAATCCAGTGGAGGGATTTACTTGGTTGTGTCTAAGACTGCTGACTAAGAAGAGGAGCATAGATCTTTGAGACAGGATAGTACATGTGATTCTCCTACTTCCCTTGGAGTTTCATCAAAAATCCTGAAGGAGGAGAAAAACAGACTAGGTGTGCATCTGAAAGGAAGGTACTGGACCACCTCGGCCAGACCTCCTGAGAGATTGCAGGTCTGGTTCTGCCGACATCTGCCAAGTCCTCCCTTCTTAGCTGTAGAAGAGGTGGAGGCTGAACCTCCAGGAGAGTGATGAGTTCCTTCAGAGAGAGTTATATTCCTCCCACGGATCTCAATCTCAGTGAGAGAACATTCAAAGGAATGATTATATGAAGCTTGTTATCATGTGTCTGCTGTAGGTTTGGGGGTGCAGGCATGGGTACTTAACTCATTCCTTGTCTGTGACTCCCAAGGCCACGCTTCAACAATGCTCTTTTATTTTCTCCAGTGGGGGCTACTGCTAGATAAAAATGCACACTACAACCGAGTCACCTGATCGATAATCTGCATATAGCGCTCACGTCATCAGTCTTAGATAATCTTTTCATTGTCTGTATGAAATCCTACATTAAAAAATTTCCTATAGGTGTTATTGTAGATAGTGACCTGGAGTGAATGGATTTCAAGTCTTGCTGTAAAGATTTTGGCACTTGAATGGGAGGAATAGTTGAACAACTCTCCCCCTACCCCCGTCCACACTCCTACCCCTACCCCCACACATTGACTTTGGAAATTATGCTATAATCAGGCAAGTAGCTATCTGTGTTTACCCTGAGTTCCAGATGCCCTTAGTTCAGCGCCTGATACATGGTGGATGCCTCTTTCCTAGAAAACACCCATTGTATTCGATATCAGTTTTTGTATCAGTAGCTTACAGCATGTGAGCAGCCTAAAATGATGATTAATGCTTGTGATGATCTGGCGTCCAGTGCTATTACCCCCCATTTTCACTGTGGCTGGCAAGGACAGAGATACTGCATGTGTCTTACAAATTCACTGGGGCAGAGCCAGGGTAAACATTGACTGGAGGTTCTATTTAAGGCCAACTCATTAGAATTTTAACCAATTTGCAAGAATAACTCCATTAGCACAGCTCATTAGACTCTAATTAGACTTTAAACCCCTTTTGAAAACCTGGTAGCCTTAGTGGGTCTCCTGAGGATATGTTGCCGGGGGTGGATGTCTACGTGGTTGTGTACCTGTGGATGTGCCAAAGAGTTAATTTTCCCACGGCAGGGTGGAGTAATCCAAAGAAAACAAACAAGGAATCAGACTGACTTGACAAAAGCACTATATGATTGTAAAAAGAATGACTTACTCGGTGTTAAGCCAAAAATCTGTCCTGGCCCTGGTCCGAGTTAGTACCTATCATGTGCCTGTAAGCGGTGTCTTGGTGCCGCTTCCCTCAGGAAGGTATTTGTCAGGTGTCCAACCTGTGTTCTTCCAGTTAACTCTTTGTACATGCCGGTGCTCTCCCTCCCCCTTACCATCCTTGAAGTTATGAAATCTTTGAAATATGTTGATTTTTGGTTGTGAAATATATCACCTCAAGATCAAGACACCCACATGCTTGATTCCCGGAGTTCTTGGACTTGGAAGAGGACCCAAGCGCCCGCCCGGCAGAACGCCCAGTGTGCGATAGCACAGGTGCCCATAGCCTCCACCTCCAGGAGCCACGGCCTGTCCAGTCTTCCTCTCTTCTGCCCACCCAAGTCTCTGGATTTCCAGAGCCACACTGAACGTGCTGCATCCAGCTCCCACATGGCAGCCTTTCAAACACGCCCATGACATTGTGCCTTCTTGGGTGAAGAACTTCCTCTTCCCTCAACTGCTCCTCAGGTGGGGCCGTTTTGAGATCTTTCTCCCTCCAGACCTGCAACCCTTCTCCACTGTTATCCTTTCTCATTTACAGTAAATGGCTTAAAACAGAGGATATTTTTCCCGCTGCATCCCACCCCCAACACTGGCATAGGATGGAATTTCAGCTTCCTTGTCTGGCCTTTATACTTCTGTCGTTACAGCCAGCATGTGGTACCTTTAGCTTTATGTGGCAGCCTTGTCAAGCCTGTGGCTCATACCAGGCATATGCCAGTCAACCTCTCAGGCCGTGGCCTTTTTCCACGGAGAGCTCGGTTGTGTTTATCAGTGCTGTGACTCACCTGACAGAAGGGCTTTGTATCGACCCCATTTAACCTTCTGTTGTTGGATCTGGATCATCTTTCTCAGCAACCCAAGAATCAAGAAATACGAACCGTGTTCAAAGGCTCCCATGTTTGGTTAATGTTTTGTTGCTGCCATCTCGAAATTTTTAATTTTTGAACATAGGGCCTACTTTTTCATGTTGTATTGGGACTAACAAATTTTACAGCTGATCCGTCTTGGTTAGGAATATTTATCTCTCCTCTCCCCCACCCTTAATCTTGGCATACTGTTCACCTCATATCTGCTGTGTGTAAAACAAGGGGGTTTCCACCTCTGGCAATCCATGAGTCTAAAACTGAAAGGGTAGAAAAAGGGAGCAGTGAGCCCTGTCCAGAACTGCAGGAGGAGCCCTGGCTGATGTGGCTCAGTTGGTTGGAGTGTCCACCTGGAATGGAAAGGTTGTGGGTTTGATTCCTTGTCAGGGCACCTATCTGGGTTGTGGGCTCCTGGCCCAGCTGTGGACGTGAGGCAACAGATCGATGCTTCTGTCTCACCTTGATGTTTGTCTCTCTCCTTTACTCTCTCTCTAAAAGCAATGGAAAAATGTCCTTGAGTGAGGATTAAAAAAAAAAAAAGAAAAAGAATTGGAGGTAGAGTTGAAACTTCACACAGGTCTTTTGAACTTAACTGGTCCAGATTCCTCATTTTATATCGGAGGAGACTCAGTTTTGAAAGAGAAAGTCCCATACATTGGAGTATAGTTTTCTGAGGGTGCAACTTGTCTGAGAGGTGCCCACCAGGAAGGTCATGGCTGTAGGCAAGGAAGAGGCCAATAATGATGGTGCAGGAAGAGCGAGATCATACTGTTTCCTCCTTCCTTACTCTGGTGCCTGTTTTTTTCCTGCTCCCTGAAACACATGCACGTACTCTAGATACAATTCAGCAGTTTTGGTGCAAAGTTCCAGCAATAATGCCAAACCACCCAGAGTCCTGTGGTAAATTAAGCCCAGCGATGTAGCGGAGTGTGGAGATGCCTGCCTAGATCAACCATACATCCTTTGGGGACTTCCAGAGTTGACCTGCCCTTTGAGTGCCGTGTGGGCACTCTCTCTACCGCATGCATTCTGTTCTCTTCCTTTTGATAGTGACTCTGGCCTTTAACACCTCCTTTCCTAAATGCCCATCTCCCCTCCATCTCTTCCTTTTCCCATAGTGATTCTTCCCTTGGAAATTCGAAGCCCCCAACCCCTCTGATGTCATGTAAATGTTCTCCTAGAGCAAGCTTCTCTCTGACCAACCTTCTGTGCTGCTGGGGTGACCTGCTGGGGCAAAGGCAGAGGGAAGAAGGATGTGAGGGTCTGGGGATAAACTCCACCATTTATTTTCCCCCCAACTTTCTTAAAATATAATTTCACATAGCAAAGACTTGTCTCCTGATGGAAACCCACTTCGGATGTCTGTAATAGTTCCATATTTCCTCTGCCAGAGTAATTTTGACTATATAATTTTCAAAGACCCCTTACCCTTTCCCCCACCCCCAGCTACGTTCCTCCATTACATTACCACACCTTCCTCAAGGCACATGAGCTCACTTTGCGGCAGGATCCCCAACTCTTGCTGGAGGTACCCCAGCCTCACTGCTTTTTCAGTTTCTAGATTGTCCTCTGCATCCTTCACATTAGGGCTCCTGCCTTAAACAATCCCACTCCACCTTTGCCCAGCACATGTCCCCAGTGAAGCCTTCTTTGACCATTAGGCTAGTGTAGGTATCCCTGCTCTTCCCTCTCACTAGTATGCCGCTTATGTTCGTTTCCAACATAATTGTGACTATTTTGGTTGATGTTTACATCCCTCACTAAATTAAAACACCAAGGGCTAAAATTTACCTAGAGTTTTCTATACCCCAGAGACTTTACATATGTTATGTAATGTTGAAAATAACCCTAAGAGGTGGATACCATTATTTTCTATCATATTTTATAGATGAGGAAACTGAGGCATAGGGAAAGCATGCATTTATTCGAATGCACGTGACTTACAGGGGGCAGGGTTGTTCAGCAGACCAGACAGGTAGTTTGGCTCCAGAGCCCACATTCTTCACCACTCTGCTGTCTGCCAGGACAGTGGGGGCTGTGCTGTGTTTGCTTGCGTGGTACCCCGCGTCCCTAACTCCCAGCATATGACAGGTCCTCCGTAAATACACATGGACTCATGAAAGTTGACCAGTTACTTTTTCTTAATGTCTTTACTCCTGGCTGCAGGGAGAAGGGAAGGGGACAGATATTGCATACACAATAATGGTGGGGGTGAGAACTCTGCCTTCAAAGCTCGTGGTACTTTTATAGGACGGCCCCAGAAGCCCTGGGAGAGTGGAGCTGACAATAGGACTGCGACTTCAGGACCTGGCGCTGCAGCCTCCCTGTTTGCCCTTTAGTTACTGTGGCCTGTTCTGACCATGCACAGTACTTCCGGTGAAAGCTGGCCCAAGAATCATGGAAAGGGATGGCGGGTGGAGAGGCCAGTTGACATTCTCCATTTCAGATGTGGTTAAGGGCAGAGTTCCCTCTGTGTATCCTAAGCTTTGGCCCTGTGGTGACTAAGAAGGATGATTCATCAGTAACCTTCCTGTTTTCACTATTAAAACAATTCTAACCCAAACCAGTTTCCATTGCCATGGATGGCAAACCTTAGCCACGTTGAGTTTGTTAAAATTTATAGCAGAGGTGGGAGGGGATGGAGAATGTAAAGGCAGTTCCTTGGGGAACACACAGCCTGACTTACATTCACTGCGGGGGTTAAGGACAGGGGTCCTGGTCACATCCACTTTATTGCATTCAACTATACAGAAGCATCCTGGGCCAGGTGCTGAGGCAGTTGCTGTGAGTACAGAGAGGAGCAAGACAAAGTCAACTCCCTCTGTGTGTGTGGGGGTTAATCCAGTTAACTGTGTCAAAACCTAGGGTAATTGTTAAAAGAAACATTAAGTGACTATAAGTGCATTTGACATTACATGATGGATAAATGACAAGTTGTCTATCAAGGGAATTATATGCCTTTTCACATTAAAAATATATGTACATTATAACTTTGTAGTGATTTGCACAAGAAAACTTTTTGGTTTCTTTCTGCAATCAAAGATTATTATTTTAATTGGTCACATGTATAATCAGCTAATTTTTAAAATTAGACAAAAATGTTTGAATATATCACTTTTCTGAAGGTGAATGAGAGTAAAGGACCTCTCCCACCCCTTGTTCCTAGTCCTCTTCCCTGGAACTAGGCAGGCCCTGTCCCCAGTTTGCTATACACTTTTGAGAAAGATGCTGTGCCTAAACCAACACATGTGTTTTACTCAAATGGTAACAAACAAATACATACACTTTGCCCCAGATTTTTTTAAAGTTCCATATCAGTATTTAAGGAACAAAGCCTTTCTTTTCTTTTTTGTCTGCATAAGATTCTGTTGAGTGAATAAATCATAATTTATTTAATCCATTACTGATGAATAGCTAGCCGTTTCCTTTCCTTTGCTGTCACAGTGATAACCTTGAACCTAATGTTATTATACGTATTTATGCAGGGCATAGCCATAAGCTAGCCTCCTAAAACTGTCATTTGCACTCAACACGGATAAAGCCCCATTCCGTTGTGTGTTTTGGTGCAGAGGGCTTGTTGGGCAGCATCACTGATGATGCCATTTCTGAGGACATTTTGGCGGAATCAGTAAACTGGGAGATTATTTACAGATACCTTTTTTTAGACAGTGACGACACCGATGCTGCATGTGACTACAAAATGGAGTCATTCCTCTTCTCTTTGAAAACATGCATCTCTCCGACACCGAGACAAGTTTTATCTGTCAGTTCTTTCTGGTGTGGGGGACAGTTTAGGCTCATGTTACAGTTTGGCTTCTCCCTCACAGTGTGATCATAGGCAAGTGGCTTATTTTTTGGAGAACTGTTACGTTCTCTGTAGGATCTGGATGCAATACGTATCTCATAGGGCTTCCACGAGAAACAGTTGAGTTAATGTATGTGCTGTGTTGCACGGTGTTTTGCAGATTTGCCCAGTAAAAAGATCTTAGTAAAAAAAAAAAAAAAAGCCACTAGTCTGGAATGAGTGACACATTAGTCATGGAAAGAAGGCCTGGTACTACATGAGGTGGAGAACGCGTATTGTAGCCCTGCCGCGGAGGGATCTCACACTTGAGCTAATGGCGAGGAGGTGGGGGGGCAATTTGCCACTTCTCCTCTCTCCCGTCTCCAACAATCCACAGTTAAAATCCAGCTCTCGGGTGAGAAAGGTAAAGGCCTCCGTCAAGGGGCCTGCCCAGCTCTCCAGCTTCCTGAGCATTTAATCCACAAATGCCTATTTCATATCATCCTTTCAACATCATTCCACCTGTACATCAACCAATGTCTATACTGATGCTGAATTAAACCATAACTGAATTCCTGCTATGTCACATCACTCTGTTAGAGGTTGAGCAGAGAAATCAAGCTGAGTAAGACAAGCAGTCTTTGTGTGCCAAGTTTATACTATATGATTGTGCTAGTCCTATGAGTTTGGTGTAGTGATAAACTGAGGCTTTAAAAGGTTAAGTAGCGTCCCCAGGGTCATGCAGGGTAGTGAGTGACTGAGCCTGGCCTCCAGCTCTGGAAGCTCCCTGGCCCTCAGTTTCCTAGTCTGTTATGTAAGGAGACTATAAATACATCACGGAGTAGCTGAAGATTAAATGAACTAGCACAAGTGAAGTGCTGGCACCGTGCCTCACACCTAGTTCCTGTGGTTATTTTCACTGCTTTCCCCAGAGTTAGTGCATGGCAGAGCTGGGACTGGGGCTCAGGGCTTTCTAAGGTCCCCTAAAGTCATGTTCTTTTCGCACCTCCATACTGTCTCCCTGCAAGGTGATACAGCATATTCTGGTATAGCTTCTCTACGTAAAAGTTGAAGGTATAAATAGACTAGGCAATGAAGTGGCATTAGAGAGATGCTGGAAAAGTGATTAACCGAGGAGATGACTAGTCCGAAGTACGTGGCAATCCACCATTCTTCAGGATTCACTACACTCTCTCCTAGGATCAAGTCCAAGTCCAGTGAAAACTGTCATCCAGTGGCTGTAGGACTTCAGCTCCCGATGGCCTGACTTCGGATGACAGTGGCATGACTTTGTGCTCATTGCTTCTGCAACAGTCGCCACATCCAAAAAGGCTCTGGAACTTGGCAGACTTAGGTTTTACATCCCAAGTCCAACACTTGTGTGCTTTCTGATCTGGGTTAGTTACTTCTTTCAGTTCCAATTTCCCTTACTGCCAAATGGGAATAATAATCATACATAGTCAGAGGGTTGTTGTAAGGTTATATGAAAATAAGAATTATATACAGCACTTAGTATTGTGTCTGACTAACAGAAGCCCGCTATGAGTGGTAGCTTTCGTTACAAGGAAGTTTTACACATTGTTGTAAGAAGGTTGCTGATGAGTCTTGGATACCAGACCATTGTGATATGTATACTTTATAAGTGCTTCTTTGGAAGAGGGAGCCACTTCTCCCAGTTTGGCTCTTTGTGTGACATTACACAGAGAAATGTGTAAGAAGCCAGAGGGAAGCCCAGGAGAGATTTGTTGCCAGCCCAAATTTCCCTTTAAACCAACCCCTGCGTGGGAGCCTGCACTTACCAAAGATAAATCAGAAAGCAGTTCCTCCCTTCGTAAAGGACTTGGAAAGAGTATATGAAATCCGTCTGAAAGTAGTTTGGAAAGGCTTAAATGTAAAATAAAGAATAAATTTTATATTAGGATATTGGATGATTATATAAAACTTATTTTCCATTTTATCATGTTGTTTTCCAGGAACAGATACAAAAACAACTAAGTAAAAATAATGTAAAAGATATGAAATACTTTAAAAATTGCCTTTTTCAGCTTTCTAAGAGCACAGAATTGTTTACAGTATAACGTGTGGACTCCATTTCCCTTACTGTTTCCTTTTGGCTGTCGATTTTTAATGCCCATCATTATATTTTCATCTTAATGCTGTTATTCCTTATTCTATTTCTGTCCTCTCCTTTTGTAGTTTTAGTTATGTCTTTTTGAGGGCAATAACTGTTAATTCAATTATAGGAAAAAATAAATTTCAAACCACAAAACAAAACCAAAACCAAAACAAAAAAAACAAAAAAAAAAAAAGAGAGAGAGAAAGAAAGAAACCAAAAAAGAAACCAAAAAACAAAACCCCAACCCACCACCACTACCAACCACAGGCATAAAACCATCACACCCTCCATCCAGACTTTCTCTTAGGCACCGAGTAGATGGACTTCGGAGAGCTGACTATTCTGTTCGGTTTTTGTTGGCAGTGATGGTAAAGCTCTCTTTTTGCTCATGGAGTCATATAAACCAATCCTTCATTTATTTATTCCCTTCTAATGCTTAGGGTTGAGTGTCCTTCCATGTGTTTTTTTTTTTTTTTTTTTACTGAAGTGGTTATCTCTTTCAACCAATGAAGAACTGATTTTTACTTCTAACCTCATACCTTGGGGCCTAGTCACATGGTTGGCCTATGAGTCTGTTTTCTTATTTGTAAAATGAGGAACTATTTTGAGGATCAAATTAGATAAGAGATATGAAAGTTCTTTTTAAGGGCAATATGATGTTTACATGCAGGTGGTTATTATCTTTGCTGAAATTCTATTGCAAAACTATGTTTTTCCTAAGGGATGATAATTACTTTTGATAGTCCATGGAATTATTCAGGAATGGAACTATAAATGCCAAATTCTGTTTAGATATATCATAGTTCTTTCTTGAATGATAATTTATATCTGAGAAAGATTAAAAAAATTCTCACTTAACTACATTTAAAAGCATGAATTCTATTGATCTCCTAAAATGATTTGTAGCCTCCAAAATTCTTTTTTTTAATTTTATTTTTAAAATATTTATTTATTTTTAGACAGAGGGGAAGAGAGGGAGAAAGAGAGGGAGAGAAACATCAATGTTCGGTTGCCTCTTGTATGCCTCACACCAGGGGACCTGGCCCGCAACCCAAGCATGTGCCCAGACTTGGAATCGAACCAACAACCCTTTGGTTTGTAGGCCAGCGATCAGTCCATTGAGCCACACCAGCTGGGGCTGTAGCCTCCAAAATTCTTATCCTTGAATCAGTTTAGGGCTACATCCTCTGTTCTTATAGGTTACAAGTTTGCTTTCCCAGAATTTAAATGCATGGGATGTCAGATTACCATGTATGCTGTTTTTATGAATCTGTGTAAAAGAATATCAATTCCATTTGATTTAATTCATCCTAATTCAACAAACATCAATGTGCATTTCAGTGGGTGCCAGGTAACAGGAAAGGGACTGGAGAATGAACAGTTGAGCACGGATTGTGGTGGATGATGTGCATTTATGCTGGCTAGCTTGCTTGAAATTTTTTTCTACTAGCATCACGAGAACACAGTTATTTAACATTTGTGCAGTAAGACTTCATTGTTTATAAAGTGTTTTACTTAACTCTTATTTTATCTTAGTAATAATTATATGAGATATATATTCATTATTTCTTTATTATAGGTGAGAACCATGAAATTTATTTAGGAAGGTTGAAATTTGCTTAAGTGTGAATCCCCAGCTGGTTAATGGCAAAGCCAAGATTTACATACAAGAGCCTGCATCTAAATTCTGATTTTTCTTTCTTTCACTGTACTGCATCCATTCTAGGAAAGATAATACATTCATCAAGTAAATCATGGTCTCATTTTTGTGTTTTAAATTGGCACAAATAACATCTGTTTCTCCTTGCCAAGTTTACTACTACTCATCTGTCTGTTCTCATGACATACTAGACATACCAGAGCTTTGAACTTCTTGGAAGAAAGAAACCATCTAAATTGAAGGTATTATTATTATTATTATTATTGCTGTTACTATTAGCCAAGACAAATGAAAAGTGGTGAATAGAGCATCTCTTGTCTTACTAGAACCCTTTAATTAGGGAAATTGGTTATTTTCATTCCCTGTAGCTATGTAATGATTAATGCAACATGGTACAATACACTCAAAGTATAAAACGTATCTCCCGGAGACCATTCAACATGCGCACTTCTCTAAAGAGAAAAGAATGAAGGTCAGATTGGACGTCTGATTACCACAGTGAAACATTATGCTAGGTTTTGAAAATCCTAGAGAGCTATTTGTTTCCAGTCTAGAGACCATAAAATCATCTAGTAAAACTAATTTTAAATAAATTTCTTTTATAGGTGGAAATGGAAAAAAGAGAAATTCATTTTGGTCTCCTAGAGCAAAGAGAAGATGTTGCAAGGCAGATAAATAGCTAGTTAATGCTTTACCAGACAACTCTTACAACTACACAAAAAAGTCAATGTATACTTTCAGTGTAATATAAGCAAAGTAGAATTACAATAAAAGCAGTTAAATACCTTTCTTTGTCTCAGCTACCAACATTTTCCTAACTCTTGGAGGATCGGTCTTATCATCTGTAACATGGAGGGAACAATACCTATCTTGTGGGTTTCTCTAT
Source organism: Desmodus rotundus (assembly GCF_022682495.2). NCBI lineage: Eukaryota > Metazoa > Chordata > Mammalia > Chiroptera > Phyllostomidae > Desmodus > Desmodus rotundus. The sequence goes on from NC_071387.1 coordinate 21,599,807, forward strand.
GAAGCATGACTTTGAGTACAGGGTTGAGCTTGAGTAAGTGAATCACAGATTGCAGTGAAGATGCTGATGCTGACAATGGTACTGGCGCCATGCTGTCACCACATTTTTGGATAGGCCAAGAAATGCTTTATTGGCCTTTGGATTCCATGGGCAGGAGTTAGGTCTCAGCCACGGCTCTGGCCCTCTTCTTAGGAATTTGACTACGGTCCACAGTCCTATACGCAGTCCTTTCATTCAGTCCCATGTGAGTCCAGGAACGTGAGCCTATAGAAATGTCTTGCGGGTTTAGACTGTAACTCCACAATATGAAACGGAAGTACTCAGGGTGTTTGTTTGATATCTGCAGGAGCAAATAATAGCTGGAAATCAGGCTCCAAGGATGATCTTAACATAAATGGATAATCTGATTCATTTAAGGAAAAGTAGACTTTAAAAAAAATTATTTTGAAGATATTATGTTGGTGAGAAAATCTCTTGTCTGGAATTGACTAATCTACTTTTCACTTTGAATCAAAAATTTTGGTTTAATACAGGTAAAGGCAGGAAAGAACATCACATTGACAGAATCCTAGTTCTTTTCTTTCTAGAATATATTTTACACCTGCTGGCTTGAACCAATTCCTCCTCTTGTTTTTGTGATTCCAAATGACATGGCATGTTCGTAATCTGAGTTCAGTTTTTGAGTTGGGGATGGTTGCGAAGTTCCTATGTGGGGTTGCAGTCTACACAGCCCCAAGGCAGCTTTTCTCTGGTGTGTTCACAGGAAGGTTTGTTTTCCGAGATGCTTTTTGACAAAAGGCTTTTAATGGCCAAATAAACTTTCCTGAAATGATGCAACAGAATCAGTGTTGGATTAAAATTTATTTTTACCTATTTATAAATTAATGTGAAATATATCCAAGAGTTTATATTATTTAAAATCTTGTTCCAGTTGAGTATAATTTTAAATACCACTGATTAATGCTGAGGTTACTTACCTGAGATAATGAAGAAATGAATTGCTTAGAATTGTACAAAGATGCTTACATTTATAGTGACAAATAATTTACATGTTACCATTTGATGGAAGGTGCTAAAAAGTGAACTAATTACATGTTTTCTTAAAGAGAGGATGGCAAGCGCAGTTGATTTCCCTTCATGCTTCAGGGTTCTCAGTGTGAATACTGTGCAGTGTCACGGAACAGGGAGGCGTCCACAGCCGCCTGCCTGCGTGGGCCTCTCTGCCCCAGACGCTTTCGTCCTTCGAGTTCTTGCGCAGGCTGTGTATCCACAGGCTTCATCATCTTCTTCTCTGAAGTTATCGCCTGTCACTTCTTATGTTTCTCTCCATCCTGATCTCCTTCAGTTTTCTCTTAATGTGATGTGGAATAGGCTGGGGCCGGTTTTAGAACTGTTTGTAAAATATGATTAATGCATTCTGAGAGATATAACTTCAATAAAGTGCTCTTACTTTAAATTTATGATAGTTATATGATACAACTATTTGGGTTATATATAAATCTATGTGTTATGTATAATTATTGTATAATAATATATACAATATAAAATAAATATATAATAAAATGATACAATATACAATATAGTATGTAATATATAATATATAAATTATATATGTATATGTATATTTATATATAACTGATCTCTTTATATATAAATAATTAGAAAATATTCTAAAAGAAACATTTGATTCTGAATAGCAGGAAAAAGCATAAACTAGCTAACATATAAAGAAAATTTATAGAAAATTAAAATTATAGAATATCAAGAAACCTGGAGAACATGACTGATTGACAAAGGAAGATTTGAATAAATGAAGAACCACACTTATTTCTGGTTAAAAAAATTCAACTTCAGAAAATATTGATTCTTCCTAAATTACTCTATAATACCAGTGGATTACCAATTAAAATCACAGTGAGATTTGGGGGAAAGGAGTAAAATTATTTCAAAATTAATTCGGATGAAGAAAGATATAATAACTAGAAAATTACAGAAAGGTATAATGAGGAAGAACATACCAGCTATGAAAATATTTTTGGGAGTGACAAAAATTAAAACGATATGTTATTGCTGATGGAGAAACCAGTCACTAGATTAGGGGATCAGTACAGAAACAGTCTTAGGTGTGTGGAAAATTTTGCATACGATAAAAGTAGCTTTTACATCAGTTGAGGGGAATTTTAGATGAATGTACAGGGAGATAGCAATACAGTAGTATGTCCCCGTCTTGTTTCTTATCCCAAAGTAACTTTGAAATGGCTCAGATATTTAAATGGTAAATACAGAACAGTAACAATACCTGGATAAGTACTAAATATATTTTAAAAAATAACTTGGCCTTGAGAATGACTAGAGTATATCACAAAACCCAAAAACCATAAATGAAAAATGTGTTCGATTTAGTGACATTTAAAGAAGAACCTCTGAAGACATTTTTCTTTTAGAAATACACACTGACATATATGTAGATGAAATGGCAGGATGTCTGGGATTTGCTGCAAGAGAATGCAGGTTCTGAGTATGTGGTTTATTTATCTTTGTATTCCTAACTCAGTAGGTGCTCAGTGAATTTTATTGGGTTTAAACTGAATTTTATCTACCATCTTTCCTGGACATACCTTCAGGCAGGTGTCTTCATGTTGGCATGATATGTGGTCTGCCTGTATTTACTTAGCATTTTTAGAGAAGCACACAGTGTTAGAATTGAAGGAAACTTTTTCCCCATTAGGCCAACATTCTTATTTTATGGACAAGAAAAATGTAGCTCAGAAAGGTAAAATGACTTAATCAGGATCGTGCAACTAATGGTTTTCTGAATATGAGCTTCAGGAGGGTAAGCATTTAAATCTGTTATAATTCTATACCTGTAGCACCTAGTCTCTGGCACATAGTAGGTACTCAATAAATATTCAGTGAATGTATGTTCTCACCACTCGGGATCAGACGGTTTGTCTATTTTTTCCTGTACAATTCTTTTTTTGTTTGAAATAGGTTCTCAAAGTAGGTTGTTGTATACATTTTTATTCTTTTCTCATTGAACATAAAGATGACCTTTTGAGGGGTTTATGATTGACTAATATACTGATTTCATTGTTATTGGCCATGAAATGAGGGCATTGAAAATAATTGTTAGGAAGCCTTATTTCCTTCTTCATTGATAATTCACCATCACAGCTCAGGATGGCTCAGATCGGATGCATTATGGGTCAAGCTTAGTAACGCCAGGAAGGGAGAATGGAAAGGAGCCAGGGTTAGGTAAAGACACATTCTCCAGGGATGAAGGTAAATCCAGGGGCATGATGAGCTTTGGAGAGGTCAGTGAGCAGTTCTTGAAGAACTCATCTGGGGGCCAGCCTCCCAGGGACATTTCTGGAGGCAGTTGGTCCTGGAGCATCTCTTCTGAGTCACCTAGGCTCTGGGAATCCAGGCAGTGACCACCATTTAGGAATGAAGCTGGGGAGCAGCAAAACAGCCCCTCAAGTTTGGGGGAACTGGACCAGGATACAGTCCTGTTTAAATAACTTGAGCAACATCCTGTAGGGCCCCAGTGTCTCACTAGATTGAGTGAGACCTAGTGTTGGGCAACTCTAGCTCCACCAGGCCAAATGATATGATCACAGAGAGATGACAGGAAGCGAAAGCACAGTCCTTAGCATGGAGCCAATCTAGATTGATGGATACTGAGCGTCACAATATGAAGCTACACGGGTGCCCTGAAATGAGGGGGTTGGAATTTGGTTGTAATTTCATTAGAAACCCAAGTTTATCAAGATGGAAGCATGGCCTAACTCTAAGTCCCATCAGACTGTCCTAAAGTGGAAGTGTATTAGGGAAGATTTAGCTGATATATTGACCTACTTAGTGGCACTAACTTAGGCACTGGGGCAGGAATAAACTATTCAGGAAGAGAGCATTTTGGGGAGGTTGGAGGGCAGTCAGTGGCAGAGGCTGACGTCATCTATTTTCCATCATTTATAATGAGGTTGGTTCATGCTACTCATCTCTCGTTCTGTTTACCTTCGGTATATCTAGTTATTGTTTACTTCTCATTAACTAAGCCTCACATAATCCTTTGGACAAGAAATATATTCATTGGAAGACAGTCAAAGAAAAATATTGTGACACATTTTTAAATACATAGGACAGATAATTTTCATGTAATCCAAACATAGTCCCACAGTCTTATCCCTTCATCTCAGGCTTTTGCATCTATTCTAAGTAGGGCTGACATTTCTTCTTAAGTCGATGTTCCTGAGCAATATTCTGATCTATTTATCACGGACAGCAACGTGAGGTTGTTGAAAAGGAGTGCATGTGTGTGTATCTGTGCAAACCGGAAATATTGCTTCATGTTATGACATTCTTAAAACCAGGTTTTGAGTTTGTTTTGTTTTTAGGATTCCTTCTTTCTCCTGTGGGATCCTCTGGGTACTTTTGACTCCCCCCTGCTCCCCCCCACCCCGCTATAGAGTCAGCTAGCACCTGGACAAAGGCCCCCCAAATGCAGTTTAGTATGATTTAACAGAATGCTGGGTGATGACTTTTAATGAATGCTGCTAACACTGTGGGCACTGAAACTGGGGACTGTCTGCACAGCAGATAAGTCCATTTTAAGGATTCTCCGGGGGAGCTGTGAAGAGCTCCTCTCACTGTTGATGGCACCTCCTGTTCACAGCTTCAGCCTCTGGAAATGCTTTGATTCAGCAGCAAGTTGGAGCTTTTAAACACTCCAATGGGCCTTTGTTGGCAACTGCTCTGCCTGCATGCACAGAGGGCTCATTCTTCCACAGAGGGCCAGACGGCCTGCGGATGGGCCAAGCCAGTTTACACTGATGCTGCCCGTGGGAGGGAGAAGAAAGCAAGCTTGGATCAGCCTGGCCCATAAAGGCGCCGTTGATCCCTGTCCAGCTCAGTGCCCTCTTCCGCAGTGCGTGCCTCCTTCAGTGTGCCCCGTGTTGAATGGCCTTTGCACAGCAGTTCTTACAGACTAAAACACCTCTGACACTCCTCTAAAATAGATTCCTGAATATACAACACAGGCTGCTACAAGGTGCCTTCCCCAGTGTCCCTTGGGGAAAATGCTTTGTGGAGAAAGTAACATCATCATACGCCCCTCCACACGCCCACATTTCCCTTTGATCTTAGTGTTTACCTGTGGCTTATTGGTATCAAGGCAAACTGGGTATTGAGCATTTGACTTTGAAATAGTCTGGTTCTCCAATAGGCGTCCTTTGAAGTCAGGTCCATTATGCGTTGTTTATTGCCCTTTCAAACATACCCACATGTATTTCCAAGACCAATGCTCTTTTCTACTCATTCAAAAGGAGAGCTGGAGTTTGTTGCCATATTGGCCATCCTTTGATATTTTTAAAATGAGAAAAATAATATCTCTGGAGTCCATTTTGTCCACTTACAAATTATTTTAACAATATATGTTAAGGGCAATTTTACATTCTCTCTATCCCATTACTATCTTCCAAAACACAATTATATGTCAATTGAATGACTCAGAACTTCTTCTGCCCGAGTAATAAATCATAAGTGTAATGGGTAAAAAGAATTTGTCATTGTTCAGTGTGTATACAGAGTTATGTGGCATATAACCTCAAATTTCTTTCAGATCACATATAAATACATAATAAAATAATAATACTCATTAGTCAACACCAAATATAAGTTCCAGATGTCTGAACATCAAAGTATTTATAGGCCTATAGGAACCGCCTTGAGACAGGAACTGTTCTTCAGAAATGGCAATGGAAGAAAGCAGGCTACAAAAACCTCCCAAATTCTCTGAAACAAAAGCTATTCTTGTTTATACATAAATTATGAATGACTTTTTAAGGGCTGACTCATTGGCCAGTGCATGTGCCTACAAATCCAGTTTCACAAGAGAATGGGAGCTGACTGGACTAACAGGAATTCTACAACAAATCATTTTTTCCCAGCTTGTCTCTAAAAGCAAGTCAGTTTGGGGTTTCAGCCACACTCTTGCCAAGGCACAGCGGGGTGTGTTGCTTTGACTGGGAGCCGGGCCACAGCTCTGATGCCACTCCGACCGCCGAGCGGGGGCTGCCTGCTTCAAGAGGCTTTTGGAGCCCTGGCATTCTCAAGCTAGTCTTTGAAAGAAGGGACTTGGCGGCCCCCTCAAGTGGTGGCAGCAGGTGGACCCCTTCCCTGAAGACACTCACCCCAAACCACTGCACTTCCCAGGTCTTTTCTCTGGATGTTGGCCTTGTGTCCAGAGATATTGCTCTGGTGGACAAGAGCATCAGCTTCTAATTCTAATTATGCTGTTTATTCACTGCCTGACCGTAAGCAAATGAATTGACTTCCTTCTGGTTTTCTCATTCGTAAAGTGAGATGTCATACAGGATAATCATTCAGGTCCTGTCCAGCTTCAATGAGCTGTGATTTGGTTTTCTTCTACACAAGTAGAAATAAATGAATGTGTTACTTAGTTCATCAGTGTGATGTATTAGATGCCGGTGACCACAATTGCTAATAAGTGGCTTAATTAATCATGACAATATAAGATTTCACTACTAACACAGACCTTCCAATACTTGAAACATTTCTCTCTTGCAAGGAGAAGAGGGGGCAGGATATGACTACTTCTTGAGAGCTTAAGTATGAAAAGGTAAAGCTCAGACAACTTGTTGGCAACATGAAAAAGAATCCTTTTATCTTTTTTTTCCCTCATATCTTCCTCTTATAGGATTTTTCTTTTTCTTTTGGATAGAAAGGAGGGGAAAAAGAAATTCACTTTTTAAATTCAGTGATTCAAACTCTCCAATGACTGATAGTGTATGAATGTCAAGAATTTTGAACATGAGTTTTCCATCTTAATTTTTCTACCCCAAATGCTTTTTGTTGATTTCTCTAATCATAGAAAAATGTCCCAAAGAAGGAAGTGTTTGGTTTTTGTAGTGTTGAATAGGGAGAGAAGTATTTGGGTCTGTGCTCCATTGAACCTCTTTGGGAAGCTGTTTAAGGGGATGTGACCACACTTTGCTTCCTTCTTTTCTTAGAAGGAATTTGTTTTTATTGGCACACTTTTCTAAGAATCCTGAATTTCCTCTGATAAAACGTGATCACTACAAGGTGGTAGTGGTGTTTAATTATCAGTTCTAATTAATAAATAAATGACTACAAACTCTATAGTCAACATGGAATAAAGTCAACATGGAAGAGAGATTACTTAAACCTTGAAGCTCTAATGTTGCACAATTAACAATAAATCCATTATTACTTGATGTATTTTCTCAAACAAAAACACATGTGACTGGGAATTTAAAAACTGAACAGGCATTGGCAAATGTTTTCCAAATATAATACACCATCCTGACAGCTAATGCATCAGCAATGTTTACTTCAGCAAATGTTTCCAATTTGGAGGAGGAAAAAAAAGAATGTCTAATAATAATCTTTTACATTTGAACACGTGTATGGTGCTTTACAGTTTACAAAGCACTTTCGATGTATACATCACTCGACGATCCTTAAAACCACCCCGGGAGGTAGGTGGGACACAGATGATCTTCCAACAACTTGTAATTCCCTGCTCTCGTTCCGCTGTTTCCTGTCTTTGTGATTTTACACGTGCCCTTCCCGAGTCCTGGAATGTCTTCTTCTCCCTTCTCTGTCTCATTTTTCATCTAGTTAATTCCCAATCAACTTTAAAAATCAACACGACTGCCTCCTCTTTTCAAATTCTCTGGAAGCCTCCAGTCTGAAGTAGATGTTTTCCTTCTGTGTTTTTTCTGTGCCCTGTGCGGGGCAGCAATGATCCCACTCTACTGTCACGGCCGGTTTGCTTTCTGTCTCTCACCAGACTGTGTGCTAACTTGACTGCATGGATCTTGTCTTATTTACCTGACACTGTCCCTGTGACACAGTAAGGGCTCGATACATGTTGAAAGAATGAATGCCCTCAATTCACGTAATGAGGAAACTGATGCTTATGAGTCAAGTGCCTTGTTCAAGGTCACGCAGCTAGTGAGAGGCAGAGGGTGAACTTGAACCTGTGCTGCTGTTGCCCCAGTGCAGTAGTCTTTCCTCGGTATCATGCTGTGTTTGCTTGGCTCAGGACCATTGAAACATATTACGTGACCATGGGTACAGCATGACAGCATCTTGAGGGGATTTCTGCAGCATATATAAGAAATGATTGGGAAGAAGCACGCTTCCTTTTATTCTGTGATCTTTATTTGTTGAATGTTTTTTAACTCACTCTTTGCTTCCAACAGTAATTTGAGCCAGCTTAAAATAAAGTTATGTGAAACAAGGATAAAAGACAAGGAGCCAGGTAAAAGAGAAAGAAAGGAGTGAAAGTGTTGTATTAGAAATATGAAGCTAAGAAATGTGACTATAATTTAACTGAAACTTGGCTTTGAGCTGCCTGGAAGCCAGGTAGAAAAGGGAAACATAATATGTTACAGTGCGATTATTATTGTTAAGAGAGTTATAAACTCCCAGACAAAACATACAAGCTTCCATTATAAGATAAATAAGTGCCGGGGATATAATGTGCAGTGGGGTGGTTGTAGTTACCACTTCTCTGTGATGCATATGAAAGTTGTTTAGAGAGCAAACCCTAAAAGTTCTCGTTATAAGGACAATTTTTTTCTTTTTTCCATTTGTTTTTATTGTACCTGTATGAGATGATAGATGTTAACTAACCTTACTGTGGTAATCATTTTATAGTTTATGTAAGTTAACCCTTTATGCCACACAGCTGAAACTCATACAGTGACACCCGTTAATTATATCTCAATAAAACTGGGGGCAAAAAGAGAGAGAAAGAACATCATAGCAGACTTTTTTTCTCCCTAGCATTCAACTCTAAGAGGGATTTATTACACAGATATTTATATGAGCCAATGAAAAACATAATGGAAAATGCCCTTGCCTGCAACTCACAAAAGAGAAATTCCTTCATCAAAATGTATCGAATGTCTCCTGTGTGTCAGACACTGTATTGGGATACAGATTCAAAGATTACTAAGAAATGGTCCTGTGTTCAAAAGACTTCAGAGTCAGCCAGCAGAGAAAAGTAACACAATCACTAGACCTGCAGCAACAGAAACCTTTTTCACAGTTATTTCTTACAGCAACTTTACTAATAACTCAGGGCATTGTATTAAATTAGGGTTCCCCTGAAGACACTTTTATGAGAGGAAGCCTGATAAATACAGAACAAGTACATAATTTGTATTTTGGGGTTACTACTTTCTAATCAGATCCTCTTTTTAAGAATCCCAGATTTTGAAAAGAATATAAATATTTAAGCATTTATCAGTGTTTGATGATTGAAAGGATTAATGCCTCATTTGGTTTTTTTGGTATTTTTCAGAATTCTTTCATTTAAAGGCTCTGTGCATTGTATATTGCTGCTCAATGTACAAAATGTACGTGTTTTAAAAACTTATAAACATGATCGGATATGGAGCCATCCTCTGCAACTCTAGCCCACTAGGAAGTAAACTGAATAACAAGTTGTCTGGACTCAGAAAACATGGTTAGAGTGAAAAGTCCATGCTTTGTTCCTGTAATGGGTAGTGCACTCAGAAAATCCCGAGGCTGGCTCAGGACCAGCTGACGACCCCCCCACCCTGCCCCCAGCTCTGGGCTCATAATGGGGAGCCTATTTTTCTTTTATTACTGGTAACTGGAAAAGCCTAGCAACTATTTTCCGTTGACATTCCCTCCAGGATGGAGAGCTTGTTTTTCCTATATTTTCGTATATTTTTAGGCGGTCATCTTGGGCAGTCTGGCTTTGTATCAAAAGCGGTTTTAATTGAAGAGGTTCTCCCTTGGGCTATTGGGTAGAAAAATACGTTCTCTGTATCTCCGTGTCTATTTTGAGGGGCACGGCTGGGCTCCAGTTCCCTATCTTTTTGCGAAGCAGCTGCTCTTCCATCTCATCCTTGCCATGTGCCTGGAAAAAGGAAAAGGGACGGAAGGAGGGAACAGAATCCGTGATCAATCTTCTAAATGGCTGGCTTAAGAAGTGGCAGAAGTGACAACCTTGGGCCACCTACTCGGTTTCTCACACTTATGGAAACTGTAAAAAATGTTGACAGAAAAGCAGGAGTATTGATTATTGTGCGATGAAGGAATGGAGATCTCTGCCTTCAGAACTGCTGCTGGATGGTGTTTATGGGAGTTCTTACTTATCCTATTTTGCCATGTATAATGTGCACTTTTTAGCCCAAATTATTGAGGGAGAAATAAGGATGCACATTCTACATGGGAATAATGACTCCATACCATGCATATAACAATGGGTGTAATAATCCCATGTATAACGTGCACAAAAACATGGGCATGCATTATACACGGGAGCCTGTTATACACAGCAACATACGGTACATTTGACGCCACCTCCAGCTTGAGTTTTTCATTTGCATGATTCTCATTTTCTTAGAGTCAGAAAGAACATGCTTGCACTTAACTTTGGTTCATGAAACATTTACGTTCATGGCACATGCGTGGCTTTTGCTCCCTTTGCTTTCTGCTCGGTTTGATGAAGCATAGCATACTTAGTTATCATGGAGAGTCATGCCCGATAATTTATCATTTGAAAAGATGGCTTAGCAATCTGGAAAGTACTGGGCAAGCAGCTTGGCCTCTCACTTGTATCTACTATGGGGAAGATGGGAGTGAACTAGCAGAGATCCGTAGGCTGTAGGTCACTGGTTTTATGATCGACATTTTAGTACCTTATCTCATTTAGGTCTCACAACCAGTGTGCAAGGAGGGAATGCTTATCCCGTTTTCTAGTGACAGATTTCAGAGTTTGGCTAATGTGTTAAGGTCACACAGTTGGTAGTGGTGGAACTAGGGATGGTGGCTGGGAGTTGATGTGACTCCAAAGTCTGAGGTTCCATTCTACTGACTGGGCAGCCCCATGGAGGCCCGGCATGCCCAGTGCACCGTGATGCATCTTTAGGAGAGGTAGGACCAATGACATGTTCCTTCAACAATGCCCCTTAAAGGCTTCTTTCCACAGGCTGGAATTATCAGTAGAGCAGAGTTTTAGGCTATCACCCAGCATGCATCTTCTGAGGAAAACACTGATTCACCCAATTATATTATTCAGAGGAGACTAAGAATATGAGGCATCAACAGACAGTGAAATTCCTTTTTAGTGAAACCAGAGATGCCAGAGAAAAAGCAATTACAGACATTTCATAATCCTTCATACACAGTGTACTTATCTGATTCTCAAGTTCTCTTGTCCTAGTTAAGAGGACAGGATAAGGGGTGTGACGCCCACATAGTTTCGCTTGAAAAAGGGACACTTGCTAAAGTCAAATCTTTGAGGTATTTGCTGATAGGGTTTATTGGGCGTGGCTTCTGTTCTGCTGAGGCCGTCGTGGTTCAGGTTGGATTCTAGAGGCCTAGATCTAGGCTTCGGAGAGTTTCAACGTTGCCCTACATAAAAGTCACTTTACTAAAAGTGGTTGTACTGGATGCTGCTCAGATTTCTGTGATAACTTGCTTTCGTTGAAAATAAAACAAATTTCTGAAACTCTAGTCATAAGTAAAAATTCTTTGGCTGCTTCTAGGACTTTCTACATTATTAGTCAGCATGTATATATTTGGGGGTTATGCTCAGAATATTAGACATCTGCTTTGATATGGCCATGGACCATCTGAATGGGCCCAGGCTGCAGAATTGGATCTGGGTTGGGGGGAGCCCTTCCTGTCAGGCTCTTAGCTGTCAGGGGCTGTGTTGTGGGAAGGTCTGGGAGGGCCCAAGGGAGAAACCAAGGTATCTGGAACAGCAGGGAGAATCTCAGGGGCTGTTTATGAATTGACAGTACATGTACAACAGTTTAACGATAGTTACTGCCACACCGGTGTGTATGAACTGGATATTAGGTTTGCATACATGACAATCAATCTAAAGTAGTAATTAAAGTGCTATGTCCACTAAGTGCTATAGGACTAAACAAGGAGATCCCTAAAGCCAACATGCAACCCCTTTTCTAGGAATCCTGGCATCTAACTCTGGAAAGATGATATAATTGAGTATTTGAGAAAATAGTCTCTGGAGTCAGGCTGCTTCCTATTTTTGCAATAATAGGTTCTCACAAACTTAGAGGCTTAAAACAGTGCACATTTTATTCTCTCGCAGTTCTGGAGGTGAGGTATCTAACATCAAGGTGTTGTTAGGGCCGCATTTTTTCTGAAGGTGTCAGGGGAGAATGCATTCTGTTTTCAGCGTCTAGAGGCTGCCTGCATTCCTTGGCTCAAGGCCGCCTCCTTATACCACTCCCACGTCCTTGCCTCCGACATCGTGTCTCCTGTTACTGACTTTGACCTTCTTGCTTCCTTCTTATAAGGACCCTTGTGACTACATCAGACCCAGTTCAGTAATCCAGGGTAGTTTAATCCCACCATCAACGTCCTTTTTCCATGTAAGGTGGCATTCGTAGGTATGGGGGAATTCGGTCATGGACGTTTTGGGGGGCATCGTGACTCTATCACAGTGGAATCCCACCCAAGCTCTGCTACTTCCTAGTTATGTGACCTAGTGACTAGCTATGGAGCCAGTTACTCACTCTCTCTGTGCCTTGGTTTTCATATCCGTAAAACAGGGATAATAGTAGTATTTTCCTTGGAGGATGAAGATTAAATGTATTATTACAGGTGAAGGCCTTGGCACCATTCCTAGCCCCCATGAGTGCTACCTGTCGTGACCATGGCTATCAGCGCTCTTCTGGTGAATCAGCTCCCTGACTGACTGCAGAGCCAGTGGCCTCGTCAGACCAACTTTAGAGGTCAATGCCTTTGGTCCTTCATGAATCTGTTTCAGTACAATGGGCTGCCTAGTTTCCTATCCCTGCAACTCTCCTTTCCTGCAGTCCTGGTGCTTCTTGAGTTCTTCCTGAAGCATCAACACAGCTGCATCTCTGGGATCAGAAGAAGGAGGATAGACCAGTTTTTCAGTATTCTGGACTTACCATGAATCCATGCCCAGTTTACCAATTCCTTGTTTCAATGAGCATCCCTGTAAGAATCTTCCAAAATGGAGTTTCGTTCTGTTCTCGCCCATCTCTCTAGCCCAGGGTTGCTGCCTCGCACCCGATGCAATCCCTCCCATTGCCCTCTCCTAGTTCTTCTGCCTCTCTGGTCCCCACATCCTCCAAGTCCTGTAGCAGCCCACCCCCTTCCTGTTCTCCCTCTTGAAGGGATTTCAAAGCCTTCATATCAAATATAGGAAGTGAAAGTCTCTTCCTCTTTAGAATAAATTGGATATGGGCCTGCAGGCATCTTCTGCCTGAGGGTTGTCACGGAAGGAGGAAAGTGGCTTGGAACGGATGGCTCTTTCCAACTTGGGGGATCCATGACTTCAGTGGCAACACCAAGGAAAATTATAAAATGCTCTCCTTGCATGCCTGAGTTCTCTAGGCTGTTACAACAATTTATTCCATTTCTGTAGTGTTCAGGTTTGCCTTTATGTTTTTCCCTTACATCTCCACTTATGGAAAATTCTCACCTGTAAACCCATACACGGATAAAGAAAACATATTCTCTGACACTAAAAATCAATCTGTTCGAACAGCCGATCCCTCCCACCGCTCCTTTGCCCCATTTACCAGCATTTTTTAAGAAAAGAATTTCAACTTGCGGCATCGTTCTGGTAACTTCTATTGCTTCTAAACTGAGTGGTACTATTTTCAAAAACAAAAAAGCATTTTGCCCAGACCTATTTTCCTTGTCAACTGCCTTTGCCACAAAAGACTAAATTTGTCTCTATTATGAATAGAGCTTGGTTACAGAGAAGTTTTACTGGCCACCTTAAAAGAAGTGTGGCTATTTTCCTGAGTAGAATAATTTGGAAGTTTTGTGTTCTTCATTTTCCAGCCTTTAAAAAAAAATCCTCTACTAAAAGAAATGCAAACCATATCTATAATACACAGACTTTACAACTCTTGAACGTTAACCATCTGAAGAGGAGGACACAGATCTGCCGCCCAAAGCAGGCTTTTAGTCTGATGCAGTCGATTAGAAGCTAGCAAACCTGGGTTCTTAGTTCTTAGTTACTAATTATTAATACTTAATTGACATTCTTTGTGCCTCAGCAATTCTTGTGTGAAACGTGGGTAATGATTCTTCTGCCTCATAAACTTGTAACAGGGCTCAAGGGAAATGATCTTTAAGAGACTGCATTAGACAGTACAAAGGGCCGTTTTTACATGTGAAGTGCCCGCACAGGAAAGTAGAGAAGGCACAGGTTTGCAGTCAGCCTGTGCAGGGAGTGCTGATGCCGTTAAGTAGCAAGCTGTGTGACTTTCTCCTTAGTGAACCTCTCTGAGCCTTGAATTCCTCATCTGTAAATATAAAACCCTACTGGGTGATTGCGAGGGTACATAGAGGACGCAAAACAAGCATTCAGTGATGGTAGCTTCTACTCCTCTTCACTGATCAAGGCATTCCTGTCTGTAGATCTGAGCTATAAATATACTTAGAGGTTTCCCTGGACCAGGCGCTCTTGGAACATTTTACTCAATAGACTTTCCCCTTTTTTTTCTTTTAAATGAAAAATTGATACTGTGGGAAGGCTTGTGGTTCTCCATGTCATTAAGTTCAAAAATAAATGTGCTCAACCATAAACTCCCCTTCTTGCCTCCAAAGGCAGCTCAGGTTTTCAGTCTACATGTGAATAGACTGTGACCTTGCCTGCAAGGAGCATTCCTGTCCTTTTGGAGAGGGCCCGGGGCCCAGGCTGGGCTCAGGCCTGAGCCGCTTTCAATGTACTAGGACTAAGAATTTTCTTCATTCTCCTCAGAAAGGTCCAATGTCTCTTGCAGCTCAGTCTGGCACAGCTTTAAGTCAAGGAGCGCCAATTCAAGCGAGAGCAGGGAGGTAACCAAATGGATGCTGTATATATTGAGGGGGGGGCAACATGGGGACCATGGAGGGCAGGGAAGGGCAGCTCTCAGTCCAGCTGATGGTTGCTAGGCAGAAATCCTGGCCCACTGTGGCTATCTCTTGTTTGCTTTCCCCAAGAAAAGCCAAACACCTGAATTTGCATGTGACATTTTCCAATGTTTTAAGGTTGGCAACTACTCCAAATTACTCTCGAACTCCGTAGAGATGAGAGCTGGCCCGCAGACCACCGCTATGGATCTTCTGCTATCCAGTGTCAGCTCATGGGGCTCTAGTAGCTCTCTGGTCAGGGAGACACTACCTGCATGATCCTGTATCTGCATGATCTTGGGTCACTTAGAATCACAATCACCTTTAAAGGAAAAAGCCATAAACTCCCCACAGAGAAGACTGTAGTTTTGAAATGATCCCATCTCTTTTCTGCTCTTGACTGTGAATAATTTTTTAAAAAAATCTTAAGAAAATGTAATCCTCCTTGATCTTGTTTTTAAAAAGTATTTTATTGTTAAGTATAATTGTCTGCATTTACCCCACTCCCCCCCCCCCCCATTCCCCCAGCCACCCCCACCTCCCTCCCCTGCTTCCACCCTCCCTTGGTTTTGTCCATGTGTTCTTTATAGTTGTTCCTAAAAACCCTTCTCCCTTTCCCCCATTATCCCCTCCCACCTCCCCTCTGGTTACTATCAGATTGTTCTTAATTTCAAAGTCTCTGGTTATATTTTGCTTGCTTGTTTGTTTTGTTGGTTAAGTTCCACCTAAAGGTGAGATCATATGGTATTTGTCCCTCCTCCTTGATCTTCGTCTCTGATAAAAAGTACAGTTTTCACACCAAGTTCAGGTAAGACAGATCACTTCAGTATAGGGTGGAAAACCCATCTATGCATCCTGAATCCCAGCACCAGCCAGTTTTGGGAATGGGACAGAAGGGTCTTGCTCAGATATGATTTCTGTCAGCATCAAGTTCTGACTTTAAGACCCATCTAAGAGGAACAATTTGCAGGTGGAAAACCCATTTGAAGTGGAGCCCCCAGGGCATCTACAGAGATCAGCAGCTTTCTGACTCCACTTCCTCCACCCTGTAGGTTGAGTAGAAGGGGAGGAGTCTCAACCCACTATGTAACTGGGAATGGGGCAGGGAGACTGCAGCTAATAACCAATTTCTTGTTTAGAGTACGTGCTGGAAGGGTAAGCGGACTCTTGGAAACAATTTAATTAGATGGCTTTCACACCATGTCCTGAGGTCTTTAGAGAAGCTTGGGGATCTTCCAGAGGCACTGGCCTCTTAAATGACACTGTAAAGCTTACTCTAGAGTGTTGGTTATTAGATGTGAGAGGTCATTTGAAACAGGGTTCCATTAATTAAAGAAAGAAAACCCCACTAGTCTCAGTTTGGCTTTTAGTTGAAGAACCAGCCCAGGGCTACGCCTTGATGAAAGTCAAGCCAGTCCAGAACTCTGTGGCCTCCAAGCCCTTTCCTGCACTCCGCATGGAAATTAGCGAGTGCTTTCAGCACTTGAGCGATCTCTTCTCGGACGTGCTGGAGGCATTTTCAATTGCTTCCTGAAAGATAAAGTGGCTTGCACTGCTTTGTTTTTATTTTTAAATAGTTTGGGCAATTTGGACATTTCTGACAAGGGCTTAACAGCCATTAGTTATCACACATTCTGTACACCATTTAGATTCATATTTGTTTGGCTAGTGGGACCCTGGCCATTGCTTCTTTCCTGCTGGCCTTCATCCATGAGTCCTGTGGGCAGTTGGGAGGATTAGAGGTTGGTATGTTCCAGTGGTGTGCTGAGAAGTTTTAAAGTGGCGTGCTCTCTGGGGGTGGGTGGCCTTGATTTGGATCACTTGCCAATTTCCATTGTGTAGATACTCCCACCATGGCCAATTTTAAGTTACAAATGAGCAAGAATTTGGGAAGACTTACCAGAAGGGCAAGAGGGTGGAGGGAGGGCAAAATGGGTAAAAGGGGTCAATCGTATAGTGACAGATAGAAATGAGACTTTGGTGGCGAGCACAATGTAGTATATACAGATTTTGATTTATAATCTTGCACACCTAAAATTTATATAACGCGATATACCATTGTTACCTCCCCCCAAAAAAAAGAGGGAGAAAGAAGAGGAAATGGAGGAGGAGGAGGAAGAAGAGAAAGAGGAGGAGGAGGAAGAAGGAGGAGGAAGAGGAAAGAGATGTGCACAATTGCTTTCTCTGGCGGCGGTGCCAGCAGGCTCCAGCACACCGCCGCACTTTCTGTTCTTCTCAGTCAGGAAACCATACGCCCCTGTCTTAGCCCCAGTTCTCACCTCCAGAGCCAGTTATTTTTATTCTTTCTTACTCTATCATTTTTCTCCCTACAATGCCAAACCAACACCTTGGAATGGTCCCTGTATCAAATGACTGATTGAATTAAAAGCATCCTCCTATCATCTAAGAGTTTAAAATGTGTTTCAGGTAAAATCAGAGGCAAAAATTTCCCCCATGTCATACTTTAGAACACCTTCATTGATTTATGTTTTTAACCATTTCTTAGTTTTGTTTTTAAAATTTTCAGTATTCTAAGTTGTTTCACTAGATGGTGCTCTATGTAGTTCAGAGTTAGGGCAAGTGTCAGCTCAAAAATCCGGAGGTCTTCTAAGGAAAGCATTTCTTCTTCTGACCAGAAGTTGTCATCCAATGGAAATTGGGATGTTCCAATTGACTTTATTCTCTTCCTTGCCATTGTCTGTGGGATTGGTGAAAGCTTCTCACCAACACAGAGTGTCATTTGCCACTGACTTTAGGCAGCTTTACTTTCCCCAGTGGTAGAAGGTGCTTTACATTTTCTCTGGTCGTGAAGATCTTAGCATATCTTTTGCACCTTTGAGCTCTGCCATAGGTCACACTTCACTTGGAAGGTGTCTCTGTCACTTAACCTTCTGACCACTTGTTAATCCTTATTTTTTGGGTGCCAACATTCCCTGTTTCTATAGCCTCATTTCTGAACTACGGAATATGTTGCTAAATTATTTTCAAGATGGTTCATGAAGATTTCAATCCTACAAATCTCATTCAGTACTTATAGTTTGTTGGGAAATGTGTAAGTCCTTCTACACATTTTATTTCACTCGCTATGTACAAGAAATTACTATTTTAACCCAACATTTATTTTTCTCCTTTCTGAATTCTCAGCACACAAAAACCTATCAAAAGAGAGAATAAAAACTATTAACCTGCATTTCGCCACCTGTAAAATCATCATTTTCATTGTTAACCACAGAGATATGTAGGCCCATTGACTGTGTTATTAGCTTAAAAATTTTGATTTCACATTATGCACAGAAATTAAGAAAAAACTGTAATTATTACTGAAAATATCTTCCCAACAACTCCATTGCTTCTATGAAGGAGCCGTATTTTGCTTACAAGTGTGACTCCCAGCACAGTACCAGGTATCTAGTAGGTGACCAAAATCGGCTACATTGATCGTTAGGTTACACGCTTTTAAATATGACCCCAATTATTCTAGTAATGTTAGAAGAAAGCAGTTTTTACTCCTAAAGTGTTCCATAGGGTGAGGAACCTGATCCTCGGAAACTTGTCTTAGGCCCCTCAGGCATGAAAGCAAAAGAAATCCGGAATTCTTTCAGGTCCTGAAACCTGGGACAGAATGGCAAATGCCCATTGGTTCCCTTTTCTGGGGAGGGGAAACAAAATAAACAAATGCTATAGCACATAGGCGCAGTATAGCACTCAATTTTGATAACCATATCCCTGTCTAGAGGGGCAATTTTATCTAGATTTTACGTCACAGCTTGTAAATTTTTCCAACTGACCAGAGAATTCTTAAAAATGGAAATATTGAGGAATCTTTGGCAAATCAGATATGGTGATTTAATTAATAATTCAATCACTTTACATGTTATAAGTTCATATAATCTATGTATTCTTGAGTCAGTTTTAGTAGTTTGTGTTTTTCTAAGAATTTGCCCATTTCATCTAAATTATCTAATTTGTTGGCACACAGTGGTTTATAGCATTTTCCTATAATCCTTTTATGTCTGTGAAGTCAGTAGCAAGGTCCCCCCTTTCATTCCTGATTTTAGTAATTTGAGTCATCTCTTCTTTACTCTTGGTCATTCTAGGTAAAGGTTGTTGATTTTTGTTGTTCTTTCCAAAGAACCAACTTTTGGCTTCATTACTTTTCTCTAGTTTTGTACATTCTATTTCATATATTTTTGGCTTTTATCTTGTATTCTTTCTACTTGCTTTGAATTTCGTCTTTGAGCTTGTCTTTTTCTAGTTTCCTAAGATGGAAGGTTGGGTTATTGATTTGAGAACTTTACTCCTTCTTCTTCTCCTTCTTTAGTGTAGGTAACTCAGCTAGAAATTCCCCTCTAGGCACAGCATTCACTACATCATTGTTTTGCTGTGTTTTGGTCTTCCTTCATCTCAAAGTATTTTCTGACTTATCTTTTGATTTCTTCTTTGACCCACTGGTTAAAGATGATATATAAATGGCAAATAAACATATGAAAGGATGCTCAACATCATATGTCTTTAGGGAATTACAAACTAAAACAATAAGACACCACTACCTGCCTATTAAAATGGCTAAAATCCAAAACTCTGACAATTACAAATGTTGACGAGGATGTGGAAAAACAGGAACTCTCTCATTCATTGCTGATGGGAGTGCAAAATGGTGCAGACACTTTGCAAGTCACTTTGGCAACTATTTACAAATCTAAATATACTCTTACCATAAAATCCAGCAGTCACACTCCTAGGTATTTATCCAAATGAATTTAAAAGTTATGACCACACAAAAACTTTCACTTGAATTTTAGTAGCAGCTTTATTCATTATTTCCAAACAATGGAAGCAACCAAGATGTCCATCAAGCAAACTGTGAAATGTTCAGACAATAGAATATTATTTAGCAATAAAAGGAAATGTTATCAAGCCATTAAAAGACATGGAAAACCTTAAATACATACTGTTAAATGAAAGAAGTCATCATGAAAAGGCTACATAGAGTTGTTTCCAACTATGTGATACTCTGGCAAAAGCAAAACAGTTTTTAAAAGATCAGTGAATGCCAGAGGTTTGGCTAGAGGGAGGGAAGGAGGAGTAAGTAGAGCACAGGAGTTTTTAGGGCAGTGAAACTATTCTTTATGATACCGTAGTAGTGGTACATGCCATTATGCATTTGTCAACAGCCCAGAGGACTTGACAGCACACAGATTGAACCTTAATATACACCATGGAATGTTGTTAATAACAATGTATCAATATTGGTTCATCAATTATAACAAGTGTATCTTATAAATGCGAGATGTTAATAAGAGGGGGGACTGAGGGAGGATGGGAGGGTAATATGGGAACTCTAATTTCTGCAAACCTAAAACAACAGTAAAAAGTGAAGTGTATTTTTTTTTTCAAAAGAGTGTAAGCTTGTGTCTCACATATATAAATGAGCCATACTTTGAATTTCCAATGAAAACATTTCGGATAATTTTGTAGTCTGGAATGTTTTAGGAAGAGGAAGAAAGGAGTTCAGATGAGCTCCCATTTCTTGAAGGAGATGAGGAAACACATAGAACTATCCTTTCTAGTTATGATTTGGTGTGGAAAAAAAGGCAAAATGTTGCAGTTTTTATTTTTTATGGGTGGAAACGAGGTAACATCCTTCCAAAAGGATCTCTTCAAGTCATGGTAACAGTACCCTTGTCTATGAATGCCTAAATAGTCCCTGAATTTCAGCCCCTTTTGAGCATCCTCCCTTTTGCTGCCAGGGAGGGCAAAGGCAAAACACAAAACAGAAAAATTCTAGTCATAGTCATTTAGTAGTTTCCCTTTCCCCATTGGATAAAATAAAACACATTACTCTAGCACATAAAGCTGTGCACGATCTGGTTCTTATCGACCACGTAGTCTCATTTCTTGCACAAGAATGAATCACTACATAAATATACCCGAAACTAATATAACCAATATAAGATTGTATAATAATAATAAAGAATGAATGAGCCAATGGGCATACCTAATGAGCACTTCCTTAGTAAAGACCATTCTGCAACATTCTAGGGGCCCAGCATCAGAAACGCAGATACATTTTCTACCACCGTATTTTGTAACTAAATTCCTAGAACTTTATAATCTAGCACTTTAAGGTGTCTAAATGCACTGTGCTCTTTCTCACATCCATGCCTCTGTGATGGCTAGTCCTGCTAGCTGGAATGCCCTCACCAAGCCTTCCCTTAGCCCTTGTCCCCCTGAAAAATATGTGCTCATCCCTCAAGATTAAGCTCAATTTACCTCCTCTGTGGCACTTTCTGCCACTGCACATCATACCTATCTCCATTGTAGCAATTTCCCAGCTCGATTACAGCTGTTCTTTCCCCCATAATCCCCACTGAACGATGAGCCCTTTGAGGGCTGTATTATTTCATGTCTAAATCTCCCGCACCTGGTTCACATTTACAGCCTTGCAAGAAAGCATGGGTGAATGAATGGATTTCTTCATTGATTCAGCAAATGTTTGCTGATTCCTTTCTCTAAGGCAGGCTATGTGTTGGGTGCGGAGGACACTGTATGACCTCATGGGACTTACATTCCAACAGGGGAGAGAGAAAAAACAGAATGACTTAAGAAGGTCATAAGTGGTATGAAGAAAATGAAAAAGAGAGTTGACAAAGAATGAATAAATGAAGAGAGCAGAGCCCACTTTGGGCAGGGTGTTTGGGGAAGGCCTCTTAGAAGAGGTGACATTTAAGCTGACCCAGGAAGAAAGACAAGGGGGCTGTTGTGAGGGACCTGGGAAAGCAGGAATAACAGGACCACAGGATGTTAACATGGAAAAGGCTTGGTTCACTTAAGGAAAAGTTGGAACATAGTAACGGAGGCAGAAAGGTACAGACGAGGTTGTAGTGGAGCCAACGAGGTGGAATCCTTGATGTCATGATGAGGACTTTGGGTTTTATTGTCAGTGAAGAGTCTGGAGGATTTTAACAAGGTGAGCTCGAGAACATCCTCTGGCTACTATGTGAGGACGAACGTAAAGGGACAAGAGGAGACTAGTTAGAAGGCCACTGCAGTGGAGAGGTGACGGGGGTTTGGATGGGGAAGGGGTGGCGGTAAAAGCAGGAGTTTTCTACAGTACCTAGTTTTTAATGAGGTTTCCAACCTAATACTAAAAGGGCAAGTTGATTCTAGCTTCTGAGGTTAGAGTGATAGGCGGACTTTCGGGAAATATGGCATGGGGGGGGATGGATACAGAGAGTGAAGAAAATAAGGTAGGTAGGTAGATTGGTTGGCAGATATGCTTCCTGCCTTAAAGCTCTACATTATTTTTTTTTTCAAATAGGATTTTAAAATGGCATGGTGAAATGGTCAGATCTGTGCATTTGAAAGCTTTAATCCATTAGGGGCTCAAATACCACCAATATTGTATCTATATTATGTGTATGTACTAGTAAGAAGACTTATTTCTGTATGGCTTGTTTAATCTTTTTTTTTTTTTTTAATCCTCACCTGAGGGTATGAATATTGATTTTAGAGAGAGAGGAAGGGAGAGAGAGAAAGAGAAACATGGATGTGGGAGAGAAACATCAACTGGTTGCCTCTCCTACATGCCCTGACTAGGGATTGAACAGGTAACCTAGGTATTTTCTCTAAACTGGGCATCAACCCGCAACCATTTGGTGTACAGGACAACACTTCAACCAACTAAGCTACCCAGCCAGAGCCGATCTTTTGTTTTCTAGTTTAATCTAATTAAAACAGGCTTAAGGCTACCACTTGCTACTGATATTTCACCAGGAGGCCTTGCAGTATAGTGTGTACTCCATAAGTGTTTGTTGGATTTGGATCAGTCGGAAAAGTAACCTTAACTGCCATGCTTGGAAACACATCTGGATTAATGGCATTTTTACCCCTTCCCCTCCCTCCTTCCCTCCCTTCCTCTCTTTCTTCCATCTTCCTTTGACTCTTTCTTCCATGTTCCTGGGATTGGCAGTCTACCATCTAACTGATATACCAGTGTTTTGTTAGCTGTTGATGAGTCAGTGGACCTCTAAGTTTTGGGCAAGAAATATTTTTATAAGAACCTATAAATATGTAAAATTCTCAGAGTCACATACTCAGCTCTGCTCCGCTGTGTTCAGAGATGTCGTCATGCCAGCTCCTGTTGGGTTGAAGAGATCCACCAATAAATTCTACTTTTTTTTTAATGCTCTTGAAATAGAAAAAAGCACCAGCCCAGGTGCATGGTGGAAAATGTACCACTTGTATATAATTTCAAAGTTCTTAAATGAGTTTCCAAGCAAATACGCAGGTCAATATTTAAAAGTATATACGTAGTATCTTATTTGAAACGGAATCCTTTCAGTTTGAGGGTCAATTTGATGCCGAAGAACATGTTTCTGAATAACATTTTGTACATTTTAAAGTCCAGCCTTCAAATCCAAGAAAGGAAGATGAAACCTCTTGTTCTGTTCGCCCATGCAGAAGGCTCTCCAGCTGACAAGCTCCAGAGACATCATTTCCACCTTGACTGTGCCCTGGCCCCATGTACACAGACACCTATCTCCTGGTCTTTCATTAAAAGACTTTATTGTAAAGAATTTGAGGGAAAGGCCAGGGTCCCTTTTCACCTATGTTTTCCCATTAAATTATAGTGCTGCTGAGCTTGGGAGACTGGGACCTGGTGCAGACCCCAGCTGGGGCCTGACCGGTGGAGCCGTGGGCCAGGGGCCAGGAGGAGGAGTGCCCAGGAGACTACCTGCCTCCTTGCCTGGGTCCGAGTGGACAGCACCTTTCTTAATTGGGGCAAGGGAATGTGAGCCCAGCGGGTAAAGGAAATTTGAGGGTTCCCCTTCTTACCCGATATGCCACTTACACGGGAAAGCAAAACCACCCCTGTTTGTATTGAGGAATTTTTGAAGTGTCCTAACCGGATTTTATAATGTCTAGCTCAGGATAATAACTCAAAGTGGAAGAAATTAGAGATGGTTTACTTAAACGTGGGAAAATAGTCATTGTCCCCTTGTCTCTTTGGCAACACTTGCTTTACAGTTGTTGCCCACCAGTTCATGATGGAAACATTTTAAGGCTCATTAAAAGCCTAGAAAATGCCCTACAGGGTTGCCAGACAAACGTAAAACAAACAAACAAACAAACAAAAGTTTAGAAGGGCATTAAAGATGATGTTTCTAACCAGAGATGTAAAGAAATAATGATGGTTTTTTAACAGTATGTTTAAAATCAAAACAATACTCGTATTACCTGGATGCTCAATCCTGAAGGTTCCGGGCCTTACCTTGCATTCCTCCAAGGTGTTTAGCGTGGGATGTGCACTTCAACTTGGTGGGATCCTTTACAACGTTCCTCTAGTTTGAGGCCAGAGGCAAGTTGTCGGATTGCCTCCCCTCTAGCCCTGCGTTTGTTTCCCCACTGCCATGCCAGGTGCCCCCATCAAGAGCAGTTGGCAGCACGGTGGAGGGAGGCCTGCCAGCAAAGCTCTCCCAGTGTTTATGGTGCCAGCTGCTTCCTTGGCATCCAACACAGTTTCATCATCTTTTGTTTGGGATTTTCTTGGAGCTCATGCTAATTTTTTTAAGATCGTAAAAGGATGAGGTATTTCCACATCTGCAACCACGAATGCTTGCTCAGTGGAAAATGATGAGAAGTAGTTTGGTTGCCTTTATAGGAAGCCAAAGGCACAGGTCTAAGGCGCTTCACAAAATGTTCTCACACCCAGTGTTTCGCTGCAGCCTCTTGGCAGGCCTGCAGGGGAAGCACCACTTGTACCAGCCGTGTAACAAGGCCTAAGGAGTTGACTAGCTCAGAGCAACTTAACTAGTGAGTAGCAAAGTCAGGACTAAAACCGGGGGCTTTTTCTCCTTATTTTAATACACTTTATTTCCTAGAGCGGTATGAGATTCACGGCAACCTGAGCAGAATGCACAGAGATTTCCTGTATACTTCCGTCCCTTCCACAAGGACTGTCCTTCCCATTATCAGCATCCTTCCTGTTGCACCAGAGTGGTACGTTGGTTACAGCTATGAACCTACCTCGGTACATCACTGTCACCCAAGGTCCATCGTTTACATTACTGTTCACACGTGGTGGTGCGCATTCTCTGGTTTTGACAAATGTATGATGGCTGGGATTCGTCACTGCAGGGTCTCATACAGAATAGTTTCACTACCCCCCAAAAAATCCTTCATGCCCTGCCTGTTTATTTTTTCCTCTCCCCTAATCCTTGGAAACCACTAATACTTTTACCATGTCCACGGTTTTTCCTTTTCCAGAATATCATAACTTGTAATCATATAATATGCAACCTTTTCACATTGGCTTCTTTCACTTAGTAATTTGCATTTCTTTCCTGTATATCTTTTCATAGTTTGACAGCTCATTTCTTTCTAGTGTTGAAGAGTATTCCATTGTCTGGATGAACCACAGTTTATTTACCCACTGAAGGACAGCTCAGTTGCTTCCAAGTCTTGGCAATTTTGAATATAGCTGCCATACATATCTGTTTGCTATAAGTATCAACTCCTTTGGGTAAATACCAACGAATGTGATAGGTGGATCATATGGTAAGAGTGTATAAATTTTGTAAGGTGCTATCAAAATGTCTTGCAGAGTGGCTATACCATTTTGCATTCCCATCAGCGATAAATGAGAATTCTCGTTGCTTCGTGTTCTCACCGGTTTTGATGATGTCAGTGTTCCAGAACTGGCCATTCTAATAGGTGTGTAACTGTATGTTGCTGTTGTTTAAAATGCAGCTCCCTAATGACACATGAGGTTGCATATTATTTCACAAGCTTGCTTGCCATCCGTGTATCTTCTGTGGTGAGGTGTCACTCCAGGTGTTTTGCCCAATTTTAATCAGACTATAAGAGTTCTTTGTATATTTTGAGTAATAGTTCTTTATCAGGTGTGTCTTTTGTAACTATTGTTTCCTAGTCTCTGGCTCGTCTTCTCAGTCTCTTGACATTTTGTGTAGTGGAAGTTTTTAATTTTCATGAAGTCTAGCTTTTCTGTTCTTTCTTCCACAGATTGTGGCTTTGTTTTGTATCTAAAAAGTAATTGCCATTCCCAAGATCATCTAGGTTTTCTCCTTTGTTATCTTCTAGGAGTTTTATAGTTTTGCATTTTACACTTAGACTTATGGTCCATATTGAGTTCATTTTTCTAAAAGATGCAAGGTCTGTATCTAGTTCCTTCCTTCCTTCCCTCCTCCCTCCCTTCCTTCCTTCCTTCCTTCCTCCTTCCCTCCCTCCCCCCTCCCTCTCTCTCCCTCCCTCCCTAACTCCCTTCCTTCCTCCCTCCCTTTCTTTCCTTCTTTCTTTTTTCATGATTATGTCCAGTTGTTTCAGCACCATTTGTTGAAAAGACCATCTTTGCTTCATTGTATCAACTTTTCTCCTTTGTCAAAGATCATTTGATTGTATTTATGTTGGTGTATTTCTGAGCTATCTACTTTGTTCCGTTGATCTATTTGTCTATTCTTTCACCAATACCACACTGTCTTGATGTTGTAGCTTTGTAGTAAGCCTTAAAATCAGAATAATGTTAGTTCAACTTTATTCTTATCTTTCAGTATTGAGTTAGCTGTTCTGGGTCTTTTCCTTCTCTATATAAATTTTAGAATCATTTTGTTGACATGTACAAACTAACTTGTTAGGATTTTGATTTTATAGATCAGGTTGGGAAGAACAGACGTCTAGACAATGTTGAGTCTTCCTATCCATGAATATGAAATATCCACTTAGTTCTTCTTTGATATCTTTCATTATAGTTTTATAGTTTTCTTCATTTAGATCTTGTAATATTTTGTTATATTTATACCTGAGTATATAACTTTTTTCAGTGTTAATGTAAATGGTAATGTGTTTTAAATTTCAGCTTTCATTTGTTCATTGAAGGTATATAGGCAAAGGATTGACTTTTGTATATTAATCTTGTATTCTGCAGCCTTGCGACAATTGCTTATTAGGTCCAGGAGGGTTTTATTTTGTCAATTCTTTTGGCTTTTCTACATAGATGGTCATGTCGCTCGTGAAGAAAGATAGTTTTATTTCTTCCTTACCACTCTGTATACCTTTCTCCTCTTTTCTTGTCTTGTCTCGTTGTGTTAGCTAGAATGTCCAGTATGATGTTGGAAAGCAGTGGTGAGAGGAGATATCCTTGCCTTGTTCTGATCTTAGCAGAAAAGCCTACCATTAAGTATGATGTTAGCTGTAGGTTTCTATAGTTTTTTTTTTTTTTTAGTATCAAGGAAGTTCCCATTTATTCTAGTTTGTTGAGAGTGTTTTTTATCACGGTTGAATGCTCATGGTGTATAGTTCTTTTTATACATTGTTGACTTTGATTTGATAATATTTTATTAAGGATTTTTGCATCTATTTTATGAGAAGTATTGGTCTGTAGTTTCCTTATAATGTCTTTTGTGGTTTTGGCTTTAGGATAGTGCTATTCTTATAGAAAGAGTTAAAAAGTATTCCCTCTACTTTTATTTTCTGGAAGAAATCGCAGTAAACTGTTATATCTTCTGTTAATGTTCAGTAGAACTTACCAGTGTACCCATCTGGGCCTAGAGCTTTCAGTTTTGAAAGGTTACTAATTATTGATTCAATTTCTTTAATAGATACAAGCCTATTCAGATCGTCTGTTTAACCTTGTGTAAATTTTGGCTGATCGTGTCTCTCAACAAGTTGGTCCCTTTTTCCTCTCCCTGCTAGAAGCACGAGGGGATTTTCTCTGATCTTCACCATGAAAACCTGGTAGAGGTATGGGAGGTAAAACTCACCGAAGTGTTGAGGCCTCCCTGTGACTGTGTCCCCCTGGTGTCTGAACTCTCAGAGTTGACCATGCGGAGGCCAACAGTTCATTAAGTACAACTCAAAGCTGTCCTGCCCTGGTGCTAGTTGCCAAGGAGGTTTCTGTCCTGGTAAATTATGAACTTCTGTACCAACCTGTCTCTCCTGTTTGCAGGGGCAACCGTTTGTCCTGTGACCTCTTTTCTCCAAAAAAATCTAAGAAGAGTTACTGGTTTTTCAGTTTGTTGAATTTTTGACTTGTTGTTAGGATGGAGTGGTGACTTTCAGGCTCCTTATGAGCTGGACTGGACACTAGAAGGAACCTAGGACTTTTGACCTGAAGTTGGTACTCCTTCCTCTGTACTACAGCTGTCTCATATGGGGTAGATTTTGTAGAGAGAATAACACCGATTGCCACAGTTTATATTACCATTCATCTTGTGAGAGCCAATAGCTTTCCTTCATACTTTAGAATTACTACTCACTAATGATCTTGACATCAGTCCTCTCATGGTTTTTTGCCTAATTTAAGTAAAACTGGGAGCTATGCTAATTTCATCCAACTTATAATGGGATGATGGATGCAGTTTTAAGCAAAGAATTTTAGTTTGAAGCAAAAAAATGTATATACAGGATCTGACACAAATAACTCCCCTTTTTATTACAAAATCATAAGCATGTAATTCTGTGACATAGCAATATCACACTCAAGCACACCATATGACATTTTCGGTGACACGTTCAAATTGCTGTCCATCTCGTGTGAGACGTTCACGTGCCCTACCGACCACACTCAGGTGTTACTTCTGGTGGACCCTGTGTAGCCTGCTTATGGTGGCAAAGGGACTATGTCTTATTTTTCACCACGCCTCACCTTACATCTTGGGGAATAGTACAGATTTAGTATAGTTTTTAAGGGGATGATGTTTCTCCTGATCATAAAAGTGCACTTCTGTTTTCCCAGCACGTCTTATAAAATGCTAGGTACACACTATTATTTTACAAATACATGTTGTGTCAAAAGCATATCTCTTTTAGGGGAGCCCAGGGAGAATAATAAGGAAAAAACCAGTGTGGGTAATATGGGAATTTTTGTTAGGAGAGAGATTCCAAATGGACAAGTAAATACAAAGGGAAGAAAGCAAGGTAATGTAAAGAATAGGTATTTGTTTTCTAAGTATTGATGTATTTTGGAAAAGTTTATGATGGTGGGTCAACCACATAGTGTCTATTTGTGTTCAAACAACCCAATGAAATGGCCCAGGATAATGCACAATCATTGAGTGTAGAAGAGGCCCAGGACACGTAATTCTGCAGGTCCACCCCCAAATCTGTTCCCAGTAAGTTAAGACGGAAACAATAACGCAGGCCATTCTTCTCAAATGCTTCCTGAGCGCACCTTGGGTGTGTGACTTCATGACGAGGCCCTGGGGAGTGGGCCTACAGGTTAAGCAAGGACATAGACTCTCAGCGGGCCTCAAAATTTAATCTGAAAGGACACGTTGAAGCAGTTATGCATGGAAATGGGGATTAAGAATGGATTCAAGCAAGATCCAGATTGAAAATGTCAATACTTTGTTTTGTTTTGTTTTTTTGTCACAAGTCCTTTTGACCTGGTGTAAAGGCAGAGGGAAGATACCTCCCAGGAGACCAGAAAAAGAAGAGGGACTCAGGTTCGAGCTGGGTTTAAAGATTTCTCCTTGGATTCAGTCCACCCCCAAAATGATAACGCATGCCGCTGGCCCCGCTGCCACATGGGCTTTGTCAGTGTGCAATTCTCAGCACAGGGCCCAATCCTCAGCCCTCCTCCAACTCCTGGTTTACTTTAAGATGGAGCTTATTTATTTTTCCAGTTGAGCTTTCAGGCCTTTCAGGGCAGGTAGAGTCTCTTAAACCTGCTCAATTACGCTCCCCTTTTCCAAGCACACTTAGGAACACGATCCAACTCACATAGTTTAGGAGGTTATTTTCTTTAGGAAAAAAATTTTTTTTTTTTTTTGTTTAAGCATTTCAAGTTGTGGCCTGTGGCATTTATCTGTGAGACAATGTTTGATACAATTAACAGTTCTCAAACTACCATTTAAAAATAAGTTTCATTTCAAGCTCTCCTTCTTCTCTCACCCACTCCCCTCCTCCCCCTTTCTAAAGCTTAAAAGCATCTCTGAAGAAATATTAACTTTACAACATCTGGGCTAATTCAATATTCTTGATTTGCCTTTTAAATTTTAATTTAGATGCCCATGAACAAAGAAGTTTTCCAGCCATGCCTTCGAGTACTGACTTCACTACACACTGTCACGGGCCGGCAGAGTGCGCATAAAGTAACTGGAGGGTGAGCCACAGAGCGTATTCATTCTATGCGTAAATCCCCCACACCAAAACCCCTAACCTGCATCCCAGAATGCACTTGGATACACAGAAGCTTCAAAGGGAAATCTTTCCCTGGAGGGAATTGGTAAAATTGGAGTTGGGTGAACCTCAAAGGAGTCTCGATTCGCAAACATTGCTTATGTTTGGATTTGGAATTGAATTTGGCTCCAGTGGTTGGCATCTCTGCACTGTACTGCGAACTACCCCAGCCACAGAGAAGGGGGAGGAAGAGGAAAAGAGGAAGACTGGATTGCAGAGTCGAGTTTCCAAAAACATACAATAGTGCAATGTTGATGCAATTAAGAAAATGAGAAAATGGCGTTTAAATTGAAAAAGTCCGTCTTATCTTTTGCCCCCTTTGTGATATCCTTTCAGCTCCATATCCTCTGTCTTCTTTGATCTCATTTGCCTTCCACTTTTCCTTCCCTTTCTTTTTCTGGTAAGATTGCTATTCAAGCCCTTCCTCCCTTTCTTCCAGAGTTTGCCTCAAGGGCTTGAGTTATGAGTCTCAGGGCTTAAAAAGGCCTGGCAGGTTACAAAACAGTATGTTCAGTATGAGCTAAATTTTGAAAGGGAAAACTATGCATTTATTTATGTGCAAGTATGTGAGTGCACAGACAAGACATTAAAAGGGACTTATAATGTTCGGTGTTTTTTTTTTTCTGGACTATGTGCAGTTTCCACCACCACAACCTTCTTCTCCTCCTCTTCTTTCTTTCCTCCTCTTCCCCTCTTCGTGTTTTCATATTCTTTATAATGCAATGCATTCCTCACTTTTCTGCAAAGAACACTTACACTGTAATGAATGTAATATATAAGAGGGCGGGTAATTTGACGTGGCCTTAATACTGATTTTAAAGAATCTTATATTCTTACTTAATTATGTTCTTTCACAATTTTTATTATTTAGTGTTAATTTAGTTCTTATCTTTTGTTTATTACATTTTAGCTATAAAAGGATGTTTCTCTTCTTCATTTAAAAATATTTTAATTTTTATTTTTTGAATATATGCGATTAAATAGATATGCTGTATGTAAATAAAGGTTTAACAAATTATGTTTAGAAGACTTTAGAGAAACATGCTCTTCTTGTGAAATAATTAAAAACAATTCCTTTGGAAAGGAAATAATGTCACAAAATTTCAAAGTTTCACAGATTATCCTGGCTGGTATAGCTCAGTGGATTGAGTGTGGGCTGTGAACCAAAGGGTCGCAGGTTTGATTCCCAGTCAGGGCACATGCCTGGGTTGCAGGCCAGGTCCCCTGCAGGGGGCATGAGAGAGGCAACCACACATTGACATTTCTCTCCCTCTCTTTCTCCTTCCCTTCCCCTTTCTCTAAAAATAAATAAATAAAATCTTTAAAGAAAAGAAAATTTCACAGATAGCTTTTTCATTACAAAATAGGTAGGGATATGGCTCAAGGAAATAAAAAATAATCCGAGAGAACAGAAATACATAGAAATTCACCTATAATTTAGTCAAAGAAATGAATTACTAGCTATCTGTCCACATATCATATGTGTACCTATGTACATTTAAATAGAAAGGGATGAAAAAAATAGTTGTTAAGTATTCAGAAAACACAACACTCAAGGCAATCTCTGTTAAAAGTATTGCTAAATAAGAACCATTGAAAAAACTGGGCATTATCACAAAACTGAATGTGTCAACTGGTGAAGATCTTGGCTGTCTTTAGCACTCTGCTAAAAATAGGATGAGCCATTTTTAAAGGGAGAGCGAAACATAACATTCCTCTAAGCAATGGTAATACTTACATTTTAGATCTTCAGTAAATCACTGTTCTTGGAGGTCTTCGCTGGAAGGGTTCCTTTCAGAAACTCCTTTATCCGGCAATGCTTTTGTAATTGCAAAGATTTTACTCTCTTTGTTGGAGTCTAAGAGACATGGCTTTCACCCAATTATTATGACTTATGTACACCTTTATAGGTCCTGCGAAGACCATGTTTTGATTCATTTTCTCAACTTATCAAAGAAACCTCCATTCACCTCTTGCTATGGGCCAGGCATTATTCTAGAGGCCAGAATGAAAGTCACCGAATCTTTTATTGAGGTGGATTAGAGTTTATAGATGGGGAAGCATTTTGGTCATTTCATTTAACTTTGAGAGTAGGGATCACACAAGAATGTCTGTGAGGGCTGCTCCCCTAGGATGGGCGAACCAGCCCTGGAGAACTGGACGTTTGGCTGCTTCACTTGGCGTCTGAGTTCTCAGAAAACGGCTCAGGTCTGGAGAAGAGCCACAGGTAGTGGGATCAGTGGAATGCTGCTGCTCTAGTCTGATTTTGCTGCACGTAGAGGAGACTGAGGTCAGGAAGGAACACTGACTCGAACCTTCTCAGTTGTCTTAAATGCATAATCTTCTGTGAAACTCTCTTTTCTTGGAGTTTTATGCCATAAAGCAAAGCTTCTTTAATTCTAATCAAGAAT
Organism: Desmodus rotundus; assembly: GCF_022682495.2. Lineage (NCBI taxonomy): Eukaryota > Metazoa > Chordata > Mammalia > Chiroptera > Phyllostomidae > Desmodus > Desmodus rotundus. The sequence continues at coordinate 21,632,350 of NC_071387.1, forward strand.
ATGAGAGGAAGAACAGTCTTGATTGTTAAGAGGCTGCATTATGGATTATGTCTAACAAGATGGGAGTTTGATTATCTAAAGAGCTGGGAGTAAATGGCCCATTTATGTTAACTAGCCAAGGGTTTTCAAGGAGAGACGCTGTAAATTCTGCGTTATGGAGGCTTAATCCGTCACGCATACTAGTATCATGGTTGAGAGCATGAGCTCTCTGACAGGACAGCCTGGACTCAGTCTCAGCTCAGCCTTTTACTATACCGGAGACTTTGGGCTAATTACCTATCTTCCCCTTGCCTCAGTTTACTTATTTATAAAATGAAGGAAATAATAGTACTTACTTCATACAGTTGCTTTGAGAATTTAGTTATTTAATATATACATACTCTTAAAATAGGGCCTAGCCATAGCTAATTAGTTCTATCATATAATTAGCTGTTATTACTATTGCAATAAAGCATTGTGAGACATGAAGATAGGTATTAGAATGGCGGCATTGTGTAATGGTTAAGAGCATAAGTTTCAGAGCCAGACTACCTGGGCTTAAATTCCCACTCATCTCTTACTTACTTATTTATTATCCTCCCCTGAGGACATGGCCATTGATTTTAGAGAGAGGGGAAGGGAAAGCAGCAGGGGGAGAGAAACTTTGATGCGAGGGAGACACATTGATCAGTTGCCTCTTGACCGGGTACTGAACCTGCAATCTAGACATGTGCCTTGACTGGGAATTGAACCAGCAATCTTTCGGTTTATGGGATGATGCTCCAACCAACTGAGCCACATTAGCTAGGGCTCATCTCTTATAGGCTGAGCAGGCTTGGCCAGATTATGTAGCCATTTGGTGCATTCATATGTTGAAGTGTGCTAATGATAGTACCTATCTCACAGGTTTATTATAAAGACTTAAGGGCAATCGTAAAGAATTAACATATATAACATACCTAGAACCATGTGCGGCATGAAAGCATTTGGTAAATATTGATATTATTATTACTGGCTATTTGGCCCATTTGCAGCACTCACTTTTTTGAGCCTGCTTTTTTGTAACAGCAATAGTAACTCTTAGGTAGCTCAAGCATCCTCCTGAATTACTTTATATCTTAGAGGATCGGTTATTAAGTATTGTCTCTTAAAAAAGAAATAAAAAGAGAAAGTGAAAAAAATGAAATATGGAGATTAAGTATTGTCTCTCATCTTCAAACCCACCCTATAATACCCCAGCAGTTTGTGGAATGGGGGTTGGGGAGCCTGCAAATCTCATTTCTGCTTTGCCAGCTGGATCTGTGACCGATTCTGTCCACAGGGGGCGCTGGTGGGGAGGGACTCACTCCATCCTGTCTGACTCTTGCTGCTGTTTGTCACCCAGCCTGGCTTCACCCCAGCAATGGCTGCTCCTCCTGTGGCAGCTCCCGAATATGGGTTGCGGTTTTCCAACACTCTCAGTTCCAGCTTCATTATGTCTACCTTAGACATATGGGCACCAGCCCGCCAGCCCAGAGACATCAGCGCTGGCCAGAGCGACCCTTCCAGAGGAGTCCAAGTGTCATCTCCATGCGGCTTCTGCATTTTAATACTTCCAAACTCTTCCTTTGTTCCCTCAGCCAGAGGTGTGATGGCTGCTTCTTGACATTGCTACCTCTGTCACACCTTCGAGTTCTCTTCTTACTCTTCGTTATCTAGTTAAATTTATGCCTGTTTAACAATCTTTTATGTTACATTATCTCTGTTCAAACAACTGGTGTGGTTTCTGTCTCCTGATTGGATCCTGATGGATAATTCAGGCAATCTTAGGCTTCATTCAGGAAGCAGAACACCTGGAGATTAGAGTCGTTGAAGCAAAACCTTATGAAAGACTGACATTCCATCTTCACTGAGAGAAGTCATTTTCTCTTCATCAGCTGTTGTCGTCTTAGGTTACTACCAGTAGTTGACAATAGGCCAAAGATCTAATTTATATTCATGGGAGAAAAATGGAAAGTTGAGAAACTTACCTCTACTAATTTTTTTCTCAAGTACATACGGTTGCTAGAACTTCATTTCAGCAGCGAATCACTTCGACACAGCTCAGAGGAAATCAGCGTACCTCGGTAGTGATGTTAAGACTCTTTACCCCTCCTCTATGTGCTTCTGCTTGGAGGGATTATGATTCCCCCAATACACACGCACAGACACACAGTGGGAAGGTAAGCTGCGACCCAAGTTCAGTTATTAAAAATTCTGCCTCCCACTCATGAAGTTGAAATCTAAAGAGGCCTGCTGTGTTCCGGGACATCTTTGAAAAACAGGAGGGCTACTTGGAGAGAGGCAACAGTGTTCTGTGACTAATGTGGAACTGAATTCAAACCTTGTTTTCTGGCTCAGTCTTTTTAATTGTGGCTAATTGCGACTTCCTGTTTTTTTCCGGGGCAGGGACAAGGCTAATGAAAAAGCCCCAAAAGGATACTTGGACATCAAATGACTCTTACAAAAGAGCATTTTGATGATTTAAGTATAAATAAATTAGAAACATACTACAGTATTTGATGTCTTTTAAAGTCCCCATGAGGTTAAAAAATGGAGAGCCAGCAAAGAAACTAGAGAAAATGAGCAACTTAGTGCCATGAACTACCTATCTGAAGTAGCCTTGGACCATATGATGGTTCCCCAAATACAGGTTGACTCGCATGTACTTAACTGATCATCAAATAATGTAAGTAACAATTGCAGTTGGAGTCTATTTCAGCAAATGAGGATGCATGTCATTTGATACATGGTCCTGTGGTAATTAATACATTTTAAGTTATGTTTCCTACCTAAAGGAAATATCTGAGGAACAGTGAAAGTATTTTTCTGTAACGTGACTGTGGAAGGGAAAAAAGTGGGGATGTAAAGGAGTGATTATATTTGCTGGGTCCTAAAAGATTTCGGATAGTGAGAGCATTTGCTTCATTCAATCTGTTTCTAAAGTAAAACAAAGTAAATTGTGAAGAACATTTCCTATTACGTGTGTTAACTTTGATATCAGTACTTCTCATTCTATTAACAGTTCTTCACTGATTTTATAGAAATCAATAAAAGCAAGTTGCTCATTCTTTTCTTCTCCAGAAATCCTGTTAATAAAAAACCTTGGCACTAAACTATAGGTGGAACATTAAGGAGGTGCATTTTTCACAATACCTGAAGTAGGCTTATGACATTGGGCCATGCTCTTCCCCTTTCTGGACCTTTGTGTACTAGCCTGTAAGGTGGCAGCCTGAGAGTCCCTAAACTTGGACACCCCCAACCGTTGGCATCTTGGGAGTCAAATGCTTTATACTAAGGGTTTAACATCCTTTATTTCTCCCTAATTTCCTTTCCTTCTCATGCATGGACTTTCATGGATTTTATTAATATAATCACAGGCTTGTTTACCAGATTAAAGGTATGAATAGTTTTGCCTTATATTTGCTATTTTTGAGTAACTTTTTACAGTTACTCAAAATATGTTTTATCAACATATTTCCAACCTTTGAACTGAGCTCTATGTTTGCCACATCTCAGTAGTTAGCACTGGTTGTTTTATACCCTCATTTCTTTGTTCTTGGGTTCTTAGCTTTCTTTCGGCTGGTATAGGTCTTTGAAAAATAGTTTTTAAAATATGTATATGTAAATATGTATAGAACTTACAAACCTGAGAGTATTTTTCTCTGGCATTCACAAATGAATGACAGGTGGACTTGGTGTGCATTCTCGGTCTCTGCATTGTTGCCCTCTCAGCACACGGGAGATGTTCTGCTTTCTGTAATCCTCTCCTTTCATCTCATTCTTTCCTTTTTCCATCTCGTTCTGCTCTCTCCTTAGGGCTTCTCCCTCTTGCCCTACCAACCCCTACTCCATTTCTTTTTTCTTTTATCCTACAAAATATACCAGATAGCTCTATAAAATTTTCTTCTGGTTCCTGTCATAAATCATTTCAGGAAATAACCTATTCTCTTAGCTACTCTAAGAGTATAAGGTTAATGTTCTCTCTGAGTCTTTCAGAAATTTTCAGCAGCGCTAGGCTGACTTTTCCCTAGAATTCCCCTCCTAGGGAAAGCTCTAGGTGAATTTGGCCTTTAACTGGAGTCGGTCTGTCAGGTCGGGCTCACCTCCTGGCCATTGGATTCGTGGAACTGATGGAAGCCACGACAGTCTAGAGTCCAGCGTGCAGGGCTCTCTGGCCTCTCCGCTTCCTGATTCTGCCTACGGTTCCCACTGTTTCAGTTGGGGGCGTCAGCTCCCAAGTGCACCATGCCACCCATGCCACATTCAGACCCTCTCCCGTGCCCTGACATGTGATTACTTAGACTTTTAGTCCTCAAATAGGTACAAGCCAGCATTTTGTTTCCTTCAAAAAGCAACACCCCTGCTTCAGAGTAGGACTGCTACATTTTCTGGTTGTTCATTTCAGGCTTAAGTTTTAGTGTTGATGGAGGCTTTCCTCTGTTTTCCTGATTCATGTGCATTTTAGTGGCAGCAGCTCCGGCTGGGGCTGTTAGCCAGATGCCATTTTAAAGCAGAAATAAAATCATTTGGCCTTACATATTGCTGAACAGCATTTCTAAAACTTCGTACTGATTTCCAGCTCTTTCAGGCAGAAATGGTTTTTCCCAAGGTGTCTTTGGGATCTGTATTATTGATGTCTCAAAGAAATGACTCTTTGAGCCAAGTATTTTTATTATCTGCTTGTGCTAGTGGTCAGTCATGTTTGATATTTGAATCTTTAAAGCATATGACTAGCACACATGTATTTTTTTTTGTCTTTTTAAAATAGAACTGTGGTTATGTATCAAAAACCCAGTTGTTTGTTATCAAGAGTTCAAGCCCTGGGTTCTCCATTTACTTGCTGTGTGATCAGGACAAGTCACTCAAGTTCTCTGGGCCTCATCTGTGAAGAGCAGACTGACATTTCTACGTGCACGGTTGTAAGGGGCACAGGAATCAAGGGCTGGGTCGGTTCTAGGCATCTTGGGAGAGTGGTTGAGTTAGTGGGTTCTCTAGTCAGAAAGGTATCAGTCACCTCAGACACTTATTTGCTGCTGGACTACGGGCCAGATTTCTAACCTTTGTAAGAGTTGGTCACCTATCTCTACAAATACTGAATAAACATATACATAGTAGTGATAAAATGGTTTTAAAAAAATATCCATACCCCTCAAAGTTGCTGTGAGAATGGCTAAAGTAATTAAGCAAAGAGGGCATTACACTGAGGTGGCGTTAAGGCTGTGGTGGCCTACGCAAGCAAACCAAAATCTAAACCTGTAAATTCCCAAGCCTACGAAATCAAAAAGCTAACGACAACCAATCACAAACTAGGCCTTAAATGATAGCCAATCAAATGATTTCCTTCCTTTGCCCCTGCATTTTTCTTTATAGTATAAGCCTTTCCCCCGCTCTGGTAGGAGAAGCACTCCTATCCACTTCTAGTTCGGCACTGCCCAGTTCAAATTGATTTTTGCTCAACTAAACTCTTAGGAGCTGTAATATGCCTCGGTTTATTTTTCAACAAGATTAAATTAAGAAATGAATGTAAAACTCTCTATACAGTAAATGGCACAAAATAAGCAGTGAATGCTAGTCATAGTTATAGTCATTACATTCTATGGCAAGACAATACATGTCACCCACATCACATATACCTGCAGGGGGAGAAATCTAAGTAAAATGAAGCATAGCGATTTCATATGTCTATTTCTTTTCTCTCCTAGACTATGGTTCAAAGCTATTCTAAAACACTGATTTAGCTTTTTTTTCTTTTCTTCCCCTTTTTTCCTGTTGTTCTGCTTTGTTTCACAAAAAAAAAAGCCAGCTGACAGTTTGCAACTGTTTATTTGCAAAGAAAGGCGTTTCCTTTGTTTTCTGCATCTCACTCTCACAAACAATAAAACAAAAAATATTTCAAAAAGAAAACCCCAAACTTCCCACCCCTTTGCTTCTACCCAAGACTCCACATAAGTGTTTAAAAAATTATCCCACAAAAAATATTTACGTTGGATTCTCTCTCTCATTTTATCCTTTTGTCCTGTGGTCACAGCCAGATTTTTGCTTATTCGCTGATTCTGTCTGAATTTATTTCTCATGTTTTCAGTAGTCTGCTGTGTTGAGTGGAAATGCTATGTAGGATTTGGGGAGGATTCCAAAGGTGCAACATGAAACGTGTCCTCGCAGAGTCCCTGGCGTGCGGAGGGAGCTCAGCATGCTGTGCTGAGTTGTTTTGTTTGTCCCTGATGAGGGGGGCACAGGTGATCTCCGGCTTCGGGTCTCCCAGCAGGGACTGGCTTATTGCTTTTTCATAGCTGCACCCAGGGGATCAGCTGAAGCCTTCATTGTGACTGCTTGTGCATCTCAGCACAGCTTCTCCCTCTTCTCGGTGCTGCTTCCTTCACTCCTTCATATGCACTAAGCCTTCTGGAAATCTCCAGTAATCTCTGTGCATGCAAATCTCTGTCTCTGAACTGGCTGCCCAGGAAACCTAACCTATAACAACGCCCTTCTATGAAAAAGCCTGAGTGGACCTTCTATTTATTCCAGAATGAAGTTCAAATTCTTTAGCTTGTCTTTCAAGGCCCTTTCCAGTCTAATCTCAAACTACTTCTCTTGCATCCTGCCTGAGACTTTCCTGTCCCTATGCTTCAGCCACAGGTCACTTCTCTACAATAAATGATGCTCTGTGAAGTCTCTATGCTTTATTCCAAACTTTTCTTCTTCTGTCAATGACTGTTCATCTTTTATCTACCTGATACATTCTTAATTGAAATATTACTCTTGAAGTTCAATTTCTTTCATTGTTCTCCAAGAGTATCATGTCTTTGCTTTGGCCATCACACCTAATGTCAGGTAATGGACTCAGAGAACCATGACCTTGACCATCAGTGACCCATTCACCCTGCGACACATGCCCAATTTATTATTCTTATCCATCCTCATGCTCTTGCCCTGGTTCAGGCCAGTCCTGCCAGCTCTAAACATGAAATTGTCCCAGGCTCTTGTTTTCTCTTGGTCTCTGTTTGGCTGTGAGGACTCCTTTATCTCAGATTTGGTACCTGGTTTTCACTCACGCACAACAAATGCTTGACTACTTTCAAAAGTTCTGGTTTCTTCCTACCTCCTAAGTATCTATGACTGTTCATTTACAGCTTTCCCATTCTGTTCCCTGTATTGACCATTGGAATAAACTCCATAATCATTCTGCTTCTCAAATTGGGAACAGGGAACATTTTCAATGTCTTGATTTCTGTGTGATTTTGGACTCCCTGAAGGGAAGGACTCAGCTGTGTCTCTATATTTCCATTTGTTAGCTCAGGGTCTGCACTGAGGAGGTGCCAGTGTCATGTGTTTATGGGATGCAAGATCATCAGATTAGGGAGGCTCTTCATCAGCTGTGCTAGAGTGAGAACCTGACACAAAGACATTTATGGTGCTCTCGCGGTTAAATTGCCTGGCATCTGATACCCTCTCTAAGGGGTGGGCTAGTGCAGCGAAGCTCCGTTATTACAATGTAAGGGATGTTTAGGGCAATTGTCAGTCAAGGTTTCTGTGAGAAGAGCTTTGCGTATGTCAGACACCGGGCTGAGTGCTATGATGATTTAAAAATAATACCTATAGGGACTGCAGATCCAATATACTCACAGTCCTTTGGGGCTGACAAGGCATACCTACAAAACATCAGGAAGCAAAATGTTCTGGGAGAAAGTTGAGGCTCCCAGAACCTGGGAGCTGGGAGCAAGGAAAGAGGGTGGGGAATTGGGAGGAAGTGGGCTCAGAGCTGAACTCTAGTTTGTTATCAGCCTCACTACATTGTGTTTCTCCAAGGCAAAAATCATGTTTGATTTCTACCTACAGTGCCCCCTTACACACCTCCAACTAATTCCCTAATAGAGACCCTGGCACTAGTATCGTAGTCAGATTATCATAAATACCAGATACAAGCTCATTGAAAGGCTAAAGCATCAAGCTTGGAGGATGGACAGGAATCCTGGAGGACTGGCAATAGGGGCCCAGGCATGGGAACAATTTCCTTAGGGCTCCACTGTGGGGATCACCTTGGCCTGGACACTTTTGTGCCTCTGGATTAGCAATGTTCTTCCTTCTCTTTTGAAAAATCTCCAAAATGATACTGCATCTTTGCATCACCCCCCCACCCCCCGAAACTCAATGTTCCAGAGAGGCATATTGTATCCGTGGTGATACACGAAGATTAGGTCACATGCAGGTAGCATATGTGGATGGCAGGTAAGAAGAGATGTTGATGCCATAGTGGAATCAAGCTCCTGTCTCACCTGAAAAGTCACCCTGTGCTGATTCCCTTTCCTACTCCCTGCCCCCATACAAGAAGGGCATAGAGGCGCTGCTTAGCCAAAGATGGCATGTGTTCATCCAGGGATGACAAGTGATGAGCTTCGGCTTTTGGACAACTTGTGTAAATTTTCTAATTTTTCCAGTTGACAATGGGCTGCACCCACTGAGAAGGCTTAGAAGTGGATAATTAGTCTCTCACATCTTCACTGGGGCTCTGACAGTTGGCAGTATTTAACTACTCTTAAAAGAATGATCCATGAAACTTGTCTGGATCTTTTTCAGATACGAAAACTAAATCCAGCTTTCTCCCGTTGGCCTGCACATCTGTGATGTGTATCATGCAACCACAGAGATACCTTTGTAGTATGAAAAGGTTCTCCAGAGGGAGAAGCGCACACATGGGAAACAAGTGAAATAGCTAACAGTGAGTGGGCAAGACAGTTGAAATTTGGCTTCATGACCACCCTACACCTTTTGAATCATTGGAAGAGTCAGCTTCTAGTGGTAACAGACACGGGCAGCTGGTTATATCAGCCATATAATGTGCCTTTTGTATGGGATTAGACATTTTTTCATGTTAATACTTATGCCATGCTTTCTTTGGAGTTCAATCTCAGCCTGGTGGATTTCTGTCTTTGAAATGAAACATAAGCCATTTTTAAAGATCAGGAAATGGGTATGTCTCTGGGAATTGATCAGTTTGTGGGATGAGTTATGAATGAACATATCACTGACTTCAAATTTTACAAATTATATTATGAATCTTCTGAAGCAAGGATTGTATTTTTATTAATTTGTCATATTGGTTCACATAGTGAGGTGCCCTGAAAAGAACAAAGAGGAGGCTAGAGTGGCAGTACAGGTGTGGTTATGTTAGGTACACCAACAATGCAGTCCGGTGTCAGTTACCAAGATAAATGGTTAGGGATGGCATGAGGTGCAGATTCTGCTGCTAGGTCTTAAGTAAATAGGAGATGCATGCTATGATCAGTGTCAAATAATGCCGCTTCTCCCCAAGTGTACCGATGACTGGGTGCCAGGAATCTGTAAGTTAGATAGGAAGTGTGTGGTCGTGTTGTTTCCTTGTCTCCCGGTGATAAGGAGCTCCCACGTGCTACCAGAAAAATTACTCATGAAAATACAGGAAAACACAAGTAACCGATAGCACTGGAAATTAAGGGTATTCATCTTCAATTTAGATGAGTGGCTTTGACAGATGATCTTGGCTGCTTCATGTCTAGAAATGGAACTCCACCAGCAGACAGGAAGTACACACAAAGTTCCCATGTACCTCAGACATGGAGACAGTCTTAGATCGGAAAATCTCACCACCGCCAACCCCGGCTTTGGAGGGTGTTGCCTTTGGGGCAGCCAGAGAAGCATCCCAGTCCCTACCTAGCTGGCCACTGAGAGAATCATTTAGCTGGTCTCCCCTCCTTACTCAGTGTGACAGCCTCAACCCTGAAATAAATTGTATTGATCCTCTCAACTTTAGATAGTTTAGAACCAAACTTAGTAAACTTTTTACCTTTTCATTCCTTTGTTTATTTGAATCTTTAAACCTCCAAAAGAAAACTGATAGGAATATACATTATGAAGGTAAAAAAGTATTATTTTATTTTCCCTCAGTGCTTGTATAAAAACTGTCATATAAAAAGTTGAACCAATAGTATAATAAACACCTGTACACTTTTTATCTAGATTAAACAATTATTGACATGACGCTCTATATGCTTTCTCTCTGTCTTGCTCCATAAAATTTTTGGTATCATTTGAAAGTACATCGTAGACGTCGTGACACTCAATCTCTAAATACTTCAGCAGAGATTTCCTGTCTATGGTAAGTACAATCTCCTATGTACTCATAATGCTCTTATGACTACAATCTCCTACATACTCACGATACTATTATCAGTCATAAGATAATTAGCAATAATTGAATACTGTCATCTAATATTCAGGCCAGAGCTAAATTTTCACAGTTGCCCCCAAAATGTTTTTTTGGAGCTTTTAAAAATGTTTTTGAAAACAGGATCCCATCTAGGACCACACAGCGCCTTTGGTTGTTATTTCTCTTAGAGCCTTTTACTGGAATAATCCTACCCCACCTCCCTCCTTCCCCTGCAACATTTTTTCCTTCTGATAGTTTATCTAATGGTGAGGCCAGGCTAGCTGTCTCATAGAATGTTCCTCATTCTGAGTTTCTCAGATTATTTTCTCTTGGTATCATTTAACTCATTCCTCTATCCGTTTATTTCCTATACATTGGAAACTATGTCTAAAGGCTTAATTAGATTCAGGTAAAACATATCTGGCAATAATACATGATAAGTGATGTGTGTTCATATTTTATCTCATTAGGGGCACAGAATATCAGCTTATCCCTTTATTAGTGGTGCTAATTTGGATTGTTAGGTTGGTCACTGCCAGATCAGAGTAACATTAAAGGTAAAAATATGGTACAAAGAATTCCCATGTATCCTTCACTTAGATTCCCCAAATGTTGCTATTTTAAAATAATTTGCTTTATCATTTCATATTCTCTCTCTCCCCGACCCCCTTGCCCTTTTCTCTCAATCACTTTCCTGAACCATTATTGCTTTATACACCAGTACATGTTTCTTAAATGCAAGGCCATTCTTTTCTATAACCACATTATAATGATCACAAATTAGAAGATTAACATGAATAGAGTATTACTATCTCATCTAAAAATCTTGTAATTTTGCCATTTGTTCTGCTGATATCCACAAGAGCCAAATACAAGAGCTTGTATTTTTCTGGTCTAGAATCAAATCTTTTTTTTTTTAAGATTTTATTAATTTATTTTTAGAGAGAGGGGAAAGGAGGGAGAAAGAGAGGGAGAGAAACATCAATGTGTGGTTGCCTCTCATGTAGCCCCCACCAGGGACCTGGCCTGCAACCCAGGCATGTGCCCTGACTGGGAATCGAACCAGCAACCCTTTGGTTCACAGTCCACGCTAAATCCACTGAGCTACACCAGCCAGGGCTCTAATCTATTTTTAAGGCATTTTTAATTTTATTTTTACCCTCATTTTTTAAATTGTTGTTCAAGTACAGTTGTCTCATTTCCCTCCCCCACCACTCCACCCCACCACAGCCATCCCCACCTCCCACCCTTGATCTTAACCCCCTTTGGCTTTGTCCATGTGTCCTTTATATGTGTTCCTTGATGACTCTTCCCCTCCTTCTCCCCCTTTAGCCCCTCCTACCTCCCATCTGGTTACTGCCAGTTTTTTCTTTGTTTCAATGTCTCTGGTTATATTTTGTTTGCTTGTTTGTTTTGTTGATTAGGTTCCACTTATAGGTGAGATCATATGGTATTTGTTTCACTGCCTGGATTATTTCACTTGGCATAATGCTCTCCTATTCCATCCACGCTGTCGTGAAGGGTAGGAGCTCCTTCTTTCTTTCTGCTATGTAGTGTTCCATCATGTAAATGTACCAGTTTTTTGATCCACTCATTTACTGATGGGCACTTAGGTTGTTTCCAGCACTTGGCTACTGTGAATTGTGCTGCTGTGAACATTGGGGTGCATGGGTTCTTTTGGATTGCTGTTTCAGGGCTCTTAGGACATAATCCCAGCAGTGGAACTGCCAGGTCAAAGGCATCTTCAATGACGTCCTGAGTTTAGTTGTCATTCAAGATTGTCTTGAATGACAACTGAATGCCAAGAGTTGTCCCTGTAGACTCTCATCTGAAACAATTCTTCAGTGTTTCTTTTTTTAGCATTATCTTGACATTTGTAGAGAGTACTAGTCAGTTGTTTTTTGTTTGTTTGTTTGTTTAGAATGCCTCTCAATATAGGTTTCCCTAGCATTTCTTCATTATTACATTCGGGTTATACATTTTTGACAGAAATACCAGAGAAGACAATTTTGTGCCTTTATCAGTGCCTCATGTCAGGAAGCATATAATATCTACTTTTCCTACTATTGGAGATGTTATCTTTAATTCCTTGGTTAAGGTGTGTTCTGTCAGCTTTCCTAAATCTGAAAATATTGTGGGCAGTGTAATGTAATGCCCTGGATGGCTAAAGTTTATACTAATTTTCTTCCCTGAAAATGGATGTTGATTCAGTTCTTTCCATTTAATTCTTTAATTAATACACATCTTCTGAAAAAAATTCTTAAGAGCATACAAATGCCCTATTTCCTTCTAAACTGTCACCCTCAAGTTTTAGCAGGCATTGGTAATTTTTATTATAATGACTACTATGGTGGCTGCTAAGGGCTGATTTTCTAATTTGCCCTTTCTTTTAAAGTTTTATTGTAATATGAAAATACCCCAAATATTATTTTCATAAGTAAACTTTTATAAGAACTAATGTCTAAATTTGTGGTCTTTTGACTTATTTTAATATATCTCCCTATACCATAAGTTTAGTGAAGGCAGGGATTTTGGTTTTATTCACTGTTGGATCTTCAACAGGTCAGAATATACAGTAGATGTTTAAAAATTTTTTTTAATATATTTTGTAATTAAGGACATGGAGGTTGAAGGAGACCAAGTAACTAAAAAATGGTGGAGCCAGGATTCCAGCCCAGTTGGTGTACTTTCATTCACCTTATCATGACAACAAGTGGGTGATGTTTATTTTTCATGAGGTTCCTGGTCTGAAGAAGCCACGACCTTGTGTTTTGTTTTAAATGACATGCTGATGCTGGTAGACTACAGCAGGAATTAAACGTAATGAGACAGAATCAGCGGTAGAACAGTCTGACCAACTCTTCCCAACTATGTCAAGAAAATATGAGAGCAAGACTGTCATACATAATCCAGTGATGGATTATCCCCATTGTACTCCATGATGTCTGCAAAAGCTGCTGAGACAGGAGACTTCTGCACAGAAGGAGGCTTTTGCAGCTAATAGAGACATTTTGGAGCAGGCGACGCGTTTCCTAAGCACTGCATGTGACCATGTAGAAGCAAACTCATGAGCATACCACGTTCCTGATTTCTCTGTCAGTATAGCTGGTGCGTTGCTGTGATCTGAGGTGAAATGAAATCTGATGGAATTGGGGAAATCTATGAGCACATCTGTAGCATTTGCCAGTGCTGTGCTGTGAGTTGAAATGGTTTCAATGAAGCTATGGCCTCAGAGGGCAGTCCTCGTTTATAGTCACTTAAATTTGTATTGGGAAGGGCATAACTCACCAACCCGTCTTCTCCATGCAACCAGGTTCTGGGGCAGGAAACGCAGTAGGTGGCTAGAGAATGAAGCTCAAGTGGATGTGACAGCACACCTGCCTTCCTGGACACCTTAGCTCCCTACCTCCCGTCAGTTTTAATGGGATTAAAAAGTAAATTTGGGACACAAGAAAAGTCTTTAAATTCATACTCTGTAAGCCAAAATAAAATACTTTGGGTAATGATCAAAAATTGCTTAAATTTAAACATTTTTTTTTATGCTGCCAGCCATAGAGCTATGATTGGCTAAATTATAATCTGTCTTTACTGCTATTAAAAAATAAAAAATCAATTCATGGAAGCATTTATTGTGAATAGAGTAATTTTACAAATCACTAAAACATCCCTAACACTGACACAATGTTTTTGATTTTAAATATTCTTGATGGAAAGTTTTTTTCCAAACTCTGTTAAATTACATAGTTCAGGGATACAGAGAATAATTTAGGCTAGCAATATTAGCACAGTTTATTGGTCTTTTTTTTTTTTAACACTGGCAATCCAACTTTTGTTATTTCAGACTTCATTAGTTAAGATACATGGTTTGGAGGGGGCATGCACAGTAGCTCCTCACCCTTTTCCCCAACCCTGCCCTCTGCATCTCTTCCATCTGGCTATACCTGAGTTGTATCCTTTCATAATAAACCAGTGGCTTACTAAGTTAAAAAAACATTTATGTACTATGTTCTAAGTACATAGAACAGATATGTGCTATGGAAATGTAGGCTCATGGGCTTCCAAGTCAAACTTGTAGTTAGCTTCCCTTAATAAGCATTTGTTTGTCATGGAAGGCCTGTGACATAGAACTTGGAGCTATTTGAAACTGAGACACAGCAAGTGTAGGATTTCTATTAGTTAGGACTTTTAAGTTGCCAATGACAGAAAAATTGCATTAAACTGGTCCAAGCATAGAGGAAATCTATTTACTCACACAACTGAGAAGATGAGGGGGAACTACGGCTGTAGATGGAACTGGGTATAGGGAGCTCAATGCTATTGGAAGTCAGTTTCTCCCTGTCCCTCTTCCATGCTTTCCTCTGTGTCAGTTTCTTTCTCAGCCTTTCCCTCATAGTGACAAAAGGGCTGCCACTGGCTCTCAGCTTACACCTGCAAAAATTCTGAATGTTGAGGAAATGAACCCTCCTTTTCTATAAAAGGTCCTGGGCCTGGTTTTCATGGGCTCACATTTGGTCACATTTTCCTCCTGGGATCAATCCTGTGGCCAGAGTGATACAGTGGATATAGCACACTGATTGACCAAGGCCCAGGTTACCTCCCCTTTTCTGAAAATGGGTGTTGATTTAGCTCTTTCCAAACCACACGGTGTGGGAACAAGAGAGAAGTTGATTCTCTCAGATGAAACCAGCTGAATAAAAGAAAGGTAAATAGAGGAGGGATGGCCAATGGACATGAAATGTCTATATCGGGTTGAACCCAAATCGTAACACCAATGATTTGTTTGATATAGAACCTCACAGTTTACGAAATACTTTCCTAGACATTATCTCATTTAAACTTCAAGACAATTGCATGAGAGAAGTAGGAGGAATTTGCAGTCCCATATTACAGATAAAGGTTGGCCTGGGGGCACATAAGGGTGCCTTCGTGCCTGCAGCAGCCCCGTTATGCCACGTTAACATCGCCTCTGACCGATTCCCCTCAGGTCCGCTTTGGTGCTATTTTGGTAGCATGGCATTTGCAATCCTGGATCTCCACATCGAGTCTGCACCTCTGGTTTCAGTTTTTGTAACAACCGCAATACCTCACAGAGAAACTGTTACTGGAATATGGTAAGAGGAAGAAATCCTCATTTGTGTTAAGTTTTATTGTTCCTGCATGATTAAGAACAACAAAACCATCTCCACTAAATTAAGTAGCTATGGTGAACACCCTAGAGCCACTGAGGGATGAAGCAGAAGGAATCATTAGAAGTCACTGAGCCCTTCTACACCCATTCTGCAGATGAGGAGAGCGAGGACCATGTGGTGGACATAGGTAGCCCAATTCCACAGGTGTAGGTAGAGGAAGGGCTGGGACTATTAATTAGACTTTCCTGATTTCCAGCCATTGTTTTCCCCCCTATTCCACACTGCTCTTGCCAGATGTGTCTTATGTGGAAAAATTATATATACTTACAGAACCAAATTGTTTTATTGTATTTGTAATTATATACCCAATGAAAATAAAAACAAACAAACAAAGGATGTGAACTATTTTGACTCTTGAATTTAGCCCTATCCCACTACTCCTCCCTAGGGCATGCCTCAGCAACCCTCAACAGACAAAAATTTGTATTCATTGCTCCCTTACCTTAGGGTAGCTTGTCAAATTTAGCAGATAAAAAAATGGAATGCCCGTGTCCATTTGAATTTCAGATAAACAATGCATGTTTTTCTTTTTTAGTATAAGTATGCCTCTGCAATATTTGGGACATACTCATGCTAGAAAACTATTTGTTTTGTATATGAAATTCAAATTGAGCTGTGCATCCTATATTTCGTCTGGTAAGCTACTTTGAGGACCCACCAGGAGAATTTGCCTTTGTTGGGAGAGGGAAGCAGTTAATAAGTGTTGACTGATGATTGTGTTCAACCCTGGACAAAGAAAAGATTGACTGGCTCAGGAAGACTCTCCTCTGGTCTCTCCCAAGCTTAAAGTTTTGAGGAAGAAAATTCCAAATTGCTAGAGGACCAGAAGGGGGATGAAAGCATGGTTTTCTGAGAAGAGGTGTAGGCTATAATCTGAGTCAAGTTCAACTGACTCAGGCAATGAGTATTCACCCGTGGTGGGGGGGGGGGTAGGGGCAGCTGGCTGCCCTGCTCTGCTGTGCTGATTGTATCTTAGGGCACCTGGTGTCTACAGAAGGTTGGTAAGTATACCAGTCCATCTGCCTACCTACCAGCTTACCTAATCTTGTTGAAATTCAAACTTACATGGTTGCAGTTTATTTCTTTATTTTAATAGTTTTCTGACTAAGAATATCCCTTAGAATTAGAGACTCGGGACAATGAAACATTAGGCAAAGAAACTGACATCCAAGGAATCAGCATTCTGTGCACCACGTGGCTATGCCAGCTGCTTGAAAGTTAAACTAATTCTTCACGTCCTTCCTTTTCTACTTCTGTCGCTCCTTTCCTCTCTTCCTTCTTCCCTTCCTTTCTCTACTTGCATTTTCCTCCTTTCTTTCTCTACTTGCCTTTTCCTCCTCCCCCATAGGCAACCATTCAAATATGTTTTCGATGTATCCTTTCATTTGCATGCATTCTTGCAAAATGTTCATTGCATTTTTTATGGATGCTTTAAAAATTTACATAAATACCATTGTTATACACCTCATTCTTTTTTAACTAACTCAGTAACATGTATTTGAAGATCCATTTGTGTTGCTATGCATACTTTGTTGAGGCAATTGGTTGGTTATTTCTAATTGCTTGATTTTTTTTTTTAATCTACAGTATACTCCTTGAAGGTCAAACCTGCCTTATTAATATTAGAATCTCCAAAGCCAAGTTTAGAGGTTGGCACTTAAAAAATACTTAAGCAATTTGTGTTGAGGATTGAAAATATGATATGAATAGTAGCGTTCAGTTAAAATGTTGGCGAATTGAAAGGAATGAAATGTTAATGAAAGAAGCAGCCAAGTATTACAGATATTAAGGAGTCACTTAGGAAGAATTCCTACGTTGTCAGAATCTTTGATTCATTAGCTATTTTTTCTAACTTCAACTTAGTACCAGTGAGCCCTAGTCGTTAAGTATGATTACCTGGGGACTTTTGAGTGCAGTGGAAAAGGTTTTAAAACAGTCTTATTTGAAGTGAGATTTTAGGAAAACAAAAGTGATACACCCAGCATGTAAATTCCAATTTAAATCTCAACTGGGGCAGGATTAACCTCTCATGGAAATTGGTTAATAGTGTTGCTCAAGTCCTATCAGTTCTTTTGAAATGCAAACCCCTGCCTTGAATTAAGTTAAATGCAGAAAATTCCTCCTTTGTTTCCCTCAGGCAGGGTACCCGAATGTTTGTGGGAGAAAAAGACCTGGACTCTGGCAGTAACCACCCAACAATCATGGACCTAAAATAAATTTTTTTTTTCAAGATGAAAAATATCAACAATATTAGTGGATTCACATCTTATTCTTTTGTTTTCAGTTGCTGTTTATTGAAAGAGCCCCAAACAATACATTTGGCTGGGGAACCATGTGCAGGTGTCCTCAGTGTCAGCACAGCCCTCTGAGCTGTGTGTTGTGGGAAAAAAAACATGTCATTGAATGGGGCTTAGTGGGACTTCTTCAAGCCTGGGCCACTGTCCCCTGCCTGTGCCTCAGGCACTTAGCTCTGCTTTGGAAACCAGAGGACAGGCTGGGGCTGTTAAGGCAGCTGGTATGAAGGGACACCAGGGCCAGTTCACCCTTGGGTTTCTGTACTTTCAGAAAGAAGCCCCCTTTCAAGAAGAAGGTTACTGCATGTTCTGTCTCCAGTTTACAATATTGTGGAGTCACTGAAATCAGGGACTTGGAGCCAGGCCGTCCTGGTTTGCAGATCAGTTCTGCCATTCACCAGCTGAAGGGCCTTGGCCAAGTGACGGAAACTCCATGAGCCTCAGTCTCATCGTCTGTTTGGTTATCCAAAGGCTAAACAGGTTTCTTTTACAGCAGAGCTTCTTAGGGCCTTTAATGTTACCATTGAATATGGAAATGTCTACTTTGAGTCCCCAAGAGATGGTTAGAGTAACCTGCCCCAAATATTTCACCATGGAGTACTTACTTTTCTTTCCTTTTCTCAGAGCGCCTTACAGGGCTGACTTTCTGAGCCACACATTTGGGAAATGCTGCCATTTGAGAATGTTCTAGATACTTATTATTGATACTGAGAAATGTTTGTAGCTCAGGCACATTCTGCGTGCTTTACGTGTCTTACATTTAATTTTATACATCAGCCCTATAATGTAGCTGCTATTATTACCTGTATTTTGCAGAGGAATACGGAGGCACAGAGAGGTTACAATCAGCTAGTTTAAGGTCCTGTAGCTTTCCTCCACTGTCTAATCTGCTATTCAACCTACGTCTTGAGTTTTTAGTTTCAATGACTACATTTTTCATTTCCACAAATTCTATTTGGTTCATTTATGGATCCATTCACTCTTTTTTATTAGCATCCTGTTCTTTCATTATAGTTTCCATTCCTTCTTTCATCTCTTTAAGAATTTAAAGCATTTTTTTGTAGTGTCTGTGTTTGCTTCATAATATCTGGTTTTCAGAGTGCAAATGATTGCATTTGCTATGTCATACCATCTGTCACGGTGGCTCATTTCCTTGTGTAATTTTTAAATTTTTGCAGGTGACTGTATCTCCAGGTCTCATGTTTATGTGCTGCTTACTGTTATTTATCTCTGGAGCAGCAGAGTTGCCAGATTTAGCAAATAAAAATACAGAATAACCAGTTCAATTCAAATTTCAGAAAAATAGCAACTAAATTTTTAGTATAGTATGCCCCCAAATTGAAACTTAAAAATTATTTAACTTAAATTGGAATTTAATTGTGTGCACTGTATTTTATCTGACAGCCTTATCTGGAGGAATTAGAAAAGGGAAGAAATGAAGGAAGGTTCTATAAGAAATCCAGATTCTATGTCCATATCACACATGGGTACGGCATTAGGATTGTAAGAGGGTGCAGCCAGGGGCCCCCCAAAGAAGGATTTGTAATGGGATCCAGAACTCAGGTGTCCAGGAAATATTAAAAATATGGGATGTCCTCACCCCTACAAGTCTGAGCTGGGGGATGGGACTCATGGAGCAGGGCTGTTGAGAGTTGTTTTGCATAGCAACAGTTTTGCAAATGACCTGTAGAATGGTCATTTAACATATCTATAAGCTTTAACTGATTTCATAGATATGTTAAATAGCTGTGGCCATACTTTGAGCCAGGGAGGTGGGAGTGACTTCCACCCAGGATGCAAGTGGGAGGCAACTCCCCCTGGTTACAGAGCCTGAGTAAGAGCTTGAAGATGACTGGCTCCACACCACAGGGCCACACCTGCCCTGACTTACTATGGCAGCCCAGAAAAGCTGGAAAAATATGGGAATGCTGGGAAATACGGGACCCATATTTTATAGAAATCCCAACCTGAGAAAGTATATTAAAACGGGTCCCACCTTTTCCTAACTCCTTGGCATATAGCAAATTCCCTTGATATATCTGAGGGTTATTTTTTAAAACTTTATAATTCTATTTTCATGAAAAGAGCAGCCATTTGAGGGCGCAAAGTCAATGCAGGTGCCTCTCCACCTGGCCACGTCCCCTGTCTCAGTGTGGATGCTAAATTCCCATCTCTGGGCTCTGTGGCCTGTATCCGGGTCTGATGCTCGTGGAATGGTAAAGTGCCCATGAACCTTACTGGTCAGGCTTTGAGTTTTCCTTTTGTTTCTTGGATTTTCTCTTGGATTTTCTTTTTCTTTGTCTTAAAATTGGCTGTGGATATTTTTTGTTGTTATACTCAATATAGCATATTCATGCATTTCTAGTGAGAGGAAGGTCCTCATCAACTGACCACCATCTTGGTAGTAAATGTCTCTATGATAATTGCATCCCTGTAACAATAAAAATAAAAAAAAACAATATTATGAAGGGGATCATGACCCTGAAACTCTCATCTGCTGATGGCGGGAATGAAAACAAGTGTATGCTGACTGCATTCTTTTTCTAGAGGAGTTTCAGCTAGTTACATTGATTTTCCTTTTACTTTCTTTGGCATTAATTTTTTAAAAGTCAAAGTATTTAAAAAGACAACTCCCATCTAAAGCACCTTTATAACTCAAAGGATTTTTTAAAGGTAAAATTCATCTTTTTTTAGTGTACAGTTGTACTGGTTTTGACAACTTGTAGTTACCATATGTAACCACCACTATAATCAAGACTTAATGAAGCTCCATCACCCCGCCCCTCTTCAATTCCCTTGGGTCCTCTTGTGGTCAACTTCTCCTCTGACCTCCAGCCCCTGGTTACCACTGATTGGTTTTGTGTCTCTATAATTTTTCCTCTTTCCAGAGTGTCACATAACTGGAATCATACAGTATTAGAGCCTATTGTCTTTTGAGACAGGTTTTCTTTTGCTTAGAATAATGCATTTGTGATTCATCCATGTTGTTGGATATATCAGTAATTTTTTTCCTGAAAAGTATTTCATTTACGGGTGTGTCACAGTTTACTTGTCTAGACATTGGCTTAAAGACATTTAGGTTGTTTACAGTTTTTGAAAAATTATAAATCTGCTGTAGCGTTCATGTTTAGGTGTTTGTGTGAACATAGTTTTCATTTGTCTTGAACAAATTCCAAGAGGCGGTATTACTGGGTCATATGGAAACTGTATCTTTAATTTTATGAGAAACTGACAAATTGTTTTATGGAGTGGTTGTACCAAATTTGCATTCCCACCAGGAAAGTGTGAGTTTCTGAATGTTTGCATTTATATCAGCACTTCCTACAATTGATATTGTCAAGGTGTTTTATTTATTTTTCTTTCTTTCTTCCTTTTTCTTTTTGCCATAATAACTGCGTAGTCCTATCTCACTGTGGTTTTAACTTTCTGTTTTAAATGACAATGAGTGTCTTTTAATGTTTTTCTATTCTTTATATTTCTTTGGTAAAGTGTCTTTTTACATTTGTGCCTATTTTTAAAAATTGGATCGCTTATTTCTTATTGTTGAATTTTAAAAGTTTTAAAAAATATATTCAAGATACTTTATCAGATTTGTGTTTTGTAAATATTTTCTCTCAGTCTATGGTTTATTCTTTCATTTTTCTAATGGTATATTTTAAAGAACAAACATTTTTAGTGTTTTAAAATAATTTATTTATTTTTAGAGAGAGGGGAAGAGAGGGAGAAAGAGAGGGAAACATCAATAGGTTGGTTCTCATATGTGCCCCAGTCGGGTACCAAACCCGCAACCCAGGCATGTGCCTTGGCTGGGAATCGAACTGGTAACTCTTGGCCCCACTGAATGACAGCGAACCCACTGAGCCACACTGGTCAGGGCTGATCTCTATAGTGTTAAGTAAGACTTCAAATCAGATAATGCGAGTTTTCCAACATTGTTCTTCTTTTCCAAGTTGTTTTGGTTATTCTTGTTTCTTTGCCCTTCCATATAAAATTTAAGATTGCTTGTCAGTCCCCAGATTGTGACAACTTTGAATCTACAGGTCAATTTGAGTTATGTAGACTCCTAACTGTATAGAGTCTTCTAAAATATGAGCAAAGTATCTCCATTTACGTAGTCCTTGATTTTTAGCATTTTGCTCTTTTCCATATATAGAAATTACATATACTTTGGTAGATGTATTCCTTAGTATCTCATGTTTTCTGATGCTACTTAAAGTGCTATAGTTTTTCAATTTTAATGTATAATTGTTCAATACAAAGATATAGAAATACCACTGATTTTCATCATATTAACTTTGTAATCTCACTAACCTCACTTATTAATTCTAGGAGCTCTTTAAAAGATTCCTGGGGACTTTTTACATAGACAGTCTTTGTTGTCTGTGAAGAGAGGCAGTTTTATTTCTTCATAATCTTTATTCCTTTTATTTCTCTTTCTTGCCTTATTGCCCTGGCAGGACCTCTAATACAGTGCTGCATAAGAATGGGAACAGTAGAATATAGAGTGAGTTTTATGTAGTTACAGCACTTTAAAACAATTAAAATTAGAGGAAAATTCATGTTGTGTGTGTGTGTATTAGGGTGACTAGATATTTCCGGTTCACTCAGGATTTCCTAGTTTTATTGATGAAAGTCTTATACCCTGAGAACTGTCTCTGTCCCTGTCATACCTGGAAGGTCAGTCATCCCAGAGTGTGTGCTGTGTGTTTGTGGCATTGCACATGTATGTGCGAGTGTGTGTGAGGGGGGCGGTCAGAAGGTGGAGCGGAAGAGACAAAGTGACTGAATGCTCTTCCTAGACCAACCTTTAAATTACAAGGTTACTTGTAGTTATTAACACTTTTCTTTTAGTACAATAATTATGTTTGTATATAAGAAGAGGAGGAAGCTGGGGAAAGCAAAGAAGCAAAGTCTTTAACCAGCATTCGGTTGGTTTGGACACTAACAAAGAATTATATTTAAACGGAAATAAATATTATCTATGAGTTTGTGTTCTAAAATATACACCATTAAAGTGGGAGTCAGATTAGTGCAGAAGATTTAGAAAAAAATTCTCTCTGGCTGCACCTTATATTTCATAAATGTACACGTTCTGCATTTGCAAGTTGGTGAAAATGCTTTTTTATCTTTATGATTTCTGAGCAAGTAGTCACAAGAGGAAAATTCATGTATGGCTCATGCCAAAAAGAAAAAAAAAGAGGCTAATCTTGTAAACGTTTCCAATTTAGAATATTGTACAAATCTATCATATGTCCAAGGGAATAAAATTCATAATTATTCATCCCAATATATGCTTTAGTACCTAGTCACATGTAAAAAAATAAAGAATAAAAAGTAGTTTTGGCATAACCTTCCATAGTAATCCTTACGATGCTCATGAAAACCATACTCAAGTATGGGTTGAGTCATTCGCGTTTTGAATATGATTTGTGGAGTGGAGTTAAAATAAATCTGAAATGAAGAAGCCCTTAGTTATATTGACTACAAATATTATCATAATAATTTATCTTCCTGGGTTTTTTTGTCTTTGCATGAATCCTGGACACTCACATAAGCGTCCAAGGAGAGTAGACACAAATGGGGCTGAGCAAGAGTACTTTAATCCACCCAGTTTTTCTGAGTCCGAAAAGCAGACTCTTATCCATTTCCTAGTTCATCTAACAGACCATTAACCCTTTTCTTCTTCACACTATTTGGCCAGTTATTTCCTGCCCCTTCCTACCCATGTCAGGGACCCTCTCTCCACCATCACCTTTACAGAGTTCTGACTCTCGTTTTAATAGTGTGCCATCCTGAATATGTCAGTGATGCTGTGATTGCTATATTCTTCAATGACATGGGTATGTCTCACATGTAATCTATACTTATGGCTGGTTTGGAGGAATGAAATTGGGAGTTTTCCACATATTCTTGTTCTTTTGAAATATTTAACTTTAAACTTTGGCTTCTGGACTTTGGCTTGGACATTCAGAAGTGCCTGCTATGAGCCCAAGATTTTTCAACCTATACCACATTGCCTCAAAATTTGCAGGAATTTAAAGACCCTCTTTCCCTTCCTGACATCCATCCCTCTCTCCTCCCTACTCTTCCCTCCCCTCCCCTCCCCTCCCCTTCCCTCCCCTCCCCTCCCCTTCCCTCCCCTTCCCTTCTCTTCCTTCTCCTCACCTTCCTATTTAATCTATGTACACAGAGAAAGCCTAATAGTCTACCTATGTCCTTTTTTTTTTTATAAAAAGGATTTTATTTGTTTATTTTTAGAGAGAGGAAGGAAGGGGGAAAGAGGGAGAGAAACACTGATGTGAGAGAGAAACATCAATCAGTTGCCTCTCACCCCCCGGAACTGGCGACCTGGCCCTCAACCCAGACGTGTGCCCCGACTCTTAATGCAGGGTTTAAGAACAGTAAACTATACCAATTTCAGAAGGAGCAAAGTGTGAGTTTCTTCTTTTACATCATTCTTCTTATATTCTCAGTTCTGGTTAATGACCAAGATAAAGGCCACAAAAGCACCTCCAATGTTCTCCCCTCATTTTATCCTCAACCCACAAGGGACCACTTTCTGTCCCTCCTGAGAGACTTCATTTCTTCAGTCTGGCCTGTCCTCTAGGTCCAGGTCCCTTCACCCTAATTCAGGGTTTGTTTTCTCTCCCAGACCAGAGCAATAATCAGCTAATTAATCTCCCTGTGTGTTAATTTCTGAGAGCTATCATTTACAAAAGCACTACAAACTCGATGACTTAAAACAAAATTTTTCCCTCTCTCCGTTCAGGAGGCCAAAGTCTGGAATCAAGGAGTCGGCAGGGTTGTTCCTCCTGGAGACTCTAAGGGAGAAGTCATCCCTGGCTTCTGGTGTTGCCAGCAGTGCCTGGCGTTCCTTGACTTGTAGATGCATCCCTTCAGTGTCCACCTCCATCTTCATGTCACCTTCTCTGTGTCCTTGCTGGTAGGGTGGTCAGTGAACCGGGCTGTGAAAGAATTCACAAAGAGAAGAAAGTGTAGAGAGTGAAGTTTTTGTTCACTCTCCAAGAGAGGAGAGGGGCATGGTGTGGAGAGACACCAGCATTGAGGGGTAAGGGCTTTGAGCTTTTATTAGACTATAATTGGATTAAAAGGGTGGGGGGTATGGATTGCTGTTGTGTGGCCCCTGGACTGTTGGGGTGTTGTAACACGAGGCTGCAGTCCAGTCCTGGGCACATAAGCTCAGAAGAGTGACATGGCAGCCATGTTTAACAAGGTCATAGGCCTGCTTGGCAAGTGGTGCCACGATAGCAAAGGGCGCTGGCTTTGTCCTTTCACCTGCTGTCTCTTGTGAGAAGCTGCCCACTGAATTTAGGGATCATCCTCATCCAGTATGATCCCAACTGTCCTTACCTTAATTACATCTGCCGAGAGTTTATTTCCAAATAAGGTCACATTCTGAGGTTCCAGGTGGACATGAACGTTTCGTGGGCACTGTTCAAACCACTACCCCTGCATCTCATGTCCCTTCATTACCCTGCATAGCACAGGAGAATTTTCTTAAACACAGATTTTATCATGCCATTTTTCTGCTTAAACCTCTTCAGTGACTTTTAATTGCCTACCAGCCAAAGAGCAAGCCTTCGACTTGGAAATCAAGAATCTTTATAATCTGGATGCAAACTTCCTTTAAAGTTTGATTCCTTTCCACTCCCTCCCACCTTCAAAGCATCAGACAGTCTTGCTCATAGGAACACTGTCTCTATACACTTTAGCTCCTACTAATCCGCCTGCTTGACTCTCTCCCATATCTCCCTTCATCTTGCACTGACCTGCCCACTCATCTACCAGACCCAGCTCAAATGTCACCTTCTAGATTAAGTCACCCAAGCTTTCCTTCCTGCTCCACTCCCTTTCCCAGCATAGTAATATGTCACTCTAGACATCACAAGGAGATTACTAGTTTACTATATGATGAGTTTTAAAGGAGAAGGATGTTTCCTTATTTTTCTCTGCCATTCCACCAAGGAAAACAATGGCTGGCATGCAGGAGTGGCTGTAGCATAGTGATTGAATGCTTCTGCTCTAGACTGGGATTGTCCGCATCTGAGTTTCTGTCCACTGCTACGGGACTTTGACACGCCCCTTATTTCAGCTTCAATTTTTTGTCTATAAAATGGGTAAAATATTAGTGCCCACCTAACAGCATTGTTATGAAGATTTAAAGAGTTATGCTATGCGAAGTGCTTAGCTCAAACTTCCATATATAAATATTCAACAAGTGCTACCTCTAATTAAATTATAAGAGTTGCTCAGTTTGTTTTCCTGGAAGGAAGATGAGGTGAGTGGAGGGGTCGACGCGGGGAGAGGGGAACGTATAAATGAATGACTACACGAAGAAGGGCTCCCACTTTTCTGATTTTCTTATTTCTGTTAGTCGTTACAGTTTTCTTCGCATTTGCCAGGCTTCAAATCTCAGGCCTGTCCTCCTTCCCTTGCCGCTCATCTCCACCTGTCTGTGCACGAATGAGTTCATCCAAACACATCTCCATTTATTTATTCATTCTACAGGTATATAATGGCTGAAAGAAGATTCTTGGAAACGTCTTAGTCTTTCAGTTGGAAATTAAGGGTCAATGTGCACTTATTTATTTATTAATTTAATAAATATTTGTTAAACACACACTCTAAGTCTGTCACTTTTCTAGGGCCCAGAGACTACCCAGGTGAATAAGAATAGTCCTGTGATCCTTGTCACTCAGAACTTTTAGTCTATTAGACAAGGGTATGCTTGATCAAAATAGAAGTGACCAGGTGACATAAGTGCAAATCAAGAGCTGTCAGAATCTGGGGTAGAAGGTCTACATAGAGATTTTCTTCCGGTGGGAATATTGGGAAAGGTTAATGGCAGAAGGTGGCATCCGAGGTTTATTTCTTCATCTCGTGAAGTTTAAAATTGGTGTTCCTGGTCAGTGAGTGGCTCTCTGCCAGCAGGCATTCCGGGACCCAGGCCCCTGGTATCTTTTGACTCCACCCCTTTCATCACGGGACTCACAAGCCCTGCTGGTCTGCTTCAGGCTGGCAGAAGGGGGACAAGCAGAGAGGGTCACATGTGGGTCAGACATGGAAGTGGTACCGATCACTTCCACTGACATTGCACCATGTAGGATCCAACCCCATGCCCATGCCTAACTGCAAGGAAGGCCAGGAATGGGCATCTCTCTGCGTGCCCAGAACAAAAGGCAGTGGGTGTGGTGAACAGCTAGCCAGTCTCTGAATGCACGAAGAATTTAGAATGGCCGGTGTGAACTATGAGAGCATGTACATAATTGTTTAAAGTAGCAGCACCTTGCCAGCTAGGAGTTGTTGTCATCAGGAAAACGCGGCTGCAGAAACGCCCATGAGGAACATTAAAAAATGAGGTTTCCTACGAGGCAAGCACAAGTGTGAAAGGGATAATTAGCTGTGCGCTGCTTCTGGGCAAGTGTGTTTTCCGAAAGGGAGTGAGAACAAGTTTCCTTCTTGTTTTCATGAAGCTCTTGTACAAATTATTCTTCTGAGCAACCATGTCCCTTAACTAATGTGTGCTGGACGCCACTACTTCAGCATTTCATGAGCATCTCAGACTCACACTGTCCAAGGTTGAACTCATTATCCTATCCTGTCTGTCTGTTTCCCCCCTACACATGAGACTCTTAATTTCATTTGTCAAAATAGGGGCAAGAAACACCTAGTTATAAAAACCAGCTATAGATTAATACACTTTTTTTTTGAATGATAATACCCACCTGTTAACAGTGTACAACTCAATGCCTTTGCACAAACTGGACACACCCATATCATCGGCACCTAGGTCCAGCTCTCTGGGGGCTACGCTGGCCCTCACTTCCAGTCACTATTTACCACCCCACCCTCAACCCCCCACTCTCTGCCCTTACCTCTAACAGCAAAGATTAGATTGGACTGTTTTTCCACTTCCTGTAAATGGACTCACCCAGTACTTCTTGTCTGACTCCTTTTGCTTCACATTATGCTTGATTTATCCAGCTTGTTTTGTGTAAGTGAAGATCATTAATTTACCTATAGTACTGGTGGACATTTGGGTAATTTTCTGCTTTTGGCTTTGCTAATTATGCTGTTGGGAGCAATCTAGCAAATGCCTTTTGGTGTATGTTACTACACGTGTACTTTTCTTTCAGGGGTATACCTAAGAGAGAAATTGCTGGTCATAAAGTATTAGGTAATATATATTTTTTTATCTTTAGAACCAGTTATTATGTGATGTATATCTTTTCATTCTCTGTATCATCTGATATCCCCCAATTGAATGCTTTTGGTTGGAGCAAGGAAGTCTGAGAAGGAGTTGGCCTCCCATCCCCCGGCACTTCTTCCATCCTGCTTACAGAGAGGAGAAACCAGTTGTCCCTCTGCCTCCTTAGTCAGGGTGACAGACTCCCACATATCTCTGGAGTGTCTTCTCACCCACTGAATAAGAAATGGTGGGGGAGAAGGTGCCTGCCCTAGCTGATGATAGTGAGGCGCTGGGGACAGCTGGGCTGTAACAAACTCTTTTAAAGGACTGGAATCCTTTTAAAAGCACCTATCTATGGGTTTCCCATTGTTGTAGTGTCTACAGAAATAAAACCTGTATGTCTTTTTCTCAGATGCCCATGGAAGACGTGACTAGGTTGGGAAGCGGTCGAAGAGAAAGGATGGCAGGAGCCAAAGCAGGACAGGGTGCCGGAAGGATTAAAGTGTTCCTCTGTCTGCTCCAGCTGGTCACCAGGCATCTGGTCACCCGGGCCAGGAAGCAGGTACTCAGTCACCTCTTTGCTTTACTTTCACATCTGATCAGTCTTTAAGTGTCATCGATTCTTCTGTTATTGTCTCTCAAGTCCACTCCTTTTTTCCCCTCTGTCTTCCCTGCCATAGTTAAGTCCCAAATCATCTGTTTCCTTCTCTATGTCACCAAAATCTCAACTGTCCTCCTTGTTCTATTCCTCACTTCTTCTCGTATACTTTTCCTCCACCCATCACTTTTCACCTGCTGGCAGGGGGATTGTAAAATAGAAGTCTGGTTGAGACATTAGTTTATTCCCAACCAAAACCCTTCGTTAAGTCCCATGGCCTTCATTATAAAGTACAGACTCCTTGTTTGGATAAATCTGAGAAAGTCAAGGAGCAAGGATGAATAAAATTTAATTCTTGTCTGTAGCCTCCTATCTTACCACTTATCTCTCCTCCATAGGACCCTTTGTTCCAGCTACACTGCCCATCTTGCAGTTCTGGAGAATGTCATACTATCTCTCCTTTCGCACACGCTGCTCCCTCAATCCTCCTACCTCACCCTGCCTTCCTCTGCTGTCTTCTGTCCTCTTCAATCATAACGTTAGATGTCAGGTGACTTCCAGCCAACCTCCGACTCCCCGAAGTCAGGATGGGTCCTTCCTCTCTACTCCAGTAGACTGTGTACTTTCCTTAATAACAATGTGTGACAATCAGGTGTTTCTTTCCTAGTGATTCTCAACTTTGGCTCCATTTTGGACTTCACCATAGTGATTAAAACTCAATAGTTAGCAGTGGGACCCATCAGTCCTCTTCTAAAGCCCTAGATAATTGTACTGTGCATCCAGAGTTGAGAAGCACTACCCTGGACTGTACAGTTCCTCTGATCTTGGAACCTTTCTTAACTAACTGTGTCTCCTCAGGGCCTGGCTCAGAGCGGTCTCTCCAGATTCTCAGTCAATATTTGCTGAGTAAATGAGTATAGATCATGAAAGAGGAAGCTTGCCGGGGCATATTTAGAGGTTCAGGAAGGGGAGGGATTATTCCAGTCTGTGGCTGAGACCAAGCTGAGACCTTGAGTACTCATCCCTGCATAGCTGGGCCAAGCTTCATGCTCTGGAAAGGTGCCAATCCCCTACCTGGGAGATGTTTAATCTTGGGATGTTTCATCTCCATTTGCACATTTCAACCTCACTGGGCCATCAATCACAAATGTTCTATGCATGACTGAGTCTGTGGAAAGAGTGGGAGTTTCCTAGCTCTGTAGTTTATGGTGTAATACAATAATTAATAGAATAGACAGTTTATTTAAGTGGGAGGGCAGCGGATTGTGGCTGTTAAAATTATTTTTTATGGCTCTTCTTTAATCTTTCAGAATTGCATTTAGTAGAAAACATCCCTGTCATTCAAAGGGAAGCTATTAAAGCAGCTTATATCCCCCCACCCTATGTACATTAAAAGTAAAAAGAATAAATAAATAAACTGATAAAATACTACCTGTGCTCACAATGAAGGCTTTAGTTCTGAACTCATGTTTGTCTCCATTATGTCTTGAGGACACACGCAATTTTTGGTACTTTGTACATGGCAAATACTGAAACTTTCTGAATTCCGGGGAAAAATAATAGACATACATTTTTAATGGACACCAGAACTTCAGCGTATTATTTTTCTGTTTTCTCTCCTCCTGCCAGCACGATGAACATAATCTATTTTTGCCACTGAGAATGGTGCTATTTTTCAGACTTTAATGACTAGAGTAAAAGTGTTAACTGAGTCCCAAGTGAAATGCAGACCTTCTGATGGGGACAGTCTTGTTTATATATAGTTCTTGTCTTTGTGCTGGTTTTGTGTCCTTCCGTGGGTCCTTGGTCCTAAGGCAAAGAGGAGTGGTGTTACGAAACCAGGAAATTCATCAAGACGCAGGTTGTCATGTCAGAAAACATCAAAGGAAGGATGGAGATTTACACTCTTTTTGACACTAAGCAGATCTTTCCTCGTAAATGCTGCATAAACAGGAATAGGGCGGTGACATGGTGGGTGGGTTCCCGAGCCCTCTGACTCTGGGCTTTTGTTGCTGATTCGCCTACCTGAGAAAGGGCTCCTGGGCCCCATCCCTCATCTCCTGTGTCACTGTTCTGCTTACCTCTTGTCTCAGTCTCTCCCCATACTGCTTCCAGAGTAGACCTCAAAATATACGATTGTGCTCTGTATCCCTAAATTTAAAAACCTTCAAGTCTCTCCCACTGCTCAGAGAAAAACTACTTAACCTCTCCCTCTCATATTCCAGGCCCACAAATATCAGGCCCCCATATTCTTCTCCTGGGAAGTAAACATGCTGACTTCATCTTATAGTTGAATTTGAGGCCTGAGAAATGAACCGACTTCTTCAGGATCACACAGATAGCAGTGGAGCTGAGGCTCAGCCCTCTGAGTCCTGAGGCTCCATCCTCTGAGTCCTGTAGTGGAAAGTGTTTTTTCCACTACAGTATGTTGTCTTTGTACTTAACCTCTGCTGTCTCATCTATAAAATGGGATTCATGATATAGCCTCTCTGAAGTTAGGGGGCATGCTGTAAAGCCACCGCGATGGCCTGTATTAGCTTCATCTCCTAGTATTCGTGACCTGCGTAGCCCTTCTTACACTGCGTGGGGCTGGCCGGGATAAGCCAATAAGCTATTTTTGGAAATGATGGGGTGTCCCTTTCAAGGCTAGGGAAACTTGCTCCGGGGAAGTCAGCTTTCCATCTGTTGTGGCCACTCAAGCAGCAAGATGGAGAGGGCACGTGGCCAGCAACTGAAGCCTCCCGCCAATAGCCAGAAAGGAACTGAGGTACCTAGTCCATAGCCCTGTGTGTGAGTCATCTTGGAGGTGGATCTTGCAGCGTCAGTCAAGCTTCGGATGTTGAAATCTTGACTGCAACCTTCTGAGTGAGAACCACCCAGCTGAGCTGCTCCCGCACCCCTGACCCACAGAAACTGAGATAATAAATATTTATTGTCTTAAGCTACTAAGTGTTGGAGTCATTGGTTATGCAGCAATAGATAGCTAATAAAAGGATTAGAGAAAAATAACCTCGAAGTCCTTTCCCACCTGTACTTAGACCTGGGATTTTGCGAGAAAATTATGGTCCGTCCTTAGACGTATTGAAGTCTGTCCTGTGACTAAATCAAATGGCTGCTCTGGGGCTAATCTGAGAGATTTTTGATTCCAGCGACTAATTAATTTATCAGATTCTCTCCATTTAAATAGAGAGGCACTCATAGACATAAAAAAAAGTTTCCCCAAGTCCCTCCCTTCACTCATGCTCTACCCAGTGGGTACTGACAGCAGTGGATTTTATCCCCTAAAGTTCTTTCTGTTCCCACCCCTCCTGCTCACAGCCCACCCACAGTTCTGGCTTTTACCACAGCAAATACTGACTGAACTGTTCCAACGACTTTCAAAGTCCCTCCCTTGTGTTCACCTTTCATGCCGCTGCCATGGTGATGCCCAAACCCAGCTCTGGGTGTTTAACTGCCCCATTTGAAAAGACTGTCTCTCCATCACCCTTCAGCTCCTCAGCCTGCAGCACAGAATCCACCACAACGCGTCTCCTGCTGGCTTCTCCAGCTCTTCTTTTCCCAACCACAGGTTCTAGACCCGCTGCCTCACCTACATTACCAGTTTGTATACCCCTCTCCATCCTTGCTCATACTGTTACCTCTACCTGGACCATTCTTCTCCATTGCCTAAATGCTTCTCTCTTACTTTCTTGGTTGATAGAAAGGTAGCCCTTTTCATCTTCAAGGCTTAGCCTCTGGAGAAATCTCCCTGGTGTCCCACAAAGTTATTTGCTTTCTCTCCTGGCCCTCCAGGCACCTCACGTCCACTTAACACCTATCACAGCAGGTGGAAATGCTTTGTTCCCAGATCTGCCTCTCTGCACCAGACTGGGCACTCCCAAAGGACAGCCACTGTGCCTATCATTTACATCAGTGGTCCCAACACTTTGTTTAGGGCCTGGGATGGAGTAGATGCTCAATAGATTTCTTTTCAATGGAAGGATGATAGAAGAATTATAAAAGCTTTTGTTACCCCCCAGGAATATATTGTATATGTGGGCTGTTGAGTCTTCTTTTAATAGTAGGTCTACCTCTTTTATTTCCTGAAGACTTTTGAGCATGTTACATTTTAGCATTAATCTGTAAAAGCTATAAAACTCTAAATCCTGAGAGTTACTCAGGATGAGACCTGGCAACTTTTGGTAACTGCTCAGGGTCTGGTTTGATTGGGGGTCTAGACTGTGCCCTGAACTGGCCAAGTGGGGTGAGGCAAAGCTGGGGGTGGTTCTCATAGACACCCACAGTGGCTAGCAGAAAGTGGAAGGAAAAAGGCAAAAAATGGAAAGAGGATCCAGGAGTAGATGGTGCCTGGGGATATAGAGGTCCAGATAGGTGAATAGTAAGAGTGACAAAGGGCGGTAATATGGGAGCAAGTGATGCCTGGAAATGCAGCTGGACAAGGAAGTCTACCTGAAGGGAACAGACATGGCCAAATCACCTAACTTCCCTGTACCTCACTTTCTTTATTTGTGAAGGGGGGAAAATAATAGCATTTATCTGAGAGGATTGTTGTGAGGACTAAATGCATGATTACATGTAAAAATCTTAGAATAGAACCTGCTATAGAGAAAGTACTCCCTACATGATAGTTCTTCGTATTTGTGTTACTTTGGTGTTCGTATTAATATAAGGTCCCAGGGTCACTAATTTTTGGAGTTCCAGGTCAAGTGGTCTGATGGGGTAGAGTAAGGTATAAGCACACCCCTGGGACCAACGCAGGCACATGGAGCATGACAGAGGCCCAATACTAGACCTGCACACAAAGTCAAGGTTGGGTCTGGGAAATATGACCGAAGGGCAGTTCTAACCAAAAAGCAAAGCAAAACAAAACAAAAACAAAAGAGAACACAAATACTCTTTTACTGAAGGCTGCTTATGTTTCAGGTGCTACAAAATCTCCTGAAAAAGCTACTGTTTGTATGGCTCAATTATACAATTATGCTGGAATACTGGCGATTTCATACCTCACGCAGTATATCCAAATAGTATGACCCACAGAGTATGATCTGTGGGGTCCTCCATTTACTAGCTGTGTGACTTTGGGCAACTTATTTACCCTTCATGACTCAGTTTCCCCAGTTTTAAAATTGGGGAAATAATGTATTCAATTTCATTGGATTATTGTGATGATTAAAGAAACTCATTGTAGCACTGTGAAGATTTTATCTGCTTAGAAATATGAACAAACTGTTTACAATTAACTTATTTATACAACAGAGGGACACAAGGAAATGCTAGGAGGTGATGAGCATGTTTACTGCCTGGATTGTGCTGATGGTAACGTGAGTGTTTACATATTTCCAAACTCACCAAATTCTATACATTAATATTGTGCAGTTTTTTTGTATACAAATTATACCTCACTAAAGCTGGGGGGAAAAAAGAGAAAATACTTATTTAGAAATGTGCCTGGCACATAGTAAACACTCAATAATATTAACTATTATTATTCCAGGCCCCAGAAAACAGTGTCCAATACATGGCAGGTATTCAATAAATATGCATTAAATGAGTGAATGAATGAATTCACATAAAAAGCTGTGCACCAGAGCCTGGCTCAGTTTACACCCTGTATTAGCTACTATAATTATGTCTTCTCATTAAATCTTACAATGATCCTATGAGATAGCTATTGTCTTTGTTTTATTAGGTGAGATAAACTAAGTTATAAAGAGGTGAAGTAACTTTCCATGGGACATACAATAAGAATAGGCAAAGCCAACATGTAAAACCACATTTGTCTGACTCTTACATTACGTTGGGTTCAATGTCCAGGCTTGCAGAGAGCAGAGGGTATTTGATGTTCCCTGTTGTTGAACTGGGGCTGTTTAAATCCCTCTTGCTTCAAATCAGGATGGATTCTGGATTCTGAGTGTGGTTGAGCCTGCTACTGCGGGTCACATGGCCCAGGTGTGTGTGTAGGAGGTTAGTCCACTAAGACTACAGTTCTAAAGCCTTAGATTATAGATGGCTTTGCCATTTATTTTCTAAACTTACCTCTGGAAAAGATTTCTCCCCCCCAAAATCATTGTAATAAAAATAAAAGAGGCCATGGTGAGACAGTTGCTTATGGAAGTCTTGAAGCAGCTGAGACAGGTTGGATGGCGGGAGTGCGTCTTTCACCGGCCAGTGTCTTGGTGTGGGGGGCCTGGTTTGGGGGGATGAGCATGAGGCTCAAGCCAGCTTCTAGCCAGCTTTGCCTTCCTGGGGACTCAGGATATGAGCTGATGTCTCAGGTATGATTGCTTCAGTCTAATTTCACCTCACAGTGTCCTATGACGGCTCCCAAGAAGAGCATTCTTTATGTTCGGCCCAATGGCACCCTTAGATAGTAGCCCTTCTCCCCCTAAAATAAGCAGCTAGCTCTGCAGAGAGCATGCCCCAGTGCTGAGTCTGCCAGGCCTGCCCAGAGTACCAAGCGTATAGCCCATCCTGCACCTGCTCACAACCTCAAGCCCATCAGCAGTTACTCTTTGTTCAATTATGTGTAAGGAATACTCTTTTCAATCCAAACTGTGGACCTGGAGCGATGTCTATAGTAGCTTCCGCTCACTGAGTGTATACTGTGTGCCAGTTACAAACCATTTCAGAACAAGAAGACTGAGGCTCAGACCAGTTCTTCTCAAACTTTACTTTGCATATGGTAAACTAAAATGCAGATTCTGGCTGAGTATGTCTAGGATGGAGTCTGAGATTCTGCATTTCTAACAAGCTTCCAAATGATGCTGATGCTGCTGGGCCATGGACCACACTGTGAGTACTGAGGGACTTACTCCTGAATCAGAATCTGCTTTTTAACAAGATCACCCAATGATTCATGTTGAGATGTTTTTTACCACCAACACCAAATACGTCCTGTCTTTACCAACACAATTCTGCAGTATCCCAGACACCAGTTGGATGTCCAACAACTCAGTTCAGTTCTGACACTATCTCCCTGGAGTTAGCATCACACCCCACAAGTGACAGGACTCATTCCCACAAAACTGCCCCCACTTCAGATACTAGATGAAAATGGGGTGTGCAGGCCACCCACATTTCTGCTTGGCCAGCTATAAATTTGAGGGTTCCCTTGACCTTCCCTGAGGTTTGATAATTGGCTAGACTGACTGACAGAACTCAAGAAAGCTTTTTATAATATTTGCTATTACGAGGTAATTATGAAGGATAACACTCAGGAGCAGCCGAATTGAAGAGATGTATATAGCAAGGTATGTGGGAAGAGGTGCAGAGATTCCATGCCCTCTCCAGGCACACCACCCTCCCAGCATCTCCATGTGTTCATCAGCCCGAAAGTTCTCTGAACCTGTCTTTTAGGGGTTTTACGGAAATTTTACTATGGGGGCACATTTGATTAAATCATTGGTCATTGGTGATTGAACTCAGTCTCCAATCCCTCTTTCCCTTCTGGAACTGAAAGTTTCAGCCCTCTAACCATGGCTTGGTCTTTCTGGTGGCCATTCTCCATCCTGAAGATATTGAGAGGTCTCTAAAATTTCAGCTCATTAGCATAAACTCAGGTATTGGCTAGACGGGCTTCTTACAGGTAACAAAAGAGACTCCTATCACTCAGGAAATTCCTAGTGTTTTTGGAGCTCTATGCCAGAAAATGGAGACAAAGACCAATATATATATTTCCCAATATACATCACATGTAAATGTAAATTTGGGGGTGCTTTGTAGTAATTATACTTTCTGCATGTCTCTTTGCTATGTGGAAAAACACTTTCCCATATTTTTTCTTCTTTGCTCCTTACCAAACCCTATTCAATACTGTGAAGTACCGTTAGCCCCATGGGTGTGTCATTCACATCCATAGTTCAGATAAGTTGTTAGGTTGCCATAGTTGTGACTTTTTAAAAATGCACCCAGACAGCCGAGATTCATCCACACCCCATTCATTATAAGATATGGCATTTCTTTAGAAAGAAGGGAGGGCAGAGATGAAGTGATGAAGTGTGAAGTTGACTGGGATTTGCTTCGCCAAATCTTCCGATGCCGGTCTGCATCCTTCATTTGCCTGGGCTGGGTCTGGGAGTGCAGGGGTTGGGGGGGAGCCGAAAGGACTTCAGGAGCTCTGAGGAGTCGTGTCTCAGACTGGGGAGAAGGCAGAGGGCAACACAGTTCACGAAGGGCTCACCCAGAGCCAATACATGGTTTGGGTCAAAAGCTAAAAATGGTCTTACCTTTAGCTAACAAGTCTGAGTTCTGGGCATTTATTTTAAGGAAAAACTATACTTACGTATTACTTACTATAGCTTAAAAAAAAAAAGACAGAATTGGAAACAAATCAAGTGTGTAGATTACTAGAGGATTGACTATGTAAGTTACAGTATTTGATGAATTCTGCAGCCAGAAAAATTGTAGATTTCATACCAAAAATGAAATCCAAAATAAAAATGATGTGTCTCAACATGGGAAATATTTGCAATTGAAATGGAAGTGAAATACCAGATTATGAAAATTTATGTGTTCTATGATAGCAATTATGTAAGCTAAAGATAGGAAAAGGAGACACAGTAAAAATATTTTTTTGATGGAGTGTTGGGATTAGAAATGAGGTTTTTCTCTAAAATTTCCTTTCACATTGTTATTGCTTTAAAAATAAAACTGTAAATAGTCTTCAGAATTCGAGTTTGCTGTATCAGTAAGGACCATCACTCTGTCCCAACAATTCATAATGAGGAGGACAAAACTTATAAACAAACTTTACTAGCCAAATAGTATCTG
Organism: Desmodus rotundus; assembly: GCF_022682495.2. Classification (NCBI taxonomy): domain Eukaryota; kingdom Metazoa; phylum Chordata; class Mammalia; order Chiroptera; family Phyllostomidae; genus Desmodus; species Desmodus rotundus. The sequence continues at coordinate 21,669,593 of NC_071387.1, forward strand.
TGTGAATAAAATTAATTTGGATGTTTTCCCTCCTCTAAATGTGTCCTATGAAATGACTGTACTGTTGTCAGATTTAAAACTATGCCTGGGTAGATCTGACTCAAACTCTAGGGCAAGTGGCATTCATGACCTTCCCGGGGAGAGGTGCTGGGGTGGCAGCCTAGAGCCCCAAGCAGTCTAGTCCAGACTCAAAGTCAGACGGGAGGCTGCAGACAGAGAAGAAGGATGGTTTTAATTCTGAGCCCGAGCCAGTTGTCATTTGACAGGTACTTTAAACTATAGGCACTGATTATGAAGGGACTTCTTACAGGGCAACTGTATGTACAAAACTGACGGTAAATTGAGCAAGGTCTTAGTATTTATTTAATGATAGAAAAAGAGTGGTGCCAGCCCTGGCCAGGTTGCTGAGGGGGTTGGAGCATCATCCTGTGCACCAAAGTGTTGCGGGTTCAATCCCAGGTTGGGCGCCTACAGGAGGCAACAATCAATGTTTCTCTCTCACATTGATGTTTCTCTCTCTCTGTTTCCCTCTCTTTAAAAATCAATAAACATATTTACAAAGAAAAGGAAAAAGAGTGGTACTACCAACACCTGAGATGCTGGCCAGTTATGTAATAATTTAAAATATCTTACATACCACAAAATGTTTTCATATCACAATTAAAAAAGTAACAAATTTTTTTCCATGTTTGTGATCATTGTATATCCTATAACTTTGTGGTGCCAAATAGGTGCAATTATGTAGAAATAAGATATTTTGTCTTTCATGCCCTTTCTCTCATTTACTCAGTTGATGGTGTTGGAAGGTGGATAGACTCAGTACTTCTCAAACTGCCCCGTCCCACCCGCCTGCCCAGGAATATTAAGTGACACTTTTATTAAAAGCACTAATGCGGGTTTGGTGGAATATGCTAGCTTCCCAGAGGCTTCCTTCACATCCGGGAGCCTGGCTGATGCCTCCCCATGAAGTAGGGACTCAAGGCCTGGATTCTGCCTGCCAGGGGCCTTCCCTATATCTCAGTAACTTCCTGCCCCGCACTGCTCTCCAATGGGTCCAAGCCTGCCTGTGACTCCATCTCCAGAAGCCTTACCTTAGATGCTTCCCCTCATGCAGCTTTTCTCATGAGCCATCTTTCAGAAAATGAGATTATATATCAAACCAACTAAGGCATTTGCCTTCCCTTTCCTTCTTTCAGCAGTAACCATGATTCAAAAACTATAGAAAATGAATGCGATTAAAATACAGATCCCTGGAGAAGTATTATTGATGGAAGGACGTCTTCTAAAAGAAGACCCCAGTGTTGAGCTAGAGAAACTTACACCACTATGTTGGCTATTTCCTTTTAAGTTGCGGCACAAGTTAAAGCATCTTGAAACTATTTTTAAAGGATAGTTTTACCTCAAAATCAAAATTTAGCACTTGAAACCTCTAAACAAACAGCTGAGATGAAATTACAGCAACGTGTTTGTTAGTGAAGGATCCGGGGTCAGCTGTGAAGTGGAAGTGGAGGCCTCGTGGTGAACACGAGTGGGGTTCTTCTAGCGCCACTTGGAGGCACTGCCGGATGGACAGGACAAACTGTCTTTATACACTCTACCTCTTTACATACTCTACCTCCTCATCCCTGCACTTCCTCTTCTCCAGTCTTTGATTATCTGGCTGACACGCTCATTGGACTTGTAACTCTTACCTCTGGCTAGAGAAAACTTGGATTCAGAATTCTCTCTGCCAGGGTCACACAGCGAGCAGTGGCTGGCTGAGCTCTGTCTAGCTCTGAAACCTATGATGTTAAGCCTCCTTTTTCAACTGTGAATAACTCCTGCGGATTTCTATGTAACTCTCATCATCTCGGTGCTCTGGGAAATGGGGAGCATATTCCAAGCTCCTGTGGGAAGGAGTGGTCCATACCCACTGTCAGCAAAATTCACTTTTCTCTCTCCTACTAATGAAAATGAATATAACAGACAAGGACAAATACCATATGATTTCACTCACATGTGGAATCTAATGAACAGACTGAACTAACAAGGAAAATGGGGTCAGACTCACAGATACAGAGCCGGGTGACAGCTAGTGTCAGGAAGGAGATTAGGGGGTGGAAGGATTGAGCAAAAAAGAAAAAGGACTCGTGGACAAGTGTGCTGATTGCTGGCCGGGGGAGGGTATATAAGGGGACTAAATGGTAATGGAAAAAAATACAATAAGGATTAAATAAAAAATAAAGTGAAAAGTAAGAAAATAGAAATGAAAAACATGGACACTATTTCATTAAATGTGGTATTAAAACTAAACTACTGTTTTTCAAACAGCTTCTTAGAATTGTCACCAGAGGTTCCCTCCCTAGAAGATAGTTCCAGGGGTAGGGTGTCCATTCCCAACAACAGCTGACGCTTCTGCTTGACCTCCTCCAGGAAGGCAGACTCCAGCTCCTGCACAGACGGCTCCCTGGCAGTACCAGAACTTTCAGCATCACTTGACTGAGGAAGGCTGGGATGGTGCTGAAAACTGCTGTCTTTAATATCCTCCACACTTGGCTTTGAATCTCCACCCCCAGGTGTGTTATCTGAGACTCAGTTCCCTTACCTGTGAGGGTAGCACCCCTCCTGGGCAATTGGCTTGAGCTTAAATGAGATAGTAAGGCATAGGAGACACAGAGAAGTTATGTGTTTGACTGACTTGACTTAAGCCTCAAAACCAGTGGCAGACCTAGGATTTGAACCCATGCAGTCTGGCAGGGGTGTCCAACCCGCGGCCTGTGGTCTGCATGCAGCCCAGGGTGGCTATGAAGGCAGCCCAACACAAAATCGTAAATTTGCTTAAAACATGAGAATTTTTGTGATTATGTGTTGCAATGTATTTAGTGTGTATCTCAAGACAACTCTTCTTCCAGTGTGGCCCAGGGATTCCCAAAGGTTAGACACCCCTGCGAGAGGCTCCCTTGTAAGCACCTTGCTATACAATGTAAGGGATACAATGGGCCAATGCACGGCCAAGTGGGAGAATGCAGGGAGGACCTCTAAGCCAGGCCAAAAGGGAAGGGGTCAGGGAAAGCTTTAAGGTGTGTTAACGTCCAAACTCGTAGCTGCGGGAGTTAACCAGAGAAGGGGAAGTGGGTTGGACGGAGGAAGACAGTATTGGGTGGTGAAGGTGGCTATGGGAGAAAATGTTCTAGGCAGAAGGAACAGTGCGTACGAAGGCCAGAAGGCACAGAGAGCCTGGCACATTTGGGTGGCTCATCATAGATGGCTAATCACTGTGACACAAACCTTGCTGTGTAAGTGCCTTCTGTGTCTGGGTTACCGCACTGAGTAACTCTTCCTGTGGGCAGGGAGCATCCCGGGCTCTAGGGCACATGGCCTGTGTGGCTGGCTGTGGTTGCCTTGTGTGCTCTTTGCGATCCCAGTGCATTAAAAGCTTCCTGAGGGCAAGACCTGCCTTCGGGCTTAGTTCCTTCTCCACAACAGAGCACATGGCGAGATCTCCCAAACATATTGGGCAAGACCTACTGGTATAAATCTCTCTGCGAATGCCTTAATAAAGCCTACCCTGTTGTTAACAGAAAATGTCAGAAAACCTTCTCTTAGTACCCAAGGAAACGGAGTGGTGGCCAGGATTTGTTTTTATCCTCAGGGAATACCAATGCCACATGGTTCGTGTGGACAGTCAGTCCTGGATGAGGCTCACAAAGTGGAGAACTGACAGGCCCTGCCTGGAACCGGATGGCACATTCAGAGAGGAGGTCTTGCTTCCCACTGGGATGGGCACGCAGTGCTATTCTGGGCCAGTGTAAATAATGGTTTTATAAACAAAGCTGGGCCACGAAGCTCATTGATTGTTCAAGCCCCCCGGGCAATGGTTATTGTCTTTCCTTATTAGAACCAGGACCCTCAGCAGGGCCTGATGGGACCATTTTCTGTTCATATCCAGAAATGTAACCTTTAGCTTTTTGGGGTTGTTTTTTTTTTTAAAGAGAAAACATGTGGGTTCATGATTTTGCTGTATTTAACAGGTATCAACTTTCTCATTGCAGTTTTTAGAATAACAGAAAGGTTTTTTTGTCACTATGAAAGATCATAACAAAGCGGGTGAATGGAAATGGCCCCAGAAGCGGTAGTGCCAGCCCCAAATCAAGGCATAGACAAAAGCCTGGGAGGCCTTCTGAGGTGACCCTGCTCATTGCTTTCACTTATTGAGATTTTGGTTTTGTAGTAAATATGCATGACTGTATATTTTTGGAGATGTTCTTAAAATGCCTTCCTTTGCTCTTGAACGGAGAGTGGTTATAATTTTGTGGTGCTGGTGTAATCATTTGCTTGGCTTAATTTATTTTTAACTTTTATTTGGAATATTTTCAAGCTTACAGAAGTAGAACAAAGAACACTCTTACAGACTATACCCAGGTTCACTGTTGCTCACATTTTGCCCTGTTTGTTTTCTCTATGTGTCTACCTACCTATATTATTTTTTTTCTCGCCAAATTGAGAGTAAGGTATATGTCGTGTTCATTTGTCCTTAAATGCGTCACCCTCCATTTCCTAGGAATACGGGTATTCTCTTCTACGAGCACAGTGCAGTTCAGTTATGGACCTCAAGACGTTCAACCGTGAAACAGTTTTATCCAACTTATGGTCTATGTTTCAATGATCAAATAACCCAATAATGTCCTTATACCATTTCCTGCTCTAGTGTAGCCGCATCTAGTCACGCATTTAGTTGTCATATCTCCTTATCCTTTTCGTCAGAAATGGTTCTTCAGTCTTTCTTTGTCTTTATGATACTAATATTTCTGGAGAATACAATTTCTTCTCCCTTTTTAAATTAAAATGTTCATCATTTGGGCTACGTCTGCTGTTTCTCCTCAGTCAGATTCATGTTATTTGTCTTCCACTGGATGTATGACTTTGAAAAGAGATTCAGTCACATATCTCGTAATTTAATATTTTATCTTTGTGAGCTGTGTGCCACCAGCCTGGAGCCTGAGTCATGGGCTCAGCCCTGACCCACTGTGCCATCCTGGGCTAGTCACCTTTCTGGGCCTCAGTTTCCTCATTTATAAAAGGAAGTGGTTGAGCAAGATGATCTGGATTAGGTACTTATGATTTTTTTTATGAATACTTGGTAATAAATGGTTGTGTTCAAAGGTAGTGCCCTTAGAAAGAGTGAAAATAATAATAGCAACTCTGTTAGTTCCCTAGATCTTTGGAGAGTGTGGTCTGGATTTGCAAGCAAAGCTGAAACTTTAAACTAGAAAAGTCCATTGTATCTTGATTAGGGAGGGGGAAGGTTATGTCTTGGCCTGGGCACAAAATGCAGTTTATCGCATGCAGAGAAACTGACAAATTACACTGAGGTTCCAAGATGCTTACATATTTCAAAACATATACCTAGGATCTAAAGCCTTCGTTCTGGCTGATAACAAGATTCCTGTAATAACATGCACTTAGGGTATTTTTCAAATACCCAAAGGCACGCATGACTTTAAAGAACACATGTGCATTTCATTGTAGCAACCCACTTTTGTGCTTAATTAAATTCCATTTGGCAGAAGTGGCAATTTGAATTCAATACACTATTATCGCATTATATTACCAATGTGCATTTCAGGCTCCTGCCCTGGATGCCCCTGAGATAAAGCATCTGCAGCAGAAAGAAGGAGTCTGTGAAGCTGCCAAAGGCGGGCTGAGCGTTCCCCAGGGCAGCCCCCAAAAACCTAGAAAGAACATGAGAGCTCACAGGAGGTGCAGGCTCATGGTGTCTCAGAAGTTTGCTCCAGTACCCCTTCCCGTTCGGGGAGCTCTTTATTCAGTACTAGCAAATGGCTAGACAACCTTTTCGACATTTGTTCTCGGACACTCAGCTGGGCTCTCAGACATTCAGGTTGAAATCGTTGATTGCTTAGGAGTGTGGAGTTGGGTGGCAGTTTACAAAGCCTTTGTGTTAATATCGCATGGGTGGCAGCCAGAGGAAGGAAGGCAGTAACGACAAACCTAAGGGGTAGAGAACCTGGGTTCAAAATATGACTTTAACGCTTCCTAACAACAGAGCCTAAGGCAAGTTACTTACCCTCTTTGAGTCTCCTTAGTCTGTAAAATGGGATTTATAGTGTCTGTTGTTACAGTGAGGATTAAACAGGATATAGATATGGAACCTGCTTTCCTGACACAGATTTGGCACTCAACATATAATTCTTTGTCTCCCCGCTCCTTTTTTGGGGGGAAATAGGTAGGCAGGGCAAGTATTGCTAACCCTGTTTTATATGGGAGAAAATGGAGGCTCATAGACTTTTAAGGTGACTCAACTAATGAGGTCGCAGGATGGATTTGAACTTGTGATTTTTTACTAGCCCATTAGTTTATCATTCTTACAAAGTTGTGTCCTGGACGTTGATTATATCACTGAGCCAATTTCAGCAAGGGGTTGTGGGGATTTGTTTTTTAATTAACTTACTTTTATAAAATTTTTAAATAGTTCTAGATTTACAGGAAATTTGCAAAGATGGTGCAGAGTCCCTGTGTACTCCTCATGCAGTTTCCCCGATTGTTACCATCTTACATCACTACGGTATGTTTGTCACAGCTAAGAAACTGACATTTGTACATTACTATTAGCCATTAATTACTATATTACAAGTGACTGAATTCCATACTTTATCTGGATCTCACTAGCTTTTCCCCAATATCTTGTTCTTTTCCAGGACCCTATGTTGCATTTAAGTCACATCTCCCTGGCCTTGTCTGGTCTGTGACAGTTTCTCAGGCTTTCCTTGTTTTGAGGGCCTTGGCGGTTTTGAGGAGCACCTCATTTTGCTTTGTGTAGTGAATTTCTCATGGTTAGAGGGGAGTAGGGAATTTTTGAGAGGAAATGTTCATTGCCACCACCCTCCACTGGGATCAGCCTTGTGATTTTTATCTTACTAAGTACAGAACCCAACTCCATGCTAAAACTTTTGGCCACCCCCAGGCTGCTCAAAAGATTCCCTCGCATGCTACCTAATTACATAAGGTCATGAGACAGAAAAGGCACAATAGTAATCCTTGCAAAGTAACAGCCCGTCTTGTTGAAAAATAAGTTGGCAAATGCTGGAGGAGAGACAATGTGGTGTGAGGTGGAGCACGTCAGGCCGATAGGTTGGGGCCAGATTTTCAAGCACCTGTCTATCTACCTTGTAGATGAATTGGTGCTTCATTGTGTAGATTTTAAAGTCACATTCAAGGGTTTTAAGCAGGCGAGTGACATGATATGAGATTTATATTCTATAAAGATCACTCTGAGATTTGGAGATGAGAACAAAGCGGGGAAACTGACCAGGAGACTCTTGCAACAACAGCCCACCCAGAAGATGATGTGGGTGTGAACTCACCATTAACCAATGTCTCCTGCTTCCACTTACTATCGTGTTTGCTTGGCAAAGCACCTAGCCCATGTTATGTATTATATGTAGAATCAATTGCACGGCTCTGAATGACAGATAATCTCCCTTTATTAGACCAATACAGAAGCAGACAAGTGAAGGCAGTACGGCAGTGTTTACTTGAGATGCAAAGCAGGGTGTGCTGAGGCTATGAGGCAGACAGTATGCGATGCTGGCCTCAGGAATCCAGATGCAGCCCTCCAGAGCCGCAAGAGTTGGTGCCCGTGGGAAGTACAAGCTCATATTTGCATTTCCCCTTCCTTTGCTTCCTGATCCCCGTTCCTCTTGTTGATTCTGCCATGTGCAACATGCATGGATGCAAAGAGCTCACCTGAGGAATTATCTAATGATGTAGTCATGCTTTTAGCAATCTACATTAGCCTCGTTTGACAAACTGTCAGGAATACAGGGACAAAGAGAAATTTTTATATTACAGAGGTTTAAATGTTAAATCTTGTCATAAACCGCTCAGTGATACTTCATGGAAGGGAAAATATATTTGGTGAACAATAAAGTCAAGTTAAAACAAGAAACAGAGCATGTTCTGTTCTCTGGTGGGTGTTCCTCTGCCAAGGATAGAAGTTCTGTAGTTTTCAGGGCCACGTACAGGGCTGGGGCCTAAATGGCCAAGAGCTGCATGCAAGGCCACCCTGGGCGGACAAACAAAATTCATAGACTTGATGGGGGTCAGAAGGTGGCGTGGTGGGTGACTGTGGAATGTGATTTAAAGAACACTTAGAATTATTTCTCATTGGGGTTAAACAACTACTTGGCTGGTGGTTTCTTGTCTTCTCTACATGTGACAGTGATAGGAACAGCAAGAGGCATCCAGGCAGAGTAGAGAGGTCCTGGCTAAAGTGGGAGATCTGAGTTCAGGTCCAGCCTTCAACCGTGATCCCTGTGGGACCTTGGCAAAGTCACTTCAGCTATCCAAGGGATATTTTTTTATCCACCACTAAAATAAGAGAGTTGAGTTAGATCATCTCTAAGTTCCCTTTCATTCTAACCAATCTCTCACTCCATGATGCCTAATCTGTGAAGTTACTAATGGCTTATATGTAGTAGTGAGGGACTAGTGTTCTCTGTAAAACAGGTGATATGACCTACTTCCCAAAGGTAGTTCAAGGAATATTTAAGGTGGGATTATGAATGAAAGCCATTGGCATAGAACCTGTCAAATAGTGGGTTCTCAGGAAATCTAAGGGTCCTTTGTCAGGTCTCCCATTCATTAAAAATGTTTACTGAGCACCTACTATGTGCCAGGGAGTGTTCTAGGAGTTGAATCCACAATAGGGAATGAAATAAAGGAATTTGCTGCCTCCCTGGAGATTTCAATAAATAGGCTAGTGAATACACCCTGACATAGCATTTCTTCTCTGTCTTCCTCTTTGGTTCCTTCCTACCTTCTCCTCTTTAACCCATTTGCTCTCAGCTCTTGTTGTAGATCCTGGTTGGCTGGCATCTAACCCTAGGAGTGATAGATCAGAGGCCAAAAGTCCTGGTGTGTGAGGTTAGATATGGCCAGCTTTGGTTTGGGAAAGGGTGTGGATAAATGAGCCTGAATCATGATAAGGGTAGGAAGAGAGTTACCCAAAGTAAATGGACCCCAGGGCAATACTTCAGGATTCCCCGCATCTGAGAACGTTGACAACACTATACTGGGTCCTTCTTTAGGTGAAACACCTGGAAAGCCATACACATGGAAGAGTGTATAAAGAAAGCCAAATATTTTATGACTCTACAACTCAGCACCATCTGGGGCAGGCTGGGCAACGTGGTGGCTTCCTGGAGGAGAATAATACTCCAGGTGTTATTAATACTCCTTCTACCCTGCAGGAGCTCACGTTTTCTTGGGAGAGGCAGACATGAATCTCAATGTGCTGTGCTCAGTGCTTTTATAGACACACAGATGCAGGAAGCTGAACAATGTAAGCAAACTGTTTTGACCTCATCATTTTGACATTGCCCAATGTCAAATGGAAAGTTCTTCTGAAACTCAACAGCTCTAAAAAGTATTTATTTTAGGTAATAAAATAATAACTAATATTGCAGATAGATAGTCCACCTATTGATAATAACAAATATATATGTAGATATATTTAAACTTACGTTGATTAAATATTGACAAAGTATTAAATTACCTTCATGAGGTTTTTCTCTACAAAATGTAATCAGAGTTTTTTATATTAAAAATAAACTGGACTTGGTAAAATAACCTCAACAACAAATTACAGTGGCAGAAGGTATAGTTTGTTAAATTTAATATAGGAGGAAAACACTAATAAATTAAAAAATGTCTTTATTTTGACACATATGGAAAAGACTCTGTGGACATAATTGAAGAAAATATTAAATAGAAAAATACATATAGTTTTCCATGGCTAGAAAGAACATCGAAGAATTCCAATGGTATAGTGGTTTGCTTATAGGAAACACGTCCTGGAGGAAAATTCATCAATATTGAATTTCGTTAAAAGTGCACTTTGTGGGTCACAGGAGAGAGTGTAACAGACCTGGAGGAATAACAGAAAATCTCTGGGACATATGTTGTCTAAGAAGTCAGTGAAGGCTCTTTGTGCACATAATTTCATCCAATTCATTTTTGTGGACCCCAGAGCAACGAATAGCATATTGCATACTGTGGTTCCTCGGTAAAGGTTTGTTGAGTGAATGAAGAATGAATAAACAAATGAAAATTAAAAGGATAATATACCACTGACACTCAAACATCACTAACCACCTTGGACAATAATACCTCCTATCCCTTTGTACTGTAATCTGTTTTTATGGTCACCACTCCCATCAGAGGGTGATTTTCTCAAGGGCAGGGACCATATTTTTCCATGCATATGTTTATATTGAGTGCCTGTAACTAAGCAGGCATTCAGAGAATGTTTGCTAAATAAATGAATGACAAAATTTTATATTAAGGGTCAGGTTACTTAGTCTAAGAAACCTGAGATGTTTCCCTCATATTTCATTTTCATCACAATAGAAGTTTAGATGAGCCAGGGGTATGTGGTTTGGGGCTTCTAACCCTGTAGCATCAGAGTCAGATTAGGAAATATACTTTGCAAGGGTAACACCTACACCATTTGGAGGAAAATATGAAATAAGACGATGTCTACTGAGGGCTCTCCCCAAAGCTGGTTTTTACTCCACTGTTTCCCTGGAGACCCCTGGCTCAGTTTGCTCTGTTCTTCTTAGCACGGCTTTTGGCCCCGGCCTTGACAGCAGCTTGGAGGCTGATGGGAACATTATTTCATGAAGTAATTTAGATATGATTTAAAAAAAACAAGTCTCATCTTGGCACAAACCCTGCAAGAGCTTGGATTTAACCTGTTATTACGACTTTGCGAGGAATAATGAATAGGCTGCAGACTGGAAAAGTGCACATGCTTGGGAAGAAGGAACTTAAATGGAAGCTTGCAAACAAGTCACTCACCATAAAATAAAAGGGAACTCAAAGGAGTGAAGTATGTTTATTAGTTAGTTTGTTAGTTAGTACAGAGTTCTCATTTCCACATGTAATTACAGGGAAAACACTTGAAGAATTTCTTCTTTGCTCTAATTTCTGGAAAGGACAGGTACTTGGAATTTCACAACTATAGAGTCTGTAGCCCAGGATGGTTGGAAATACTTGATATTAGGCCAGAGGTTTTAAGGGTCTGGTCATCATGGTTTATCATTACAAGGCCCCTTCAGACCTTCTACCTTTGGTAGGTCTCAGAGGTCCACTTATTATCTAGCCCTGAGAGTGTCTGCTGATCTGACCACTAGAAAAGCTAGCACTTCCAGAGATGGGCGATACAGAACTCAGCTTTGCTGTCATGCAGACGAAATGCTGTATGAATTTCAGTGAGTTACTCTACTTCTCTAAGCCTCAGTCTCCTCATCTATAAAATGTCAATTGAATGGGGAGAGGCATGCAAGGCATCCAGTGCAGGGCCGAGCACCCAGCCAGTGCCCCAGAGCTGTAGCTAGAAGAACTGAGGGTCAGAGGTGACGCCAGGTCTCAAGCATACTCATGTGGACTTTTCAATGCAACATCCATGTTCATGTTCATTTGCTTTTGAAGAATTTATTGAGGTGGAATTGACATAATGTAGAATTAACCATTTTAAATTGAACAATTCAGTGGTATTTAAGTACATTCATAGGGTCGTGCAACCACCACCTCTAATTTCAAAACATTTCCATTACGCAAATTAAGCCTCCATTCTCTTGTCTTCCCCGACCCTGCCAACCATCAATCTGTTTTGTCTCTGTGGAATTATCATCCATTCTGGGTATTACATATAAATGGAGTCCTATGTATCTGGCTTCTTTTACTTAACATAATATTTGGAGATATCTTTTTAAAAATTCTGGAAGTCTTTTTTTTCCTTTTTAAGGTAAAAATTCACAGAATAAAATGCACACATTTTAAGTATAGAGCTTAAAGAGTTTTCACAAATGTAGAGACTAGTACAATCACTACTTAATTGAAATGTACACTTTCCATCTGCTCCAGAAAGTTCTTTCTTTAAAAAATAAATTTAATTCTAAGTATTTTATATTCTTAATGCTATTATAAATGGTATTCTTTCTAAAGTTTTTTTCTAATTGCTTATTATGTGGTGTATAAAAAATTTGATTTTTATACATCAACCTTATATCCTGTGACCTCAATATATTCACTTCTTCATTCTAATAGGGTTTTTTGTAGATTTATATATATTTTCTATATAAACAACCATGTCCTCTGTGAATAAAAGATAATTTGACTTCTTTTCTCCAATCTGCAGGACTTTTACTTCTTTTTCTTGCCTTATTGCTCTGGCTAGGACCTCCGGTACATGAGACTAGAAGCATGAGAATGCATATCTTACTGAATGAAGTATAGATGTTGTCCACACTGATACAATAAGAGAGTCAAAAGGAAGCAGAAAAGGAAACAGATACGGAAGGGCTACCAAGTCAGAAATGCACCATGATGACTCTCGTCAGCATAGACATAAGACAGGCCCTTGCACTGAAGTATCCGCAAGCCCCTGCTCTTGTCTTTTGGGATCCCGCCCAGACCATAGGATGACCTAGGGTGGTGGATTCCTGGAAGGTTTTTGAGCAATTATTAGATACTTAGTCTCTGCTTCCTAAACACATTGTTTCTAATTATAGAATCATCATGGATACAGTTTGCTGCCCAGGAGTTTTGATTCCTACCATGTGGTGTGTGCTGCAGTTGAGTTTTATAAACTGATTTACCAGTGGAGTAAAGTTAAATCCATTCAGCCTACAGTTGTTAATGAGCTGGAGGTCATCTAGTTTTTTCACTCCTAGGAGTTCATTTTTGGGGGGCCTTAAGACATTCTCAAAAAGTTGTGTTTATCCAGACTTTTCACGTACATTTTTATTCTCGTTCCTCACAGAGACCCAAATAAGCAAATCCAAAAGCATCCCTTTCTCTAGTTGATGAAATTGAGGCTCACAAAGATGATTGAGTTGCCCCAAATCACACGCAGAACAAATGGCAGACCCGGGATTGGAGCCCAAGATCACCCTCCAAAGCATAGACTCCTTCTTCTAGTTGCACAGACATGATGATGCACAGACCCAGAGATGATGCACAGACCCAGGCCCTGAATCCAGCTTGATGAAACCCTGGGAGTGGGGAACTGGCTAGGCCCCCAGACAAAATACAGGGGGCCATTCCCATCATGAAGGGTGTGTCGATGCCATACAACACAAACCATGCCTATCAACTGACTAGTACAAATGGTCAGACTTTTTTACTTCAGCCAAAGAGAAGCTGAAGGCGTTTACGAAGGTCTGTGCTCATAAAAGAAGAACATTAGGAAAGAATCAAGTCGAAAGACAGGTATGACTTTCAGTAATTGCTGGTATGAAGAGAAAGTGACCTTGATGAAAAGGAAGGGCTTATGAGGGGAAAGGAGTCTGACTGTCTTCATACACTGAAGTTCTGAGACATCAGCATAGGAAATCAGGGGCAGTTTCTCAAATATGACCTGTTTTTCCGACCTCATAATTCTCCCTCGTATTTTTCTCTCTTCCTAGATTTCCCTTCCTCCCACTGGCCAGTGATGAATTCCTACTCATTCTTCAAGAACCAGGTAAGATCCTATGCTCAGAGGCCTCTGTTCCTCTTTCCTGGGAGCCTGCCCTCTGTCTTGTCCATATTGCTGAGAAACGAGATATAATAATATTATCCAAATGTATTTAAAATTTTTGTATGTATATAACCATTTAACTCTAGGGTTCTTGGGGCAAGAGATTGCGCCTTAGGCGTCTCTTTCCTGCAGGTCCTACATCAATGCTGGCACACATTAGAATGCCAAAGGCTTTTGCAGCACACAAAGAGTGAAAAGTCTCAAAACACTGGGCGATGCTTCTGTTAAACGTATGTTATATAACTAGCAAAAAACTTCTACATATTTGCATATTGTTTCTAGGTTAGATACACTACCAAGTAGAAGTAAATGTCAACATTTAATGAGATTTCTCTGCCTACCGTCACGCCGTAGGAAGAGAACGTTGCCACTGCTTGTAGAATTTATTGACATCCAAGATTACATGCTGCGTTTGGAATGCACACCATGAAACAGAAAAGGAAAGCCTAGGGAAATGGGTGAAAATTTGAACATGTTGGTGAAAAATATTTAACTTCTAAAATTACATCGGAATATATTTTATTCAAAATAATGATCACAGGTCACAAACTAAACTGCACATTCACCAAGAGGATAACTTAACAGACCCAGGTACGAATTTTGACTCTGGTGCTTGTTTGCACGGTGAGATCCCAAGCCTTCTGAGCCTCGTTACCTGTCTGTTCAAGGGAGGCAATGTCTGCCTGCCCAGATAAAATGTTTCTGAGTCTCACACTTCACAGAGCTCCAAAAGTATTTTGGAAAACTTAAACTACTTGTCATTAAAGTTATTTTGATGTTAAGATGCTAATTACCCCCAAATTAATTTACAAATTCAACCAAGTCCCAACTAAAGTTCCAAGCGAATTAGTTTTGAAATTTAATGAGATATGATCAAGCTCTAGAAAAATATCAGAGAAGGGCAGTCAAGAACACCTTGAAAAAGAGGAATAATTAAGGTGTATCTACACAATAATATAGGAAAACACATTATAAAGTTAAAGTAACTTAAAAAGTATTGGTACAGGGATAGGGGGTGACAAAAAGATAGTATACCACATTTTAGTAAAAACTAAATGTGGGATTTCAAATTATGAATGAGAGCAGAGGATGTTCACTGACTGGGTTGGCACAATTGACTAGTTATTTGGGAAAATAATAGCTTGTGCTTTGTGTTGGGCCTGACTCTACATACTTTTTACCAACTAGTATTGTTAATTTTCACAGGAATTCCATGAGTACCTACTACTATTATCACCATTTCATAAATGAGGAAAGTGAGACAGGCTAAGTAATTTGTCCACAGCTATGCATTCATCAGGAGAAGAGCTGGAATCGGAACCCAGGTAGTCTAGGGTTTGGGGTCATGCTATGAATCACTGTGCTGTGCTGTCCACCAGCCTCATTCATGCCTTGCACCAAAGCATATTGCAAATGGGTTGAAGCTTGAAAATTTAAAGTGAGATGAACATAGAAGTAAATCTTTCTATAATTTGGGGATGCCTAAGACATTTTTAAATGATACTAGCATCAGAAACTATAAAAGAAAAAATGATAAATCTGACTCTATGAAAATTAAAAATAACAACCAAACCAAACCAACAAAAGTACAAATTTAGAAAATTACTCAGACCAACCAAGCAACAACAAGGCAAACACAGGGAGTTAAAGGAAAAACTGGAACATACACAAGCAGCATACGTGGTCCAGTATTATCCGTAGGTCTGTGAATAAAGAGTTCAGAAGAGGACTGGTGAGATAACGCTGGTACATCCACACACTGTGGAACATCATTTTAAAAAATGACAGTGTTGACTATTGTTTATTAGCATGGAAATATGTCTGCGATATGTTAACACACAGAAAATTACAAACTTACACTATGACCTTATTTCACGGGGGGGGGGGTTGCATGTGTGAGTGTGTGTGTGTGTGTGTGTGTGTGTGTGTGTGTGTATGGACGTACAGGAAAAGCCTGGGATGGTGAAATCACAAATACCCTTGGACAGTGTGGTTATGGATGAGTGTTACCTTTTCTCTTTGCACCTTTTTTGATTGACAGAATTCCTTACGATATGCGTGTATTTCTTCAATTACAAAGTTGTCTAAGCCTTTAATTATCTTTTTCCATAAAGTTAGAAAAAGAAATATTCTGAAAGCATAATAAACATATATTTCTAGAGCACAGTAAATTCTCCGATGTTTTGATGTAAAGCTTAGGGTTTGGGGAGAATGATTTATAGGAAAAGGCCAATGACACCATGTAATTTATTCATTTCTACATTTCAATTGCATTGTGCTCTGAGAATAGTGACCTACATGATTCCTACTTTGGGGAATTGGTTTTGGCTTTATTTAGCGGTAAATATATGGTCTATATTTGTAAATGTTCCAGAAGATCTTGGGAAGAAGGTATGTTATCTGTTTCTTCCCCTAAAATCACTATGTATAAACGAAATTAATGCAACTCTCTTATTCACATCTTCCATATCCTGGTTGTCTTTTTCTTCTCTTTTGTTTTTATTTTGTTGTTGTTCAAGTACAGTTGTCTTTTATCTCCGTGAATGAGCAAGGTTGAAGTGGTATTTGAAAGCCTCCGATAGCTGTGTTTCCGTGCATTTTGCGTAGTATTTCAGACATACATGCACGTTTCATATCGAAATCTCCGAGGACCGTGCTGTTCGTGGAAGGGCGAGGACATTTCCTACCCCACTTCACGCTCCCTGCTGCACATTCTCTTTGGCCTGAAAATAATGCTGTGACTCCTACTTCCTCATCGTTGGGGCTTACAAAAACAGAAGTGTGCCTTTTCCTGTCTTGGCATTTTTAATCTTTTAAAATAATCTAATCCTGTGGTTTCAGAGGTGTCTCCTACAGTTCAGTTTTGAATTCTGACTCTGTATATGGTCACAGTTGGTGTGTTTGGCCTCATTTCTGTGATCTTCTCTCTGTTACGCTTCCATACTGATATCCTGCATTAGAGCTTCATTCTCCAAAGTGGGATGCGTGTACCTCAGTTGTTGTACAAGATCATTCACTGGAGACTCAGAAGAAAATACTTTTTTTTTTTTACTTAAAGATTTAGAAAGGTATGAAGCTTTACTGATATCTCCTGTAAGTTGATGCTGGTATGTTACTCATACTCAGGTCCACAGGTAAGGCAGACCCACAGTTAATTCATAGGACACAAGTAGAAGAGAGTGACTTACAGATGTCGGGGTGAATTACAGTGACACTTTGACCCTTTGTTCATTTTCCTGGACTCACAGGAGTTTAAGTTAAGTGGATTTTAGGGTTACTTCATTTGCTTTTATCTAGGCTAATTCAAAAAATTGGCAAGGATGTTAAAATGATTCCTGAAAAAAAGATGCAGGTTAAAGTAATATCCCCGGTGCAAATACAGGAGATCAATGATAACAACTCTCTCCTCCCTCTTCCCATTCCTTCCTCCTAGCTCTCCCCTTCCACCCCCCCCCCCCCCCCAGAAAAAGGCCTCGCTAATACTTTCCTTTTTCCTGGCAGGAATTCACCATCAGCCACATTATGAGGTAATAGAGAGTGTTTTCAAAACGGATGTTTGGAAATGTTTCCCAGTATTTCCATTGCTATCTGATACATTGCTGAAAATGATATAAATGTTACACCTATAAAAAATAATCTCTCATATCAACACACTTACAAAACTTGAAATAGAAATTTTATCCTGTTTAAAAGTTTTAGATAATTTAAACCCATTTCTTGAAGCGTAAAAATATGACATGTACTGATTCCATTTCAAGAACAATTGATGGATATCACGGAAACTGGAAATTTACTATCAAATTTCAATGATAACACAGAAAGTGGGAATTTACTACCAAACTTTAACAATAACAAGTACATAGTTTGGTGGAGAGAATAGGAAATAAGTGTTGCAATGTTTAGGTGTAGCCAATGCTGTTGCCTTGAGTTTTTCTGTCTCTGTAAGGATCTTTTTCAGCTGCTGTAGTCATGAAAACAGAGTTTGAAATAAAAATGAACCCTCCCTACCCCTTGGAATCGCTATATTGTAGAACCAAGATTTTCAAAAACAGTGAGAGCAAATTCTATCACTCTGTTCCCTCCAAAAGTTATTCTTATTTTGGTGAAAGAATATAGTTGTTTGTTATTAATAAATGCAATGAAATTCATTTTAAATCAGTGTTAATTTTAGGCTTACGTCACTCTTTGGATGATTCTATTACCATATGTTCTATTAGGCATACACACATATATGTACCTACAATAATACCTGTATTTATATATAATTACTAAGAACTCACTCGAGTGGGGATACATTGCTCAAAGTCTCATGGATAAAATTAAAAGATTTTTATTTGGCCTATATTTTTCCCCTTGAATTAAAAAAAAATATTTGAATATATTTTACCTAATTACCGATGAGAATTAAAGGATGTTTATTTCCATTGCATAAGAAATTTAACATACTTGCATATAATTCTTCCCACATTTCCTACTTTTTATCGGTAATAATTTGTGACTTCAGTCCAAACGATCATTTTCATCATGTAGCTTCCGTTTTAAGGATTATCATTAACATCTGTATCAAATTTGACAGCCATACTTACAATTATTTAAGCAACTTTTTCTGTAGTTTCGTTTGTGTCACTGAGGCTTTCCTACCACAACTTCCACATTCTTGATTTTGAAAATTTTACTTTATGTCTTGATTAAATCTTCCAGTGATTTTAGTCTGTCTGTGCTTTTCTGGAAGCATACATGGATGACAATTTCTATGTCTTATTACCCTCAGTATACATTTTTCAGCCTCATATAAATAAAGCAATTGTTTGGTTGTAGGATTCTTTGTCACATATTTTCCTCTCAAAATGCTCTGGGTTTCTCTCCATTGTTTTCTGGAAGTTTGCAATAGAGAATTGTCTGTTTTATCTCCATTGTATTTTTCATATTTTCCCCTGAATTTTACATTCCATGCGTCTTTCACTGGTCTCTCCTGGGCTCACTCCTATGGCTCCAGTTATCTGCTGCTCACCTGAGACTAGAGGGTCTAAGATGGTCCGAGGTGGCTTCATGTACAGTCTGGGGCCTTGGCACTGGCTGTTACAGGGACTTTCTCTATGCAGTCTCTCTGAGGACCCAGGCCCCCCTACATGGAGAAGGGGGTGTTCCAATAGGTACGAAGAAGATCTTAAGGCCTAGGCTCCAGAATTCACACGGTGCTACTTCTGCCGCATTCTGTTGGTCTAAACAAGTCACAAGACCATCCAGGCTCTCTCCACTGTAGTGAAAGGTGTGATCTTGTGATTAGTAATGAGAAACATATGCAGTGTCTGACTTAACCATGGTTTGACTTAAAGGATTTGATTTTACAAATGGTGCAAAGGCATTATGCATTCAGTACTTTGAATTTTGAAATTTGATCTTTTCCTGGGCTAGTGATATGTGGTATGATATTCTCATGATGCTGTGTGGAAGCAGAGAGCTACACGCTCACAAGGGTAAACCACCAGTTTACAGTGTACTGTGTCACCAGCCTTTTTTCGATATCGTATTTGGTGTTCACTAGGCTAGGTGTATTAAATGCATTTTTGACTTAAGATATTTTCAACTTACAATGGGTTTATGGTGACATAACTCCATGGTAAGTCTGGGAGCATCTGTATTTGATCTTCATTCCTATTCCAGGCACAGAACTCCTAAAACTCTTGGCATCTCCAAAATGATAGTGTTTTTTATGTATGCTACAGAGATGTCTGATGCCTGGGGGCTCTCAAGTAGCCTCAGGATTGGAGGTGGCTGCCAGGAACCAACCATATAATTAGAGGGTTGAAAATTTCAGCTCTACCCCTGGATCTCAGGGGAGAATGGGGCTAGAGATTGACTCAACCATCAGTGGCCAATGATTTAATCAATCGTGTCTACATAGTGAAGTCTATATTAAAAATCCTACCTGGATTTGGAGAACTTCCTCCATGTTGCTGATCACATGCTCTGTGCCCCTTCCCCCATGCCTTGCCCTATGCATCTCTCTCTCCTGCCTGTTCCCGAGTTGTATCCTTTTGTAATAACTGGTAATCTAGTTAGTGAAACGTTTTCCTGACGTTTATGAGCCATTTCAATAAACTATGGAAACCAAGGAGGTGGTTGTGGGAATCCCCCAATTTGTAGCTGGTCAGTCAGAAGCACAGATGACAGCCTTGACTCATCATTAGCATCTGAAGTGGGAGCAGTCTTGTGGGACTGAGTCTGGAACCTGTGGGATCTGATGCCGCACCTTCAGGTAGACAGCGTCAGAATCTAGTTGAATTGTGGGACACCCAGTTGGCGCCCCCAGAGAAGTGGAGAATTGCTTAGTGTGGGGGAAAAAAACCACACACATTCGGTGTCAGAAGTGAAGTATTGGTGAGAGTGTAGTAGAGCATGGAAAAAGTTTCCCTTGGAGAGTGGAGAGAGGAAATAGAGTTTTTCCTTTGGAAGGCAACGCAAAGTCACACTGCAAAGGGGCGTGGTTACTGGGAGGGTAAGAATTTGCAGCCATTAAATAACCTACCTCACCAAAAACCCAGTACAAATGTAACAAATAGAAGTTCATTTCTTTTCCTCTACTTGAAGTTTCAGCATACCAGTTTCCTCCCATCCCGAGGCCCTCTGAGCCCTCTTTCTCCAGGCAGCCAAAGCAGACAGATGTGCTGGAGAAGGCACCCTGGCTTCCTCGAAACCCCAGCCCAGGAGAGGTGCTTCAGCTCTGCTCAGGTTCCTTTGCCAGGAACTGTTCATATGGCTGTACTCTGATGTGAAGGGACAGATGCCTCCCAAGAGTAATAATTAATGGTAGGGAGACCATGAATGTTTGGTGGACAATTATTGCCACATTCAACGACTGTGATTTTTTAAATTTCCATTGTTTGACTCTGTTACAGAGCCTCATTCAGAAACCCTCTGCAACCTTTCTGAGATACAAATTAGCATATTTGCATTCTTATTTCTTAGAATACAGGGATGAGCAAAAGTAGGTTTACAGTTATTCATATGGAAAATAATGCAACAATTGACAAATAATAATATAAGCATAAACTGTTTCACGTGCACACAACTGTAAACCTACTTTTGCCCACCCCTGCATTTCAGAAGCACCATGTCATCTCTTCAAGGTGATTTTCTTGTCTGGGCCTGCATCACACGTTCAGCACCCAGAACGACCCCCAAAACGACCCTTTTTGGGTGGCCTCAGTCTCTTACAGTGGCTTCTCATTTCTGTCGTGAGCGCTTTCTTCTTGAGCACACTCTCCCTGGCTCTAGCAGAGAGCCTAGGGGCCGAAGCAGCAGTTTGATTGTAGGGCTTTCCTGCCCCAATATCTCTTTTCCACCCCCAGGATTAGTAGGCCTTGCAGGAATTATCTGGGCCCCCCACTTCCCTGCTCTTCCTTCTCTGTCACAGAGCAACCATGAATGGGGTCTGAATTGTGCCTTCAGTTCATTACCGTCAGCCTCTGTGAAATACACATTCCCGAACGTGCCGGGCATAGGCATGGCATCCTTCCTACTTTCCAACACTGATGCTGGTTTTTCCCTAATTTTATATCCATTGGTCATCCCCTTCGACTGGGGGTGGAGGGCTGAGTGTTCAACGCCTGTACTTACATCACCCTCAGATGCAGAGGAATTACACAGTCTTACATTGAAATACTTGTGGAAATTATATGGCCTGTGATATCAGTTTCTTTAAAACACCTTGTAAACTTTCACTTTTGCAGAACTATCATAAATCTGTTTAATTCAACAGTTTACGCTAAGTACTCCAGTACTCACTCCACTTAGAAATAAAGCGTGTTTCTGCTTGATTGAAACAGCTCTGTTGGAAGTTGTTAAGAATACCATTTGTTGCAGCCAAATTTCTCCGTATCTGATAATCAAAATAGCGAGAGCTCACATGTGTGTCCGTTTAGGGAGTCGCTTCTGAGGCTGCGCAGCCGGGCCAGAAGCTGTGCTGAGCGCTGGGGCGCAGGCGTCAGGAGCTGCAGTTATGCCCTCAAGCTGCTCGCAGTCACAGGGCAGCCGCCAGTAATTGAATTAGTGGGAGGATGGTTTTGAATATCAGCCGTCATGTTCTCTTTGCTCTTCCCTGTTATATGTGACCATTCCTTAGTGGCTTTCACACTGACTCTGGGGAAACAGGATGGAAAGGGTCCAAACCAGCAGGTGAACTTGTTGGTTTTGTTTTACAACCTTCAACACAGCCTTTTGAGTCCTCCCAAGGCAGGCTTGAGGGAAGCAGGTTTAAAACTTCATGCCAATGCAAAATATTGAAAGGGTTCTCCATCTCACTTGGCAGGGGCATGGCTTAGGGGGGAAGAGGAGAAACCACTCACAGAACTGGGTGGCCTGAGACGGAGGGACAGATATGGGCACCCATGTGAAGGACAGCAGGGACCAAACTGTGATCCTCTGTAACTTCTTCAGCCCAAGATCTTGCTAATACGTGAGAAGTACCATTTGACCCCTTTCCCATGGCTTGGCACAAATATGCATTCCCCTGAAAACAAGGAAGCAAACTGACAAACAGACAGACCAACCAACCATGCTGAGGGCTAGGACGCCCTGAGAAGCAGCTGATGACCTGGAAGAGGAAGCCTTGGGCTGGCGTTAGGACAAGAGTGAGCAACAGGGAAACCTGCTCCTTTTTTATAGATAATTACAATGTGAGATTCTGAAACAGTTTTGTGGAGCTGGCTATTGGGCAATGATAAGAGGAAAGGGTGCTGAGAAGGGCCAACAAGGTGGGACTTCACTATCAGCAGTTTGATTCCTTAAACTCATGTCCTGGGCAACGCCAGAAAGGAGGTGACTGATTACACAGGTGGAGTGTAGATGGTTGTGAGATTTTAGTAACAGCTTTTATGTTCAGTATGAAGACAACATCCAGCAGAAGACCCCTACACGTATTTACATAAAAAGCTTTTCGGAGGCAAAGGAGTCAACTCATGCACAACTATGTGTTTAATAAAAGGACCTTAATTCAGAAAATAATTTCATAAAGTCAGTATCACCCTGGAGAAAGCTAATCCCCAAAGCACAGAGTAGGGAAGAGATTATGAGCATTCTAAAATTGAGCATGAGATAAATAATTATAAACATGTTCTACTTGTAGGAAAAGTATGGTGTATGGGATTAGGGGAGGGTTTTCTTTCTTATTTTTCAATTTTCAAATAATGAACATGTATTTTATAATTAGAAAAATGTGATTATGAGTCTCCTGAAAATAGGAAATTGAGATGTTCTGATAAATAACGTTTTTTCTATAAATTTTTGTGTAAATTGTCTTGGTATACCTAATCAAAATAATGAATGAAAACTTGAAATTAAGGTTGCTTTAAAAATTATTTTTATAAGCTTTGTGTTAAGGGGGAGATTGTTTTTGTTTTTGTTCAACATCCTTAAAAACTATTAACTCTACCTTAAAATTTTGGCATTTTCATCATGACCAATAATTTCTAAATGCTATTGCTCTTGAGAAAAGAAAAAAAAGTGACTCTTTGTTCTCGAAACCAAAGACAAAGGATTATATGGCTCTTTTTCTTCTAAGTTACTTCATTCAGCTTGACTTATTTTGACATCTCTTTCACGTCCTGTTTCAATAACCTACTTGACATTGATCTCAACATTTCATTAGGAATTCAAGGTGGAAGGAAATTACCCTGAATATTTGTACCTTGTTCTTACAGTAAATGAAGTGTCACTTACATTTCGTATCTTTTCCTGCTAACCTGTAACCCCTTGAAGTCTTTGGTACTTTTCCACTATTAGCTCAAAGACATGTATCAGCCTCCCCCCCCCCCCCCCCGCCTTGATTTATACTCAGTGATTGAGCCATGATTCTCAGGGTTATTACATAAAATTGCATAAGTGTGTCATCAACAAAAAATTTCTTTAAACTTCTTGATGACAAACTCAAGAAGTTGGTTTCCTAGCTTTTCCTTTGTACAAGGACTGTGTTATTACCGTGGCACAGTTTTAGCCACTGTGGTTCGATCTTCTGGCTGTGAAAAAGTACAAATTTAGACTTTAGAAATGACATTTTATAGTGGAAAGAGCACCAGCGTTAGAAATGACAGACCTGCGTTCTCATTCAACACTCAGATAATTACCTGCATAGTGTTCTTAGACAAGTGACTTCACTTCTCTGAGTCTCTATTTTCCATCTTAAAGTGGGATTCAAAACAAAACCAAACCATCTTTCAGAATTGTTAGGAGGATGAGAAATATACTGAGTACCTTGTGTGTAATAAATGCTCAACACATGTTAGTAATAGTTTGTTCGTATCTTTGCTTTCTGCTCTGTCAGTCCCTGTGTTGGTAGGATGGCTGGCACTTACTGAATGATGAATTACCAACTGTGGCTCGGAGTTTTGGAATTCAGGAAGGCATGGTTTGGGACACAGAAGCTATTATCTGCATAGTGGCCTTGAAAATCCAATTGCGTGTTTATTGACACATTTGCAGTGATTAAGTCGAAGAGCTGCCATACTTGACATTTTAACTACTTTGAAATACAACCAAAAGTCAGAAGATTGCCTAACATGTTAACTGTGAAACTCAATGGTTTTTAAGGCCCGTAACTGTTCGTTGAGTACCTACTAAGTACCTGGATACAGAGTAAAAAGGACAGGAAAGGCCCCTGGTTGCGTGGAAATGGCTTTTGAGTGGGGAGAGAGTTAAGTCACTTCAGCCCACTGTGGGACAACTCAAACGGGCTGCAACGCTCTAGAGTTCCCTGAACGGTTGGCTGAGGCATAAATGCAGCTGCATCGTAATTCAACTTCGTTTGCTCAGTCTTGTCTCTTCCCTCACCCTTCTTCCTGCTCCTTGAGTATTGACTGCTAACAAATACACCACATGCCAAACTCCTCTGCATCTGCTTCTGGAGAACCCCACCTGCAGCTAGTGACTCTCTAAGGCTTCTGCACAGGATTTTCTTGCAACATCCCTTCACTACTTAGTATCCTGGAGATTCCTTTTGATGCATTATGTTGGATGCTGTGTTTCCTGGATCTCATGCCTTCTCTTTCGTTTACTCTCTTGGTTGGATGGAAGCATTCTCTACTATTTCCTGATGAAAGGTACATGGAAGAGAATTTTTTAAAGCCTGTATGTCTGAAAATGGCTTTATTCCCATTACATTTAATTGATAGCTTCATTGGGGATAGTCTTTTGCATAGGAAATAATTTTCCCTCAGAATTTTGAAGGCATTGCTCAATTTTCTTTTGATTCCAAGGTTTCTGTTTAGAACTCTAATGCCAATATAAGTCTTTAAGCTTTATGTGAAAACCATAGTTCTTCTCTGCAAACTTGTAGGATCTTCTTTGTTCTCAATTGTTTTGAAATTACATCTTCCTCCCGTTTAGGATTCTGCTAAGCCTATTACTACTCATGCAGTTACTTTTAACCTTCCAAAATTTTTGTGCTCTTAGCTTCTTTCTGTTTTCTTTGTCCTTGTACATTTACATCTTAAAACTGATAGTAAGACAAACAGACAAATACGCAATAACAAAACTGTATAGTGCTTAATGACACTTAAGTAGACTTTTGGGAAGGAGGGAGAAGGGGTTAAACATGTGTTCAGCCTAACACCTTTAAGTAGAAATAGAATTTGTTTTTGTTTTTTGTTTTCCCAAGGGAAAGGTTATCTGGTGAAGGGGTTATGTCTTTCTTCCCTTCCTTGTTTTTTGCCTCTTTTTCCATAAGCATGAATCACATAACTATGCTATACCAGACCTTGTGTTTATAAAGTCGTTTTGGTGCCGTTGACTCTACATACCTGTGGCTTGGGTCAAAATAGCTCTGCTCTTTCCTGATGCTAATCCGTTGCTTGCTGTGCTAAGAGCTAACCGAACTGCTGCTGACTTATAGGAGGAGTCACATCTATGCCTTATAGTTAAGCTGGACACCTGTGAATTAAGACTCAGATCCAGGCATGTCCGTCTTCATTAAGTGTAGAGAGCTGCAGGTCCCTCTAGGCAGTGGAAGTAGTGAAATAGACCCTTGACACCCTATTGAAAATTCCTACCCAAATCATTTTTGGGGAGAGCGACTGACATGGTGAAAACGGAACCCGCTCAGCTGATATTAATGAATAATTAGTCTTGAGCTGAGAGATAGAAAATGGATCCTCAAGAATCAGCTGCCTAATTCTTTACATTCTTTGGAATTAGGCATGATCTGTATATGAGATACAACTACTTAGCATTATGTGCTAAATAATGTGGACTCATAGATTGTAATTCTTGTGGGCGTTAACTAGCTGGGGCAATGGGAAGTCAAACTGATGGCTCGTACCCTGTTCCCTGGGTTGCTGTGAGGAGAGTATGAGCAGACGACCAGAAACCCCTCACCCCCTTTCAAACATTTTAGCCACTACGCTTCACAGCTTTATGACTTTGGGCAAGCTGCTTTATCTCTCTAAGATTTATGTCTCTTATTTTTAATTTGGATAAAGTATTAATTGCTTCAAAGTGTTGTTAATGAATAATACATAAAACCGTGAGCACGCACAGTGTCTGTATATGGTAGGAGGTGTTCAGTTGGTGTCCTTTTCTTCCCTTGTGTCATCAACATTGACCAAGAAAATTACAACTTTTATGTGCAATAAAATTTGGGTTCCACACTATTAACTCCCCCTTCAAAGAACCTGTAAGATAAGGAGGCTCCACCTGTACTAAATGAATTGTGAATTCAGTTAATGGGTCTTAATCCCTTCCATACACACTCAATTCTCAAATTAAGGCCACTCAATTTAAGGTGGCATGAGGACCTCAGAATCGGGGAAGATTTCATAACTAGAATTAACTGCAGCAAAGAAAATTTGGGTCTGTAAATAAGAACTGACAGCTAAAGCAAAGATTAATCTTAATGACACGCATTAACGATACGCAATTTGAAATCAGTGGCGGAGCGTTCTCCCTGAGAACTGGCGTTCTGCAGTGTGGGTCTTTACCTGAGAATTCACATGAGCAAGAGCTCATTCAACACACCTTGTCTATCCCAAAGCCATTAGAGTGCCCGGAGACCCACAAGATCCGGGAAAGTGGCCTACATATTCACATCAGATCATCTTATGTGCATACTGTTTCCATTAATATATTCGTCATTCCGCGATAGAATCACTTGGTATAACTTAGAAACGACAAGGAAACGGGATGGAGTGTCACATGGTTGACTGTAGAAAAACAATGAAGCAGTGACTAGAAATCTTAATGTTAAACCCTAATATCTATAAAGGCTTGGAGGGTGTGTGACCAACTAAACAGGGATGGCAGAAAGGAACCCAGTTTGGTTCATGGGGTCTTTTACCAGACTGCCTTCATAGGATCCTTGTGTTGGGTGAGACCCTGGACTGAAGGCCGATACCCCTTTCGTCACCAGCAGCTCTTCCTGATTGCGGGTGGTAAATGGCCGAAGGGCAGAGGGACCATGAGGTGTCTGCATGTTGCCTGCTTCAGAGTTGTTCACACTGATGTTGACTCTCTGGGCTGGCCAGACAAAACATACCTTTTTCATGCCTCATTTGAGTAGATCCAGTTGAAAATGTACTTGTCCTTCCCAATGAGAATGTTACAAAGAGTTGCTGGAGGTGGGTAAAGGGAGACTAAGAGCACTAGCAACCCGAGGAACTCAGGCTTTTCAATACTTGAACCAAAGAATCAGTTCTGTCCTGATTGTGAAGGTAAGAATTGGTCAACCTGGGCAGTAATTTTCAAAGAAAAAGAAGGGGTTTACATTCCATCTGATAAAAGTGGGCTTGATGGAGGCTGACCTGTAAGGAGGAGGGACAGGCCCTCCTGCCATGACCCCTCATATATCCTTGGGCTACTTTTGCCCTTCTTGGAAGCCTAGCCCTCCAAACAGATTTAATAGTGATCTTTTGGCCACGTGTCTGAGTTTCTTCATGTTGTCAGCTCGGTAGTTCTTTATCCCACATGTAATCGCGGGAGATGGGTTTGACTGGTTCCTGGAGAACCAAGTGTTTGCTCCAATAGCTGTGGCCCTGCCTATACTGCTGTTGACCACTCTTGCCTGGTGATCAGCCATGCAAAACCTGAAAGCTATCAAACTACCCAAAATAAAAATCACCATACTTTTTGAAAATGTGGGCTTGAGACAAAGACCAAGTTTATTGGTAAATTCCTCCTGATGGACCCCACAGAAGCAAAGATGAGGGGGTGTCCTTTTCCAGGCAGTCTACCCAGGGGAGAAGGCTTGCTGAGGATATTGCCTGCTGGTAGGAGTTGTTGGGAGCCCCCAGAACTGCCTTCTGTCTCCTCTGTCAGAGGGAGGAGATGTGGGACACATTTTTGGTTGGTTGTTGATGATACAGTGGTTCACGCTGTTCCCGCCTAAAGTGCTGTTCCATGTTCCAAGGCAAAGCTTCATGAAGACCATACATTTTTAATGCAAACATTGTTCATCCACTCATGATGTCCAGGGGCCTCAATTTCTTTTCTGTGTCAATACTGAGGTTCCAAACAAAACGAGAGAGCAAAGGTATTCCGGGGGCTTCAAGAGCGTTACCTAGGGATATGCCATCTTTGGTAATTTTGTAATTTATTGGGCATTTATCTTTCCATCAGCTGCCATTGTTTCCTCTAGCCTAACATCCAGCTTCTGTCGGGTTTAAGAAACCATAGCATAAAATCAAAAGCTACTGGAGCAGACAAATTGGTGGAAGAAAACCCGTGTATTAAGGACATATTTTGGTTTCCCGACGAGTTTGAAAGAGCTTTGTGATGCCAGCCCATCAGGCTGGTGCTGGGCATCTGGGCCTGGCCCGCTGTACCTGAGCACATCCAGCCTGAAGGGATGCGCACTCCTGGTCCCCAGGGGTGGGCCCTGGCAGGAAGCACAGCAGCGATGCCCCTTGCCCTATTTAATGTTTCAGAGCCTTAGTCTTCTAGTGTATAAAGTGGGTGCAATAACGATACCTTGCAGTGAAGCAGGCGCCTGTTGGGATGTTGTAAGACTCACATGACATCACAGGTTTAATTTCCCAACACAGTGTCTAATTAATTCCATCCTTTTGTTTCTCTCCCGTTCCCATGTCTAAATCAGAACTGATCCCCATTCACTGCGCAATCAACCTCCATATTCACAAGCTTCTAATCCTCCCCATTGGGGGGAAAACATGGCAAGTCCTTCTCTCTCTCATATAACTGGAGTTCTTTGTGGTCTGTTGATCTCACCAACTTTGTCTCCCACACCACTGCCCTGCACCCCTGCCCCAAACACCACCGTGTTCATCACACCTTCCTCTGGGCCATCCCTGACCACCGGACTCCTACACACTCTGCAGTGGAAAGTGTCATATCTGGCTCCTCTTCTAGATCGAACTCCTTGGGGAGAGAGAGGGACCATGTCTTCTTTATATTTGATATCTAGTGCTTCGTAGGTAACCAATAGACTTTTGGTTAATAAAACATTAAACCAGACTCCAGGGGGTTGTGAAGATGGCCTGAATATTTTAGAGGGCTCCTTCTGGTTCCTTTGAAGACTTCCCACCAAATAAATACATATGATTTCATTTTAGAAGGGAGGATAATTGATTTTTCTCTGTGAACAGGAAGACACTTAGTTTTGTGTGTTTTTTTTTTTTCCTTAATGGTGTGTGGTAAAGGACATAAATTACATAGGAAACAGAACATGGAGACATAAACCTGCTTAATCCAATTACATATTTTAACTGACAGACAGGGTCCCAAGGGAGGGGAGGATGATACATGGGGCAGAGACCACTGCAGGGGATCTAGGAAGCTGTGTTCTTCACTTCTCTTTGGAAATGGAGAAGAAGCGAAGAGAGGAGGAGGAAATATAGCAGCTGTCATAGGAAGTGAGAATCAATATTATTTGTTATGCAATATAAAATAAATCTCGAAGAGGATGTTCAGTCTCTGGAATGTTAAACAGTGGATACATAAATAATTTTCTGAAGACAAAGGAAAAGAAGCCAAAATAAGAGAGCACACAAAACCAAACAAAGTGTGGACAACAAAAGCCAGGCTTTGAGAAAGGGAAGGCTGTCTAATTGCAGCCATTTGAGGGAGAAAAAAGTCAAATGGTGTCTGCCTCAGACCAACTGCCTGTAGCTGAGGCAGACAACACACAACTTCCAATCCCAAGGAGAAAGTCCCCGAAGAAGGCCCCTGGGGTGGGGAGACAAGAACAGCGGGGGCACCGACTGCCATGAACTCTGGACCAAGCTCTTTGACGTCACATACTTGACCTTTCTTTGTTATTTACATTTTGCAACTGTAAACTAAGGCTCAAATATTAACTATTTCAAGGTCAAGGCTTTTGTGTATCTGCTTAATGGTACAGGTGACATTTGAATCCATGTCTCTTATGACTCACCTTCCATGCCTCCTCTACTGTACCATGCTCCTTCAGGTAGTGGAATGGGATTCGTAGAACCCTGTTCCTGTGATTCCAGAATCAGGCCGTTTGTACCATTGGCTTTCAACTCCAGGGCAGGGCCTCATAGTTTCCCCAGTTAAATGTTCATTATTCACACGTACAGGAGTTGAACTTCTCTCTTGCATCTAGCCTTGCCCCTCTTTACTGCAGCTGAAATCTGTTGCTCTTACCTGGACCCAGGCTGATGGGGTGACCACCACTTGGAACCTTGCTTGTCACCATGGCAAGGGAACGAGAGTGACTCTGGAGACTTTCAAACTGACTATCGCATCCTCTAGTTCAGAAGCGATACTGCTCACAGCTCATTTGCTGGATAGAGCTAGACACGTGGGAAGCCAAGGAAAGATGTGGCGATCGGTAGCAGTGACTGCCGCAGCATTTGCCTTTGACACACATATATTTTATGCATTTGTTGTGTTTATTATCTGTCTCCTTGACTAGACTGTCTGTTGCATGAGGAGAGAGGGCTTTGTTTTGTTCACAGGTGTGTATCTTCAGTGCCCAGTGCTTGGCAAAACACAGAGCAAATGGTTGAATGCGTGAGTCAATATTGTCAGTTCTAAGTTCACTGGCGAGTGGTCTTGGGCAAGTCTTTTACGCTCTCTGAAGCTCCAGGTTTCCTTTTAGGAATGAGGATAAAAGGATGCTCTCTCACGGGATTGTGGTGAGAATTAATGAGGTAAGCAGGCAAAGAGACTGGAATAAGACCCGGTCCATGAAGAGCTCTCGATACATATTAGTTTCTTTTCACCTCCAGGGGTTAAATTCTCTCTCTGACTTTTAATCCAATTCTCAAGTGAATTTATGTAAAAAAAAAAAAAAAATAGAGCTATGTAGTTTGGACACTTCCATAGTTTTTCTCTTTCTTCCCAGTGTACAGAATAATACTGATGTTCCTCCCAATTTTTTTCCCCTTTAAATTTGCTGGAAATCTCTGTACGTGGAGCAAGCTTTGTAACTGGGAGTGGGAGTGAGGCTGGGTACACGACCGGCCAAGCCTTTCAAATAGTGTAACAAATGATGTGTGGGCACAGCTGGGGGAAAACGCTCGCATTCTTCACGGGTCTGGCGACATCATGTTTGGCCCCCAGGTGCATTGGGCCTGTTAACAACACTTAGACAGATTTATCAGCTGTAAACTTTGCACCAGGCAGAAAGAGAACACTTATTTTTTTTCCCCTCCTTCTAAACATAAAGCAGAAAGATTTGTCAGCAACAGGGGAAATTCAAACAAATTAAGTAGAGAGCTTGACTCTCTCTGCCCTGCAGTGGCCTGGTTGTGGCACATGGACTTTAGGCATGAAATTCTCAGAACCTGGAGTGTTTCTGGGGACAAGTGGGGTGAATACTTCAGCAAGGCCTGGGAGCTCTAGTTACAAGAGCCTAGACTGAGTGAAAAAAAAAAAGGGGGGGGACAACACGTTCTTAATTAACACCATGAGGAAGCGGGAGAAAAGAAAGAAAGCACATTAAAAAAAAAAGTTATGCAAAACTTTCCAGAACTTTTTGTGGTTCTCTTTTCTATGTATTTTTATGAGATCATGTGCTTGAAAAATGTATTGTTTGAAAAACTAGATGGAGTTAGTTTTGAAACGCCCGGAGAGAACTGATCGCAAGGAGTCAGAATGCCGTAAGCCTCGTGTTTATGAAACATCTCTAATGGCACGGAGGAAAGAAAATGGGATTTGGCCTCCAGAAGGGAGTCCACGCGCCACAGTTTACTGGCCGTGTAGCTCTGGGTAAACCACTAACTCTCGAAACCTCAGTTTCCTCATTTGTCAGAGGGAGATTATAAAAGCCAGTTCAGGTGGCTGTTAGGAGAATTTCTTGAACTAATGTTTGTGAAGTGGTGTTACCAAGTTTAAAGTGCAGTGGTGCTATTTATAATTTTTCTGGAGAATTATAAACAGTTCAAAAAACACTTCCCTATTTTCCTTGGGGAGGCGGTAAGGAGGCATCACCCTCTTCTCACTTTTTCTCATAAAGCCTGCTCCCCCCATGTTCTTATTAAGCCAGTTAGTATACATGCGTGTATTATATATTAATGTATGATTACTGTTACATATACACACCAGTACATTAGTGTATAATTAGTATACATACTAATTGCCAATTAGTGTGTATTTGTATATGTACTCTGAGTGTGTATATATGTGTGTCTATGTCTATATACACACACACAAATATACATATGTATATAGGGAGTGAGAGAGAGAGAGAGAATATCCCTTCTTCAGCATCCTCATGGTCACTTAGCATCCCTTTCCTAGACCACGGCCATCGTCGCTGAACAAGACTGGCTGTCTCTGTGCCGTTTTCCTCATTCAAAGCGATCTAAATCAAAGGCATACCTGACCATGCCACCTCACCTTAGGAGCCTCTAACCCCGCATCAATTTCAAAGTCCTCGGCTTAGTACCGTTGTTCTTCACCAGAAGATTCTTAACCCCGAGGTGACATTTGACAATGTCTAGAGACACTTTTGGTTGTCACAACGGGGAGGGTGTGTGCGTGCTGCTGGCATTTAGTGGGTAGAAGCCCAGGACTCTGCTGAACATCCTCCAATCCACAGGGCAGCTCCACCCCACCTCCCCTTTCCCAGCAAAGAGTTATCCTGCCAAATATCAGTAGTGACAAAGTTGAGAAACCTGGATTCAGCCCATGGATCTTCCTGATAAGCTTCTACTTTCATCAAGCTCCAGCTTCTTCACTGCCCTCACACCCTGGCCTGCAGCCATGATGAATTACTCCTGTACCTCCAAGTCTTCCCAACGGTTCCAACTGCGGGGCGTCTCTGGGCCTTCGTCCTGGCTGGCCTTCTTGCTTTGCGCACGCTCCCCTCGCCTTCTTCAGTGGGTGAACTCCACATCCTCATTCATTTGTGTGTCCTCGCACCTCATGTCCTTTAGGAAGCCTTTCACCCTAGGCCCCTTCTCTGTGGGCCCACAGGCCCCCTGCCTCCCCCTCTCATGTGACTCATCACACGTAACGAGATGAATCTTATTCTGCTGTGACATTTTTTCAGAGCTGAGGCTCCCCCACCCATCGGGGAGATCAGAAGAGGCTGGGACCATTCCTCCTCCATTTTCGCAGCCTGGAGCCATGCATTGGCTGCAGTCATAATCTCAGCAAGTATGTGCTGATTGGAACAGAGAGAAAGTGACCACCTGTGGTGGAAGCTACAGGGTTCTTCTGTAACGTTGTGAGAGTGAACCACTCGAGCAAAGATGCTGGTCAGTCCTGGGACTACCGTGCACCTGATGATAGGGGGACTATCGTCACCCTATTTCACTAATGGTAGTTCAGACTTACTGATTGGTCTGTGTGCCAGGAGCTTGCAAGAATTTTATGTTGAATTCTCATTGTACTGAGTCTTTACTCTTATACATACCTCCTGCCGTTATTTCCATTTTACAGATGTGAAAAGTGAGGCCTGGAGGTTAAGAAATCAAGTCACGCAAGTGACGGAGGTAGGGCTTAATCCAGGCATTCAGACCCCAGGGACCACCTCTCAATGGCTGTGCTGTGTCAGCCCACTGTCAGACACTGTTCTGATTTGTGGTCTCCTGGGACCACAGACACAGTTCCAGTGGGTCTGCATTTTAGAGATGAAGAACTGGAGCTTGTAGGAGACAGTCGTCAGTGACAAATCCATGACACAGCCAGGCCAGAAATTGGTGTGATGTCTTTCTATGCAACTATATTTCAGGGACCCAATTATACTCTCTAATCTGTGTGTGTTTGCTAAAGTTTGCCCATCTGCTGGGACAAAGAAGCCTGCATGTACAGGTGTGACGTGAGAAGAGACCCTAGGAGTCTTAGCGCCCACCTTGGAGACCTGTGGCAAATAAATCGTTGGCAATTACTTAAGCCCCTAGAAATCTGTACCAGATCTGGGGCAGCCTTGACTCTTGTCTGGGACCAGCTCTACATCCTGGGAGGTCTCTGTGCTGAATCCCATTTGCTACAGATCTCTAAAAGCTTCCAGGCTGCTTCACTCTTCCCAAACTTTTTTGGTTTAAAAATACAGTGCTAATCAGTGGGCTTGGGTGCATTCTTAATGCCTAAAGAATGCTGTTCCCTTCAGCTTTGGAGCAGGCCTGTATATAGCACAGACCAAAAAATGTGACACTCCGTTTCCAGACTTGGTGGGCTGGGAGCACAGTGTGGGCGGGGTGGGGGGGGGTTCCCACACAATTCTGAGGAGAGAAGGCTTTGCTTTTCCAGGGTGGTCCAGTGGTCTTGGTTTGTAGTTGGCTACATTTGCTAGGATCCTTTGGGAAATCTTACAGCAAGTTTATTGCAGAAATTCTCACTTTTGCTTTCTTTCCTCTGGGGGGTATCTTTTCCAGGCCCCACCGCCTCCTTTAAATGTCATTTGCCCTTCCTCGCTTGCTTCAGTTCTTTTCATGTATTCATTCTACTTGTACTCACGGAGTGACTCTGCGATGCCAGGCGCCCCAGCAGGTGTTGGGGATACAGGAGTGCTCACAGTCCCGTGGGAAAGACATAGCAGGTCAGCTGATGGCGATTAGGCCTATACTAGAAGCTTAGAGATCTAGGAATGCACGTAAGACGGACCCCAAATCAGCCCTGGGAATCAGAGATTACTTCCCAGATGATGATGGCTAAACTGATTCATGAAGAATAGAGAAAATCCAGGCACAGGGCATCAAAAGAGATGGGAGACAAGAATTCCAGGCAGCAGAAATAGAATATGCATAGTTCCTGGGGCAAAGACAAGAGTCCCTGGCACGTTTGGCAAGGGCCCGCAGTTTAATCTGTCTGGCACTTGGAGGAGGCCTGTAGGGCTGGTGGTGGCAGATATAGATAAGGAGGCTGGTGAGAGAAGTAGTTGGAGAGGTTGTCATAAATCATGTCCTGCTGGACTTTGCAGGTCATGCTAAGGACTTTGGACTTCATCTTGAGGGCAAAAGAAGCAGATTATAATCAAGAACATGACATGGTCAAGTTTGCTTTTTATTAAGTTTGGTCAGGAGAGAATTCAGCAGAAAGGCCTAGGGCTTTTGTGACTGAGTTTTTTTTTCTAGAACAGTAACTTTGTTCCTTCCTTTCTCATTGAGACAGCTCCAGAGGACACTAGGGAGTCCTTCTGGCCAGGTTGATGACAGAGAGTTGGGGCAAAGCCTGGGCAGACCCAAGAGATACAGAAGCAAGGAGTGGACAAGTATTAAGCCTGGGGTGTGGGAGGAATGCGAGACAGAGGGAGAGAGTGGGGGAAGGAGCAGAAAAGAAGACTGACCACCAGCAGACTTCGTTCCCTGGGGGGAGATGGGGTTACAAGCAAGTGAGTACAATAGGGATGAAGTTTAGGGATTCAAGACAAAGTTGAAGCCTAAGGTTCCAGATGGATTACCCAAAGGAAAAGGAGCGTGTCAAACGTTTACCCAGTGCCAGGTGCTGACCTAGGCACTTTGCAAGCATCCCTCTTATCATCAGTGCCAGGAAGTAGGTGCCTTCGTCTTCATCTGCCAGGTGAGGAGAGGGAGGCTCAGAGAGATGAAGTGACTTACCCAAGGTTGCACAGCTAGTAAGAACAGAGTCAGGATTTTAACCCAGTATTCTCTAGTTTTAAATTCACTTTGACCAAATGTTAGAGTTGCCACTCAGCCCCGGATCTATTATAATAATCCATTGCACTCTGAAGCTTCTTTAATTTTTTCCCTTAAAAGAAAAATGGGTCTGCACTGGCTACTTGCTGACATTTAACTCCATCCCACAATGCTTTGCATCATGAACTCTGTGGCTCCAGGTGTCCTATGAGATACATTACTTCACACCAGGGCACACTGCCCACCTGGCCTGCTCAACCCTCCCCAGCCTGTTCACGTCAGTGTTTAGCTGCCCAGGTGACCAGTGCGGGTACGCGCCTCTCTTTCCATCATAGAGGGTCACCTCTCTTTCTGTGGGAGCTCAATGTCCACTCGTGTTACTGCCTCCAGAGGAGTATTGATACCCGCATGATCCTTGGGTTTCAAAACACATCATTCCAGTCCTGAAGTTCTTTTAACCTCACCTAATCTCTGAAGGACCCCTCCCAGCCAGCTCCCGTGGCTAACTAGCTGCTGGGAGGAAAGCACTCCATGTACCTCAACTATGGAGCCAGTGTTGGGCTGTGTATGGAAAGAACTGCAGCTCTGAGTCCAGCAGACCTGGATCCCCGGCTATGCCACTTACTAGCCGTGTGAACTGGCAAATCCCTAAACTTCACCAAGGCTCATTGCCCTCATCTGTGTTTGGAAAACATAATGCGCACTTCCCAGGACCATTTTGAGAATTTCTTGAACAGAGCTTGCCACAGTGTCTGGCACATAGCAGCATCTTATAAGTAAATAATACTGAATATAACCATTATTATTCTGAGCACCTCCCTCCCTGCAGACCTAAGAGCTTTTATACTCTGTGTGCATGGGGGAGTGGAGTCCTGGAGTCTCATTCCTCCAGGATGAATGTGGACCCGTCCTAGGCTTAAGCGAAACACTGTAGCTTGTGAACAGAGTGTATGATTTTGTGACTTTTTCACAAGAAGGGCTTATTTGCATACTTATTCTTCCGGGCAGTGGTAAGGATTAAGAAGGTCAACTGAACAATGAAATTGTCTTTATAAACTGTAAAGAAGTGTGCATGTTTCTATATATTTTATGATTTTTGTTTTTTAAATCAAATTTCTTCCAGTATAGTTGACATACAATACAACACTTACATTTACAGTGTATACTTTGATGAGTTTTGACAAATGTATACACAAGGGTGACCACCACTTCCACGTGACACGGAACATTTCCATCACTCCAGAGCCTTCTCTCATGGCTCTTTGCAGTTGATTCTCCCATACTTGTTGCCCCAGCCAAACACTTACGGGATTTCTATCGATCAAGGCCGTCATGCAAGTGGAATCCCATGGGATGTACTTTTTCATGTCTGGCTTCTCTCACTCAGCATAATGTTTGAGACACATTCACATTGTTGTGTCTCTCAGCAGTTCATTTCTTTTCGTTGCTGAGTAGTAATCCGCTGTTTGAATACGTCATACACCACAGTGTGGTTATCTGTTTACCAGTTGATACACATTCGGATTTTTTTCCATTTTGGGCTCTTACAAATAAAACTACCTTAAATATTCACACAAAATCTTTTTGTGACTATGTGTTTTTAATTTCTTTTAGGCAAATATCTGTGTTAAAAGTGCTGAGGCACATGATAAGTATATGATTAACTTTAGAAGAAACCACCTCATGGTTTTCCAGAGTAGCCAATCGCACCACCGTATAATCTGAGCAGCAACGCATGAGTTGCCCTCCCCCCATCTTTGTCAACACTTGGTATTGTCGGTCTTTTCATTCTAGCTATTCTTGTAGGTGTATAATTGGATCTGATTGAGGTTCCAGTTTGTATTTGCATGAGGATTAACAGTGTGTACCATCTTTTTATGTACTTGTGGTCATTTGAATATCTTTTATCAAGTATCTGTTCAAATTTTTGATGCATTTATTTATTTCTTTTATTTTTTTTCCCTTCTTAATATCCAATTGGAAGGGTTCTCTTTATATTGTAGTTCTTTGCCATATGTCCGTGTTGTGAATATTCTCTTCGTGCCAGTAGCTGACTTTTTATTTCTTAAGTGCCTTTTAAAGAGCAGAACATTAATTCAGATGAAGATAAATCTGTCATTTGTTTTTTTTTCTGGTCCATACTTATTGTGTATTGTTAAAGAAATCTTTGCCTACCCATAGGTTACGAAGATTTTCTCCCATGTTTTCTTCTAAATTTTTTAGTTTTACCTTTAATATTTATGTCTGTGATTTCATTTTAAATTAAATTTGTATGTATCATGAAGAAGGAGTTGAGATTCTGTTGTTTGTTTGCTTTCTGCACTTGGAAGCCCAGCTGCTTCAGAACCTTATGTTGAAAAGATTCTTCTTTCACACTGAATAATGTTGGTGCATTTGTCAAACATCAGTTGGCCAAATATGTGTGAGCTTATATCTGGATGCAGTTTTCTTGTTGACCTATATTTATGTCCTTAGCCAATAGAATGCTGTCTTGCTTGAGTTTATGGTAAATCTTTGCATTGAGTAACATAATTCACCCAGGTTTTATTCTTTCTTAATACTGCTTTTGCTGCTCTTGGCCTTCTACATTTCCATATAAATTTTTGAATCATCCTTTCTGCTAGAATTCAGTTGGTATTGTATTCAATGTATGGATCCATTTCTAAAGAATGAACATATTAACAACATTGAGTTTTCTGATCTATAAACTTATATATTCATTTAGATTTTTAAAAATTTCCCTCAGAAATGTTTTTAGTTTTTAATGTAGAGGTCTTCAACATCTTTCATTAATTTATTTTTAATACCTTTATATTGTTGATGCTATTTCAAATAGTATTTTTAAATTTAATTTTCTAATTGTTTCTCACTAGTTTTAAGGGTTATAGTAGGACAGCCAGTTTAGCAACAGGTATTCTATCATAACAAGAAATAAATTTTTATTTTCAATAGTAATTATGGGAAAGTTGAAGTATCTTTTATTATCTAATATTTTTCTTCTTTTAAAAATGTTTCACAGACTCTGTGCAAAATAGGCACTTTTTAAAAAAATCTCTGTTAGATTCCAAAGCATTAAACAGATGGGCTGATTGTGTGTGTGTGTGTGTGCGCTGCTACTTGGATTTGGATTTCATGAATTCTTTTCTGGAGAAATTCACTGCTATCGTTTTTTTTGGCATCAGTAAACTAAGAATAATGTGTGAGCATAGCAGGTAGAATACCGTCTGTGTTTGGTTCATTCACAAGCCGGGCAAGCACCTGGCCCTTCCCTATGGGCAGTTTTGAAGCTCTGCTGAATGTTAGCGAATGACCCAGCTTAAATTAGAAAGCACAGAAAAGGGTAAATATTGACGTATTCAACAAAGTTGTTGCATTTGCATTCAAGGCACTTTTGGAGGCTTGAAGAAGCCAATTTGCAAGCAAAATGAATCAGAATAAAAATAGCTTATTTCCATAAATTCTCAGACAGGAGGATTGCAAGTTATTAATAATGACATATTTTTGTATCCTACTTTCTACTTTTTAAAGCATTTTTCAGAGTCCTCATTAAACATATGATCTTATGCACATATTTATTTTGTTCCCTCTGCCTGGGACACCACTCTCTTCTTCCTCAGAACTTTTATTCATTCTTCAACAATGATCTCAGTATGTTCCCTCCCTCCCCACCTTCACCTCCAGCTCCACCACTTCAATGAAACTCCTATCGACAAATCCCCACCTTCTTGCTGCTCCCACCATGATACATTTTACATTCAGTTCCACTCAGCAAGTATTCCTTGTGCCCCTGTGCAGCTCAAAATGAGAGCGTCCATGAAGCTTCTTAGGCTTTCTCAAATACCCTAAGTCACATTTGTACGTTTTTTTTTTCATTTGTTCATCTGTGTTATTTGACAGTTTCATCCTGTCAGCATTTAAGATTTGTTTTAAACTATCTTCTTTTACCACATTCAAGGGAGGGGAATCAACTTATTCAGAGGAGCACTAGGGGTAGGAGTAGAAGGATTTCAAAGGTCAAAGGTCCTGGGACTGGGTCCTGACTTTGTTACAATCACCTCTGTGACCAGCCTAGCACTCGCCACATGAAAGGTATTTATTGGTGAGTGAGTAAACTTGAAGAAGTTACAAAACTTCTGTTGGCCTCAGTTTCTACATCTTAGAATAAAGGAATCAGAGTCTATGATCTCTAATTCCATTTCAGCTGTATCATTTGTGAAGTGTTATGATTCTTCAGACCAAAAGCAACCACTATAATGAATAAAAAATAGTAGAACTTATTTTTTTAGGTTAATTGGGAAAGGAGAATGGAAATGACGCTTATGGAGTGCCTACTATTTGATAGATATTTTTGCTGTATTTGGAGGTGTTTCTGCATAATAAATCCTACTGGTCTTGTCCTCTAATTTCTGTGGGTTCTGTTAGATTTTCATTCATCCTTCTAATTTCTCTGCCAGGCTTCAAAGCGAGCGAGGGTTAAGAACCACTCTTGTAGAGTGAGAGAGCAAGGGAGGATGCTGCTCCGTGAGGAGAGCTGAATGCTTCAGGCTTGGTACACGCAATATTTACATGCAAATGCATGTTTCTCATGTACTTGAAGCAGGCCTAATTAAATACACCATTTCCTTGAAGTTGATGGATTGGTTGATTGATACCTGGTACACAGGAAAACTTTTAGCATAATTTCTAACACAAAACTCAAATAGGTGGAAGGTTGGAATTAGTGATCTTTTGCTCCGTGTGTCAGGACTGAAGGTGCAGACTAAGATGTTTGATAGGACATTTTCTACGGCATGATAACCTTGGGATTCGGTTTGTCCCATGAAAGATGGCCTGTGGCTGCCAACAAGAAACCTGCCTTGCTGTGAGACCACTGTTCTCCCCTTACGTGGCTTGAGAGACTTATATCTTGGCTTATGCTTCTTCCACAGGGAAATCGGGCAGATTTCATCATGCCAAGTGACAGGAAGCACAAAGCTTCCTGCCCCCTTTGAGTGCTGGGTTCCGGCATCAAGGTCTAGTTCCATGTAACTCTGGATCTCCTGATGGGAGAGCTTGCTCCACCTGCCATAATAAAATATCAAAAACTGGGTGGCCTAAACAACAGAAATTTATTTTCTCCAAGTTCTGGAGGCTAGAAATCCACGATCAAGATTCCGACATGTTTGGTTTCTCCTGAGGCCTGTAGGTGGCTTCCTTCTTGCCATGTTCTCACATGGCCTTTTCTCTGTGCACAGGCATCCCTGGTGAATCTGCCTTTCCTTATAAGGACACCAGTCATATTG
The DNA here is from genome assembly GCF_022682495.2 of Desmodus rotundus. Classification (NCBI taxonomy): domain Eukaryota; kingdom Metazoa; phylum Chordata; class Mammalia; order Chiroptera; family Phyllostomidae; genus Desmodus; species Desmodus rotundus. Next base: position 21,710,470 of record NC_071387.1, read on the forward strand.
GATTCAGTCCCCACACTTATAACCTTATTTAACTTTAATTACCTCCTAAAGACCCTATCTCCAAAAACAGCTACATCCTAAGGTACTAGGGGGTAGGGCTTAAACATATGGATTTGCGGGAAACACAGTTCAGGCCATAACGCCCTACGAGGACCTGAGCATCTACATCTGTCTGCTAATACATCCATTTGCTCCTGCCTTCCTCAGCAGAGGGAAGGCTTGGGCAGATAGGCGTGCTTTATGCTGTAGCCAGACCCCCTGCTCACTCAGAAGAAGAAAGATTCATGTTGTGTGAGAGGAGGCACAGGGAAGAAGAGCCATTCACCTCTCTCTAGACCTTAACTTGCCACAGATGTAAAAGATAGAGGTCCTCCTGAAAGAGCTGCTTGGAAAAAGGAAACAGCATCGTTACCGGTTTAGTGAGAGCTCTAGAATTACAGGGGATGTACAACCTGCAAGAAAGAGCTTCTAGGAAGGAAGGTAGTCCTAGGTCTATAGGGAGGGGTGCAGTTCTTAAGTCACACCCACACTGCTGTGTTAGCAAGCACTTGTCACCTTGTCACAAGTCAGTATCCCTTCATTATTCTGTGGCATGTGTGCGTTTAAACAAAAATCCATTATGCTCACACCAGAGAGACAGATAGGGTCATCCCAGTCTGCCATGGTTAGACATAGCATCAGCAGGAAGACCCAGTGGGGGCTGGGGAGCCGGATGCAGAAAGCTGCAGGTGTGCAACCAGAACAGTGAGCGTGTGACAAGGTTAACAAAACGCTGTCTTCTCACAGGTGGAGCACGCGTGACTTTGTTATGCTCTGAGGCCTGCCTGTCATCAGAGGCAGGAAATGTGATGGATCTGGGAGGCCCCCTGCCCTGGTTCAGCTAGCACGCTCTGGCTTCATGCAGGGTGGTGCCCAGGCTGCACGGAAGGCCGGAGGCTTCTGTGAAGGTGATGGCGAGAATGCTAAATAGAAAATCAGGCTGGGCGCTGCAGCTGTGATGCTGCAGGCGATTTATTCAGCTCCTTGCAGTCTCAGTTTCCTCCTCCATTAAGTGGAATAAAATAGCTCAGTGGTGCCTTCTGGCACTGCTTCCCATAGTGTTCCTGTGAGCCTTGGAACACAGGGATTCACCCGGGAATTACTCAGGACTCCAGAATCACATAAGCAAACTCAGATTGCTAGATGGGGGTTCATGTCTTTAAAGTACACTGATTTTGAGAAATCCCCTTAAAAGAATAAAACATAAGTTCTTTATGCCTTTGGGATCATAATCAAGTGGTATTAGGGGAATAAATCATTCCTTTTTAAAAATGCTAACTTTTTAATAGGGCAGATCATCAGCACTTAATTTCCAAGTAGGGTGCTTACTCATGTAGTGACCTTGGGGGTTGTTCATGTAGTAGACTCTCTAGGCTCTAAACAGGCAGATGGAGTCAGGAGACTGAACACATCTGCGCCCTTTGTGCTGGTTTGGAATACGGGAGAGAGGACACAACCCCTGCACTTCTACGGAAATGATCAGATCAAGTTTCCTTCTTATTATCAGTGAAAGCTGATGATCTCATTGCAGTATTTAAAACATAGTTCATGAAAATATTTTTTCATTCTACCGGTAATACTAATAAAAAGAAGTTAATAAATAGTCATTATGTCATGAAAATGCCATATTCTTACGAATTTGCCATTAATAAAATGAGAGCATTTAAAACTATTACGTATTAATTTAATCAAGGTTAGTGCTTCTTGTCAACACAAATGTTCTAAATTTTGCCTTTGACCCAACAAACTGGTTTGTCATTGGGGTGAGAATGTCTTTTAAAATAATTTCCCCCAGAGGGACCGCTACTGTGAGCTTCAAACCCCCACTTTCAGCCCAGATCAAGCTCGCCTGCACACTTTCCTCCTGGACACTGGGACGGCCACTCCCTTAGTTACTCAGGCTCAACGTCATTTCCCATTCCTTTCCTCTCCTCTTTTCTGATTTCTTTCTCACCAGGTCACATCGGCTCTGCTCAAACTCACCCTGTCCTTGTTATTTGCACTGCTATTACCCTGCGCTAGGCTCTCTGTAGCATCGTTTAGTTGATTCTCCTGTCATTTACAGGTTGCACTTCTTAAAGGATAAGTCCGGTCATCTCATTGCACTCAATACCTTCAGCGATTCTCCAGGCATGTGGGGTAAAACCCATACTCCTCAGTTAGTCAACTCAAGGATCTCTGGGATCCGATCTCCCTGATAGCCAGTCACATTCTCCAGTATATTCCCCAGTGACTCCCAAGACGCAGCTTCATTGCCCCAGTCACTTTTCTTTACTCTGGACTGTGGTCATGCTGTCATCTCTACCTAGAACTTTTTGTTTTGTTTCATTTTTACTTTGCTTATTGAGAATCTTCTGGATCTTCAGACTCCTTCTGAGTGTCCAGTCTAGAAGACAGAGGAAGTTAAATAAAGGATTTTTAACCTGGGGAAATAGTCAGAAGCTGTTGGAAAAGCTAAAAGTCCAAAGGGCATGGTGAGGTGATTGAGGGTATTGGCATCAATGTTAGCTGGCCTCGGTGTGGCTAGAGCTGGAGGGAAAACAGAAGGAGGTGGTGTTTCTGGAGACCAGGAGCTGGACCATCCAATGGGCGCTGAGGCATGTTGGAGATTCAGCCACAGCCAAACAGCAAGAGCAAGAAGAGCAAGAGCAAGAGAGATGTGCTCTGGCCACCTGCCTTCCTCCAGTCTCCTGCCTGAGCTTCTCATTGGCTAAACCTAGCCTGAAGCTAGTTAGCAGAGGAGCCTGGGAAATGTAGTTTTCAGGATCAACCCTCCTGTGGTACAGTGCAGAGCAAGGGAAAGACTAGGAATGGATCCCAGAGCAAAGAGGCAAAAAGCTAGCAGGTACGTCCTCCATGAAATTACTCATTTTCTGTTCAGATAAAACTAAGTCCCAGCCTCTCCTATGTGCTGTTTTAATCTCAATGACACTCTCTAATAAACCTTCCCTGTATGAGATTGTGCTCATCTGCACCACCAAATGGAAGTTAGTTGAAGGCTGAGATTGTGTTTTATTAATCATTGTAACTCCAGAATTCTTTACAGTCTTTGGAATTTTGTAGGAATTTTCCCAAACTATTCCAGGAATAGTTCATACAGAATTAGACAGGAAGCAGTATTAACAGCAAGAAAGCTCAGGGGATGATTGTTTAAGGGATATCCCACACTCTGAGGAGACAGAGGAGAAGGAGCAAGAAGAGCCAAAGACTCATAAGAACAGAATAGAAACGAGTAGTAAAGAACTGGTAAGCACTTAAATCTGACGGCTTTGTCAGTTGTCTGTAATACCAGAATCTCTTTACATAGCAGTTTGCTCAGAGTGGAATCTACTGGGGAAGATTCCACGCAAATCTGCAAAATGCCACATTCAATTGTGCTCTCTACGGCGTTTCGTGACTTGTCTAAGGAAGACAGCTTTTATGAACTCGTCCTAATTACTCTGTAGAAGGGAAATTAAAAGCGGAGAGGGAAAAGTGTGTCATTTCTGTGGGCTTTCATGGGGATGATTCAATGTTCGGCTTATACTTTGTGTAAGTTAATAAGCTTCCAAATTCTGAACTGAGCAATTTAGTCTAGCTGTCCCTTCCCTAAGCTGGCTCCTCCTCTGCTTTACATATGTGTTTTCTGTTTTATAAAACTAAAGAATTAGGGGAAAGTAGATTTTTATTTTAAAAAAGAATCTCTTTTTCTAATTCTAAGATCAGTGTATTTACTTCATCATATTTGGACAATACAGAAAAGTACATAGAACATAGAAAAATTTTACCACCAATGATAATCACTGTAAATGATTTTGAACTTATAACTCCAGTCTTCTACCTCAACATGGAGTTATACTCTATATATTGTCTCATAAACTGCTTTTTTTACTTAAAAATTATAACATACACCTTTTCCTATTACAATAAATACAAATCAACACTTTTTTAAAAAAGGCTGCGTTGTATTCTACTATAAGTTATTTACTTAATTCCTGGTGGTTGGATATTTCAGTCATGGCTTACTACTTTGGGTATAAAGTTACACTGTTATATATTAGTTTCTTATTGCTGCTGTAACAAATTACCACAAACTGAATGACTTACAACAACACAACATATTCTCTTACAGGTCTAGACGGCAGAAATTCAAAGTCAGTTTCAATGGGCTAAAGTCAAGGTATCCATGGGGCTGGTTCCTTTTGGAGGTTCCAGAGCAGAATGCATTTTCTGGCCTTGTCCAGTTTGGAGAGGCTCTTTGCACATTTTGGCTTTTGGCCTTTTTTCCCCCATCTTCTAAGTGAATTGGTCCAAGCACTGCTTTATTGTCACATGGCCTTCTCTCTGACCCTGACTCCTCTTGGCTTCCCTATTCTAAGGACCCTTGTGATTGTATTGGGCCCATCTGAATAACCCAGAATAATCTCCCTACCTCAAGGCCCTCAACTTAACTGCATGTGCAAAGTCCCTGTTTCATATCAGGGAACATTCCCTGGATCCAGGGATTCGGCATCTTTGGGGGGACTTCATGCTGACCACCTCCCTGCACTGACAGCAACAGGAACATTTTCACATCTATGCCAGCTCTGTGATTTTATGGTGAACCTTTTAGAAGGATGAATGGTATTATTACAGCTTCAGGAAGGTTTATGACAGCGAGTGAAATAGCAGATACGAAAACTGAGAGTCAGGATGCTGGAGTAGCCCTGGCACTGCCACTGACTTTCTGACCATCTAGGGGATCAGTTGGCCTTTTTCTTTTTTCTGCTGCGGCAACCTCAGTATCCTCATCTGTCAGGTGAGGGAGTTGGAGGTGCCTTTCAAACTGAATTTTCCATGATTCCTTGCATTGAAGCACTTTAAGTTGTATAAATTAAAAACCACCAAAGTGCATTAAAAGAGGTGATGGAGACACTGTGTGCACAGCATCCTAGGGCCAGGACTCAACGTGAGCATGTTTTACTAACTGCAAGTCTTGGAAGGAAACATTATTTCAACCTTAATTAATTAACCATTTATTAAATATCCACTGTGTACAGGATGTTTTATATACATCATCAATAAAGATCTCATGAATTAGGAATACTATGCATGCTTTTTAAACAGTTTAAGTAATCTGTTCCAGGCTCCCCAGTTAGTGAATAACACAGTTGTCATGTCCCTTGGATCCAAGTTTAAGCTCTCGCTCTTAGATCCCGCTGCCTCTGCACGCACGCTGTAGAATTAGTTGCAGCGGCGGCGTTAGAACATTCACCTGACATTTCTAGAATAATTGATAACACCACGTTGGTGAGAGTATGGGCATTCTTGAATGCTGTTAAATGCTTAAGTCTTTGTGAGCCTGCCACAAGCAAGGTGGCAGAGCTCTGTATTTCTCTCGAAAGCAACTTTTCCGTCCCTAGACTGTGCAGAGGGACCGAGGGGAATGTCTCCATTCTCTTTGGCTCCTCGTACTGGTGCTCGTGGTCAGGATGCGCACGTGCTGCCGTTACGTGGCCAGCCATTCGCCAAGTTCCCCTGACTTATGGAAACCAGATGGAAGCTGGAGTCGAAGTTCTCAGCCACAGAAGTGAGGCTGGGCTGCTCTCTGGATGGAATCTCTCAAGTTAGGAGGCATAATCCTCTCTCCTCCCCCTGCCCCACTTCTCCTTCCAAAAACGAGTCAGTTTCAGAGGTATAGCCTTTCTCTGTGCTTGCCCAGATACGTTTTTTTTTTTTAATTTGTAATTGCAACTTTGTTTGCAGCAAAAGCTCTGTTTGGTTGTCATAAATTGTAACCAAGAGGAATAATATCCACAAAACAGCCAGTGTCAGCATATGCTTTGAATAGCCTAGATTGATAAAGTGATGCCTTGCATAACTTTACTAACCTCTATTAGCATTTTTGGAGAACTAAACAAATGCACAGTGAAACAAACAAACAAGCAAAAACAAACAAACAGAAAAACTGGGAGAACAGGGATGGGAAATCGCAAATGTGTTGGTAATCAGCAGTGCTCAGCAAGATTGATTCCAAGCCTCATTCGTGAGTTTTCCGGGAATCAGCATTTCAAAAGTAAGAGCGATCTGGAAGCTCACCCAGTAATGAATTCTGCCTAGCTATTCTACATTGGAAGAGCCCAAGAGCAGGTCCATTGTGAAATATGATTGTCATAAAAATTCCCACTTGCTAGTGATTAATTTTTATAGTCGTAGGAGGAATAATGGTAATTATAAAAGTCAAGCAGTTGGTGGAATGTAAGATATGCGGGACTGAGAATGTCATAGTTACATGCTTTGGGATCCGTCCAGTGCTGTGGTGAAAGCATCGGTGATGAGTCAGAAAGACGCTGGACTTTCTCACTTACTGGCTGTGTGGCCTTGGGTAAAGTAGTTAACCTCTCTGAGTTTGCATTTTGGTGTCAGAAGCAAAGTTTGAGTGAGTTTAAAATGGGATGTAGCTCAGTGCTGAGACCACGGTGTATAAAGCAGCTTCCGTGTTTGTTGTATCCATTCAAATTCTCTACCTGTGTATTTGTCTACTCTTGAGGTAAGCTTGTAGCAGAGGACTATAGGGAATTTATCTCTGAACCCACACCCCAGTCCTTGGCCTGGAGTCCCTGCCCTTTTCCAGAAGGTCATGGTCCTCTCAGGAGAAGTCACAGTGTGGTGGAAATTGGAGCCAGAGAGCCTTGAGCTCAATCTCTGAGCTGTGTGCCTGGAGACAAGTCACTTAAAAGGGGGCCGGGCACACTGTAGGTGCTAAATAAACCTTGGTTGGATAAATGACTAAGGGAATGAACTGCACTTTTCTATCCTTTTCTCCCTGGAAAAAATTTTACCTCGTTCTTCAAGGCCCTGCTTGTATGACTCCTGCTGGCTGGAAATTTCCCCCCCAACATTGATAGATTTGTATTAGAGCACATGGCACAGCCTGTGCACCTGGGCAGTGGGTAAATGAGCTTCTCAAAGGCAGCACCGTGACTTGTGTGCCCTGGACGTGGCAGTTTTCGGAAATTAACTGCTAAAGAAATAAATTAATGGGTAAATGAAAAAAAAAAAAGGCCTCAGGACAGCCTCCCAACCTCCTGTCCTCTCTCACTTTTGTGCTTCCCACACTCAGGTCCTGAACTAGCTACATACTCCTTACTTCCTGGCCACTGTACAGTCCCGGGAATTTACTGCCAGTTCTGGTGCTTATCTTGTCAGGAAGGTGACCCAGAATATTTCCTGAGTAGAAGTGGAAAGCCATTGCCAAGGTGTGTCTCAGAGCTCTGCAGCCTCCAAGACAGATTGACTGATTAGGCAAACACGATTTTGGCTGAGTATTTTGAAGACATCGGCCCACTGAGGAATTTTGTGTTGCTCAGCGGTTTCAGAGCATGATATACTCCAACCCAATCTCCTAATTTCCCTCTTTCTTTTCAAGCAAGTGTTCTGCTCTCAGTCGTCTCAAAAGCCTGTCTTTTCTCTCTCTTCCTCAGCACACTCAGTCAGTTACCAGACCTCATTATTTCTATTGCGTTAACCAGTACGGATCTGTGGTCTTGTTCCAGTACCGATTAACTCTTTGATCTGGGGTAAATCGTTTGTATTTTGTGACCCCAGTTTCTTGATGGACACAATGGGACGGTAACCTGGTGTGCCCTCCTCACCTGGTTGTTACCTGAATGAATGAGTTCTGATCACAGAAAGGAAGGAGCGTTGGCATCTGGGAAACACTGACACTGTTAGCTGGCATTCTTTATATGATTTGCCCTTCTAAAGTGACCAACTGTCCCAGTTTGTCCCAGACTGTAGGGTTTTAGCACCTGAAGTTCCGTATCCCAGGAAACCCCTCAGCTCCATGGAAACCAGGATGGCTGGCCATCCTCCCCCTCTCTCTGCTCCCTTGATTTCCTCCTTGGTTCAGTGCCTTCCCACTGTGCACGGAAGGCCCCTCCGGTCTGTCCCCATGCAACCCTACCCACCTGTCAGCACTGACATGATTTCTCTGAGGTCCTGTGTAGACAGAGAGAGTGACTTCCGCACAGTAAAAAGGAGGAACTGCCGGTGGGGATAGCAGGAAGGAGGGGACCGTGGCATGATCGAAGCTGCCACAGGGGCAGGAAGCATGGTGGCTCTTCTCCCTGGCAGCTGGTGATTCCCAGAGGTGCTACATGGAGCCACCAGCTCCTGCCTGGGCTTCTGACTCACATTCCTCTGCCTGGTCCCCAGCCTGTGGGATGTTGTAGCACACAAAGCCTTTAAGGTCATTCTGGTTGGAATTCCGGACAGGGCTGGCTACATAATTAGAAGAGCCCGTGGAAATTGAACATCAAGGCCCCAGCTGGGGAATTCAATCTTTCCATGGCATCATTGTCCTGGTGGTTGATAGGTACCTTCTGAAGGACTGCAACCTCTGGATGGGCCCCACTGAGTGGCCTGCTGGAAATGTTGTGGCGGTGCTGACCCATGGTGGGGACAGCCGCTGCCTTGCCCCACCCTGGGGTGCTGCGTGTGTGTGCGTTCCTGACACTCACCCTCCCTAGATCCACAGGCCCTTGTCCGGGTGGAGAGCAAGGGCCGAAGGCAGGCCTCTCCCTGCCAATGAGCCCCTGTGGCTGTCCGGGGTGGAGGGCCCCTCGGGTTATGGGGTGGAGACCAGAAGGCTGAGCAGCTGGGAGTCAGAGTCAGGGAGCAGAAGGCCAGGAGCCTTCCCAGGCAGACAGGGAGGTGATGGGGGAGGGGAGCTTGCAGGGGTCGGGGGCTTCAACTCCTGGAGTGTGCACTATTGTCCTGTCAGGCTTCACTCATAAAACTCAAATTTAGAGATAAAATTATTAGAAATTTCAAGGTGGTATCATCGGGCCTTCTGAGCACCGGGCCCCGTGTAACTGCACAGGTTTGCACACCCCTGCGGCTGGCTGGGTCCAGGTCCGGTTAGAGCCAGTCACGTCTCTTTTCTGCCCTTCGCTTTTCACATGTGGAATGGGCTACTCACACCCATTTCTCAGGGTGTGAGAGATGTAAATGGTGTTGTACCGTACAGTGCAGGGCAGAAGCTCAATACTCATTGATTTCCTCTTTTCCCATCGCCGTACAGAACGTTTAGCTGCCTGAGGTGAGGCTGAGTTCACCGAAAGGGCATTTCTCCTTAGGTCTAATTCAGCTGCATAATCTTCAGAGCCTCGCATAATAATAGCACATAGTACAAAGTGTATGCAAAAAATGTGAAGTAATGGGTGAGCAAGTTTTTCTCACACTTTTTAACATATGCCTTTTTACCTTTCCTTTTTTGCATATTTTCTTATTCTTTTAGCTTATTTAATTCATAGTTTATTACTTTATTTTGTCCTGTTATCCTTGGGTGGTGAAAGGGAGTTTAGGAAGTCCTACTTGATACTGTGTTATAACATAGTGTATGTTAAAATACGGTATGTAAATGTTCAAATGAAGGAGACCTTCTAAAATCTAATTTTTAAATAAAAAAATTATAAAAGAAAGAACTAGTTTATTTGACTCTAAAACATAGGAGAAGAAAGAAGACCAGCCAGAAGTTTACTGAAATTTCAACAGCGTTCATCTCTGAATGAACCATTTATAAGCCCTGAATAGGGACTGGAGTTCACTTTCCTTCTTTAACACTTGTTACATTTCTAAGTTCTGTGTAGTTATTATGTGTGTCCTTTGTAAGTACACTGTTCCCATTATTTTTTCAAATATAGAAACCATTCCTTAAGACTTAGGATAAATGCAACAATAAGTTATTTTCTAATCTTTGCTAACTTTATATACACCACAACCCTATGAAGTGAATATTCTTATTATCTTCATTTTGCAGATGAAAATATTAACATTAAATGATAATAAAAACTTGACCAAGGTCAAATAGCTAGAAATGGCAAGCCTGGTGTTTAAACTTCGGTTTTTGAATTTTCCAGAGCCAGGGAATCTTACCTACTACCTTCTCCTCCAAACTTGTTTAGCACTTTGTATCTTGTTTTGCACCTTCTGCTTCACTGTTGCTTGATTGGGGTTCTGATCTCTATTCCTCCTTCTGGACAGGAAGCAATGTGTGTTTAGTGGCTGTGATTTGCCTATTCTTGGATTCCTCACAGAACCTCACAGGCAGGAAGGGTTCAATAGGAACCACATGTTGGTTTAATGAATGCTTGAGAATGAATGAAGATGTACTCCACCTCAGGTGAATGCCTGAAAATGAATGAAAGTGGACTTCACCTAATGTGACAGAGAAGTTTGTAGGCAATACCATCTCCACTTTTTCTTGCATCCACCTCCTAGTAGACCTTGATTTCTTCCAGCAGTTCAGGTTGTAGGTTCGAAAGAAAAGGTCTCAAAATTTTAAAAAGTTTTTTTTACTATCAAGACAACAGATATTAAACTGAGTGCCATGAGCCCCAAAGTGAAGGTTGTGCTCTTTTGTTTTGACCCAAATATGCTCCAAAATGGATTACTGAGCACTTTTCATCCTTTGATTCCTGAGGCATTGTGACAGATCATAATAATTTATGTTGCTGGACTAGGATGGAAGAGTTGTGTTTTTTTTAATTTATTTTATTTTCAAAAAAACAATACGTTAGGTGTTTGGGTTGATGGCCTCAAAAAGCCTTTACAGCTTCAGGAGGCGTTTGGAGCAGAACAAGGGCTTGTTTGAAACTAGAAGTTATGGAAGCAGGAGTCCAGTACGTTCTAACCATTCCATTGTTTAAGGGCTTCTGCCTGTCAGTGCTACGACATCCTCACCAAATGAGCCACGGTCTTGGTGTCTTTGGCCTAAAAAGTGAGCATACTGCAAAGCAGTGTTATATCAAATATACACTAGAAATCATAATGCGTTGTGATTTTAGAATATAAGAAATTCTTTTCCTCTCTCCCATCCCCTATCTCTTTGTCTTTTAAAACTTTTAAACTGTTTCCCATTGGTTCGTTGTTTCTCTCAAAAAAACAAACACAAACCGTGACTAAACCAGTCAATCATGTTAAAGGTATCTCTTGACTTTAAGGTCTTACTAGAGAGAAAAATAACATAGAATAAGAAAATATTCTTCTTTCCTCTTGGCAGCAAATTAGAGATTACACATGTTACTTTTCAGAATATTGATTTGCACGGGATAAATGCCACTTATTGCTTGTGGCAGACAATTTACCACCTGGTCACAGCCGATTGCACCAGGGATGGATGCCTAATCCAATGAGATTCTCTGCCCTGAAATTTCTGAATTATGATTAAAGATTAATTTCAGTCTGAGATATTCATCTGAATTTAGATGGTTAAATATTAGGCGCTTGCGAGAGGCAGAGAAAGCCAGCCAGCAGGGAGAGAAGAATAAAGGAGACACAGAGGAGGAGGAGACAGAGCCTAAGAGAAGCCGTGTCTAAGGCAGTCCAGCCCGTCCCAGGCGGGGGGTCTGGTTGCTCCCAAAAGGTGACCTTGAGTTCGGTGAAATATTTTTCTCCTTCCAAAACATTCTCCATTTTATTAAGCTGCTTCAGATTTGTCCCTGTCACTTGGAAACCACATGTGTGTGTGTTTGTCACCACCCTTACCTGCCACTTTGTTTCAAACTAGTCCATGGGTCATGTTCCCCACGAAACTGAGAGTTTCTCAAAGTCACAGACCTGCTTCTTCCTACCCTCTGCTCTTCCCATGAGTCTGGCACAGAAAGTTGAGTGGCTGTTCAATAAATATGTAAGTCAATAGAGGTGGTACCCTGTCCGCTGATTTCATGCATTGAGAACTTTCTATTAGAACAGTATACATAGTTGCCAGTCATTTTTAGAGGGTATGAATATACCGTATTTTTTGGACTATAAGATGTACCTATGTTTTAGAAGAGGAAAATAGGGGGAAAAAACCCCCGCTCCATTGCCATCCTTTGCCCCACTTCCCCCTCAGCGAGCCGGGTAAGCTACCTTTGGACTATAAGACACAACCCCATTTTCCTCCCAAATTTGGTGGTGGGGGTGGGGTGGGGAGCAGTGCGTCTTATAGTCCAAAAAATAGGGTACTCTGATTTATCTCAAGTCATATATGTATGCGCTTATCTCTAAGATTCTGGGAAACCACTATGGCAATAAAAAGGGGAAATCATCTTTCAAATGCAAAGTAGATGTTAGAAGAGAGAAATTTCATGCATTGAGATGTATATCTAGAGCGATTGATCCTTCAAAGGAAGTAAGAACATAGAAATTGGTCTGGGGATAAATAAAAGAGGAATGACATTAGGCCTACCTTGAGGAGACTGAGTTTTCCAGAACTGGCTCCCGAATCCTCAGCATTCGGTGTATGATATGGATACGTCCTCCAGCACCAACAGGGGCTCCCCGCACGCGGAGAGGGCTGGGCGCTCCCAGGGCTCCCCTGGGAGGGATGGGGGGCAGTCAAGGGCTGGTTACCATGCCCAGGCACACTCGTGTGAGTCTGCCAGACTTAATAGCTAAAGAGGCCTTGACATGTTTCCATTTCTGATTCTGCCCTTATAAAATGTGTTGCTAATTAAAATAGCTGCCAGCTCAGACTCCTGCAAGGAAACCCATCCACGTGCTCAGAGGGTTGTTTTCCATGTTTCTAGCCCTGGTTAAATAAATACAAACTACAAATCCAGCAGCAGAACCCAACTATCTGGGACAGCTTAAAGGGGGCCCTGCCCATGTGTAAGTAATCAGGCAATGCGCTAATTCAACCCTCCCTGCACCGGAGAAGGAAAGGGTTAAGCGGTAGATTATGTTACTTCTACACAGTGCCATAGGCATGTTTGATTTGGCAAGTTGGAAAAGGAGCACAGAAACACATGTCCTGACAAAGTCAAGAGTTATCAAACTGAATTCAATACACTTACCAAATTGAATTTGTAGTGTGTGTCTTTCCTCTTTACTTGAGCCATAGTTTGTGCAATTGTTTAAAAATTTACATCCACTCCTTACACTCCTTGCCATTCCTCCTCCATTGGCTTCCCATCGCATTTTTTGTAAAGTTTAAGCTCCTTCACGTTGCATGGCTAAAAAAGCCTTTCCCGACCCAGACCTCACTTATCTCTCTAGCTTCTGGTCTCATGGCTCACTGTTTAGCCACGGGAAGTGCTTCAGTGCCCTGGAAATGCCATATTTTCTCGTCCCTCCATGCCTTTGGACATGCTTTTTCATCTGCCTGGTATGCCTATTCCATATAACAAATCATGAACAATTCCATAATTCTGCTTAATTAAGAAATTTACCCTGACATCTCCGCTTCCTTTACTCGAGATCTGGAGAAATACCTCCTTTGAGCTTCCCTGGACCTGCTCTGTACTTTACTACTGAACCTTCCACATTGCAGTTGACATCAATGAGGGGATGAACTGCTCTGTAGCTATGATTAGACCCAAATTGCTGGACACTCGCAACCCTAATGTTGCAGGCATCCAGATCAACAAATGAGGGTTTGCAAAGCTAATGCTGTACAGAGGACCAAGGACCAAACATACTAACCAGTCTTAGAGGAGACTTGTGATTAGAAGTATGAAGTGATAAACCCACTCACCTATTCATTCATTCATTCATTCATTCATTCATACTTTCAATTCTTTTTTTGTAAGTACTTTGTGCTAAACCTACATGGAGTGCTAGGGATTACGAAGGTGATTGAGACTGTTTCCTTACAGCTTGGAACTTACCCATTAGAGAGACATACATGTATACATACATACAGGCAATTATTTAATCACAAACATTATTAGATCTACAAAGTAAAAGTAAGAGATTAAGGGCTATAGTAGAGAGACCTAATTCAATCTGAGAGTCAAGGAAAGCATCCCTAAAAAAGTGTTACTCAAGGTGAAATAGTAAGGCTGTCTGTGCTATATGGCAGAGTGGCAGGGAAAGGATACCAGACAAAAGGAACAGCCTAATGCAAAGGCTCAGAAGCAAGAAAGAGATTGACATGTTCAGGGAATAAGAAAAGACCAATGGAGTTAGAGTGATGCAACAAAAAGATGTAGAGGAAAAAGATGAGTCTGGGGAAGTAGAAAGGATGCAGATTATGCAGAGCCTCCTAAGACAAGGTAAGGCTCTTGAATTTTACTGTAACTGTAATTGGAAACCAATAAGAGGGGTTGAGTCTAATTTTAAACACAGTTTGCAGCATTAAAAACTGTGGAGAATGGGTTGGAAAGGGGCAGGAGTGGAAGAGAGCTGGCCAACTGGGTGGCTGTTGCAGGATGTTTAGGAGAGATGGTGGCTTGCCCTAAAGCAGTTGGAGGAATGATGCCGAATCAATGGAGCCAGCAGATACTGAGGAATTCGAATCAATGGTCCTTGGGACTGATTAGCTGTCAGGGCTGAAGCAGAATGAGATATCAACATTCAACACTAATAGGTTCCTTCAATCAACAAATAGCTATTAACTGCCTCTTATGTGCCAGATAAACTGTTGAGGATGATGTCTTAATAATACAAGTCTCGGACTGCCTTCTCTCAAACATTGTAACACAAATCTGTTTGTAAGAGAGCATTCAAAAGTTTACTTTATTTCTAATGCCTAATTGACTGTAATACAAGGTTTTAAAAGAAAGTTTCCCAGCAAGCTTTTGTCAGGTCATTTGTTGAGCCTGTCCCAGCTCTTAGCTCCATCCCACCCACTGCCATTAAAGACGATTCTCTTTGCACAAGGATGCCTTGCAGTCTTGCTTCTACGCCCTGCAATAGAGTTCTAGTTGTCCACTTAGAATATTGTGAGAATCTGCCCCTCAGCTCTCCTTCCCCAGCTTACATAGGTTATCCGTTTGCCCATGTGCAATGCATTACATAGGTAGATAACGCCTATTGAATTCAGCCTCAGTCTTTTTTTACTAACTGTCTATGTTAGGCACATCACTAACCTCCCCAACTTCAGGATTCTCCTCTCTAAATAAAGTCAATTTAGTTGATGTCAGTATCACTAATATTCTTCATGGGAGGTCAGGTATAATATTAATGTGACGTGAAGTAAAGTGATTCACCTGTGATGTATTTTTGCCAAAGACTTTTAACTAGAATACAACCAAACAGCTTACTGGACGCAAAAGAACTAGACATCATGAAGACACAACAGCACAAGGAACAAGTCCAGAAAGTGGACGCCTGCATAACAAATGGCCTGGCCTGTTCAGTGGCTCCAGGGCCTGTTCTAGATTTAAGAATTAGAAGAAGAGACATAATAACTAAATGCAATACATCGTTCCCGATTGGTACAAGCTTGAAGACACAACTAGAAAAATGCGAATATGAAAATTGTAGTAGATAATGTTAGGGAATCACTGTTGATGTCAGTTTTCTTAGGTATTATTTGGAGGAAATTGCTGTTATGCATTGGAAATTGTGTGTGTGTGTAGACATATGAACTAAAATGTGGTGAAGTGTTACTGTTATTTAAATCCAGGTGCTACACACATGGGTGTTTTATACTATTCTCTCTACTGTTATGTACTTAATAATAAAAAGTGAAATAGGTAAAATCATACCTGTATTACAGTGTTGTGAGTTTAAGAGATAATGTTCAAAAAGACCTATTGGTAGTATGTATCATTCAATAAATGAGTATTCTGTTTCACAACAATTTTCTTCCAGTCTGTTCAACAGAACCTCACCCAAATCCAGAATCTCTTTGCAGCCAGCAGCCCTATATCAGGAAAGCTTGGTCAGAGATCTCTGAGCCCCTCAGAGGATAATACGGATATGACCTGGCAGGCTGGTGGAATTAACTTTTAATATTCCTGCCCTATTCACTACCGTGCACAGAAATACTACGATTCTTTTCCAGCTCAGAAGTCAACACGTAGACAGCATACTCATGTGCAGAAGTGCAGAACTGTTCAGAAGACTAAAGATCCTAGGTCTGCCCCGGATGCAAGAGGAGTGAAGTCTGTCCAGCAGCTGGGAGAGTGGGAAGAACTCTGCACTAGCATGAAGTCAGGAGCCTTCAGCCTGTGCATTAAACACAGGTAGGCCCCAGTTTGATCTTGCTGCTCAACAGTAATAGATAGCGTCCTTTTCACCCTCAAAAGTCTCCCGGTTCAGTGATAAATTATTTGGTACTCCTAATTATACATGTTTCTCTCCTAAGCTCTTCTGTGAACTGTCCCTCGTCACTCCCTATCTTGCCACCCATGTTCCTAACTGCCACCTCCACCTTGCGATAATCTAGCTTCGACAGTCTATAGCATCAGAGAGCTGTGCTCTCTCTGACCTCCACAGATGTGCATCTGCTCGCCCCTTCCCCACCTCCCGCTGTCTAGCAAAGTCCTGCCCCTTCTCAAAGGCTTGAGTTCAACGTCATCTATCTACTCTGGGAAACTTTCCTAGATCCCACAGAGAAGTTGGGAGTTTCTCCCAGAACCAGGACAAAGATGAGTCAAGTGAGGTGCCTTGCGCATAAAATTTAAGGAGGCGCTCATTCTCAGAGTGGTGCAAGTGCCGACTCTGCCAGTCCCGTGACCCCGACTATGAGTGCCTCCTTAAATTTTGCAGCATAGGCTCCTCAGTTGCCTCAGGCATGCGTGCTGGCCCTGGTTTCAACATCTCTGGAATCCCACCCCATAGGCTTCATTTGTTGGTCTGTCTTCCCATACGAAATATGAACTCTTTTAGCTGAAGGACTATGTCTTATTCCTGACTGCAACCGCAGTCCCTACCACTGTGCTTGGCACACAGGAAGTGTTTATCAATGATGGTTGGAACAGGAGAGTGATGCAATGAGTCAAACGGTGTTGGAAACACACATGGTATTAGGGGCGTTAAACTGTCGAGGCCCAAATGGCATCTGCTCCAGAGCTAGGAGAGGATTCAGAGATGGGAAACTGGATAAGATGTAAAACTTGTCCTCTGAAATATACCGAGTAACCAGATTCAGGTGAACTGCTTAACGATAGTACAGCGCCTGCCCTCTAGCAGAGCCTGAAAGAGGATGCATAGAAACAAAGTTTGGAACGTGGGCAAAGCTCTGAGTAGGTGAAATCAGATTGTCCACTAAATCCGGATTTCCTCCAAATAGGGAACCTCCCTCATGCTATTTACATGGTATGTTCATGGTATCAGTTCAGAAGGAGTGGCATGAGCTGGACTTTAGGAAGGCTCTTCCTTGTGCCTTCATTGTGCTAGGCCCCTCACAAACGTTAGGGTACTTAATCATCACAGCGATGCAGTGAAGCAAGTATTCATGTCCCTGGTCTGTGGATGCGGAGGGCCAGGGATGTGTGACTTCCCTGAGGCTGCACTGCTGGGAGCTGGATGGAAAAAAAGCACCTCCACTATTCAGGGCAGTTGAAGCTTGGTTATGTTTAACAGAGCCCTGCAAAAAAGTTGCCACAGACTAGAAATAGAAATAGATTCATGAAGCGCTTGGGCATCTACTGTGTGCTCCACTGTGGACGTCAAGTCCTAAAGGGCTCGGCAGGGAAAGAGAAACAATAGATATTGGACGATTCATAGGTGGGTTTAAAAGAGCAAAAATAATTCCCTTGTAACAGGAGTTTCAGGGTGTGTGCATAGAAATTGAAATACCATGTTTGCAACAATGCTAAAAGCCGTAAGACTGAAAAATCCCAACAATACCAAAGCTGTTTCCTGAAAGCTTCCCAAAGAGAAACACTTCCTGTGCGTGGTGCCTATAACTACCCATGAGGTTGGTCTCTGCGTGCAGGTTACGCAGGGAACGAGGCTACTGTGCAGATAATTCTCAGGACGGGTAGTTGGTGGTTGTTTTTCTGTGCACTTTCTTTTAGGGGAGGGGCATACTTTTAGGGACAAGGAGCCAAAAATCTCATTTTGCACTGTAACAGAGCCTCACCCTTTACCTAGAACACCCACTGAGGTAGGACTGCAGCCCCCACATTGGGCCCTTTTGATGGGTGTTTCTTGAACAAACTCCCAGTGTGTAGGAGCTGGTGAAAACCTCAGTAAGGCCAGTAAAGCGAAAGCGTTTGATTTCATATTGCTCACTCATCATTTCCAAAAGCCAGTGACAGCAGAGCTGCTGGGATTTCAGTCAGCCTTTCCCACTGAAGCCCCACTTTCTGTGATGGAATCACAAAAGGTTTTAGCTCCTTTCTGTGTACATTCTAGAGGACCTCCTTGCAGGCTCTGTGAAGCGTGCTCCGTACTCTTTGCATTTCATCTTTGTAGCACAGCTTCATGGAAAAACACCACATTCCAAGTGCGACTGGGAAGTTTCATCCACCACAGTGGTTGCCAATAACATGTGGGGAGTTTATTGTCCCTCCAGCGAGCTCATCAAATCCAAACAAAATGTGTTCCCTGCAGTTTCGGCTCATTCATTTCCATAAGATGCAAGTTGATGCTATTTACTAGATGCCCAAAGACC
Source organism: Desmodus rotundus (assembly GCF_022682495.2). NCBI lineage: Eukaryota > Metazoa > Chordata > Mammalia > Chiroptera > Phyllostomidae > Desmodus > Desmodus rotundus. Next base: position 21,728,804 of record NC_071387.1, read on the forward strand.
AATTTAAGAATCTAAACTATGGTGGGACTAAATGTACAATAGTTTTTTAACTCAATATATAGCATTTGAGTCTTAGCAGGAAACAAAACAGCCCACTCCAAGGGGTTCAGCTGAATATAATGTTGTGAAGAGCGTATTTACGAGGTGTGGGCACGGGTAAGGGAATCAACAAGGGATGGTGAGGCACCCAGGAACTGGCAACATCAGGAAGCTCTTACTGCCCAGGGCTGGAGCCCTGGAGAAGGACGGGCGCAACAGGACCCGTAGCTGTAGGAACATAGCATGGCTCAGTAGAGCAAGGCTGGGCGAAGACGCCCCCAACTCTCTCTCCTTGCATTCTCTGGCCACTGGCTGGTGCTGCGGTTTGGCCAAGCCCAGCTAGAAAGCAGAGGGTGAGGGAGACTGGGAGTACTCATCATTGTGGTCAGCCTCCTGGGGGCCCATGAGAGACAGACAGACAAAGGCAGAGACTTGTCTTGGGGTAGCTTATGCTCACCGATTTCAGATTTTACTCTGAGAAACAGAGTAGTGTAACAGAATGAACATCGATTTTGATGTCAGAGAGATCTGGATTCAAATCCATCTACTAATATTAAGATCTTGGGTCTTTTCTGGAAAGCTTCAGGAGAGTTCCAACTCACCCTTTCTGAGTTTCAGTTTCTTGATCCAGTAAAATGGAGATAGTAATAACTACCTATAATAATAGGAAATAATAGTATATTAGAAAATAATAATGACCTACCTAATTGAGTGACTGCAAATATTAAACAAGTTGCCCAGAGAAAAGAGCCTGACACAATGCTTGAGACATGGAATGGATTTGGTATTTGTTGATTTGCTCAGTGAGCCCTCCACCAGTTATCCCTTATATGGTGAGATGCGTGCCATGTGCAGGCGGGAGAACCAGTCTGACCATTTTTCTTTTACTGGGTTCTTGCTGGGAGTCCCATGTTGACTCATAGCTGGAGCCAAGGGCAGGACTGTGTTGTTCCTGGAAACTTGTTTATTGGGGTCCCCTTGTCAGGGAAGAAGCAACCATTTTGCTGGTGTCACTCTTCTGAAGAAACCTCTGGGACATCTTCAGGAGAACTCCAATTTTATCTCGTCCACAGGGACACAGGTTCTTAGGGAACTGTGCCTTGACCATTTCTTCAGCAAACTTCATTCCCCAGACACGGGCCGATACTCAAAAACTTGTCCTTTCACCTGGTGTGCAGTACCTGTTGACAAGGCATCGGCTGCTTTTGTAAGAACTTGACCAATTCAGTTGCTGATAATTAGGGCTATTTCTTTCCTCTTGAAGCCATCAAGGAGGTTTTTGTTGGTGGTCATTGTTTGCTAGCTTTGGAAAAGGTGAGAATGTTTGGTTACTTGTGAATTTTGGCTGGATCCTTGGAAAGGGTACTGGTGATTGAAAAATAAGGACACATAGCAGTCATTCATTTCATCATTCATTGGTTCAAACTAGCATTTATGTGCTGGGCATAATATCTAATTCTCATAACCATCCTGTCAGGTACTGGTTGTTTTTTTTTTTCAGTTGAAGAAACTTGGGCTCGGACAGATGGGTTGAAATGTCCAGTTGGTCAGAGGTGGAGCTAGGCTAGAGACCATAGCTCTATCTGAACTAAAGCACAGAGGTCTGTTTATCTTTATGATGGTTGCAGAGGGTTAACTGCAATATTTTCACCAGACGTGACCATTTAAAAATAAAATCGCAAGGCTGTGAGGTTCTTTATGACAAGGAGTGATTCTTACTCATGTCTCTCTTTCTTACTGGTAACCACAGCCTCTGTCATAAAGTGGGTGCCTGTTTTAATGTTTGTTGAATGAAAAAATGATTGGCTGAATGAATCATCAATACAAAGATATTTTTGTTTCCACACAGCATTTTTCTAATGCATATTTATATTTTATTTGACAGTCTTTGCAAATTGTATAATATTCCCCTTCAGCATAATTTGCAGTGTAGAAATGCTTCCATATGGGACATGTTTCCCCTCATTTGACTGAAGGAGAAACAAGACTGAGAGAAACATCACATACTGGCGGAGCATCCATACAAACACAACTTATAGTATGTACTGTTTGTGAGTGATGTATTTTGGAAGGGTGATTTTGAAAACATATTGAAGTAGACATTTAGTTTGGATTGCTATAGGTTACGAAAGTGTTCTCATGCAGCTAAATACAGTTTTATATTAATGCACTATGTTGTGGAAGGTATAGGGTAGGGGAGAAGGGCTCGAGCCCTGGACCAACTGCCTGTATTCAAATCCAGGCTTCATTACTTAATAGCTATGGAATTTGGGCAACTTATTCATTCTATCTGTGTCCTAGTTTAACTTCCACATACAATGGGGATAAGAATACCATATCCCGCATGAGATGGTTGATAGAATTAAATGCATTAATACAGGAGTTCTTAAAACTGTACCTGCTAAATGGCAAAGCTCAGTACATGCTACTATTTCCAAGCTCCATGTAGTCTAATTTGGAAAAGTCACCAATCTCTTTCCCCTCTCCATCCCCATTATCCCTACCTTATTTCAGGAGCTCATCATCTTGCCTGCTTGCTTTACCCTCCAGCTCAGCCTTCACATAGCCACTGGAGTGAATTCTTGAAGGCATACATTAAACCAGGCCCTTCACTGTCTTCAAGCAATGCCATCATTCCTTATCAACTTCAGGACTCAGTACACTAACACTCTTATGACATTCAAGGTCCTTCATAAACTCATTCCTTTTTCCTCCTCTGGCTTCATTTCTCTTCACTCCCACATGCACGATATACAGTGAGTACCAGCAAATGCCCACAGTAAACAAAGTTCTGTTGGCTTGTTGAATAAGTGAGGACCGAGTAAGAGGAGTGAGCAGCTAATTTTACTGATGGGTTCATAGAAGGCTTCAAAGAAGAGATATCTAAGTTGTATCTTGAAGAATAAGTTGACACTGGCCAAGCAAGGTGGGGTGGGATGTGACTGGTTGGATCACCTACAGTGAGGGAAGGATTAGTGCCCTGGAACAGAAGAACAAGGTGTGTTCAGGAAATGAGAGATTGTCTAGTACTGAGAGTGGGGACCTAGAGGGCACTTAAATGTGGGAGTAAGGGAGAAGGGAACATCAGAAATGGCCCCCAAATCTGGCATGGATGCCTGGATGGAACAGTGATGTTGTTAATGGAGATGAGGAATATACAGGAGAAGGAATGTGTGTATGTGTATATGTTTTGAATTGGAAATAATAGATGTCTGTTTTGTACACATGTGTACAAAAGTCATCTGGGAATATTCAGTACTAAACTCCTAATCTTGTCCCCGATCCTACCTCCAGACCTATTTCCTGAAAAATTTCCCCTTCTGAGCAAATGGCAACTGTTCTTTAGAGTGCTATATGATTTCTCTCTTAATCCTATTTTTGATCCTTCAGCGAATTCTGTTGGCTTTTTCTTCCAAATATATCTAGCATATGACCTTTCTCGTGATCTTCATGGCTATCAATGTCATTGAATCCACCATCTTTTATGAGATTACAGGCATACCTTGGAGGTATTGTGACTCTAGACCACTGTGCTAGAGCAAGGATTGCAACAAAGTGGGTTATCATTTTTGTGCTGGTGGAGGGTCTTGCCTTCAGTTTGTGAACAATGCAACATCTGTGAGGCACAATGAAGCAAAGCACAATGAAAAGAGGTCAGACTGTGTTGAAACAGTCTCCTGAACTGCCTCCCTGCTTTCCAACTTGCCCTCCTTCAGCATGTTTTTATACAGCAGCCAAGAGTGGTCCTCTTATAAAGAAGTCAGATCATGACTCCTCTGTCAACGCCTCCCAAGGACATCTATCTTGCTCAGAGCAAAATGTTAAGCATTTACAGTGCTGGTTTGCATGACCCAACCCTCCCAATCCTTGGCCCCATTGCTACTCAGACTTCTTCTAGCCCCGCTCTGTCTGTCACCACTCTGCCATATTGGATTCCCTAGTGTTCCTCAGACATGCCTGCTACGTTTCTGCCTATGAGACTTTCCAATGACTGTTCTCCTGCCTGGAATGACTTTTTTTCCTCAGGTGCTCACCTAACCATCTCCTTCACCACCTTCAGATCTTCACTCCAATGTTATCTACTCGGTGATGTCTCCTCAGGTTACCTTATCTACATCAGCAGCAGTCTTGTATCTCTGACCCCCCAACCTCTCCCCTACTTTTCTGCATTTTTTTCTTTAACACATATTACTATCTGTCATACTCTATATTATACCTTTAGGTTTTATCTATTGCTTGTCTCCAGCACCCTTGAGTCTAAAGTGTACATTTCATGATGACATTGATTTCTGCATCATTCCCTTCTGTGCTCCCTGTACCTAAAACAGTGCCCAGCTACAAGCTGCTCAATGGATATTTGCTGAATAAAAGAATGAATCTAGGTGGGAATTATAGCAGTATGTTGCCACAAGGATCTGGTGTTCAGGTGGAAGATCTGGGTTAAAGATAGATTTGGGAATCCTTAGCGACGAGGTGACAGATGTGTGGGAGTAGTTGAGATGAACCAAGGAAAAAATACTTAGTGAAATTAAGAAAAAAGACCAACATAAACCCTGGGAAAATAATAATTAAAGACTGTGCAGATAAAGTGGCAGACTTGAGAGCAAATCACTGGGGTTATAGACTGGAGTTAAAATCTTTCCTGCACTACTTACTAGCTTTCTGACCCCGAGGAAGTCACTGTGTGGTTCTTGGGCTCCCTATTCTCAAGGGTAATTGTAAGAAAAGATCTCCACTTCAGAGGACTGTTAAGAAGATTAATCAATATAATTCATAGAAACCAGTTAGTAGAAGGTAACAAAGAATATAGGTTGTTGTTGTTGATACTCCTTTATTATTATCAAATCCAGGAAAGAACCCTGAAAAATAGAAGAAGTACGGGAGCATAATGGGAAGATAAGTGAGGGCAGGTTTCAAGAAAGAGGGGGAGTAAACGCTGTAGAGGTTGGTCTGTGGTAAGGCTGACATCTTAAGAAGTACATAAGGCCCTGGGGTAGAGCTATTTCAGAAAACAGTTTCACTTGAATCAAAAAGTCATAATTCCATACTTTAAAATAAGCCCTTTTTTTGTGGAAAATAACAATAATTGTTTTAGGAAAAAAACAAACAAAACAACATTGGGCCCACAATTGTGTCCAGCTGACAAATGCAAGAACATGGTGACCCAAAAACTTGCTTCTCTCTAGTCTTTAGGAGATTTCCTTGCTCGCTAGTCAGAACTAGTTTGCTAGTTTTATGAGGTTAAGCTATTGTGCAATATGATTCAGCTGGCTCTGTGGGTGTTTATTTACAGATGGCTGCCATCTTGATTTATTGTCTGTCAAATTATAATTATTAAGATTGGAGTTAATTGTCATTTCAACCACCTGGTAATTTCCCATTGTGCTTTCATGTGGCGATAAATCTGTCCTTTAGAATGTAAAGGTTCGTAAGATATTTTACTTCCACATTTATCTCCATTCATGTCTTGTTCAAAATAAGTGATTAATAGAAGTTATTGATCCTTTTAAGTGTAACCTGTGGACCTTCGAGTAAAAGAGTGGCCAATTGTTGTAAATGTTTTTGAGTAGCAGGGCTGGTATAACAAGAATCCAGTGATGTGAATTATAATAATTGAAATTAAAATAACGAGGCATGCTCTTTCAAAGATTGGTTTAATAAAAAATTTAACAATGGTCCCAGAATATTCTATGGTGTATCACATATGATGGTTTATAAACCACATTATTTGTTTACCCTATTGTTTACTCTATTGTTTACCAAAGCCACTTTATCTTCATGCCCTCTGAACGTGTAGGGCAGAATTCGGCAGGGTCAGTGAGGTTACCCTAGTCTCATAGGGCCTCAATCACTTTGATTCAGGGGTATGAATGGGATTGTCTGCTTGGTCCCTCTTTAGGGAGACATCTGATAGAACTAATTGGAATAAAGAGGAGGGGGTATAGGTATATGTGTCATAGGAGCTACATCCCTCTTATTTTTGGTGTCTGGTCCCTTGTTTGTACTTTTCCTTATCCAGTTTTCTCCATTAGGTACATTTTCAGGAGGGCACACAGAATTTGCTTAATTAGCCAGCTGAGGATCAAGTGGGAGCTTTTCCACCACACACAGCCTTGGGATGATACTGTGGTCTCATTATTTTTTTCCTCTCAGGAAACCCATCAAGCAAGCATTCTGTGTCCAGCTTCCTCTAGCAGCATAGAGGATGAAGCCCATGTCCCTGGTTCCTTAATATTTCCATGCAGAGCCACCTTCTAATTGAAAGCTGCCAACTTAGAGTCCTTGGTAGCCATGAGGTCTCACCTTGGTACTTGCTATGGAGTGAAACTTGGCCTGGGCTGACTTCTGCTAACACCTCTTTCCAGACCAAAAGCCGTGCCTCCACTGGGCCCAGAGGAAACCTGTGAACAATGTCTTCTTTCCTATACTTTGTAAGATTGTGAACCAGTTAAGGAAGGAGAGCTCAGAGGGTAGAGGTTGGAGTCTAGGATCACCTTGTAGCTTGGCACCAGGCTCAGGCATTTCCTGATCTCTCCTAAGGAATGCCAACCTACCATATAAAATTTCCACTTTGGGGCAATTTTCTGTGGTCACATGTCCTGACACGGTTTCTCCTTCTCGCCTTTCCTTGCTTCTACTCCATGAGGCAAAGACCTCTTCTTACAAGATGTCCTTATCTCCAGTACCTGTCCCCTTCAGTCTACCTTCCAGAGTTCTCAAAATCTGGCCTTTACCTATATCTCCAATCTAATGTTCCTATATTCCCCCTGGGTGGATGACATTTCAAAGCCTTTACATTGAAGGTTCCAGTTGGCTGCCATATCTTTTCCCTCTTCATGTTTGTTAGTCTGAAGTATTCTTTGTTACTCTTCAAAATTTCTAAGTCAGTGGCCAGTTCCTCAGTGGAGTCTTCTATGATCACTCCCACTTCCCTGATAATTCTGTGCCTTGTTGTATTATTTCTATAACTTAGACTTCTTTTTACACTTGCTATATGACATCATATGAAACTTTATTTTTGCTTTCCTGTCCATCTCCCTTCTGGGATCATCAAGAGCAGGATCTAGGGTGGAATTATCATATAGTAGGAGTTAAATCATAGTTGAGGAAATTCTTGTTCAAGTCTTTGTACCTCTCCCGTTCCCTAGCTTGGGACTAAGTATGCAGTGGATGCTAGATACATAGTTGCTGATGGGCCCTTATTAAACATAGCTAAAATCTTGGCTAATATTCTTGCACCAATGTTAGAGTAGATGAGTGTCTTTATGGAAAAATTAGAACTGGCTTCATGGAGATGTTGACCCCTTATCCAAGACATACATGACAGTTGCTGATAGGAATAAAAGGCATTTAATCATATCCAAATGGAAAGAAAAGAAGGCTTTGATTTTGGTTAATAGAAAACATTTTTTACAAAATATTAAGAAAAGAGGATACATGTTTCTTTTTATGGTCAATGCATATTTTCTTTTATATGAGACATTTCTGTGGAACTCAAAGGATTTCCTTCCTTCCTTCCTTCCTTCCTTCCTTCCTTCCTTCCTTCCTTCCTTCCTATAACCTATAAAGGTAGACAGTCTTGGGCAAAACAGAGGCTGCGAACTTCTATAGAGAAAAAGTGGGAAGTCTATTCTAATGTCCGTTCAATTCTGATGGTAGGTTAGGCCATCTCATCCCAACCCAAGATCATAATAAGTGATATACACATTTCTGGGAAACTCTTCTCTTACTCAGTGTCCACCTGAGGACCATTGGCTTTCTTGGCCCAGCATGGAGACTGGTTTCATGAATGTCTGGGGAATTTTTTTTCTTGGTTGGAATTGAGTAATAATGGTCTTTTCTGAAATCAGAAAAGCTCCATGTAAGGGCTTTTGGCCAAGATGGAGGTGTAGGTAGATGCACTTTGCCTCCTCGCACAATCAAAAAAGACAACAAATTTAAAAACAAAAAATGACCAGAATTGCCAGAAAATCAAACTGTATGGAAGTTCAACAACCAAGGAATTAAAGAGGAAGCATTATTCCAGACTGGTGGGAGAGGCGGAGATAGGCAGCCTTAATGGAAAGGACATGAAGCAAGGTGGTAGCTGGCAGACTGGGTGGTCCCACATTGGTGTGCAGATAATCCAGAAGGAACATCTGGGGAGCAAGACACCTTGCAACCCAGGGTTTCAGCACAGGGAAATAAAGCCTCAAAACCTCTGGCTGTAAAAACCTGTGGGAACTGCAGTGGTGAGAAAAATTCCCAGCCTCACAGCAGAGTTTGTTGGAGAGACCCACAGGGCCCTAGAATGTACACAAGCCCACTCACCTGGGAATCAGCACCAGAAGGGCCAAATTTGCTTGTGGGTAGTGGAGGAAGTGACTGAAAGCCAGCCGAGAGCCAAGCAAACAGCACTGTTTCCTCTCAGACCCCTCCCCCACATACAGTGCCACAGCACAGCAACATGGGTTGTCCTGCCCTGGTGAACACCTAAGGCTCTGCCCCTTACTATGTAACAGGCATGTGGAGACAAAAAGTATGGCCCAAATGAAAGAACAGATCAAAGCTTGAATAACAGAACTAAGCAATGAAGAGATAGCCAACCTATTAGATGCAGAGTACGAAACACTGGTAATCAGGATGCTTACAGAAATGGCTGAGTATGTTCACAGAATAGAGGAAAAAGTGAAGGCTATGAAAAGTGAAATAAAGCAAAATATACAGGGAACTAACAGTGATGGGAAGGAAACTGGGACGCAAATCAACAGTTTGGAGCAGAAGGAAGAAATAAACATTCAACCAGAACAGAATGAAGAAACAGGAATTCAAAAAAATGAGAAGCTTAGGAACCTCCAGGACAACTTTAAACATTCCATTACTGAATCATAGGGGTGCCAGTAGGAGAAGAGGAAGAGCAAGAAATTGAAAACTTATTTGAAAACGTAATGAAGGAGAACTTCTCCAATCTGACAAAGGAAGTAGACTTCCAGGAAGGCCAGGAAGCTCAGAGAGTCCCAAAGAAGTTAGACCCAAGGAAGCTAAGGCACATCATTATTACATTACTCAAGATTAAAGATAAGGAGAGAATCTTAAAAGCAGCAAGAGAAAAGGAGACAGTTACCTACAAAGGAGTTCCCATAAGGCTATCAGCTAATTTCTCCAAAGAGACCTTACAGGCAAGAAGGGGCTGGAAGGAAGTATTTGAAGTCATGAGAGGCAAGGACCTACATCCAAGATTACTCTATCAAGCAAAGCTATCATTTAGAATAGAAGGGCAGATACAGTGCTTCCCAGATAAGGTCAAGTTAAAGGAATTCATCATCACCAAGCCCTTATTATATGAAGTGTTAAAGGGACTTATCTAAGAAAAAGAAGAAGATAAAAAAATATGAACAGTGAAATGACAACAAATTAATAACTATCAGCAACTGAACCTAAAAAAACAAAAATGAGCTAAGCAAACAACTACAATAGGAACAGAATCACAGAAATGGAGATCACATGGAGGGTTATCAGTGGGGTGGGGGAAGGGGGAGAATGGGGGAAAAGGTACAGGGAGTAAGAAACATAACTGGTAGATACAAAGTAGACAGGGGGAGGTTAAGAATAGTGTAGGAAGTGGAGAAGCCAAAGAATTTGTATGTACGACCCATGGACATGAACTTAGCTGAGGGGAGGGGATGCTGGTGGGAGGGAGGGTACATGGTGGAGGGGAATAAAAGAGAGAAAAAAGGGGCAACTGTAATAGCATACTCAATAAAATATATTTTAAAAAAAGAAAAGCTCCATGTAAAACCTGAACTGTTCTACTTCTATTTTGTTCTATGTTGACACCATCAGGAGCTTTTCAAGGCAAAGCAGACAGTTAAATTCTGCAGTGGGTTGAAAATTGTACTAAGGGAGCAGATGACTCCTATGACCCCTCGCGGCCCTGTCCTTCTCTAAGAACCACTAATTATTGTCAGGACGGTTTACATGTGTATACCTACTGTCTTCATATCAGAAAAATATGGCTCAGTATTTGCTTCACAATCTCATAGGAGAAGTTGCAGTCTCTGTCCCTCCTGCAGGAAACAGTTAAGTAATAAGAGTTTAAATGACAGGTGCAGGGACAGAGCTCTGCCAGTCAGCTTTAGATTTGCCTTTGGTCTTTCTGACACTGAAGAGCCCAGAGCCTCTTCTGTAGCCTGCTTGTCACTATGTCAACACAGAAGTTAGAGGGGAAGAAATAAACAGAACAGTGTGTTTAAATTTGTCAGTGGGAAACAAACTCCATCACATTTTGTTCCCTTGAGCCAATGGATCCTAGAAGCTTGAAGAAGCAGTATTAACTATGCCTGGTAGGAACACAGTACTTTTCCTCTGGCCCCGGGGCATTGGGAAGAACACTGATCTGAGAGCCAGTGGGCCTGGGCTCCAGTCCGTGTCTGGTGCTGACTGTTCATATCACCTTGGGCGGCTCACTTCTTTTCTCAAGTCTCGGCTTCCCTCCTTGATATGATAAGGTGACCACCCCGGCCTCTCCCAGGTCCGAATGTTCTGAGAAGTTGAAAACCACAGGAAGATGGGTGGGTCACACGGTGAACCTCTAAGTCCAGTGCGCACACCCATAACTGAGTGTCTGCCAGGAAGTATCTTCTTATTGCCACTATGGAAACCTACGCTCAGGGCCATACAATTGTTCATACCCATCGAATTAGTAATTCCACTCCTGGAAGTTTACTGTAAAGAAATAAACTACTTCGGAAGGAGGAATAGTTACACTAACAAAAAGGCTGCTCATGGTCTAATTCATTACCTGATGTCAGCTCAGTGCCCAACAGCGGGAGAATGATCAGGACAGTCAGTGAGTACTTTCAAAGTCCTGAGGACGACGTGGGGAAATGCTGTTTACAACACAGGAAAGCAAACGGTATACACTTTGTGGACTGCGAGTATGTATGTGAATAAGTGAGGGGTGGGAAGAGAGATTGTCTGCGGAGAGATTGTCTACCCTCTGTGAGTCAGGCGCTGTCCTAAGCATTTTGGTCCATTAACCATCTCACTTATTCTTTTGAACGGTGAGGATAGGCACTGCCATTACCAATTTGTACATTAGGAACCTGAGACTCAGAGAGTGACAGTCACTCACCAGACCACCACTGCTGTGGATGGGTTTGTGCTCAAGATTCAAACCCAGGTATCAATGGTTTTCATTATCCCTGGTAGTTATGGGCTATAAGGTCTGTCAACACTGAATTAGGGAATACTAAACCATAGCTCCTATGAGCCTCTGGTCACAGCATATTTTATCAACCGATCATTATGTAACCTTGTTTTATGTGTATCTCTGTTTAAGGACACTTTACTTAATAAATATTGTGAAACATTAACATTGGACTCAGGCCAACGGCACAAAACTCATGCCTGGACAACACTTACTAACACACGTATGTTCTCTGCAAGGTGCATCGCAGCCTTGCCTTCCTGCGTTTAGAAACACCAGACAGCAACTCAGCACTGTGCTTGGGAGGTTATTTTAAACAGCAGAATCACCAATAAAAAGCACAAAGATGTGAAAAACATGGCACCAAATAGACCACAAACAAGATAGCTGCTTGCAGTATGAGAAGAACGAAGTCAGAGTAGCACCTTGCTCCACCTCACCTGGAAACAGGCCCGTGGGGTAACTCAAATTTTTCACTGCTCCGCATGTGTCTGAGAATGACCATGAAATTTCTGTGTATTGATTTGGGGGTACAAATAAATTTTAGGGGGGCAGGTGAATTCACAAATATAGAATCTGTGAATAATGAGGATTGCCCGTTCACTCATTCATTCATCTATTCTTTTATTCAGCAAATATTTATAATGTATCTGTCAGGTGCCAGCCACTATCTCAGGCACTGGGGATATAGAATTGAAAAAAACAAAGCCTGTGTTCATAGAGCTAACATTCTGGGGAAGGTTAAATGCAGGTAAATACATCATGGTCAAATAGTCACAATTTATGGGGATAGGTTAAACTGGGAGGGGACTAGAGAGGGATGGGTAGAGAGTTTGCTATTTATTTGTGCAAGTAATCAGAAGAAAGCCTGGGAGGTGAGATCTGAACAGGCACTCAAAGGAATCAAGTTGTAGGGACATGCTTGGGGAGAACAGCCAGGAAGTGGGAGCACGAAGTGTAAAGATGCTGCCCAGGAGGCCAGGAGGCCTGGAGCCACGATGGAAGACGCGATCAGAATAGGCTGGCTAGAGCTGTTGAACTCTCTTACTTCAAAACCTGGGCTTTAGAACAGAATATGGTCTGAGGATGCAGAACAGCGGCACTGAGGTGTTTTCTAGGTTGTCATAATGTTGTCATAATAAAACACTCTTTTTCCATTTTCTCTTGAGAAAGTCTCAGGTAAGAGCCAACGAGCAGATCTTTGCAAAGGGTTGGAAGCTTTCCAGCCTCCCCCAGACCTCTGCTCTATCTGAGGCTCGGTTGTCTGGCTTCGGGAAGTGACTTAAAATTCGCCTGCACTTGGGTGAGATTCTTCGCGAGATAACATGGCCCAGGGCTGCATATCGAGGACAATTTCATCAGCATCTGTAGTGCATCCGAGGCGAGTCACAACAAACAAACCATTCCCAGGACAACAGGAGGAGTGGAAGCAGCAAGCAAGTCCACACTGAGATTTAACTTGTGGAAGAACGCTGCTCACAACGCTTGTAAGAATATCAGCGCTGTGGCCCATGCTGGGGCCAGCCGCAAACAAACGTCCTCTGGAGTTAGAGCTCCTGAGACTTAACCCTCACTGCTGACAGAGAGGGAAACCGAGGCCCAGAGAGGGACAGAAAGGAGCTTCCACTCAAACACCAAGGGAGTGGCAGAGCCAAACACCGGAATTCAGCCCTGTCACAAAACTGTCATTCTACACCATAATTACTAGAATTTAGGAGAAAAAACGTTGACAGAATTCCCACGTTTGCAGAAAAGCCGTTGATTTTCCCAGCTGCTCTGTTTGTACCGATAACAGCAGCAGCAGCAGCAGCCTCCACAATTCAGTTCAGTGAACCTTTTTTTCTTTCTCAGCCTGGTCATTCAGCATCTGTCTCTGTAGTGTCCTGTGGAAACTTACGTGGCCATAATGTGAATCAGTCCCAAGAGAATTGTTCTCAGTCAGCAAAGGTGATGGCTGTGGATGGAAGCGGGTCAAGGGAAATTAAAATCCTGTTTCATGTTCTTTAGATCTAACAGACCCTTCTTTTGTAGCTCTTGTATGGGGGTCTGTTGTTAGTAGAGCTCTCTGGGTGTAGGTTTCGGCAGATCCTCTGGGAATCACTGAGCCCCCAGAGAAGCTGGGTGTGATTGGTCAGGAATAGTAGTGTGCTGGTACCCTGGCCCTCAGAGGATGGGGCCCGGCCGGGAAGTCCTGACCTGTTATGTTTGCCAATATCTGTGGTGTAAGTACTGTCACCATGGTAGATTTAAAGCTGTCAGCGGTTTAAAAAACAGCTTGCAGAATTCCTGAAAAGTTGACAGTCAGCTCTCCTGAGCCTGCTCCAGCCTGTTGCAGCCTTCTCCAGCACACCCCCATGGGTCTCCAAAGACAGGGCCATGGCCAGGGAGGCGGGAAGGGGAGTTGTGGTTGATCTTTCTTAGTTCTGTGAGGTCAGATCTCACCTGAGAGCATGTGTCTAGTTTAATCCTAGATTGTAAGAGGAACATGGACAAATTGAAAACTGTTCAGGGTGTTGAGCAAGAAATAATTTTATCTAGAAAAAAACCCCCACTGGGACGGAGAGCTGTTGCTGGGATGAGAATCTAGGAGAAGAATACATGGTATCCTGGTCATTGTTTCGAAATCTCTGTGGCCCATGACCTACTTGTCCGGGGTGTGAGGGGAAGGGTCTAGGACAGGGGAGAAGGTTTCAGCTCACTCATCATAAGAGCTTTTTGATAAAGCTGCCCACAGAAAGGCAGGGGCTGCTGGGAGCTATGGAGGGCTTCCTCACCTTAGGTATGCCCGATATGGGGCAACCACTAGGTGGGGCTGTGGCAGTGGGCACTCCAGGGCCCCTCTAGTTTCTGGGGGCTGATTCTGCAATGGAGTCTTCTTTTCTTTCTCCCATTTATCCAGTTTCACCTTTTCACTTCTTTTTGTTCCTTTTCTCTTTCTCTCTCTCTCTCTTTTTTTTTTTTTGGTCTCTCCCCTGACTCACTTTCTTAGCTACCATTGGCTTATTGACCAGCCTTAGCTCTCTCCTTGGGCAATGGCCACCTCATCTTTTTGAAGAGAGAGATCAAGCTTCTGAGCTTTCTCCGGACTGCTTACATCCAAGGAAGAAAACACAAGCCCTCTTTTTCCCCATTTTTCTTTGCTTTCTTTCCTCTTCTTCAACATTCTCAGCTCCTCGTTTGTGACTGAAGAAGGGCAAATAAACAAATTGAAACTGAAACTGTGTGTTGGCCATAAAGTGAGGACATCTGGGAGGCTTGCAAGGAAATTTACATGCTTGTCGGGTTTCAGATTACATATTTTGCGTTGCCTGGTAACGAGCCCCACAGCTTCCTTTCATGCTTTATTCTCCCCTATCCCTTGTTTATAGTGTACTCACCACTGTGACATCATAATCCCCCATTGAACAGCTGTCAGGGGGGCCCAACTGCTGAGTAAACAGGGCTTTACAATCTCTCCTCCCACAGGCTGATTTACTAAATAGATCAATATTTGGTTTGTAGGCACAAGGATTAGAGGATGGAAGCATCTTTTGAAAAAGCCCTCTCTCTTCCCAGGGCCTCCAGTGCACCTGAGAATGCTGGAAAGAAAAGCCAGTTTCATGGACACACACACACACACACACACACACACACACACACACACACACAACCATCACGTCGCCCAGGCTGCTTTCACCTGCCCATGGTTTCCCGAGGAGCAGCTTGTCTTTAAGAAGTGAGACCTGTTTGAGAATGAGTGATGTCTCAGGTTCTTTATTCTAGTGCTTAGAGATTTCCTCCCTCTCTCTCTCTCTCTCTCTCTCTCCCTCTTCCCCCTTACCCTTACCTCCCCTTTCTCTGTCCCAATCCCATTGTCCCATTCGTTTTAATCTTTCTAAATGGATAATATAGCCTCAGGGACTAAAAGAATGACAGGTGGATAAACAGGATCTAAGCTCCAGAAGATCTCCCCCTACTTGCACCCCACCATTCTCTCCATCCCACTCTGGGGTTAGAAACTGCATAAAGAAAGTAACCTCCTCCAAGAAGTTTTTTGGTGTTTCGTGTTTGTGGGGGTTTTGTAGTTATTGTTGTTTTGTCAAACTAGAGATTCAGATTTGGGGTGATAGCTTGGGAAAGGAGGATTTAGATCTTGGCCCTCCTGGGCTAGGAAAGTGTGACTGAAACCCCGTAGGAGTAGAGAACTTGGAACCTGAGGAGCAGAGAACTTGGAGTCTGAGCATCGGTAGGTGGGAGTTGTATCCCTGGCACTTCCTGTAATTTGCATTTGCTCTGTGGCCTTGGGGAAGTCTCTTGTGGGTACAACATTGCAGTTGGGCTATAAGGACCTGAAGGCCTCTCCAGGAAGCCAAGACAGAGCGTCAGACTGAGCTGGGCTCAAAGGCTAGTCTTAACACTAATCAACTGCAGGGCTCCCACCCAAACCTACAGGCAGCTCTTAGGAGCTGCTTTTGCTTACTTGTGAAAAACAGGAGGAGGGTTAACCTATCACTGAGGATTAAATGAGATAATTCGTGTGACATACCCAGCTCGGGGCAGGATACTTGGTGGGTGGGTTTTTTTTAAGCTAACATTGTGTAATTCCTGTAAAAACTAAAACTACGCTAAACAAAGGCTTGGAGGTAAAAATTAGGAAAGGGAAGAGAAAGAATAGTAACAGCCAACACTTGTGTAACCCATTCACCCCATACAAAGTGTCTTTCACATATGTGGTCTCAGGTATTCAGCCCAACCTTGAAGAAGGGCAAAGCACCAACACATGGACTGGTCTCCTAGTTCCTCACGAGGAGCTTCTTTCCCAATCCTCACGAAAATGCCAGGTTCTTGTTTTCCCTGTTCCACAGATAACTGAGGTTCTGAGACATGAAAGGACCTGTCCAAGGTGAGCGATGGACCAGCACAGGTCCATCCAGTTCTAAACCTCTTGTGTTTTCCCCCTATGCCACAGAAGCGCCACGTTAATGTGGAAAGGGAGGTAGCAAAAGAGTGAGTGCTAGAAGTTGATGACTGAGCCGAAGGAAAAGAATATTTATACAGCTTCCAGGGCTTCCTTCGCAGTTGTCATGCAACACCATAGCGCTTTGCTGATTCATTTATTTCGTGGGGGTAATTATAGTCCACCTCTAAAAAATATAATACTGCAACTGGCTGCTGGCTCTTGGACTTTGTGTGACTTCCTTTCCCCAGGTGATTGCAAAAGGCCTACACAGCTGGAAGTGTCCCCTGGAGGCTGCATATATAACCAGAATAGAGGGGAAATAGAATGTGGCAATTTGGGGGGAGAGGTTGACTTCAGACAATCTACAGAAACCCAGATCCTGACTTTTCTGTACAAGGAATACCACAGGCGTCTTGTAATTCCTCTACCCTCTCTGGCTGGTGGCTTTCTCCTTGAGAGATTGTATGGTTTCAGTTTAGTTTCATATAGATCTGTGTGTAGATCTGTATAGTGATAACATTCCTCTGTGCTAAGTGTGTCCAAGATAACTAACCTGTTTCCAAGATCTAATTTTGTACGTGGGAATCTTGCCTTGTCCTGATTTCCAGACCCATAGGCATGCTTGGCAGGCTGTGGCTGGAGGAGGTCCCAGGCTTGCCCTGGTGCCCGGCGTGAGGCCTCCTACTCTCCAATGTCAGGCAGAAGCACCTGTCCTATAACAGGAGGCACTGTTTTTGCTGGCAGAACTGAGTCTTCTGCAAGGGGAAGCACCTTATGACTTAAAGCCCCTTGCATATGTCAGTACCCATGTTTATTGGCCAATAAGTAAAATGCACTTTCCAAGAACCCCTCCTTGTATCAGCCTCTGTGAATTATATCCTGCAGGGGGGAAAAAAGCTCCCTCTGGGGACTTCCCATAAGCCAGCAAGTAGCTGTCCAACTGTAGCACGCATCGGAATCACCTGGAAGGTCTATTAAACCATGGAAGCCTGGGGCACACCCCTGGAGTTTCTGATGTTGTGCTTCTGGAGTGGGACCTGAGGACTTGTGTCTCCAATGCGTTCCCAGGCAGGCGGCGCTGATGGCGCTGGTGGGGAGGCCACACCTGGAGAATGATTCGTCTCAACTATCCACTCCAGCTACTTGAGCCCATGGAGTCCATAACGTTTAACTGTCTTTGACATTGTTTCTGTCAGTTGGCCATTGTTCGGATCCTTTCTTCCATAAAGTATCTGTAAAGTGCCTCTTTCCTCTTAAGCAAGAATGCAAGTCAGGTTGCCTTCTCAGCATCGTTTTCCACATCATCTTGCAGCCTATATCACCTCTGCTCTTAGATGTGGAAAATTCCCCAATCTGTTTCCCTGCTTGTAACACTGCATCTTCAGACTGACTGTTTGCGCTCTGGGCTAGTAGGCCTCCCTGGCTCTGCCTGGTCTATTCTGAATTGCATGTCAAAGTGGAGCTCATGGTAGAGCCCTTGTGGAGTCATCCCTGAACAACCTGCTCAGGCAGAGAAAGTTTCCCTTCTCTTTATTTGATTCAACAGTTTCTAGTACAGAATTGCCCTCCAGCCCTTGGCACATTCTCAGGTAAGAATTTATTTGCAGGCTTCCCATGCCCACTGGGAAAGCAGGTACTGAAGGCAGAGACTAGGAAGGACTCCTCTTGAATTCTCTGAAGAAGAAAGCATATGGGTCTCAACCCCAGCTACCCCTTAGGACCACTGAGGAGCTTGCGAAAAGTCCAATGCCCAGGTCTTTCTTTAGACCAATTAAATCAGAAACTCTGGGACACAGTTGTGGTTAAGACCTCCAGCCTCCTGATTTCCTAAGAAGAATGTTTTCAGCAGCTATAAGTCCATTCTGATTTTGTGAGTCCAGTAACTCGTCTATGAGGCAGATGGAAAAGACTTTATGGTTCTTATTTTAAGTGAGGAATATGCTCTAAGTACTTGTGTGTACATACATACTCACAAGCACACACATAAACACACACATGCACATGCGCACACACAGAGACACACAGTTCCTTTGCCACATCAGAGTGGGGCTCCTTGCTTTGGGCTGTGTCTAGATACTGATAACTAAAGCCCCCTTTCTGCAGGAAGTTCAGAACAGGTTTTGAATGAAATTTTCTTACTGGCAACCCAGAGTCCTCTCCACCTCTTCACACTAGCATGGGGCAAGTGTGGGGGACCCAGACAGTCAAAAGATGGGATCTGAGAGTCACAGTGCCCAGAACGGGCTATCCGCACCCTCATCCAGTCTCAGCTACGGCCTTCTCTCCTTTCTGTTGTTCTGGGAAGACCAGAGGCGGAAGGTTTGGGATGCCCTGTCACTCTCTTCCAAGCCCTCCAGCTTGCAGCTATCAGGTTTCACATCACATTCATTTTTCCTTGTTTAAAAAACTTATTTTTAAATGGTGGGGGAAATCCTTTTGTTTTACATAATATACAGTCAACATCAATTAACCAGGTCATTAAACATTGCTGTAAGAGCCTATGGGTATCTGAAGGAAAGACTGTGCGCGCTTGTCAAGCTAAAGCACAATCTCCTAAATCTTCTCTTGTGTAACTAACTGCCTCTCTAATTTTTATTAGTGTTTTACAAGAAAAAAAATTGATTCAACAAATAAAAGTAGCTGAGGGCTGTGCCCATCCTGATCTTTCAGAAACAATGATAAGATAGATTAATTAAGTAGAGTTCTAAAATTTGCAATAAACTGCAGAAGGCTGAAACGAGGCTGCTCTGTAGGATAGCCCGGGTTCAATAATTACAACAGCTGCCATTTCATAAACACTCTTCAAGTGCTGGATAGTATATCAGGTATTTTACTTGTGTTATTATTAAGCAGTTACTCTCCCCGCCAAAATACACACAATCAATTTTATAGAAGAAAATTGAAGTCTAGAGAAGTTAAGTAACCACCCCCAGGTCTCACAGCTAGTAAATGAGATTCGAGTGCACCTGATTCTGAAGCTCATGATTTTTCCCATCATTACAGTCCCTTGGGCCTCAGTGCTTCTCTTTTTCTCATCTGTAAAATGGGTATTGTAATAGTCATCCCTTTATATGCCTTGCAGGGATAGTGGAATAATAACGGTTATTAGCAATAATAATACCTTCAGTTTGTGTAGCACTTTACTTTCCAAAGTGCCTTTGTATCCCAAGTCCCATTTCAGCAGCACAACAACCCTGTGACGCAGGTGTTAGCATACCCAGCATCCATATGAGGGAGCTGAGGCTCAGGGAGATGAGGTGATTTGTCCAAGGTCATAGCCCTAAAGAATGGTAGCACCAGAAAACTGATACCAAGGTCAGTGCCTTGTCTGCCTAACATCAGTAGCCTCGTTAATTACCAAAGCGACTATAATAAACTCAAGGTTCCCAGGAGAAGGAAGGACTCATGGTATAATACTACGTAGAGTGATATTATCATGTTGCCATGCTTATTAGTTGTCAAAGGACAGTTTTGAAGATACCAGTCCATTTTACCTTCAGCAGATCACCTCCTCTTGTCTGCTAGTCAAAATTCCCCCTTCTTCATCCCTTGGTCCTTGAGACCGAAGCGCTCATTTTCAGAGCTGCTCATGAGCTCACGTGGCTCTCAGAAACTTCGGTCTGAGCTTGGTCGGGTACTTGGTGGCTCTTCAGGGGCCCTTCTCTTCTCCTTTGAGTGAATTGGAGGAAGTTTGGGTGTTCAGGAATTTAAGTAACATCTTAGATACCTGAATGGCAGCTACAGTCATTATATTAGCCCCTGATAAAAACTGATGTGAAAGCAAGTCCCTGGGAAAAGCTGGATTATAATTAGGGTATTTTCTTGACGCTTGGGGCTGGCCAAATGGATAGGTGAAGGCCATTAGGGAAAGTACGAAGTCGTTGTTCCAGAATGAGGAAAAAATGTTTACTTAATAAGAAGAACTCAGAGGTACAGTGGATCACAAGTTATGTATCAGATACTGGGTGGAGAAGATTTTTTTCATTGCCAGAGGCTCTAATTCTCATACAGTTGATTTTAGCTATAGGAGTTATTTTGGGGGGATCCTTTGACTTAGAAAATAAATTTAGACAGGATCTAGGGAAGGGTTGACAGAAGTATTAATGGCTCTAAAAGGAATAATGTGAGGCAGAACTCAAGGAACTGGTATAGTTTAGATTAGGTTTGGCATAAAAGGAGACCATATGCTCAGTCATACTCTGAAGAATAATGGATGAGAGGTCAGGGGTCTTCTAGAGCAGGATAAAGGCGGCAGAACACAAGCTCAACCCATTTTCAAATTCACCGAAACTGATGGTCCTAATATGGTTGATGGTGGCTTTGGAGACACTTAAAGGCAGATGTCTATCATCTGAAACATAGGAAAGTTATCTTTTAAGAGTGAATTTGAAGTTGGGGAAATATGTAACAAAAATTTCAGATGAACCAGTTGGAAACCTACCCCATGGATCAAAACCAGCTTCATCTGGTCATTTTAGTGTGGTTCTTTTTCTAGGGCCACTCAGAAAAACCAACGGCATTTTCACAGATAGTCTGACCTTGAGGTTTGTTGTAGCACTAGGCCAGAAACTGAATGCATTAGAGTCTCTCATGTAAGTTTCCGACGGTCTCAGTTCTAGGTGAACCCACTTTCTCTTGTTCTGGAACATTCGTAGCCGGGCTTTCCCAGTGTGAACACAGACCTTGGAGGTGGCTCTGGGGCCACTTGCAGATTTGGAAAGGCCTTGTTTAGCTCCCATGAAGCAGGTGGGCATCCAAGCCTACCATCCACCATGAGGACTATGCATTGTTCTCTGGTCCTGGCTTTGCTCCCTGGCAATCCTGGAGCCCAAAACATCAATAAGAGCCTTGGCCTCCTGCTATTACTGAGGAGGCTGAGCCAAGAGGGGAGGAGTGGGAGAGTCTGAGTTAGTCCTTTGAGGTCTATGAAATCAACCCTTAGCAGAATAGGAATCGGGGGGAGGGAAGAGAAGGGAAATCCCTAATGTCTTCCCACTGTACTTGCTCCCGGAAGGAGCCCCCAGCTAATGTCTATTTCCTCAAACTCAAACTCAATGGTAGCAACTGCCCATACCCATTTGGTTCACATGAATGTTTCTCCCTGACTTTGGAAGATGATGAGTTGGGGTAGGAAGATGGGGCTCAGCAAATGAGAGTAGGTAGGTCTGTTGGACTGAAGAATGAGTTCAGTGCTTCACTGGAAGGTTCCAGCATCATTTCACCCTCTTCTGAGGGCCCTGTCCAGAGGACCATGGGGCCCTTCCCACAGCGTCAGCCAATGTTCTCCCCACTCACCATGAATTCACCCAGTTCCTTGGTGAATCTTAGGTGTGTCAACCCTTTCCACCTGTTAGGGACATACCTTTTCTTTGCCCAGGAAAGTGAATCCTACTGACCTCAGGAGGCTGACTTTCACCTCCGCAGTCCGCTGCTGGGAGTTGCTCCCACATATCATTAAGGCTAAGATTAAGCCATTCCGTGTCCCTCTCAACATCCCCTCAAGTCCACAAGTGAGGAAATTGAGGCCAGAAACAGGAAATGGCTTGTTTTAAGTCCCAGACCTACTTCCCCCCCCAACTTCTTTTTTGGAGAGCTATGTTACAGAGAAAGATTGCAAACCAAAATACTTCTATAGTTGTTTTCCCATTGACACTTTAAGGGACTTGTAGTGCTGTGGCTTCCTCTGATCCACTCATGGATGAGACTCCCAGACCATGTGGCTTCCCTTACCTCATAGTCACCCTCCTCAAGGGACCCCACACTCCCTTCCCAGGGGAAGAAACACCAGCAACTTCACTGCAGATGAGCATTTGGAAGGTTTAAATACAGGTGTTGAAATGTTTCAGCTGCAAAGGCAGCTTTTGGAAATTGATTTTGCTAGGTTATCTTAACTCTGGGTTTTCATTAAACTTTGTAGTATAATTCTGGTCATGTAATCTTGGGGAGGATTTTAAAGGGCTCCTGACTCATTTTCTTAAAATTAGACAAGTGCACGTGAAATGCACACGACGCACACACCGCAGGCACTCACACATCTCTTACTCACTCCACGTGCAAGACTCAGTTTTACTTTTCCATGCATGACCTTGTAATTAGGAAGCACATTTTCTTTGAAGAGACAATTACAGTTACAGATGGTAATGCATGGGAAGCTCAAAGAATGTTCCCCGGTATTAATCAGAGGCCATTTGCATTACCTCTTAGACATCTTCTTGAAGTTTCAAATTAATAAAGTGAGAATACTTATAAAAGTGCCAAAACACTTCTCTGCTTGAAGCTGAGCTGAAGCTTGAGCCAATTATTCAAAGAATTGGTATGTCCCTGTAGGGGGTCAGGACAGATCCCCTCTCCTCTGCCTCTACCGCCACACCCAACGTATAATCTCAGGGTGTCTGAGCTACAACTCAGAAAGTGTACTGAGTTGTTTCATTTAACAAGCCCACTGTGCAAATAGGGCAGTCTCGTACTCAAAAAGGACAGTGATTTGACCAACATTGCAGAGAAAACTGGGCATAGATTTGGGCCAGGGTCCCATGGATTCCCGAATCTTGGTTTAGATAGTCCCATTGCCCAAGCTGTTCCTATCTAACCTGAGCTTACAGGCAGTTTTTCCCAAAAGATGCTTCCTAAACCCAATTAATCTAAGTAGAGGAAGGCCAGGTAATGGAACAAGTAGATGCAGACAAAGCTGGCAATATCTAAAGGCAATAATACTTCATCCCATTATGTAGTAGCAATGCCTGCAGAGCAGGCGATGTTCAGAAGAGCAGCTTTGCCCCTTGAAGGCAGAGCCCATGCTTTATTTATTTTGATAAATATGGTATCAGATTAAAGCCTAGGCAAAGGAACTAACATTGAGTGAGACCCTGTTGTGCAGCCAACACGTCAGGCATCACAGGGATCCTGTAAGATAGGTTATGTTACCCCCATTTTATAGAGGGGAAACTGAGGCTCAGGAATAATTGTGCCTTGCAGAAAGTCACTTAGCTAGGAAACAGCGGGTCTATGACTCAAACCCGGGCCTTGACTGCTCCAGGGCTCATCTTCCTTCCATCTTCCTCCAGTGTGTTTGTTGGACCAGGGCAGTGGGTGGAAACATTGGAGGCAGGTTTCATGTAGTTTAACTCAAGAATGTAAGAACTATCCCAGATGTCTAAAAACCAGGCTGGCTCCTTTGAATAGGGGCAAGACCCCTGCCCCTGAAATGTGTGAGAAGAGGCTGGTTCTTCCTGTGGTGGGATGTTAAGGAAGACCTGATCACTGGATGGGGTGCACAGCCAGTTGGCTGGGGAGCAGGAGCAGTCCCTGTAAGACACAGGGCTTCCTTTTAGACTCAACACAACCCAGTTTCCTGTATGGATGGCATTTGTATGTGTGTGGTATGTGCAGAGGAACTTTCCCTGGTTTCCCACAGGTCTCCGTGCCATAAGATGTACCCTCGTTCCTCTACAGCTCATCTCCTAGTGGCCAGGGTGAAATGGTATTCTCAGTGCTCCCAGTCACCTTGCCTTGTTCACTTATTTTCTATAGCATTTGTCACCATCTAACCAAACTAATGCTTATTAATTATTTTTGTCTAGTTCCCTGGCTCCCCCACCCCCATAAGAACTTAAGTTTCACCAAGAAAAGGGTTTTTTTGTTTGTTTTATTTACTGAAGTAACCAAGCACTTAGAAGTATTCCTTGGCCTGCATGGATAGTAGGCAGGCACTCAATATCTGTTGGATAAATGAATGGATGTAATGCTCCTGTAATTTTTTTTAGTGTTGAGGACATCTACAGAAAAAAAGCCTTCCATTTCATGCTTCTGAATGCTTGACTGATGCCATCCGACACTGACATCTAATGAGGATGTACAATAGAAATTCCAAAAGAGGAATAAAGTAGAGGTTTTTGAGGCTCAATTCTAGGGATTTGTGCTGTTTCACGAAAGGATGGGACCATGTTCTGGGATAAAAAGGATGCTGGATTGGGAACAACGGTACTTGAATTTAATTCCTACGAGTCTCTTTCCACTCCTGCTCATGTCATTCATTTGCTCATTATTCATTCATCCATTTATCTATTCATCCATCCATCCAACAAATCTTTCTTAAGAAAATGCTGTGCCTCAGACATTACTTTAGGAGGGAGGAGCACAAAGTGAACATGATAGCAAGGGTTCAGCATTCTTGGACCGTATAATCTAATAGATGAGATAGAAAAGGAGCCTGAAAACATTAAAATTATATAATTTGAACTCACGGTAAATGCTGTGAAGGAGACAAAGCAGGGAAAGAAAATAGACATTGCTGAGTTGCATGATTTTAAAGTCCTCTTCTCGTGCTGGCATTGTATATCAGTGATGTTAATTCCTTCTTTAAAACACCACCCAGCCCCGACCAGTGTGGCTCAGTTGGTTGGAGCATGGGCCCATAAACCAAAAGGTCACGGGTTTACTTCCTGGTCAGGGCACATGTCTGGATTGTGGGTTCAGTCCTGGGCAGGATGCATACGAGAAGCAACTGATTGATGTTTCTCTCTCACATCAATGTTTCTCACTTTCTCTTTCTCCCACACTTTGCCTCTCTCTAAAAATAAATAAATAAAGTCTTTTAAAACGACACTTCACAATTAAGCTTCTTAAATAATACTAAATAGAGTTCAGGAACTATACCTCAAAGCCTCCCAGGTCCATTTTTAGAAGTACTATCTCAACATAATTATGTTTTTACATTTTTTATCTTAGTTTCATTGACATTAAGCAATACCCTGTTATTGTGGATATGTAATATAACTTAACTTTAAAACCTTCTTTTTGAGTCAATAAACCCTTATTGAGCACCTACTAAGTGGTAGGTACTCTGCTAAGAAGAATACATTGCCCTTCCTCTTAAGGGACTGAACATCTCCTGGGACATGTAAACAAATAGTGCCAGGTCATAAGCCAAGTGGTAAGATCTTTTAAGATACTGTTTGCATGGAGTCCTGTGGGAGCACAGAGGAGAAAGTGGCTAACTCTGTCTGGGATTGTAGGGAAGGTCAGGGAAAGTTGCAAAGAAGAGTTGACTTTTAAGCTAAGTCCTAGGGAATGAAAAGCCCTTGCATGTACTTAGCATTCATCTATATTTGAACTAAGTCAGGATGATGCAATGGGAACATTAATCACTCCACGAAGGCTCTTGATATGGGAATAGGCTGGCCTGGTTTGAAAAGAGCAGCATGGTCATTTCTGCACCAACAAGCCATAACATGAGAATGAACCTTTAGCAGTTCTGAAAACATACGAGGAATGTGTGCAACTTCAGTTGTTTAATATATTTTTTTTAAAAAAGAAAAAATAGAATCTTATAAAAAAAAACTTTTGGGAAAAATTTGCAAAGTCGACAAACATTTCATGAATGCCCTGCAATGCCCTCACTTTCTTTCACCTTTGGGAAAATTAAGATGCCCTCTGCCAAGGGTGGCCTGCTAGGATCCTACTTTATCTGCTATGGTGACCCCTCCACTGGTTGTTCTAGTGAGGGGTTAGAGGTCATGGTGCAACTCAACAGGCCTGCAATGGCTGGAAAAGGAAGCTGGCCAGTAGGCATTGGGCAGACACAAGGAGTTCCTCCTACTCTAACACCATAGCTCGGAGTAAATAAGATTGTGTCCCTAGTTTGCCCTGGTATAGACATTAGGTCATTTAGTCCTCACTATGCCCTGTGAAGTAAGACCATCTTCTCTTCTATTTATGGATAGGGAGCAGGGACAAGGGTAAGTGAAGTAATGTCCTGTTTGTAGAGCTGGAAAACGGCAGAGCAAAGCTTCTAAGTCAGATCTTCTGACGATCAGAATAGATTAGTTGGACATTTCAGAAATGATACAAAAATGAGGAATTATAGACATCTATTTATAGAGAGGTAACCTAGAGAGTGAGATTAAGTCGTTTTATAAAAGTACAACTGAGCTTGTTGTAAAGTATGAAAAATACAGGAGACTAGGATGCCAGAGGTCTAAGTAAGTACAGGTTGCCCTGAGGAACTCTGAAGGTCTGACATTCTCAGTTTTAATGAACCAGGGGGACAGAGCATAGGAGACAAAGTCCAGGACCTGAGCACACTGGGATGGGATTACAAAAATTATTGCCTATATACATATGTATATAGGCAATAATTTTATATATTTATAAAGGCAATAATTTTATATATTTATATATAGGCAATATATATATATAGGCAATAAAATCTTCCAGATTGGGATTACAAAAATTATTGCCTATATATATAAAATCTTCCAAGGTGTCCTAAATATGTGACCTAAAATAAAGCCTGCCCACAAAGGAGAGAGCGGTGTACTTGACAACTTTGACTTTGGCAATTGGTGGAGCAGCCAGGCAACGATTTGGAGGGGAGAGTACACCTCCCCTTAGAATGTCTAACCACTAGCCTACCTATACCCACGTGTCTAGAATTCACTCCACCTCTGTGGCCAAAAAGCCCCAACACGTAAGTTTAGTTTAATGTGGCCTCTAGATTGTATTTCTCAATATGTGATTAATTGAGGTTCTAGAATGAAAGAATAGAGAGAAAGCAAAATTTGAAAAGATAATAGCTGGGAACTTTTTAAAATTGGTGGAAAATACAAGTACACCATCTTAGGAGATTCAGTAAATCTCAAGCAAGAATAATAAAAGATATTGGCACCTAAAGTTTCAGAGGAGCAAAGAGGAAGAAGATATTTTTAAAGCGATTGAAAAGATTATCGACCAAGAATTGACAGATTGACAGCAGACTTCACAGCAACCTCTTCCTGCTAATGATCAATATCAGTTACTCTTATAAATTTTGGTGACTTCTTTCCTCACCTGCTTTTCTCTTGCTATGAGGATCCTGAAGTGACCAGGTGGCAGCCAGAGCATAAAGTTGTGTAGGACACTTAATGTGTTCCCAGAGGGAAGTATTCATCCTCTGGGAAGCAGGATCTCTAGACCTGTAGGGCCTAAGACTTCAGGGATTGGAAACATAAAGCCTCCCAGTGCATCATGGAGGATCATGATCATTGGGTCCACTTCTGCTTCCATCTCTTGGCTCCTAGATCCATTATTCTGCCTATTGAGAATATGTCACTATATGAAGATTATTGATTTAGGGTGTAGGCAACCTCCTTGAAAATGGTGCCTCATCTTAGCAGGGCATCTTCTCCAAGATGGCACTCAGCTGCATCTTCAAGGGGCCATTCTGCCATTCTATGAGGCCAACGGCTTCTGGGTGGCATGCATTGTGAACAGGGATCCTCATGGTTATATGCCCACTGCTGTCCCTCTTTTGCTGGAAAACAGGACCATTGATCTGAGAATATATTGTATGGAATCCCCCATTGGTGGATCAAATATTCTGTGAGTTCTTAGATAATTCTGTTGACCGAGAAGGCAAACCCATTGACAGAAAATGGATTAACCCCAGGCAATATGAATCACTGGTCTTTCCATGGTGGAAGGGGTGGAATTGTATATAATAAGCTGTGACACAATGCAGTTAGCTTGCCTCAAAGTGGCAGATTTGTTCTTGAGGGCTGGTGCTTCCTTGGGGACTCCGCATTGGCTTTGGTCGCCAGACCCTGGCAGCAGCAATAGTTAGATCACCCTGGGTGAGTTGGAGGCCATGCTGTTGGGCTCAGTCAGAGCTGCGACTCCTGCCTCAGTGACACTCCTTTCCTCTTCAACCCTCATTTTGTTTAGGAGATCTGCTGGGGCTAAGAATTTAACATTCTCTGCTACTGGCCATTGAGTAATCCACCCGCAATTCTCATTTTGGGAGTCTGCCTTTTAGGACCATTTCCAGTGTCGATTGTCTTGGACTGGTTTCCTGATAATAGTCTCTGAGGTGAGGGTTGATTGGGGTACGCTCTCAGGAGTTACACCTGCAATCACAGAGTGAGGCAGGCAGGACTGGGAAGAGGGAGGAGCTGCCCCCCAGTGATGCCTCAGCTCATCCTCAGGGAACACGAGCTAGGATGGCTCTTCAGAGTTATTCCAAACTGTGGCAAGGGGCTGGGTGTTTGTAGCCCTGCACTGGTAGCAAACCCAATGGGAGAGGACTTAGCCATGCTGGAGGTAGCTTCCTGGAGCCAAGGGCAATCCCCAATGAGGGGTAGAGGTGTGGGTGGTGTAGCTGATATCCCCATCTTCCAGAGAGTGGTGCTTTGGCTCTGAGCAGTGGATCTACACAAGGTAAAACAGCACCCACAGCACTTCCCTATTTAAAAAAATAATAGACCTATTATTTGTTCATTTCAATCATACTTCCCAGTATATGTAGCAATTCCACAAGTTCAACTGTCTCCTGGTATATGTATCTAGTTCTTTAAGGAGCAAACGTTTTCTGTTCCTCACGGCCCTGTTTGGAATTTAGGATGAGTCCCCATTACCAGTCAGATTTTTGTTAATGCAGGACTGACATGAATTTGTAGCAGGGAATGTTTAATACTTAGCAAGCCACAGAATCTATGTGACATTCATTTCTAACGTTTGTTGGTAGTATATTTAGCCCCTCACTTTTGTAAATAGGGACGTTATTTTACATGCATTGGGGGTGGAGTAACCATGATTTTAAGAAAATAAGAATTGTGGATTATTTTTACACAAGAGCAGACAAAGCAGAAAAAGATTTACTGTGAAGCTGCTAAAGCTTAATATTCTTGGCTACTCGCTTGCCCAAACCTTTTTCACATGCTCATGTGATTTTATAATATTTGCAAAGAAAGATATTTGCATTTTTTTTGTGATTTCACTTCTTGCTCCAAGTAACTGATCCCTTTTATAATGTTTGTCATATTCATAATTTATATGTTATTTTTCTTAAAGATCACCCCGCAATTGTATAAAAATAAAAGTGGAATCTACCCCGGGGTAATAATTAGTAGGAAGTTGCTCCCTGCCTCTTGATAAGTAGCTGAGCTCCATTGATGCCTGATGCTTGGAGAACCTGAGGCTTACTGGCCTGAGACGGCCAAGGCTGAGTTTTTGAATATTAAAATGTTTCCAAGCTGTAAATGAATATGCTGTTATAATGACTTGTCCTTTGAATCAAGAGTATGTCATTAACGGCGTACATATGAACAGTATAAATACCTACATCATTGTAGTTCAAGTTTCAGAATAACTTTCAAGTTAGGTATTATAGGTGAGGAAACCAGGAATTAGAAAACTTAACAAACTCAGCAGATGTCCTGGGGTTAGGAAGTGGCAAGCTGTAACTCGAAATTAAGCCTTTATGATTCCTCACCCATGGGGCTTGCTACTCTGACACAGTACCCTATTAAGAGAATACCATATTTTGCCGCGTATAATCTGCACCCACAATTTTGGTCCAAATTTTCAGGGGAAAAAAATCTTTCATTTTAACTTTTTCATTCAATTCTTTATTTATTTATATTTAGGTACTTGTTTTTTATATTATAAAGGAATTTTAACATTTATTTTTGAACAAATTATGGTACAAGAAATTTTATGTAACGAACAATTACAAAACACAAGAACAGATATAAGTTACAAGAATTTTATGTGCTGGCAACAAATTAGTACTACCTATGTATAATGTTCATTCTTATTTTTCCCTCAAAAATGTGGGCAAAAAGGTGCACATTATACACAGCAAAATATGATAACTTATCTAGATCTTTGTGGCAATTCTTTTCCTATTAAAATGACAAAAATATTCCCAAACATATCCAAAGTTTATGTGTTTCTGTATCAAGGCTTGGTGCTGGAGTTGAATTATGTAAAGTATACCTGAGCAGAAAAGCTTCAGGGGACGGTAGAGGAAGTGGGTGTGGAGAGTAATGGAGGGAGATTTAGGAGGTGGAGCTTGTAGAATTTGGCAGTGATCCAGTTGTGGGGGGAGGGGATAAAGAAAATGTCAAAGGTAACTGCAGGTTACTAGCTTTGATAAAGAGTAGTGTCATTACTGAGAAAGCAGGCAGAGATGGTGTGGCAGACAGAGTAATGCTTCCCCCCAAGTTGTCCATGTCCTAATCCCCCAAACCTGTAAATTTTATTTTACATGGCAGAAGAGTCTTTTAAGATGTGACTAAGTTAAAAATCTTGAGACAGGACAATTACCCTTGTTTATGTGGGTAAGTTCAATGTAATCATAAAGGTTTTTATAAGAGGGAAATAAGAGAAGAAGATATAATGACAGAAGTAGAATGCAGGGAGAGAAGGAGAGAGATTTGAAGGTAACACAGTGCTGGCCCTGAAGGTGCAGGAAGGGGCCATGAGCCAAGGAATGCAAGCTGAAGGGGCAAGGAGACATTCTGTCTCAGAGCCTCTACAAGGAACGTAGCCCTGCCGACATCTTGCTTTTAGGGCTTCTGACCTTCAGAACTGTAAAGTAGTAAATGTGTGTTGTTTTAAACTACCAAGCTTGCGGTGATTTCTCAAGAGCAGCAACGGGAAACTAATACAAGTGATAAAGTAGGTTTGGGGTGAGGAGAATAATGCAGAGTTAACTTTGGTCAGGTTGAGCTTGAGAAGCCTAAAGGATGTGTTGGTTGAAATGTCTGGTAGGAAATTAGACGTATAACTATAACTATAAATATACATATATATAACTATATATGTATACACACAAATATATATGTACACACATATACAGATATAGATAGACAGATATTGCTTTCATAGTTACAGGTATGTGGTTACGTAATAGCTGAAGCCATCAGAAGAAATGAGATGCCAACAGAGAAAAATGAGAAGTGTATCTTCTCCTTTGGGCTCTGGTGTCCACTAACCCTAAAACATGGACAGAGAAGTTTGGAAAAAATAACTCAAGGGGAAAGGAAAAGCATGGGAGAATGGCATCACCAAAACCTATAGTTAATATGGTTTCTAGAATGACTTGAGAGTCAGCAGTGTCGAGCAAAAGCAATTCTGAAAGGTGTGTATGTGCTGGGGGCAGTCGCTGTGTATGGGGGTGTTGGGGGCCCTGGTGAGTGTGGTGTCAGTTGCATGGTGGGAATAAAAGTTCAGTCAGATTGAGGACTGATGGGAGGTCAGTAAGTAAAGACTACGAGTATAGGCTGTTGTTTCAGGAATGTTTGCTGTGAATCGGTGGTGACAGAGGTGTCTATAATTCAAAGAGGCTGCAATTTCCAGGGAGGGAGTTGAGACTGAGCTGCAGGAAGTGGGACTCGCAAAGATGAAGGGCTTATTGAATCTCCAGGGAGTCTCGAAAGAGAAGAAAGCTCATGTTTGCCCACTGCCATTTGTTACAACCTCATCGCATTTTCATAACCACCATTTCTTCCTTCATGTAGCTGACCACGTGAAAGCAATTCAACATTTCAGGCTCTGCTTTAATTTAAAATTCCCCTGTTTCACATCTCTATCTGCAGTTTCCTAGGGGCATACTTAAAATTCTCAGCTAGGCATCCCACTTAGATATCCCCGAGATACACAGCCAGATAGTAGCACAAAGTTAGGACTCATATGGCTGCTTACTATTTATTTATGATATCTCTTTGAATGCTTATTTTCTGCATATGAAAAATGGGAATAATATGGAGGTCTGCTTGGTTTTTAATGGATATTAAAATGGTAATTTTATTAAAAATTCCTTAGTGTATAGTGTATAGTGTCCAGCATATAAGAGGGTCCCTCCCACCCCTGCTACCATTAATATCCTTATCTACCAATGAGGAGATGAATGGCAGTTTCATAGAGTTGTCACAGGATTAAAACAGATCACATATGAAAAGTATCTATCATAGAGACGGGCAAAATCATAATAATTAGTGGTATCTCTTTCATTTGTTTATTCATTCATTCCATATTATATAATTGGACCATTTTATTTACCCAAAGGCAGGCAAATTCCACCTTTGTCTTCTGGAAAGAAAACTGCCCTTCTTAGTTTCATGCATCAGCCCCGGCATGAGCGACATGGGACTGAAAGTACCGAGTCAGCCCTTGGGTTGGTGATGTTGGCCCTCCACTCGACAGCTGCTGTTCTGAGCCCTTTTCATCCCCATTCCTGCAGCCTGGAGACAGTAACTCAGACTCCAAAGGGCACTTTGTGCCTCATCGCAGTCTTCGCCTGTTTCCTTCTTAATCCAAAACTCTCAGTCAGCATGGAGCTTGTTTAATTCTCCTCAAAACACTTGGACAGGGGTTTGAGGTTGTGATAGTTCTCTCTAAATGAGGGAGGGAGGGTGGGAGGGAAGGAAGGAGGGATGGGAAGAGAGAGAGAGTATGAGAATGAAGATGTATTCATATTTGATGACCCAAATGAGCAGCAGACCTTGCTAGCTTTATGGTTCGGAGGGGCAGCTGTGACATCAGAATTTAGTCAACCAAGCCCAGAACCACAGTGGTTCCTGGTCTGTGGTTTCTGGGTCCCAAAAGGCTGACCTTCAAGTCCTTTTCAAACTTTAAAACAACTGCCCCAAATTGTGTGCTTTCCCATGATTAAGAAAGGAATTTATCAATAAAGGGGGTTCTGAATTTGCTATATGTCATTAGTGAATAAGAATAAGAATCATTCAAAGCATTATCATGCTATGGGGACAAGTGGGAGAAATTCTTCAGTATTAAGAGTCATTGAGGAGGAGGTGGGTGGAGGAAGCATCACACACTGGCAGCTGCAGAGTCTTGCACACCCTAGATAATCAATACATGTTCGTTAAAGGAATGAATGGGATATTTCCTCTGAATCGGTGTCTACCTCGAAGTACCTGGCCATAGACAAGTCTCTTTTGCTCAGACTGCAGTATCCTCATGAGTAAACTGCAGTGAATAACACCAGCAGCAGCATGTCCAACTAGGCACAGCAGCCATATGGGTGACATGGGACACCAATAGCGCAGTAGTCAGCAAAATGGCTCTGATAAGCGGTTGCATGTAGGGAAACATATTTCCAGGTTCTGGAAATTAGGGTGGGGGTGGGGGCGTCATTCTACCCAGTATGTCTGGGTAGCCAACATTTGGGCCATCCGGACAAGTGCTGGGCTGTGAGCTCACTGAAGGCAGGAATTCACTTTCTTACCTTCACTCACGTTCACATTCACTTTTCTGACCTTCATATGGCTGATGTTCAGTGTTGATTTTTGAACTAGTACAAATACAGGAGGTCATAGTAACAATGGCCTCAGCAATCTAGTCCAATGTAGTCATTTTACAGATGGGAAAACGAAGGTCCAGAGGGGAGAAAGATTGTGAGTAACTGGGTGCTCAGTCTATGGCCCGCTCCATTGTATCCAGGTTTTCTTAGACCACTAGGGACTGTAGCAATGTTCCTACACGATGAGAAAACACTCAACGGTGGTTATATTTAGAAGAGGACTGTTTGAATGTGGCATGTCCCTGAGAGATCAAAGAAGGTTATGGGGCAATAGTGAGGTGATCTGAATGAATTTGAAAAGAAGAGAAGCTCCCACAAGTAGAGCAGGGGTTGGCGAGCATTTTTCTGTAAAGGGCGAGGTAGTAAATATTTTAGACTTTGCAGGCCAGGTGGTGTCCGTTGCAGCTACTCAGCTCTGCCGCTGTGGTGTGAAAGCAGCCATAGACACACCATAAATGAATGGGCATGGCTGTGTTCCAATAAAACTTTATTTATGAACATTGAAATTTGAATCTCATATAATTTTCACATGTCATGAAATATTTTTCTTTTGATTTTCTTCAACAACTTAAAAAAAATAAAAACATTCCTAATTCATGGGCTGTGTACAACAAATAAACATCATGACTATGGTTTGCGAACCTCTGGAATGGAGGCCTGGTCAGCAGAAAGAGATGAGCTATCTCTGAAGCCATTAAGACTTTACAGTGATACAGCTGAAGATATCACCCCCTCTGAAAAACCAACGTGCCAATCTGAAGGGAACCTGGTTAACCGAAGACACCACAGAAGAAAAGGCGAAGGGAGTCATAGGTCATCCTGGATAGTGCCTGTTCCTCAGTGACTCAGGGAAGGGGGACCTTGGCCAGTGGAGTCACGTGTTGGGACTCCATTTTTTTAAGTTTATTTTGTAATAGGAGAGGATATTTCAAGTTATGTTAGTTGAAGGTCCCTTTTTTAATTGAAAAGTGGATGCATATATATGTATGTGCACATGTATATGTACATGTATGTGTATGTGTGTGTGTGTGTATAATGTCATTATCTGTTTGATTCCTATCTTAACCACTTACTAACTCTAGATTAAATTTTTAAATTTTTTGCATTGCTTCTCCTCATCTGTAAATGGAGAGATAATGGTGCCCACGCTAATGGTTATTTTGAGAAATGAATGAGATGATGAATGTGAAGTATCTAGCATATAGGATTATTTTCGATGTCCATATTATATAAAAATATAAGGCATGCACATATACACATATATGGTATGTTATATTCATCTATGATATATATTTATACACACACATCAAGGAACTATATCATACTAGGGTTCCTTTTATACATGCTACTTTGAAATTTGCATTTTTGCCCTAACAGTTAGGCCACAGCTAGCTGGGAGATTATAGAGAGCAGGGGTCAAGAGCCTGGTGTCTGCCAGCCGACAGCTTAGGCTTGAGTCCTGGGTCTATTATTCTAACAAGCACTTGATTACATTACTTACGTTCTCTAGGTCGTGGTGCCTTTTCCTGTGCTGTGCTGGTCAGAACAGTACCTACGATGTGCAGAGGAGCTGTGAGGATTAAGTGTGAAAATACAGGGGTGGGGAAAGTAGGCTTGTAGTCATAAGTATGCAAAACAGAGTTTATTCTGGTATTATTATTTATTTAGTAATTATTGTATTTATTATTATTCTTACCCTACTTTTGCCTCCCCTGTGTTTGTAAAATTCTTGGCACACCTGACAGCCAAATGAATTTGAAAAGTTATTAGCACAAAGCCCAGCTTATAGTAAATGACCAAATATTATTCTAAAAAATGAAAGTTTAGTATTTAAGAGAAATATTACAATGACATGGGATATTTATGCAGCTTTCTCATGAAATTCTTAGCATGGCGGTACGAGAGGACACCTGGGGAAAGTCTGTGTGTGGAGAAAAGAGCTATTAAAATCCCTTCCTGCAGCAAGGACAGTAGCACATGCACAAAAAGCGGCTGTCACGGAGCAGTCGGGGTAATGCCCTGCATTTATGCAGCATCATAAGGCAGTTTGCAAAGACACTATGAAGCACGAGTCTGAATCACCTCCAGATTACTGTGGTAATTAGGCAGTGAATACATTTTTAAGAGGCGACTCAATACCTGTTTTAACCATAAATTATTCACTTTTATAAAGATTTCTCTGCTATATGGAACATTCTTCAAGACAAAGTCTCCTTTAATGTGATTTATGGAATCACCCTTGAAGTGCAAAATTTGGTGGGTTGATTTATTGCCGCTTTAATTTTTACTGGAATTTGATTTGTGCATTGAGCAATGTGAGTTAATATCAGAAAACACGTCTAGAGATGCACCCAAAAGGTGCTGTGTCAATGTCACCAGTAGGATTTGTCAAAAAGTAAAAATTTCAATCACTGATCGTTTTTTCTGTGTCTGTCTGCAACGTTAGGAAGCTATTGTGACCAGATTTGTTGAGATAAATTAAGCAGCTAATGCTGCAAAATGAGATGACAGGCAGCTTCCTCCAAGAAGGTGCTCAATTAAATGTAACAATCTGTTAGACTAATTCCTGAGGGTTTGCCATATGCCAGCAGCCTCCAGTTGCCGTCTTGTTTAATTTAAATCCACACAAGCCTTGAAAAGAGTTTCATTCAGAAATCACACAGAATAAAATAGATTGGCTGAGTTCTGCTCTTTCCTTCTTGAGTCATCTTCCTTCCTTCTATTTAAAAAGAATATTTTCTTTTCTTGCTTTTCCCCCTCCCTCCCTCCTCGCCTTCCTGGGTCCCTGCTTGTCTTTCTTCTTCCCTCCCTCCCTATCCTTCTTCCTTCTTTCCCTCAGCAAGTGAACCACACTGCTAATGGATAAAATGGAAGAACTTAGTCTTTCAAATTTTGAGTATGTGTCTGTGTGGATGCTTTTATATGGAGGTATGTGTTCTGGGTCAATGAAAAATACCAACCCCATAATAAGGCTGATGAGTAAATTAATCTCTATTAAAAGTATTTTGCAACACTTACTCATTTTCTTCAAAGAGAAATGATGAGAGGGAATTACGTTTAAACTTCCTTGAGTGCTGTATTTCTTACGTCAAAGATGGTTTTCAAATTATAATGCTCGTGAGGGGGAATTACATGTAAGCCTCACTGAAGGTCACATTTATTATGTCGAGACGTTTCCAAATTGTAATGCCCATTAGAGTCTGCCATATATTATAGTTACTTATTCATGCATCTGCCTCCTTGGATAAGGAGTGAGTGCCTTAATGTCAAAAACCATGCCTAAAGGTTTTTTAACCGATTCCAGTATTAGGTTGAAATGAAAGGGACTTTGAAAATATAATGGCTTATTGATAAATCACTGGGCTCCAACTCCAACGAATACATTATTTTTGCATTTCTCGTGGGTATAAAGCCTTCTGTCCTTGTTAAGATTGTAGAGAACATTGATATGTTGAGAAAAAAAATGTTTCTCCCATGAGAAGGAAGTGTGACCACCTGGGGTAGGAATTGTTGAAAAGAGGAAAAGTCTCATTCACGTGAAATGGGGAGAAAATTTCACACAAGGTGCAGCAGCGGAAAGACTGTCCGGAGGCTAAGAGCACAAGAGTTTGGTGTCAACACCATTGCTAGTTATGGAACTCGAGGGCAATCAGCTAGCCTTGCTGGGTTTTGATACTGTTATTTGTCAAACAAACAGCCTGCTGTGCTCCCAGACCAAGGCTGAATCAGTCTGCTTACTCAGCCTTCACGATCCAGAATGGGTAGTCTCTTCTCTACCTTCCTAATCACAACAGAATAAATAATCAAAGAGAGCAACCCATATATTGACAGATTTTTAACAAAGCAAATTAACATTAAAGTCACAATTTTTTTAAATGGCAAAATAACTAAAATATTTTATAAAAATAGATACAGAGAACAGACTGACAGCTGTCAGAGGAGAAGGAAGTTGGGGGGCTGGGTGAAAAACATGAAGGGATTAAGCAAAACAGAAGAAAAAACTCTCAGAGAGCTGAGAGTATGGTGATTACCACAGGGAAAAGGGGGTGTGAGGAGGCAGAAGAGGGTAAAGGGGGGATAAAGAGTGACGGAAGGAGGCTTGGCTTTGGGTGGTGAACACACAATAAAATATGTAGATGACGTGTTATAGAGCTGCACATTGAAACCTATATAATTTTATTAATCAATGTCACTACAATAAATTCAATAAAAATGTGTTGGTGAGTGAAAAAAAAAGAAAATACATTTCCATTAAAAGGTATTCTACAGCCAGGAAAATAAAAGCTATTGTTTGAAAGCAAATAATATACAATAAAATAAACATAAAAGGGCCAAAATCCTCTCTGGAAAAACAAAGACACTTTCAGGTGGATCTTGCTACCTACCCCCCAGTTAAAACATATGATAGTTAAAAGAGACACATCTAAACCAAATAATGCAGAATGAAGAAAAAAAAAAAAGATGGGCAGAGACATAGAAGGAAATACAATGAAAATGAAAGCAAGAATTATACTAGCAACACAAGATCAAGTAGAAGTAGAGGGAAAAAACCCAAAACTTAGAAAAAAAAAATGAACTCAAGGAGAAGTGGGAAAATAGACCACTAACCAGGAAAGAAATGAAAAAATATTGTTAAATTATTACACATAAAAAAGGCTTCTGTTCTAAACATTTTATGTAATTTTAAACTTTTATTAAAGTCTATAAAACATGTTCCAAAACCTAGAAAAAAGATAAAATTTAATT
Source organism: Desmodus rotundus (assembly GCF_022682495.2). Lineage (NCBI taxonomy): Eukaryota > Metazoa > Chordata > Mammalia > Chiroptera > Phyllostomidae > Desmodus > Desmodus rotundus. The sequence goes on from NC_071387.1 coordinate 21,766,796, forward strand.
TTACAAACTAGCATGATTGTAATATTGAAACCCTGACAACAACTGTGGAAACCAAAAAGTTCAGACCTATTTCCAATATAAATGGGACTCTTAAAAAATCCCCTATAAAACACCAGTAAAATAAACTGAGTAGAATATTAAAGGAACCTTATATCATATTCAGGTTGGAGTTTTGAAAGGAATACAGTAATAATTCCATATCGGAGCAACGGTTGCTATGAAATATCACATCACGCAAGCAAAGGAGGACAAAGACCATGTGGGCACTGCCGTGGTCTGAACGTTTGTCTCTCCGGAGTTAAGTCGGAACCCTAAGGCCCAGCGTGATAGTGTGAGAGGTATCCTCTACGAACACCTTGATCTCACGTTTCCAGCCTCCAGAACTGTGAGCGAATTAATGTCTGTTGCTCTAAGCCGCTCAGTTTGTGCTGCTTTGTTCTGGCAGTCACAGGGAAGGAACACAGCCTCGAATGCCTGCGCTCATGCCTTTAAGCGTCTCACTTGACCAAGACTTCTGATCCTCACATCTACTTTTTATAATGGTTATCCAAAGAAATATTTTAATAGAGATCAAATTTGAAATGATTTAAAAAATATATGCCCTGAATTATCTTCCAGATTAGGGAGATATACTGCTGCAAAATCAACTAATGGGAAGATGTTGTGTGTTAAAAAAGATAGGGAACCGTAATTAATCGCTTTAAAAGTTCTAAATATTGACGGTCAGTCCTAGTGGCAGTCTGTAATCTAACAATACAGTATATATGCAATAACAGTAGACTTTAAAATTGTATTCTCTTATTTAGCCTTAGATCAAATAAATAAGTTATTGAGTTCTTATTAGGTTCTTGGTACCTAACAAATCATGCAAAAATCCTGCTTTGGAGGAACTTACAGTCTTTTGGAGAGGTTAAGACAATCAGCTAAAAACTGTATTATATGCTAAGAGAAAAGGAAAGAAAGCACAGAGTAAATTACCCAAAAATTCATAATGAAAGAGAGATCACTTTAAACAGGAACGAGCATGGAAGGCATGAAGGAAAAGTAAGTTGGTCCTTGAAGAACCTGGACCCAAGAGAAAGACCCACCGCCCCATTGGAAGGTATACTGAAGCCAAAAGACAGAATCGGTGATCACAGGGATTATTTGAAGAACAGCAAGTAGGCCTACTCATAAAATGTTTGCAGTTACTCTGTCCCATTGAAGCATTCATTAAAGCCAAGTAAAATCAGTGAGTTGAATAATACTGGATTATCCCGGATCATACTATTATCAGGATCAAGGCCTCTAAAGTTATAAAATAGTTAGTAGGTAGATTTAAATAGAAAATTTGCTTTCATGAGTCATGAGATGCAGCTTGGGGGAAGAGTCGGGATGTTGTGTGTGTGTGATAGGGCCGTGTGGCGAGCCTGGACAAGAAAGGACCAAAGAGCAGACGCTTTTGGGTCTCTGCTGGCGGCCAGGAGTGCCCAGTTTCTGTGGGCCCAGGGACACAGCACCATGTAGCAGCGTGTCTCCGGGATGGTTGCTAAAGACGACAGTTCACTTCTGGAAATTTAACATGCCTAGAATAGTTTTTCATTCCTTGAGATGGTTCAAGAATGATATTTTCATTTTCTTTTTAAGATTATTCAAGATAGTCTAGCAGAATCAGCCATCTGTGGTGGAGGAGCTCTGGAAATGGAATTAGAAAGTATAGGCAATGATTGTTCTACATTTTTTTAAATTAATGATATCCTGGCTACTGTATTTTCAAGACAGACTTGAAGCACTTTACAGTAGAAAGCGCAGACACAATAAAACTGAAAATCATTCAGAATCAGATATCGTGACCCAATGAGACATTGCTGTTGACTAAGATTAGGGTGTATTGTTTTGGTTTGTTCTTTGCTTTTTTTCATTTATTAAAAGTCAAGAAACCCCAACAATAATCTAAATAAAGTGGAAGATAAGGGGAGTGTTTTTTGTTTGTTTGTTTTTATGATTTAGGCAGTAAGCAAACAAGCAAATAAAAAAAAACCTTGAAAGCCAAAGATGAAGAAACACAAATGTGTTATTTTTGATCTACAATTCTGATTAGTTATTTCTGTTAGTGAAGTTTCCTAGTATTCTATTTCTTAGAAAAATAGATACACTTTATTAAACTGGTCATATGGTTAAAGAGGTACCTTATAGTTATGATTATTATGATTATAATATAACTTACTCTATTTTTAGTATTTTCTGTGTCACTTAAAGTTATTGACACTCAATGAAAACTTAACTTACAAAAAGAGGTGAACAGATTTAAAAGAGGTTCCTTGTTGCTATGCATAACTGTGAGAAACAGGGGTAGCACAGAACTTAGCCAATACTGTTTTTAAATGAGAGAGCATAAGTCAGTAAGCATCTATCATTGTTTTCAAATTTCAGATAAAATCTGGAGCAAAATTTAAAGACATACAAACAGCTAGGTTCAGATCAAACACCTTCTTTCACTATATTTAACTGCTATTGGGCAAGATTTTGGGGTTTCCTTTGTCCTCTACGGAAACTTCCAACTTCTAGTGCTCTGAGCGTGTGAAAACCAGAGGACCACAGTACCAATGTTCTTCTTCACAAACTATTTGTGGTTTGGCATTGAGAGTCCTCACAATTGTGCCTGTGTTACTTTAGAGTTCTCTGCAGCCTGACTCCTTATGTTAGTGTTCAGCTCTGATTGGTTAGCTTGTTCTCACTGCTGCCTATGTGTGTGCACATGCAAATGTGTGTGAGGTGTTGGACGGCGTGGGGGCTGAGCCAAAAAAGTGTCGTTCTATGTACCACATTACATGATCAGTAAGAGGATCAGACTGAGTTTTTCATGTGTGTCTTTTTCTGATCTGTATACGGGCCTAGGGAATATTAGTTTTCAATAAAGGAAAAGGTGCTTTTAGCAATTCAGTTCTCAATGAATGTTTTGTTTTGTTTTTCGGAGAAACTAATGGCCTCTTCACTAAGTCTTACAGCTGAATAAGGGACTCAGGCAGCCCAAAGTGTTTCTTAAAGTCGTAACCTTTTATTTCTTTCTTTTAAACCTAGGGTAGTAAATACATGTGCGGCAGGTGCCCCAGCACTGTCACCAGTGACAGTGACCATCAGGCATTAGGAGTAGATGTGGTACCCTTTGCCTCCCGAGCCGGCATCTGCTCTCAGACCCTTCCCAGCAGGAAGCTCTAGTGAGAGAGCCAGTAACAACCCATCCATATGAAATGCAACTCGAAACAGTTTTCTACCCTTGCTTTAAATTTCATCAGTCTCTGTAGCTAGTTGTCCGGTTTTGCAGTGTGCTTATTCCGGTGGTATTTTTTTTCCTCTGGAAGTGATGCACAAGGCCCTTCGTGAGCTGGCACCAAGGGTGTTGTTTGTTTTCCTCTGTTTTTGCTCACACCGCTCATTTCACAAGACCTTCAGAATTGTTTAAAGAAAACCAGATTTGGTAGTACCTACTAGTGTAACCAGTGTAGATGGGCTTAAACCCAACAGTGCTAAATATTGTTCATTTTCTTAAACAAATAATTATTGAGCGTGTGTTAGTAGAAGCTAATTCGCTATACAGAAAGTAAAAGGCAGAGTTCCTGCCTTCAGAAACTTTATATTTTAAGCAAAGAAAAGCTGTTTTAGGGAACTATTGATTCTGTTTTCAGGAGGACCATTTAGGCTGTCAAAAAGCTTTCCACAAACTTTTGGATAAGCCGCAGTCTCAGACACAAACCCCATGTGCAGCATTCTTCTGCAACAAGCCAGCTAGTTGGCAGTGTCTGTGATCAGCACCAACTGCTCCGAAGCTCTGGAGAAAGGCATGAGCATGTGTGTGCTGTGCGTGATACAGGAATGCCACTGAAATCCGACTTAATCCATTAACTCATAAAACAGACTCAGTGTTTGTTTAGTGCTTGGCAATACATTGTGTCCAATCTCCAAACTCATTGGACATCCCACCCACAGTTTTTTTTCTTCTACAGATCTTCAAAGTAATCTTTGCAGAATAGGAGCACCAAATGGTTCATGTAATGAGGGTTGAAATTCCTACGACACTTGACAACTTGGCACTTTGGGAAAAAGCATGGTCTTTGATGTCAGAAAGGCCTTCCAGCCTCTTTAATGTGAGCAAGTCAGGCTTCATCTCTGGGGCTCATTTCTTCTTCTCCTGAGTGGGGATAATGATACCTGCCTGCCAGGACCCTTACAAGGATTAAAGGGATGTTGCATATTAAAGTCTTGGCACATACTAGGCACTCCGTAAAAATTAGCTGTTGCAATCATTCTTCTGATTATCAGCGGTAATTCTGTTAAGGGCTCTATGTTAAGCTTATGCTTATCGCTCATTTATTCATTCAATGAGTGTTTATTGCACAATGTCTGCTATTTACAGGATCCTGTTTTGGGTACTGTTGGGTGTGGGTGGAAATGATAAAAACACATGAATTTTGCCTCTCATGACCTTAGTTGCTAGCTGGGAAAAATATGTGCATAAATAATTAGAAGAGAAAGTGCTAAAGAGAGGCAGACTAAATGGTGTGGGACTTGGAAGTAAGGAAGGGTCCAATTTCGTTAGGAAGGGATGGAGTGGGAAAGGCTTCCTGGAGAAAACAACGGCTCTCTTCTTCCTCCCCACTGAGGAGCTGGGTCCCTTCAGGTTATTTAGCTCAAAACTAAACTGCCCCCTCTTCCTCCAGAATCTCGGACATTCTTTGCCATGTTTCCAATGACTACGGATGGTCTCGATTTCTGGTGGTCCCTCATTTTGGCCTAGCAGATCTGAAGTGGACATTAAAGATTAACTCCATTCCCACGAAGGATCTCATAAACCAAAAAAGGCCTATTTTAAAAAGCAACTGCTTGCTTTCTTTGTGAGATATGAAGCAACAGCATACCTATCTCTCACCTGCTCACGAGCACCTTTATTTTGGTTCTGCATTATACAGGGTGGGGCAAAAGCAGGTTTACGGTTGTGAGTACATGAAATACACAGTTTATTCTTGTATTATTATTTATTAATTATTGCATCATTTTCCATATAAACAACTGTAAACCTACTTTGCCCAACCTAATCCCCTTGGATAATGTGAATCCAGGTTTTTCAAATAACTACCCAACTTTTGTTAAATTTCACGGCAATAATTTTGCTTTCCTCAAACAGTTTGTATGTCATTGTCTTTAAAAAGTATACTGAAATTATCTCTCTAACATACGGGTGAACTTGAGATTATCGGGGATGTGTCTTTCCAGAACTAAAGATTTGCCCCTATCTGTTATAAGCAATGAATACAACCTAACTAAAATTATTACCCCGTTTTTGCTTAGGAACATCCTGCCAAACACAAAACCTAGCTTTGAGAATTTTGTTCTAGATAGATATTAAAAAGGCAGTTAACTTACCAACTATTCCTTGTTGAAAATCTAGGAGGAACAGAATTAAGATGCTCTTCCCCTCAAAGACTCACATACATGTGGATATGCATCTACACACATTCACACATGATGCCACTTCCTTTAGATCAGACCCGCAGTGAGCGTGTCTGTTATCACCACTATTACTTCACGCAGTTTTGGAAAAGCTAGCCATGCAAATAGTTAAGAAAATCAAGTTAAAGGTATAAGTATAGAAAAAAGTCAAATTTCCAACTTCATAAAATCCTAAGAAACCAACTAAAAAATCTTAGGTATAAAAAGGGAAACCAATAAATTAGCTGGTTAAAAAACAAATATACAAAACTCAGAAAGCTCTTATCTAACAAGAAGCCTCAAATAGGAAATACAATGGTGAATATTCTGATATAAAATGCAGCTTAATATATAAAATTTTTAGGAATAAACTGAAAAAATAAAGGTTTAGAACTTCAATGAAGAAACTAGAAGACCCCACCAAAGATCGTAAAAAGAGAATAAATGAAGAATTACTCTTGGTTCTTGTGTGAATACTCACCCTAGTAATGTCATTATTCACTGAACAAAACTGTATGTTTAACACAATCTCCATTAAAATTTTTTAATGAAATTATTTTAAAGTTCATCCAGAAACAAATATAGTAAAAACTTTCTGAAAAGGATGGCAATTGGGGAGGACACTGAGCTGCCAGGTATTTAAATGCAATACATGAAAGATGCCAGAAAGCATTTGAATAGATGCCACGCTGTACTAATGATCAAAGAAAATTAAAAATTAAATTAAAATAAAAATAAAAATGGGAGTTTCACTTTTGCTTTTTGGGGGCAAATATTAAAAATTATAAAGATATCTAGACTTCGTGACTATAGGAATCAACATCCATGTACTGCTAAGTAGGTATAAATTTTTAAAAGAAATTTGGCAATATATTTAAAAATTTTAAATGTGCATGCTCTTAGGGTAATGCACCCAAGTATGAAGGTATGAATGATGTGTTATCCATCAGCTGTCTTGTCTGGGAATTTGTCCTATGTAAATAATCTCCTGTGGGGATATGTTTCCTGGAGTCTGGTAGCTGATTCCTTCCCTTTATGAGCATTCAGCGAGACTATACTTCCCAGGCTCCCTCACAGTTAGATTTGGTCATGCGACTAATTTTAAATCAATGGATTCAGTGGGATTGAGGAGCCCCACTTTCAAGCCTGGCCCATCCAACCTCTCATGCGCTATCCTCTGTGCTCCTTCCAAACTCTGGCTAGATGTTAATGCCCAAGATGACCTTGAAAAGTGTGTTGAAGGTGACAGAGCCTAGATCTTTGAATGACTTGTGACCGCAGTTATCTGCCAACCGAGAACTGCCTTGGACTATTTCTGAGTACGCACACATACACACACACCAGAAGCATAAACAAACATCATGAAATATTTCTAGGCTTGAGCCATTGTATGCTTTTGAGTCTATTTGTTATTGCAGTTAATTGACCCGAACTGATCCCCAAACTGTATCATTTTCCCATGCAGTGCCGGGCCAGGTCCCTTCTTCAACTGTGGTTTGTGTTTTGTACCCTAGTCAGCACAGCTTGCACCCATGTACCAGAGTCCTTCACGAAAAGAGCTCCTTCAGCTGGTGCCCTAGCCTCTTTCCACAGGGCTCATATCCGAGTGCTTGGGGCATAGAAGGAAACCTTCTCAGATACACTCAAATGCCACCATGGCATTTGACTCATCATGGCATTTGACACCTCCTTCCCAATTGATCACTTGCAGTTGAACTGGGATTCCTGTTATCCCTTCAAGAAACTGTCTAATTTCATAGGACAGTTGTAAGCTATCAAGCCTGAAATCAATGAATTAGGAGCCTCAGGCACCAGGCTCATCAGTGAAGACGTGGGGGTTCATGGAGAATGCATCAGGGGGAACAGGGTTTGAGTTCTGCACCCTGTTAGGAGCTGAGCAGACCTCTCTGACTCAATTTTCCTCAGCAACAAAATGGAAAAAAAATTCTATGTGATAAGCACATTCTGAAATATAAACGGGATAATCTTTGTAAATCACTTGATACTTATGTCGCAGTAACTGACATAAATTTGGTAAGATGAAGGATACTGATGATAGAAAAAATGATGGAAAAAACTCCACTGGGTTGAAATTCTATAAAAGAGAGAGAGATGCTTGCATATGCAGAGGGTAAACAGGGACCCTATCTTTAATTAAATTGCATTCTAATACTACAGGTGACTCACAGGTATGCAATACAGCTGCAAACCTAGGGTGGCATCAGTATCTATTTGGTCTGCCATGTCTACGGCGCTCATTCCCTCTCCTCCCCCAAATTTCCATTGTTCTCCTTTGCCATATTTACATGACTGTAGATAGTTCCAGCAGGTTATTATGCCCATTGAGATATTAGCACCTTCTAGAGTATTTCATGATTTCATCTTCTTAGTATGTATTCCCATGGAAACAGAATATAGTATAACACAACTGAGAAGGGGCCCCATTCGCCTTCCCTGTGTGTATCTTCAAGAAAGACATTAACTGGGGAAATGAGGCTGGGAGCATGGGGTTTATTGTGGATTTTCACAGTGGTTCCCTTTGCATCTCTTGAGGAGTTCTGTTTTTAATAAACTTTACTAGCAATGTAATATTACCAAAAAGTATACTCAAGTACATTGTATATGTATGAATCATAATAAATGGGATTAGATAATGTTTTTGCTTACATAAATAGGCTGTTTCACAGTTGATATTTATTTTTTAGTGGAAAAATTTGTTTAGGTGAAGCAAGGGACTCTGGGTGAAAGGCTTTAGAGTGAGTTGTCTTATATTCAAGTAAAATTTATGAATACGCATGAAACCCACCACAATGCGCTCTCTGAAAGTGTATGGTTAACTTTGCCCCATGTGGCCCTCAAGCACAGGCTGAATTGGTGAGCTCGGAAGGCCCTGAGCAGTCATTTGAATCTCCAAGAAGGTCTATTCTCATGATAGTTCTCAAACCAGGGGCTCTGAACAACTAACTTTGCTTAGTCTTGGTTTTCTCATTTGTAAAACACAGCTGCTGAGTGGTGAGCTTCAGAATGGCTTACCACTCTGAAGACACATGAGGACAGGTCATTTTAAACAACCCTCCCACCTCTAAGTGACGAAATGATATTCTGTAACAATCACAAAATGGCTAAATAATAATAGTGGCATGAAAGGAAGAGCAGATAGTAAAATTTTTCTGTGAACATGTACATAATCATGCCAATAAAAATTGCATTATAAAAAGGAATAAAGAATTTTTAATTACATGATTGTATATTTTTTTACAAAGAGGAAAATGCTTAAACCTACATTTACAGATAATATTTCAGGTTTCTGTTTTTGTCCCTCGTGCAAATGTGTCCATGAATTCATCAAATTTGGTCCTCTTTGCCTGTCTATGTTCAATAAACAGTATAGTCGGACTTGTCAATCTATCTTCCCGTATAGTTGATCAAAAATTCTTTGTTTTTATTAATTTTAATTAAAAAATTTCTTTCACAAGACTCAATGGGTACACAGATAGTTGAGAAAAATATTGTACCTAGAATAAGTTTGACAGATTCATAAATACCATTTTACAATAAACTTCAGAAATTGTTATACTGGCCACGTCTTTGTTTTTTGGAATCAATTCTTCCAGCTTTCAGATGTCTCTGAAGTTAAAAAAAAATCCGCTAAAATAATTTTAGAAAATGTACTTTAAAATATCCATTACATTTTATAAAATCTTCAAAAAATCAGGGAAATGGCTTTGTGATAACTGATACTGAAATTATTTGATCGGTCGCTTTAGAACAAGTTTTCAGGCCCTTGAGAAAATGAAAAAGGCAGCCTGACATCCTTTTGTCCCTTTGATTTCTTCTCACAGGGTAAGACCAGCATCTTCTGTTGCTTATTCTGCATTTTTATTTGAAATTTGAATCATTTTTTAGCAAAAATAACCATTTCCTTACATCTTCTTGCAGAGTCAATGAACTTTTCCATGATTTCTATGTGCGGAACTTCAAGGATTAATTTAAAACATGGTGTTTTAAGGTACACTGATTAGGCTAATTCCGGCTATTTGTGAGTAGTGTTTCTGGTGTCCAGTTAACCTCATTTAAAAATTCACAGCAAAAAAATTTAAAGTCAGAACAATATTTTATTTATGAACTAAAATTTGCATCGATCAGCCAAAAACATAATACCTTGTACTTTCACTCTTGTTTTAAATTTGTTAAACAAAATCCACATGTTACTTATGCTGAACTAAACTATACAAAATTGACTTTTTTTCACCATAAATTTTAAATACAAGTTAATTTTTCAAGTAGTCACCCAAAATGTCAAAAGTGAAATAACTCAAGGTCTGCTTCTTCATCCTTTCAATCACTATGCTGTTGGTACTTACGCAGAGTCACCCATTTGCATACAGGGACAGGAAATACCACAGTGTTGGGGATTTGAACTGCACTGGTCACGAGCCAGGATGATTCTGAACCATCTCAACACGACTGGCCATGGCTGGCACTGTGCACGGTGGGAGCTGCCTATATCGCTGCGAGTTCTCTGAGTTAAGTTCCGTGTAGGAAATACAATATTTATTAAAGGACAAGTAACAAAAAGTGTTAATTTAAAGATTACATTTATATTATTAAAACTCAATTGGAACCCCAACAATTGTTTAGAATTTAGACTAACAATAGATTCTTCTCACAGGGCAGTATTTTATCACAGACATGGTTTAGAATTTCTGGCTCATGGCGATAATAAAGAGCAGACAGACTTTTCAATCCGTTTTCAGTCCTGTCTTTAAATCCTTGGTGGATAAGGCACCCCTCCTTGGCTGCCCCCAGGGTAAAAACAGCTCACACCGTCCTGGCCTGGGTACCTCAAGGACTGGAAAAGCCACTAGAATATGGTCTGGCTTGTTAGTTGTCAACAAGTGCTAATTTTCGAGTTCACTCACACCCGTCTGAACTTTACCCTGCAGTTCATCTGTCTGTGTAGGTATGTATGTATACACGCTTCATCCCTTTACTGTACACGCACACGAGGACAGACCCTGTTCTGGGCCTTGAGAATACAAGGATGAAAGACCTAACCGTCCCTGCTTTTGAAGAGCTTACTGTACCATTAATGAATAAATTATTTTTCAAAATGTCAAGCATGGTTGAAAGTTTTCTTAATATATCTTTAAAATAAGGGCAGCTGCAAGTCACAGCATGAATGGCTTAAATGGCAAGGCCATGTGCTGTTGCGTTAGCGTGCCATCCAGAAGTGTGAGGACCCAGGTTTGGTTGCCAGCTAAACTGTGTGTTCACGGATTCTAGGTCCTTTGGTCCTTTGTTTCTACCATGCTTTGTTTGTATGCATGTCTGCCCTCATGGTCACAAAGTGGCTGCTGCTGCTCCCAGTGTCATGAGCTCCCCAATGACTGCTCCTTATGTCTGATTGGCCAGAACTGGGTTAACTGCTGAACTCTGTCTGAGTAAATCACTGGTGGAAGGAAATTGGATTGTTCTGAATGGTTCACATCAATCATGATTGATTATGTGGGCCTGGCCACATGACCACATGAATAAATTCAGAGCTTTGTTAGCCGAGAAGAAATGAGGTATGACATAGACAGTCAACATTGTTTGTATATCTGAGCCAGGAGAACTGTTTGCAAGCCCCGTGAAAGCACAGTTTGTGAGATCATTGCCTCGGTTACTTCTTTGTAACTGAGACCCTACTTAGCCCATACAGATGCTTGAAGCAGAGAACCAGATTTTGGGTCAGAGGAGTTTTAAATTCTATCTGTTCTTTATAACCTGAGAGAAGATGCTTCAGCCCTAAGTCTCCTTCAATTTTAAAATGAGTTTAGGGTTAGATGAACTTCCGAGTTCCTCCTTATTCAGATACAGCATTAAATAGTTCACTGGTACCCAGAATGTATCAATGATAGCAGCCGATGCTTTCCTACAAACTGCCACCATTCAGATAAGATTCTATTATGGCCCTGCCTTATGACTCTGTCAACAGAGGCATCTAAGCCGCCTGCTCTAGCCATTTAATGACTAATGGAACCCCCCTGCCCCCACTCCATGGTATGCCAGTTAGAGAAGCAAAAGTATTCCTTGGCATTGGGTTATTTCAATTCAGCAACTGTGAAAACGGCAGAAACGTGTTCCAGCTACGTGAACAGTCGAGCACTGGCTGCAATGCAGGCAGCGTAAGTCACGCGGCAGTCCAAGGGCTTCATTCCTCTGAGGCGTTCCAGCCACGTAAAACCTCTCGAAGAATGGACAAGACAAAAGTCTCCATGGGCCTGTGCCTATGTTCTTGAGGAGAAAGTTTGCTACAAATCATGTTTAAAGGACGACACATCAACGTACATCCTCCTCAACATCTGAGGCCACTTCAAGTACTGCAGACATGAGTTTCCCTCAACAGACATGAGTGGTTCTTAGCATTGATTTGTTCTCCCTGGGTTTTCCCAATACAGTAACAGAGAGAAAAAACTAGTAGAATTGAACATGCCTGGCTTCCTTTTATTATATAGTATCTGTGTGATCGTCGGCAAGGCAATGGTGCCTCTCCCAGCCTCTGTCCTGCCATCTCTGAGACAGGGATGTTAAATATGGTAGACTAGATCTCCTAAAATGAAAGCTTAGCTTCAAGAGACAAGGCAACATAATTGGGGGGACTAAGCCAGCCGCTAGCTGTGTGGTCTTCGTGAAGTCCCTCTCTACTAACTTTCTTTGGTTTTAAGTTTCCTCACTGTGTGCAGTGAGGGGTTGCGCCCAGCTCAGGTAGCCTGTAACTCAGTGTAGAAGTTGCCATATAAATGATCATGAGAGAAGGCCACCTATCAAAGAAGAAAGAAACCAGAGAGGGCCTTGGGCCCAAGCTGTACTAAGCCAGGTTTAGGGACTCTTCAGGAGATAATAATAAGACCAATGACAATTTTAGGAAAATTGCTGGACAGTCTCAGGTCTATCAAGAGCCATAGATCATCACATCTTGATTTGTCTGCTTTTGAAAATTTCCCCTTAATCACCACAAAATAGGTCCTAAAGTCAGACGGAGTGGACAGGGGTCTTACTATAATGACTACGTGGCAGCAACTTTGGGAGTCATCTGTCTTCACCACCCTATTTGCCACTTCCCATGGTGAAAGTAGGAAGACCAGCAGATATAGAGTAATAGGGAATGGTTTCTAGCTCCTGCTCCAAAATACTGGGGTTTGATTCTGCTTAGTCCCCTTTACCCTACTGTAACATGCAGCCTGTAGTGTGAACAGGGAAGTCTTCCAAGTGGCGGTCTCTTCTCTAGATACTCATGCCTTTATGCTGAATTCCTTCACAACCTGCTCAGCATCCTCACTGATCCCCCAGAGTATAGCAAGCAGTCTGGCTTTAAGTGGCAGTCAAACCAATGGGGACAAAAGTCTTGATCCTCATCAACTTTGAGTATTCCCAATTCACTTTTCATATGATTTATCTGGAAAAGTATTTACTTCTTTATTGACCTATTGAATTTTATTATCCTTACATCCTTTGTCACTGACTCGCCATTCTGTCATATATATCACTGCCTCCTAACCGTCTATTTACTGGTCTTTGCTTCAATAGACTTTAAGCTCTTTGATGGCAAGGCCTGTGTCTGGCTGCCCTTGCAGCACACCCAATGACTGGTAAATGGACGTGCAGTCTGGGAGTCTGACCCACCTGATGACTGATAGTGAGCCAACCTCCTTGACAGCTGAAGAATTCCGCATCCTCCATGGGTTCCAGTTTTGGAACTCTGGCCTAGTTCTTGAAGAAATACTTTTCTCATTAGATGGAAATCCCATCTGGATCGCATTCCTTTGCCTCAAATGTCGATAAACAATTCAGGAGGTGATAAGCTGACTTGTTGGACAAGGGCTCAAACTGAGGACTCTAAAAGCAAATAGCATGGATACATGGAACAGATTGACAGCTATCGGGGTGGGGTGGGTAGTGGAGAGGCCCTGGATGAAAGAAGGTGAAGAAGAAAGAAGATCATGTGTTCATAACTCACAGACTTAGACAGCAGTGTGGTGATAGCCAAAGAGAATGGGGAGTGGGCACTGGGTGGAGGTGGACAAAGGCAGGGTGGTGGTGGGGGATGGGTACATCTGTAATAGTGTCAACAATAAAAATAAAGTAGAAAAAGGAATTTAAAAAAAGATGAAATACTCATTCAAGCTGCAGTGTCAAACATACATGCACACAACCATATCCATTCACATTCAAACCGCACTGAAGCAACCCAGAATGTCACTGAAAGAATTCTCTCCGGATGGGGCAGACTCTTAGGCAAAGGAAGACCAGGAAAGTTTTATGGGGAAGAGGAAAGGGACATTCCTTTTCACCTCTGTGGGTCTAGAGAATTCAAGTGAGTCATCTTTGAAAACCACACAAGAGGCTGGACTTGAGATTAATTAGTAAGTTCACTAATTGCCAACGAATACTCACTAAATACCTGATCTTCATTTCTGAGAATTTAGGAATGAAAAGTTTATGGTATTGTGAGAAACAGCTTATTCTTATACTATTTGATAAATGCTGTAGTAAAGAAAGGTGTATAGCATTGTGTGGGTGACCTATCGCAGCCTGGGGAGTCAGGGAGGGAAGAGGTAAGATACAGGCTGAGTTTTGAGGAATAAATAACAAGCAGATGAAGTAGGTAGAGTGGGGTGGAAAGTTTTCTATGCAAGAGGGCAGCTTTGACAAAGGCATGGAGATGAGAAATTCTAGCAAACTATGAATATGGTAAATCATGCCTTATGTCAGAAATAGAGAAACAGAAAGAATAAATGGTATATGAGAACAACCATGGCAGAAGGTAAGGAGAGAAAGTTAGGCAGCAGCCAAATCATAAAAGCCTTGGGAGTCATGATAAGAAAATCAGCCCTTCCAGGTGGCACCAAGAAGCCACAGGGAGATTGTTTGAGTACGATGTCATTTATCTTACTGGCAGAGACAGGCATATTCATTAATGTTGCTGCTTTTCCAGTGAAGCTCAGGAAGGAAAAGGGCAGTGAGGGCTTTAGCATCCTAAGGCCAGGATGATAATTTCTTAAGGAATATAGTCATGGCCCCACTAAAGGAGGACTATGGGGAGCTTATGTCAACTAGACAAGGACTGAGTGCCTCAGTTACGTGTTGTATTTGATATAAGAGAATTAGGAGGAAACCATCCAAAGACTAGAATGAAAGCATCCCTCACACCCAGCCACCATCCAGCAGAAACTGAAATGCCAAAGGAAGAACTTCAGAGTTTGAAAGACATTGGAAGGAACAATAGAGTTTGGGACCATTTCATCACAGTCTAAGAGAAGGGGGTGGACAAAAGCGATACATAAAGAAGGCCATGAAGGGGAAAATGGAAATCAGAAAGAGGAAGAGAGACAGAGACAAGAGAGAGCCTCTGGAATGTTCTGCCAAGGCCCACTTGGCACATTTTTTGACTGTTTATTAGAATCCTTTAATAAATAACTGATCAGACATCTCTCAGGCTATACTGTGTGATTTAATTATTCTATGGAAAGATGTGACAGACATTATTTGGAATGGTGAAGGGAACTCAGTGATTTCTGGCAATGATAGGCCGGTTCCCCAAATGGAGTACAAATTAATTAAGAATATTAATCAGTATAAATGATCAAATGGAGAGCTAGAAGACTTATTCTACTAATTTTTCTCTTTTTCGATTGTATCTAGAGATATTTGTTGTGGGTCAACAGGGTGAAATTAGAGGTCTGCCCTAGGGATTCATTACCATTTGGGGGGAACATTCTGTGTGCCAGGGACTGAGGTACGTGCTTTATGCACATGATCCCATTTACTCCTGACAATAATCCTTTTTATCAATACTATTTATGCTTATTCTCATTTTACAGATGAGGATAAAGAGCCTTGCAAATGTTAAGAGTCAGCATGGTAACTTAGGTGTCCTGAAGACCCTTATGCTACAAGATCCATAAAACTCCTGGTTAAAATACTGAAGAAGGAGAAGGAGGAGTGGAGGGAGAAACATTCCTTTAAATTGATGGATTAGTGGCTTTGAAACTGCAGGCCCTGTCTCATCAATTTAGTGGGTTGTGACTAGGATTTTAAAAATGACATGGGATAGGATAGGATAGGATAGAGCAAAATATTACAGTGTACTCTAGGCAGCAAAGGTAAATATTGTTTCATGAATTATAAGTTTGTGTTACAGTATAAAATGTATATGTTTATGTGAGTCACTGTCAGAATTTGAAACCCACTGTTTAAATGCACAGTTGAGCTGGTTAGAAAATTAGGAAAATCTTTAACAGAGCAGGATCCGCCACTCTAGAGGTATAACAAGAATCTGCTGAGTGACAAACTGGTATAAAGATTATGGCCTTTTTAAATTGGAATTTTAAATCTATTGGTAATTTTCAACAGGGCTGTAAAATGTTTACGAGAAAGCAGAAAGTGCACATAAGCTAGACTTTCTATAGGAGGTAGATGTTTGCTGGTGGAGGGTGGAACACTTTTTTAGTCCAAATGTTCTTTTTTTAAGGTTATTTACTTACTTAGTTATTAGAGAGGGGAAAGAGGGGAGAAGCAGAGGGAGAGAAACATCAATGTGCAAGAGAATCATAGACCAGTTGCCTCTCAAACACACCCCAACTAGGGACTGAACCCCCAACCCAGGCATGTGCCCTGACTGGAAATCAAACTGGTGACATTTTGCTTTGTAGATCGATACTCAACCAACTGAGGCACACTGGTCAGGGCCAGATATTTTTTAAGGAGTTACTTTCTCATTAAAATACGCCTTTAATGCACATAAATTTGGGGCATTGGGATACAATATCTGATGAATTAGAGAAAGAGTTCCTTTTAAAGACACTTTCACAAAAATCATCATCAGAATGATTCTTGCAAACTGAAAAGAAAAACTCAAGCATTATTTGAGAGAATTCCCAAAGAGCGGCATTTCCTCCTCTCTAGTTCCATAGAAGGAATAGCTCTCATTTCTGTGATTCCACACTGAGGGAATACACTCAGTAGTTGGCAGGAGGGCTTAGCATCTCAGGGAGGAAATCGATTACCATTTCAGGACTTCCACGAAGCACTGTCCAAACCACAGTGAGCACGACATACCATAAGTTAAACTGACCTCCTGCTGCTATGCCTGGGACACCATCAGAATCTATTTCCAAATATCATGGAAGGGACCATGTGGAACCCTCTGACTTCTGGAGCATCAGATGGAA
Organism: Desmodus rotundus; assembly: GCF_022682495.2. Classification (NCBI taxonomy): domain Eukaryota; kingdom Metazoa; phylum Chordata; class Mammalia; order Chiroptera; family Phyllostomidae; genus Desmodus; species Desmodus rotundus. Next base: position 21,783,478 of record NC_071387.1, read on the forward strand.
TGGGAACATGTTTTTTATTATGGTCTGGAATAAAAAAAATAATGTTTAACTATTCCATGACTGTAATGCAACACAGATTTGGTTTGTCTTGGAAATGACTGTTCAACATTATAATTACAATTTGCTTGCAGTATCAGTGAAGGCACACAGTGGAGTCAGCTTCCAAACCACAGAGGCAAGAAGAGAGAGGACAAGCACTAAAATACATGTGTGCGTACACACGTACACACATACACGTACACATCACCCATTGGTTCATTTGCAATTCATGACACTTTGGAAAGGGGAGGATTTTTTTTTTTCCAAAGGGCAACATCCGTTCCCTGACAAACTCATAAATCATTTTATTTCTCTGCTACGAAGCAAAAATCATTTTTAAAACCCGTGCGATCTTTGAGTCTCTGTTCATTTGGCAAAAGCATCTCGTGCTGAAATAAACCCGCTGTCAAGTTTGACAAGAAGTCCACATTCCCGGAATGTCTGTGCTTCGCAGTGGTTATCAGAGGCACACCATGGAGCTTCTCTTACCAGAGTGCTGCTCTCAGCATTTATGTTCATCCCTTGGGCCCTGCCAGTGTGGACCTCTCACACGTCTGCGGGCTTCAAAGTTCCAACCAATGTTTAAGTGTGATAGTACAGTCTGGAAAGGATCCAAATGGGGCAGGAGAAATGAAGCAGATCTTAGCTAGTAAGAGTCTGCAAAGCACCATATGCTAATTCCAGAAATTTCACTGAGTGAATGTTGGAGGAGGGATGGGACTCTTGGCTGTGTATTATTCAGCGGCCGGTGTTTCATTAGCTCTGCCTTGGTACTTGCTATTCTGTCTCCCTTAAAGGTTCATTCTTCAAGTCTTTGCATGGCCACTTCCTTCTTATTCTTTAGATCTCAGCTCATTTAATTTTGATAATTATTAATCGAGCTTAGTGTTATTATCAGCTCTGAAAAGATGAAGAAACTGGGGTCAAATAGTCTAGGTAGCTTGTAAACTGACTGACAACTAGTAGAGACAGGATTCCAACCCCACAATTCTGAATTCGGAGCCCATAGTCTTAAAGGTCACATGCTGCTTAGTTTTCTGCTCTGAAAAGGATCTCAGACCAGGGCAGAAGGAAAGTTCTTACTGACTAGATCCGGGATGAAGGTGGTTGTGTGATATCACAGGAACCTGCAGAGTCACTGAAGGATTCCTGAGGGAGCAAACCTTGAGTTGAGTCTTGAAGAAGTGCTAAAATAGGAAAAAATATTCTACGTAAAGGACCTTGAGACAAAATAGCACATGATTGTGAAGTAGCAAAAATCGTAGAGAAAGCTATTTTAAGGAGTATAGTATTACTCGGGCATTATTGTAATAAGGAGAGTGGTAGAAGCTCAGGGCTGGAGAATCTAGTAGGAATACATACAAGGTATATGATACTAAGTTACAGAACCTCACCTCAGAGGTAATGTGCAGCAATTGTAGGTAGTAGGGTGACATGGTCAGACTTGCTTTGTAAGAATATCACTATGTCCCTGGCTGGTGTGGCTCAGTTGATCGGAGCATCATCCCGTAACCAAAAGTTTGTGGGCTAGTTTCCCACAAAAAGGCCAGGGCACACACCTGGGTTGTGGATTTCATTCCCAATCCGGGCATGTACAATCCCCGTGTCCAGGTATGAACTATCCCTCGTTGGATGCCTAAAAGAGGCAACCAACGCATCTCTCTCCTATAGATGTTTCTCTCTCTACCTTCCTCCTTCTCTAAAAAGCAATGAAAAATGTCCTTGGGTGAGGATATATACACATATCTCACTCTGGCTGCCACGTGGAGAATGGGCTGGAGCAGGGCAAGCCTAGAGGGAAGAAGACTTTTTAGGAAAATACTTCAGTAGGAGAGGTGAAAGGTGCTGTGAGCCTGAAGCAAGACAGTAACAGTAGAGAGGGAGAGGATGGGTCTAGTTCATGGCGATTTAAAAGATAAGCTTAGTAAGCCTTGAGTTTGGGAGGTGGGGAGGGCGAAAGATGAGTTTATACTCCCAGGTTTCTGACTCATGTTCCCTGGGTGGATGATGGTGAAATTCTTGGAGAAAGGGGACCGGGGATTGTGAAGAAAAGGATAAGTGATGTTGGTTTCATACATGATGGGACATGGTGTAATTGTCTCTCATATCCCTGCACAGGAAGTGCCTGAGGAATGACAGCTGGGATGGTGATTTGGAATACATAAGCATATAAGAGGCTGTTAAAACCATTGGGTCAAGCAAAGCATGAAAAGAGAGAAGGGTAGAGTCCTAGACAGACCCACGTGGCACAGCAGTGGGCACGAGTTGCGGGGGTGGGAGGAACCCCCAGGAAACACTCTACTCTGGCAGGGCGCAGGAGCTCCAGGTCACCTCTGAAGCCCACAGCTGCCCTGTCTTCTGTGAAATACGGATCAACTTCTCTCTGGGGATGAAACACAGTAGGCAGAAGGACCTGTGAAAGTTACTGTAAATCATCATTTATCTGAGTGCGCTAATGCTAAGAGGTCCAAAAATGGAGAACGTAAGAGTATTCTGAGAAGTTAAAATTGCTCTTGGAGTGGACAGTTTTAATATGTCTTAAGCAAAATCCATAGCACTGGAGTTTAATTTAAATGGCATGAATATTTTGAATGCAGTAACTGCTTATCACCATCACCATTATTATTATTATTATTATTATTATTAATTATTATTATAAATCTAGCTTTTGTTTCTAGAGGAGTAATGTTCACAGAGTTCTGGCCCTTAATTATGATGGAATATCAGATGTTAATTAGAAAATGGAATAGAGAAGAAAAATATATTTTTATTTTCATCATGCATAATTCAAAGGTTTGGTTTATATAATTACTTTCTAAGTAGACTAATTTGAGGCCAGCTGTTCCAATTTATATTGCGACTGAACCGCCTTTTAATGCATGAGACTTGAGCTGCCTGGGGCCACGCTAGGCGCTTGGCCTGCAGCGTTTCCTTTACTCCTCACTACAGGGCCAGAGTGAGGTCAGCATGGTCTTGTCCGTTTTACAGAAAACAAAATTGAGGCTCAAAGAGGTGAAGGGGTTTGTTCAGATTCACTCAGCCAATGAGAGGAGGCCAAGGATTTGAACACGTGTGTGCACATACTTCATACACATACACACATTTTAAATTTTAGCTCTAGTGGGGTTTTTTTCTTACAATACCACTGCTGTTTCTAATTCTAAAATGTGGTTCACATCTTGCTGGTTTTTCCAACTGAATAAATCTTTTCTTTCTTTAATTCCTGAGCATTCTAGTCCCACAAAAAACATGCATACAAAGGGGGAATAAGCGAAAGTATGACCTTTATGAAATAACCATATCTAGGTCATCTGTATAAGTTGTTTGGGTTTACATATTTGTTTGTTTTGATGACTGGTCTACAGGAAATAAGGGGTTGTACAAACAATTCAGCATCAATGATTTTTCTCATCAGCTTCTTTGAGACTTAAAGGTATAGTGATTTGTATAAATTCATAGGGCTAATAGTTTCAGATTGACATACTACATCTTTAAATATGTCCCAATCATCCATGGGATTTGAAAAGAGGGCAAGTTGAAGGCACACATTTGAAGGTGCACATGCCTTCAGTGAGGTAGTCCTTTGTGGCTACAGAAATGCGTCTTGGCTATTGCAGTTGTGTGGTTTGGTGTCTAAGTAAACCCCCACGCTTAGCTCAACAAAATACATATTATTGCTATTATTGTCGTTCACTTTTTTGTCTTCCTTTATTTCATTTTCGTAGGAAACTGGGTGGATACCGAGTCTGTATATGGGACAGAAATTCCTGTGTTTTTCAACCAGATTTACCAGGACGTAAGAGAAGACAGTAACTAAAATCAGGACGGTTCTTTCATTAATTCGGCAAATATTAATTAGCTAGTCTAAGTCTGTGCTTGCTGGACACCAGGGGCATGAAGATAAACAGGACAGATATGGATTCTGCTGCTACTCTTGCAGATAAGTAGGTCATTGTGAGTGCTTACTATTTGCCTTACATGTTTTCTATGGAGGCATCATTGATGGCAATAGATATTTGAGTAGACCAGATGACTGAAGATGAATCACTCAGAAGGATTTCTGAACAGGGAATCAAGCACATATCTTAGATGGTGGTTTTGTCTTTTTTAATTATTCTTTTAGTGCATAACTAGTGGTGGAGAAGACCCGCTATAGGATCTGACAAATAGAAAAGGGACAAGAGACTGCGATGAACGACCAAAGTGTGGGTGTTTGGACTTAACTGATGCCTTCAAGGAGTAGAGGGAAACTACAAAATACCATGAGGTTTACTGAAGAGGCCTCGATGCAGAAATTCTCCTTCACTTACCTATGGACAGGTCCCTGAAATGCCATCATTATTAGTTAAAGTAATACTGACTAGAAAAATAATGTCAAAATGTCTAGACTCTATTGAGTGTCAATTATATGTCAGGTCCTGCTCTGGTTATTCTGCAAACATGATCTCATTTAGTCCTCAGAACACTCCCGTGAAGTATGCGTTGTTGTTATTGCACCGTGAGAAGCAGGACCAGCGACAGGATGTGGCTGGACTAAGGTCATGCAACCGCTGTGCTTCCCAAGATGCTGGTCTGCAAAGCCTGTACTGTAGCTATTGTTCGGGCTCCCCACCATTGCATACTGCCTGGAATTAGGAAGACCGTCTCCCCTGGTAAACTTGCATTGTTTTCTCCTCTTTCATACATCAAGTGACATATAAGCCAAAGGCATTAAGTTCATTACCTCACTTAAGGTGCTCTGTACACTGTGGTGTGGGCATCATCTCTATTTTATTCATGTATATAGTGAGTTTCAGAGATTTTTAGTACCTTGCCGAAGGTCATGTGGCTTTGAAGGAACCAGTTATCCTAGAGGAAGGAATAGTTGTCTATTGCTGCATAATAAATTACCCCAAGATATAGCAGCTTAAAATAACACACCTTTATTAGCTTGCAGCTTTTGTGGGTCAGGAATCCAGGCCGAGTTTAGCTGAGTCTTCGGGCTCAGGGTCTCTCACAAGACTGTAATCGGGGTGTTGACCAGGGCTGTAGTCGTTTCAAGGTTCAGTGGAGGAGAGATCCCCTTCCAAGATCTCTCAATGGCTGTCAGTAGCATTTAGAGTTTTGTGGGGAGGGGAGGATGCTGGACTGCGGACCTGGCTGTTAGCCAGAGGCAGCCCGCGGTTCCTTGCCACATGGGTCTCTCTCTGTAAGACAGGTTGCATGGCTCCATCGAGGAAGCCGGAGAAAGAGGGAGCACAAGCAAGATGGAAGCCAGTCTTTTATAACTTGGGAGTGACAGCCCATCTCATTTCCTGTATTCTAGTCACCAGTAGCAAGTCACTGGATCCAGCTCACACATGAAGGGAGGAGATTACACAGGATGTGAGTACCAGGAGGCGGAAGCCACTGGAAGTCATTTCAGAAGCTGCCTGCCACACTACCTGAGTTGGCTGAGCTTACTTAGCCTCTTTTTAGCCTTGGTTTCCCCAGGTTTAAAGTGAGAAAAATATCCACATTGCATACTAGATGTAGGAATTAAGCAGAATAGATTATCGAAAGCCCCTGACCCCTAATAGCTGCTCAGTAAATTGTAACTATCATTGTTATTGTTTGGTTGATGCTGTAAGCAGGAGAGCCAGAATTCGAATCCCGGTATGCGCAATTGCAACCAACGCTGTCTCTACATCACCTCCTACACAGAGTTGCTTTCAGTCTGAAGTAATTTTTCTGAGATGGGCCCTTGTTTTCTAAGATAATTTGCTTAAAGTAGTCCAAGAAGAGTCATCTGTCTTGATGCCATGTGCAAAGGGAGAGGCAAGGTGGATTTTCTTTCTGTTCCTTAACAACTATAAAATATGAGGAAGCCTTTGTAGGAGAGGTTTTCTTTGTTCAAGTCTTTAGCTAGTCTCATAAGACATTTTAATGTTAATAAGACTCCCAGAGGGATAATATAATTGATACAATGCTCTTTCAAAGCTGTTCTAAACATTGTAGTCACCCGGGTGTGGTAATATATTTTCCCCGTGTCAGAAAAGGCAGAGTGGTTACTGAACTCCGACTCGCTTGCCTCTGGGATGGTTTCTTTGAAGGATCTTAATGGGGAGGCTGACTTGGGAGCCATGGGAGCAAGGCTGATAAATGTGCTGGAAGTGCTGCAGTGGCCTTTAAAAATGCCTGAATGTCACTGGGGGAAATAAAAACGCTAAGGAGAATTAATGTGACAAGCAAGGGCTGTCGGGGAGCCATCTCAGAATCATGGGCTTTGGATTTGAGCAGAACTGTGCAGTGTGGTGGAGAGACCCCGGGCTTTGCAGTCAGCTAGACAAAGCTGGGTTTGAGTCCAAGTTCTGTCTCTTTTCTAGCTGGGTGGAAACTTGAGCAGATACTTTAACTTCTTTAAGCCTCAGCTACTTAGTCTACAAAGTTGGGTAATAATTATGTCACAAGGTTGCATGGATGTCAAGGATCACACTAAAGGTGCTTAATAAATTGCAGACCTCGTCTTCCTCTTAAAGCTTGCTTTTAATCCAGTGGTCATAAATATTTAACAGCCAGCTCTCCAAAGGGTCGGAGGGGAAGCCCTGATTCGTAGGCTTGTCTGTTTCCATGCTGTAAAAACTTCTACCATGCTGCTCTGGCCACTGTGGCTCAGTAAGTGGGAGCGTCATCCTGTACACCAAAAGATTGGGAGTTCAATTCCCAGTCAGGGCACGTACCTAGGTTGCAGGTTTGATCCCGAGTCAGGGCACGAATGAGAGGCAGCCAATCGATGTTTCTCTCTTTCTGTCTCTCTCATGATCTCTCTCTCTCTCTCTTCCTCTCTAAAATCAATAAACATTTTAAAAAAATAATTAATTAATTTTAAAAAATGAATTTCCACCATGCTGATTTCTAACTACCAACTGGGTCACGGAACATGGATTTGGGAAGAAATATGTACAATTAACTCTTGGGAATTTTGCTGTCACACTGTTTCTATCCAACTTTCTCTCTTTTATGTTTATTTGTGCTTTTTGTCAGGGCTATGGCTCATTTTTTGCAAAATAAAAAAAAAAAAGATGGCCCTCCTCTTTTCCCCAAGCCACTGAGTGAACCACACCACCTCAAGGATAAGGCTTGGTTAACAGGTGGCAAATTTGTGCTAAGAGAAAGGCAGCCCCTCCTTCCCTTCTGTGGAAGGATTTGGCCCTAAGTCAGAGCACGTGGCTCGGCAAGAGGAAAATGGACAGTTGTCAGTGTCTTCTCACACCTTTGGCTGGGTACCCTTGTGTAGGATACAACTTGTCAACTTTGTCTGGTGGCCTTGCCTTTTGCGATTTCCCTTTGCAATAAACAGTCCCTCCCCACTCCTGCCTGCTGACACAGTGACTGCGCATTCACGGGCATACCTCCCAAGACAGGCAAGTAAACTTGCACCCTCCATTCCTGGTGCTTCTCTGAACAAGAGAGAAGGTCAGTCTGTCAGGGTTTGCTCTCAATACTTGGTTTTATGTACAAATATGAATGTAGATATGAGCCTGTGTGTGTGACTTGAAGGGTTGGAGAGGAGAAAAAAAGATGTGTGAGTATTTCCTTATCATTAAAACACTTGCCTGAGAATCAGGCTTAACCAGAGAGATTTCTTCTAGCTCACAGAAGATGCTCACATCTGTACCATGTGGGATGGATTAAAAGTCACTTTGAGAAATGTTACCTCATTCGGAACATACCTTATGAGGTCAGAGGTGCAATTATCCTAGTTAACAGATGAGGAAACTGAGGCTCAGAGAAGTTTACATCATATAGCGCTGCAACTGGGTCCCCATCCAGGGTCTTCTGGCCATAGGTGTCTGTCCCTTTGGACTGCATTATCTCTATTCCTCGATATTAACTCATCCTTCTGGGCAGTCCTTCTTAACTGGGGTTCCCCATCTGAACCACGGAATGTATAAAATGGTTTGAATGGCCATTATGCCAACTTTCCCAAGGATGCATCTAGTCAGTGCATTCTAGATTCAGGGAGAAGTTCACTCACTGCATACCAGGGATGACTGAGGGCAATAGGACTTGCTTCTCTTGCCCAGAAAGGCTTTATAATCCATGACTAGAGAGTCTACTATCCCCTATCACCAACAAAACCCCAAACCTAGGGTGACCTACTTCTTCCAGTTCCACTGCTGCATTTCAGTTCTTGCTAGCCAGCATCCAACTCTCTCCTGGGCCAAATGAGATGGAATTTGTGCTCTTAGAAAAATCCTGGGTTATACGTACACTATGGTGTTTTCCAGGTTAAGCATGCTGCTGATCTTCAATTCTTTCGTTATAATTGTACTTATTAAATCTCTTTTATTTGCTCTTTTTAAAAATTCATAAACACTAATGAAGTATCACTGTTCTTTGTCCTATATATGTTACCTAATTTTTAAATTATCCTTCCACTTCCCCACTTTCTTCTGTATTTTTGAAGATTGTTTTCCCTGCCTTCCACATTACAGCCTGAAATTTATACAGCGTTGATCCTCTCCTTTAAAAGCAAATTTTAAGTCTGTATTGCATTTTAATTTCCTTCTATGATTGTCTTATTTTGTCCCACTCCCATTTCTCTGTCCCTAATTCTAAACCCATACCCGAGAAAGCAATTGAATGGAGGTGATCCCTGTAGGTGACTGACATTTCCAAATGTGGAACAGTATATTCGAGTGGTTTTTTACCCTATCTTTTATCGTTTGCTTCATAGTCCAAGTTTTCCCAGAATTTTATTAAGAGTAAAAACTAGATATGGTTTTTCTTTATATAAAAATACTTCTTTTTTTCAAATATATACTCTTTCTTTGCAGCGATATATGACCGATTGCTGTCACTATGGGTTTTATTTCACCAGGATCATTCTCAATTTCCATTTGTTCATGCTTGCATTTGGTGAATGAATGGCCTTTGCTTCTCACTCATCCTTGAATGTAGGTAAATGAATGATCCTTGTTCCCCTTCACTCTTTACCTGGTTCTTAACATCACAGGCTGGAGGGGGAGTGGATGTGTTTATTTCCAGTCTATTGATTAAACAGCCAGAGGGGAGAAGGAAGAGAGAGCTGAGGCTGTGAGCCATCTCCCTTTTGCTGTTCTCTGTGTTTGTTTAAAGCATTGTTCCAAGGGTCGCCTTCTGCATCCGGTTTCCCATTTGATCTTGTTTCTTGTCCGGTGCACAGTTGTGGCCATAGCCGGGTACCAGAGCCTGGTGAATAAAGGAAAAGTCTGTTCCTTTGCTAATTTTCTGGCAAAGCTGCTGGTCAAAACTATGATAATTACCATAAAACAGCTTCCTGTTTGTCCTGTGTCTTCCAGCCCTTTTCCATTTGGAAATGTCATGGGTCTGCATGGATCTCCTGCACTTATTTGCTTTTTCAGGTGTAGGATTGACACGTTAGTTCCCACCAACTTCCTTTCAATTTTTGGTTCCAGCTAGCAGAGGTCCCTATAAAGAGGGATTATTCCCTAGGATGAACACATGTGGCATGTTTCTGATTTTTTCTTAATAAAAGATCTTGTGATAATTTCAAGAGCAGTATAGGAAGGGAGAAGTCATTACCCTCTTCTGAAGGCACCGTCTCATTTGGAAATCTTTGGCTAATTTTTACATATTAACAGCGTGTTAATGCTGTAAGGACATAGACAAAGAAGTGTACATTCCATTTGCCACTGAAAACCATTTTGGGGAGATTAGGAAGGACTCTAGAGCTTTGCAAATTCTTCTCTCTATCCATAAGTTTTGTCCCAGCAATAAGTACAAAAACCCATTTAAATGTTGGCCATGTCCTGGCTAAATTGTTTTCTTCTACTGGACTAAGGAAAACAAAATGAAACAAAACAAAAAGCCATCAGCATGACAATTATAATTACTTTAAGAAGCTTTCGTAGTTGTCCCACACTATTCCAGTGAGAAACAAGCCCCCTTCCCTCCTTGTGTTATAAGCAGTGCAACAAAGGGGACGGGGAGCCTGCACATGCCTGTGTGAAAGAGTCTGCAATAGAACCCATCCTCCAAGCACGCTTTTGGACCCAGGGAACCATCGCCCTTGAATTCGGAGATTTTAGGGAGAGGGTGTGGAGCCAAAAATTCCACATGCACAGATTCCTTAGGATGAAAGAGTGTTACATTGAATATTTTCCACATAAACTACTGTGACTGTCCCAGTGTGCTTTCAGAAAAAGCAACCCTGCTCCTGCACGTAGCTGATTGAAAAGATGAGCTGGAGGGAGGTCAGCTACTCCAGAGATGTCTTGGTAGAAACTTTGTCCAATTGAGATGCTTCACACTGAGTGGCAGAAAATAGAGCCAATTAAGTTTTCTTGGAATGGGAGAAAGTTATAAGTGCTAAGCTAATTAGGGAAAGGCTAATTACTTCAGCTCAGGCTGCTGCCCCCAGAAAACTCAGCAAACACTCCAGTTTGTATACAGCCCCATTACTCACCCCAGGTTCAGAAGTATTGAGGCTCCGGAATCCCATAACACAGTTCCCAGCGTGTGTCTTTTCTTGGCATTGTTGTCAAGTGGGACATGACTATCAAGTCCAGTGTTTTAATGCTGAAACAAAGAGTTTCGCATGCCTTTCAGATAGGCAAGTATCGGTCTTGAAAAGAGCAGACCAATGCAAATGTTTCATTCTTCCTGGAAAGGAAGCCCAAACAAGGGTCCCCACTCTACTGCCACTATTGCCCAAAGAACTCTATGTTCCTTTGTCATGGGAGAGACTCAGGTCAGGATCTGGCAGCCTGAAACCTAGCGCAATGTGTCCTGTGACTTCTTTTATAGAATCATCCCTCCTGGTATCCTGAGAGCTGCCCCCGGTTCAGATGAAGGCAGTTGAGAAACTTGGACGGGTTTTCTGTTGACAGTATTAACTTGGCGTTAGACGCCTTATTACACATCCAAGCACTGGAAGATCATTTTATGACTAACATTTGGGTTAAATCTGTAAACATTGTTTATCATTATTTCTCTAAAGAAAAAAAAAAAAGAGGCAATAACAGCAGCAGTTTTTCCTCCTGTTATTTTGGCCTATAGCAGGGGAAGGAGGTTGGTGGAATGAGGGTGAGGAAGGCAACGATGACAAGATGCTGAGATGCTATCTCTCCTTATATCTTCCAGTTTTGCTGGTAGAGGGAAAAAATGTTGACACAACACAGAAGGTCTTGCCTGAGGGAGTCCCATGAGTGAAAATTGATGGATGTTCACCACCAAATCCCTTTCTTTAAGGGATGTTATCATGTCACATTTCTGAAAATACAGAAAGTACCCTGGGTAATATTTTCACATATGCTGATAAATACAGCTGCCAAGAAAAGCAAGCTTTAACAAAATCCAAGAGATGTTGAGAGTTGTGGCTGTTCTTGAACAGAATTTATGTTTTCATGGTCTTTCTTGATTTTCTCAGTGATATAAGGTTTATCTATTCCCCTCACTACTTACTCTCACCTTAATTGTGCCCAGAAATAGAGGCATGGAAATGATTAAAGCTTAATTCTTAATTTTCTAATAATATATGGTGATGGAGATGATAAACATGTCCCATTTTGGGGCGGGAAACACATTCACACACACACAGCCAACCCAAACCAAATCAAACTAAACCAAACCAAAATAAAATGAGAGATGCTTTTATAATATGAAACAAAATCATCTATAATCCATCTATAAGAAAACATTATAACATTTTGATTTTTATTTTCTAGACTTTATCTATTTTATATCAATGCAGTCATTTTTCATTTCACCCTCCAAGTCTCATTGATGAAATTGAGCCAATTTGGCAAAGTATGATTAGCATTTTATTTCTCCAGAGTAATCAATGGAAAAGATATTTTATGTTTTACCTTGTCAATTCCTCATTTTTCATTACTAGGTTGTTTTCAATTTAACCAGTCATAGAATTACAATGACCATCTTTTTCCCTTGGCCTTTGCTTTTCTTTTGACTGAATCACTTTCTTAAGAAAAATATGTAACATTTTTGATTATTGGTGGTTAGCATTTTTACCACATTTGCAAAATTACGTTCCAAAATTCCAGGAGTGACTGCGGATACCATCTCACACAGCCTTAACTTCAAAAAGCAAGATAGCTTTACCCAGATGTTAGAGCTTTTGTAGACTGTTCACAAACACAGTGAGCAGGTGTGGAAATTCAGGTGGGCAGGTGGTAGAGAACAGAAAGAAGCACCCTGGTTATTCTGATGCAGGGTCAACAAATGATACTTTGAAAGTCACTCAGTAACCAATTGCTTTTCTCTTTGCCTTGACTCCTATAAGTAAAACATACAGTCTACCTTTATCAGAAAATAGAATTATACCTTATTGCTCATGGACTAATCTTGCTTCTGGCTTCATTTTATCATTTTGCCTTGATTTTTTTTCTTAATCCCAATTTCTTCTCATTTGATTTCTGATCAGTCTTTCTCTGACTACTGCTGTGAAATCACCCTTGAACTAGGTCAGAATAATTTTTTCAAAAAAATTCTACTAGGAAATCCTCTGATATAGCATATGCTCATTAAATACTGTTGAATAAACAAGTGAATACATTATTAAGAAGGATCTTGAATGTTAAGAAAGCATTTGCTTTCATACTCTCTGAGCAAATCAAGCTATGTACTATCAACCCTGGCCTGATAATTAAGGTTCTTGCTGATTTGATTCTTTTTTTACTGTCAGGCCACTTTCCAGTTTGAAAAGTTTTTTCACTTCCATTATCTTATTTTGATCCTCACAAGAATCCTATGAGTTAGAAAAGACTGATAACACTTCCTTCATTTCACGGAAGTGTGAGCAAAATCCCAGACAGGAAAGAAAGGCTCTGAGCCTTGCTGCATGCAGACCATGCCCCATGCCAGGGACTTTGCTTGTGTCAAATCGCAGCAGGTGCTGTCATCCCAACTTTACCAAAAGGAAATAGAATGTCGGAGGAATTAGAGGAGCTTGCCTAGGAACAAGGAGAGCATGGGCCAGTTGTTCATGTTACACTTTTTTTTTTTAATTTATCTATTTTTAGAGAGAGGGGAAGGCAGGGAGAAAGAGAGGGAGAGAAACATCAATGTGTGGTTGCCTCTCATACGCCCCCCCCACTGGGGACCTGGTACGCAACCCAGGCATGTGCCCTGACTGGGAATTGAACCAGACACCCTTTGGTTCGCAGGCCAGCACTCAATCCATTGATCCACACCAGCCAGGGCTACACTTTTTATAGTACTTCCCCAGTGAGCACTCCAGCCACCATTGGGCAGAGCTATGACTACCCTTCTTTTACAGGTGAGGGAACAGAGGCTCAGAAGAGGTCGTAACTTGCCTAAGCTCATGCAGCTTGTGCATGGAGCAGCCAGAATGCAGACCACATTCATTATCAAAGAAAGTGCTCTGTTCACTGCTTGAGTGCAAATACAGAGTATGTTACCTGTGAGGTCGTCTGCTATAATAACAACAGCAAACAAGGCAGCTAATATACTGAGTACACAAATGTCAAACGTCATCTAAGTATTATATATACATATACATGAGCATACAGAGTTCTCACAACAGCCCTTTGAAGAAGGTGCCATTATTAACCATCCTCTCCCATTTTATAGGTGGTAAACCTGAGGCCCAGAGATGTGCAGTAACTTGCCCATGGCCACAAAGTTAGTAAGAGCAGAGCAAATCTTCCCCCCTGTGTGTGAATCACTCTGCACAGCTCACATAGCATTCTCTGGGCCCTATACCTCCAGAGACAAGGGATCAGCACTGAATTACTCTACACAGCTCACATAGCATTCTCTGGGCCCTATACCTCCAGAGACAAGGGATCAGCACTGAATTACTCTACACAGCTCACATAGCATTCTCTGGGCCCTATACCTCCAGAGACAAGGGATCAGCACTGAATTACTCTACACAGCTCACATAGCATTCTCTGAGCCCTATACCTCCAGAGACAAGGGATCAGCGCTTGGTGAGGCAGTCTGTCCCGACTGTGAAAAACCTCACCTGACATCTGCCTCCCTGAGACCACTCTCAGGGGTCTGGAAGAGTGCCTGGCGGAATTAACGCTGTGCCATGTTTGTTAGATAAATGCGCATATTTCTTTGGAAGTCTTGCTATGTAAGGCTATTTGCTCTTCCCTGCTGAGGCCTTTCTGAGACTGGAGTGCTGGGATCATGTTTCTCGTCTCCAGAATTATCACTTCTCCAGAATTCATGTCCGCATCTCATTTTCCCCCCAAATATTTCCCATCTGTCAAGTTTTTTAATGCCTTCATTTACTCTTCTAGAATATAGCATGAGTACTAGACCAATGTTATCTTTTTTCATCCTAAGTCTGAAAAATGCATATTTGTGGTTAAGTAACAGACATACGTATGTCTCCGATTTCCTGGCCCACCATTTACAGTCATGAACCCCTAGATTTAGGGGTTAAGAGAATTGTCACAATAAAGGCAGTCCACTGATTTCATGGTAAAATACGTTCCGTGGCATTGTGCTCTTTTCTTTTTGTCCTCATTCTCAAACTAAGCTTAGGTCATCGGTTCATTAAAACTTTAAAGTCTGTTTCCCCCCATTAAATAAAATGTTTTTTATATTAAAGATACAATATTATATTTGTAATATTAAAATACATTTTCATATCTGTTGAAATTGAAGATATGTGTAACCATTTATCCAGCAGTCTCTGTCCTAAGTATATATTATAAAGAAATGTGCGCACATATGTACTAGGAAATTCCAGCACAGATATTTATATTAGCATTGGTCCAAATAGCCAGAAATTGGAAACAATGTAAACATTCATCAACAGTAGAATGGATCAATATGTCATGGAGTATTTATATAATGAGATATTATATAGCAATAAAAACAAATCAACTGTAGATACACACAATACCATAGATGAATCTTGAAAACATAATATTGCATAAAAGAAGTTGGACTCAAAAGAATACATACAACTTGAGTCCATTCATATAAAGTTTTAAAGCAGACAAAGAGAATATTGTTTCAGGAGAGAGGGAAAAACAGTGAAACACTGAAGGTAAATGGAATGATTGTCATAACACTCAAGAAAGTAAAGACCTTAGGAGGTGGGTGGGGTGGGCATCATGATTAGGAAGGCCACCTGGGTAGTGGTAAGTGGGTACTCATTCAACAGCATTCTATAAACCCCTTCATTTGTGCAAAAAGAATAGCAGTTAGGAGAAAAAAGAACTTGCCACATGCCTCCTGCTCAAATCCATAATTGCAAACATCTCAGTGTGTTTCCTTGCAATCAAGAAAATATACTTCTGGCCTCTCTGCTCTTCTCAGGGCTCCTGCAAATGTACAAAGAAATGGTGAGGAGGGGAAGAGCGAGGATCTCCTTTGTTCTGTTTACTTTTAGTTTTTACCCCCTGTATTCAGTGAGCCACAGTGAATAAACATGAGCTGATGGAGAAATACGTGTCCAAGCTGTTGGTTCTCCTGTTCATTTCAGGTCCCTAAAATTTACCAGGGTAAAGATAACGAGACGTTGGATTGGTCATATACCGCTGTCCTCCGGCAAGACCTCGTTTTGTGGGATGGTAAGCAACCTGCCAGGCTGTGGGTTTTATGAAGCACAGTGAGGAGTGGCAGGAATAATAAGCAGGGCTGAAGCGATCCATACTCAATGCCTGTCAGCCGCACTGTCCTCTTCGAGGAAGCGAGGGGCCATTTCCACTGTGTTACATAAGCTGAGACAGAGAATCGGGATGCACTGATGGGCTGCACGCAGCTCTCAGCTGTCATCTTGCCGAGGCTTCTAAGACATCTAGCTTCTCCGTGAAAGGATTCCCTAGGGGGGCATTCAGGATGCACTCTCTATGCTCCCTCACTGATCTCCACATAATACATCACAAAACATTTTTGTTTTATTTGGATTGCAGCATTGCCTAAATATTTGTCCTTCTTTTCCTAAGATGCATGGAAACTGGATCAGGCTGAGCATGAAGCAATCCAGGCCTGTTTAATTCATCCAGGCCACTCGTTAACGTCCTCCCGTTCATTCACTCAGATCTGGGGCTCATTCTGGGTCCTCCCCGTGGTGACTAAGAGTGGGGCTCAAAGCAACAATAGCTGGGAGGTCATACACCTCCATGAGGTTGTTTTACCAAGGCAGGGCGTACCTCCACCATTTGCGGTGATTAACAGGCTGGCACGATGTGCCTGTCGTTCCAGACTCTCTGGTGTGCCCTTCGGAATTAGACAATGACCTAAATGGGGCAAGTACATTTGTACCTGATTAGATGTATTCAGGACCACGTTTACTGAGTATCCACCATGTGCCAGGCCCCGGGCCATGTGCTGGAGCTCAGAAGGAAATTAAATTTCACAACTGACATGGAAACAAATACATCTCAATCAAGTGAGATAAATGCAGTGTCAGGGGTGTCGTTGTGGGGCATTGAGAAAGACATTGCTAATGATTGACACTGAGAAAGGCAAGGGCAAGGGCAAGGAAAGCTTCACAAGAGACTGATACTCCCATAAAGAAGGAAGATTTATTACAGCCCTGAGAAAGCAATTTGCGTAAAGTAAAACTAAGCCATCCCTGGGTAAATTGAGGGGCCTAATTAGGAAATGTCCCAAAGAAAACTAGTGACGAAACAAAGAGCCGTAGATAGCTAGGAGCTCAATTCCCATATCCCATCAAAGTGATTAAAAACAAAACAAGACACACGCACACACACACACACACACAAAGCCTCCAAGATTCCTTAAAATGGAAATAGAGCATAGTAAATATTCCTCTCGTGGGATTTTCAGTACCCCCTCTATCTTGGGAAATGCCCATTGATGGACTGAGTGAGAAGGACTTATTATATGACCTGAAAACAGATACACACACATGTGTAGGAAGTGTGTGGGGGCAGGTGTCACATGTACAGTATGTTGTCCATGTCCATGAATCCTTGTCCTTGTGTAACCTGGAGAGTGTGCTCAAACCACCCCAGATACCTGCAGTAGACTTTCTCTTGTCCTTGCTTGAAAAGGAGATTGGGTGAGAAAAAAAGAGACACGTAGATGGGTTTGCGTTCACTTTCTTCAGTGAAGGGAAAGGTCGGAGCCCCTAAGAAGGAACATGCAAAGAGCAAACCGAAGCTGGCAGTTCAGACTCTGAGCCACCCTTCCATCGCCCATTCCTGTCTTCCTTTGGCCTTGCCCCTAGCCTTCACTGTGTTTCTCCAGAATAATCCGCATGCCTGTGTTCTAACAGGCCTGGTGACCGTCTCGGGGGTAACTCCAGGGGCTTCCCCCATTCTGCTGTACTTGAGCAGGATATTCTCTGTCCTTCCTTGGATCTGGCACTTGATCATGGTCTCGAGACTCAACTTCCACAATTGCATACTCCCAGCTCTCACATGCTGCCCTGGCTGGGATCAGTTCAATCTGGGAAGGCACTGTCCAAGATGGACTAGACCAACCCATATATCCCCCAGGACAACTCAGGTCCCTCTACGTCCATCCTCACCCAGTGCTGGGTGAGCAGCTCGTCACCCGCATGTCACCCTGAGTGTCCAATGCCTGCATTAAAGTACTGTGGGACAGAATGACGCATCTTCTTTTGAATGTAGGAGATGAAGATGAACTAGAAGTTTCCCTCTGGGAGCAAGACTGTTGCTCTCAGGTATTTCTTACCTGGGAAAGATGGGCACCTGGACTGGGAGATACTGTTTAGGGGAAGGCTACATTCAGGCTGGAAGACACAGGGGCAAAGACGGCAACACCTGCCCACACATTGGGTTGGGGAGAGGGATGATTGACACAATCTGATCCCCTTGGTCCAGCCTCATGCCGTTGTCTCCAGCCACACAATCGATTCTGTCCCTGCTGTGAACTGAAAAGGCTTTGGCTGGTCTTCAGACCATGCTGTCAGGCTGACTGTGGTATGAGGATGGGCAGATTACTTCCCATCTCTGGACCTCAGACTCAGTCTATAAACTGGGGTTTAAATGTAATGGTCCTTCCCGTTTCTATAGTCTATGAAATTTCCAAGTGTTCTCAAAGATGGAGCTTGGGAAAAAAAATAATTTAGAAGAAAAGAAAGTTGGGAAGCAGAACAAACCCTTAGTCCTTTCATTTAGGAAAGAAAAAAAATCTAGACACAAATTCCAACAGTATCTTTATTAGCCAAAGACTTCCTGTAACGTCTTTTTTCAATAAAATGCAAATGACATAGCACCAAAGCCCCCCTCCCCATGAAGGGATTGTCTATTTCAACGTTCCAGCTCCTTACTAATACATCCTCTCAAAGATTTTATATATTTACCAGTTAATTCCTTAGCCCTGGTTACAAAGAAACTAAAATTTAGAAACACAATGTCACAGTTCATGCAAATGAACATGACACTTTTGAGTCCAGGAGGGGCATTGTCACAACAAATTCTACAGTTGCCTTTACGCACAAACTCCTGTGCCTTCCACCTGGCTAGTGGGTTTTGCTTCTTAGCTACCCGGCAAACCGAGTGCGGGCAACACCGACTTCCTGCACCCTGCCCCTCACCCCTTCGGTTTTCATTGTCAGTTAATAATAATTGTACCTTATATCTTAAAAGAACTTCAGAATTTAGAAAACATTTTAAATGCAGCCTTCATTTGATTTGCATTTCAGATTTGCCCCTTTTTGTGGGAAACAATTGACCTTCAGAGTAGTGAAATGCCACCTACCGAAGACAATGAATGCAGGTTGTTACCAGACCATCAGGGGTGCTTTCCATGACCTCACTTGTCTGCTAAAAATCCTTTGCCGGCTTCCCATCAATTGTGGAAGCCAGTTCAGTCTCCGTAGCCTGGTTCAAGGTCTCTGTTGCGACCCAAGAGTCTCTCCAGGGTTGTCTCCCTATAAACTCAGACATTCTTTCCTCAGATAACTGCAGACAAATCAGCATTCCTAATCCACTTGCTGCTTTTCTTTTGCATGTTGTTTCTTCCTGTACCGTTCTGTCTACTGGGATCCTATCCATTCTTTAGGACGGTTCAAATACTGGGCCTTAATCCTTTATCTAAAATCCTTGGGGCCAGAAGTGTTTTGGAATCCAGATCATTCTTTCATGTAAGAAATGTAATAGAGTTCATATACTGAATATTACAAAATAATTTCAGTGGGGTTTAGGGCGGCACCCTGCATTAAATGCACTGATGGTTTATAGCAAGGCACATGAGTAGTCCTGCTAAGTGGAATGAATAAAGCTACTAAGTGGGCCAAATGAGGTTTTGCCACCTAATGAGTTAAGAAAAGGGTTGGTTTTCAGAGCTTGGGATTTATAATTAATTGCTCGTAAGTGACCACGTTTCTGAAGTCTCCCTGATTCGGACTCATTTCTTTTCAGTGCATCCTCCTTCCCGGCCCCTGAGAATTTTATTCTATGTATTCATTAATTCAATTGCTTATTCTGTTGATATTTATCTTTTACGTTAGATACTGAAAATTCTGCAATTATCAGATAAGTCAGACTCTTCCTGCAGTTCTTGCTCTTATGGCAAAAGCAGAGATATAAAAAGGCAAAAATGGTCCAATGTACTGAGTCCTAGGATGAAGCTGAGCACAGGAAACCACAAGAGCAAGGAGGAGCCACCAAACCAGCTGCAGTGGCAGGTGAAGGGGAAAGGGAGACACATAAAGGTTTCCCAGAAGTGAAATCATCTGGGCTGAACCTTGAACAAGAAATAGGAGTTTGCAAAGCTAAGAAGTGGGGAGCAGGACTAGAGACAGGGAGAACGGGATGTTAATACCATGGAGGAGGGGCGAAGCTAGTGTGACTGGGATATGTATTTCAGTTTCACAGGATGGAAGGACGCATTGGAGGAGAGGGCCGGAGGCGAAGTACAGAGCTTGTATGGGTGCTAGTGAGTTAATAGTTTATCCTTAAAGAGCATGCACACAGGGCTGAACACTCCCTGTATTGTGGAACAGGAACTGGAGGGAGGCAGGGCTCTTCAGGACTTTCTCATTAAAATCAAGGGGTGGGGCTGACACTGAGGACGGGAAGGCTCTAGGACTTCTTCACCCCCTTGAGAGCACTAGTCCCAGATTGCTTGCGGCCAGTTTAATTTTACAAATGAGTGACCTTTCAAGCAGGGATCAGGTCTCAATGCATTCATTCAACAAATCTTATTGAACACCTACAGTAGACTAGGACCTCTTTGAAGCCCTGGGGATAGTGCGGCACACAAGCCAAGCCAGACCCTTCTTCTCATGGAGATATTTAACCAAAAGGGGTGGAGAAGGGAGCCAAACAACAACAAAAAAAAAACAAAAAAAAAACCCCAAAGAAACAAGCTAAATACAAACAGTGAGAGGGAAGTGTTTTGAGAAAACGGAATGGAGTTATGTGGTAGAGTGGGTGGAAGGAAGGGAAGCTCTGTCAGAGGAGGGGATTCTGGCTGAGGGCCGGATGATGAGAAGGTGTCAGGCAGGTGTGCAAAGAACTGGGGAAAGAGTCTTCTAGGGAGAAGGGAGAGTGATGGCAGAGAATTCCTGGGCTGAGAACCCAAACTGGCTTGAGTGATCAAGGCAGAGAGAACTGTGCAGTACAGGTGGGGCCTAAAGAGCTTAAGGGGGGTGGCCCTGAGTCAGGGGCAAGGCAAGTGGGCAGTGATGGGGTCACGTGGCTGATGCTTTCTCGCTGATGGTAAGGAGTTTAGATTTCATTCTAAGCAACTAGGGAAGTCATTCAAAGGTACGGAACCGGTGAGTGTTCTAATACGGTGCAGAGTTTACAAAGGTCACTTGGATGTTGTGCAGAAAATGGACTGAAAGGTGACAAGAGATGAATTAGGAGCCTCCTGCAGGGATCCATGTGAGTGTCACTGACCAGGGTTGGAACAGCGAAATGAAAGGATGTAAGAAATCATGGCTTCGTCTGGACTTGCCTGTGATGGCAGGGATGAGGGCAGGGCAGGACAGAGAGAAAGAGAGAGAGGCCAATGCCAGAAATCAAGGTTACTGCGGTCACCTCAAGACTTGGCATGTACGTAGTCCTGTGGAAGCGTCTGATGCATTGAAAGCATGTGTTTCTCTTTATTTGAAAATTATCATTCCTCTGAATAATGATTTAATAACTACACAGCCAATGCATCATGCAAGCTTAATGAAAGTGTTCTGAGAGGTTTTTCAACAAAATTGCATTTAGGAGTAAATATTTACTTGAGTACAACTCATTTGTAAAATTAAGTCATCTTTATGAGGCATACTCGATTATTTTTGTAACTGGTGAGCAACATAATATCTATGGAATTATACAATGTCAAGCCTTTCTAACTAATTATCTTATTTGGAAAACATAAATGCAGATTTTTTTTAAGAGTGCAGTCATAGACAAAACAAGTTTCTTAGCACCTCAAAACCGTCTAGTTAAGTGTGTGTGCAGTGCCTAATTGGGACAACTGGAAAGCCCAGAAAAGCAGGAAGCTGTGGCTTCTCTGTCCCTTTTCCCAGTTTTGAAGGACCCCTGGGAGACCCTCTTCACTCTCCACCTAACCTTCTATTTCTTTCCTTTTTGAAAAAATATGTTCCAATCATGATAGAGTTCATGCAGTTTTATACTTAGGGCTTTTAGGTATGTTCTTCCCTCCGCCTGGAATGCCGCATTCTGGGTCTGGGTAAATCACACTTGCACACTACAAGGCTCAGTATACACTTTCTGTAGCAGAAAGGCCTTCTCCTGCGCCCTTCGCCATCTCAGTTATTTACCCTTGTTTTATTCTCTAAGAGATTGTTATTTTATTTCGTTGTGTCATTTGCCACAGTGTATGATTGCATATTTAGTTGCATGGTTATTTTCTTAACTTCTGTCTTCCCCAATGGATGGTCGGCCTCTTGAAGGCAGCAAACAGGTGGGTTTGGCTGACCTCACTCTCAGCACATTACCACAAGATCCAGCTCTGTGGCTACCATACTCATGGAGGATGGCAATCTGTTCAGTAGAAATTAATTGTGCCATTTGCTAGTCAGGTCCTACTGGGAACATCATTGATCTCCTTGAGTATCAGTATGAAATATAGGTTAACCATCCCTGTCTTGCTCACTAAAGAGTCATCTGAGATTCAAGTTGGATGATGGATAGAATATACCATGTGTACCATAAAGCATTACATAAACATCAGCAAAATTTCCAACGTTTTCCAATAACTATATGCCCAACCCATCTGTGAGTAGGTCTCTTCTTTTTATGGGTCAGGACAATGGTTCAGGGAGCCCCAATCATTTGCTTTAGTCCCAAAGGTGCCAACATGCAAACAGAGTAACCAGATCCTAGCAGCCTATCTCTTCTTTCCCCTCCACTCTCTTCCCCCTCTTCCCTCCTTCTCTTGGCTCCCCACTGTCTCAACTCCCACCCCTGTCTCTCCACATAATTACTTTTTAACACCAATAATCCTTACTTGACCTCATCCTCAAAATTTCTAGGCACTAAGGAACCATTTCCTAAAGCCTACAGGAAATTATCTAATAATGCCCAGTGTGCTGCTGAGAGCGAAGGCAGCCCTTCCAAATGACAACGCAAACCAAGGACCCAGGGGGTCTGGCCCCTTTACAGCCTCAAATCATTCAATTATTCTCTCCTCAAACTGGAAGAGCAGGGCGTGATAAAGCAGCAGAGGACTCAACTCACAAATGGGATTTGCTTTAA
The DNA here is from genome assembly GCF_022682495.2 of Desmodus rotundus. NCBI lineage: Eukaryota > Metazoa > Chordata > Mammalia > Chiroptera > Phyllostomidae > Desmodus > Desmodus rotundus. The sequence continues at coordinate 21,806,142 of NC_071387.1, forward strand.
GATCCTGATGTGCTTTTCATGGGGAGGGCGAGGAAATACAAAACAGCGTTCATTCATTCTGTAGACACTTACTGAGCACCGAGTGTGGTGAGAGCTAGCATTGATACCAACACTATCAAGTTGTATCCTCATTTTCTTATCTGATTTGACCAACAGCTCTGTGAATCCCACTTTATAAAGGAAAACACTCAGAAGTGCTCTCTAAAGTGTCTGGGTCACATAGCTGGGAAGTGGTGCTGATGTGACTGGAAATTCTTAAGCCAAATCTTGGATTTAAAAAAATTATTATTATTTTAACAAGCTGCCAGACACTAGGAAGGCTAGCATGGGGAATGAGGAATTCAGGAGGCCTTTCTGAACTGTTCCTTCTGCCTGGGTTGCCCTCTGCCCCCACTACCCCATCCTCCTGGTTACCCCCACTTCTTAGAAGAGTGCTGCTTCTTCTGAAAACTGTTCCTTTATCTGGGATTCCTCCACCCCAGTGGAGCCCCCTCTGTCCCTCTTCTGTGCTGCCTCCTTCATGCTCCTGTTGTCAGTCACTTCATGTCCCTTACACCTTCCCTCCCTGGAGGGTTTCTGTGAATACAGACCTGCTGATTGGTTGGATACTGTGGATTCTGATAGTGCGTCACCCAGACCTCTCCCTTGTCTTCCTCCTGTTCTGGCTCCTTAGGTCGTTTCTCTGAATTTCACATAATCAGCTGTAAATCAGTCAAGGGCTGGATGCTGCTCTCCTGCCTCTCCTCCCCAAAGCCCTGAATGCCCAGGGATCCTTCCCAACCAGAGTTGTGAAATAAAATACAGGAGACCTAGTTAAATTTGAATTCCATATATACAGTGGATTTTTTTTTTTTTTAGTATGAGTATGTTCCAAATATTGCTTGGGATATACATATACAAAAATGTATTTGTCATTTATCTGACATTCAAACTGAACTGGGCACCATGTTTTGGTTCTTGCTAAAGCTGCCAACCCTAATTCTCATTCTTTTTCCCCCCCGGGGGCCAAGGCAGTGGGAACGGGCAGTTGGAGAGGTGTGTGGGCTGGGCTGCAGGAGGCTGGGCTCCAGTCCTAGCTTTTTTCTATACTCACTGTGAGGCCTTCTAGGAGGATGTCTTTGTCCAGTTCTGTGACTCAGTTTCCCCATCTGCCCAGAGCGGGGTTGAATCAGGTGGTCTCTGACCACATTACCGGTGCCCACCCTCTGGCCTAGGTCACAGGTCCTCTATTTTCCAAGCTCCTAACCTCTTGCTCAAAAGGTAGGAGGGGGAGGTTATTTAACCATGAAACATTCCTTCACTAGACAGAACCACCTTCTGAGTGCAAGGGTTGTTTGTTATTCACAGGCAATATGGTACTGTAGAGAAAAACAAAACAAAACAAGACTTTGACATCCTGAGTCAAAAACTTGGAACACCATTTACAAGTTACTTGTATAGGCCTCAATTTAAGCCTCTTATTACAACTGGAGGGTTGGTGTAAGCACCTAACACCCACTGGAGCACATGACAAGCACTTCAAAGGCAGTATCTATTATCCCTGGGTTTGGATTTCTAGAATGTGGCAAGGGTCCTGAGAGCCCTCTAAGTATCCGATGGGAAAAAGATAGGAAAGGTAACTGGAGAGCTCAACTTCAAAGATTAACTAGCCGTGAACACCAAGGGAAGCCTAGAGCCTTCGCCCTTGTAGAAAGGATTCCACTGGGCTGCCATTTACTGAACTTCAGGGGAAAGCAGCTACCTTAGGGCCGGTGAGCAGGCCCAGAGTCAGTTCACAGGGATGGGTGTGGCCGGGCCCTCTTCCAGGTCCAGCCACTCAGCTCAGAGTAGTGCATCTTTGAGCAGGAGACATCTTACAACTGTCAGAGTCTGGCTCCAGCGTACAAACTCCAGGATCAGGATGTCTGGCCATCTTCCAGGCAGTGGGAAGCTTCCAGTACATTCTTGGCCACAGCACATAATATGTACATGAGGAAGCATTTATTCTTCGGGCAAACTGAGGGCCGATGAATGGGTATGTTGACCCAACTTTCTGATTGGAGTGCCAGCTGCAGAAGATAGATTGAGTCCTGAGTCTGGGGGAAGCTGAGAGTGAGAGCAGGTTCAGGGAAAAGGGTAGAGAAGGGTGAGAAAGCTGGGGAGAACTGAATCCTGGAGGGCTGTGTTGCCTGAAGGGACAGCTGAGAGCCTGCCTGGAGTGGGGGCGCATTTGTCTTTTGGTGGAATTAGTCGACTCCAAGAGTTTGGGCCTCTTGGAGGCACCATGTCACTATTAATAGCAACATTAATAGCTGACATTTAATGAACACACTGTATGCCAGGCATTATTACACTGAGTATTGACATGGATTGTGGAATATAATCATGATGATTGCTCTCTGAAGTATTAGGTTGGCCGAAGAGTTCGTTTAGTTTTTTCCGCAAAATAAAAGACACATTTTTCATTTTCACCAATTACTTTATTCATTTGGATATTCTAAGTGTGTCAGCTGTATCCTGTGTGGTATAACATTGACTGTTCTCGATTTGATCTCTGTCCACTTCAACTGGTCTACCTGACCGTGGAGCGCCGTCCAGCAAGAAATCTCCACCACAAAAGTTTGCAAACCACTTTTGACACGTTTGATCAGTCATAGCACCTTCTCCACACACAGCACAAATCTTTTGTGTGTGTGTTTCAGTTGTATTTTTACCTTTCTTGAAATAATAAAGCATAATACGCCAAGAATGTTGCATATATTCTTCCATCTTCAATATTAAAATGGCTACTCAAAAATTCACCAATTTTGATAAGTTTTTTTAAATGCATGCTGATATGACACAATACAATCAGTAAAATGAGCTGTCACAATACAATCTAAGAAATTATTTTGAATGAAGTGAAAGACAACTAAGTGCTACTAGAGCCATCTTATGGAAAAAACAAACAAACAAATTTTTGGCCAACCCAATATTTAATAATAGTAGGCCTCCTGTTTAGCTGCTATGGCTGGCTGCTAACATATTGAAATGGTCCAAACCCAGTTAGTAAATAGTGTGACCTGATATCCCCAAGTGGCTTCCTGCCCTTCTGATGCCTCCGCCCCTCTCATGAGGCAGGAAAGCAGGGAACCATTCTGAGGGGTCTGTGCCGTGCGACCCTGCTTGATACGTGTTTTTAATGTTGTGGTGATAGACTGCATAATGGCTCCCAAAGAAACCTATGTCCTAATCCCTGAACTCCGAATGTTACCTTATATTCACTTTGTAAAAAGACACTTTGTAAATATGATTAGTTTAAGGATTTTTGAGATGAGGAGATTATCGTGGAGTAACCAATTGGCCCTACATGCCATCAAAAGCGTCCTTCTAAGCAGGGGGCAAAGGGAAATTGGACACAGAAGGCTGAAGGTGATGTGATGGTGGAAGCGGAGGGAGGTTTGAAGGTGCTGCACTACTGGCTTTGAAGATGGGCAGACTGGCTCCAACCTGAAGCGAGGAAATCCTGAGGCTGAAACGACCAGGGAAATGGGTTCTTCCCCAGAGCCTCTGGAGGGAGCGCAGCCTGCTGACATCTTGGTTTGGGCTCAGTGACATGTCTTCAGACTTTGGCGTCTAGGACTGTAAGCACATAAATTTGTGCTGTTGAAGCCACTGAGTTTATGATGATTTGTTAGAGCGGCCATTGGAAATGAATACAGTTGTCCTGATTAATAATACTCCAGCTGAAGAGACTAAAGCTTGATGGGGTGAGTGATTTGCTCCAAGCTGATGGTCTGTGCTTGAACTTAGGTTGTTCATAAGCATTAGGCTGCCCTGTCAATAATGCTGCAAGGAAATTGTCATTAAACCCATTTCGACATGAGACGGGTCACGGAGACTTAGAGAATTCTATGACTTTGTCCAAGGGCAGAGCTTTGCCTAAAGGACTTGGGATTTGGAAAGCAGGGGTATCTCATTTTGATGATTTCTATATCACGAAGTCCTCCTGTCTTGTGGCCTGGGCTCTATAATCAACATAGCTTGGAGGTTTGTGGGTACTTAGAATTCAGCCCAGGTCCACTTGCTGGGCTCTCTAGGGGCAGCAAACCTCCTTCCAGTGCTGGAGGCAAGTCTGCAGGTATTTACCTTGGCCAAGTTGGGTGGCTTAGCAGTGAAGGCTTAGAAGCAGCCTGGGCCTACCAGGGGGGCTGCCGCAGGGAGCTAAGTAAAACAGGCTGGGGAAAGGAAGTGGTTCTGACTCAGCCAAGCCACATGGTGCCCCTGAAGAGCTTGCTTTCTAGATTCAACTGTACTCAGAGAAATCAGTGCAAAGACACATTGGCTGGCTGGCTGGCAGGCAGGCTGAGGCACATGCCACAGAAGGATCGTGGGGTATCTGTTAGCCAGAGTTTTCCTGGGAGCTGTGATCGGTGGGTGCCAGCATCTCCAATCAATCCTACATTCTAGGAGAAGCTTCCTTGGGCCAGATCATCATGCAGAGTTTCGGGTTAGGCCACAGAATGAATGTAGACATTCTACCATCTAGGAGAGGCTATGCAGGCACAAGAGTATCTTGGGCCCAAAACAACGTTTTGTTTTCTCTGTGCAGCATTTTTTCTTTCTTTCTTTCTTTTTTTTTGGTCATTTTCTCCAAATTAACATATCTATGAGAAAGTATAAGACAAATACCAGAAGATGGAGACTGATTCTCGAGACAGCAGAGGAAGAATGGGCTTTATCTGGTTAGGGCATAAAGGAACATTTCCTAAGGGTATTAGACTGAGCCTTGAAAAATGAATGGGAACTGTGAGTCTTCCAAAAGATATGCTAACCCTATGTACCTGTGAATGTGACCTAATTTGGAATCAGGGTTTCTGAAGTTGCAATCAAGTTAAGTTCTTAGGGTCGGCCCCTCATCTAATATGACTGGTTTGTGTAAGAAGAGCAGGATGCTGTATGCAGGCACAGAGATGCACGGGGAAGAAGGCCGTGTGACAATAGAGGCAGAGGTTGGAGTGATATAGCTGTGAGCCAAAGAACACCAAAGGTTGCCACCGCCAGAAGCTAAGAATCCTTGGAAGGAGACTCTCTTTTAAAGAATGTGTGGCCCTGCTGATACCTTGATTTCACACTTCTGGCCTCCACAGCTGTGAGAGAATACATTTCTGTTAAGTGGCCTAGTTTGTTGTACTTGGTTCTGGCAGCCCTAGGAAAAGAAACACAGGACCAGTTGCTCAATTTTTTTTTTTTTTTTTGAGAAGGGAAGGGAGGGAGAGAAACATTGATATGAGAGAGAAACATCAGTCAGTTGCCTCTCATGCATGCCCCAACCAGGGACGAAACCTGCAATCCCGGCGCATGCCCTGACCGGAAACTGAACCTGCAACCTTTTGGTTTATGGGGCGATGCTCTAACCAAGTGAGCCACACCAACCAAGGCTGCTCATTTTATTTATGTCTCCTCCAGACTTGGTTCAAGGGCTCCCACTCAGGGGCTCAGACTAAGATTGCAAGTGGAGACATGGGAAGATGCATGTGAACAAAGGCCTGGAGGCTGAAAGGTTTGGATCACATCTGAGGGAAAAGTGAATTTGCCAGGATGGGTAGAGCCAGATTGTGATGGGCCCTATTCCCAACCAGATACAGCATCTTCGGCTCTGGACCTCTTCTCTCTCAGGGAGGTGAAGCTTGTGAGTCTCCCCAAATCACCACAAAGACATCAGAGCCAACCCACCCCTTTCTCCACACCTCACACAGACACACTGTAAGTTTTTGTTTTGACAATTCCTGCTTCCCTGTTCTGAGAAGTTGATAACCCCGGGGTTTCCACCTATAGCTGACAGAGACTGAAAACCAAATGCACGGGTTAGCATAATGGACATCGAGAGATGAATTTTAACATGATAAAACCTTGTTGGAGTGCATGGTTTAATGTGAGAGCCAAATGTTCCTGGCCTTGGAATACTTAAACTGTAAGAAAGCTGGAGTCTGCAGAACAGACCCACTAAGCCATGTTAACTGCCTCACAGTCAATGGGAAGGGAGGGGAGGAGTTGAGCAAATCCCCAGGCTCCAGATTTTTTAAGATACCCCTGGGGAGCCACACAGCAAGAGTTGGCCACCAACCAGGGGACTCGCGGTCTCTGAAGGAGGACTCAGGGCAGGGCAGGAGGCCCAAGTGCTCCAGGAAACTCAGAGGTGTGAAGGATGAGCTCTCTACTCCTCGAGGCCTTAATACTGTCCCTGTGTGTCTATGTGACACCTTCCTGATGAGGTGGGGCTCGAGTGGAAGACGTGGGAAGGAGAGAACAGCCTTCAAATCCATGTCACGATGGCTGAGGCCTATGGAACACTGAGGGGAAACCAGGATTAGAGTTAGAAGACATGGGATATTTTTACCTTTGCTGTAAGCTGCTTGGCCCACTTGCAAGCACCTACTTTTGGGCATGAGTTTGCCATTTGGATAAAAAAAAAAAGTGTATGTGTGTTGTTTGTGTGTATATCATGCCATACATTATATGACACACATTTACACATATATACCACATGCATACATGTTTCTATATGTATATGTGTCATATATAGATCCCTCTAAACTCAGAGCTAAGGTCATGATCTTGTGATAGGGACCAGACTGACATGTCTCTGGAAGAAAATGTATAGATCGTTTCCTAACTGGACATTGATAGAACATATGCCCACCAATAGTATTTTGCCTGGATGTAAAGAGAGAAGCCTGGTCCATCACTGCATGCTTCCCAGCACCTTGCGGAGCAGTCCGCTTTTTCTCCCGCTACTTGATATCACTTTGACATGACCTGAAAGCAACATTTGGGGTGATAAACAGAAAATGATTGACTCCCATGGGCCTTTCAGGGTGGGGCCTCTCAGGGTGGGGCCACTCTGAGTTGGAAACAATGGTGTTCCTAGAGCCTGGCGGTGAGGAGAGCTCCCCCAGGCTTCTACGTCTGTCTTGGTGGAAGAGGGAGGGGGAAGAGGGGCACTGGGCTTCTTGGTAGGAGGTAGCCTTCCCCAGGACCCTGGGTTTCTCATTCTCATGCCTCTGTCTGCCCCCAACTGAGCTCTGAGGGGTTCCAGAAGCTCCTGCCTCAGTCCACAGCACTTCTCTGGTTACACACTCTCCCCTACTGCTTTAAACACTTCCTGTAACGTGCTGAAACCTCCTAGATTTATGTCCCAGGCTGCTCCAGGCTTGGTTATCCTCTTGCCTGGAGGACATTCCCACCTAGATAAACTCAACATGTTGAAAACCAAAGTCAGAATCATCCTCCCTTGTCCCCAGAGCTAGTTTCCTTTCCCAATGAATGAGGCAACATCTACCTGGTCCCCCAAGAGAGAACAGGGAGGCATTCAGAGCACAATTCCTTTGTCCCCCACCAAACACCGGCCCCTGGGAGTTCTATTCCCTGAACACCTCGTGGCTGCCCCTCCTCTCCATCCTCACTCTACTGGCTCCTGGCAGGCTCCTAATTGCTCTCCTTGCTTTTGGACTCACTTTCTCCTTCCTCTTCTTCTAGATCAAAGGTCAGGCATTATTTTTTCTTTAAAGGGCCATGTGGTGAATATTTTTGGCTCTGTGGGTCCAGTGGTCTCCATCACAGCTACTCAACACTCCACTGCAGTGTGAAAGCAGCATTGATGATACACAGAGAAAGGAACATGGCTCTCTTATAATAGAACTCTACGTATGAGGACAGGTGGAGGGCCAAATTTGTCCTGCAGGCCGTAGTTGACTGACCACTGCTCTATGCTGGGGCCAAAGTGGTCTTCTAAAAGACAAGGTGAATCATATTTGCTGTATTACTTAAAGAGCTTCAATGCCTCCCCCTCAGCTCTAAGCTCTTCCCAAAGCCCAGTGGATCTGGCCCCTTGCCAGCTCTCACATTGGATACACTCTGCCCCCTGCATTTGCAGCTCTGTCTTATTTGCAATTCCCAGAACACATGGCTTTATTTGACTATGTCACACCTTTGCACACCTGTCGCCTCAGCCTTAAAGGCTGTTTATCTTCCTGCCACCATTCTTCTGGGGATGCTGCTCATCTCTGTAGATTCAACCCAGGTGCCTTCCCTTTTTGACCTTATTCATTCATTTCTTCATACATGTATCAATTTAGCATTTACTTATAAGGCACTTGGTGAGCAGTTACTATGTGCCAGGAAGGGCCCATGCAGAGCCCAGTAAAATGGGGTTGGCGCCTGGGGACAGATTGGCATGGGTTTCAGGTGAATAGGTTGAGGCTTGAGGCATTTTCTCCAAATGAGGTTACCTATAGGATTAAGACAACTCATTTATTGTACTGTTCAAAATTTTGGTCCCGTTACTGAAACACATTATCCAAGGTGCACTATAATTCAGTTTTAAAAAGTCCTTGAATTATTCTATGGCTAACAGAATAGCATTGCATTGTGATTTCAAAATAGTCATTTGTTACATACAAACATTTTAAACACGGCATGATTTTTGTAATCTCATTCTGCCATTGCTTCATTTTAAAACATATTAGACATTTAAAATAAATGATTATGGGCCCTGTGGAGTTCTAAGCGGCCACAGGGCAGTGGTGTCACAAGGGGGTGGCTAGGAATGAGGTGTCTTGAGCTGCTTTTCCTTAACCTCTAATAGCGTCCCCTCCAAAGCCACGCCAGATAAATGTGATTGCCGAGACAAGCAACACAGGGTTGCTTGAACACAGAACTTTAGTCCTATTCCCATCCACACAGGTTGCTGTCCCTGCACAGCTCATGGGTAGAAATTCTGGAGATGCCACTGTCTAGTGCTGAGCAGTGTTGCAGATGCTGGACATACGTTGGTGACCCAGAGTGATCAGGTGTCCTCACCCCTGTAGCTTTCATTACTGAGGAAGCCAGAAGTAAATGAACAAGATGATGTGAGCTTTTAATGATGAAGGTGATCACACAGGGAACATGGCATAGAGTGACAGAGAGAAAGATGGGGCGGGGCCACAGGAAGGTTTCCTGAGTTGGACAACCTCTGGCTGCGCTCTCACTACCCTTGGTTAGCTTTGAAATTCAGCCTGTCACATTGTATTTATTCTTTTGTTCCCTCATCTGTCTCTCCTTGTCCACTGTGAGCTCATCAGCAGAAACCTCACTGAGGGCTCCCCGCCTCCCTCACGCTTGGGACCCAGTAGCTGCTTCATTAGAATTTGCTGAATGAGTACATCTACTTGCACCCTCCCGATGCTGCCTGCAATTCTGGCACCAACCGCAGTGATTTAGGGAGACCAAGGCAGCGTCAGGGGAAACCTTGAAGTTAAGCTCCGCGGCAAGCCCACTTCAAAGGCAGATGACTGAAAAGAGACGGTAGTACATGTGCCTTGAATTTACCTTAGGAATTAAGAGCCAGCATCTTCCAGACAAGCGCCGTTGGGGTTTCACCAATCATCTAAACGTCTGAAAAATAGCCCAAGACACTGAGCACACACGAAATGCGGCTGGGGTTAGCTGCTTGTGGGGATGCCTCTAAAAATAGCCGCCGCGTGGCCTGATCCTACAGCAAAGACAAAGCTCTCTCAGTTCTGACGGGGGAGAACATTGGTTTTTAAATCCTACTTTCAAAAAAAAAAAAAAAGTGATTTTTTTAACGTATTCTTTATTTCCCAACCGTGAAAGGAATACTCGCTTACTAGAGGACATTTGGAAAATACAGAAAATTGCAAAGCCCCATATTGAGAGGGCTTTGGCACATTTCCCCCCAAGCTCTGCTCAGTGTGACTCACATGCTACAGCAGTTAAGAATAAGCAGGGGAAAAGGCAAAAAGCGGTCTCTGTCTCTCTTTTTATTGTGGCAAAACATACATAACACAGGGTTTACCATTTTGACTAGTTTTAAGTATAGAATTTACTGGCATTAAGTACATTCACAATGCTGTTCAACCATCACCACTGTCCCTTTCCAGAACTTTTTCATCATCCCAGACTGAAACTCTATACCCATTAAGTACTAACTCCTCATTCTCCCCTCCCGGCCCCTCATTACCTCAATTCGACTTTCTGTCTCTATGAGTTTGCCATCCTAGGTGCCTCATAGAAGTGGAATCATACAATATTTGTCCTTTCATGTCTGGCATTTTTCACTTAGCATAATGTTTTCAAAATTTTTCCATGTGGTAGCAGGTGTCAGAATTTTCCTCCATGTCAAGGGTGTTAAATTAAACAAACAAGTCGGTCATCAGACGCGGGTCGCTCTGATTGCTTACATAGGGTGACCTATGTAAGCAAGCCAGAACCTAAGCCTACACATGCCTCAGAGTTACAGAATCGAAACCTTGGGACAGCGATGCACCAACAGCCAGCCAGGCTTTCCTAAATGCGACAGCTGCTTAGCGATAGCCAATCAATTAATTTCCTTGTTTCATCTCCTCGCTTTCTCTATAAAAGTCCCCTTACTACTGTCGTGGAGTGCCCCTAATCATGTACAGGTCTGTGCTGTCCAATGTGAATTAATTTTGGCTCAAATAAACTGTTAACATTTTAATGTACCTCACTTTATCTTTTAACAAGGGTGAGAAATATTACTCCCATGTATGTCTATACCCATTTTGTTTATCTGTTCATCTCTCAATGGACATTAGGGATTTTTCCCTCACCTTTTGTATATTGTGAATAGTACTGCTGTGAACGCGGGTGTGCAAGTATCTGTTTGAGCCCCTGTTTTTAATTCTTTCAGGTGTAAACCTAGGAGTGGTATGCTGGATACAGTAATTCTATGTTTAACTTTGTAGAGAATCACCAGTTTTCCACAGCTGCTGTACCGTTTGACATTCCCACCAGCAATGCACAAGTTTCTAATTCCTCCACACCCTGACCAACATTTATTATTTTCTATTTTTTTTTTTATCCTAATGGGTGTGAATTGGCATCTCGTGGTTTTGACTTGCATTTCCCTAATCTACGTCTCTCTTGTTATAGAGGAGGAGACTAGGTCACAGCCAAACTAACCTACACAGGATCATACAGTGAAGCTGTAGACTCAGGATTCAAGGGTAATCTCCTCTCACCCCACGGTCCTTGCTTTTAATGGCCTCGCTGGTTTGTCTTCCTCCAGATCAGAAAAGCTGGAGGTGACAAGTGGTGTAGGTCAGAAATGGCTTTCAGCAAGAAGCCATCCCTTAAGTGGGAGATTCCACAGTTACCCAGTCATCAAAACACTCATTTACCCCTGGCCAGTGTGGCTCAGTTGGTTGGAGCATCAACCCATAACCAAAAGGTTGTGGGTTTGATAACTGGTCAGGGCACATGCTGAGGTTGTGGGTTCAATCCCTGGTCTGGGTGCGTACAGGAGGCAACCAATTGATGCTTCTCTCTTATGTCAATATTCTGTCTCTCCCTTCATCTCTCCCTAAAAGCAATAAAAAATGTCATTGAGTGAGAATAAAAACATACAAATGAAAACATCCATTTAATGGATACTAAAGATGATCCCTGCTTTCAAAGATCTCTCAAACATTGGGATAGTGCTTCTCAAATTTGAGGTAAAGAACCAGTTTTATTTCTTTAATTTCTATTTCTTTACATACTGGTATTATTGTAAGCCACATTAAAAACGAATTACTAGAAAAATAAAATAAAATAAGACATACATAATGCAAGCCCAAATATCTTATCTGATTCACTGCAAAAAAAAAATGACTGTCAAATAGCTATAAACTTTTACTTACTTTCAATTGCTGTACTTGCCGTGGATCAGCAAGAGTACACAGATAGCCCTGTTCACAAATGCCGTATCAAGGGAGGCCCATGGTCCTGAAGGGGAAGAGACACATGTTGAATGTGGAAGAACAAACATGAGCTGGGCATTGTTAATATGGAATGCCTGGCCCTCCATGGCTTTCATCTATTTTCTTGAGGAACAAGAACGTAGAGTGCATAAAAAATTCCAAGGGCATTAAAATTTGGCTGCCAAGATTGGAATAGTAAAATTAAAATAGACTTTGAAGTCAGGCAGATCTGGAGTTAAATTCCAGAAGCTGTGTGACCCAGCTCGGGTGACTTGCTGGTGAGCAAGTCAACTCCTCTCTTAACCTCGTTATCATCATCCTAAAAAATGGGGCTTAAAAAATCCTATCTTACAGGGATGCTGTTAAGATAGAATGTCCCCAAGTATGTAGATCACTTAACACAGTGCCCAGTCTGTCAGAGCCACTCGACCAATAAATGATAGTCCCTTCCCTTTTCCCTTGGCAGAAGTCTGACAGCTTTCAAGGGCTGCCAACAGAGTACCAGACCTCCGCAGTCTAAAAATGCATCCTCTCTTAATTACTGTTTGGTTTGGAGGGAGACTTACTCATCTGTAGCCTCAGCAGCAGCAGCAGGTCCTGGTCAGGATGGAGGCGATGCTCAGTCATTGGCATACCTTGGAACGCTGCCTCTTCCCAGCATGCTCTGGGCTGCTGCCACATTGGGGCCATTCAGCTTCAGCAAAGCAAAAATGCTTTTAACGTGTCACTTTATTTGAAAAAGCTGGACATTGGAAGAGCCAAAAAAAAAGGGGAAGGGGTTCTAACAAAGCAAATTTAGTGTTTTCCATTACCCTGGCTTTACTTCAAAAGAACCAAAGAGTCTACCAAAGATTCTAGCACCATCTTTGAAAATCTGTGAAATCCTGATATCCCAGGACTTTGACAAATATGTCATGTTCCTCATCCCCCCCCTCCCCCTCCTTCCTTTTGGCAGGAATTTTTGGACATAATGCATGGTAGATGTTTGGTTTGGGGATCTGGGTTTAAATTTTAAATCCATAAAACCAGCTGTGTGATCTTGGAAGAATCACATAAAAATGGGTTTACAACTATTATGCTGCTACAATTCCTGCTTTGGAAAGAAATAGATAAGATTGTGAATGTGAAACTGTGGCACAATCCCCTCCCCCTCTCCCTTTCCTCTTCTTAAATGATAAAGGGCAAATGAGTTTCAGACACAACCAAATGTTTTGGGGCCCCTGGCTCAAGGAACAGAGTTGCAGGGATGTTTTGCTTCCCATCCAGAATATCAGTGCCTCTGGGAGGGAAGGTGGAGCATAAACTTTTACCGTTTTGAGGGCACACATCAAAGCCTGGTTTGACTGCCTGCATACCTCAGCTCGCAGTCCTGAAATGTGAGCACAACCGCTCAGTTCTGTGTGGCTGAACAAGGAAACAATTTGTTCGTCGTTTTTTAAAGGGACTCTGAGCTTACACCAGTAACAAGGAGCCTGTGTTTATCTGGAATCTTTCTCTAAAAACTTTATAGTTCAGCACAGGCCTGGAAAAGAGGGATGAGGAGTGATGGGGACCACATGGCCCTAAAAATGCAACCAGCTTTATGCTCAATACCTATAGGATGTATTTTCCCTGTGTCTTCCCTGGAGAGTTGGACTGGCCTTTCAACATGCCCTTGGGAGAGACCATGGATTGGAGTGGCTCCTAGAGGGTGGGCACTCCCCCAGAATGTATTCTGTAGTGCCAGCATTAGACCAGGCCTCGCTAGAGATCGGCAAGATGCCTTTACCCTGGCTCCATCCTCATCAGCGATTTACACCTTACAGTCTGGGATTTTACTACATGCTCTGCTGTTCTGTCTTTGTCTTGGTGCTCACAAAGCTTCTGGTCTCTTGGTGAAAACCTTGACAACCTGGCCGAGCTGTCTTGGGCAAACATCCCTCCCTCTTTGACCTTGGCTTTAAGATCCTTTCCACCCCAGAGTTGTTTTTACAAGCAGCTCTCCACCTTGATTTACCCATTCCCAGCATAACCTGTTCATCCTGAATACCCACTGAGCTGGTGGGATTGGAGGTAGAGCACCTCTCTTGAAATGCAATCAACGGATATATTCTGACGCCCGAATGTGTTTGTGAGAGGAAATATCTGGAAAGGAGCAGTGTCTTCTGTTTTTATATGAACAACAGGACTAACCGTAGTCAGGTCTTGAGCTCTCCTCTATTTATATCGCTGACTGATCTTTAGTTCCTTGTTAAGAACATAGGCCTCCGAAAACATGTTCTCTTAAAATAGTAAAGAGAGGCCTAGCTTCCATTTTCTATGCTGAAGGAGGAGCAGAGGCCTGGGTAGCCCAGCAGGGCATGTAGCCCCCAAGTCCTTGATATTTATACTTTGAATTTATTATGATAATGGAACAACTGGTAAAACATGTACCTCTGGAAAGATGCAAAATAGTCTATGTGGGATGAAGGCTTTTCACAGCTGTTGTTAAGGATCTGTAGGCAAATTTACTCCCATAATTCATGCAATTTTTTTTTATCACTTTGGAACCTGGGGCAACTGAACAAACAAACAAAATGAAAATCCTCCCATAGAAAAGTGGGCTTTGTGTTTGGAAGTCTGCATGGTTCAGGGGGAAGAGAATAGACATTGAACCTAAATTTTTTACATACAGCAGCAGTATAAAAGAAAAACTCATTTTTAAAGAACTGTACCTATTTATATATTATAGCTGCATTCATCTTCGGAGGCATAGTGCTGTTTTGTTGTAAAATATATTTTGATGAGGCTACTGTTATTCACATATAAGGCTTTGGACCTAAACGGAAAATGTTTAGGCAAAAGGAAGGTAAATTGCTCTGCGTTTAAGGTAAACGGGGCCCTAATTAGGAAAAGACTTGTTTGAATGTTAACTGTGCTTTACATTCTTTAGAGGCAGAGAATCCAGGAACACAGAGTCCAGGGCTCTACGGCACAGAGTGAAGAGAAGACTCAGGTGTGATAAGAGTGAACCTGGCAATGTGGCGGGAAGTGGGTGACTGAAGAGGCAGGGGAGGAACAGAAGCAAGACTGTGTCTCAGATATGGCTCCACACCAGTGCTGGGCAACTACCCAACACTTTCCCATCTTTACCCCAACTTGAATGAAGCCAAGAGGAAGAAAAAAAGAGAGGAGGAGAAAACCTTGGGCCGACCAAGTATTTATTTTTAATTGGCCGAATACACATTTTAAAAAAAACTACTAAATTTGCCATGATTTTAATTAAATTTCATTAAAGTTCTGGCTTTACCCCTCTTTGAAGTCAAATGACTATGAAATTCATACCCACACTCAAGGTTATCTGCCAAGTTTTTATCTAAACTTTGTGATTTCTGTGGTTCTTTTGCTTCAGGGAGTTGATGACGTGTTAGATTGACTTTCTGCCTCCATACCTCCTAGCTCTTCCCTGTAACAGCCCCTTCTACACCTCTGTTTGTTTACTTTTCTTTTCTTCTTGAGTTCCGTGAGGGCAGCGTCGCTGAGACCACTTTTGCAGTTGTACCCCTGTCCTTTAGTAGAGCGCTCAGAACACCATGGGTGCTAAACAATCATTTGTTGAATGAATACTTGAAAGGAGGAGGGGGGCGTGGACAGAAGAGGAGGGGCAGTCAGCAAAGGACGGGATGGTCAGTGGGTCCTGAGGATGAGGGAGGCCACACTGGGGGTCACTACAACTAGGGGCTCATAAGGCCACAGCATGGCTCTAGGACATGAGGACAAGAAAGTTCAGGGTGGGCTGGAGAGGGCAGAGGGAAGTTGCTACAATTCTGAGTCAAACACTCAGTGAGCTGGAAAATTGCTGGTTGTTTGTGATTGACTACCAGCCTGGTGAAAGATGGTGGGCTGGGGAGGCGATGGAGCATACTGGTTTTGGTTCAAGGGGTTTGCAGTCTTTCAAACTGACTGCAAAACAGGTGTGATGCCAACTCTATGACTCTATAAACAATGCCAGCTCTTCTGAGCAGCTGCAATCATTTTCTTATCATTTTGAGCTCTCCTGTAGAATGTTCTGCCAGCAGGTGAAGCCAGCGGCTCAGTGCAAACCAAAAGCCTCTGCCACAAATCCTAAAACACCACCTGCATTATGTTACTCTCTCTCTCAACACCTTCAATGGCTTCTGCTTGCTTTCAAGATTTATTTTAAGGAGATGGGCATTGTTAAAAATAGGCATTTCTAATAGAATAAACTTTGTTGAATGGACTCGATTTCCCTTTATTCCAGATTCTGCTAGAGAAGAGGAATGAGAATGAGAATAGAAGTACTGGAAAGAAAGTCCTGGTGGGTGGAAAACAATGGGAGACAATTACTGGGCAGAGGCTTAGGTAGGCTACACAATAGCGACAGGAAGTGCGAGACCTGCGCTCTCTTTCCTACGTCCTCTTTTTCCTGTTCAGCTCCTCTGTGTTGCTGTCTACACCAATAGGAGTTAATAAACATGAAAATCCTTAGAATAGTGACTGCCTCAGAGTTAGCACAGAGTAACTGGTTGCTATTCTTTACACTTATTATTCTATTCTTTCTGCTCTTTACCACTCATATTTTTGCTACCTTTAATCAATGTTTGAGACAATGCATAGCATGTTAAGGTGAATGTGAGGTGGGGGTGTTACCCAGGAGGTTTGGTGAGGAGATTAACCCCAGTGGGAGTCTAGAGAGGGGCGGGTGTAGAGTGGCTGGTGGGAGAGACTAGTGCGAGGATCAGATGAAAATGCCCCATCTCTGTGGCAGCACTCAAGAAAAGGCAGAGAGAAGCAATTCTGGGACCGTAATAATAAAAGAATGTGAACCAAATGGAAAAAAGGAACAAAAGTATGAGTAGAAGCAGGGGAGAATTTTGCCTTCCAGATTTCTGAATAAGCTTTCCTCATGTCATGTGGCTTAGACAAATCCCCATGGAAGTCAGATATGTGTGCGATGACACCAGGCGGGTGGTCTTCCTGCTCAGAGACACGGTGCCCACCCACCAGCACAAGGAGAGGGCTGAGTGTGGCTTCTGGAAATGCAAATAGATTGTGCTGAGTCATCCATGTTTGTTCTGAAGCTGCATTCCCCGACATATGTCTGTCAGGCTGCCTTCCTGCCTCTTTATCTATAGGGTAAGTCCAGGGTATTTAGCTTAGCAGTCTCCCCCTGCTGATTTCACCAGCTTTATCTCCTGCACCCTTCACCACCCCCATGCATGCACAATCCTGAATCACAGGGTTGCTGGTGGGCATTCTGATCAGACACACCATCCTCTTTTCCACCTCCATGTCTGTATGCATATTACCCTCTTTATCTAGATTTCTCTTCCTCTCTTATGTGCTTGTTAAACTCCTATTCATCCTTCAAAATCCAAATCAAATGGTCTTTTCTTTCAGTAGCATACTCTGAAATACTACAGTACTTTGTTAAGAGCATTCTCTCATTCAATAAATATTTACTGAGTACCTACTATGTGCCAGATAGTCAGGGCAGTGACTATATACTGCTCATCTGTATTGTTCATTGCAATCTCAATACTTCCAGAAGCTAGCACAAACAAATAATCTGGAAGTATAGGAAAAATGAGTGAGTGAATGAATGAATGAATGAATGACCTCCCCTGGGCCCCTCTGTTCCCATCATAGATCTGATTTGATATGTCATGGAAAACTGGGGACTCTGTGACCTTAGGGAAAATGCTGACACCCTTCTCTGTGATTCTCTGGCTGCCTGTAATTTTATGTAAATCAGTGAATTCTCTACAGTCTCTGGAGAAGAACTCTCGCTGATGGTCATATAGTCTTTGCTGTTCTGAACTCATGTGTTCCCGTGGTTCCAGAGGTTGAAAAAAAGCAGTGACATCATGAATCACCATCCCTTTCATGGGCCACAGATGAGCTGCTGGGCCTCATGTGTGGGAGAAGGCCACCAGGGGGAAGGCTGACCACCCAAACCGGCCATGCTGCCCATGTGTGTCCTGCTGTCAACCTCGCACCAAGACTGGAGCAATTTGGGGTTTTTCTAAAAATATTTTACACCAATTTCAAAGACAACTCTGAAAATGGGGTTTGAGGAATAAGTAGGCAGCCATATAATCACGTTCTCTTCTTTGGGAGAAACATAATAAGCTCTTTCTTTGATTTGATGATGACTAGCTTGGTCCATACGTTTCCAGGCTCTTGGCTGGAATTAGAACATTTCTATAAAGGGTGACTAGGAATCAATAGGACTGATTTCTTCTTATTAACACACCTCAGTGTAGATAGAAAAGTAACAGTCGGCATCCTTGAGAGGGTCACCTTCTGAAGAGTGGTATACTGGGAAGAGTACTCGATTGGGAGCCAGAGGTACTAGGCATTTGTATGTCAACTATAATTTAGAAGTAGAAAACAAATTTAAAAAATTTTAAAAAGAAGTACTAGGCATCAGTTCTCAGCCCTGGCATCTACCAGTGATATTGGGCAAATCATCCATCTCCTTTGTAAAAATGAAGATAATACTTACTTTGCAGGGTTGTTTTAAGGTTCAAATGAGGCAATGTAAAGATAAAGACCCTGGCACATAGAAAATAGTTAATATATGTGAATTTATTGTGTTTCCGTGGAAATCATGTGCTCTTTGTACTAATGTTGCCTTTGGAGCCTCTCCTCGAAAATGACTAACAAAGTCATATGTAAAGTGACAATATTGCAGCTGTTTATTAATAATCCTGGCACTTCTATCAACCCCTAGCATTGGCTGGAAACCAGTGGCAATTCATCCTCTACTCTTCTGTTGTGCTTGGAGGCTACTTCTTTAAGGAGGAAAGGGCACTTGTCTGGCCTCAGGCCTCCTTCCCACTGGTCCACGTGGAGATGGATGAAGAAAGAGACCTCATATGGCAGTTGTAAGATATTTGAGAGAATTGGCTTTAGTCATTGAGGTGAATGGCTGTGGCCCACTAACAAGGTCACTCGCCCCAGTTTCATTAGGTAGAGTGAGGCATAGGGCAACGGCCAAGTGTTCCTCATGGCCCACATCCAAGATGACACAATGTGTGACACCTGAGCCCTGACTAAAGCCAGGTTGTGACTGTCCCGGGAGTTGTTGGCCTTACCACCCTCTGCTATTGGGATCCTGTTACTGCAGTCTTCACGGCCAACTCATACTCTGTGAATCCAATAGAAAGGCAACAGGCATTATGAAGCTGCTCGTTCTGTCCTGCTGTTGTCACTTTGGCTGTCTCATACCTGGTTTCCTTCTATCTTCCCAGCTTGTATTGGTGCTTTGCTTTGGCTCTTAGTGGGGCTTTTGCATAGTTCCTGGTTTTATCCTTTTTCAGACTGGCCATTCCCAGGCAATCCCTTTTCACAGCCCAGAACTCGAGCCCCTATGTCAGGCCAGAAGAGAATAGTGTCACAGCTGGCTGAGTTCCTACCAAGACTGTGGGGCCCTGGAATAACAGAGACTTTGGGTGTCCCCCAGCCTCATGCAATGCCTATCAGAGCCCTGGATCAAAGAAGAGGGCGACCCCTTCCTAAACTGCAAAGTGTGGCCTCAGATGCTAGCTCAGCCAAGGGAGATTTTGTGAAGGCTGCCCTTGGGCAGATGACTTCTGTCCCTGTTTGAAACGGAAAAAGGAAAGGTCACAAGTCCCTAGGGTGACTAAATGCTGAGCAAAGTAATTTCTTCAGCTATTCAAAATTACTTTCCAGGAAGAGGAGTCAGCAATTAGAAAGACAAAATCAACATTTTACAAAGTTATTTAAAAACATATACATGCAGGGTTTATATTAAAACCCTGCATTTGTATTATTGAAGTGTTAACATGCAATGGTGTCCCTTATGTTTTCTTCAACCTTTATTTTAAACAGGTGGCAGGTTTTAATTAATTTCATATTTCATGAAACTTTGCAATGTGGGATGCAGAAGCCTTTAGAAGATCAAAATGTTTTCGTTTTACTTTATTGCTTTTTGCTGAAGCCTTCAGTGAAAGCATTATGCTAAGTGTCCTTGATGGGGAGGAAGAGATGGGAAATGGGATGGGACCAATGATTAACTCAGGCTCAGGTCCTGCCCTGTTTTGATCTGGAGGAGAATGACCAGACCTGAGAGTGACTGGCTGCTTGGTCTGAGTAGAAGGCAGGAATTTGAGCGCTGGAATGACAAAGAGCACACAGCAATGGCATGGAAGCAGCTGGGCTTCAAGGGGCTGCTTCAGGCTTAGAAAGTGTTCACAGTGACCATGATAGACCGGGGATTACAGAGCCCTCCTGTTTTGGGGTAACCAAAGAAGGCTTCCAGATTTTGATGTGGCCTTTTAGGAACAAGGGCTACCCCTCATAACTGAGATTGAGCTGGTAGAATGACAACTCAGAGTTATGTTTAATTTGGTTTAAAGAATAGAAAGAAGTATGCTATTTCTTGTATATCTGGAGCTATAAATTGAGATTCACACTTTTACATATAACTAAGTTGAGTCTTCGATGTCAGCTACTTGCAGAAGGGACCTCAACAGAAGTGTTGTAAATTGGTAGTTTTATCCTTAAGAAAATAAAAGTTTGGTTTTTGTCTTGTTTTAGCTGAAATGCCCTTTCTTCAAGAAGGATTTTTTAAAAGATTTTATTTTTTTTTTAGAGAGAGGAAGGGAAGGAGAAAGAGAGGGAAGGAAACATCAATGTGTGGTTGCCTCTCATGTGCCCCTTACTGGGGACCTGGCCTGCAACCCAGGCATGTGCCGGAGATTGGGTATCGAACTGGCAACCCTTGGATTTGCAGGCTGGTGCTCAACCACTGAGCCACACCAGCCAGAGGCAGAAATTCTTATGAACCATATCAATATACAATGCTGGTGACTGATTGGAATTGGTAGGACTCAAAGCCCTCTTGGTCTATCCCTCATGCTGATGGGTTCATAAGTGACAGTGACAGCTGTGAAGTCCCAGAGCTCAAGTGTCAGCAGGTCACAGACTTGCTTTGCTAAGTACATGGCTGAGATATCAAGTAGCTAGTAACTTCTGGGCTATGCCCACCTGCCTTAGCCCTTTACTCAAAGTCCTTAAGTGGCCCGTTCCTCCCTTCCAGCCCAAACCTTGCTCCGTATCCGGCTTTGTATTCTGAGGGGCAGTGCTAGAATCCCCTTCAGTGCCTGGTGCACATAGGTGTTAAATATTAAATACAAATAAATACATGACATAATACATGTCATTTGAGGAAAGTCATCTTGCAGCTGAAATGATGCAGGAAAATAGAATAAAATTTTTGGCATTTCAGAGAGAGAACAAATTAAGCTTTACTTTTATTTTCTCCTCTCTTAGTTTGGAATGACTTCTACACTGTTCTGCCCACAGTTGAGGTTTAGTTCACCCAAACTACCTGAATCTTTTTCTATCCTTCTTCCACATTCACAGGGTATGTCTACACCCACATGCTTACACATTGTGTTTGAAAGCAATTGAGAGAGAAGTCAGAGGTGGAGATCAAAAATAACTGTTCTTTTGCTGGTGATGCTGGATCAGAGAATGTGGCTTGAGTAGGCTTCCTCCTCCTTATCCTCAAATCTTTGGAAAGAGCTGCCTTAGCTCAGTCAACAGACTTAATTAACCAGCCAGCTGAGCCTCAAGTAAACATGACCACTACATCCCTGAAAGGCCTCAAAGTGAGAACAGGGAGATTTGGGTCTCCAGATCTACCTCTGGGCTCTGATCCACATATACTTTCACTAGGAAGCAGATGCAAACACAGAGGGGGTGGGGAGAGAGGGAGGGAGAGAGAGAGAGAGAGAACCTAAGACTACTCAGAGAAGTCTTTCCTACTCCCTGGGGTTAGAGATTGGAGCAGGAGGTATAGAATTAAGAGTAGGGGAACTACTTTCTAATATTCATGGGTGAATAATAGGTCCCAGCTTACAGAATAGGGTAGAGAATTCAGAAAGTGTCTGTAAGAGTCATTTTTCACTACATTCAACTCAGTTGCATCCATGAAAGGCCCCACTTGGATCCTCATGTAAATCAGACTTATTGAGCTGTGGTCTTTACGTTTACTGACACGGACAAGCCCTACACTCATTTCTGGCAGGGTGACCACACTTGGTGGGTACTGCACGATGGCTGAATTCTGCAAAACTGAAACAAAACTGACCCAAAAGTTATGTGCACTGTTTGCAAATGTGTAACAAAGTTGTACATTAAATGCCCTAAAAGTATTTTGCTTTAGCCCTAGTGTACATACACAATTAAACCCTAGTACACACCAAACATGATATGGAGAAGTGGAAGTTAGGAATTGTAAACAGATGGGCAGAGACAAATAGAGCAATATTAAGTGAAGAGACACAGAGCCAAACAGACTGTTAGATCTAGAGAAAGCATGAACACAGGTAAAGATCAACATACAAAATTAATCATCCCATGTAGCACCCCCCTAAGTGGGGTTAACGCCCATAGTTCTCAAGAGGAGAGGCTGATGGAGACTGAAATCCGAGACCAGGTTGAAGTTGCTATATAAAGAATCTGGCTTAGGCAGGGTCCACATAGAATGAAGACCCAGGTCTTAGAGATGGCTCCCAAGGAGAAGAATGGTGTACCAGTCAAACTCCTTGGTTGCAAGCAACAGCACCCGACTCTTCTGGGATATAGGAGACTTTTTGCAATTCATGGGTGCTTGAAGAAGTAGATTTGACAAACAGACAAGATTCAAAGAGTGTCTGGAAGCCAGGCAGCAATAGCAACCTGACCAGGACCACATGTCACCAATGTTGGACACTACTGCAGCCATGACATGTGGCCCCCGCTGCTGTCAGACATTGCTTTGCACTGTAGGTCATCATTGCCACTACTGGACATTGACCTTGGACACCACGGCTGCTGTATGACACCACAACCTGTTCCAACTTTGCTTCTTTTTTGGCATTTCAATTCCAATTTCCTGGTCAGAAGGTATCTTTGGCTCAGTCTAGGTTTTGTGCTTGTGCCCTGGCTGCCAAAGGGGCAGGGATGTTTCCCTTCATTTGCCATTGAGAAAACCTGCAATGGGAAATGCTCCTCATCTCCCACTTCCCATAGTGAAAGGAGATTTGAATGACAGGCAGCCTAAATGCATTTACATATAAAACTCATGGATATATCAGTTACCTCTCTTGAGAAGATTTAACATTCAAATGCCAGAATTAAATAGATATCTAAGTGTTAAATGACACAAAGCCAACAGGAACATTGCTTCAAGTCACAAAGAAAGTGGTATTTAGTTTTATGATCATTTAAAAAAAAATAAAAATCAAGTTACACATCTTACATTCATAAATTACAAACTACCTATCTCACACTTCCCCTCTTATTTTTTAAAAATATTTTTTAAATTTATTTTTAGAGAGCGGGGAAGGGAGGGAGAAAGGCAGGGAGAGAAACATTGATGTGAGAGAGAAACATTGATTGGTTGCTTCTTGTACATGTCCTGACCAGGACCAAACACGCAACCCAGGCACGTGCCCTGACCGGGAATCGAACCAGTGACCTTTCACTTTGTGGGACAACACCCAAGCCACACAGGTCAGGGCTCCCCTCTTGTTATTTCTTCTCCTTCTCTCCCTATTTGTCCTTGTAATTTCCAACATATGTTCATTACATAGAGAGCTAGGCACTGGCCAATAAAAGTCACTAGGGGAAAAAGAAGTCAAAATGAAGCAATGACACAGGTATTATTTTTTTGGTTATATGCGTTGGCTCATATATATTAACAGGTAGATTGCACTAGTTATGCTTGCTAAATAAAATACCCGAGATAATAATAATAGACAGTATTTATTCAGTGTTACTGAGTCAGATGCTTTGCATATGTTATCTTGTTCAGCCATCATGGCAACTTGGTTGAGATTATCATTACCATTGTTCAAGAGAAGAAATAAGGCTCAGAGCACATAAGGGACTCGGGTGAAGGCTGTAAAGCCCAACAAGGGGCAGAACCAAGACCTTATCCCCCTGGTCCGTATAACCCAGAAAGCCCTTCCACCATGTCACGCCTCCTCTGTGTGTTTGCAAATTTGAATAGCACTGAGTCAATGTTACTCTGATGGGTGTTGGCTTCCTGCACAGGCACATTCCTTCAAAGATAAAAGCATCGCTCTCACAGGTTTCTTGGCAGAGAGAATGGGAATCTCGGCTGCAAACTGAAACTGAGGATTTGTTTCAGGAAGTGGGAATTGGCAGAAAAAGGAAAAAGAGGGTCTTGAATTGCAAGAGGCAAGCAGAGGCTGAACCACCCTGCCTGGAAAAGCAGTGCCCTCTGAGGTTGGCCTGGATGGCGACATTGCTTTTGGCCAACTTTTGGCCAAAGTTGCTTTCTTCACAGCAAATGGAAACTAATGGTCACCCCCAGATTACGTGACACAATTTGCCTTTATTTGATGGTTCTTTCTGCCTGTGTGATGTTTCCCAGGGTTCTATTATACAAGCATTGTTATGTGTTTTGTAAATCATGACCATTTTGCCTTGGTGTTGGGTTATTTAAAATGCTCAAACTGCATTACAATTAAACTGCAAGCAGAAAAACACCAAATGCATTAAAAACCCCATAGTTCTGTAATGTTTTACATACAGTACTAAAATCTCGAGTTTTCCCTAGAGAAGACTCACACATACAAGCTTTGAATACAATGGGGCAAAGAACAAACTGAATGTAAGACTAGAACGATGGGACTTCCTAAACATTTTCTACCCATGAAGGTTTACTTCTTGAATATCTGATAGCGTAAGCCAGAAATCAATAAACTAATAAAAGAGAAAATCACTAGTTATTTTTTTTTTACCATGTGAGTAAATCAAGCGCGTTAAATGTTTCTTTTTAATATGGAGTCTTGATGTATCCGGCTGTCTTCCCTTAACTCTATGTCGTAGACATTTCCCATCAATATGTCATATTTTAAATCACATTTGAATCTGCTGCATCTGATTGCGTTGAAGGGATAGAGTGCGATTTATTTAACCGGCTTGTTAACGGGGGACTTGAAAGTTGTTTCTAATTTTTCCCCATTAGAGAAGGTGCTGCCATAGATTTAGTTTTGCGTTTTGTTTCCTCCCCCGACCCTTTTAGAGAACTAGTTGCTTAAAATAAATTTCCCATGGTTGAGTCACTCGGTCTAATGAAATGAACTATTCTGCTGTTCTTGGTAGATATTCTAAAATTGCTTCCAAAAAGGTTTTTTTTATCAATTTACACTGCCACCAGCAGTATTTTCATAAGCCATTTTTCACTACAAACTTAGCAGAATAGGCTGTTTTATGTCTTTTAAATTGAAATTCTTAAGGGAAGGTCTCTCTGAGTTGAAGTGTGGCTAAAAAGCCACCACTCAGCTGCGGTGTTAACTCTTAGAGACTGACTATGAAATCACAGAAAAAAAAATTGGAGACGTCAGAGGCTTTTTTAGTTTGATCTGTCCCTCTGCGGCAGGTGTTGGATTGTTACCCACATGCCAGTGCTTTAGGGACACAAATGAGTGGAATAAGTTTGTCAAACACGTCAGCCAGAGTTCCCATAAGACTCGGCCACAAAATGTCGACAAAGCTGGAATACAAAGGCCTGGCTCTTTGCCTGCCATCCCCTGCAAGGCTTGGGAGCCCATGAAAGGAAGGGCTTCTCCTGGGTATGTTATAGAGCCCTTCTGGGTTCCAAAAGTTTGCTTGGACACCTGGAATTCAAATTTCCACCACTGCTGAACCGGAATAAACAATTGTCCCCCAGGGCTGCCTTCTACTGTTTCATTCTCTGAATGTGTCGTTTGTAATGTTGAAATGTATTCTGCTAGAATGCCATTGGACTTACAAGTTCCCAGGGCATTGGAAACCATCTAGTCCCACCTCCTTATTCAAAGAGGAGGAAACTGAAGCCCACTGAGTGGGAGGGTCTAATGCCTGGGTTTCTTCATTCCCAGCATGGTGGTGGGACCCATGGCCTTTGCACATTATTTTGGGGGGGATGAAATATCTTTGATAAAATCTGAGTCAGGTCTGTCTTCTAAATTAATCTGTTAGTGAGATCGTCCTTGTTACTGATGATTGTTCCTAGTGTATCAGGAAATTATTGCAAAACATGCATGGAGAAATTGTGGGCATTCATCTCAGGATTTTTATGAAGTTCAGTTAGAGTGATAAGTGACACTTATTTAGCACCAGACTCTTATTTAGCACCATGACTCTGTTCCAAGTAATTTTCTTGCATGAATTAATTTCCTCCAACGGTTTTCTAAAATTTATTTTTTTCATGATCCTCATGTTATAGAGGTAAGCTGAGAGTGATTTTTAACATTGTCTATTAGACAGTACAAGCTAAATTATGCTGCAGTAACAACCCCAGATCTCAGTGACTTATGACTGTAGAACTTTGTTTCTGTCTCATGTTGTATGTGTGCCTTATAAGTTAATGTTAGTTCTTTTCTCTGGTAGAAAGAGTAGCCCTCATCTACCACCTAGCTGTGTCCTAGCAGATGGAATATGGTGGCGGTAGAAGACACAATGGCTCTTAAAACTACAGACTGAGAAAGGACATGAGCTACTTCCTCTCAGCTTCATTGACCAAAGCTAATAACATGACCAAGCCTGGCACTAATGAGGCAGGTAGTGAGAAACTCCAGCAGGGAAGGCCTAGTGAATATACTGAACACATGTAATCTGCCGTGGACAGTAACAGATCAAGTAAATTTTGCAGGCAGGATTTGAACCCAATGGGATTCCAGGGTCAAGACTCCCAACTTACCTGCTTTCCTTTTTTGGTGATTAGATGCTAGGAAGTGTCCTTGGAACCCAGGATGAACCTGAGAACTTGTTCTTCTGTCTCGATGAAAAATGTCATTGGGTGAAGCATGCACTCACCCGTTTTAAGCTAGCTGTTTTCACAGCATTCACTGAATGAATGTCTCCTCTGTGGGACCACTGATTTGTGTGCCATCTCTTTCTGGGCAAAAGAGCCACTTCGTGCTCCTGTACATAAAGACATCTTAAAGACCTCATAGACTGCCAGGGCAGTCTGGGCCTCAGAGGATGGCAAGGCCAGCTCCCTGCCAATGCTGGCGTCCTGGTGTGCTTGTTAAAGAATCCTACCAGGAGGCCATGTAGCCCCTTCATGGGTAACTTTCCACTGGGAGGGTGGTCCATTTATGGGCAGCTATGACTTTTGGAAGGGTCTGCCTTGAGTTGAATCTCTCTTCCAAAGCTTCCATTCTAGAGGCTATGTTTTAAGATAAATGTAATCCTTTGTATATACTTACATAATATGTACATATCTAAGTATGTATATATGTGATACATAAGCATAAATATCCTCATGTATTATATTCCATTTATATGATATTTATATATTATTGTTTATAGATCTCTATATGTGTTATATTATATATTAGATATTGAATATTGATATGGTAATATATGTAATATATCAAATTCTATATATCTATCTGTCCCAGCTTCTTATTGGGTTGGCCAAAAAGTCTGTTTAGTTTTTACCTTAAAATAAAAGATACATTTTTTCATTTTCACCAATAACTTTATTGATTTGGATATTTTGAGTATATTGGCTACCTCCCACATGGTATAATGTTGATTGTTCTCAATTAATGTCTTGATTTGATCACTATCAACTTCAACTGGTCTAGCCAACTGTGGAGTATCATCCAGCAAGAAATCTCCAGCAAGAAACTTTGCAAACCACTTTTGACACATTTGATCAGTCACAGCACCTTCTCCATACACCGCACAAATCATTTTCTTTTTGCATTTCAGTTGCATTTTTACTTTCCTTGAAATAATAAAGCATAATATGCAAAGAATTTTCAATAGTTTCTTCCATCTTCAATAGTAAAATGGCTACACAAAATTTCACCAATTTTGATAATTTTTTTAAATGCGTGCTGATATGAGAGCTGTCAATACAGTCTGACAAAATTGTTTCAAATGAAGTTAAAGACAACTAAGCACTACTAGAGCCATCTATGGAGAAAACCAAACAAACTTTTTGGCCAACCCAGTATTTTAATGGAGGGGGTATGACCCTCCAATTTTTATCTTCTCTAGCCTCAAATGACCCAATTTGCTGTTACTATGGTATGACTTTGCATATCAAAAGACCCCAAGTTTCATTTTGGAAGGTATTCTGGTCTATCTTCAATAAAAAAGGAGGTTCGTTTAATATTATTCAGCTGTCCCCTTTTATTTAGACTGCTGGAGTTATAAATCCAAAAATGAGAATTTATTTTAGATTTAATGAGACAGCGTGATCTTTTCTATGATGGATTAAATTCATTTAGCAATTTCATCAATGCAAACTAAGTTTGATATTTAGAATACTCAGAAACGTGGAGAGGTGAGGTTAGACTATTCCCAAATCCTTTAATACATGCCTCAGAAATTATTACAGGATAAAGATGACCTTACTCTTTAAATAAGTAAGATCATTTGATTCCATACTTATTATTTACTTTAAACAGCTGGTTTATATACAAATATCAAGTATATATATATACACACATATATGTAGTTTATTTCTCTTCAGCAAATATTTGACAAATTCTCTTTAAGATTTTTTATTTTTAAATTACAGTTGTCATTCGATATTATATTAGTTTCAGGTCTACAGTGTAGTGATTAGACATCTATATAACATAGGAAGTGCCCCCCGATAAGTCCAGCACCCACCTGGCACCACACGTAGTTACTGACAAGTTTTCTCTTTGAAGTAGCTTTTAATGGGGTGAAACTTTTTGATAGGTAGGCAGAATCAAGCCCCTTTCAGAGATTGTTTGTGGTATTTCATAGTCTTTAAAATAATATTCCTTTTACTTTATAGAATCTCTGTGGGGGTTAGGACTATGACTTCCTTGTTAATCACCGGCCCCTCGGTGGCCGGTATAATGTGTGGTACATAGTAGGAACTCACCAAATACTTGCTGAGTTAAAAAAGTTAAAACAATGAGGTCGTGGTGGCCATGGCCATATATTTTGCTTTGTTTTTGCCTATAGCAGTTGGCCGTGCTCAAAATAGCCTGAATTACTGTAATTAACCTTCAGACATTGGTGGTAGAAGGAAAGGAAAGAGATTTGAGATGTATTTAAGAGTCACGGACTAGTAGGATTTACTGAATAATTGGAAGGTGTGAAAGATGAGGGGGAAAGAGGAGTCTAGAATAACTTAGGAGTTTATGATTTAAGCGACTGTGAGTAAGTGATTTGTGGACTATTCAAAAACAGTCTACTCCTTGTTTTGTTACTAAACTTTTATTGGAATTTAGCCATATACACTCATTTACATATTATCTATGACTGCTTTCACACTGTAACGGCAGAGCTGGGGGGTTGTGACAAAGACCATGGGGCTTATGGAGACAAAAAATTGACTAGCACTTTACAGAAAAATGTTGGCTGAATCTTGCTCTACAGAACATGGAATTTTTGCTGCTGTTGGGTGGAAATTGGGGCAAACAGCCTCTCTTTGTTAATGTGCTGAGTTTGTAGTGCCTATTGAACATTCCAAGTGAAGATGTTTAGCAGAGTTGTAAATACAAGCCTGGAATTCAGGCACAGAACTATGACTGAACATACAGATTTAATAGTTTGTGGTCAAGACATGGCTTTGGGGGCCATGAAACAACAGGGGAGCTAAGCATCAAAAATGAAGATACTATTGGTGATGTACAGTGCTGCCTGAGATCTGGCTGAGGAGGTGAATCAGCAGTTTGATTTTATCTTGTGTAAGCACACGAGAAGAAGGACAAAGCAGTGTTGGGTACACGAGCTTCCTCTTCCAGGATGTGGTGTAGGGGATCCCACTGAGCACGATGCCCAGGCAGAGTCCTCCAGCTGCCACCACCCATTTGCTTCAGAGGGCCCAGTGCTGCCACAAGTCCACGCTAAAATCAGAAGCACGCCTTTCAGCTTTACTGTGCAGTTTTGCAGCCCAACCACAGAACATCTCATATTGGTTGATTAAGGGGAGGAGAAACTAAATGTTGGTTACAGTTCTAAAGTGGTGCCAGTCCTGAATATGTGAAGCTGTGCTGTAGCCATGAGGGTTAAGCCTAACGAGGCAGCTCATGTACTTTCCAGGCCGTTTTCCAGCTGGTAAGTGAATATTTCTGTCCTGCACGTGGTACAGAGAGCTTAGCACAGCGCAAGAACAGTTTGTTCCAACAGAGGTTTTAGGCCAGTTCCAACATGCCTTTGAATCTTCTTACTTCCGGAGTGATTCACTTCCATTTCCTCTTTTGCCAAGTAGGGGAAATAGCAATCCCTCTTTCTCATCCTTGGTAAATGTTGTAAGGACAAATATTCTGGATGAGAGCATATAGTGAGTTGCTGGAGGGAAGACCCTGCGGCTTCTATAGTAGAGCCTGATCACGATAGAAGACATTCAGGACATGGAATAAGTGGGTCCTCCAAGAATCATTTACTCCAAACGCTGTTTATAGACTTTCTAATGTAGTAGCCCATACAATAGACATTGGCTGTCTTAAAGAGGAGAGATTATTGGCAGCTGTGCTACGATCTTCCCTCCTTTTTTCCCTTTTTCATTAGCCCCTGGAGATAATGGACGTCATGCATGAAGTTAATTTGATTTGTTGTTGTTGTTGTTGGAGTTAACTTAATAAATGAGAAACCCTACCCCGAACCTAATTCCAATATACATTCTTGAGTTGTGTTCCTGGAAATGTAGTTTCAGAGGGTAAGTGTCTGAATTTTTCCAGCTCCAGCAGAGGCCATCATGCTACATACTGCGAAGTGCATCGCAAAAATGGATGGAAACAAAGCGGGGGGAGGAGAACACTTAAAACCATCATCAGATTTTTCCTCAGATCACTTTTGAAAAGTTTATCAGGAAATTCTTGGATTTTACTTTTAAGATTGGATTTCTGTACCTCCTCTTTGACTTGCACGTGTATGCCAACGTGTGCCCTTGTGTATGTGACTGTTGGTAAATGAATGTGTAAATGGACCCCTGCCTGGCCGGAGTAAACGTGGGGGTCTGTGTGCATGTGTGCCTGCGTGCGGGTGAGTGTGGGCGTATTTTCCTTGTGATGTGCCGGTCTGATGGAAGGGGCTCTTAGATCCCACAAGAGCCACATGCCTATCAGGAGGGATCCTTGTTACGTTTTCAGCACATGCATTTGCAGAATTAAAGAGTGTAGGCACCAGTCTAACCACAGAACCCTCCGTGAACTATTCTGGGCTTCCCCAAAGACCTTTAATTTACAAAGACCTTTATTGTATTTAAAGACAATGCATGGCCTTGCATAGTCATATCTGCAAATGCTCATCTGCTCAGTGGTCTTGGAAGACAGATCATCGCCTCGTTGGGATCAACTCAAAGGTTGACCTGGCATCCACTGAATCTTAGTTGGATAATGCATTTCACTGAAGAGTTTTTGTTTGCCTGTTTTTCTCCTGGCTCACTCTTGGCCCAGGCTCAAGATAAACTTTGCTGCCTTTCTGCCTGCTGTGCTTAATTTTCTGTGGTACCTAAAATGCTGGATTTGTAGCCTTTTTCGTTTGGCTGCGGTTTGGCTTCTCCTTTCCAATTCAACGTTCAAGTTTCCTCTGTGTGTAGGACTCAGAAATGTTTCATTTGAGAGTTTAAGTTTCATGATTTTAATTATTCACATCGTCTAAACTTGGCTTTGAAATCAACCATATCAGGCATGACAATTCACCCAAGAGTCTGAAATGAAATAAAGAAAGCAGAGAGGAGGAGACATCTGGTGCCAAACCACCCCAGTGAGGTGCCCATATGTTTATGAATGGGGCTGGGGCCGGGGAGGAGGGGGCTGGGGAAGAGAAAATAACTAACTTTTATGAAGCACCTACCGTGAGATAAGCCCGGGATTGGAAATACGTTCTGCACTTTGCCATCCCAAGAATCCTGCTGGAGGTAGTGACTTACCAAATTACTTTTCAGTTCCTGCTTGCCTTTCTACACATTTGTGCTTTAGGGTGGATGCTGTAGTTATCGTGGGGTTAATAAAAAAAATGTGACTCTAACACTCTGGGTTACTTAGAAGACACTCTCTGTTATCCAGAAGTTCTTTTCTCTCTGTGTATTTTCTGTATCCCATTAAGTAATGCCACCCTGGTTTTATGAACTGAAGCTAAAAACTGCCAGCTCCTTTTTTTTTTTTTGCCACCAGTATTTTATTGTTCAACTCTTTCCTGCCCACTACGTGTGGGTTCTTTCTATAATGAGCATCAGTCTAATATTGAGGAATCTATGACATCAAATACTCCTGTAACACATTGATCTGAAACTTTGATACTTAGAAATGATGGTCATCCAGTTCCTTAATGGCCAACCAAGGCTTTTTCATGTTGGGAACGCTCCTTTAATAAAGTCATATGCTATGTTGATATAAAGAATGAGATGTTTTGCATGGGAAGGTAGATGCATGCAAAAATTATTTGTCTGATTATACAGATGTAAAAATATTGGAGACACACACACACAAAAGAGGAGACAACAAAAAGTAAAACTCATGCATCACCTAACCAACCCAAAAGAACTTTATTAATATTTTGGTGTATTTCCCTCCCTCCCTCTCCCCCTCTCTTCCTCCCTCCCTTCCTCCCTGCCTTCCTTCCTTTTTTGTTTCTTTTTTCTTTCTACATGTTTTTTAAAATGTAATGTAACCAGTGTCTTGGACAGAGCAAGTCTTGAGATACCATCACAAAGCAAAATTATTTCATCTCTTCCACTGTCTTTTTTAAATTAATTAGAAGAACTAGTTCTTCCCCTGCCCTAAGAGTCTCCTGACTCTTATGATCATGTATAAGTGGTAAGAAGGCCCATGGTCCCTTTTTCAACAAACACAACTGCAATTCAAAATTACAGTTCCCCGTCCCTTACAGTAATGAAAATTTTGATTTAAGGTTGTCTTCTCCACTTCCCCAGCTAAGCTGGCCACCGTAGGAAAACCTGAAGAAGGCAAAGGCTGTGGTTGGCTTCTGTTCTGCTTTTGCTCTCCACCCCCTACTTTTGTCCATTTCTGACCCTTCCACGCTTGGAGTCAGGGGAGGAGCTAGCAGTTTCTTAGTAGTGACTGGCACCATCCAAGGTGGGCTTCCCACTCCCTGGACCGGCAGATGTCAAAGGCAGGGCTCTCATTGAACTTTAACATGTTCTTCAAGACTCTTGCCCCCACACCAGCCCTTCTGCAGCTCTCTAGGTGTTGATGATGTACTCTCCTTCTCCAGCTCATTTTACTGCTTTTCATCCCCTAGATATCTAGCACTACCTTCAGCTTCTCTCCAGTGGGGACTGGCTACCTTTCAGCAGTCCCGTTGGACAGGACTCTTAACTCCACACTGGTTCTTACTCTCTGCTGATATTTGTTCCGTGGGAAACACACATCCTGTGCTCCTGCAGGGGTGCTTGTCATCCAACAGCTCTCTCTCCTCCACTCCCACCACCCGAAGAGGTGGCCAAGCTGGCTCTTTCTACTGGTGACTCCCAAGTTCAAGAAGCATCATTCAAGTTTCTGGGTGGTCCTGTTGATACTCTTCTCAGTCAGTCTGAGATGAGTTCAGGCACTTCCCTTCCCCATCAGCACACACACACTTAAACACTGGGTCGACACGCGTGGAAGGTACACCACAGTGATGGTTTTCTCCAAAGAAATTCGCCCTGATTCTTCTTTGTTAACTTCTCAAACTGGAAGCTTTTCACACTGGAGAGGTAGATAAGGGATTAAAGAGTCACAACCTTTTTATAACTATTTCCTTTAGAAATTTTCATCTTGATTTGGTATCTCAGTTAAATGTTATATCTGTTGTATCGAATGACTTTTGAAACTCACCATTTAACATTTTGCCAGCTTTTATAATCCTTGTTTTCAAATAGCATTTATCTTGGTAGTTATTCTGTATCATTATTTGGTTTTGAAAATATGATTTTTAATGATGGTTTATGATTAACGTTAGTTTCCTATTGCCGCTGTTACAAATTACCACATACTTTGTGGCTTCACCAACACAAATTTATTGTTTTGTAGCTCTGGAGGTCGGAAGGCTTAAATCATTCTCAGTGGGCTCCAATCAAAGCATTGGCAGAGCGGTGCTTCTTCTGAAACCTTTAGGGGACAAGCTGTTTCTTTGTCTTTTCCAGCTGCCTGCATTCCTTGGCTGGTGGCCCTATATCCCTCCAACCTTTGTTTCCACCATCATATTGCTTCCTCTCCCTCTGCTTTCAGGTCTCCAACCCACTTGTCTCCCTCTTACAAGGATCCTTGTGATTACATTGAACCCACCCAGATAATCCAGGATAATCTCTCTATCTCTTAATTTAATCCTACCGCCCATTCCCACACGTCCTGTAAGGTAACATATTCACAAATTCGAAGGATTAGGACCTGAATGTTTTTGGGGGGGGCGGGGGGGGCAGTGGGAGAGGGGGAACATTTTTCGGCCTACTATACCCATGTTTTGGATGTTTCACAACTTTTTACTTTTAAGTCTTTATTTTACATTTTATAAACAGTCCTGCAATGAGTTTCCTAATAGATGAAAACATTTTTATGAGTTTCTCTGATAGTTTCCTCAATATAAATTCCTAGAAGTGGAGTCATTGAGTAAGAGCATTGATTCATCTTGCTCAATTCCCTTCCAGAAAGGTTTTGTAAATTTTTTGACTCTACAAACTATAAGGAATCTACCCTCACCAACACGGAGTGTCCTTATTTTTGACTTTTGGGTCAACTTGATAGCTAAACATGGCATCTCCTATATGGGTTTTGATTACTAGCAGATTGAATATTTATGACACATGTTGACCAAGTGCATTTCTTCCTTTTTGAAATAAACGTTCCCTGTCTTTGGCCACCTTTATCAGGATCTTATAGGGGTGTGTCTGGTTTTGTACTGCTGTTTGTTTGTTTGTTTAGCTGTGTGACCTTGTGCAAATAATATAACCCCCTTTCCCTCAGCAGCTCCACGGCGTGAAGCACGGGTGAGAGGACGGATGCAGAGCAACGGGGTGAGTGTTCGTGCTCAGTGGGGATGGATGGCTGTTGTGTTGCTGCTGTCACGATTATCCTCGTGGTGGTGGAGAAAAAGATTTGTAAGATGTATTTTGATATATTTCCTAAAATTATGAAACCCTTGTTGTCTATCTCTGTTGAAAATGTTTTTCCAATTTCTTATTTCTCTTACTCTTTTATACATCTTTGGGAAAAAAGTCTAGTATTGTGTGTTCAATGTGTTATTCATGATTTCTTTCATTTCTTTCATATTTAAAAGTTATGCCCTATTCTCAAGATAAATTAAATATTTACTGTTATTTTTATTTTTTAATGATTGTTCTCCTTTTCATATATATCTATAAAACATGTGGAATTTGAGTTACTAGATATGGGAGATGAGGATCAAGTGAGATTTATTTCTCCTCATATTTTCAGCCACATTCCCTAATATCATTTGATGAATATTATATCTTTTCAGCATTGAGTTTTAAAGCTTCCATTGTTGTCATACAATAAATTCTATATATAGTATTGTAAGATTGTTCCAGAACTTTTTGTAATGTTCTATTGATACAGCTGCCTAGTCTTGTGACATTATGATCTTATTTTAATGATTATAGTATTACGTATGTTTTATTAACACAAAAGAATGTCACAGCACTATATAGTTGATTATTTAAAAATAATAATTTTATTCCTTTTCCCTAGGATTCTTGATTTATTTTTCTGATTCTTGCTTTATTATTTTGGCTAAGATGTCCAGAAAAATAATAGGTATTAACATCATTGATGGGTATCCTTGTTCTTTTCTTTGTATTAATTGTAGTGCTTCTGGTATTTTGCCATTAAGTAGGGCTAAGTAGGTACCTCATGGAGGTACTCAGAGACTGTTCCAATTACCTCCCCTGAACAGCTTCATTAAATTATTAGAAAAAATGCATGTCAATACCCCAGAAACATACCAGACGCCTTTTATGCCATTTGAGTGGCCTTTTAGCACAATGGAAAGAACATGGTTTCGAGTCAGGGGCCCTTGGGTTTGAATGTTTGTTCCAACACTTACTGGATAGACAATTTACACAAACACCTACGGTTTTTATTTTTTTTTGCTCTTTAAAATATAGGCTACAGCCCTGATTGGTATGGCTCAGTTGGTCAGACATTGTTCTGCAAAGCAAAAGGCTGCCAGTGTGATTTTGGGTCAGGGCACATGCCCAGGTTGCAGGTTCGGTCCCCACTTGGGGTGTGTACAGGAGGCAACTGATTGATGTTTCTCTCTCACATCGATGTGTCTCCCCCTCTCTTTCTCCCTCCCTTTCCCTCTCTCTAAAAATGAATAAATAAAATCTTTTTAAAACTAAAATGTAGGCGATAAGATTCCAAGGCTCTGTTGGAGATTTGTAAGACCGTGTTAGAGAATCAGTAAGATGTGGGAAAAATACCTAGGGCAGTACCTGGTAGACAGTAGTCACAGGACGTGGAAGCCTTCTTATCCACAGTAGTTTTGCTCGGCAAAATGTGGGTGGGAAATCTGCAGAACAAATTGTAATAAGAAAGGCCAGACCTTGCTGCTGACTTCTGTGGACTCCCAATTTCTTCCCGTATTTACATGGGAATTTTCCTGGTTGGGAACATTCCTAAAATTCAGTGCCCCTCTAATCAGAGCCACATGGGCACCCATTTCTCAGATTCTGTTGAAGAGCCAATGTGAAGGCTGCTCTTGCCCCGGTCGACTGCTGCCGAAGGAAAAGGGGAAGCTCCCAGCCGCCTGGGTAGCAGCTGCGTTTTCCTCCCTGGCCCTCCGCGGAGAGCAGGGCTGCATGTTGTTGCAGTTGTACTGTACTGTTCTACCACATGGATTCATAGTTAACATTTTTCTTCCAGGCACATTTAAAACCTTTGGCTCACGTCCTCTCTGAGCTGTTTTATAAGGGCAATAACTGAGGCCAGGGTGTGCTCTTGTCAGCAGGCAAAGCACGCAGTGGAGGCTGCCAAAGAGTTTCCTGCTCGGGGGCCACCCATCCTTGGCTGCAGGATGTGTGGCTGGAGCACATGGCAACTTGCACAGAGCGAGCACTGGGACTTTCTGTTCTCAGGGCTCATGCTTTGGATTCCATCCTTCGGTCCTGCTGCATAGATCAGTGGAGGCTGTTGTGTTTGCGCTTGTTTGGGACTAGCTCAGAACACATGTCACAGCAGCAGTTCAAGGCCTAGCTCTAAGGCTTAGAGCTGGGAAAATGCTCTTTAAAGACTAGCAAGCTACTCTTCCGTCCTCTTAATGCAGGCGCAGCGTTCCCACGAATCAGCTGCCGGGGGGGGGGGGGGGGGGGGGGGGGGGGGGGGGGGAAGGGGGAGGCATTCCCTTCATCCCGCTCTCTGTGAATTAACTTCTGGAATGGGCAGACAACACAGACGCCAAATGCAGAGTTCCGACCCTGCTACCCGACCCTCTTTGAAGTCCACCTTGGCATGAGCTGATCTCTTTTCATGTATTATTTATTGTCAAGCACTGTGACGGGGAGAATCCATGGCAGATCCCTGAAGCTGTTTTTTCAGGATTTCCTTTGATTGGAAGCTGTTGGCTGTGCCTTCTGCAGCTGGCTCTGTCACAGAGCAGAGGGCTCAGCGCATCGCCCAAGTGACAGCTGCCATGCCAGCACAAAGGAGGTTCTGGCTGTGAAAGTGCCCCTAAATAACTACACAAGTGGACAGAGCATTGTCATTTCTTCACTCACCAGTAGGGAGGAAATGCGATGTCGTGAGTGGAGAAAACACACCCTCACGTCCAAGAGATGCAAGTTGAAATGCCAGCTCTTCCACGGACTCAAAGGGTGAACTTCACCTCAGTTTTCCCATTTCAATGAAAGGATTCACCCTCAAATTTTAGCCAAAAATCAATTGGGTAAGACACGTACAGTGTTCAGCTCCTTTCCTCCAAATTTCGAAGACAGTCTAGAAATTTTAAAGCAGTCTGGATGACGACTAGTGATAACTCTGTCACTATCTTCATTTATTTATTATTCACTCAGTAAGCATTCAATAAAAAATGGATATTGCAGAGCCTTTAACATTTTAGAGAGTGTACTAGACACTAGGAATAAGCAGATACATACTCAAGACATGGCTTCATCCCTTGTCTGTCTCAAAAATAAAAAAAAAACCCAGAAATGACAAAATATAAAGGATGTTGTGGTGCTGGAAGTTTCAGAAAGTAAGAGGTGCATCCAAGTACTTACACCATTTTATAGAATGACAAAAGGTCTTCCAGAAGAAGGGATATTTAACCAAGGGATGATGTCAGTATATAGAGGAAAGCATAAAATACTCCTAGAATTTAAAGAAAAGGGCCTTTTGAAATGTGATGACGAGAGTGACTTGCCCATAGAGATAGACAGACAGTTCATGGGCTGCCATGGGAAGAGTAAAAATGTCAAGTCTGTTAAAGAATGCAGCTTGTCCCATATACATATGAAAGGGTACTCAGCATCACTAGCCATCAGAGAGATGCAAATTAAAACCACAGTGACATACCACCTCACACCAGTCAGAATGGCCATTATAAACAAACCAACAAACAACAAGTGCTGGCTAGATTGTGGAGTAAAGGGAACCCTAGTGCACTGTTGATGGGAATGCAGACTGGTGTAGCTACTGTGGAAAACAGTATGGAATTTCCTCAAAAAAACTAAAAATGGACCTGCCTTTTGACCTGGCAATTCCACTGCTGGGATTATACCCTAAGAATCCTGAAACACCAATTCAAAAGAACCTCTGCACCCCAATGTTCATAGCAGCATTATTTACAATAGCCAAGTGCTAGCAACAGCCAAAGAGCCCATCTATAAATGAGTGGATCAAAAAACTGTGGTACATTTACACGATGGAATGCTACACAGCAGAAAGAAAGAAGGAACTCCTACCCTTTGTGGCAGCTTGGATGGAACTGGACAATATTAGGCTAAGTGAAATAAGCCAGGCAATAAAAGATAAACACCATGTGATCTCACCTATCACATGGAATCTAAGTGGAACATAAGTGGAACATAATCAACAAAACAAACAAGTGAGCAAAATAGAACCAGGGACATGGAAATGAAGAACAAACTGACAATGACCAGAGGGGACGGGGATAACAAGGGAAAGAGGGGGAAGGGTCAAGAAACAAGTATAAAGGACCCATGGACAAACACAATGGGGGGGGAGGGAGGATTGCATGTGGGAGGTAGGGGTGCATAGGGAAGGGAAGAGTAATGGGAGAAAAACGGTGACCACTGTAACTGAACAACAGTTTTTTTAAAAAGAGGCTCTAAATGTTTCCAGAAAAAAAAAAAAAAAACCCTTGTCTGGCAAGGCCCCCTCCCCCAACCCTCCAAAAAAGAATGCAGCTTGTGACAGTCTGCAACTAAATCAGCCAGGTCCTACTCAACAGGACTGCCTTTGTCAGCCAGGAGCAAGGACAGCCTCAGCCTGGAAGGCAGGGTTGGGATTGGATCATGGAAGGGTAGATTTCTGCCCCTTTATCTTACCTCTATCAGAACTACTTCTGCTTCTCCTCAAGTACTGTGTCATTGCTCTACCTGACCTTTTGGTTGGTCAAAGGGTTCTAGGCTCAATAAAAATATTCCAAACCACTGCAGCTCACCATATCATCTAGGAAAAAATTCCCTGGAAAGTGAGTTTTCATTGCTGAGGACAGGGAATGCATTGTGATTTACAGAATTGCCTCTTCTTCTGCGCATTCCCCCACATTATCTGAGGCTACCTGTTCTCCCAGGAAACCAGTGACGTACTTGAGGGCAGGGACTTTGACTAGTCATCATTTTACCCTGAGTGCTTAGCAGAAAACTGGGCAAACAGTTGTTACTCATGTACTATCAACACTGACACCCAAGTAATCATTTTAATGTACAAAGCTGATTATACTATACTACTTGCCCAATACTATTTAATATTCTTCAGCGAAAGCTTATTAAGGGTCAGGCACTGGGTGTGAGGATGATGAAGGGATATCAAACATAGCATGAGAGGCATAAGAAGGAATATCTTCTTTTCTTATAATACAATTTGGAGTTTAACTGCAAAAGAATTTATCAGATAACCAAGATGTGAAAGGAGGTGCCAGGAAGAGGACTAGAGATTAATGATGGACAACAAACTTGAGTAGATAATAAATTTGGTCTTCTGCTGTCCTGCTCCCAGGACTTATGTAATTTTATCATAGGTTTCCTGGAAAATATTCAGAGGCGATAAAGATGTTTGGATATTAATCTTCCTGGTAGTAAATAGTTATGTTAAGGGACTCTGCTAGGGCCAGAACAATACCAGAATATCCACTTCAATCATACTCCCTTCTAGGGAAGACTCAGGAACACAGAATGAGTGGCCCAGAATGACCAAACCAGATGGAAAAAGTGACATTGTCAAGGTCACATTTTATGGATGGGAAAACGAACTCAAAGAGAGGAAGTGAGGTGACCACATTCTCACTGAGGCTGGTACCTAGAGCCAGGACCCAGGTTCTCAGACTCCTTGCTCAGCGCCTTTGTGCTAAGACCATGTGTGAAGAGATCTTTTGTCCAACTGAACGCCGATAAGACGTGTTGAGTCTAATTCAATCTTTAATGAAGAAAGGAAGATCACATTTATTATATTCCTACTATATGACAACCGTGGTGCCAAACATTTACACATCTCCCCATTGGTCATCACAGTCCTGTAGTGATACAGTCTACGCAGTTTACAAATGAGCTACCTGAGGCTTGTGGCGACTGTCTGAGGCTTCCT
The DNA here is from genome assembly GCF_022682495.2 of Desmodus rotundus. Taxonomy (NCBI): domain Eukaryota; kingdom Metazoa; phylum Chordata; class Mammalia; order Chiroptera; family Phyllostomidae; genus Desmodus; species Desmodus rotundus. The sequence continues at coordinate 21,846,595 of NC_071387.1, forward strand.
ATCTCAAGACCATTTGAGATCAGTTACAGTCCACGGTTTCACCTTGAGTCACTGTCTCGCAGTTGTGCCTCTGGTGAGAGGACACTATCCCACTTCGTGACCTCCCATGATAGACCTCTGGCTGCCTATGGTTTACAAACTGTGCATGGTGTCAAGCATAGCAATTGGCATTTCATCTTCTGGCCAATAGAATCCTGAAATTATACTGGGGCAAATATAATTAAGTCTCTTTTTGGGTATTCATCTCGATATATAATTTCCCTGAATTTAAATTAGAAGTATAGTATTCATGAACACAAATCTTAATTACTTGAAATTGAATCAAATAATCCATCTAAAAAGATTGTGCCATTCATAATTTATAATAGATCCGATTTTGACCAATCCTATTACTGCAGTGATCAACCAAATGAGAAAATTATCTACAGATTTATAGTACCTGCGTATGTGCACATGTTATGCGTGTTGTCTGATCAATATTATCCATCCAATTTAAACTCTTAGTCCTGGAAGCCATCCTGAATGCCACAGGAAGGGATTTTGAAGGTTAATTTTTTGCATGATCATTATTTGTCAGTAGTGGATTTGTTCACATAAACGCCGTATCTTATAAATGAGTTAGTCAGGGTTGGATGAATATTGAGGAAATGGGATAGCCTGATTATTTTCAGTATCTGTGGGCATGAGGTGTTGGAGAGTGAGAGAGTAAATATGTACAGGACCATGTTTACCAAAAAAAGTAGCAAGGCAAATAAAAGGGAGAATTTCTTCTGTGCTCGATGGCCAAGGTGAGGTCAGTATCAATATTGGCATTGGCACGGCCAAGTCCGTGTTTTGCATGATGATAATTTAATCAAGATGTGTTGGTGACAAAAGGCTTATCAAACACAAAATGTTTTATTACACAAACTGATTTGTTTGACCGAAGGGACACCCATCTTGTTTCACAAAGCTACTGCAAAATTTGTATCCGGCCTTGCAAAATTTTATGTTGACAGCAAAGACCGTGAGGCACAAATTTATTGAACACTTGACATGCTTATTACTTGTCATTAAAAAAAAAAAGGTGTTTCTTTTTTCAGGAAACAAGGATGTTTATTTTTACCCTGCAGAAGAAAATGTATCATAAAAGTTGTATGTGTCATCTGGGATTTTAAATATATACTTATTGATTTTGACAATATTTTATACACTATGGAGAGTCCAGATACTATTGTCCTACTTTACTGTTGTTAAACTGAGACATAATGAATTTGAATTACATACCAACTTTTTCCTTTTCTTTAGGCAGCTGTAATAGGTAACAGTCCAGTAAAGCCATCCAACTTAAAATTTGGAGTTCTGAGAGGCCAGCTGAGTAGAACATTTTATATGTGATTTATCCTTTCATTATTTATTTGGTTTATGTATCCATTCAACTTCTGTCAAATGTCCAATAGGAATTTTTCTACCCAAAAGCCTTTGGAGAAGAGGGAAAACTGAATAATCTTAACAAAATTTTATTCATAGACAATTGCTACAGATGAGGAAAAAAATCAAGCTGACTCTTTTGTTAGCCAAAACCAAAAAAAAAAAGGAAACAGAATGTAACCTCACTGCCATTATCAGAAGATCAGAATAAGAGGAAGTATATCTTTTCATAAGTTGTGACAAAATTTTTCCAAGCAGTTAAGTAAAACAGAAATTCATCCACTGCTTTGTACACACACACACACACACACACACACGAGCGTGTTCACAGCTTTTATAAAAAAGTCATCATCATCAACACAACCACCAAACCACCTGTGGTACAAATGAAGAGAGCCATGAAGTTCCTTCAGACAGTACTCAACGACCTTTTGAGAGTAGTGACTGTCTGCCCGAAAGTGGAGGTCACTTGTAGTTCATGCCCAGGCCTTAGAAACAGTGAAATACTCTGCTTAAAGGAGATCACACTCCCTAAATGAACTTCTTTCCCTTGAAGATTGGCTCTGTGTGGGGGAAGTTTTCAAACATATTCAGATGTGACCGATAAAGTGTGAAGTGCATGTCCAACCATATTCAACACTCTATGTGTCTACACGCTCCAGCGACCTGATTTGCGGAACTCCTTGGCCTGTAGAAGAAACCGTAACTGCTTCCTTGAACATTCCACCCATCTGTTGAAATTTTAAATCCGAGCCACAGGAGTGAGCTCCACTTCTTCCTCTAAACTGCAGCCCCTCAACTGTTTGGAGACGGCTGTCCTAAGTGGCAGCTCTGGGGGGGGGGGGGGGGGCGTTCCCACTGCTTAGGTAGCAGGAGGACGGGTAATGCTACCTTTCTTCCACAAGCACGTTCTTCTTACATCCTCGGTGCATTCGTTTGTGCTGATGGGGAGAGAGAGGTGTTACAGAGATGATGGGACTGGTCTTTAGCCATTCCTCCCATGAGCTATCCTGTATTGCTATCACTGTTTATCAAGAGGGCTTAGAAATATACAGACAGGCCCACTGGTATGTGAGCAAAGAAATTCAGATAACTCTACTCCCAGCTCCCCATCACCCAGCTACCTAATAGGAAGTTCCTTAGCAAGGCATCTCTGCCTGAAGTCATCTGTGAGGACAATGTCCCTGTAAACCCACGCTGTATCCTTGGGAAAGAAATGGCTCAAGAATTCAAGGGATCTGGGTTAAAAATAAAATAGCTGTTAAAGATTGATTAGGAAAAAGGAATGGATGAGCTGGCAAATAAGGCCACATGTGCCTCTCAAAGACGCCTTCCACAGTCAGGCTGCATGTCAGAGCCCAGGCTTGAGTACAGTGTAACCACTCTTTACTGTTGGAGGGGGCGGGGGCGGGGGGGGGAGGGTTCATGTGATCTCTGGCATTTCGGCTACAGAGCATCATCTTCCTGAGCCTCCTGTTCATTGCAATGTTCACCAAATAAGCTGTTTTAGTTTCTGAGGTGGGTGAGATTCTTTCTGTCTCCAAATATCTTCCCTGATAGAAATGCTGAAATCCACAATCATAATATTGACAATAACAATCTTTTACATTTGTCTTGCTTGGCAAGTGTACAAGGAACCTTGACATTTGTTCCTCACCGTACCCCTGAAGCCCTATTTGACAGCAAACAAAACTGTCGTTCCAGCAGGTGACGTGTTTGCTTTCAGTTGGACAGCCAGCAAGTTGCTGTAGCCCCGGAAAGCTGTCACTCCCCCACTTAAAATGGGGTCTTTTAAGGTAGTGTGTGGTCACAAGGCTTGCAAGTAGGACTTTCTCTGTGGAGGAGCAAAAGGGATTCAGGTCTGAGGCCAGAAAGGGGAGGTGAGACGAGAGGAGGCTGAAAGAACTTGCTGCTCTGGGAAGTGGTCCAGCCATCTGTCTTGGCTCACCCTTGACTTTCTCCTTCTCTCTGTTGCTGCCTGCTTCTCCTCAACCTTTGTTAACACAGCTAGAATCTCTGTTGTCCTGCCTCAAGGTCTAGGGCAGCAGACCTAGGGTTGGAGGAAAGCTCTTTGTATTTGGACTGAGTAGCTTTCTGTCTGCGTAAGAGTGGTTAGAGTCAGGAAGGTAAGGTAGTGAATGAGGCAGTAATGTGCTGGTAGAAGTTTAATAACAACAAAAGGAAAAAAGAGGAAAGAAAAGGAAGTCCTCATGTTTAGCATTTCCCAAATTCTGTGGTATAAATCCTCCCACCATCATCCATTTCAAGCAACCAGCTTGACATCAACTGGCTCTCAGAATTCCTGAAAATGTAGTTATCGGTTCTCACAATTCAGTACAACCTTCTCTAGCACATGGCTGGTTAGGAAATGTCCAGAAAACAGGCAGCTAGCTCTGTCTCTAGCTAGGCTATAGGCCTCTTCCACACCATTCAGCCTAACTCACTGAGGGCCTATGTAGATGTTTAGAACCAAGCCGCACAGGTACAAAGACAGCACGTGGGTTGGGCTTTATCCTTGGTACATTTATTTCCCTTAGAAACTGCAGGGGACCTATGGGTGACAGGTCAAAATAGGATTCCAGAATTCTCTAGTATTCTTATATCTGTCTCGCAATCAACTGTGTGTGTGTGTGTGTGTGCAGATGCGCTTACAAATACCAAAACTTCCTACTCTATTAACAAAATGCGTAGCTCCCACCTAAGTTGTACGAATGTTAAGAGATGGGGCTTTATAGTGAAGTAGACGTAAATTTGATTCCCAGCTCTTTCGCTCAGACAAGGTTCTTAAACTCTAAATGTTACTTTCCTTCTCTGTAAATTAAGGGTATTAGTAAGTACCTGATAATGCTGGTCTAGAGATTAAATATGATAGCCTTGGTTTAAAAGTTAACATCCAGTAAATGGTACTTGCAGCTTTTATTTTCCCCATACCCACCTCAATTAATTCTCAGCTGCTCAGAACGCCCTCCCAACCTGCCCTCCGTGGACGCCTCAGGAATAAGCTGCAAAGTACACGAAAGCAGAGTGACATTTATTTGGTTCCTGTTTAAACTGGGTGATAGGGATGTTGATAATCTTGTACATTTTTTATTTAAATAATTTTCCCACATGTTCAAATAATATACTTGTCACCCCTTACAGGCCTGGGAACAGATCTTATCTGCTTTGCCACAAAATGGTACCTGCCCGAGTAAACACAAATACAGAATGCAGAGGCAAAGTGCAGAGGCTCAGCACTTGTAACCTAATTCCCAAGGCAAACAGACAATATGGCCGCCAGGCTTCGCCTTCCAAAGCAATTTTAATCACAAAAGCAATTATTTATAAGCCTCTAGGATGCAAATAAAAGATGGTTACACTGTCCCAGGGGCTACCTTAAATCCTGGAAGGAAGAGCAAGAAGGTTGGTGATTATGAATATTGAGAAATTAGAGTAGTCCGTGAGAGCCAAGGGTAGGGGTCAATATCTTATCTTTTTCCACAACTTAATGCATTAGTTTTTTAAAATAAATTCAGTTTGCATTTTGTCAGTGTGATTCACATGAATAGTTTAAAGAATTAAATAATTCTAGTTGCAAGTGTATACACTCATTCTTTAGCTCATTCTTTTCATTTTTCTTATTATGCTCCATACCCTCGAAACCAGGGGTCCCCAACCCCCAGGCTGTGGACTGGTTCCTGTCTGTGGCCTGTTAGGAACCAGGCTGCACAGTAGGCCGTGAGCAGCAGGCGGGTGAGCAAAGCTTCCTCACATTACTGCCTGAGCTCTGCCCCTGTGTCTACCACCCCAAATCCAAGGAAAAATTCTCCCCCATGAATCTGGTCCCTGGTGCCACAAATGTTGAGGGCCACTGCTCTAAATAACATGCTTATATCATGCTGCTTCTTAATTTTTCTTTTAGTTTTGGAATTAAAGCTTAACTTCCCAATATGAGAAATGAAAATGTAGCTCTATTCTACCCTTTGTTCCACTTAATCCAGGCACATTTTCGTTCCTCCCTGTTTAGCCCAAGATAACTATATTTTAATTGTGGTTCAATCAATTTGGATTATTTAAACTCTATTCACAGTTGATCCACATTGTAGATTTCTTTTCCTGAATGATCGTTTGATTTTCAAAAAATTTTTTCTTTTTACTTCATTTTCCACATGCGTATCACTAATTTATCGACAAATTCTGCCCAAGTTGTGACAGATCCCTCAAATACATTGTTGGGGGAAAGCCCCAAATGTCTAAATTCAGGATCAATTCCAAAGAATTGACAAGTAGCCTTATTCAAAGTCATGAGAGCTGCAATAGGAGAAATTACACACACGGGCAAAGCAGCTGCTCCCAGTGGTGGCAGGCTGGGAAAAATCCACACTCCTCCCAGGACAGGATCCCTTTTCATAGGGAGCTGATAGTAAACTTATACAGTGGGTAGCCACCAGAAAGACCAAGGCATTCCTACATTAACAGATAACCACCAGGCAGTTATCACTCTCTATCCATTCATTAACCTCCTTCCCGGGGGCATGAGTCCAGCATTTCCCATATGCAATTGCTGCTAGAGCCACATTATGTCTAAAGTGAGTTCCCCTACATACGCTCAAATGCATCAGCTAATATTGAACAAAACTCCAGAGTCCTCTGAACTTCTCTTATGTAGACATTTTCTCTAGACCTTTTGCATGACTGACACTTTGGGACCCTCTCTGCCATTATCTTGGGGCGTCTCCATTGCCTGTCTCCTGTTCCCTGGGTTCCATTTCTTTCTTGTTTTTCTGTGTCAGTGGTGTACATTTTCAAATATGATAACTAATTTCTTTAAGACCTGTTAAGTTTGAAAATACCCAGGGAATACCCAACTATCCCACTTAATGGATAGTTGGTCTAGGTATAACATTGCTCAATTTTCTTTTAGCTTTTAGGTATGTTTGGAAAAGTTACCTTTCTTATTCCTGATTCTTTGTATGAAAACATTTTTTTTCTCTGTTCTGAAAGACTTCAAAGATTCACTTTGTTTCCAGTGATCTAAAATTGTATGATGATGCATTCTGATGTGGTTGTATTTTCATCTATTGTGCTGGGGACACTTGGCCTAAAACTTTCATGCTTTAATTCTGCATTTTTTTCTTGAGTTTTTTCTTTAATGATGTCTGACCTTCTGTTTTCAGTCTGGTATTTTCAGAGTTCCATTTTTTTTTTTTAGATGTTATACCTTCTGGGATGATTTAGTCATCATTCTCTATTTTCTACCTCTTGATGTTTTCTTTCAGGATGACTTCCTCAGATTTACCTTAAAACCCTCTCAGTTAATGTTTCACTTAAGCTTTCATGTAAATTTTTTCCTGTGTGTTTTTTGGCCTCATTTCTTATGTATGGTTCTTCTTCCACTGATGCAAATTCTTCTTTCATCTCTTGTAGAATATTAATGATAGCTTTCTAGAATTTTCATGTATCTGCATGGGCCATATTCCTTGTTTGCTTATTCATTTTGGTCTCTAAAAAGCCTGTGTGTCTGAGGGGTGTTTAATGGGCTTCAGTATAAGATCATCTGGTTGGGCCATTTCATACTACAATGTTAGTACTTAATGATTTTTTCTCTCAGAAAGATCAGATTGCCCAGGAAGTCCCCTCTAGCCTCCAGCCTAGAGGATGAAAGCCTAGATCCCTGCATCCTAGGACTGTGTGAGGGGAAAGTCTGAATAGCAACATGCAGTAGGTACACTGTTATTCAATAACCCCTTTTTCAGTGTGGCACCCACTTTTTAACTCTGTTATTGTTCTCCAATCTTGAGATCTGTTGTTTTATCCTCTTAAAAGAAAAAAAAAACCCTCCAATATTCAGCTAGGATATGATAGTAGGTAGGGGTTTAGGGGAGGGTCTCACTGATTTTTAAATATACTTCCAAGCAGTCCTCTTGCTTTGAACCCTCTTCGCAGAGGTACCTAATGCTACCAAGCCCAGGGATTCTGCAGCTTTCTCTACTGTTGGCTTATAACTCGGCTTTACTGAGTCTGCTAATTCAGTTCCCATCTGCTTTCCATCTTGCAAAAAGTTGTTTCTATTTTCTCCTGTATTCTTTATCCTTGTGGGTTTCTGTCTTTATTTTTTAGTCCCTAAACTATTGTTCAAGTGGAATTTTGAGACAGAAGTAAAGGAAAATGCATGTGTACGATAAATAATCTTTAGACGTCTATATTTACTTTTCAAAGTAATTTTCCTCATTTGTAGTCACTGCATTTCTTACCATCTTATTTTAATCATCTTTGTCCACTATATCATTGCCTTTAAGTCTGATTCAATATGATGCATGAAGTAGCTACTAAAAAAGCAGGCACTATAATGAGCATTGTGGATACCCAAATTCAGGAATAAAATCCCCCTTAAGGAATTTTGGTGATAATAATAAGAAAGCCATAAAGTTATTTTGAAACAGTTACTCAACTGAACTTAAATGTATCTTCCTGTTCTCAATTTTCTCATCTGCCTTTTGATTAGTTGAAAATTGCCAGTGTTTACAATTTTCCTGTGTCTTCCGATGCCAACAACGTGACGATAGCCCCTCAGCTTTTATATTCGATGTGTGTTTATATTCTTCCTCCTGTATTTATCAGCTTCTCTGCCACGCTTGTGTCCTTACCACTCCATCCCTACCATGCACTACACTTAGTGCATCTTCTTGGTCCTTTTTTCACTCGACACACTCTTACCATGCATACAACACTTAAGAAAACGTCTGTTCCTTTCATCTTTACATCTGCAGTCCCTTTGTTCCAGACGAAGATGGAAAGACACAGTCCTTGCCTGAGGACAGCACTTGCTTTAGTGGAGAGGTGGATATGTAACCAATAACTTGAAAATACTAAAGCATGTGCACTCATACCTACGATTAGAAATTGCTTATTCTTCAGAAAACTTCCTGGAGAGGGTGGCAGCTGAGCTGTTTTGAAGGGTAGTTAGGAGTTGACCAGGTGCTGTCTATGATATATTCTAGTTATCAGTTACTTCCTCACTACGTTGTAATGTAGGGCCAGTGTTTGAACACTTCTTGAAAACGTAATGCCAAGAGCGGTGCCTGGCACATGGTAGAAGCTCAATGAATACAGAACGATGCAGAGACATAGAAGCACAAATCTGAGTTAAATCTATATTGCTCACAGAATGTACCCCGAATTTAACAGATGAATAGGTAAGGACATTAAACCTATGGTAGAACCTGACTCTTCTACAAAAAAAAAAAATTGTTTTGATTAGCCATGTTATTTACTATTTTATTCTTTTCTAAAGAAATAACATGTTTTTGGAGAGAACCAAGATGGTGGCATAGGTAGACACACTGCGCCTCCTCGCACAACCAGAACTGACAGAAAATCGAACGGCAAGGAAGTCCGACACCAAGGAAATAAAAAATAAACATTCATCCAGACCAGTGGGCGGGGCGGAGATGGGCAGCCGGGGCAGAGAGGACTAGCGTTGCCATGGCGGGGCCAAGACTGGCGGAGTGTGGGACAAATGGCGCAGGCGGTCCGAGCACTAGCAGACCCTGCGGCCCCACATTTGCACAGATAAACCCAGAGGGCCGGACTCAGAGTGGCGGAGAGTGGGGCAGGCAGAGTGGCGGGTAGCACCCTGTGGCACCACATTCGCCCACAGATAAACCGGATGAACGGCGGGCAGCGAAGTGGACCGCGCAACCCAGGGCTCCAGCTCGGGGAAATAAAGCCTCAAACCTCTGATTGAAAATGCCCATGGGGGTTGGGGCGGCAGCAGGAGAGACTCCCAGCCTCATGGGAGAGGTCGTTGGAGAGACCCACAGGGGCCTAGGGCGTGCACAAGCCCACCCACTCGGGAACCAGCACCAGAGGGGCCCAGTTTGATTGTGGGTAGCCGAGTGAAAGACTGAAATCCAGTGGAGAGTGGAGCGGGCGCCATTGCTCCCTCTCGGCCCCTCCCCCACGTACAGCATCACAGCGCAGCAACCAGTGTTACCCTGCCCCTGGTGAACACCTAAGGCTCCGCCCCTTAAAGTAACAGACGTGCCAAGACAAAAAAAAAAAAAAAAAGACCCAAATGACAGAACACTTCAAAGCTCCAGAAAAAATACAACTAAGCAGGGAACAGATAACCAACCTATCAGATGCACAGTTCAAAACACTGGTTATCAAGATGCTCACAGAATTGGTTGAATCTGTTCGAAAACCAGATGGAAAAATGAAGCCTATGCTAAGAGAAACAAAGGAAAATGTACAGGGAACCAATAGTGATGAGAAGGAAACTGGGACTCAAATCAACAGTGTGGACCAGAAGGAAGAAAGAAACATCCAACCAGAAAAGAATGAAGAAACAAGAATTCAGAAAAATGAGGAGAGGCTTAGGAACCTCCAGGACATCTTGAAACGTTCCAACATCCGAATTATAGGGGTGCCAGAAGGAGAAGAGGAAGAACAAAAAATTGAAAATTTATTTGAACAAATAATGAAGGAGAACTTCCCTCATCTGGCAAAGGAAATAGACTTCTAGGAAGTCCAGGAAGCTCAGAGAGTCCCAAAGAAGCTGGACCCAAGGAGGAACACACCAATGCACACCATAATTACATTACCCAAGATTAAACAGCAGTAGAGAATCTTAGAAGCAGCAAGAGAAAAGGAGACAGTAACCTACCAAGGACTTTCTATAAGACTGTCAGCTGATTTCTCCAAAGAGACCTTACAGGCAAGAAGGGGCTGGCAAGAAGTATTCCAAGTCATGAAAGGCAAGGGCCTACATCCAAGATTACTGTATCCAGCAAAGCTATCATTTAGAATGGAAGGGAAGATAAAGTGCTTCTCAGATAAGGTCAAATTAAAGAAGTTCATCATCACCAAGCCATTATTATATGAAATGTTAAAGGGAGTTACCTAAGAAAAAGAAGATCAAAAATATGAACAGTAAAAATGACAGCAAACTCACAGTTATTAACAACCACACCTAAAACAAAAACAAGAGCAAACTAGGCAAACAACTAGAACAGGAACAGAACCATAGAGATGGAGATCACATGGAGGGGGTTGTCAATAGGGGGGTGGGAGGGGGAGAGGGGGGGAAAGGTACAGAGAATAAGTAGCATAGATGATAGGTGGAAAATAGACAGGGGGAGGGTAAGAATAGTGTAGGAAATGTAGAAGCCAAAGAACTTATAAGTATGACCCATGGACATGAACTATAGGGGGGGGAATGTGGGAGGGAGTGGGTGGGCATGATGGAGTGGAGTGAGGGGGGGGATGGGACAACTGTAATAGCATAATCAATAAATATATTAAAAAAGAAAAAAAGAAATAACATGTTTTTAAAAATTATTTTTGCTTTGCCAAATTACCTGGCATGTGTCCACTAATTTAACTGGAAGTTACTGAACTTGATAAAACCTTCTAAGACATTCACCTGTTTCTCCTCTTCCAAAATAATTTCATTTTTGTAGTGTGTAAACAAACAGAAAAATTTCGTGCTTTAACCTGAGACTCAGGGCTGACCATCAACCAGTGAGAGGGTTGAAACACAACATGAGGAGTTGTCACTCTTTGGGTTTATTCAGGGTTACTCAGGAAGAACCTGAGCTGGAAAGCCTGGTTTCTCAGTGGGACATAGAGGCAGAAAACTTCTGCTGGGGTTACTTGCTTGTAAAGGAAATTGTTGATCTGGAATGAAGCACACATTTGTGTGCTGGGTTTCATGAAGACAACAGAAGGATCAGTGGAGGACTCCTGAATTCACAGGTGGGACTGAGAATTGATGTGTGCTACTACATTGCTAATTTAAATATAAATATCTAGAGCAAGTATCAATATCGGTCACTGGGCTTCTGACACCAACTTTCAATTCCTCCTGGGAACTTTGAAGTACTCTATTAAGGGCATGTAAAAAAATAGTTCTACCTCTTGTGTTTGTATGATCTACAGAATACCCAATGACGGTTCAATTTTTAAATATAGATTTGTTCAATGGCACATTGTCTCAGCGGTCAGCCGTGTGTAGCACAGGAGCATGGCTCTGGGTTTGCAGCCCAGCTTCGCGCCTTCTTGCTTAGAAACCTTAGGAGGTAGGCTCCTCAGCCTCTCTCAGCTCAGTTTTGTCATCAGTACATTGGAAATACGAGTAGTGTACACCCAACCTGTTAGGTCTAGAGACCGAATGAGCTAGATGATCCATGGGAGGACCTGGCCCGTGGGCAGTAAATATCAGTTCCTTTTCTCTTTCTCCCCCCTTTGCTGTTACTGTCGTCATCGTTGCTGTCATTATTGTTATATTATTTGCAGATGTCTTTCCCTAAGTACAGGGGTTAAAGAAAAAAAAAAACAGGCAAAAACCTGTGCAAGGTAAGATTATCGACTTTGAAGAACTCACACTCCATTAGTCAAGAGGTATAATGATGTAACAAGTGCAATAAGAGATGCGGTTTTAGGACATGTATGAGCAAACTTACAGGAACAGAGGAGGGAAGTGGGGGGGCGGCAGAGGAGCCCCACCTAGATGATATCCCAGAGTTGGCATTCTTGCTTTGGCAAAATGAGTCGCGTATCTATGCTAGAGCCAGTATCATGCTTTAGAGATATGCTTAATCTCATCTGGCTGTGAGCACACAGCTGTATGTCTTCAGTAACTGTCTTTACCTTAACATTTAAAAAGTAATGTGTGATATCAGTCATGTTTAGGCAAATGTATTGAAGTAAAATGAGGAGAAAAAGTCATGTTTCCCATTGGTGTGCTTTGGGTGTATTTCTTTTCAATGCTTTTCTCCATGCACGGCGGTTTTCAGTTTGGCTAGGGCCATACTTTATGAAAGCACGGCTGTATAGCCACTGTGCCAGCTCAGGACTGGAGCCCACAGAACGGCTTTCCCCCTTGTTCAGTGTCTGAGCGACTGGTGACTGGGTGGAGGTGCTTTGGTGAAACATCAGTAGTGTTCCACTCCTGTTTCTTGTGCAAGATGCACTCGGCCAACCCTAAAATTTATCTGGAGTACCTCTGGACAGTAAGGAAGGAGGAAGAGGGTGCTGGGTGCTATGAACTGCCTTTGCCATACTGTCAAGGGTTTGTTTCCAGATGCAGGGCACAAGGGTGACCCTGCCCTCCTCTGCTGTTGGTCCTGGAGCCCAGACCTAGCATGGGGACAGAGAGAGAGAGAGAGAGAGAGGGAGAGAGAGAGAGAGAGAGAGAGAATGGGAGAGAGAATTTTGGTAGTAATGTAGTCAACTTCAAAATATAGACTAATTCCTACCTCTATAATTTCAAAACAAATAATTTTGTAAATAACTTCTTTTTTACCTGAAGTATTAATAACCTTAATGGGGCAAGGACAAAAAGAGTGATTATTTACTGAGCACTCACCATAGCCCATTCTTGTGCTGGCGTATTCACACTTTGTCTTCTGTAATTCTCATCCCCAAAAGGCAGAGTTATGGGTCATAGACGAGGAAACTGAGACCCAGGAAGTTTCAGCTCCTGGATAGGCCATGTGATTAGAAAGTGGTAGGACTATGATACAAGCCCCTGAGAGAAGATCAGATTTCTCTAATGAGTACTCTTAAAGCTGCGCACACTTCCACTTATCCCCCTCCCAGCGTTAAAGGCCATTGTGCTGCATTAATCGAATGTCTTTCATCTCTGCCTGCCCTGCTGGAGGAGCAGTTCTCCGAGGTCCTACACAGATCCCAGGGCAAAGCGTCACAGATCAATAAATACTTGTTGAATATACAGATGAATGCGTGAGTGAAAGCCAGCTCTCTCTCTAATTTCCAAATTAGTTATTTTCAAATTCTGCTAGTTATTTTGCAGTTCTGCTACCCTGCACTTCAGTTCTTTGGAAACTGGTTTAAGCTGACCAGAGGCTCACTGTTGCTCCAGTGCAGAGGAACTTACTCTTCCTCCTCATGCAAACTAAGAGACTAGAATGTTTCTCCAAATCTATTGAAGTTATAGGAAATAGGATTTATGACAAGAAAAATGGAGGGTTCAAAACCATAACATCTGGGTAAAAGTGAAGGTAACTCTTAAATTTTTTTCTAAGTGTTGAAACATGATTAGGAAAAGAACTTCACAATTTATCATTTATATTTTAATAATCTTTACCTCCTGGTATAGAGCAGAGGGAGGGGACCTAGAAATGGATGGAAAGTATCAAGCCCCACCCTGGCAGATCTGGAGGTTTGTAGGACTAGTTACTTAGGAATGTCTTCCTTTGACCAAAGCTGCTCCACGGGCAATGCTCACCTTTGAATGAAACTTCCTTCAACAGAAGGCAAAGGAGCCTTCGCTCTCAGTGTCCTGATAAACCCTCCAGCCATCAGTAGACGGTGCCGTGAAGTGAGGCCAGGTGCAGAAGTAAAGGCGTCCTTTTCAGTGCTAGGGTCCCTCACTCTCATCCCGGGAGAGCAGGCGGAGCACCAGAGAGATGCTCGGGAAGGAACTGACCACAGGGCTCTGTTGGCTGCACGTGGGATTCTCTTCCATCCTAAAGGTTGCCCTCCCCCAATTCTCTCCTCTCCCTCTGTACCAAAATTACACGTCAGCATGTAGTCAGGTGCCCTTGGTCTAGTCCTTGTCTCTTATTGGTGTGGTTTGCTGTGACATTTTTAAATTGATATTGAACATATACTTTAGCCAGGTTGTGTGCGAAGCACTTCATCTGGGTTATTATTAACTTTTACTGTCATCTGATGAGGTAGCGCCATTGTATTATGATCTCAATTTTATCAAAGAGGAAACTGAGAAGTGATTTTATTTATCCAAATTAAATAATGTGAGTTAGAGACTGAACTAGTCCCCAGAGAGTGTGAAGAGGAGCCTGCATTTTAAAATGGTGTCTGTACTATATTCTGTCTCAGGGACAATTTCTCACCTGGATAATTGCCATATCCTTCCGGCTGGACTTCTTGACTCCAGTCCAGTCCCAAATATTCCATCCTCCACAGCAACCTCCAGGTGAGCTTTTACAAAATGTGACCTAGTGCTCTTTCTATGTGTGCAAACATGAAAGTCCTTATAGACTCCTTATACTTGTCACTCCTTTAAAACTATCAGACTTGAACTGTGAAAGCAATATAATTTAAGCTGACAACTTGAATGTAACGAGACATAAGATGTGCTGTCAATGAATCATTAGGTTTCGTTTTCAGGGCAATTTCAGAGCGGTGTATTTCATTTGATGACCTGGAGTGACTGCTTTCACCTCAGACCTGATCACCCTTCCCCTGTCCGTCAGGATCTGGACTCCGACGCCTGCGTCAGACCGTGCCCAGCCCCTGCCCACTTCTCTGCACTTGACACTCCAATCATGACACATCATGGGGAGTTCCCACACACCCCTGGGTGTACACTGTTTCTTTTGCCTTTAGGGCTCATCCATCACACCTACATGATGAACTGCTAAAAAATCCCGAAAAAGTGTCACCTCCTCCGAGAAGCCCTCCCTGGTACTCCCAGAAACTGTCATCCCCTGGACTAATTATGTACTTTGTACACATCTCTGGAAGTATACTCATACCATGATTGATTTGGGGCACCTGTCTCTCCAAACAACAGTGAACTTCTCAAGGGCAGGGACAATGCGAGAAGCATGATCATTTTCATCCCACTGCGACAGATTCAGAGAAGTGCAGCAACTTGCCCAGAGTCACACAACTAGGTCTGAGGTGTAGTACAGGGTCCAACAGCACTGATTACGGTCCAAAGACCCAAGCTGACTTTGCATTTCTGAAACAGGTTTCAGATGCTTGCTCGTTTCTTTCATTGTCTATGTCCTTTGGTGACTTAGCACCTGAGGGGAGAGCCTCCAAAGGCCAAGGTGCTGGTGACTTTATGTGGGACCTTAAGTTGTACTCCCTCCCTCTCTCTGGGCCTCAGCTTTCTCATCGGTCAGTGAGGGGGTTGGGCCAGATGGCGTTGAGCCTCCTTTGATTCAGTCCAGTGGGTACATGTGGCTCACAGCTCCTGGGTGACTTTGTCAGGTCAATAACACATGCTTTGCCAAAAGAGCTGAACCAGGCTGTGGAAGTGGGCAGAGGGAAGAATGGCTCCTTCACACAGGCTGTTTGCATGGGGCCAGTGTTATCGCCAGAGAAAGTTGACTCAAGGAGATAGCACATCAGTGTCGGAGAAGGGCAGCCTATCTGTAGGCAGCCCCCACAGTCCCAGTCCTTTGTGCCAAGGGTGCCTCGGGCTGGGCAGTGGGCCTTCCTGACACCCAGTGAAGATGGTGCCAGACCCAGGACAGGCCGCTGTGGGAAAGTGTAGACCAGAGTCAGGCCCAGGAACTGCTAGGGCACAAACAGGCTCAGTCCCTTTCTGTAGTCCCCGTGACACTCCCACAACCAGACCTCAGACTTGGTCAATTCTGTGATCACTCTGACAGTGAGGGGCAGTACTTCCCGAAAAAGCACTCTGCTGTTCCTTCAGTGCCTGGCTGTCTGTCCTGTGCTGGCCTTATCTGGACCCCTGCCATTCTACCTCATGCGCTCCATAGCGGGGCCAGGGGACACCCAACACTGACTGCCATTTCCCCAGAATCGGGGAGCATTGGACAGAAAACACTGAGGAAGCTTCATCCCATCTCTCAAGAGCAACATCAAGTTTTTCCAGCTCTTTCTGCCACTTTTGCTGGGCCAAATTCACCTTAAGCATCAAACATTAGTTTGAGGGTCACCTCCTCCAGGAAGCCTTTCTTGACTTCCCACAATCTGGGTTGAGCACTTCCTTCTACCTTAGTGTTATCACTCTGTATATGTCTGAGAACTTTGAGAAAAGAAATACATTTTTTCCCCTCTCACCCATCCATGCCTCAATTAAGCAAATATTCTCGTGTGCCTATTCCCTGACAGATACAAAATATTGGAGGTAAAAATTAAACAGAAATGATCCCCGATGTCATGGTACATACAGACTAGTAAGGGAGTTAAGTAAAGCATCATCCAGTACATGAAAAACTAAAACTTGGTTGATATATACAAAATATAACCAGAGACATTGAAATTAAGAACAATGTAACAATAGCCAGAGGGGAGTGGGGAGGGGATAGTGGGGAGAGGGGTCTATAGGAGCTACTATAAAGGACACAAGGACAAAATCAAGGAGGAGGGTAGAGGTGGGGGAGGGAGGTGGGACTGGCTGGGGTGGGGTGGAGGGGTGGGGAGAAAATGCAGACAATTGTAACTGAATAAAAATTAAAAAAAAAAAGAAAAACTAAAACTTGGCATTAGGAATGGCAACTACCTGGCACCTGAACGGCAGGAGAAGTTGGGACAGTCAGGTTGGTCAGCAGATCTTTTCTAGAGAGGTGCTGATGGGCCGAGAAGACCTGGGGTGATGGGCAAAAAGATCAGGGAGGACCACCCATGCCCCACCAACCCTCATACCCTCAGCATTTCTCTGGGCCTAGGCCCTGAGTTACTCCGTAAATGTTTGTACATATTGACGCTGCATTTTCTGCAAAGTTGGCTCTGAGGCAGTGATCCGTTACTGCACAGGTCCATTTCCCCTGGAACTCTTTCGGTGCATATTTTCATTTTCCTGTGCTGGGAAAGATCTCTGTCTTGTCCATAGTATTTCTCCTCAAGACCCATAGCCTTTGACCTAGTGGCCTGGAGCCCACAGCTACGCCACCTGCTGCAGACTTTCACACGCCCTCTGCCTTTGGGGTCTCCAAAATTCACCTGCACGACTGTTCTCTTTCTCCAAAGAACCCAGGGGGATTTCTACCTTATCTGGTCTCTCATTCGACAGTTTGCCTGAGCTGTCTGACCTTCTCCGCCACTGTAATCCCAGCTATGGCAGTGCCCAGTGTACCGATCAGGCTTGTCTGAGCATGCTCCCTGTCTCAACCAGGGCTTCCCAGTCTCCAGGGAACAGGATTAGTTCTGGGGCCCAGACGTCCTTGATTCATGCAGCAGATCAGCCATTTCCAGCACTGTCCTGGGACACTACGCCGACTTTTCTTAATATTGAGTTCATCACAGCCAAAAACACATTTCGTTAATCAGTGCTCTTTTTCCAAACTGGAGCCACTCTGATCAAGATTGAAAATGTGCCCCCATTGTAAGTGGCTACTGTTTCCAATTACATATGCTTCTCTCAGCCACCATGCAATCTGTTCACTTCATGCTGGTTTGCAAGAGCTGTTCGCACCAAACCATTGACAGCCACTATCTAAACTAAAACCATCTGCTTAGCCATTTGCCATGCACGGCTGGCTCTTGCGGGCTTACCCAGTTGAGGCCCTGTGGAGCAGTCCATAAAACAAGCATGAATTAACGCAGCCTGTTTTTATTAAATGTCTTGCAACTGATGGGAAGATGGACAAGCCCGTCTGGCAAGGATAATGGCCAGTCCTCATAGCATCTGAAGTCTTGGATAGACTCCAACAGCATCCTGCATCTCAAGAGCATCGAGTGTTTCAGGAGTGTGGTCGTACTTAGAAACAGTTCGTCTACAAAAGCCTTTTTAAAGATTCTGTGGTTTCTCCTTTCTTGTGAAATAGAATTTATTGGTGCGCTCTTTAGCCATAACTTATCCTGCTTCTGTTTGATGCTGCTTAAGTGGACACTCAGAGAGAAGCAGGTAAGAAAGCCTAGGACCTTCGGTGGAGCATGGGTATCTCTATTGCTATGACCACCTCCAGAACATGAGGGCAGGTAGGTTTTCTTTTACTCCTATGGAAAGTCTGCACAACAGTCAGATCTGGCTTATTCAGTAACCTGGGATAATCTTCCATGCACTTTCTCTGAAAACCTTGGCCAAGGAAGTGAGGCTTCAAAGGGAGAGGATATCTCGACCCATTCAGACCAGTCCCATCTTCGTGGCTAGAAGGTTTCCAGTGCCTTGGAAAGGAAAACATCAGCTGTCAAATTCAAGGGCACTACCAGTAATTGAACCAACTTAGCAAACTTGTCTACTCTGATCCCAGGGTCATCAGGCAACTATATATGCACATTGCAGGTAATTCCCTTAGAACGATGTCCAGAAATGAGACCAGCCCCTCAGTCAGTTCTTTGGAGCAAGTTTAAGGCCTCTGATGCAGATTGCCATGGTGCTTTCTAGAAGGTTGTTACCAGTGTGCCCTGAGGCCTGCAGGGCATGTACTTACTGGTGTCTCAAAACCTGGCTAGGACAGTGATGCACAGCAGGGAGAGCAGCAGAAACTCATCCTTTAGATAAACCTGGAGACAAGCTGGGGAGACCTGAGCCTGAGATCGGAAACGACCCTAGGTACATTGGGTCAGTGCTTGCCTCCTTCACTTTCCCAAGTGTGAAATGTAGGAGGCAGAACAGGTGATCGTGTGGCCTTTTTAACTCTGATTTCCCTCAGCACTTTGGGAGAATAGAAAACCTCTTCAGGTATGAGGTGGCTCAGAATACCAATTAGACAAATTTCCATGTGATGTCCCCAGCTGTATAAAAGAAGTAGCTGGGGAATTGTCTTTGCGAGGTAGGTTCATGTTGTCACTCTACCTTCACTTACTATATGAAAGATGTTACAAAATCATTTCTCTTTTCTGAGCTCTGATTCCATCTTCTGTAGAAGGCAGATAGAACCTCACAGGGTTTGTAGAGAAGTAAAATGAGATAACATACATAAAACATGGCACATAGTAGGAGCTCAACAAATAGTAGTTCTCTTTATACTATTTTTTACTATAATTTCACTTTTATTTGGGATATCCAGGGTCCGGCAGAAGTAACACCTGTTGGAGTGTGGTTGGTAGGGTAATAATATGGGTGTAATAATTTATAGTTTTAATTTGAACGTTTCCCCTGAAATGTCATGTGGTGTGCCTGAGTGTGATAGTGTTATGTTACTGAATGATATGCTTACGATTTTGTAATGAAAGAGTTTGTGATCAAAAGGGGGCGTTATTTGTGCCGACCCTGTATATTGAGCTTTACTGGGGTATTATTGATAAACAAAATGCACATATGTAATGTACACAGGTTGTTGAATGTGGACAGATGCATATACCTGTGATGCCATCACCACAATCAAGGTCCTAAACATATTCTTCGCCTCCCAAAATGTCCTTGTGTTCTGCTCGTGGGTGTGGTAAGAGCACTTAACATGAGATTTATGCTCTTGACATATTTGAAAGGGCACAATACCATACTGTTAAATCTAGGCATTGTGTTTCATAGCAGATCCTCCTCCCACTCTTGAGTAAAGAATAATAGCGTTCTTTTTTATGTTTGTTATATTCTGCGTATAAGTGAGATCATGCAATATTTGTCTCTCTGTGTCTGGCTTATTAAAGGCACCTCTAATTTTTTAACTATTCAAAATTCCTGGGCACCCAGAGGCCTCAGTATTCTGGCTTTTTATTCTAGGCACCTGCAGTTTCCGGTATCTCCCAGCTTAACCTCCCGGCCCTAAGCGCCACCCACCCACATCCAAGTGATTCAGATGTAAATTGGATTTGAGAGCTCCATGTTGACCCTCTGTGTAACTGGAGGTACCACCATTGCATGGGTACACATCTGTCCCTGACATCACAGGTTGGCCTCAGCGGCTTTGATGTTGCAACAGTTTACTAATGTCTCTGTCAGTTCAGGGAACTCTTGGAGCTAAACTCTGATTGATTAAATGATGAATTCATTCTGCAGGTTGGCATCTGTTCACCACACATTTGCCAGTGTGGACTTCCTTGGGTGATAAGGTTACAGAGATGAATGAGTTACTACCTGCCCTTTGAAGTTCCTAGACTAGTGGGTGAGAGGCCCAGGTAAACAAATAATTACAATACAATATGGTAAGTGCTATAACCGAGGCAGATGCATGAGCTTTGGGAGCACAGGGGCGGGAGTGATTCATTAGGTGGGGAAGAGAAGTTGAGAGGCTTCCCAGTGAACGTGACATTTAATTTAGACCTTACAATTTGAATAGAAATGCATTAAGTACTGTATTTTTCAGACTATAAGACACATGCCCCCCAATTTGGGAGGAAAATGGGGGTGCATCTTATAGTCTGAATGCAGTTTACCTGGCTCACTGGCAGGGGCCGGTTATTTATGTTATTAAATATTTCACCACAATTTTTGCTTCAAAATTTTTTTCCTATTTTCCTCCTCTAAAACCTAGGTGTGTCTTATGGTCCGAAAAATACGGTAGATGATGAGGAAGAAGATGCTTGATTATAGGGAACAGCTTGAACAAAGGCACAGAGATTAAAATTAAGAGTTTAGTTTCTTTGTGGGAAAGTCAGATAGGAAGCGTGGTAGGAAATGAGACAGGTACGTATATTGGGACAGGGTCAGGGGCTGGAACTCCATCCTGTAGGTTTACAATGTCTAATATGGTAGCATTAGACAGGTTTAGCTTTTACATATAAGCTAATTAAAATGAAAACCTCTGTTCCTCAATCGTACTACTATATTTCAATACTCAGTAAGTAGGCTGATGTGGCTAGCAGCTGCCATATTGCGTGGAGCAGTTACAGGCCATTTTTATCATCTCAGAAAAATTCTGCAGATAGTGCTGCTGTATGTGACGTAGACTGGAGTGAGAGATGGGTTTCGAGGGAACAGGCACAGGTAGATTTGTCTGTGATGTGTAGAATGGATTTGCCATAGGTATAAACACAGGCAAGGACATCAGTGAGGAAGGTATGGCAACACTCTAGACAAGAGATGATGAAAACCAGACTTGGAGCAAGGACTGTCACTACGTGGGAGGGAGCAAGACTGCCTTGCTCATGAAGTATCAAGAGACAAAAGGCTATGGTCATCTATGCAGTTCGCTCGTTGGGATCTGATGAGATTTGGGGGAGAAATCAATGTCATCTTCTGTCATGACACCCATTGGTCTGAAGCCTCAACCCTTAAACTTCTCCCCTGGCTCTGGGGGTATGGGCAAATTCCCAAGTGCATGCGAGCTCTCTGCAGTCTCCCTGCCCCTGCTTGCCTCTGTTTTGTCATGCCATTGGGTCTTAATCAGATGCTATCTCATTTGGCCCCTTCTCCACCCATGGCGACCGAAGTTTGGAATAAGAGGATTATGTGGCCAGCCCACAAGTCTGTTTTGAGTGTCTGGGTTCCATGGTTATAACATAGTAATGGATACCGCAGAAAGGCAGTGGCAGATTGGATGATAAGATGTGGTTCCTTGTCTCCTCCCTGCCTGATAGGATCTCTGTGAACCATAAACAAATTACTTCCATTCACAGTTGACAGGAAGAAGAGCTGTACTCCGCAGGGGGAGTTGCTGAGTGCACTGTGGTAAGGAATGTAGACTATTTCTTAGGAACGCAAAGGTGCTTTGAGGGAAAGTCCCAGTGCTGTGGACAGCTTACCCACACCCCAGAATGCAGGGCCTCCATCAGGACTCTTCCCAGCCAGACCACACTGGCTAGACTTCTTACCTCATAGACAGTTCCTGCTGTCTCGGCATCTCTCAACCCTTTCCCTGTCCGATGAGAAATGTTAAAGAGCACTTGGGGAAAATGCACCTCCTGAGAAAGAAAGAAATTGGCTGATGGTGTAACACTCATTTCCTAAAACTCTACTCATTCTTAAAGGCCCATCTCAAGCACTAACTGCTTTGTGAAATCTTCAAATACTTACTTCTGCTCAAACGACATCTTCTCTGTTTGGCACACACCCGCTGC
The DNA here is from genome assembly GCF_022682495.2 of Desmodus rotundus. Classification (NCBI taxonomy): domain Eukaryota; kingdom Metazoa; phylum Chordata; class Mammalia; order Chiroptera; family Phyllostomidae; genus Desmodus; species Desmodus rotundus. The sequence goes on from NC_071387.1 coordinate 21,868,612, forward strand.
AGTTGGATGATTGTGTTCCTGCCTGCCTCCCTACATAGATGAGCATTTCTGAGCAGGGTTTGGCCTAAGTCAGGTTTGCACCTAAAGGACCTGCACAGAATTCCATTCTGTAAAGGTTCACTAAATTGTATGAATCGTGATGCATCATGCCAGTATACCTGGGGGGAAGCAAATGAGAAAACATCTAGGAAAGCATTCAAGTAAGAATCTAGGGGAGAAAATATTCATTTATTTTAGGTGTTATTGTTTTATCATTCTTTTGTGTGTTCCTTCTTTTTCTTTCTCCTTTCTTTCATTTACGCATTTACTCCATTACTGTACAAACATTTACCAAATCTGTAAATGCCTACCGGTAGCCAAACGATGTTCAGTACCTAGAGAGATTAGCAAAATGAAGAGTTTAGAAACTGGTGGGGTAGACAAAGCTTTAAATAAATAATGACATCCATGTGGGAAGTGCTCTGCTGCAGGGATGTACCAACTGCAGCTGGAGGAAATCAAGAGAAGCATAGACCCTGGACTTGAAATCCTGGCTCCATAATTAGTAGCTGGGTAGCTTTGGGCAGTTTGTCCCTGGGAGCCTCTATGTCCCCATCTTTAAAGTTGACAGAGATTTTGTGGGGGAAAATACAGTAATATTTGTGAAAGTCTCTGTCAACCTGAACGTTTGGGATTGTTTCCACCTTCTCTTTGTTGGAGATGTCCATGACTGTGTTAATGAACTTGCAGCCAAAACAAGGGGCTCAGAGGTCTCTGATAACATGTTTTAGATGATTCAGCCCTTGACCAGAGACCTTTCTCCTAGTTTGGCTCCCAGGGATTAAATAATATGAGTCTGACTGTGCTTTACCTTCCTGTGAGGTGTGAATAGTCAGAGAGCGGTAACTATTTGGGGCTGGAATTGGTGAGTAATGTCTCATAGGCTTTCCTTGTATACATACTGAGGTACAAGGTTCTAAAGGAGCCATAGAAATTTATTGAAATGTGCACATTGATATTCTCCATGGAAAGTAGATACATACCCAGATAATAATTAGGATTACTGCCATCATCATTAAGTCAGTAGGGAGTCGGTATTATCACGATTGCAAAAGATAGTTATTGATGTTTAGAGTGTTGGTCAAAACAGGGAGGAGATGCTGCTACCACAAGGAATCTACATCTTCAGAGAGACAGACAATAAATCTCAGAGATAGTAACCCGCTGAACAATACTCTTGTCATCTTTTCTCCTGTGGCGTGAGGAAAAGCCTGGCTTGTGTATGTGCTCACTGATTCCTCCCTTCACTCAGAATGAGAACCAATGAGAAGCCATGTCAATTTTCAGGAATTGTCTCAAAGAGTCAGGACTGGGCCAGGAGAGAGGGAGGATTCCTCACTAGCCTCTCTCTGCAGCTCTTCTTGCTCCTTGCTGATTGAGAACAAACATCTTGGACAATCCGTAATCCCTCTGTTTAAAAGGTCTAATTTCTAAACCATCGATGGAGACCGATTAACTTTTCTAGAACACGCTTGGAAAGTGCTTGCCCTCCACGAAGTTATTTAAAGGGAAGGGGGAGGGAAACAATATTTAATGGACCCTTCTCTTCAAAACATGGATGATCTTTCTATTGCATTTAAGAAATCAGAAGCTTTTTATTTCTAATATGTTGGGGAAAGCAATGGTAGGTGCCTTTATTAGCCCAGACCCTCTTTATTTTAAGCCATAGAAATCTAACTTGAAACAATTTAAGTGAAAGTATTTCCTGGCTTATATAACCACGAGGAAGAGACGGCTTAGGAATGACTGGAAGGTGTGGAATATATTCTATTTTTCTAATTATCCTTAGTGTCTTCTCTAGTGTGTCAAGCTGGAATGTACTAGGAAGGCAGGGTATTCTGGAGGCTCAGTGAATGAAACTATATTTGTAGAGCAACCAGATAAAACCTTTACGTTTCCAATCACATGTCTCTGGACAACAAGTCTGCCTGTTCTGAATTGGTGGTTGAATCTCTAAATCTCTTCTGCCAAGATTTCCACCCTCTGCTTAAGTACTTCCTTCATCAAGAAACTCATTCCCTTCTAAGACAGCTAAATTTCTCCCCTGAGAGAATTCTTAGAGCCCCTTTATTCTTCAGCCCAATTGGTCCCTTTTCTTTAATATATTTTTCAGTAGTATCATTATGCATTATTCATATTATTTAGACTAGAGTTTTCAATGCTTAATTTATTCTCACTGATTCATTTCAGTTGGATTCAACTAAATTTTGCTGAGCACCTGAGTATGTGGAACTCGGCTAGGTTTTGGGGACACACAAGTGAGCACAATATAGTCACTGCTATTAAGATTTTGTGCCATAGAATGTGTCAAGGACATAATTTTAAAAAAAGTCATATGTACTTTTGAACAACACAGAGGCAAATACAAGGTATAAGGGAGGAAGCACTCAGGTGTTCTCCTAGGCACTGGGAGCACAGCAATAAATAGAATCTTATCACTGTCTCTGGAAGCTTCAGGATTAGACGGGAAGATAGAATCATTATTCATTTTAATAAATTTGTTATTACAGTGATTATATTATAATGACCAATAGTATACTGATACTACGAATACTGATACTAACACTGATACTAATATACTAATTAGCATACTAATATATAAAATAATGTATAACAGTGTAAAATTTTTATCATAACAAAATTATTGGTAATTATGACTGTGATAATATATATTATCCATATTAACATATTTATTATATAAATATATTTATATCAACGTATGTCTATATAAAACTATTTATACATAATATAAGCGAGTGGCCAGTTCCATCACTGGGGAAGGGGACAAAGGTGGAGTGTGCTGCACAAAGTCCTGCAGGTCTGTCACTTCCCCCTTCAGACATCCTGCCACTCTCATCCCTGCTACTACCTCAATGTCCCCTCCCCACATTTCCTGCTTTACTTTTTAGGGCTAACTCCTGCTATTTGCTTAGTTAGAAGAAAAGAAAAGAAAAAACCCTAGGAAGTGCTGGAAGCATCCCTGTGATGTCATCTATGTAACGAATATGAAAGTATGCATTTTCTCTGAGTTATTTCTCCACGGGGGAATCCCTGCAGAGGGGCAGCCAGCTCCCCCGGCCGTGGGAAGCCCTAAGCCCTTGTTCATGGGAGCAGGGACCTTGAAGGCTACCCCTGCATTTGGACCATTTGGCCTGGATTTTACATCCCCAAGATTTTAGTATCATGGGGCTGGGCAGGATTGAGAGAGGCAATGAGGACAACGTTCTGTTGTTTTCTTTTAATTTCCCCAGAGCTAAAGTGTCTACAGCTTTCTTCAAGATGTTTTCTAGTCTCTCACCGTTATTTATAGCGGGCAGTTCTACCTAAGTGGTGCAGGTGGCATTTGGGGTGGAAAATGAGTGTGTCATGCTGGAGTCTCCCTTGATTAGCAGAGTGTTTGTCCTTCTTGATCCCCACCACTCAATGGCTGGATCCCCACCAGCCATTGAGACATTTCCAACACCCACCTGCAAGGGGAACAGTTCCATTTCTTACTGAAACCACTGGAGGCTGCCACCCAATTTGGTTTCAATTGAATCTCAATTATCGATTCACTCGTGTAAACCTTACAAGAACAAAGCACCCAATCCTATTGTGCACCTGTAACTATAGATACAGTGTGAGGGCTGCAGACAGGAGGCAGACGCCTACTGAGGTCTTACCCCAGTACAAAGAAAACATACACACAAGTATTATGCTCTTTGTTCGCCAATTTGAAAATACGTCCTGAATATCTGGTTACCCTGTGTCAGGGCCTGTGACTTAGACACTGCCCTGGGCACACAGGACAGAATGGAGTGCAAGCACCACATGAACCCAGGGGAGAGGGCATTCTTCCCAGTGGGGATGATCTGGAGGCTTCCTGGAAGTAGTAGTTCAGGTAATACTTGGAAGGATTTGAGTAGCTGGGCACACTGGTGATGCCCAGGGTCCAACAACCCAGGAGGAGAAAGCCACACGTGGAAGTGAGAATGACAGGTGACCTACCTTGACCAGAGTGACAAGTGAGAACATGTGTGAAAATGGCATCAGGAAACATGAGAAAAAAAGGGTTTGAACTCTAGGGTAGTTTAGTTTACATTCTTTTGGCCATTGAAGGAATTCTAAAAGGAATTATTCCAGGTCCAGAGGCTGTCACGTACTTGAAAGCATTTCTCAGGCTTCCCCTCCCCCCGCACTCCTGTTCTCACCCACAGCACACACATGACGTGTACACACACATTCACACACCTTTCCCCCTTTTCAGAGTAAAATAGCCTTTGTCCATTCATTCTCGTAGGAACCATTTTCCAGTTCAAGGGGAGCATACAGAGACTTACAGATAGACTTTGTGTGGCCAACACAGTGACTTGTGTGATTGAATTTGCATCTAGATTGGGCAGGTTCACTCCAGCTCAGGAGAGGCCTCAGCACTTCCCAGTGTCTGCCATTACCTCTGTCCTCGGTGCTCTTGGGGTTGAAACTCTGTGCTTGACCTTCCTGGCCTCCTGTTGTTGGGCCACCAGCTACTTTGGCAGCTCATCTTCTGCAGATGGCTTCATGCGCCTTCACCCCACCCACCCTGAGCTGCACAGTTTGATGTCACTCCCCTCTGCCTGGTTTTCACAACATCCCTTGTCTTTCAGCTCCCAATTGATACGAGGTATTGACTAGAATAGTTTTTTAACTTCAACCTATTCTTAGCCTGCAAAGTTCTAGTCAAGAAAGAAAAAGGCAATTTTTGTTTTTAGGCTAGGCATTGAAAATACAGATTTTGAGAGAATTTTGTTTTCCTTCAACGTTGAGGCTCACTGTACACATGAGACCTTACACACAGACTTGGCTCCAAAAGGATGCTGTAACTGACTCACCGGGAGAGATTTTAAAATATGGTTTCTAATCAAATCATCTGTATAGCTATCAGGTGCTTCCTATGAATTCTGTGGTAATTAAGATTCCGCCAGGAGATATCGGTCATTAGGAGCTTTTCTCATAATCCTGTCAGCCTCCTGGAAATAGAACCTCTTTTAAGCCATCACTCAGCCCTACTGATTTATTAAAATCAAATGACCTGGGGCCACAATTAGGATTTCATACTGATGAAATGCTTTCTGGTAAGTCCTTTTCTATGGAGGTCAGAGAATGAATATACAATTACTAAGATCAAGTCTCATTTGTACATATTTACGAATGTGGAAGCAAAATGTAGTATCAGCCAAAAAACTAGCTGTCCTTGAACTCCATGCCCAGGGTTCACCTCTCTGAAGCCATTGCATGAAGATCCGAGGCCAGAGAAGTAAAAACTTAGGAAGCCAGGGTTCAGTTCTCCACCGAGGCTGCTAAGCAAACTCATGACTGACCATCCCATTCTGTGAGGGGCAGAAGACGCTGGCTTGAGCTGTGGCCTTCAATCAATGACAGAGGATTCTGGCCTGATGGAAGGGCCACATTATCCAGTGACTACCCTCCTGCCTGCAGCGCAGCAGGAACAGGGCCCAGGGAAATGCCAACATCAAAACAAATCAGCAGACTGATACAACACAGTTCCTATTCATGTCACAAGGTCCAGGGTAGCATCTTCTCTGTCTCTCTGGATTCCAACTCCCCTGCCCATCTTCTTCCCCAGGGCTCCTCGTGTCTTTTGCCTCACAACAATATCCTCCTGGACATCTTGTCTTCTTACTAACTGTAGCCCGCACACCTGGCTGCATTCATTCTCCAGTGTTCACAATTCACAAGGACCAAACATCCTACGCATTCTTCCCTGCACCCCACATGCACACTCCGTGCAAACAATCCTCCTCATTATGTCTATTCCTAGAGGCATTCCTCTGCTATAATGGCCGGGTGTTAAGGGGGGAGGGACATCGCTGTGCTGTCACAGATTGAAGGACTGACCCTTCCAGGCTGATGATATTGAGTCTTCCCTCCAAACCAACCTCATGGCAGTCAGAGTGATCCTTCGGAAATAGCTCTTACCCTGTCCTCCTACTCTTCCCTTTTGAACAACATTAGATGTTTCCACAATGTATAAATAACACAACCCAAGCTCTTCAAGTTAGCAGCATTTATTGACTTTTATCCTTTCTTCCCAGCGTCTCCATCTATCGTTCTCCCTGACCCTCCCATCCTACACTCCCACACATCAATTGTCTTCACGGTCCCTGCCATGGCAACCTTCTCCTCACCCCTCTGTGCTTTGATGATGCTGTTTTATCTGCCTTCAATAAACTTACACTGTGCAGAGGTGGGCAACCACGGGTATACGCTTGCGACTATGTGAAACATGGAGTTTATCCTTGTGTTATTATTTATTAGTTATTATATTGTTTTCCATATGAACAACTGTAAACCTACTTGTGCCCACCTCATAGATCTCTACCTGAAAAACACTGCTACGTTCAAGACACAGATCTCAGACCCTTTGCCTTCCTCTCTTCCTGACCCTCTTCACTTCCAGATGCAGGAATTACTTTTTCTATGCTCTCTTAGCTTTTAATTCTACCCCTATTTAGTTTCTAAATTTGCATTAGGAACAAGAAGACCCTGAGGTGTCAGATACAAGTACGGGGTCTGAAAGCCAAAATTAAATTATCAGCATGGGGAGGAGAGAAAAACGTGAGTGTATGGTCACACCAGCCATTGAGTACAGAGGAAATGGGGGTATGAAGGACCATACCCAGATCCAAAGCCCTGTGGAAGAGTAAGGGCAAAGGATTCAACCCGAGGAGGCCACATAGACAGGGAGAAATGAGATACCCTGAAGCTAGACAAGAACAGGGGACTTTACAAAATACTACAGGAATGTAGAGGCTGGAAGGAAACAATTCTATTTGTGGGATTTGGTCAAGGTCCATTTTCACTATGGAGATGATATTTGAACTGAATTTTGATAAATTTGTGCTTGTCAATCTCAAAAGGGAAAAAGGGTAGCCCAAGTCTTTGTCATCAGTGTTCCCAGCACAAGGGAGATAAATAAGTTCACACCAGAGACTGAGGGAGTACCAGCCCTACTCATTTCCTGTACAAGTGTTATCACTGCATTTTGCAATTTTGATAATCATTTGCAATTTATCAGAAAATGATATGGAGATAATGATAAAACTTTTCTAGGGTTCTTCATAAAGCTGATTCATACGCATGCATACTTAAGCTCACAGATTCAGGCAACTCTGACTTCAGAATCATAATGAGGAATCTATTGGGTCATTCGGTTGTAAAGATAGCATCTACCATTTATACAGAGATTTATATAAGATTATCAGAGAGTTGCTTCATTTTCTCTAAGTATAATCTTATTTAATCCTCATAGAAAATCTACTATTATCTGCTATTATACACATAGTACAGATAATAAAACTGAGGCACAGAGACGAATACATACCTCACCCAACATTGTATAACATAAACATATGAAGTTGACACTAAGAGCCCAACTTGTTATTTGCCTCAATCCCATCCCCTCAGCCACCACTGAATAAGAGTGGGTAGCTTTTGTTATGAAAATTTGGGGCAAGAACTATTCTAGTGCCAGGTTCTTTTCAACTCAAGACAAGTGATGGGACTTCAATAGGACCACTCAGAGAACTTTGAAATGTGCCCTCTCTGTTTGGTGGAGGTAGAAATTGGTGTCTTTCCTGTCTGGAGAACCTAGGGAGTGAGAGACCTAAGAGCCAGAAGAACATGTTTGCTTTGGCATTAGTCTGCTTTCCCAGGTTGTTAGAACGAGAGAGCTGTGGGCCCTATGGGAGAGAATGTTCTGTGTGTGTGGGAATGGTTGGAGGTGGGGCATGTATCAATGGTGTTACTCTGAGTGGGGTGGGGGTGGGGTGTAGAAACTAGTGGTGGCAGTTGGGAGGCTGGGACCATCTAGAATCCTAGGCTGAGAAAAAGAGTTGAAAGGGACCACTTTCAACTCTTTTAGAAGAGTGTGATGTCCATTTCTTAACCTAGGAACAGCCGAATAGAGGGGCCTAGGAAGGACCCTCTAAAAATCAATAAAAATCTAGACATTTGTCTGCTCCAGAGAGTCCAGAGACAGCTTAGAGTGGAATTTGTTCAAGTAACAACTTACCTGTCTCTTTATCTCCTCTTCTTATTTCTCCTCAACCAGAGATCTTCGTGGAAACAAAACAGAAACCAGCAAAGGGGTTAATGGTGGGGGTAAGGGTGGAGGTATAGTTGGAGAAGTGTAGGGCAGAGAAAGAGGAAAACATACCCTTTATTCCATTGAAGGCTTCGGACTCAAACATCTCAAAATGGGATGGGGGAGATGGTGTAACACAGAACCAAACTGGGTATTAAGATTCAGTTCTGGAAGTGGACACATTAGGATTTTGGAATTGAGATTGTGATTGTAAAATAAGGGCCCGTTGCACTCTGACCTACAAGTAAGTGAAAAGTGAAAGACCTGCTGGGTCTTCCAAGCAGAGGATATAATCGTTCCACTGGCACTTCTTAAAGGCAGTGTGGGAAGCAAAAACAAAAGACAACGTATTTGCAGCAGGCTCAGGAGTTCTACTGCACCAAACCCCACTTTGAAAACACTTCTGGTAGGAATTCCTACATAAAGACAAAAAAATTCAGGAGGCAAATTCAAGATGTATGGAATGAAAGATGATCAAGTTACCTAATAAAATTGTTTCAGAAAGGAAGGAAGGAAGGAAGGAAACAAGGACTAAAGAGAAAAATATAATTTAGAATTACAATTTTAGATAAATCACGGCAGAGATGAGGGTAAGAAGAGCGGGTAGAGACAAAATTTACATAAGAATATGCTAGACAATCTTTCTTATTCATGTAAGACATAAATACTAACACATTGGAGATACTAACAGTATAATATTAATATATTAATATATTAATGTATATATAACACTGATAGTAATATGAACTGGAAAACAGGAAAGAAAAAAGGAACCAAGTATTTTTCTATGGAGAAATCAAATTCTACAGACTGATTTACAACTTTTAGTTATATATTACTCTGAAACAATTTTTATAATAGAAAGCAACAATAAAATGATGAAAAAGTACTAGTGTAACAAGTAATAGTATAAATGATTAAACTCCAACTAAGAGTGTCAGTTTAGATTTTAAGATACAAATTGGGTCATCAACCCACACACTTCAATGAAAAAGGTAAAGAAAGTTTCACAATCTGATGAAAAAAGATACATCAGGCAAATATAAGCCAATCGAAATCTGGATGGCAGTTTTAGAGACTGAAGGATTCTTTTGACATCGTTACAAAGTCCTGGAGATGGCTGGTGGCGACGGTGTGCACCGATGTGAAGGTACTTAGTGCACTGAATTGTACACTTGAAATAGCGACAATGGTCAATTTTGTATTTATGTGTATTTTGCCATCATGAGCACATGTGACCCTATGGTACGGCCTCCAGATATATAAAGCAGCAAATTATACAACTGTGGTGAGGAATAATAAATCAGCAATTATAGTAAGATTTTTTTAAACATATCTTCTCAAAACAAAACAGGTTGAGTTGCCAAAAATAAACAGATAATAAATGATCTGAAGGATATAACTTCAAAAGTGGGTTAAAATATAGCTTATATTTAAGTAAGGTTTAGCTGGCAATGGAAGCATGTTTCAGCATCCGATGATCTATCAATATAATTTGCCCATATAAATAGACCAAAGAAAAATTTCATGTGATTACATCATGGATAAAGAATTCCAATTACTTATTCAAAAGTTATCTGATGAAGGTCAATGTCCAGTGATGATAACAAAATAAGAAGACAAACACAACTCTTAGCATACCAGAGATAAGGGATTTATACAGAAAAAAACGATTGCAAACATACTTGATGGAGAAACTTTAGATACATTACCTTGAAGATCAGATACAGGTCAAGGACATCTACTATCGCTGCTACTATTTAAGATGGAGTGGAATTTAGGAATAGAGGTGAGGCCTTCTTGGACATTATCAGTTAGTTGATTTTCAGACAGTATCTTTCTCCCTTCATTTTTTTTCTCTACATCTTTATTCCTTGAACTACCATTATTCAAATATTGGAGACTCCATTTCTATTTTCCATCTCCCTTAGCTTTTTTTTTATGTTTACCCCCCACCCATCAGTGACTTTTGGAAGGAATCTGGTCCTTAAGCCCACTAAATCTTTCTTCCCTTGTATTCATTTGATCACTTTCCCCAGTACATTCATTCCATTTCTTATTTTCTTTAACTATTGTGTCTTTTTATTCCTAAAATTACTATTTGGAATTTTGTAACTTATTTGCATTTTATATTACCAATCCATTACTCTTTGTTCTTTGAGTACATATTGATGCATATTTTAAATTCTTGTCCTCCCTATAATTCCATTTTAAGTATAATGAATGTTGTCTTCCTTCATACCAGCTCTGCCTGTCTAGCTATTTTGGTCTGTGTGTTCATGTTCCTCTGTGTCTAACTCATGGCCTGGGGGCCACATGAGGCCCAGGATGGCTATGAAGGCAGCCCAACACAAAGTCGTAAATTTACTTGAAACCTTTTTTCTGCTCATCAGTTTTCATTAATGTTTGTGTATTTAATGTGTGGCCCAAGACAACTCTTCTTCTTCCCATGCGGCTCAGAGATGCCAAAAGGATGGACAGACAGCCCTGCTCCAGATAACCACCGTTTAGTATGTAAGGTGTTTTGAGGAGATGGTTGGAAACCTAGGGCCATGTGGGTGTCCCTCCTAGCAAGTTTAAGAAGGGAGGTTGCCCCTCCCACTTGCTCCAAACACCTCTTACCATCAAGGATTCTTCTTTGAGAAAAGGAGCCCTGGGAGGAGGCCACCCCTTTAAACAGTGGTATATAGGCCCTGCAGATAGGGAAGGCAGGGAGGGATGAGTGCTCCAGGACAGCTGGTTAGCAAGGGCCTGTTCCATACTCTCTCCTCCTGAAGATGGCTTGTCTCTGTCATCACTGGCTCTGCCTGTTTCTTCAAGAATTGACAGACCTCCTCCAGCGGCTATGGGTGAGTTATAACTCTCAGAAGAACTCCCACTTCCTAGAGGAGGGAAATCCTATGAGCATCAACCCAGGGGGGCAGAGGAAGGCCTTCACACAGTAATCTTTGATAAGGTCATGCAGAGACTCAGGAATGGGCCCCCACAAACAGGCTGGTTTCTCATGTGTAAAGGATTAGAAATTTAATAGCTTAGAAATCATTATTCTGTGGTTACTGTTTGTTGTTACACTTTTGCCAACCCATTTACCTCCTTGAGTCACAGTGCCCTCATCTGTCACATGGAGATAAGAATAGCCCCTCCCATGCAGCCACAGGTGGGTCTGTTGGAGAGGCTGGGCGAGAGGGTGTTCCGGAGGTGCCTGGCACCATACAGGCAGCACTCTGGTTCCCTTGGCCCGGCTGTGCTCCCAGATCTTCATGCCTCTTTGATTCTTCACTTGGCTGCATGAATGGTGTGGCTCCTTCTGTGGCAGTACCACAGCTGCCATCACAACCTGTGAGGTAGCAAGTTCAAGCCCCTGGAATAAGTGCCACCATCCACGGGTCTGTGTCTGGTCCTCACCTGCTCCCAGGACTCTAAGGCCTGGTGGGTACAGGCTCTGTCTCTGTTCTTTGCTAGCTGGAGGCCCATGATGCCTAGACATACCACCCCATGCCTCAGCAGGCCCTTGACAGCAGGCATTTCCTTGTTATTAATTTCTGGGAGTCTGTGGGCTGAGAGATCTTATCCATTCACCTCTTCTCCCTGTGTGTGTGTGCGTAGTATAGTATAGCGAGGGGGGAATTGGGGAGAAGGATCAAGCAAACTGCAGCAGCTACCACCTGCAGTGCCGCAAAATGAAAACAACCCCCTAATGCAATTACACCAGCACTGCAGGAACCTGTGTGCTCCCCTGGATGTGCTCTGGGAGACAGAGGGCCACTTAATAACTGCCAATCACATGCAAGAGGACCCTATGGACACTGCCATGTGCTTATGTAGAAGTTACTGCAAAGGGCAAAAATAACAGGCCTTTCTTCTCCCCCTCCCCCTCCTCCCCCTCCTTCTCCTCCTCCTCCTCCTCCTCCTTCTCCTCCTTCTCCTTCTGTTATTTGCTGCTAATGCAGCATAAGATAATTAAAAGAGAATAGACTTTGGAGTCAGAAGTCCTGGTTCTGAATCCTGATTCTGTCCCTGAGTAGCTGTGTGCCCTTAGTCCAAACATGTACTCTTTCTAAAGCTCAATCGTCCTTGCATAGATAGAGTGGCAATAATAATTACTACACCATGGAGTTGCTGAGATAAGTGAAATACATTATGACATAAAATTAAAACTGGATGATACATGTAAATAAATGTTGGAAACTATAAGGAGCTTTGCAGATAGATGGTGGCTGTCGCCAGTATCCATGGCCTAGTCCTCAGCAGGTTGTGAGCTTTAGTGAGCAGACTTGTTTGGTGGTAGTTGGGCTGGGGCGACCACTTAACTCTGGGTTGCTGAATGTATTCTGCAGATTCCAGGGCTTATGTATCTTCCCCTGAATGCATAAAATGGAACTAATATTTCTTGAGAGGCAGCTATACACTAGGCACATGAAACCCTCCACTACAACTACACATGAGACGTGGCGTAGTCAGCCTCCAATATGGCCCCCAAAGATTCTGTCTTCTGTTCACATCCTTGAGTAGCCCCCCTCCACACTGTGCTAGGGTTAGGCCTTGTGACCAGTAGGCTATGTCAGAAACGGGGATATGTCACTTCCAAGTTAGATAACTATAGCCCCCGTGACTTCCATCTTGCGTGCTATCTCATTGTCCCTGCCAGATCTTGTGCTTTAGCAGAAACCAACTGCCACGCTGTGTGAGAGGCTCACCAGGGAGGAGCTGAGAACCCTTCCGACAACTATGTGAACGAACAGGGAAGGGCATTGTCCAGCCCCAGTCGAGCCTTCAGATAATGACAGCCACAATAAACAACTTGACTGCAACCACAGGAGAGACCTTGAGCTAGAACCACTCAGCTAAGCTACTCCTAGATTCCTGACCCTCAGAAACTGTGAGATAATAGATGTTTGTTGTCTTTAGTTATTAAGTTTTGAGTTAATTTGTTCTGCAACAATAGCTAATGGTGGAAGAAGTATGATCATTTCTCTTTTCAGATGAGAAGACTATAAATTAGAGAGGCTAAGTAATTTTTTCCAAGGTCATATAGTTAAAAATAGTGAATTTGAACCAGATCTTTTTGACTTTAAAACAGCATGATCTTACTGCTAAATATGTTGCCTTCCCATGATGGAAATGCACCATTATCCTGAACAGGGGAAAAATAACCATACAATTTAGGCCTTTAAAGGTTTAAAGACACATTCTTTTCATGTATAACTTTTATGAGTACTCTAACTGATGCCTCAAACTATTATTTTGAGTGATGAGCATCCCAAACTGAATGTAAAACAGACTTGGTTGGGAGGAAGGGAAGAATTCATTCCTTTTTACACAGATGTCTCACTACCCACCGAATGCCACCTTGTGGGGATATAGCTGAATCTAATTGGTGTGGTTCCTGTCCCAATTGTGCTCCCTGTCTGCTGTTGAAAATAGTTCAATAATTACAACTGATAACAAAATGTAGAACAGTAATTGAGAGCCCTGGAATCTGGCAGAATTTGGTAAAAATCTGCCACTTAGCAGCTGTGTGATCTTGGGCACATGACCAATTGCTTACTATGCAAAGGACTCTACTAAATTCTTCAAATTCATCTTCTCTTCCAATGCTAAGCTCTTCGCACACATTGTCATACATACCAAGTTCTAAACCCTTTACATGAATTACCCCATTTAATCCTCACAGCAATCCTGTGAATAAGTACTATTACTCCACTTTTATGGATTAGCACTTATCTCAGTGTGTTGCTCAGAGAATTAAAATATATAATCCACATAATGAGCTTGACCCAGAATCCAGCTCATGGTAAGTGCTGACTGAATGATTGTACCGTAGCCTGGGTTATTCCAAAACCAGACCCTGAGACAAGATTATGTGTGCAAGTAGTTTACCTGAGAAAGGATGCAGGACCCTGTGAGAGAGTAACTAAGTGAAGTGACAAAGGAAAGGGAAGAAGATAATAGAGAGTGTATTACTGAGTAGGCTACTTCTGTAGGTGACTGGGCCTCCATCCCACCCAGGAGTCTTTGAGATTGTCCTGATACAGTGACGAAAATGGGCTATTTATCTACCAACCCTCATGCCCCATTTGTTGAGGTTAACCTTGCAGAGCTTCCAGGCTCCCCTGGGTGTTGGTCAAACACACTTTGTGTTGAAAGACCATCTTCAATCAGAGACACAGGAAATTCCCGAGTAGGGAACATGTCTGCAGATAACTCAGAAGTAGGCCCAGACAACATCTGTTATAACTATTATTAATATTACTGTTATTTACACATTAATAATATTACAGAATGATTATTATTGTGATAGGACTATGGTATATCTTGTGTTAGAACACAGTGAGGGTCACATTCCATAAGAAAGTTAGGACAGGATTCTCAGAGATAGGGTCAATGGGACATGAATAAAGGTTTGGGGGAGAAAAGAGAACAGAGAAGAGTTCCAGGCAGAGAGAAGCTTGTGTGAGAAGTCTAACCAAAGGTCAAGAAAAAGGAGATCTTATTCTAGAAAATGAAAAAAAAAATTGATTGCCTGAATTTTGAGTTGAAAGAAAAGAACCTTGAGAGTTAAGTCTGGAAAGGTCAGGCTATGTTATATCAGATCACACAGGCCCTGTAGGCCATATCGAGGAATGTGGGCTTCACCCTGAGAGCAATGGGAGATCCTTAAAGGATATTCAACAGATTCATGTTTCTGACCTTTTATTCAAGTCCCTGTAAGAAAAGTGAATTTGTGAAAAGGAAGAGATTTGGAAGCAAAGAGGCAGCTCAGAGAAGCATTTGCAGTAGCTTAAGCGAGAGTTATCGTGGACTGGGAAAAAAAAGAGATAATGAAGGCTTAATAGTGAACACCCATGTCTCACATAGCTTTTGTGGACCAGGAATTCAACTTATCTGAAAGGTCTGGCTTAGGGTTTTTCACGAGGTTGCAGTCAGAAAGCTGACAAGGACTGTAGTCATCTGAAGGCTTGACTGGGGCTAGAAGATCTGCTTGCATCACTCACACGGATGTTGGTAAGAGGTCTCAGTTTCTTGCCATGTGGACCTCTCCATAGCAGTGCTTGACACTGTCATGAAATAGCATCTGACTTCCTCCAGAGTGAGTTGTCAGAGAGAGACGAAGAGAGAAAGAGAGGGAGAGAGGGTGCTATATTTTTTATGACCTGGTCTCAAAAGCCATACTCCCTCATTTCTGAAATATCCTATTGGTCACCCAGGCCAGGGCTGGCTATGATAGTCTAACCTCAGTCCCCTGTGGTTCACATCTCTCCCACATACTCACCCTTCCCCAAGGTTCCCCAAAGTCTGATTCTATTAGAGTATTAGAATGAAGTCCAGAATCTTATTATCTAAATCAGGTTCAGGTGCACAGATAAGTCTTCTTGGGTATGCCTCCTTAAGGATAGCTCCTTGAGTACAGGTCCTCTTGATCTGAACTCCTGTGAACTAAAGAGAAAAATGATCTGCCCTCCACACAATGGCAGGACATGCATAAGGAAACTGCTGTAGACACTCCTATTCCAAGAAGTTCACCCGGGCAATTCTGTAATCTAGCCATGAACATGACCACACTTCCTTGATTAGACTCAGTCTTGTTCATGCTGGGGAATGGTTCTTGACTCTCACAATTCATGGATTTTCCCTGTGTTGCCTTGCATTGGACATGTAGTCCAAACAAAAAAATAAATGTGTGTCACTGAGATTTTAAGCGTTGTTTTTCAGTGTAGCATAACCTAGCCCATCCTGGCTGATAGAGTTATCGTGGGGGAAAAGACATTTGTAGTGAAGATAAGCCTGCAATGGAAACTGAGAAGTGACCAGGGAAATAGAAGAAAAAACAACAAACTTCAAGGTTAAAGAGGAGAGTCTTTCAGGAAGTGGGGATTAATTACCAGTAATCAACTGATACTTCTGAGAGTGATTAGTGCCTTGGGAGTGATTTGGTTTTTTAGGTTTAGGAAAAAGATGGTTGGGAAAACCATGAGAAGGAGTCATTTCAGTAGAATGAAAAGAACGTAAGTTGGATTATAATGGTTTGAGGAGACAGTAGGAGGTAGAAAACTAGAGGCACTAAGTATTGGCTTTGAAGTGGAGAAGTTGGAAGGAAACATGGGGGTTGGGAGGTTTTGTTAAAATGGAAGAAAGTGAGGATTTTTAAGCATGTAGAAAGAACAAACAAACAAGAAACGGAAGAAACCAGAGATGAGATGATGTCCTGAGAAGGCAACAGGGAAGGGATTCTAGAGTTAGAGAGGAGAGGCATTTAAACATCTTAACAGGAGAGGAGGAAAGGATGGCCATTTCTCCTGGAAATGTCCAGTGCAGAACAGGAAGGCTGGGGAGGACTTGTTATGTTCCGGGTATACAAGAGGCTTTCTGTGGTTGAAGGGCTGGCTGCCCTGGAGGCCAATGGGAGGAAACTGTGGGAAGAGAGTGGGTCAGTAGGAGAAGTTAGGGAGGGGCTCCCATGTGAAGGGCCTAGAATGATAAGTTTACACTGTATATAATGGAGATCACTTAGAGATTTTAAGCAGCATGATGAGACTTTCCTTGCAGACACTGGTGATTGATTACCTATGAGGGTGAGGGAGAAGGAAGACACTGGCATTCCAGCATCTTGGAAGGCTGGAGGAGGTTGATGCTATTGACCTACACGGGGACCACGATGGCAGAATCAGGATTAGACATTCATTTTGGAAACCCCGGAACACAGTCAGAATTGCTGCTGAGCTGGGAAAATGAGTTCCATTTCACTGATGGAAAGTGGAGCCAGCAGTTCTGGGTGTCTTAGCCAGAGGGCTTATCAGCCTCCAAGGCCAGATCTAACCCTGAGCACCATGTTGCTCCTGAAAATGGCTTCCCACTTACTCTCAGTGGATTGGAGATGAGCTTGAAAGTAAACTTCTCTTGCATCTAGATGGTGCCTGCCAGAACCAAAGGACAAATGAAATCCAGGCAAATTTATCAATTTACAAAGATAGAATCACTGAATATCCAAATTGGAAGTCATCTCATAGATGATCTAGCTCTGGGGGCAGTGGGTACAGGTGTATGAACCCAGGTACATCACTTGCTACCTGAACCTCAGATTCTTCAGGTAAAATGGTGATGGAAATGCCTATCTTAAGAGGTTGCTGTAAAGACTAACGGGTTTTCTTTTTCATTATTTATAGTGTTTACAATGCCATGGGCATTTTTCTAAGCATTTTATAAATGTTAACTAATTAAACCCTCATAATTGTTGTGTAGTGTGGGACTATTATATCTGCATTTGAAAATGACAAAAGTGAGGCCGGAGAGGAGGAGGGACTTGGCCAAAGCCTCTGAGTATTTCAAATGCAAAGCCAGAATGAGCCCTTGTGCCTCCTGACTCTTGGAACTGTGCTTTCCACACTTTGAAATGAATAAACAGGCATTTCCCAGCTGCGTCTTCATGTACCTGCGCGTGGCTTGTTTCCAGGATGTGGCTGATGCCTGCGGAAATGCTGGGAACACTGTGACGTTAAAGTGTCACAAAACTTTCAATTAACATCACAGACATCCTTCCCCAGGCCTTCAGCCAGGTGTGCGTTAATGCTGTTGGCTCTGCTCTGCAGGAAGATGGACAGACAACCCAGAGGCCACCAGCTCTGCAGCAGCTGGGTGGCGAAGGCTGGCTAGGATTATGGGACCCCGTGTCCTGGGAGAACCACCACGCGTGGTCTACCCTTTCTGATCTTCTTCATCTTAAAAGATGGCTTGTTTCTGCCTTGTTTCTCATTTTCTTCATATACTTACTCATTTATTCATTTCTGAGAAGGGCTCTAGCTTCAGGGAATCTGGACAGAATTTGAAGCAATTAATATTCTTTCGCTTATAAGAACACAAGCTTTACTTTTGTCTCTTGTAGAAATCAATAGTTACCTCAGCTTTCAGATACAAACAGGAAGAATGATAGAATCACTGGGGCAGAAAAACTCAGCATCCCAGAGTCATTATAATCAACTAAGCACATATTGCCAGGGTTGTTAAGAACCTTAAAGCTCATCTGGTCCAAGTGCCCACTTGATGCTTGGAGCTTCTCCACTCCTTCATGGCATAGAGGAGTGCTCTAGGGCATGTTCAATGCCTCCAGAAATAAGCACTTCACTCCCTTATGAGCGTCAAATCCCCATCCAGAAATTTCTGAATGCTAGAAGCTCATCATCACGCTAAGCCCAAAGATTCCGTCTGTAACTTCTACCTATTGGGTCTGCTCCTAAGTTACCAGAAGAGTGACTCTGTAGGGTCCATAACCAATATCCTGGACAATGGAGTCCCAGCTCTACCTTCTTGCAGAAATCTCTCCTGCTGTTTCCTTGTTTAAAATGGAAATAGCTGTCTTTCCTTTCACCATCAAAGTCCTTTCTTCCCCAAACTTCAAATAAAGTACTTTCATGATTTCAAAGCTTTTCATATTCTAAATGACCTAATTGTTTTTATCGAAAGAGAAAAGAATGGAGCCACCCAAACCCTTCCACATGCAGATATTTGGGGAACACCTGGTACCTGGGAAGTATTAAGCCAGGTCCTGGTCACAGGAGGAAGTGATTTGGATAATCACGTCTGGTGCTGGACACCATCATTCCGCTATCCTGTGCGGACCCAGGAACCAGCCTGTGTCTCAGATCAAAGGAGCAGCCCAGGCCGCAGGGGAGCTGGTGGGGAATTGCGTGAAGGCCAGCAGCCTGAGAGTGACAGGGAATGGGCAGGAAAGCCGAGAAGGACTGGCTGCATAATTTGTGGGGCCCGGTGCAAAAGAAAAATATGAAGCCTCCTGTGAAAGTTATTAAGAATTTTTAAGATGGCAACAGCAGAGCATCAAACCAAATACAGGCCCTGGGCAACTGTGGAAGAGCCCTGGGCCTGCACGGTAGGTCCCGTTCTTTCTGCTCAGAGAACCCCAAGCTGTGTGGGGCAGAGGGTACAAGGAGCAGGACCTCTCCTTAAACTCTTCGTCGAGCCCTCCATGGAAGTGTTGTAACGAGACCAGGTCTTCTAGCTTCCTTTCTTTGTGCTTTTTGTATTCCATTGTCATTGTTTTCTCATCTAAAAACAAGGAGGAATTTACCTATAAAGATGAGAAGAAATGCACTTTTGCAACATCTAAAAGAAGGTGATACACATACAGAGCAGGAGGACAGCAGCACCTCTCATCCAATTCTATGGTCCACACCCTCTAGCCATCTACTACGACATCATCTAAAACCTCTGGGCCACATTCTCCTTGTCTCTGGGGGAGGAATAATAGAGTGGGGGTTGTCTTTACATCACAGGCAGCATTAGATAACAACGAGACATGTAAAGTGTTTAGCACAGGGCCTGGCATGGTATGGTCAAAGCATTTCATCAGTATTTTCTTGTGATAAAAATATGGAAAAAGAAGAAGAAAGGAAGGAAGGAAGGTAGAAAAGGATCGGGAAAGCAATGGGACATAGCCTGGGATATTCTGTGCTTCTGCCTTGAATGTCCTTCTGAAACCGCTCATTCCCTTCCCCTGGGCTCTCCTCTGTTGTGGACTTTGCATGGGAACTGTGAGCATCTGCTTTCTTTTCTGCCACTAGACCCAGTGCTCACGGTGGTCACCCTCCATGCTCCTCCACCCACCTCCATGCCCCCAGGGACCAGCTGTTTGCCCAGAGGAAGTGCTCTGTTCAGATCAGACTTAAGGAAGGGAGGAGGAAGACGGGAGAGAGAGAACAAAGAAACTGAGTGATCGCAGATAGGGAAGACCTGCTGGATGCTGAGCCTACGGGACAATTTGTTCACTGTGGGCTTGCCTCTTACAGTAGAACCAGTTTTTCAGCACCTGTGAATCACTCAGGCCCACCGGGCATCCTCACTATCTTCCCCACGAGCCTCAACTTGTAGGCCCAAATGACCATAAGGTCTTCCTTGGAAAGGTGTAAAAGGGGAACATGATGGGGGGCGGGAGGGTGTAAGATGGATTTGGAGAGGAAGAGAAGGGGGAGGACCAGGAGATGTTCCCCTCTTCCAGCCCCTCACCTCCCCACCATCTACCAAACCACCACCAGGGGCCTGGGCAGAGTAGGAGGCTCAGGGAATCCCTGTCCTGAGTAAGCCCAGGCTGGAAACGAGGAGAGAAGGAGAGAAGAGTGGGGAGAGGGTGCTGAAGGGAGAACAGTGGAGAGGGGCCTCTGGGGTTCAGGCAGCTGCTGAACTGTCATTGAGGGGGAAGAGTGGAGGCTGAGATTGGAGATAGGGATCCTGAGGTGGATGACAATGCCCCCTTGACTCTTGGGAAGACATGGAGAGGGCTGCTGAGGGCAAGGGTGGAGCTGTGGATTAGAACCTTGGTAGTGAATGATTATACCAGGCTTTTCAGACCACGCAAACTGAGATTCTTGGGTACGTAACATGTCCCATAGAGGGGGCTTAGCTACTTATGACCTGGTGGTTCCCAAATCTACTCTCCTCATCTCCAGTGCATCCTTTTCACTGCTTCCCCAGACTCACGCCTCCTCCTGAAATCCTCATCACAGTTCATGGACCTTGTCTCTGTCATTCCAGCCAGAAACACCGGAGTTTTCCTTCACTCCTACCTGCCTCACCCTCCCATGGACAACTCTCTACACTCTTTTCTACTTGCTCATTCCCCAGGCACTGCTCCATTCAGGCCCCATCATCTTGAACTTGGAGCATTGCAACTCCTTTCCCTCCTTTCATCACTTGGCCTCTTCTCATCAGTCTTCTGGGCTACAAAAAATGATTTATCTACAATAGGCTCTGATTATGTTTCTTCCCAATTAAACACAGCCATACCTCCTGTGGTGTTTACAGAAACAAGTCCTTGGCCTCACTTTTGAGGAACCACTGCGTGATCCATTCCCAGCCTACTTCTATGGCCTTATCCTTCCCACTGTGTCCACATAGCCCAAGCACCAGTCACATGCCAAGCATTCCTGACCTTTTACACCTCCGTGTCTTTGCTCAGGCTGTGTCCTCTGCTGGGAGTACAGTCTTGCTCCACATCTGCCTGATCTTTTCCTTCTGGTCCAACGGGAAAGGCCCATCTAAACTGTCCCATCCACACCCACGGCTCTGGTGAAGTTCCTCAGCTCAAAGCCTGCTTCCCCTGGCTGGTTTGGAGCACTGATCATCTTACATACTAAATAGTGGTCCGAACCCATCACGCCCCTTCCCTGGAGTCTGAGAGCCCCCCCAAAGCAAGGACTGCTCCTTCATCTCAGGACAGACATCAGTGAATGGTGGCTGATCTGAACTGCCTTGCAGTAGGGCTGGCACCTGATGCGGGCCGTGACTGGGGTGCAGTTGCCTAATTAAAACATGCTAGAGACACTCTGTCTCCCTTTGCATCAAACCCGCCCTGGCAGATCCTCCAGGGGCAGAGAAAATATTAGCATGGACAAGTACATTACTGTAAGTGACACATCAGAGACTCGTAATTAGGAGATAAACATCTGGAACGCATGCATTTCAGCAGTCACAGTCTGTATAGAGTGCCCGCTGACAAGTCACCGAGCATGGGTTTCAGGTCACATGGCTGTTTGCCAGCGCGGTTGTGTAATATCTGCACGCTTGTCTGAGGGAGCGTGGATGAGTGAGCAGGGAGCTCGTGTGTCGCCTTCTTCTCACTTAAGCCTCAGAGATGCCAGTTCCAGAAAGGTACAGCAGCTGACTCGAGAGGAGGACAAAATAGATGTCCAGCTTGGTCAAAGGCTGTCCAACAATGGAGGGATTTGGGGGAAAAAATTCAACTGCTGCTCCCAGGATGCCAGCAAGACCCCACCTCGTCAGTCTCTCTTCTCACCGAGTTCCTGTTTCTCCGCTCTCCTGTTGTAAAACACTCAGTCTCAGGCGGCATTTTACAAAGTTCTCTCTCCTGCACGGTCCCATTAGAGCTAACGTGGGGAGCAATTTGAGGATCAGAGAGGGGAAGCAATGTGGTCAGAGTTACCCAGCAAGTAAGTGGTGAGTGGCAAAGACGGGGCCACAGCGAGCCCTGTCTGTTTCTACAGATCCTTTTCTCCTTTCGAATCTGTCTGCAGTGGGCTGGATGGTGACCACCTCAGAAGTTCATGTCTACCCACAGTTTCAGAGTGTCCCTCCCTTTTTTTTTTTTTTTTTTTTGGCATAAAGGTCTATGCAGATGCAATTAAGGTAAGGATCTCAAAATGAGATTATCCTGGATTAGGGTGGGCCGGACATCCAATGACAGTTGTCCTCATAGGAGACAGAAAAGGAGCAGGCATGCAGAGAAGATGGGCATGTGAAGATGGAGGCAGAGATTGGAGTGATTAGTCTATAAGCCAAAGACCACCAGGAATGACCACTAGGCACAAGAAAATAGGAGAAGCATAGAATGGATTCTCCCTGAGAGCCTTGAAAAAGAACCAAACCCATGCAACACCTTTATTTTGGACTTCTGGTCTCTAGAACTGTGAGAGAATATGTTTCTACTGTTTTAAGACACGCAGTTTGTAGTATTTGTTAACAGCATTCCTAGGAAACTAACGCACCATCTATATTACCTTTTGCTGACCATTGTATAGGTAGTCGAAAACCCCTAACACCAGCAAACCATTGAAAATTACTTTTCATTTTATTGCAAGGAGATAAATTCCCCTCAGTGTCCTCTTTAGATCATTATTGAGGAGGATAGAAGTTGACAGGGAAGATGGCAACGGGAAAAAAGGTTAGATGTCCCACATGTCATCAGTAAGAAAGCCCTGTATCACTGTACTTAATACTCAGCAGTTTAGCACGATCAGTAGCATTTCAATTCTGTTTTATAAGTGAAGCAAACAAGACTACAAGCCGATCTGGGATTAGAACTGTGCTGATGGACAGCAAACCCTGAACCCTGCAGGACTGAGCTGATGCTCTTTGGACTTTTTTCCGAGGCTACCCTACACCCAGGAGCCTGGTCTCTGATTGTCAGAGAGCCTCATCCCTGCTCGCCCTGTACCTCACTCTTCTGTCTAGTTCTCTTCTCATTCTCCTATAGCGTTTGGGTTGCAGGCAAATCTCTCCTCCCCAGCATGAGTACAGTGGAGGCCCCAGGCTCTCCCAAGGAATCTAAGGAGTCTGGTAGCCTTGAATCATTCAGTCTAGAGGTAAGGTCTGACTGAGGACTTTATACATGTACAGCCCTGGCCCTGTGCACATGACCTCAATTTACCATTACGTGAAATGGGGATGAAATAATAGTCCTTAATTTGGACTGTGCTCACATTGTGATTCTGCCACTTACCACTGAAGCCACTTTCCTCTCCAAGTCTCCCAGGTCCTGCATGGGGTCAGAGCAGCCAGAGAGAGACTATAGTGTCAGCCAGAGACTCTACGCTGAAAGGTCTGGTGCAGGGAGCTGTGCAGGGCTTAGCAGTGGTTCTTCAGCAAATCTAATTGTATTTCATTTGGGCTATTTCTTTGGCTGCCACAATACTTTTGACAGCCCAGCACTGGCACTTAAAAGTGTAGCTCTGGAGCCAGACTGCCTGGGTTGAATCGCAGCTCTGTTGTTTACTAGCAGTGTGGTCTCAGGCAGGTAACCTAATCTCCCTGTTCCTTAGCTTCCTCATCTGCGAAGCTGGGAAATGCTCGCATCTACCTCAAGGGGCTACTGTAAGGATTACTAAATGAGTTAGGATACAGAAAGTGCTTAAAGTAAGACCTGATACTAGGGGGCATTTGATACTAGGGGGCATTTAATGAGTGTTGGCTTTTTAACATTTAACATTTTTCAAAAATATATTTTTATGTTCCAGTTGCTTTGTAGTTATAGGAAATGATCCAGACCTGACCTTGTTGTTCTTCTGCTGCTATCACCTAACCTTTAAACTGGAACTAAGAATGTGCTCCTAGAAAGTGTAGGTTGCAAACACTAACCCAAAGGGATTCTCTTCATTAGAACTGAAAATGGAGAGGTGGTTTGATATACCGATATCCTTCCCTGAAGCTGCCCCAAAGAGCAGCGTGCTTTTCGGCAAGTCACCCTTTAGTGAGAGTCAATGTACTAATCTGTAAACTGTGCATGCAGGTGTTGGCAGCTGGCAGGAGGGGTGGCGACATCCTGTGGTTGGAGCAGTCAGTGGTCGATCTCTCAGTGCCAGCAGACCATCCCCATCAGGTGCTTTAAGCGTGTAGTAGGGATAACAACAGACTGTCCAGTTCAAGGCAACATCAGGACAACGATGAGGCCGGGCAAGGAAGGAACAGCTCTGCTCAGATCTGCAGGGCCAGGCAGACTGGCGACACAGCCAGGGAATGGGGAGGGAGACATTGCTCAAGCCACAGTCTGTTCAGCAGCAAAGCAGCACTGTGGGTCAAACCACATAGGTCACCAGTGTCAACACCTCAGGACAGACCAAGGCTGCTGCTTGTCATACTGACACAGCCACATGAAACCCAAGTCACTTTTCTGGTAGTCTAGCCTTTTTCAACCTTCTAAACTACCATACTTTCTAGCCTCAAAGCCCAGGAGTGCTATTCTGTTTGGACAACATGAAGCGTCACAACCACATGAGGAACTTGTAGTGTTGGACTTCAGGAGTGTGGTTCACCTTCCACCACACTTGCTGGGCGCCCTTACGTATGCCATTCACTCTCCCAGCTTCTGTTTCCTTGTCTATCAAATCAAGAGGATAGATCAGCCAATCAGTCTCTAAACATCCCCCAGCTCTTGAATTCTACAATTTTTGTTTTTCGTGTGAAACCTCAGTGTTAGGAGTCCTACCTCACACAAAATCAAATATTCCTGATGCTTTTCTTAATAATCCTAACAGGAAAATCAACTTTAAATAGGTATCCCTGACCTGAAAGAATGTACATTCATTTGACTGGTTTGTTCATAAAGACACTTTAGAAAACACTATTTTACCGAAGAAGACACATCTTGGAGTTAGAAGAGGACTTGGGCTGGAAAATTCACCTGAATTGGCTCAAGATTCTGTCTGCCTATCCTTAGCCCTCTGACTGCCCCGAGTGCTCACCCATGAAGGACTCAAAGCCAACAGGGACATCAACCTCTTAAGCATCGCCCTGTGCTCCCAATACTCTTGATTGGGGTCTTCCCAAGCTTTTGGTTTCTGACATCCACTTCAAGTCCTCCTTGTTTCAAGGACCCATGTAGATGGACATCCAGGGGTGCCTGTCTTAACATTCAGACTTGGCTCAAAACCCCCGCAGGCTACCCTGATAGCAGTGGGCACTCTATTGTGGGAAAGGCCTTGAGGAGTAAACAGGGCATGCTACTACATTACATAGCAAATGTAGGAAGAGGGACTTTGAAAATGGAAAACAGCCATGTGAAACATTTGGCTTGAATATTGGTTCAGAACAGCAGAGAAGGTAGCCGGGGCCAGGGCTGGGTTCTACTGTTGGCCCATTTTGAGCCTGGAAGAAAGCAGCCCTCTCTACCCCCGCAGTTCTCGCCTTTGGAAAAGGCAGATTCCAGAGATCGCCAGCTCTCTGCCCAGAGGGGTCATGATGCGGTTCTCCTTAATACCATGGGGAACTGGAAACATACAGGCGGCACAAAATATCCATTCAGCCCAGGCTCCGAGTGCTGCTGTGTGCCGGGGAGGGAAGAGGGAAGTGGTGGGAGGGGGCGTAATTTGTGTGGAGGAATGACAGATGTGGTTGATCCACTTTGGATTTATCTGCCCATCTGGACTTTCAAAAGAAAAGAAAGTGGTGTGGTAACAATTTCATAGCAAAGGCCACAGGCTGCTTAATCTTCAGGGATTTTTTTTTTTTCGTTTTTGCGCTAACTTCTGAAACCGTCGATTTGGCCTATTGATTTCATATTAATTGGCTCTGACTAGCCGGCCCTGCGCCAGAGAAATCCCAGCACACAGAGAGCTGCGGTCGTCAGCCCTGCCTCCTCCGGTGCTCTCCAGGGTGCAGTGTGGCTGGGTGGCTTCTGCCGCGGCACGTGGGCCCTTTCCTAGGAAGTGATTTTGGCCAGACTCAGGGATTCTGAAGTGGAAGGAAAGTTGATGATGAGGAAGAAAAAATTAACCCTCCATGTGCAATATTCTCTGTCCTGGAAATTGAGCTCATTTCATTAGGAATGGAGCCAAGCTGCTGAGCCTCAGAAAAATTCAGAAGAGAGGGAGCGGGGAGAGTCATAGGAGGAAGAGAGAGAAGGAAGAGTGGCTCAGAGAGAAAGAAAGTCAGAGAAAGAGCAGAGGAAACAGAGGAACAGAGAGAAAGAAATGAAAAGCCCAGAGATCCAGCAAGATGGTGAGAGACAGAAAGAGAGAGAGAACCTTGCAGAGACAGAGACATGCAGAGAGAATCAGAAAGAAAGAGAAGTAGAGAGAGACAGTGAGAATAGAGAAAGAGACGGAGAACAAGAAAAGAAAAACTGAGATAGACAGAGACACAGAGAACACAGGAAGGCAGCAACTTAGAGGGGCAGAGAAGGCATAGGACAGAGGCACAGAGATGGAGATGCATATTCAGAGAGACAGAGGTGGGTGGGGAAGAGACTCATCCCACCAAGTGAGTAAATGTGGACCCATTGGGAGCTGGCGGGAGCGCAGGGGGAAGGGGAGACAGAATTACAACACGAGGCCTGTCAAGTTCAGAGAGAGATGACAGAGTAAGGATAACTCCAGCCCCAGAGAAAGCCGTGGGGGTCCAGGAGCAGCCTCTCACTGCAGCTGCTCACCCCCCAGAGCCCAGCTGCTCCCCCTGGAGCTAGCACTGTGGGCCCTGTGCTAGGGCCTTCTTTGCCTGCAGCCCCCCCAGAAGCGGAGCTGAGGCTTCAGTGTAATTCCAATCCCAGGCCTGCAGAACAGGTTAGTGTTTGTGTGATGACTGAATAGTAAACTTCTGAAAACAACAGGAGAACAAAGCAAGGAGGAAAAACACCCACAGTCATATTGCAGAATCCTAATTTCCTACGTGCAGTTGCTAAGCAGTTTCCTGCTGTGTACATTCCCCGTGGTCTTGAGAAGTATGAGGACCATGAGGGAAGCAGGTGTCAGGGAGGTCTGCTGTGTGGTCTCCAAGTTCTCTGGAACTGAGGGGCCCTTCTCCTTGGGGGGTCAGAAGTGGTGCAACTATCCTGAGAAAGAAGATTAAAAGGGATTGACTTCTGAGCCTTAGGAGCCCAATTCCCTCCCAACCACCCACCACACCACAGGAAAAAAAAACGGTGGCCCTTAAATATCTCAGGGATGTACCTTCATGGAAGTCAGGAAACTGGGCCACATGGGCTTCTCCCTCTGTGTTTTTCAGTAGGTCACTGGAGCTGCCTCCACATCCGTGTCTGTACCCCGATTATTCCAGGCCAGAACATTGCCACCCACTTGTCTCTGGCCTTCAGCCTGGGCCATTTCCTCCAACACAAATCTAACTGTGTCACCCCAAGGCAGAAGTTGCATCCCAGCCATCTCTCTGGGTAAGTGCCAAGCCCAGAGAAGGTGCTCCGTTTGTGGTTGCTGAATACATGAAAACTGCAGCGTAATAACATTATAGATTTCCATGGTCTGGTCCTCTGGCCCAGCTCCATCATATTACAGATGAGTGAGCTCAGAAACAGATCGGGGAGGATACGCAAGTTCCCAGTTTGTGATCAATCAGTGTCAGGAAAGGTCTTGGCCATTTATAACCTGAAGTTTTACGTTGTTTTCAGGTTCACTGACAGCTCTCCTCCACCTTTGGTTTTCTGCAGCTCAGTCAGGATGTGCCATTACTAGTCTGCATTCAGACCTGCCCAGAGAGGCCAATGGCTGTGACAAAAGCCCCCAGACTCAGCAAGTAGTATTTTCATTCGTTTGGCACTGCCAATTAGGGTTGTCTTGATTTCGAGCAGTAGATCTACAAACTAATTTGAGAAAACCAGACCAAGAAAAGGATTTATTGGAAGAGCATGAGTGAGTTTGCAGGAATAAACCAAGATTCATGACAACCCCGAGGATCTAGTTTTCAGGAAGCTGCGATGGGCTTCTCACATCCCAACCCCAGGGATGAGCTCGAGCTAATGTTTTCCTCCATATGGACTGTGCTCAGAGCTTCCGGGAGACAGTCTGAGTGATTTAGACCCGGTCAGGGGTCTGCCCTTGGCCAGGACAGGGGAGAAGCTCTGCTTAACGGTCCCACTGAGACTGACGCTCAGTCCCACAGCAACAGCAGTTGCCTGTGAGTGATCAGAGTGATGTTATGAAGAGAGGAGGAATGGGGCACCGGGGAGCCAATGACCCCCACCTCGGGGCTCCTGTGATCTCCTGGAGGACGAGAGAAAGCCCTGCTGTGTAGGCGATTCATGTTAGGGTGTACTATGCCTTCTTTTCAAGGTGTCTGGAGGTGGCGGGACATCAGAGGGGAGAGACCGGGGAGGTGGCCACACGGCTCAGGGTGTGGAAGAACCCATGGAGAGGAGCGAAGGGTTGGGTGTTCATGACCACCTGAGCCTGGGCAGCAAGTGGGGAAGGATCACCCTGGCTCAAGGCAGAAGGACCAAGAAAAACACATGACAGGGGCCCAGCTTTTTCTTTGCTCTGATTGTCTGGAGTCCCCAGTTCTGTATGGGCCAACATGCCTCCCTGCATCAAACTCATGTGAGAATATAAGAGGATATTTTCAAAACAACATTCCTGGCCATTCAACCAAGTGAGCTTATGCTTGACAACAGTTATAAGTAGCTGAGAGGGATCGGGGGGGCGGGGGGGGGGGGGCCGGACGAGGGCCTTTAATGTCTCAGTGAGTGCCCGCTGCTCACAGTTCCCCATGAGTTTGTCGCCAGCTCTTTCTCATAATGGAACATGATGCAATGCCTTGGTGATTGCATTGTGCTTTATTTCCATTTATAACATCCCAAAGGCTTAGTAAAAAAAAAAAAAAAAATGTTCCGCATAGAAACACAGATACCACGCCCAATTATAAGCATCAAGTTTGAAACTTGGCGGATCTTCACTCTGAACACCTGGGCCATTCCGGCTGCTGCCAGTGGCTCAAGGAATGTGCATCTATTTCAGTACAGCCCACACAATAATTAAAAGGACAATTTGCTTCTACATAAAGAATCACAGAATGCAGCCCCAAACCACATAAAAGCCGTTTCTGCTCTCGCTGCAGCTTGGCTCTCCCCGGCCAGCCGCAGTCTGTCCTGGGAATAGTGGCTGCTTTGTTTAGTGACTTCCAGAGGTAGCAAAGCGGTGGGGAACATCTCCAGGTCCTATTCCTTACCTTGCCCATGACTCCCATGGAGCCATTCCAAACTGATGTTTCCCACCTGCAAATTGGAAATAAGAATACGCACTCTGCCTTTCTCAGAGCTGTGGTACAGATCAAAATGAAGAAATGTGTGTGAAATCACTTCCAGCACAAACAAACAGTCTATTGCTTTGACTTCTGTGAACATAACACTCGGATTTCTGCAGAAGTACACACAAAGAGCAGGTGGGGTAGAACCCAAAAGTACCCTGAGAGGAGGCAAAGAGAATATTATTCGGAAAGCACCGCACAATTGTGGGTTTCCCACTTGAATGCAGCCTTAAGTCAGGGGCGTGTTGGTAAATATTTAAGAACCAGCTCCTTAGAGGGCAAAAAAGCCTCAGCTGTTGCAATGACCAAGTTCCACAGGGTGAATGCTGCTAACGAGAGCCAGTGTCGAGATACTAACATGGCATCAACTGGCCGGCAAAACTCCTGGGAATTTAACAGTTCTCGTATTCATTCTCATTCTCTCTCTCTCTCTCTCCCTACCCCCTCCCCACTCTCTCCCTCTCTCCCTCCACCACCATCAAAAGGAGCTGTCTCCAGCACACCACTATGCTAAGCCCACACCAAGGCCGTCCTCCACCACAGCAGCCTTATCTAGACCTGCTCACCTGCCGAATTTCAGAGTCCACAGACTGACAACAGCAGAAATGAAAAACTCTAAAAGGCACCCCTCTTCCTTGCTGTGCATGTGAGGGAATTGCAAGAATGAGTCCCTTTTCCCAGTGACACTGATGTGAGAGCCTTCCCCAGTGAAGGGCTGTCTGAAGAGAAGAAGGCCCCCAGGCTGACGGTCAGGCTGACCACTTGACCCCTGGGACCAGGAAAGAGGAGGGTCTTCACGTTTGCATGTTTCATGAAGCTCTTCGTGTTACCTTATACTACGAACACTGTTGTCCAAAGGATCAGTAAAATATGTTGTTTTCTCCCAAGTAGGGGAACAACGACAACGCAATGCAAACAGTGCTGTGGTGGAGGGAGATACAGAGCGTTCGGCTGGGCTGGGAGATTGGGGAAGACACCCCGGTTTTGCGTAAGAAAGCATTCCTATTGCTAGTAAACAGCATTTGTAGAGTTTCACACCTGTCCCCTTATTTGATCCACACAGTGGCTGGGGAAGCAGTGAGTGAGGACTCACACACCTCCCTCTTCCCTTCTTCTTTCCAGTGGGCAGGGAGGCGGGGAAACAACCTCAAGTCTGGGCAGAGACAGCAAGAATGAATTGTACCGTGGATGCTGTACCAACTGATAGCAAAAACTTGAAATTTTGATTTGAACTTTTGTATTGGTTATTGCTTCTTCCTAAAGTTAAGAGAAATGCTCCAGGTTGGTGTCTGACTGGCATTTGGCAGCTTAAAGGTCTCTGGAGATCTAACTGTGGGCTACCCGTGGAGCAGGAGCACATTTAGAAATGGCCATAAATAGGGCATTTCTTTCGCAATTTCTGGAAACAGTGTAAAACTGTCTGAGGCGCCAGTATCCTTTTTGCCCTGGGCTATACCCTGGAGTTCTTTCAGTGCTCCTTCCAGTGGCTTTTGGAGCATGTTTTGTTTTGGTTTGTTTTGGCCTCTTTAGGTGATTGAGAAATGGGGATACCATGCCCTGCGTCACAGAGAGCTGTGACATTAGTGACGTGCACGTGTGGGTGGCTGGCTGGCGCCTGCACAGTTAGCAGTAGGCTGCGCACCCCAGTTACCCTTTCTGCTGCCCTGGTTTTTCTGCACCACTTGGGCTTAATGGTGGCATCCCAGTCACACGGTTGGTCAGTTATCTGTGTTCTTCATCAGTAACTACCTGGCAAATCCCTCCCTGAGGATCATCTCAGAGGCAGCTGAAGTGTTGTCAATTTCTGCACCTCTGGGACCTGGCTTTCTATGTGGGCGGTGACATCAGGACACAGGAAAGCAGAGGATCTCTCAGATCCAAATGCTGACTGTCCACAAACAACTAGCCAGGCAGCTGTTCTGGGCACCCTGAATGAATGGGTCTCTCTCTGTGTATGCAAGATACAAGACACAGAGATCCAGCCCAAATCCAAATCCTTCAGGCCCCCTGGGATTCCTGCTCATTGGTCTTCTGGGTTGGCCAAAAAGTCCATTATGTTTTTTTTCATACAATGGTTCTGGTCTGCTTAGTGGTCTTTAACTTCATTTGAAACAGTTTTGTTAGATTGTATTGTGACAGCTGTCATATCAGCATGCATTTAAAAAAAATCAAAATTGGTGAATTTTTTGCAGCCATTTTAATATTGAAGTTGAAAGAAAATAGGCAACATTTTTGCATATTATGCTTTCTTAGTTCAAGAAAGGTAAAATGCAATTGAAATGCAACGAAAGATTTGTATTGTGTTTGGAGGAGGTACTGTGACTGATCGAACATGTCAAAAGTGGTTTGTGAAGTTTCTTGGTACTATTGACATTTTGGCCAAATAATTCTTTGCTGTGGGTGGGGCTGTCTTATGCATTGGAAGAGGTGTAGCAGCACCCCTGGCCTCTACCCACTAGAAGCCAATAGTGGGAGATAACGGACATACTCAAAATATCCAAATCAATAAAGTTATTGGTGAAAATGAAAAATGTGTCTTTTATTTGACATAAAAATCATAATGGACTTTGGCCAACCCAATAGTGATGATCTCTTTCCTGTCATCCCAGTGGCATTCTGGGGAGGATCCTAGGAAGTCAGCACTCTGAAAACATCTGGAAACAGGCAGGGGGGTTCAACCTGCAGCCCGCGGGCCACATGCAGCCCAGGATGGCTATGAATGCGGCCCAACACAAAATCATAAATTTACTTAAAACCTTTTCTTTGCTCATCAGTTTTTGCTAGTGTTTGTGTATTTAATGTGTGGCCCAAGACAACTCTTCTTCTTCCAGTGTGGCCCAGAGATGCCAAAAGGGGGGACACCCCAGTACCCAGAATGAACAGATTAGCCGGGGAGTCTCCAGCACCGTGTGGCATTCCTGAGCAGTGGAACACGTGTGCTCTCCAGGTGACAGCCACTCCGTAAGGGGCGAAGACCTATGTGCATCCATAATATTGTGATTTATAGTGAGAAATATATATATTTCGTCTCACCCAGGTCTCTGGCACAGAGCCCCTAAAATCCTTGGAATTTCCTAAGTGATGAGCGAAGTAAAAAGGATCTCTTATTATGTTAATGAGAGGACTTTTGAAGTACCCCTAGGTCTCCTGAGGATAAGGGTTGACCTCCAGGGAGGGGAGAGGGGCTGCAGATTAAATTCAATCACCAGTGGCCAGTGAGGTCATCAAGTGCCTTTGTAAGGAAGCCTCCTTAAAAGTCCAAAAGGGTGGGTCCAGACAGCTTCCTGCCAGGTGACCCCATGCTGGCGCTGGCAGCGCGGTGTGCTCAGAGAGGGCACAGGAGCTCTGCACCCCTTCCCCAAAGCTTCCCTTGTGCATCCCTTCCATCTGGCTGTTCCTGCATTACATCCTTATATAGTGAACTGGTAATCTAGTAAGTAAATGTTTCTCTGAGTTCTGTGAACCACTCTAGCAAATTAACTGAACCCTAGGTGGGGAGCCATTAAAACCTCTGAGCTATAGGTGTTTTGGTCAGAAGCTCAGGTGATAACCTGGTGTTGTGTCATCTGAAGTGGGGGGAGGATAGTCTGGCAGGACTGAGCCCTTAACTTGTGGGAACCGATCGTCACTCCAAGTAAATAGTGGCAGAATTGAGTTGAATTGTAGGACGTACATTCAGTGCTGGAAAATTACTTGGTGTGGGGAAAAGCCCACACACATTGGCATTGGGAGCAGAAATACAGCATCTCAAGCAGTTTTTTACATATAGGTCATGTGGAAGAATACCAGAGGCTTGATGCTCACAGGAGATTAGAGTAGTGAGAACTATTGGGCAATTGTTTCTTAGTCATCCTGGTAGCAAAGGCATTCAAATCATGGTCCCTGGCAAGCTCTTGGAAAGCTGCTATTGAGTAATGGGTTCCGGCTCCTGCCAGCTACCACTGCTTGGTGCAGGCTGGAAGTCCAAGCAGAAGGTTCAGTAGGATGCTTGTGCCCAGTGCAAAGGAGGCCCGGGCCAGGGCACCACTGAACAAACTGTAGAATTACACTCTAGGACAGGGACCAAGTCATTGATTCTGTCTGGTACAGGGCAAGAGGGAGAGCACTC
The DNA here is from genome assembly GCF_022682495.2 of Desmodus rotundus. Classification (NCBI taxonomy): domain Eukaryota; kingdom Metazoa; phylum Chordata; class Mammalia; order Chiroptera; family Phyllostomidae; genus Desmodus; species Desmodus rotundus. Next base: position 21,902,151 of record NC_071387.1, read on the forward strand.
CTGTGAGCCCGAGGGCCATGTGTCCAAGTTCGGGCAGCCGCCCAGGAAAGGTGCGGGCCAGCTCGGGGGGTGGCACTTGGAGACACAGTGAAAAACAGAGTCTGTGTGCAGGGCCTCTGGCTGGAGGGAGGCACTGGGACAATCTGGGGACAGCCCTGCTTGCTGCCCCACAAGTGTCTTTACCTGGATTTCCACGGGAGGACGTGTGTAAAAAGGAGAGAAGAATTCCAATTTACTGAGCACCTACTATGTGCCAGTTGCTTCCCATATTTGATGTCATTTTTTTAATATTTATTGATTATGCTATTACAGTTGTCCCATTTCCACCCCTTCAACTCAACTCCATCCTGCCCATCCCCTCCCTCCCACATTCCCCCCCTATAGTTCATGTCCATGGGTCATACTTATAAGTTCTTTGGCTTCTACATTTCCTACACTATTCTTACCCTCCCCCTGTCTATTTAATTATTCCAAAACCTCTAAGAAAAAAATATTAAATTGAAGTTTAAGGATGAAGGCCTGAAGTTCAAATATACTGAACAACTTCCTCAAATTACGGAGGGAGAGAGGCAGGAATCCAACCTGTGTTTCTAACTCCAAAGGCCCGGTTTTCCTTCTCCATGAAGGTGAAAGGGCTCTGATAAGGTTGAAGACGTGGTTTCTGAACACAGAGAATGTTGGAATCATGGGGGCTGGTGGGAGGGGAGAAGCGTAGGGCATTAAAAAAATAACCATACCTATACCCCATCCCTAATGGTTCTGTTTTCATAGATCTGGGATGGGGCTTGGGTGCTGGTATATCTTGATATCACCAGATGACTGTAAGATACAAACTGTTTCTTTTCTTTTCTTTTGTTACAAATCATGTTCAAAAAAGCTTCTAGTTCATCTGGAGCTAGCATAAAGTCTGCTTCCAAGAGGGGGATTCATTCATTCATTCACTCACTTATTCTTTGAGGAGACCCCTAAGAAGACAAGGGTCAAGAGCAAATAGAAGACACTTGACTGGTGGGAATTCGTCTGCACTTGGGAAGTGACCAGGCATCCAGGTGGGATTGCCAGTGGGGTCCACTGGGAGACAAACGAATACGGCTTCTCTTAAAATGATCCAACAGAGTGGCAATATGTTTCTGAAAACATTGTGGTTTTGAAGAATGAAGTGCACACACATATGGACACGCTGAATCACCATTAGTGACAGGAAGTGTGGACCAAGGAAGTGGTTCCTGATTCTTGTCAAAAGGCAGGGAAAACAGAGGTGCCGGGAGTTGTGAAATAATAACAGCAGACTTCACTGGAAATACTTGCATCAGTTGTCCATCCTTGGGAAATATCTCTCTGGCCCTCTGTGTTTCATTTTCTTCCACTCCTGCTTCTTCCCCCTTAGTTGTTTCTAGTTTCTTATCTGCTCGTGTGCTGCTCACTGTCTCCTGATAAAAAAACAAGACCAACACACACACACACACACACACACAGGATGCACGGTAAGAAGGAATGAAGCTCTTTTTCTCTTTACACCATTCCCCAACTGATCCGATTGTGTCTCTCCTATTTAAACTTCCCCGAGGCCCTGCTTTTGCCCACTAGAGTGTTGTGGTTAGAAGCAGGAAGCTGGAGCCAGGCTTTGGGGGTGTGAATCCTAGCTTGGCTGTGCTGTACTGTGTTAAGCTCAAGCAAGTTACTTAGCCTCCTTCGTGATTTGGTTTCAGAGCAGTAATAATAGTTAGTATCTCATAGGATGTTTGAGTGTTAGAGTTAATACATGCAGAACACTTAGACATGTATCTGGTACACATTAAGTGCCCAATAAATGTTGCCGCTATTGTTACCGCTGCTATCGCCAAAGGTCTGATTCTCTCCAGCCCTTTTTTTGCTACTCCATCCAATGTACATTCCAGCCACGTGGAACTACTTGTAGTTGCTAGAAATTACCATTCTCTCTTAAGCCTCAGGGCATTTGCTTATGCTTCCATTTGGTAAACCTTTTCATTTTGTTAGTTTCCTATTGTTATTGTAACAAATTATCACAAGCTTAGTGTTTAGAAAAACACACACATTTATTATCCCACAGTTCTGGAGGTCAGGAGTCCAACATGGAGTGTCACTGGCTGACGTCAAGGTGTCGTCAGGGCAGGGTTCCCCAGCCCCTTCTTCCACCTCCACAGGCAGCCCTGGCGGGTTTGGGTCCTCACATCACATCCCTCTGACCATTCTTCCACATTCACATCTCCCTTTGACCACGGCCAGAAAAGAAATGTTCCCCACTTTTAAGGACTCGTGTGATTTTGGGGGGCCCACCTGGATAACCTAGGTCAGTTTTCCTACTTGAGTTTCATAATCTTAATCACATTAGAAAATCCCCTTTTTCCATGTAATGTAACATATTCACAAGTTCCAGGGAAGAATATAAATATCTGGGGGGAGAGCATTACTCTGCCTATTATACCTATAAAATTTCTCAATATCTTTCAAGACTCATCTCAAATGTTACTTCTCCTGATCATTTTCTGATTCCTCAGGCAAGGAATTTGTGCTCTCTGTACTTTGAAAATGCGCCACGTTTTTGGCTTTATCGCGATGCTCTGTAGTAATTGGCTTATGAATTGCTCCCCCTACCCCAGCACCCCCTCCACCGGAGCTCTGAGAGCTGAGACTGGGTTTCATTCATATTTTTATTCCCAGTTTCTGATGTGAGCCTCAGTCGTGCTTGCTAAATAAATGAAACTTCAGTCACATGATTTAGTGTTTCTCTGCCAGTGGAAATGCTACCCGAGACGTGAGGCATAAAATCTGGTTTAATCTTTCATGGCAATAACTAACGGCATTTTGTTTCGTACTTGGCGTATTCATATCTGTTGTCTTCATCTCGATCATGGTCTTACAGTGAAGGCAAGCAGGGCGCGATTTGGCGTTGGAGAAAACTAAACGCAAAGAAGGGCCTCATCCAGTCATTCCTACAGCCACTTATGGACAGAGTGGAGGATCTAGGCCCCATCTTCAGATCTAAATTATAAGACACATCAATTCTGTTTAGCTGGAAGAGCAGTATTATGTGGATGGCATATTCGCATGGGAACCTCCTGTAGCTAAAAGTCGCTAATTTGGAGCAATCGAGTGGTAGGGCAGTAAAAATAAGTAACTGGGAGACTACGTACCTCCAACAATGACCAAAATAACGAACCTCCTTGTGTATGAAAAATAATTCCTTCACAATATTATATAATTCAATTATATAGTAATTTAAAGTTCTAGGTACTTTGGGTGGACAGAGGAAGCAAAGGTGAACCAGACAGCGGTTCTCTTCTACTGGAAATCATAGGAGAGCAGGAAGGTTCAAGTGCAGGTGAGTGTCCACAATACAAGATAGTGTGACGTCCCTGAGGAGGCATGATGTGGTGCCGTGGGGACTTCGAAGGGGGCGAAACCCTAGCTGCAGTACTAGAGCAGGGGTCGTAAAGAGTCCTTCACATACCAGCCTTCCTGGAGGAGTAAGAATTGATTAAGAATTGAATAAGAATTGATTACATAGTTTTAATTGTTTAGAAATAGTCCCTTTCTGTGGCCATTCAAAAATTTTTCTCCCTCAAGCTGGCAAAATATCAACTCAGTCATTGTGCTAGTTATCATCCGTTTGCTTGCTAATCGTTTTTTCTCATAGATAAGGCAAAGTAAAATCTGCAGGCGCTGTTCATGTCATGAAATTCCAGAGCAGTGGCCCTCAACTGCACGAGGTCTGTGGGCATTATCAACCCCACGGCCTAAGAGCCGTCTTGCCGAACAGGTAGACGATCGGTGATCACCTGAATGGGCTTAACGTACAACCATAGAACCGAGCCCGAAAACAATGCTCTGAAAACATCTGTTGCTCACCAAATTTATAGAGATGGGCAAATGAAGATGTGCGGCCTTATGCGGGGAAAAAGAGTGAAGCATTAGAGTTCTCCGGTTTCTCAGGCTGTGCTGGCCATAATGGCGATAACCCATGATAAAGAGTGGGGATGGGGACCACCACCTGTGAAGACTAAGCCCTCTGCATCCCTCCCCCTTTGCTTTCCACAGAGCGCCAGCTCAGTGCCCTGAGCTCATTCACAAGATTCAAGGATCTTGACCTTGCATAGGTGGTCCTCCTTCATGCCCTCCCAGGCCCTTCCTGAAATGTCACTTCTCCTGTGAAGCTTTCCTGGTAGCCTGTGTGAAATGAATCGCTTTTTCTTCCTGTTCTCACAGTCCTGTGGTGATATCAGTCACATCGTTAGACCTTTTTGAGTCTGTCTTCCCCACCACACAGAGATTCTCAAAGGTGGAATCGTCTTTTCATTTCTGTATCCGCTGATTCTAGCCACAGTGCATGACATAAAGAGGGCATTTAATCAATGTTTGCTCAAATAGATTATGTTACGGTTTAACATCATCATCCCAAAGGTCTGCCCAGAGCCCTACTTTCCTGTAATGACTGTTTATAAACACAAGTATGTGCATACACCCCCCACTGTGTTATGGGATTTCAGAAGCTAAAAAGTCATAATTAACGAGACACAGATATGCAAATCCTAAGTGTGCAGGACAGACAATCTGGAAGTCAGAGAGGACTCCCCTTTCCACTTCATTGAAACAAACCTATTCCATGTGACCACATTTGGGTCATATCTGTAATTTTGACCAGTGTGCTTTGTATTTTTATGATTCAATTATCTTTGTCATAAAGAAGTATGCAATTATAGAGTGACTCCTGCCTCGCTAAATCAGAACTGGGCTGGACTCCAGGGGTTCATTTTTTGGTTACTTTTTTGGAAACACATACCATTCTCCCAAAGGAACTTTCTAAATGTGTAGCTTCCCAAACTTCCCTATGAAAATCTATTTAACTCCTTTATTCCTACCAGTGCTTCTAGGGACACAAGTTCAATGGCACTGAGTAGCCCACGGAAATGTGCCTGCTAATGTGGAAGCAGTAGCAGGATGCCGAAAGAAGGATGGATAGAACAGGTTTACTCTTTGACTCAATTCAAGTGTTAACTCCCCTAGGGAATATTCCCTCACCCCAAAGGATGGGTTATGGACCTCACTGAATGAGTCCTTCAAGCTTCTTGGGCTTGTTTTCCTCATAAGCCTAGGATCCTTGGGCTTGTAACCCCAGTGCCAAGAACAGAGCCTGACATATGTAAGGCTTTGCATGAATGAATGAGCAAAAAAACAAAACAAAATAAAATAAAATAATGAATGACCAATTCTGGGTACCAGTAACTTATAAATCCTCTTTTATCACTTAAGGTTCTTTGTTAAGATGCTATAGAAACTAACTACAGGCAACCTAGGTCAAACAGAATTTACTGGAATGAGAGACTGTAGCTGACTGCTCAGACCTGCAACTGGGGGAGGCTCTTGAGAGACTCCAGGGAAGAGGCCAGATGACTAGACAGACTCTTCAAATCACTATCTTTTGGGGGGAAAAACCCTACTAACCACTTTTATTCAGTCCTTATGTGACTCTGCTTAAGATTCAAATTCCAGGGAGAACGAAGGATTGGCTTCATGGGGTTTAGAAGTACGAGCATCTTGATGGATTTATCAGGACCACATTCAATGGAGGAAAAGTAGTTCCCCAAATTAAAAAAAAAAAAAAAAAGGGTGTGTGGAAATGAGGGAGTGCTGGGCAGGAGAAAACATAGACTTTGAATACTGGGGGTCACCTGCAAGGTCAAACTGCAGTTTTTCATGTAGCATTCCTGACCAAGATAGGACTTCTCCAGTAACTGGGAACAGGAATTGCCTTCCTTATGCAGTCAGTCCAGCCTTTTCATTTTTCTTCCAAATTCCATGGAGCTTAAATGTATACTCCTTTTATCAAGCTGAAGTCTGCCTCCCAGGAGGTTCGGCCTGTTTTTACCCCTCTCCACATCCTGCATGATTTTCTAGAACAAATTAACTCCTTCCTTCATAGGGCAATTTTCTGAGCCTTGACCCTGTGCCTTTAAGATGATCTAGCTTCATACCTCCCCACCACGTGGCCACTACAAGCACAACGCAATGCCTCTTACCCGGCAGGACTTGCATTACTGCTCACACATACCCCTCCACCACTTTCGGCCTTTTGGTGCTTTCTAAGGTATGTACCTGTATCTTTTCCTGGCTCTTCCTACCTTGACTGGTTCATGGACTCCAGCCCACCTGTCCCAGCCCTTGCTGCCAGGGCACCCTCCTTACCAAATACTCTCATCCTCTTACAGTCAAGGGTGTTGGCTTGGCTAGCAGACAGATCTTGTTCTTATCTGGCTCTACAGCTCACTCTTTCTATTTCCAGAAATGCTTTGACTCTCTGAAACTCAGTTTCTTGGTTCCTAATATGACATAACGCATACCTTTAGCAGGCTGCTCATCGGTTGTACGGGATGACGCGCTTAAGATAATTTTCATGATGCTTTGAAGCTAGGTGCTTAACAGATGGTACCTGTTACAGTTATCCTGTTAAATATCCATTTCATCATTCACAAAATTACAAAAGCTATATGTGCATCTAGTCATTAAAAAAAAAAATCAAGCCACAGAGCAATAAAAATGAAGGTGAAGGGCCAAAATAAAAAAGTGAAGAATCTTTTTCTCCATAATCTCACCTGCTCTCCCAAAATTAAGGTCTAGTGTACAGTCTTCCAGAAGGTATACAGTCCATGTCTGCCTCCCTGTCCACAACCACATCTTGCTTTTTCAGTGTAGAGTATGACTGAGATGACTGTTCATGTCAACGTTTATATCTCTGTGTTTTCCCTTTTGATGGCTGTCTAGTAGCCCATAGTACGTACATGCCGTCATTGATTTGGCCATTTCCCCTCTGATGCACACTTAAGCTTCCTGTTTTCCACGTGTGCATATTTCGTAATGATTCACTCCTAGAATGGCACAGCTACACCAAAGACTTGGCACATTTTAAATTTCAGTGAAACTTAAATTATTTTGAAAATAAATGTTATCAATTCTATTCATATCCACAATACACTAGAGTCACTGCTTCTCTACACCCTCACCGTAACTCGATATTATTAGCCATTTTCATGTTTTGCAAACCAAATGGATTAATAGATGGATTTGTGTTTTACTGATTGTTGAGTGAGGTTCACTCTCTTTTCTTGTGTTCAATGGCCATTGGTATTTTCTAGTTTCTGAACTGCCTTCTTACACCATCTACCTATTATTTTGATTGGGCTACTTTTTATTTATTGAATTGTTAAAGCTCTTGACATATTTATGTTAAATTTTATTAATACTTTTAATATTAATGTTATTAATATTAGTATTTCCCCCAGCATGTCTCCACCTTGTTCAAGTTAATTTTTTCCAATCAAAAAAATAAATTAAGTTATATTTATTATTTTTTTCACTTTTTAAAATGTATTACTTAAGGCTTTCCTATCCCAAGAATATATTCTCTTAAATATTATTGTGGTGATTTTTAAATATTTGGGTTTTTAATCCACCTGAATGTATTTTTAAATTGTACATATTTAATCACTGGTCAGAGGCCGATTTAAAATGCTCCTTTTAATAGGATCACAGAAATGGAGATCACATGGAGGGTTATCAGTGGGGAAGGGAGGAGAAAGGGGGAAAAGGTACAGGGAATAAGTAGCATAAATGGTAGATACAAAACAGACAGGGGGAGGTTAAGAATAGTGTAGGGAATGCAGAAGCCAAAGAACTTATAGGTATGACCCATAGACATGAACTAAGGGGGGCCGGAATGTGGGTGGGAGAGGGTGTGCAGGGCAGAGAGGAATATGGAGTGGGAAATGGGACAACTGTAATAGCATAATCAATAAAATATATTTTAAAATGAAATAAATAAATAAAATGCCCCTTTTACTATATACTAAATTCATACTAAATTATACACTTGAGTTCATTTCTGGATTCTTTATTCTTCCATTGACTTATATAGATGTTCTTACATCAATATAAAAAAACCCTCTGATACAGCATATATCACATATTGTATAATATTCTCTCTATATATTGCATATTCTGTATTTCACATATAATCCATATACATGCATGCAAATCCAAATTTGGGGGTACTGAGTAAGGATTATGGGATTTCAGAGGTAGAAGAATTTATTTGTAATTTAGAAAATCATAGAACAACTTGGTGAGGTGGTATTTGAACTGTACCTTGAGTTAAGAGTTGGTCATAACTGACAAATCAAAGTGCATTCCAAGAAAAAGGAATTGCTTTATCAAGTTGACAGAAGCTATGAGCCTGTCCATCACCGACCCATAAGAACAAGTGTTGTAGCTTGGCTGGAATATAAGGAATGCTTGGAAAGGGAGATGTTGGAAATAACGCTGGGAGGGTCAGATTGGGGCAGGATCATAGAAGCCCCAAGTCCCAGCTGGGCAGGATAAGTCATCTCGATTCTGAGGGCAATAAGGAGCCCTTACTAGGGTTTAGCAGTGGTACGACCTTACCTGTGTTTTAGAAAGATGATGATGCGGGGGTGGGGTGTAGAATCAAGGAAAGCCAGAACAGAGACGGAGAAAACAATCAAGTCACTGTTGGCAGAGTTTTAGGCAGACGATGAACAGGCCTAAAGAAGTGACAAAGAAAAGTTTCAGCATTATTTTGCACAGCACTTTCTATTTTCTTCCTCATACATGGTATTAAAGGAACTGCTCGGAAACTGCAGGACCCAAAGTCTTATATTTATGCAACAAAGTAGCAAAGGCAATTTTCCCACTTTTTTATTCCCTAAGATGCCTCTGAGGTACTTAAAGTATTAAAATTTGTGCAGTCTGACTATATCTGAGTGTCCTTGTAAGGTGTTTTGATTTTGTTTTTGTTTTTGTTTTTGAGAGCAGCTCTGGCAAGGGCCTCTGTCTTGCTCAGGGTTTCTCAGCCTCAGCACTGTTGGCATTTGAGGCCAGAGAGTTCTTTGTTGTGGGGGCTGAACTGAGCATTGATGTTCGGCAGCATCCCTGGCCTCCATCCACTAGATGCCAGTAGCATCGCCCAGCCAGCCAGTAGCATCACTGCAGACATTTCCAAATGTTCCCTTGACTAGTGAGCCCTTAAAGCCAAGTTCTCTTTCCTGGTGAATTTGTTTCAGGCATAAGAAGCTGGAAAAGCTGAGATGGTGGACAGCACTTGAACTTTGACGTTGGCACCAACCCAAACCCACTGCTTAAGTAACCCAGCTTCACTCTCTTCACCAAGAAAATGAAAATAGTAACTAATTCACAGGGTTATTTTGAATATTAGATGAGATAATGTGTGTATAGAGACACAGGCAGTGTTTGGCTCGCTGTCGTTCAACAAATATGTGCTGACTCATATGCAATTATCCTCATTACTTCAATGAAGTTTTTCTTAACCCAAAGGGAGGCTCTTATCTTTGCCAAAAAATGCTTTTAAATGCCCACTCTTTGACACAAGCTAAATCCCAGGCTTCAAGAGCTTGCTGCTTTTCTTATAGGAGGCCCATGAAGAGTGTTGAGTTGATAACCAATAACCCGGGTACAAATCCATGACCAGTCAACGTGGGAGAGCTGCCTCCATGTTGATATCAGAAGTGATATTGTTCTGAGTAATGCCATAGCAACCACCCAAACCCCTCCCCTGGCAGAGCTGCGGAGGCAGCTCCATTCAGATCACAGCCTCTGGAGTTTTAAGAATGAAGAGTGTGAAGAGCTGAGAGCAGTGGGCCTTCATTCTGCCCCTGAAGATTCCAGATGGCATTTTCTTCAGAAGTTTTATATGCACGTGACTCTTTTTTCCCGTTTTTTGTCCTCCTAAGTCTTCTTCTGTCTGTACTAAAAGTTGATTCTTTCTCCTCAACCTTCGTCCTCTCCCCCTCACCATGGACAGGAAATTTTGCTTTTTTATTAGGGGTTCCATTCCCTGCTCTCCTTCGTGTTTTCTCCACACCGCTGTCTCCTTCTCTACCTCTCAGCATCTTTTTCTTAACTTCACATTGCATATATAGAATTTACTTACTTTTAAAAAAGTACTCTCCTGTTCAGAATTTTAAAAGTAGAATAATGGAATATTAAATTTATTTTTATATTTTAATCCCATTTTAATAACATATAAGTTTGTAAATCTTCTGGACCCCTGAGTAGGGAGAGTTCTAGCACTCTGACACTGTTCTCCAACTTTTCTTTGTCACTGTTCTTACAGAAATCTACTGGGATTGTTGTGAAATTTTTCTTAGCTGTGGGGAAGGCGTGATTAGAGTGCTAGTATGTGAAAAACACTGGGTATTTAGATACCACTGTTGTTTCAAGAATCTCTGGAGAGCTGGGTTACTCTTAACAAGAATAGAAATGGAATCATTAACACTCACCTCAGCTGGATTTCTGCTTAAAGAGAAACAATTAACACCACCTCCCTCCAACACAACTACCGTTTCCTTCTACTTCCTAATTCCCTTTGATTTCTCTGAGCCAAACTTCCCAGGACCCTTTCTCTCTTTGGCACTTTGTTCTGCAGCTGCTGGTGGATGGTGGATGGTGAACAGGGTGCTGGAAACGAAGGGCTGATAATGATCTTGGATGAGAGCCCAGGAAAATCACCGTATGCCCATAGTAGGCACTTGTTATGGGATTGAATGGAGGCCACACAGTTGCCCCACAGCTGTGGGTGGAATTTGTATCTTGAAACAACTCCCCATGATTTAATCTTTAGTACCTTGTATAACATGTATACACACCAAATAAACACAACACAGAAGGATTTCAAAGAGGCACCGGCCTTTGCTGTTTTCATAGGTTGATCAAACAAGGGTGAAAAATAAGCCAGGGCCATAGTAAAGTTTGCTCTGGAAAGTGCCCACCAGTTTCTCAGGAAATTTCACTGGTCTGGGCCAGGCCCAGCCTTTGGGCTTTTCTGTGGAGACACTGCCCATCCCCACCCTCACCCCAAACCTAATAGGAAAAGAACCAAGAGACAGCCAACAGCATGGGGACACATAAGTGACTTCCAGTTTTGGAACCCAGGCTAGGTATCACACATTTCCCACCCCTACCCACTCCCCCCGCCCCCGCCCCCTGTTTGTGAGAACTTCTTTATTGCTCAGAGGAAACCCATTTGCTTCCTTCCTGTTGATCTCACAGCATTTTGGCTGCACCTTCTTTATTACTCTAAATATGCTGCCTTGTAATGATCCTGTGGATAAAAAAAGGGGATACATACTAAACCTGACAAGCTCAGGGGAGGCCCACGTGGCAGCCTGACAAACTCTGAGACCTAAAGTAACCACATAGGATGGGCTGAAACGAAAACTTCCTAACTAAAAGCGAGTCATGGCAGGTAGTCATGTCCCAGGCCAGCATCTTTCTTGACAAAGGTCAATCTTTACCTTAACTGAACCTGTCTTAATTGTCTTTTTTGTATCCACGATAACATGCCTTCAGAATGTCAGGGTAATTTTCTTTTCCCAGACCCTTCAGGGCACAATCCCCCACCACAGCAGGAGACCGCGAATTCCCTCATTTGGTTATTGTTATCGTGTTAATTGTTAATGCTAACTATCCTGTGCCCACCTGTGTAAAAGCAGTATGCATCTATTCATTCATTTTACTTTTATCCAACCCCAGGGACTTCCCTGCTTTGCTTTCTCCCACCTCCCTAATCAATCACCAATGAATTTCATGTAGCCCTGTTCCACCTCCTCCTTTGTTTGTAATATATAAAGTGAGGTGCAAAATTGCCATTCTTCAGAGCATTCCCTCAATCTGTTGAGATTTTGCTTCCTGGCAGGTAGTTGTTATCAGTTCGGTTCAAATAAAACTCATAAAAATTCTTACAGTCTGGACATTTCTTTTTCTTACATTGACAATCCCTTTTCTTATCTCTTCCAGTTCCCTGAGGGCAAGGATGACAAACTTTGTTCTTCTCTGTATCTGTGCAGAGTCTGGCACCGAGACCAGACTGGACAAAGACTGATTAAAAAAAAATCTCATATGAAGGGTCAAATCCCATCCGCCACCTGTTTTTGTTTTGTTTTGGTTTTTTGAAGATTTTATTTATTTGTAGAGAGAGGAGGAGGAAGAGAGAAAGAGAGGGAAAGAAACATCAATGTGTGGTTGCCTCTCACTTGCCCCTTTCTGGGGTCCTAGCCTGCAACCCGGCATGTGCCCTGACTGGGAATTGAACCGGCGGCCCTTTGCTTTGCAGTCTGGTGCTCAAGCCACTGAGCCACATCTGCCAGGGCTCCAGCACCTGTCTTTGTAAGTAAAGTTTTATTGAAACACATCCATGCTCATTGGTCTAGTATTAATTAACTATGGTTGCTTTCCTGTTACAATGGCAGAGTTGAGCAGTTGCAACAGAGAACACACGACCCTCAAAATGTAAACTATTCACTCTCTGGCTCTTGGCAGAAAAAGTTTGCCAACACTTCACTTTGGTACCTAGCCAGTTGAAGAGTCATCCAAAATGTTGTCACAAGAATGTTAACTGGAATTAGAGAAGCCAGTTTGGAGTATCACTGAAATGAGATAGTCCATTCCGTCTTCCCTCATAAAGACCTTATCTTTCACATCCAAAACCTGGAACTCATTCTGCCTTTTCTTTTTCCACATTATATTTTTGTCCTTATTTTCCACCTGTGTTTTTCTTTAAAAATTTTTTTCCCTTTCATTCCAGTAGGGGAATATGATTTATCTACTAAACATTATTTTTGAAATATATTTTATATCATAGTAAATAATACAAGTAACACTAAGTGAAAAAAGCAAAACACACAAATTTACATACAGTCTGATTCCAGCCAATGTTTTCAAAAAGCAATGTTCAGAGACAAAGAGGAACAAAACACACTACACAGTCAGGAGTGATTGCTCCTAGATAGCTAAGCTCGAATGATTTTCACTCTTTTCTTTATACTCTGATATATTTATAGCAGTAATGAGCCTATCCTTTGTGCCAGGTGTCTCTGATTTAAGCAGTTCTGAATTCGGTGCTTCTGTTCTGACATAGATACTGTCTCTAACAGGCTCTCCCACATTGCTACGTGTTGGACTCACGCATAAATTCTCCCTTTGATTTATCTGCGTCATATCTGTGAAACTGCTTTGGGTGAAAAGTTGCTATGTGTGTGGAAAATATAGTTAGCTCTGCTTCTTACAATCTTGTAAAAAAAAATCAGATTGTCCACAAAGTCTCATTTGTGATGTGAATTCTACTTATCAGATCTATTTAAAAAGACAGATTCCAATTCTTCAGCTGCTTCCTTCTATTAAGCTCTTTCTAGTCCATACTTCTACCTTCTTCCAGGAGCTAGAAGAGAAAGTAGCATATAGAGTTTTGGGGAAGTGGAAAGACATTGAGGCACGAGGCCTTCCAAGGTGCACTCCAGCTCTAGCTCTGCTACCTCCTAATCCTGTGAACACAGGAAAGTCAGCCCTCAGAGCCTCAGTTTCCTCACCTGCCAAATGGGATCACTAATAATGCATTGGTTCACAGGGAGAATTAAAGAGAGTAGTTTTCATATAAGCACCTACATCAGTCTAGTAACTCAGTTGATGCTTGATAAATGGTCTTTTATGTGTGTGGCAGGGGGGCGGGGGGAAGAAATAGTTTAAAACCAGTGAAAGTGCTTGTTATGAAAGGAAATGCAAGGTGCTTCCAGTGGAAGAGCCCCAGGAGGAAATGATACTTCCTGTCTCTCTGACTCAGCCAAAAGCAGGAAGAATCTTCATTCACATGCTCCACTATACATTCTGTAATCTCTGAAAGTGCCCTGAAAGATGAATCAGGAGACCCAGGCCCAGCTTTGGCCCCTAACTTGCTCTGCAATCTGAAATGTTTGTTCATCTGTCCCATGAAGGCTTTAGACATGGGTCTCTCTAAGGTTTTATTTTCTAATACAAAGATGCTGTAGATCAAAAGATCGCAAACTTGTGTCTTATTGACCAAATAAGCCAAAAAAGTTTAAAAAAATATCACATCTACTCTTTTATATCCATGATCCCCGGGGACAGTCCTGGGAGCTGGAAAAGGTATTATAATCCATGCGACAGAGAAGGAAAACAGGCCACATAGCCAGCAAGGGAATGGACCTAGATACGAACCCAGGTCTGTCTGACACCAACCTTCTGCAAACTTTCTACTCTTCCACAAAGAACATGTTTCAATGTTCTGGTTGTTGACCTTGGAAGATCTTGTTTCCAATGAATTCTTAATTATTTTACCCACATACATTTCAGTTGATTGTAGGTCCTCCTCATTCTGCTCTAGGATTTGCCAGCATGGGAAGTTCCTTTGCACAGGGTCATCCTCACAATGTCCTCAATCTAGATTTCATTAAGGGGAGTTATTCAACTGAGAGGTGCTCCAACAGCATGTATCCACTGACACCAGGAGCTGAGAGAGCAAGTTTGGCAAAGGCTTCGTGTTCCATGGCCTCAGTGGGAAGCAGAGAATTACCCCAAACGGCACTCCCAGTGGGTCCACACACAGGAGGGGCAACTGCTCCATTGGGAAGTAGCCTGGACTGGAAGCTGAGTGCTGGGCAACTTGGGGCAAGCTGCCTGCTCCTTGGAGTCTCAGTGACCCCGTGCACACGTCTGTAACATAAATGCCCAACAAACTTCTCCTCGACTTGAACCAGTAGGCTTGGATAGCTTCTCCTGTAAGAATTTTTTCCTACTTCATCTAAAAATGATCATAGATCTTTCTCTCTATTCTGCCTCTTAGCCTTTGTTAAATGTATTATCTACTTTTCACATGTATCATTGCTATAGTTTTACTTACTTATCTCTCCCACTAGACTGTGAGCATCTTGATTTTATATATATATAATTATATATAGAGATAGATAAAATATTCTTTTCTGTCTGAACTATTTGAGTTCCCTCAGTACTCAGGTATACAGGTATTCAAACTTTGTGTTTGAAATACCGTACCCTGATGATATCTTCACAATGGCCCCAAAGACTTTGCAGGGCCTCCCAGTCCCTTTCCTCCCTGAGTTTCCATCCTCTCCCTCCACATTACTCATTTCAATGTAGCCTCCCTGGCCCCTGCTGTTCTTCTGACACACAGGAGGCCCATTCCTGGCTTGGTTGAGTAGGGAACAATTCTTTCTGTCTGGAATGCTCCTCCCCCAGAAACCTGTAGGCTAACTTTCTCACCTCCTTCATGTCTTTGCTCTAATCTCACCATCTCAGTGACGCCAAAACTTAAACCTCCTATTTAAATCTGCAACCTACTTCCCAACACCCCCAATGCCCTTTCCGTGCTCCACATTTCTTCCCTTCCATAACACTGATCACCTTCGAACATACTCTTTGTTACTGTGACTTTTATTTACCATGTCTCCTCCTCTACAATGTAAGCTCCGTGAGAGAAGGGCCCTTGGTTCTGTTCACTGGCATATCCCACCTCCCTAAAAAAGTATCCAGGCACAGAATAAATGCTCACTTACACTTGCTGAATTGAGTCAAATCTAGTTATTTAACTTTTTTTCCTCTTTAAGCTATTTCAGTCCCCCAGATCAGCCAGGCTGAGCTCTTCCAATGCTTTGGACCTAAACATTCCAGCTGACTACTTTGATTCTCCCCCGGTCTTTATGTAGACATGACCCTAACGATGTAGAATTCCATGGCATAGCTTTGTGCAACAGCAAGTGACGAGTCCTTTAATAATACAAATTTCATCTAGCTATTCACAGAAACTGCTTTTGCCTCTTTAAAAAAATCTTATTTCTCCTTATACAATAGTTCCAAAACTGAAATTTCAAGATGGATGGAGGCATTCTAGTCCCCTCTTCCCGGAAGGTAGGATGAGCTCCCCTTAGGTGGAGAGTAGGGGCTGGAGCAGAAACCCCTTCAGTGGGCTCATCTTTCCCACTATCATTGTCTTTCCACCTCTACGAGTCATTAACTATGCTAATCACAACTACAACAAAGCTAGTAATTGCTTCTTGGAACATTGTGTAACCATGGAATGTTGCCACGGGCCTCTGAGAATCGGCCCCTAACTGCTCAGAGTGACTTCTCAGGGATTTTTACTTGCCTGACTTTCAGCTGAATGTTTATAATTTTCCTTTTTATTGTTTCTGGCTCCTCCCAGGCCTTTGAAGTTTCAGAAATCTTTACACACTTGGCTGGTCTCTATACACCACAGGGTCTTCTCCCTCAAAGAAGGCACCTGGCCAAGAGCAAGGAATCGGACTCCTCTCTTGGCTGTGTCTATAAAACAATCAGATTGCTCCAGAGCCTGCCATTTGAAACATGAGCTGTGCTAAAGTACAGATAATGCAGTGTGTTCCAAGCAGATTAGAATATCCCAGTGGGATTCGGGTGAATGGAGAGGGAGAGTAGTGAGTCCTCTGCACGCAGTGTAACCCGCTCTACTCCAGACTGCATTGTCTACAAAGGGAGGTCAAGGCCACAGACCTACTCCTTCTCCTTCTCATAACCACCCTGATTTTTGAAAAGTTACAGGAGGGCATTTTCTATGAAACTGTTTGCTCGTTCTCTCCCATAAAATTTGGTGACTTCCATCAAGTTATCCTTTCCTTGGGCTAGGCAATCCTAGGTCCCAAGGCTTTCTCATAGGGAAAGCAGGTCCTGATGCTATTGTCCTTGTTCTTCCCCAAAGTAGTCAGAGATTTCTTCCCGACCTTCCACCCTTCCCAGGGTTTTTTCACTCTTTTGACAATTTCAGAGAAAAGGGATGGTCACTAGCCACTCTGCCATGAGCAGACCCTGGGTACCACAGCTCAGAGCCCAGAGTAAGCATTTGTATTGAAGAGAAAACTTTCCATATTTTTGAAGGTTAATTCTCATGAATAAGATCTGGGCCCATATACGTTTTATTTTTTCAAAGACTCAGTCTAAAATTAAGAAGCTAAAAAAGTTGAGGTGACTGGTTTCACCTAACTCCAATGTCATTTTTTTTTTTTTTACCTTCATGGTGTATGTTTGTTGTCCCTTCTACATCATCCCTGGACTTCAAACTTAGCCTCCTGTGGGATCAGCAGCACCAACACGAAATTTGTGAACCTGGTAGGAATGACAGTAGGAGGCATCCTTCAGATAGACTCAGATGAGGCAAATGGTGGTGGGGCCCAGAATGTCATATAATTCAGTGTGAGTAAAGAGATGGCAGGACCAAGCCTGCCTGGGACGATATCCAAACCTCCAACAATATCCAGTCCTGTGTCATGAAAGCCAGGTGGACCACACAACTCAAGACAGAGGGAGTCTACCTGGAAGTAGAATTCTGAGCCTTTGGTTTATCCAGCTTCAATCCCTACCACTCTTTAGTGGGGACTCAGGATGGGGAGTTATGAGGAATGTGTCAAGTGACAATGAATACTCTCCTGTGGGGAAAAGTGCAAATGCCCCAATGTGCCTGCCAAGCTCATACTCCAGTTAGTTATGGAATCAATGATCCCTAGGAGTTGAAAGGGTGACCTACTTGATTCCCTTGCTCACCCAACGAACACTGGAATCCCAGGTACAACATCCCTGATGGGAGCCCCTGTCATCTCTGTGTGGATGTCTTCATCAATGGTGAGCCCCCGATTCTCAGAGATAGCCAAGCCTATAAGCATGCACAATATTTCCCTGGACTGTTTGGATGATTAAAATGTTTGATGATATGATCTGAATGCCTACTGATTTGATAGCCAACTCTTGAAAAAGTATCAGGATATCATGGTCCCCGTTATAGCATCAGAATTGCCAAGGAAAATTTGCATAATCCACATATTCGAAGGTGGCCACTTATGACTTTTCCATCACCAAAGCCAGAAACAGTAACTGCTGTGGAAGTCTCATGACATTTTGCATCACCCAGACAGACCCTCAGCTACTCCAGACTGCTCCCCCCAACCCCCATTCACTGTCAGTCAAAGCACCACCTTCTTCATAGCTTCTAGCAGAGATTGCTCTCAACATCTATAGTCCTCAATCACATCCTAGGGGTCCCTGACTTGCTCTCAACATGGTACAGGAAGAATCAATTTTATTCCTATAAAAAAATGGGAATAAATGGGCTTTCTTTACATCATGAGAAGTGGCTTAAATAGATAATATTTAAATATTAAATACTTAAATATATAATAGTTAAAATTGCACTCACACACACACCATTTCAATAGGAAGCACTTGAACTAATTCATTGCCTTAGGTTATTTTCTCTAGAAGTAGACCCTGAGGTGACAATTCAAATGCAAGTGATTTACTAGGGAAATGTTTCCAGGAGATCCTAGAAAAGGAGCGAGGGAAGCAAGGCAGGGAAGGGGAACAAGCCAAGCAAGTGTGCAATTTCAGGCAAAGTCCAACCTTAGCTTAATCCCACCTAAGGCTCTGGAGTAGAAATTACACCTGAGTTCCTCCAGACTTGAGGCAAGGTAACTGATGTTCATTGGCAAAAGGGTTGCCTGTGAGTTGTAAACTCCTGGGTATTTCCGACTGTCTGAGCTGTTGGACAAGGTGGCTCCTGTAGCCCAGGGAGGCCATCTTTAGAAACAAAGGCACCAAAGGCCAGGGAAGGGGTACAGAGAAATGTAAAAGGGACCTGAAGGGATCTGGACAGAACATCAGTATGTCCACTCATTCACCTGTGTATCCCCAGTGGGTTTGTTTGGCTCTAGATTTTATGTACCTCTAACATAACATGGTATCTCTACAGTAAGGGATGGTAACAAACATTTAATGGAATACTCAGGGTAGGGTAGGCCTGGGAGGTTTCTGCCTCACCATAACACCCCACTGAGTAGATATAACGCAGTCTAGGTCCATACTGGCTCTTTGGTGACACTCACATTTTGATGGACACTGTTCAAATAAATCTTTTTATTTTTAGATTTATTTATTGATTTGAGAGAGAGAGAGAGAAACACCAATTTGTTGTTCTACTTGTTTATGTATTCATTTGTTGTTTCTTGTATGTGCCTGACTCTGGATTGGGCCCACAACCTTTGCATATCGGGATGATACTCTAACCAACTGAGCTACCTGGTCGGGGCTCAAATAAATCTTTGGAAAATACTGTATAGAGGCAGCTGTGAAGTCGTGCTTGCTGAGCCTCTGTGTGCATATGAGCTTAGTCATGTCCCTCCTTCACTAGAGTGTTTTATCCAGCTGCCCGTTAAGACCTGTCGAATTACCTCCCAAAAGAAGATAAAGACTTTTATGAGCAAACTTGGAGTATGTCTCCCAGTTTTGCAGATGCTGCATCTCTTGGAAGGCAGTGCACCTGCAGTTGCAAAATTGCCCGTGTAAAACCCCTCTGCACAAACGCACACTCACATAAAGCTGCTTTTACTTTCCTTATAGTAAACAACCCCAAGTCTAGAGAACTATCAAGTCAGGCCTTAGTCTTTGTGGGTATATTTTTATTTAATTTTCTGATAACAACAACTAGAGCCCTGATGAACCTATAACATGATGAGGAAATTTCAAGGCACTGCCTTTTCAGTCTTTACCAGTTTTAATAGCCCAACATTTGGTTCTGTTTTCTCTCTCTCTGTCTCTACCTCCTTCCAACAAATAAAAGCATATGTTTATTTCCCCTTCTCCCTATATCACCTAAAAAAGCAGAAGAGAGAAAACCTGAAAGAGCAAAGCTCTTAAGTCAGAATGACTCTCATGTCTTTTAACAGAATCTGTCGTTTCCTCTGACACCCACATGGTGGTTGCCTCCCTGGTCTCCCCTCCTCCCTCTCTCCCTGTAACTCTGGACCTGCCAAATTCCTCCCTCTACACTCTCCACCAGCCTCAGCGTCTTGTTTTGAGAATTTGTTTCATTATTTAACTGTCCACTGTTCCTATGGAAGCAAAGAAATGAATGAAACTACATTTCTGAGCACTTTCTAAGTATCTGGTATCTTCCATCCAGCATCTTATTTTATTCCTCACAGACCCCACCCCCCTGCCCCATGAAATAAATTATTTTTCCCATTTTTAGATACAAGAAAACTGAGATACAGAGAAGCTCAGTGACTTTTCCAAGAACATGCAGCCAGGAAAGGAGCCGAACGTGACATGGAACTCATGTTGGCCTCCAAGTGTAATAATTTCTGTCCTACCCAGTTTCTAGTCCCTAGAATATGCTTTGGGCCTTCAACTTCCATGTGAACACTACAGAATGTTAAATATTTCTGAGACCCCCTCCATTGGTGGTCCAACTGTGGAAAAACTCTGATTTTAAGCACATAAAAATCTATAAAAAGAATCAGCAACGTGTCCTTGGAGAAAAAGAAGTGACCTCTTACTTCCTTCAGAAAGGTCAGTGATACACTGGCATTAACATCCATGCTCAGCAAGGCTGAAAAGAATTCTTTTTATGATTTCCACAGAGTGATTTTGTAACACATGTTTTTAAAAAACAGTTTTAAATATATTGTTCAATCAAATGACAACCCCGATGGCTTGCAACTCAAGATGTCACAGTGGTGAAGTACTCATTAGTCACCTGCTATAGAAGTCAGTGGAATGTGCTGGGACACAGAGTCTGTAAAAGCCAACAGAGTCTTGTTAATCTGTCAGGTCGCATAATGTACAGCCTCACACTATGACACTGTCATCAGCAAAAAGGCTTAGATTGTGTGCCTCACAAACCCAGAAACTGGTTTTTGGAAGCCTGACTTCTCACTGAACGCTCTTTAAAGCTGAGTTAATATGTTTCCTACTGTTATAACAACGACATGTGAGTCACATATGTGGTTTCGAGATTCCTAAACTGGATCCATACAGCTGCTGATGTAATCAGAAATAACCTCTGGGTCTCTGAGACTTGAAGATTCAAGAGGAAAGCTGCCCAGCTAATGGAATTGCTGATTTTCATTAGTGCAATCACCAGCATTCCAGCATTCAAATCTCCTTGGGAAATTATTCATCAATACTCTGTTTTCATTTGAAAAATGTTTTTATGACCAAGGCAAAATATGTCTGGGATTCAGCCTGTGAACTTATCTTGACTCACCATGTGGAGGTAGATTGTTTTTTTTGGGGGGGTGGGAATCCTGAGGTTAAGTGTCAGGCAGATTCATATTTGACTTCCAGCTCTGCCACTTACCAGCTGTGTGATTTCAGATAGGTTACTTGACCTCCCTGAGCCTCAAGTCTCTAATCTGGAAAGCTGGGAAATTATTCCTACCTCACAGCATAGTGAGAACGAAGTTAGACATAGAAAAGCATCTAGTAAAATAACAGGGCACAGTGCAAACTAGGAGGTGCTAGGACCCACGCTTGCCCACAGGGAGCCTGGCTTGACTAATCCTTTGGGCCCTGAGCTCTGTGTGGGCAAGAAGGGAACCTTCTAGGTTCCTAGAAGCTCTAGTGCTGCATCCTCCAGACCCTGCTCCTCTCCCAACCACCTCATCTGGGGATTCATCCAAACACTCCCTAGGGCTTCACAGGAAGCTAGAGGAAAGGGAGAAAAAGGTAGAGAAGGGAGGTGGCAGTGCTGAGCCAGCTCTTTCAAGAACAGTCTTTCCTATGGGAATGCCATTTATTCGTCAAGATTGCAAAGCAGCAGGAGTAGGTGACTGAGAATTCTGACTTTCAGAATTTCTTTGAGCAGCTCTTTGCATTAGAAAAAGCCGGTGCCAGCTGTGTAAAGAACATCATGGCAATGCTGCAATTTCATGCAGGCAGAGATCTGAGCAGTTCTGAGAGCTGTGGATGATTCATTGAGAAGGAAAGAGGAGGATCTTTGTGTGGTGCTTCAACCACCCAGAAGAAGGGAGCATGAAGGATTTGCTCTGAGGATCACATCACAGTACTTGTGTCTCAGTCTTTTTCTGATTAAAAGCTTTTGCTTATGTACCATGTATTTGGAGCTTCACTCCATCACTATGAGTCAGGAATCCCCTCTGTAGAGATGAGAAACTTGAAGCGTAGAAATGGGTACAACCTGAGGATTCTCTGAGATCACAGTGGAGAAATAGCCACACGATGCCTCACTGTGATAGGTGTACCCTGGTTTACACTTTTTCATTAATTGCATCATGAACTTGGATTATACCCTGAAGATCTGGGGAAGGGCATAGGATGTGATCCAGTTCATAAAGCCCTTTCATGTCTCAGTGGTTCTATCCCAAAAGAAGCAAGATGGTGGGGGAGAGATGGTAGGATGTAATTCTGTAGTGAAACTCAATGACATGGGGTCGCTATGTTCCTAAAAATTTATTGAAAAGAAATCAAGAAAAATCTGTAAGAAACGAGAAGCATCTTAACCTAATCAAAGACTGATGCAAATGAGAAATTGGTTCCTCTTTCTAATAATAATAAGTGCTTATCATATTCTAGCAGCGTGTTTTACATTCATTATCCCCTCAATCCAATGGAACAGATACTATATCCTCTCTTTTTAGAGATGAAGAAAAGAATGAGAGAAGTTAAGTAACTAGCCCAAGGACACTCAACTGGCATGTGGCAGAACCAGGATCTGAACACATTCTGGTGCCAGATATGTGCTGTTACTCTTAGCTGCCACCTCCCAGAAACTGGCAGGTCACACGCATTTTTTTTCACTGAATTATGGGGGGAAAAAGCCTCATGGGGTAGGAATTATTACTCTAAATTCTCAGATAAGGAACTTGAAGGTCAAAATCCTTATGTAACTCCTCCATGGCCACACAACTAGTCAGAGGCCAAGTCAAAATTCAGACCCAGAACTTTTGACTCTGTGCCTAGGGCTGTTGCTCCCTACATATCTGGCGTCGCAATTCTTCGTGAGAAGAAACTGGGTTAGTGCAGAGTTTATTCCTCCACAAGAAAACATTCTTAAATTGTACAAAGACTTAGAGCAAGTGAAACCACCCCACTCATTGCCGAAATACTCATTCACTCAGTTGTCAACCAGTATTTATAGAGTATCAAGTATGTACCAGCCATTGCCAAGTGTGTGGAGTACAGAATGAGCACAGAGTATAAGATAGGTCTCTACCCTCACAATTCTTTTTCAGGTCCCACGTGCCTCCTGTCCCAGACACACTTACCCAATATCGGTGGAGAAAGAAATCCAGCTCTATTATCTCAGCTGTTTCCTGCTGAATTTCTCCTGAAAGCCCCATTGCCTTTCAGATAGTCTGGCTGTTTTCAGGGGATTTTACAGAGCTGTGGCCCCAACGAGGCTGGTAATAGTGACTCTGAAAAATTCTTCAGACCTCTCCCTCATGAGGCTGGATTAGCAGTATGTCCTAAGCAACTCTGGCTGCAGCCAACACCAAGCAGAAACCTCAGAGCACAGACGCGTGCCTCGATGTCAGTCTGAGTGCAGGCGCCTGCACAGCAAGTCTCTTTGGACCTTCCCTGGAATGGCTTGATTTCTACTGGGAGATCACTTTTCTGGGCCCCGTGGATGAACCGCATACACAAATCTCCAGCATTTCTGCTGCTGGGAACAGCTGCCAAAAGGAGATTCCTTGGAGTGGTGATGAGAGTGTATCTTGTTTATTTGTCTTCCCTGAATGCAGGGAAGGACTGGAAAGAGGCAATCAGATGGGATGACTGGCTGTTAGCAGTTTCCAGCTGACTTTGCCAGGCCCAGAGAACTATGACCTAACCTCTGCTTCAAGGAGACTACAAACAAATGTAAACAATCAGTTTCCAAGGCCGGAGTCCAACTCCTGGTGTCTTGGTCCCCTCTGCATTGTAATGTATGTCTCAGTATCCTGGTAACTGCTGAGAGAGGCTCTCAGTCGAGATGAGCAGTACAGATTGCAATCTCAATAGAATGCAAGGTCCACGTGTGCACATCATTTTCCAGTTAACAGGATCCTGCTATTTCCGATGCCTCACTCAATACCCGTAATAATGTGGAACAGCAAGTTTGCTATTCTCACGTCACAAATGAAGAAACTAAGAGTTAGTGGCAGAGCTGGAGCTAGATACTACGTTTATCAACTACTGGAATGATTTTTAATCTTCTGCTTTATTGTAAAATGAGTACAATAAGAAGAATACCTTCCTTGAAAGTTTTTTTGTAAGGTTTGGAGATTAGATAAACACATTAAATAGTGCATATATATCCATCTATGCGTATATAAACACATACATAGCATTTAGCCTTTTGCCGGGCATAAAGTAGTCCCTCAGTGAGAAATAGTTTGTTGTTTTGTTCAAGTAAGGCAGTATAGTGTGATTGTTGAGACATGGTTTCTGAACTCAGGTCAACTAAGGGTGATATCATGACCCTGGACAAGTTACTTAACTTCTCGGGTATTAGTTTATGTATCCGAAAATGGGAATGATGATTTTTTAAAAACCAGAAGTTTGAATGAGAATTGTGTAGATAGACAATAGGAATTTTCTCCCCAACACTGAAAAAAAAGGAAGCAAACCATTACTTTGATAAGATGGAGTTGGGAGAAAGTCTTGTCTCCTTTCTAAACTACATACAAAAACTCATGAGTCTTCCATGATGTCTGAATGGACGAAAGAACACCATTCTTAAGGCCATAGCTGCTCACTAAGATGTTAAAATGGAAATGTTTCCACTCACAAACAGGGAACTCTTTGTCCCTATGCGAAGCCTGAGCATGGGACTATTTTGCAAAGGTCCCCAAACTGACTCTCAGTGGCCAGTTCTGTGGCATCCATGTACCTGTCCATGAGAAACCCGGGGAGCATCTCAGGATGCTGTGTAAGTTTCCGTCACTCACGGGACCTGCCACAGCATGCTCCCCTACCCTAGGCTTTAGGATGATAACATTTGCTTACCTTGTAGGTCCAGTTCTGCTTCCTTTCCCACACCAAATACCAACTTCCCTCAATAAGTCCCTCAAGCAAAGCAAATAGGTGTTAAGTATCTTTCAGACGCCTTATCTTTGTATGCCACAACACAAAAGTCTTTAATAACTCTGTCAAGGAGTTATGCTCTAGACACATTTTTTGAGCCTCCTATCATAGGAAAAACACAAATTAATATCCAAATATGTTTTTGCCAGTAATGACATTGATAATAATAATGATGATATAAAGAGAAGGAGGAGGAGGAAGAGGAGAAGAAGGAGAAGGAGGAGAAGGAAAAATAATGTAGGTAGCATTAAGTATAGTATGGCACATTGTAAGCAGTTAATAAATAGTAGTATAACTATTGCAGTTTTATGTTACCAGTACTGCCCTGTGATGCTTTAGTACTTCCTTTCCATGCTTTGCTAAAATATGGACAGGATCTTGGAGTGAAAAACTTTGATATAGAACAAGCACTTTGTCACATGATCGATGTCCAGGTTCTCCAAAAGAATAGAAATGAGATCTTGAAATCCATCTGGACCTTTACTTGCTAACCTACCTTACTTTCTTAATGTAGTTTGGCTTCACTCAAAAAAGAGAATTTGACAAATATTAATGTGGGGCAATATCATTTGTGCAAGTACATGAATAAAATGAGGAGATTCAAACCAGAAATATCTTAAAAGAATGATGTACTCTGACCAAGCAGTGTCCAGAAGTACAAGGACGGTTCAAGACTGAAAATGTTGATAACTGCATTAATTCAATACGTCAGATGGAAAAGGAGAAATAACAGATCATCTTGATGAAATTTACCATACTGACCTGATTAAGCTAGAAATAGTACAGAAGGAATAAAAGGATAGTTCTCACATGGTAAAGAATGTGAGAAGTCAATTTCAAACTTAAAAATTAAACAGCAGGTACATTACCATTAAATTCAAGAAAACACAGATGTCCACTATATCTGTTTGTATTTAACATTGTTCCAGAAATTTAAGTCAGTGAAATAAAGTACAAAGAGATAAATCTATTAAAAAGGAGATTTAAGCCCTGGCCACTGTGGCTCAGTTGGTTGGAGCATCATCCCATAGACCAAAATGTTGCAGGTTCAATTCCCAGTCAGGGCACATACCTAGGTTACAGGATTGACCCCCAACTGGGGCATTAGAAGAAGGTAACAGGTCAATTATTCTCTCTTATATCTCTCTCCCTCTCTCTTTCCCACCTTTCCTCTCTCTCTAAAAGCAATGAAAAAATGTCCTCAGGTAAGGATAAAAGAAAGGAGATTTAAAAATCAATTATTATTGTCTGTTTCTTAACCCCCAAAAGAAAAAAAAACTAAAAACTTTCTATTTTCTATTGGCTAAAAATAAATACATAAAAATCAATAACTTTTTTATATAACTACAGTAGGTAACTGAACTATTAGTAGGAAAAAGGGTAAATTCTATTTATTTATTTACTTATACAGATTTTATTCGTTCATTTTTAGAAAGAAGGGAAAAGAGGAGAAAAAGAGGGAGAAAAACATTGATGTGAGAGAGAAACATTGGTTGGTTGCCTATTACACATGCCCCAACTGGCAACTGAACCCACAGCCCAGGCATGTGCCCTGACTGGAAATCAAACCAGTGACCTTTCAGTTTGTGGGAGGATGCCCAATCAATTAAGCCACACTGGTCATGGCAAGGGTAAATTCACTTTAAAAATCAAATGATGTCTTTCACCTCTCTTATTCAACATAGTACTGGAAGTCCTAGCCACAGCAATCAGACAAGAAGAAGAAATAAAAGACATCCAAATTGGAAAAGAAGTAGTAAAACTGTCTTTATTCACAATGACATGATTCTATATGTAGAGAACCCCAAAGATTCCACCAAGAAACTACTAAAACTGATAAATGAATTCAGCAAAGTAGCAGGATACAAAATTAATATTTATAAATCAGTTGCATTTATATATGCCAATAACAAACTAACAGAAAGGGAAATCAAGAAAACAATCCCATTCACAATTGCTTCAAAAAGAATAAAGTACCTAGGAATAAATCTAACCAAGGATTTAAAAGATCTGTACTCAGAAAATTATAAGACACTGAAGAAAGACATTGAAGAAGATACAAGTAAGTGGAAGCACATACCGTGTTCATGGATAGGAAGAATTGACATTGTTAAATGTCCATACTACCCTAAGCAATCTATAGAGTCAGCACAATTCCTACCAAGATTCCAATGACATATTTCACAGAACTAGAACAAATACTTCAAAGATTTATCTGGAACCATAAAAGGCCACACATGCATAGCAACAGTGATCCTGACAAAGAACAAAGTTGGAGGAGTCATGCTACCTAATATCAAATTGTACTAGAAGGCCATAGTAATCAAAACAGCCTGCTACTGGCATAAAAACAGACATATATGTTAATGGAACAGAATAGAGAGCCCAGAAATAAAACCATACCTTTATAGTTAATTAATATTTGACAGAGGAAGCAAACACACACAATGGGCTAAAGATAGTTTATTCAATAAATGGTATTGGGAAAATTGGACAGATACATGCAGAAAAATGAAAGTAGACCACCTTCTTATACCACACATAAGAATAAATTCAAAATGGATCAAAAAGACTTACATGTTAGACCCCAGACCATAAAAATCCTAGAAGAAAACATAGGCAGTAAAATCTCAGACACTGCTCATAGCAGTGTTTTATTGGATATATATCCCCAGGCAAGGTAAACAACAGAAAAAACAAACAAATAGAACTACCTCAAACTAAAACGTTTTTGCATAGCAAAGGAAATCCTCAACAAAATAAAAAGACAACCCATGGAATGGGAAAACATATTCACTGATACATCTGTTAAGGGGTTAATATCCAAAATTTATAAAATGTTTACAAAATTCAACACCAAAAAATCCCAAACAATCCAATTAAAAAATGGGCAAAGAACCTGAATAGACACTTCTCCAAAGAGTACCTACACTTGGCCAATAGACATATGCAAAGGTGCTCAACATCATGAATCATCAGACAGAAGCAAATTAAAACCACAGTGAAATACCATCCCACACCAGTCAGAATGGCCATCATTAATAAATCAACAAACAACAAGTGCTGGTGAGGATGTGGAGAAAGGGGAACCCTTCTGCACTGTTGGTAAGAATGCAGATTGGTGCAGCCACTGTGGAAAACAGTATGGAGATACCTCAAAAAATTAAAATTGGGTCTGCCTTTTGACACAGCGATCCCACTTCTGGGAATATATCTGAAGGAACCCAAAACACTAATTTGAAAGAACATAAGCACTCATATGTTCACTGCAACATTACTTATAATTGCCAAGATATGGAAGCAGCCCAAGTGTCCATCAATAGATGAATGGATAAAACAACTATGGGACATTTACATGATGAAATACTACTTGGCCATAAAAAAGAAGAAAATTTTACCCTTTGTGACAGTGTGGATGGACCTAGAGAACATTATGCTAAATGAAATAAGCCAGTCAGAAAGACAAAAAACATATGATTTCACTCATATGTGGAATCTAATGAACAACTGAACTAACACGGAAAATGGGGACAGACTCATAAATGGAGAGCAGGATGACAGCTATGGGGGTGGGGGTGGTTAAGGGGTAGAGGGATTGAGCGAAAAGGAAAAAAGGACTCATGGACATGAACAACAGTGTGGGGATTGCTAGGGGGAAGAGGGTATAAAGGGACTAAATGTAATGTAAAAAAATACAATAAAGATAAATAAACAAATAGAATCAAACAATGTCAACCATCTAAAAATAAATTTAACAACACCATATACAAAAAATCCTCAAAATCTGTATAGATATAAATGTAAGAGCGGTAACTGTATACATTTTAGAAGAAAATATAGTAGTACATTTTAATTACTGTGAGTTAGGCAGTCTTCTTGTATATGACGCCAAAACACAAACAACAGAAGAAAATAAGATAAATTGGACTTGATAAAATTGAAAACTTTAGTGCTTCAAACAATGCTTTGAAGAAAGTGAAAAGATAACCCACAAATAGAAAGAAAATATTTACAACTCATTGGTAAATGTTGACAAGGGGTTTATATTCCAGGATATATGAAGAACACTTGCAACTCAATAATAAAATAACCCAGTTTAAAAATGGCCAATTATCTGAACAGACATTTCTCTAAAGAAGCTATACAAATAGCCAATGCACACATGGAAAGATACTCAACGTCATTACATGCAAATCAAAATCACCATGAAATACCACTTCACGCCCACCAGGGTGACAGTGTGTGAGAACTGATTATTCGATTACTGTATTGTGATAATGTCGACAAATGATGTTTAGCCCAGTAGATGTCTCAAATTGACATATCAAAAAGCAGCATACAAATTTAACTTAGAAATGTAAATAACAGTTAAAGTAGTTGTAATGTCCAAATACGGGGTCAAAACTGGTTTATAGGGACAAAGAGAAAGAAGTACTGTTCTTTATTAAAAGACCTTTAGTAGTATTTGATTTTTTAAACAATTACATTTATGCTAACATAGTTGACAAAATAAAAATTGGGATGATACTCTGTGCCCTGTAGGACTGCAGTGTGGATGGGAGAGAATATTTGGAAACACCCTGGCTCAGACTGCCCGGTCAATAAATGCAGTGATGTATCCCACGCTTTGGTGACACATCCCAGCCTACAGACCTCCGACAGGCATCTGTGTGAGTGCTCATGCTCTCTGCAGTTGAAATCTATTGCTTTGTGCCCATTTTTCTCAGGGAAGACATAAAGAAGTTATCATGGCCTTTTCTCAATATATCTGCCTTATAAAATCATAACCTTTGTCTCTGCCTGTCTCCTGACATTCTGCCTTAGTTATTCATGTATTTAGCACATCGAAACCTATGGCTTCTCTAGCCCGAAGGACGCTTGCATAAGCTCAGAGGCATTGACAAAATAAGAACCCTTTGCTGTCAGTTGGTGCCAGACAGCTGGCACTGCTGAATCTCACCCTCTAAAGGTGTCGGGGCTCTCCCCACTAAGTGGCTTCAATGACGTGTGCACACACTCAGTGCCCAGGACTCCCCTTTTAAGGTCTGTCTGTCACTCCTGTCTCTGAAGGATGGGCAGTAGATGGCCATGAGTGGCTTCCAACCAGCCCATGAATGTTCCTCTTAGTTTGAGAAAGAGCAAGGCCGAGCCCAGGACGATTTTTGGCAGACAATAGCGAGATGAGTCAAGGCAAAAAGCAGAACTGAGCCATGGTGAACTTTAGTCACCGGAATGGCATTTGCCATTCAACAAACATTTCTTGGGCTGTGCTGTGGGCTGCTGTTTTCTCACGTGTCATCTCACCGAATGCTCGTTACCCCGTGAATAGGCATTATCTCCTCGTTTTATAGATGGGAAAACAGACAAAGAGACGTTAGGTAACCATCTGTTAGGCCCTCAGCTTGTAACTGCTAAAGGCAGGATTTAAACTGTCCTCCAAATAAGTGTATTTTCCCTGTCACGGCTACTTCTGCTTCAGGCAGGAAGGGCATCAATGAATCCTGCCTGCGATAACCTGAGGTTGAAGAGTACAAGATTTGGAATCTTAGGTTTGTGCTTTTCTTAGGACACTATCTCCCCAGATCTAAATGTTTATTCATAAATTCTGCAGTGATATACTGAACACTTCCCACATACCTGGCACCATGATGGGTGCTGGAAACACAGAGAAAACTCGGACATGGTCTCTAATAATGCCATAGCCTTAGAGAAGAGCAGATAATATATCTGACCAGTGTCTGTACAAAATGGAAAAACCCAAGTGTCAGCTCCTGCCTTCCCAGGCCAACTCTCCAACGATCCATGAAGCCTTCAGCTTCTAAGTCCAGCCCTACCCTGCCGGAGTCAACTCAGCAGTGTTGATGATAATTGAGGAGCATGGTCCAACAGCACGTTAGCCCTGGGAGGGGTCTGCCACCCCACTCAGAGAGCAGTAACCTGCCACTGATCACTGCCGACAGGTCTGGTGCCTGGTGAGCCTGGTGGCAGCTGTGGGCAGCTCTGTGCCCCTGGGCTGCTTAGAGTACTCCCGGATCTGAGATAAGGGATGCCCATTGATAGATACCCTAGGCATCCCCCTCACTCCTGACATGAGTCTCATCTCCTGCTTGAACAAATACCTGGTCTGGCAACTTAGATCTCTTGTCTGGGGTCCTGAGGACCTGTCTCTTACAAATGGCCTTTTTCTGAGACCTGACACTCCCCTCTACACACAATCCCAGGCCTTCTGGTAAAGGATGAGGATGTTTCCTAAACCAGGCAGGCTTGGGGTCAACGAAGAACCGAGACACCTGACCCAGAACTCCCCTCTGCACACCTTCACTGTAGGTCTCAGTGCAGGTGGGGCCCAAACCTAAAACAGGACATGTGGACAGGTGTCTCTTTCAGGTTGCAAATAACAAGAAATTAGGTTGCTTCCAATGCAGAGATTTTGTGGAAAGATACCCAGGGAAGTGGGGAAATTCCAGAAAGTGGCAGCCACTCTGCCAGGCCTCAGGGAGAGCAGCACAATGGTGCCTCGTGGCACGACAAACAACAGCAGCCTGGAGTTTTCGTCCCCTTTAGAAGCCGTCACAGTGCTCCCTGTTCTGGCGCTCCTCATTCCTGTGCCTCCCTCTGTTTCTCTATGTCCAGTTGCTTCTCCCTCTACTCACAGGTCTCCCTTCTCTGTTCACTCTTTTTCACTGAATTTTCTCTATATATCTCATTCATAACTTTCTTAGAGAGATCCTGACAGTGTCCCTGGATCAGCATGTAATAGGGACTATTCCTGTAGGGCAGATGCTCACACCAGATTCTCAAGGCTGCTGCTCGTTACCTGATGTCTAGATTCTAGCCAGAAAGTGAATCTTTGGTCAAATCAGTTGTCACTGGGGTAGGGGAGTCCCAGTGCACAGAGCCTGACAAGTTATACCCAAGGCACTACTGCCTGGTAGGCACTCAAAATCCCCGGCATTCCCATTCCCCATACTTCATCAAGGATTGGCCTCATCTCTTCTACTTGTCAGTTAGCCAGCCAAGGGATCCAAAAGGATTCCAAAATATCAGTGAGATCCCACCATGCCTTGCAGTCCAGCCCAGTTGAATGACCATAATTTAGTTCATGTAAAGCAGTTCCCCATTTGTTGTGGAATGGACCTAATGCTAAGAAAAAGAAGAAGCCATCTGGCTTTTTTCAGTCGCTGCCCTTCTTTCTGGTTCATGAGGATCCCAGTTTCCTGTTTTTTCACCATATTTTTCATCCGTCTCTTACAAAGAAACAAACCTGATTTCTCATGAACTCATTTAGAGTTTTGGCTTCAATTGCTTTCCCAAGTAACTCACTCCACATGTTTATCTCTCTTGCCTGATTAAGTTCTCCTGGAGGACCCGGCTTTATTTGTTCTTCAACAAACATTACTTAGTCTGACCTATAAGCCAGGTGCTGCACTGGGATTTGGGAGCAGTCGATTGCCAGCCTCATCAATATCATTATTCCTGCCAGCATCACTGCCAGTCATCTAGCATTTACCAGGGGACAGACACTAGGATAGGCACCTCCGAGACACGCATTGACTAATGCAAATTGAGGCTCAGAGAAGTTGAGTGAACCTAGAAAGTTCAGATCAACTTGTGGCCTTTGGAATTTACATGTGGTCCACTGAGTCGGAAGGGCAGACTGCCCTATGGCTGGGATCTCCCCCATTAATCTAAATACGATCTGACTGCATTTACTATGCCAACCTCTACTGGAAATGACAACATAGTTCCTTTCATAATGATAAAGAAGTTTGCTTTGCAAGTCTCCTCCACCCCTGACACCCAAATAGCAACACACGTGGGACCAACACAGGCTGTATGAGCCCACACGCTACTTCTTCAGGGTTTGTTTTGTAAACCCATGAGGATAATGGTCCACATTTTTGTGGCACCTCATAATTTGTCCTGCTCTCACACATTTCGTATCTTTACCACAATAACTCTGCATGTCCATGAAGGGCAGGCATCGTTATCCCCATTGCTCCACTGATTTATGTATTCATTTATAGCTGCATTAGTTCAACAAATATTTACTGAGCACTACCCTGTGCCTGTCCCTGTGCTAATCAACAGAGGAACATGGTGTGAATAAGGCTTGTAAAACTCTAAAGAAGCATAGTCTAGTGGTGGGCACAATGCCCCACATAGACAGTGACTTCCAGGGGACTGAGTGTGCCACCATATTGCTGTTGTGACCAAGAGCACAGGGAACCATGCCCAGAACAGGGTTTCAAAGAGAAGGCAGAATCTGAGGGGTTGGGGTTCACAAGGGATACCTCAATATCAGGGGCAAGGGTCTGGATTTTTTCCAGAGGGCCATGGGGCATAGGCTCAGAGCAATGCTCTCTACCAGTCCTGTCCTTTCCTAAAGGGACAAAGCCATCCAGGAACTTCTCTAGTATGTACTGGTTGGAGGAACTGGGAGCCACAGCAGGTGTGGTGGAAGAGCTCAGATGAGAAGAAGGAAATAACTATATGCCCGTGTGCTTCACCTACAGACATGATTTTAATCTAATGTTAGAAATGAGGAAAGATCCAGGAACCCTGGTTTCACGCCCGGGTCTCATCTTTGGTCATGAGACCTTGAGCAAATTGCTTTACTGATCGGTGGACCAGTTTCATCTTGGATGAAGCATGGGAACTGGGGCTTAAGAGAGGTATTAATAATAACAGGAAAATGGCATTGGATATTCTAAAGGCAGCACAAAGGCAAGGCTTTTGGTTTGTTGGATAGGGGATGCTGACAGAGCACCCCTAGGCCCATCTAAGATGAGAACACTGGTGGCGTACAAAGATGAGATTTGGGGAGCTACAGGGGAGGGCGGAGGAATGAGAAACGGACCTGGGTTACAGTTGGGATTCTGATCCCTGTGTACCATGTGAACGCAGGTGTGTGTCTTCATTGTGGCCACTTCCATTGTGGGTGCTTTCCAAGTGCTCCCCACCCCCAACGCATATCCGCCCCCTGAGCGGCTCATGGAGTGCCTTCCCAGTCATCACCATTCTCTTCCCGCTAAAGCACGTTGACTGAGCTCTGACAATGAGCT
This sequence comes from Desmodus rotundus, assembly GCF_022682495.2. NCBI lineage: Eukaryota > Metazoa > Chordata > Mammalia > Chiroptera > Phyllostomidae > Desmodus > Desmodus rotundus. The sequence continues at coordinate 21,935,966 of NC_071387.1, forward strand.
GTGAGCACTGCAAGCTACTTTATATAGACTGGCTCATTTCATCTCTTAAAAGCCTCTAAAGAAAAAGATTATTATGATAGCAAGGATATAGGTCCAGATGGGAAAACTGAAGCTCTTGGAAGTTCAGGAGCTTGTGATGCTAGAGTGTGTTCCTGTAGGATTTGCACAATCATGTGATTATTCCTGTGTCCACTCTGACCAGACCTAAGAGCTGTTGGGGGGCAGGGATTGAGTCGTACACATCTCTGTGGCCTCCTTGACGCAGAGCCCAGCATGGATTTCAGCACATCCCACCCCACCGCACCCTGGGATTGGACTCTGAGCCTCCTTGCTGCTTCCAGAGTTTCTGTGTTTCCCTTTACATGAGAATAATTGTTAACTTTTCTTAAGGACTTGCTACAACTAATTTAGTTCTTAAATAAGCCCGTTATTAGCTTCTATTGTTGTCATAGCTTGATCGTGTTGCTTTATATAATAGTCTCCCCCTTTTAGGAGAGCCCCTGAGGGTCTCAAGAGGAGGGTCCTTCCTGGCTTTGCCTGTGTGTGCACAACTTCCCACCCAGAGTTGGGCACAGAGAAGTGCTGTAACAGTGCAGGGCAGGGCCATTGGGACAGGCCTGTTAGGCGTGGAGGCCTGGTGTTTTCCCCAGCTGGGCCCGGGCCCTGTGGTCCTGTGGTCAGCCTCAGGGCTGACCTTCACATCTCAGACCTGCCTTTGGATCTGGCTTCTCCCAGGAGCCCAGGTTTATAAACAAAAAACAAACAGAGAAAATAAAAACATTATCTCATTGGTGCTTGAGTCAGCTGCTCCAGATGTCTTGGGGGGAATGGAAAGGGGGTGCTGCAGAGCCAGCCAGAGCCCAGCCCTGCCTGAAGTGGGGCTGTAGCAGGGTGCACGTGCAGTGAAGGCGACTCCTTGGGTTTGAGTGTTTGTAGCCAGTGGGGCTGCCTTCGCTGACATCCCCGCCCCCAACCTGCCCCTTCCATGTGGCCATGAAGGATGCCTACCACCACCTGGGCATCCAGCCGGCACCTCTGAATCCCCAGAGGAGGCCCAGGACAGCCACTCAATATGATAAACGGAGCTGTCGAATTAGGTACCTTATCTCCACTATCTCATTTAATCCCCACAAATTGCCAGCAAGGTCAGGTTTACCAGCCCCACTTGACAGATGGGAGGCTGAAGCTCAGCAAGTTAAATAACATTCCCACAGACAGGAGTAAACAAGTGAATCTGGACTTTACGCAAGGTCACTGGCCCCTAGCTTCTAAGTTTGTTCCAGTCACCCCACCAAGAAGATATGATGACCTCAGAGCTGACAGCAAATGTCTCAGTTCTAATCCACTCTGCTGATAACATTTAAAGATATTAGGGGAGACGGTTGAGAGAGAAGGTCAACTCGTGTTTCCAGAACCCATGTGTGCTCTGTTGTTGAGTTACAGCAGAAAAAGCACTCACCTGGGAGTCAGGGAACCCAGGTTTGAGGCCTGGACTCCCTTGCTACTGATGTTCTCTGTGCACTCAGCTAAGTCACCCCCCTCTCTGGGCTGCAGTTCCTCTGATTATGAGTGAGTATATTTGAGATAAGCCCTGACCCCAGGCAACCCATACGGCTATTACTTCCTGTCCTATATTAGGTGTTCCACATTTTAGAGGAATCTTTGACACGTTCACCTCTTCTGAACCATTCACAGGCACAAAATGTCAGCAACATGGGTTCATGCATCCCCCACAGAGCAAAACGCAGAGCACGGGCAGGTGCAGCACAGCAGCCTCCTAGCTCTGCCCATGCACATGGATTTTTCTCTCCCCCCAAGCATGTTGCAAAGACACAGAAGCTCTAAGGAGAACTGTGCTCCATTCTCCTATTTTTCTCATGTGTTTCAGGATTTGGCTCTCTCCAATATTTCATTCTCCAGACGTGATTCAGAGCAGAAGTTCCAATACATCCTGACATTTTCCACCCAGTCTGAAGGTCCTCCATGTGGGCCTAACCTGAGACTCTCTGGCTGTTTATTTGGTAACTAATTAGAGTTGGTAGAGGAACAAGTGTAGCCTCAAGGTGTTGCCAAGACCAACAGCATCCAATTCTACTGGAGGTAAGAGGAGGTGTGACAGTCCAAAATCTGGCAGAGGCCAACAGAGCCAGGCCATGTTGTGGCAGGGAGGGGACAGAAGGTGCTGGGATGTACATTGGAGGGGCCAAGGATTGGGGAGGAGGGTACCTTGCAGTAGAGAAGTCTAGCTGGACTTAGAAGAGAATTTAGACAAAGTCATGAGTGATCGCTTCTCTTCTCCCTTCTGTTTGCTGACATCACATGTCTCAGATTAACCCCAAATTATACCATGTCTGAGATGTTTTTAGTGGGGAGGGGATCTGTGATTGTGAATCGGGCCAGATAAATGGAAGACCTCCATTGATACAAAAATTCAATTCAATAATTCAATTTGCAGTCACTGAATGAGACCCTTGTCTGTGTTGAGAGCATTGATGTAGAGGCAAATGACTCATGGTCCCTGATCTTAAAAAACTGACCAGCCAGAGGAGGGGCAGATGGGGAAGCAGACAGTAGGCTCAGTGTGAGAAGGGCTATGACAATGTGTTGTGTAAACTCTAGGTGACACAGAGGGAAAGGGACCCAGCTCTGGCTAGGGATGTTGAGAAAGGCTTTCTGGTGGGAGAGGCATTTGAGATGGGGCTTGAAGGTGGGGACTGATGGGAGAAGAAAAAGCACCAAGGGCTTTCCAGACTCTGCACGGCATGACACTAAGAGTGACCCCTCCTTAAGCTATGTCCACCTTTTGTCTTGCTCCAGTCCCAGTGCTCAAAAGTAGCTCACCTGGGTCAGGATGCTGCAAGCAGCTGCAGGTGGCAGGTGGGTGATTAGGATACTCTGGACTGAATGAGAAGGCAGTGTCCAGGTCAGGAAGAGTCTCACTGTCAGGCCAAGGACTTGGGATTTCATACTCTCTACCAGCATTGTCCAATAAGGTGATTACTGGCCACATGAGGCTATTTAAATTGAATAAAATTAAAAATTAAGTTCTTCAGTGGACCAGGTAATATTTCAAGTGCTCAGTGGCCACATATGTTTAGTGGCTACTGTATTGGGCAGTGTATACATAGGCCATTTCCATCACAGAAAGTTCCAATGGACAGTACTGCTTTAGACGATGGGAACCATTGAAGGTACATGACCTGAGAATTAAGAGGGTCAGACCTGTGACATCCCAGGTCTGTCCAGAAGGTATCCAGCCATGTAATATGAAAAACAGAGATATTTATTGAAGAAGAGATGAGATACAAGAAACACTGTACATGGGACAATGATGCCTCAGTATTGTCCCTTCAAAGTAGGCACCTTGGGATCTCACATAGTTCTCCCAATCGCCATCAGCTGCCCCGTCGTATTTTCCTGAATCTCATCGATGGGCTCAAATCTCTTCCCTTTCAAAGGTGGTTTTAGTTTGGAAAAAGCCAAAAGTCGCAGGGAGCCAAATCTGGGCTGTAGGGGAGCTGAGTCATCTGGGTGATTTGATGTTTTGCCCAAAACACCCACATGAGAAGTGATGCGTGAGTGAGCACATTGTTGTGATGAAGCTGCCGATCACTACTTGCCCATAGCTGCGGACTTCTCAATCATCTGAATACTTTTCACAGAGTTCAAGCTTAACGCAAAATTTGATGCAGATTCAGTGCTCTACTCGCTCAGTCATTTTGAATGCGACGGCCATGCAGTACACGTGCTCACTCAACAGCATCTCTTGCCCCACTGACTAGTACACTCATGCACATTGCAGTCCACTCTCCTTGGCTGCCAGGCTACATCAATGTCATGCAAACCATTGTCATGATCTTAATAATGGCTGGAGTTTTTCTGGACACATTCATATAAGGGTCTGGCTGTAGGGGGAGAAGATGCAGACATTTGGAATTCTTTACTGTTAGTCCTCTGAAACTTGATGAGGATGCAGAAGAGAAGGGGATGGAGGATAAGTGTGATCCTCCTATTAGTCCAGGGGAGCCTTGTTGAGGACAGAGAATAGAAGGGGATGGTGGATAAGTGTAATCCTTATTTCTCCAGGTGAGCTTTGATGAGGCTGTAGAAGAGAGAGAGGAAGCGGCAGGAGATTGGCTCTACCTTTCTATTAGTCCAGGTGAGCCATGATGAATATGGAGAAGAGAAGAAATTCAGGTAAGAGCTGTCTTTGAACCAGGGGACCATGTCCTTTCCAGGGCTGCTGCCTTCTACAGCTGATGCACCAAAGTGCTCTCCTCTCCCTTTAGGGGCCAGTATCTTCTCCATGTGTACTCTCCCTCACAACCACAGAATCCTGAGGCTCAGCCACATCTGCAGGGACTCATCATCCAGATGGTCTAGGTTCAACTCTCATTGTGGCACTGGTTAGCTGTCTGGTTCTGTGAAAGTTTTAAAACTTCTCTCAGCCTTTGTTTCTTTATGAGCAAAGTGGGGTTGATAATGGCACCTACATTGTAGAGTTATTGAAGGTCAAAGGAGGTAATATTTGTAATATACTTAAAACATAATCTGGCTGTCATAGTAAGCCTCAAAATAGGTATACGCTGATGTCATGAGCAAGAAGCAGTGGAGTCTTGGGGTTCAGAGCATGGACTCTGGATTGTTTCTCGTGTACTAGAAACTCAGCTCAGTCCCTCTCTAGCTGGTGGCTTTGGAAAATGTAGCTCAAGTTCCCTGCTATTTCATTCCTTGATCTCAGAAACAAGGTGGGTACTAGCACCTGCCTCGTGAGGCTATTGGGAGAGTTCAATAAAATCATGTATGTAATAGATTTAGAATGCCACCTGGCATGTGTGAAGTGCCCATAAGTGTGAGCTGTCCTCATTACTGTTAGTGTTATATTATGTCAGTGTTTTTGTGGGCATACTCTGAGAAGCAGGGTGATGTTCTGACTCTCTCATATTTGAATATTCTATCCCACCCCTCCCATGTTGACCCCCTCCCACGGTGGAGGTAGTAGAAGCTTGACTTGGGGGTCTTCTCCATGAACCTCTCAGTCCAAGCATTCCTTGTTCCTCTTCATGTTTCCAGGACCTATCCCACCTCATATTCCAAGTTTCTCAGAGTAAAACACGCTAGAAATAGCTCTTGATGGGGGATTTCAAAATTGTTTTTGTTCTCTTCTCAATGAAATCTACCTTCTGAGACTCTTGACTCATTACAACCAAGGGGAAGATGTCAGAAAATGGACACAACTCTGTTCTTCTCTTTGCTTTATTGTTGAAAAAAAATTTAATTCTTTCCCAGGGAAATGGATGCCTTCACCTAACTGGGGTAAGGCAAAGAAATGTGAAAAAGAACATACCCTGATTCATTTCTGAAGCATACTGGCCTGCAACCTGTGTGTCTTATGAGTTCATACTGCAAAGCCCAGTGTTTCAGGTCCAAAATCTGGACCCAGGACAAGCCAGCACACCCCTATACTCTGCTCTTTGCAGGTTTGTGAGGGGGCGTGCCTTTACAAAGGGCTTATCGATGACCTCTCTGAATTTCCCCTGGGCCTTTCCCAAAAGGACAGTCTCAGAAAGATATCAAGTTTGTATCAGAACCCCCTGGCACATGGCCCCCATGGCCAGGGAACTGCTGAGTAAGGGAAGTGACAACTGTGTTTTTTAAAGCCCTTTAATTCCTATTACTAATCAATCCCTCTACATTCTTCCCTGCACGGTCATGCATATAAAACAGATATGATTATGCCATTGACCACTTCACTTCTGTCAATCACCCTGACACAGATTGCAAGATACCTTCTCGCTCTTTCTGCACCAACGAGAGCTTGTAGGGACTCTGGGATTAACTTGCGGCTACTGACCTTAGAGTGTTTGTGACAGGAGTGGGATGGCCAAAGACTTCTGCCTACTGGACATGAGGCGAGACCCTCCAGCACTTTGTACAGAGTCCCTTGCTTACTCCAGGCCACAGTTCAGTGAGATGCACCTTCTAATGCTTGATTTCTAGGAAAGGACACCAAAGCTTGATGGAGACTCGATGGTGATGCTGCTTGTCAGAGGCAGAGCTCAAGTTTGAATCTGTATCTCCACCCCCCCAAGGCTCTGTGCTTGGCGGAATGTCCCATGGTGCCTTCTCCACAGTGTGGAGGAGCCCAGGGAGTGAATGAGGCCAGAAAAGTCAGAACTCTTTGAAAACCTAGTATGTGCCAGCAACGTGCGAGGAACTGTGTGAGGGTGGGGAAGATGGGCAAAGTTCCTGGCCTCAGGGATTGGGAAAAAGGAGAAAACACAAGCCACCCCAAATGATGGAATATTTAGAAATTGATCATTGACATGAATGGATTCAACATGGAATTAATAGTGAATAAATTCCCATGTGTCTAGGGGGAGGGTAAGGGGGATGCTGATAAGATTAGATGACTATGGTATTTCCTAGAGGGGCTCAACAAACAAGCACAAACTTGGTGACTGAAAAACAACAGAAATGTATTCTCTCACAATTCTAGAGACCAATGTCTGAAATCCAGGTGTCAGAAGGGCTGCGCTCCATCCGAAGGCTCTAAGGTAGGATCCGTTCTTGCCTTGTCTAGTTTCTGGTGGCTGTCAGCATTCCTTGGCTTGGGCCTGTAGAACTCCAACCTCTTCCTCCATCTTCACATTGCTTTCTTCTCCCTGTGCATCTTTCCACTCTCTCTTCTTCTTATAAGGACATCCATCAATGGCTTTAGGGCCCACTCTAAATCCAGACTGTCTCATCTCAAGATCCTGAACTTAGTCACATCTGCAAAGGCCCTTTTCCCAGATATGATCAACTTCACGGTTTCCAGGTGTTGAGACATGATCATATATTTTTTTCATGGGGTTCAGTGGCCAGGGAAGGACTTTCTGAGATGGAGATGGAGACATTGATGTAGAAAAGTGTGACTTGGAAAGAACAGGTAAAGAGGACAATGCACCTCGAGATCCTGAAGTAGGAAAAACCTGTGTGTGCGTGAGGAGAAAAAGGAAACAGCAGAGCTGAGGTCAGGTCGGCAACGGGGATAGGAGCTCGAGAAGACCTTGGAAGGCCTGGTAGGAGTGTACCGAGTCCCAGGTGGTCAGGCCGGAAGGGGTCTCAGAATGACTTACCCCTGACTCCAACCTCATTCTCCATTTGGAGTTCTCCATTTTACCTTCCCACTGTTCTGGAAGACTTAGTCTCAGTGCATGACAATAGCTCCGGGGCCTTGCCAAGGTGACAGTCTGCACTGCAGGAAGAAGCCCTGTTATCCGACTGAAATGTGTCATCCGGCTGGAGCGGCAGCTGTTTCATAGTGCCATAGTGAGCCTGGTTCTCAATGCCAACTTCCAGTTTCGATGTGACATGCCCCATCAGGCCCCACTGGGAGCTGCTGGCTTATGTCGTTGAACAGCCCTGCCCAGCTGGTTTCAGGCCACACAGGCCACTGCACTGTTGGGGTGTGAGCTCAGGCCTGAAGTCCAGGGAGCTGAGTGAGGTTGAATCCCATCTCAGGCTCCCACTTGCCATGTGTTCCAGGGAGAGTAAGCTCCTCAAAGCTTCAGCTTCCTCACTATAAAATGAGAGTGACAAACCCAGTCCCACGGCAAGGTTGTGAGACTCAGACGAGAGAAGGTGTTTAAAAGTGTTTTATGAATTATCCAAGGAGATGTTACCAATTGCACTGAAGGCCTGGGGGTCTCTAATGATCTTCCTGGGGACAGAGGGTGCTCAGGGCTCCACCTTGTCCCATCAGAAACTCGTATACTCTGCACCGAAGTCCATGTGTCATTGCCACTCCCCAAGGGGTTAACACACATCATGTCCCATCCAGATATCATCTTGGAGCACACTGCTGAAATGCAAAGAAACGAAATTCCAATTTGTCTCCCTATAAAAAGCAGCCTGCCTTGAAAATCGACCCCGTGGAAAACCTACCGAATTGAACTAGGAAAAGGAGAAGAAGAAAAAAAAAACATGTGAGTAATTAATCAGCATTTTGTCCAACCTAATTTGGTTTTAAAGGATATTCATCAACACCAACATACCTGTCCAGGCCAATTCTGGCAGCCCTGTGAGTGGCCGCATGGACTTGACCTCCCCGCTGTCTGCAGTCCACTCATTTGCAAACTGGTTTCAATGAAGGTAACAGTTTGTGGTAATGAGAACCATATGGGCTGGTGGCTGCTGTCAGTAAAAATAGCCAACATGGCCTGTGTGGCCAGACACAACGTCAAACTAAGAACAGGAAGACGAAAGCTGTGTGAAGGAAGGGAAAGAGCTGTTTCAGAGAACTAGAGACAGGAGCCCGCCTGCTGGGAGGAGGCGTCAGGGACTGGGACACGAAGCCTAGGGACTCTCCCCGGCAGAGGCACAGAGATGTTAGCCTGAAACCCCAGCCCGCCCCAGCCTGGTTTTCCACACTCTCATAGCCCAGCTGAGAGGGGTCAGGGAAGGCTGTTTGGGAGAAGAGCCAAGGCTCAGCACACGCACAGAGCTCTGTAGGATGTGTCCTGGGCACAGAACCTCTCCCACCTAAACATCCCGATAGATGCCGGAGCCTGAAGGAACTATGCAAGGAGGTAAGGCCAGAAAAAAAACCTTTAAGCATAAATGTTAGGATCCTTTTCAAATGTATCCTGTTCTGTAGCCTGAATGTGTATTTGCAACCTGTGAGACCTGATTTAATCTAACCATAAACACACCCATTGTATAAACATAAGCAAATTATTTAATCTTTCAGAGTTTCAATTTATTAGTCTGTAAAATGGAGATAGTATAAGCAATGGTTGTTACCATGTTCTGATGCGCCTTTTAGTAGAATGCCCTGTTCATTCATTCATTCATTCATTCATTCAACACATATTTATCAAGTACCTACTAGGGTCCAGGCATGGTTACAAAGGAATAAATTAGTGAATTAAAAAAAAAAAACAACAACAACACCTGCTTTCATTACATTCTAGTTGTAAGTAAAATACAGAATGTTGTAAGGTAGAAAGTGCTCTGTATACAAACACAGTAGAGAAGAGAATCAGAAAGACAGGGATTAGGGTGCAACTTAAATGGGGTGGTTGGAGAAGGCCTTGCCGAGAAGACGATATTTGAACAAAGATTGAAAGAGGTGAGAAAGCAAGACATGGGGCTACTTGGAAGGCTAGTACTGAAAGCAAAGAGACCACTTGAGCCAAAGTCCCAAGCAGGAGAGAGCCTGGTGTGCTCAGGGGCAGCAAAGGGGCAGACTAGTGTGGCTGGAGTGAAGGCAGCCAGAAATCAGAGAGGGATGGGGCCCGACCACGCCAGCCTGGGAGGCTAGCATCAGAACTTCAGCTTGACTCTGGAGGAGTGGAACATCTTGGGAAGATTTTGAACAGAACAGTGAAAGGATCAGACTTAGTTCTTTTTAATAGGATGGTGCTGGCTGCTGTGTTGGGAAGAGTTGCTAAATGAGTAAGTGCAGAAGCAGGGGCTAATCAGGAAGCCATTGCAAGAATCTGGTGAGAGCAAATGGTGCCTTGGATTGAGATGATAACATCAGAGGTGGTGGGAAGTTGTGGAGTTCTGGAATATATTATAAAAGTAGGGAGAGCCTCCAGCATTTGCTGATAGTTTGAATGTGGGTTTGAGGGAAGGGGGGTCAAGAAAGACTCCAAGGTTTTGAGCTTAAACAACTGGAAGGAGCTGCTGTTCTCATAGATGCGGATAATTATAGTGAAACAGATTGGGGAGGGAGGATTGGGAGTTTGGTGTTGCACATGTTACATTTGAGCTGCTTATTAGCCATTCAAGTGAAGATGTAGAGTATCCAGGTAAATGAGAATCATAACATGTAAAAGGTATTTAACATAATAAAATATTAGATCATCATGGGAGTGAGTAAAGATAGAGGAGGAAAGGTAGAGATATTTCTCCACGGGGCATCAAGATTTACAGAGCTTAAGAGCCTTCCATCCTCTTCCAAATGCATGAGCTACAACAAGAGCAAATATATTGAGTATCTATGTGGACATGAAACCTTCGAAGATAAATAGTGCTATTTTTATTTTATATACAATAAAAGTAAGAACCAGAGAAGTGAATTAATTTGCTCAATGTCAACTAGCTAATGAAAAACAGAACAGGAATTCAAACCCAGGTGTCTTGACCCCAATTCTTGTGCTCTTTCCACTACAGCCATCTGCCCAGTGACTTCTAAGGTAGACAGGCATCTTCATCCTCAACATATTTGTCATGCTTCTCCAAGTTTGAAATCAAAACCAGGTCATTCTAGCAGTTAAGTACTCTCGTTTTCCAAGCCGGAGGTCTTGCCAGCCTTAGAAAGTAAAAACATATTATGAAAAACTATCTTTGGCAAAAACCAAACCCCCCTCAAAAAAAAAAAAAAAAAAGGAAGGAGAGGGAAAGAGAGAATGACAAGAAAAAAAATCCTGTCTTCCATTTTTCCCATAGGTACTCACTGTCTCCTAGACTCTAAATCACTTCTTCTGTCATTGGAGGAGGTAGATATAAGGCAGATACAAGCTTCCCTGTCTTCTAAATCAGGCACATGGGAGGGATAGAAAAAAATAGTGGTCTATGTGAGGGTCACCAAGCGATTCGTGAATGTGACTTGGAAGAGGTCCTAGTTATGTTCCAAAACCCCATTTCCCTACAGCCTACCTAGCACTGCTTTATGCCATGTGTACAGAAACTGGTAAAAATAAAATGATACTTGAGAATTTGTGAAGCACTTTTTATCCACTATTGATGTAAAACACTTTTTGAAATAGCTATTGTCTATGTTGACATTTGTTTTAAAAATAAACAAATGTGGCTTGGAGTAAATGATTCGATTAAGGTTACTATCAAACAGAAAGATGGAAATTTTAAAATGTGATTATACTCACTAGAAAAAGAATATAAATATATCTTTAAAAATGCATGTCACTTGGCATCTATAGGACCTACAACATTTAAGCCCAGTTCTGTTTTGACATCAATGTTTTCTAGTGTGCTCCAGAGTCTCACCTGCATCTTCCTTCTCCCTTTCCTGTTTGGTTACCATCACTCCTTCTTGAGAACCACCTTAATGCTGTTCCTCTCAAAGGAATGGCCTGGGTCTTCTCCATCCTGTTATCTCCAATGCCTTTCTGGTTTCCTGTCCTAGTATTGGGCATGACAAATGTTGGCTAGGCGGCACTGAGCTGAAATTGGTGAACTGAAGAAGAGAAATCAGAGGGTAACTGCAGGTTGGAGTAAGACCACATGGAGCCTTGAATGCCAAGCTAAGTTGTGTGCCTATCCATCTATAATTAGCAGGTTATCAGGGCCACCACTTTGTGTAGCCCCCAGTTTCTGCATCTCCATGCTGGATTGTCTTATAGAAAGAAGGAGCTTTCTGAGTAATTAAAATGGGGGTGAACATGTCTTCCTCACAAACCTCAGAAAAACCCATGCCGACATTTTTTGCTGTTTTTGAAAACTTGACTTTATTTTTTCTCTTCCCACTCACACCTCAGGTCTTGTCATGGCTTCAGCCAAAGAAAACCAATTCAGACAGGGCCATTTCAGGCTTGTCCTGAGTCCAAAGTAGGGAGACAGCAGGAGATGACATTTGATGTTTTGAGGTTTCCTGCTCAAATTTTAGACCCAGCAATTCTGTGTGGGTTGTTGGAATCAGATGACCCGGGAAGAAGTATTCAGTTCCATTCAACTCGTCCCATATTTGTTAGCTGTGCAGGACCAGGAGGAAGAGAGAGAGAGAGAGAGAGAGAGAGATGTTAGCTCCTGCTCTCATTCAGCTTCTGTCTAATGGGAGGGGAAGAAAGAAAAATACACAGATAAGTGCACAGTAATGTAGAATGGGATGCTAAGAAGTGGTGGTAACATGTCATGTGGACTTACAGATCATATCTAATTAGGGGAGCAGAGCAGAGAAGGCTTCCTGTGGCAGTGACTGTGAGATTGGTCTTCAAGAACATGTAAGATTGTGGCAGATAAAGAATGACTGGGAAGGAGTTCATTCTCATTGGAAGAATAGAATGGGTTAAGTGAAGGAGGCAGAAGGCCCCAAGGAGGTAGATTCAGGAAGCAGAGGCTCTTTATTTGTATTTCACATAAGCTATGTAGGGACGTTTGGTGACATTTTCTGAGCCCCATATTGAGGGAAATGAAGCCTGGTTGATTCTAAATACACTGGCTTTAGGAGACAGGGATGGATTGATTGATTGTAAGGAATTAGCTCATATAATGATTTTGGAGGCTGACAAGTCCCAGGATCTGCAGGATGAGCTGGCAAACTGGAAACCCAGGGAGAGCCAATGGTGTGGTTCCAGTCTGAGGCCAAAGGCCTGAGAACCAGAAGAGATAATGGTGTAGTTTCAGTCTGAAGGCCAGCAGGCTTGAGACCCAGGAAGAGATGATATTTTAGTTCAAGTCCAAAGCCAGGAAAAAAAAAAAGACAAATATGTGAGTTGGAAGGCAGTCAAGCAGAAAGAATTCTCTTACTTAAGGAATGGTCAGCCTTTGTTGCCTTCAGGTGGGCCTTTGCTGATTGGATAGAACCACCCATGTTAGCGATGGCAGCTTTCTTTACTCAGTCTACTGATTTAAATGTTAATCTCATCCCCAAACTCCCGGCATGCTCTTTGACCAAATATCTGGGCACCGCGTGACCCACGGGGTGTGTCAAGCAGGTTGACACATAAAATTAACCACCAACTATGCATTTTAGTTTTAAATTTTTACCCCCTTCTTTTTTTACATATACAATGCATAAATTCTTCCTAATTTGTTTTCAGGTATTTTTTGTTTTGTATTTCTTGGACCAGGAAAATTTCTTAAAGAGGAGAATCATCATAAGGTTGTTGACATTTTATTCTTTCAAGTAATACAATAAAAAAGAATTAAAAATAAAAAGAAACACATCTCCCATCAGATATCATATTATTTCATAAAAGGATGAGAATTTTAACATTCTCTACCCTCAAAAGGGAAGGGTATAATCTCAGAAGGAAAACCATCTTTTCCAAGGAAAGACAGTTGGCAATCTAACACTGTCATTTTAAAAGATATTTTTATAATTTTAAAATAAAACGAAATGTAAAATTATATTTTATTATTTGTGAAATTATATTTTATTATATCGTGTATTTTTTATTTTATATTTGTAGATAATATTTTTGTGACAGAAGTTGTCAATCAAGATGGTATATATGTGCAATATTGCCATACAAAGGGAGCTGGAGTCTCCAAGTACTTTTGTCACTTCATTATTACCACTGCCATCAAAAATAAAATTTCAGAGATTTATTGATGAACATGGAAAGTGTACACCCTCACTACTTCACTCAATGCTTAATATCTTGGGCACACTCCAAGAAGTGGGTGAACAATTCAACTTCACCATATCCAGTGACTCCCCTTTCTTTTCCCAGTGCTTTGAAGAAACTCATTACAGTAGCTGGGAGTCTGGCAGTGACGGTAGCTGTGGGAAGGATCTGCCAGCATTATTCTCTTCATGGCACCCACAGCACGGGGCACTTTATCTCCCTGGTAGCCCCATATGGAGCCATCGAGAATTAATCTAAGTAGGGTGTCATGGACTTGACCTAACACAGGCCAGCACTTCCTGAGCATGTATATTTGTGAACCACTAGTTTGGCCTAACCCTCTCACTTTTCTTTGAGGAAACTGAGACCCAGAGGCCTAGAAATCAACCCTACCTGAAACAAAGTGTATTAAGGACACCCCAGCCCAGAATTATGGAAATCAGCCCCATGTCTCCCTGACTGTCCATATAGCTTTGATTTTTGGTCCTAATTCAGATGACTGTCTCATCTGTTTAATGCCCCAGGGATTTGGGGACTGGGTCCTTCCTCTATCTGAAATTTATCACATCCTCACAGATACGCACAGACATACATACACAGAGATATACACATGTAAGTGGCATAATTAGAGAAAAAAAAATCTGTCCTGAAATCCACCTGAAGATTGAAACCCCGACTCTTAACCCAAGTCTGAGGGATCTGAGATCCTGCTGCCTATTTATAGATGTCTCTGGATTTGTCTGGATACTACCAGTAAGCATCATTTTTTAAAACTAACTTCAGGCCAAATTTTGTTTCTAACATTATTCCTAAGTGATCTCATTCATTAATCCCAAGACCCTATGAGATTGAAATGAGGTGCCCATTTTATAAGGACGCTGAAGCCTAGCAAGCCTCTATGACTTTCCCCGAGTCACACCACTGATACATGCGGAACACAACTGTCAGTCCTCTTAAAAGGTCCCCGTGTGTCCTTGGCCAATGGTCCATGTTGTCCAGGACCTGGTGTATGGTAATCTCACAGAGAGCATGGCCCAGATGAAGCGATGAGTGAGTAACTTCCCCCTCCATTTGAAGATGCTGTCCCCCACCACCAGGCCACCTCCAAAGAGATCCCTAAAAATTCTCATTAAGTGTGAGCCACAACTATAACTATCATCTTCACACAGAGGGAGGGTGTGCTAGTTTGTTACACTTTAAATACTTGGTGTAAGTGAGACTTGAGGCCCGGTGAAGTCCGTAGATCTCTCCCTTCTGGCCAGGGGCCAGGCCAGGCTCCCCTCTCCTATTCTCACACAATTTGAAGGGAAATGCCGGCCCTCACATGGACCCCTGCTGCACTTCATCTAACTGGATTTGACTCATCGTTCCAGCCAACTGAGATCATTTAGAAGTTTGATTTTGTCATCAATCATTTTTTCTATCCCTCCCAGCTGTGTGTCAGCCACAGATGTGATAAGCGGACTTTATACATCTCTGTCCAAATCACTGGTACCAAATATTAAACAGGGCTAAAGACAGTTCTCTGCAGCATGCCTCTGCCATGATCCCAGGCCATTTGCATGGGCCTTTGGTCCAACAACTGTCCCATGACATTAGCAATTTTTCTAATCCTATGTGCAAGTGTCTCAAGAGTCAGGCCTTTATATTAACCTTTTGATCTTCATTGGGCACAATGCAGGCCATGGGAGGGTGGGATGGGTGGGGAACTCAGTGTTTGCTGACCAGTGCAATAGACAGAGGCATTGATTTGGTACCAGAAGACTCAGGTTCAAGTCATAGGTATTGCCCTTCCTATGGCTGAATATAAGCTGTTTATTCTCTCAGGACTTCAGTTTATCTATAAAATAAAGGTAAGGGTCCCTGCAGACAATCTTATTCAATTGCTCAATAAAGTGATGGATACAAACATCCTTGTTCACTCGCCCCTCACTTTTACAAACACATTTCTTAAAGCTGAAATTTATTTTCCTTTTCTTTCCCATCAACACCACCCTCACCCTGCTCCCCTCCTTCTGTTTTCCTGGGAATCCTTCCCTGGCCCCTAAGAAGCCATAGTCACTTCCTCTGAGCTCTCCACAGCCCTCTGCAGGTCTTCACTGGGGCACTTATCTCCTATGTTCCCAATTGTCTTGTTACTTGTTCATTTTCCCCTCTAGACAATGGTCTTAGAAGAGCTACACCTTAGGTATTTGTCCCCGGTGCCAGCACAGGGACCTGGGACGCACAAGGTACTCCATAACAGGTTTATGAAACAAATATGAGTGATTGCAAGTTGCCATGGCAGCTCCATTCTTGCTTTAATGGTGGCTGCAGAGGATGCCGTGGCTGCAAGCCTTTGTTTGGGCTACTGGAAAATGACACCATGAGCATCATGTGCCAGGGCTGGATGTTCCTGGATTATCCTTGGGTGGAAACAAAGGTGGGTCTGATGACAAAGCCAGCCCCCAAGCTCTGTGAGAACACATATCATGTCTGTTTTGCTTACCATTGTCACAGAGTGCATTCCCCATAAGCAGACTCTGCAATGGAGGTCTGCATACAAGAGATTTCCTGGGGAGTCCTTGGGATCGCCCTCTGGGAGAGTGAGGGAGGCAGGAGTGAATAGATGGAGAGTCAAACTGCCGTGCAGTGGCCACAGGGCATTGTTCCAAATTGAGACAGGAGGGTCAGGCCTGTATGTTTACACTACCATTGACCTGTCTTGGGTGAAGGCTGCCTCCAGGAGGGGTGGGGGTGGAACCTTGGGCTAGGCAGTCCTCTTCAGCTGAGTACATTTCCAAAGTGGGACGCAGCAGAAAGCCGCCAACACTTGCAGCTACTGGAAATATGAGAGCCTCAGTGCTGGAATGGGGAGTGTCTGTTAACGTCGCTATGCCCAAGAGCATCTGTCCGGCTCAGTACAGCCCTTCTGTGAACATTTGTTGCTTGAGTGGAAGAATCTGGGCCAATCTCAATGGAATCCTGTAGATTCTCTGGTAACTTTCAACACACATTCAGCCCATGTACCTTTAGAACGTGCAACTTCTCAGTCAAGGCTGTGCAGGTGGTTGGCTCAGGGATGAGTAGGCAGACTTATAAACAACCAATCCTACCTTCAGGGGAGGACTTTAGGTGGAGTGAGCTCAGAGGGCTGTGGTAGCACAGAAAAGGCAGACAGCTTCTTGAAGAAGTTGACATTGAGGCCAGAACAACAAAAAACAGGGAGATTCTAGGAAAACTTGAAGTGTGAGCAAGCAATGTGGCTGGAGAGATCACAGGGTGGACCCTGTGGTGGAGGTAGACTGGAACAGGGTCTCAGAGACTTGTGTGCCAGACTACAGCACCTGGGCCAGATCCTAAAAGCAATGAGGGAACAAGGAAGGGTTTTCAGAAAAGGGCTGAGCGTCCAGGGTTTCTTTCTCAAAAGAACACGGGTTCAGTTCCTTATGTCATTTTCAATCCAGGGGTTCCACAG
This sequence comes from Desmodus rotundus, assembly GCF_022682495.2. Lineage (NCBI taxonomy): Eukaryota > Metazoa > Chordata > Mammalia > Chiroptera > Phyllostomidae > Desmodus > Desmodus rotundus. The sequence goes on from NC_071387.1 coordinate 21,952,724, forward strand.
GAACCAGCCATTTAAGCACATACTGTACCTGGGGCATCCACTCAGAGCACAGCATGACCTGTCCCCATTGCTCGGTTCTCTTACAAGTTGAGGAGCCCCTATCCCTCTGGAGGAAGGGCATGGTCTTGCTGTGACATGCAGCCCAGGAGCTCCTGAAGGTGGGACCCTCATGAGAGGAAGACCAGTCAACCAAGAGAAGTCAGGGTGTCTCATCCCACATCAAAGGGACAGTGTCACGTGGTGGGAAGAGCATTGCCCAAGGGGTCTGACAGGGCTAACTTATAGTCCCTTCTTGGCCGATTTCTGGATCCATGGTACAGGCAAGTCACTAACCCTCCATTTCCTTATCGGTCCAATGAGGAAAAGAATTCAGCCACACTAGTGATAAGGACATACAAATAAACCCAATAATAAGATATCATATTTGCATTTCATATTGACAAAAATTTTTGAAAAGATAATGATCAGCGCTGATGAAGGTGGATAATACAGGTTGACTATTTCACTGTGGGTAGGTGTGGTGAATTGGAATAAACAAATCCACGGAGTAATTTGGCAACAAACATCAAGTCTTTGAAATGAGTGCGTTCTCTTGGACCCACTTCTAGGAATTTATTCTAAGGAAAGGTGGGGGAAAGGTACATTAAAAGATATTTAGCAAAGCATATTAACAAGAGCAAAAATTCTTATGTATGAAAAAAACCTAAATGTGCATCAACACCTACAAGCCAATAATTGTTTAAGTAAGTTGTGACACACCTGTCTGTTAGAATACTGTGCAACAATGAAAAATTAAGCTTGCAAATTTTGGGTCCCGGTACCTTGGAAAGATCTTTGGTAGGCAGTTGGTGATTACTCTGCATGGTAACATCACAGCAGTCTCTGAAGGATGCCTCTAAGCTATCCCCCCAGTCCTTCCTATATCTTCAGTCCCACTGTCCTGTCCAGGTTTGGACCCTTGTCACCTCCTGCCTATACAATACCAGCCTCATTTCTGTTCTTTTGTTTCCTGGATCCTGGTCTCCTTCACCCACGACACTGCAGCCAAGGTGATGGTTCCACTGCACACCTCTGACTTTGTCAGCCCAAGTTCCTTAGCTTCTTACGGTGATGTATGAGGCCATGTGTGATATAACCTCCTTCTAATTCTCCAGGGATATCTCCTACATCCCCACCATGTCCCAAAACACAACCTTGGCCCCAGCCATGCTGTATTACGTTAGTTTCCCAAGACTCCATTCTTTTTGTAATGTCTTCATGTTCCCAGAATGTTCTTTTCCCTCCTCTTCATCCTGCAAACTCCAGTTCAGCCTTTCCAAGGCATTCTCTATAAGGTTGCCTTCTCTCTACTCTCCATCCCATGCCCAGAGAGGTCTATTGTGACACCTGCAGTTCTTCTAATGTAGGTAATTCTTTACAAATCTGCCCACTCCATTGGACCACGAGGTCCTCAAAGAGATATTTTATTCGCCATTGCAACATTGCCACTGAGCATGTGCCCAGCACAGTCCACAGATTTGTTAACATTTTTTGAATGAATTGTATCAGAATTGTACCCCGCAGCATAAAGCAAATCATATCTACAGTTGCCCTGGCTGCTCTGTAACGCTGACTTCACTAAGTCCCCAGCCACCCAAGTGATCTCTCATAGTTGTCATCCGGAAGACAGGGGAGCTTTAGGGGAAAAGCAGACCCCCTCAATTACCAGTTCTGACAATCCTCATTTCAGCTCAGGTCTCCCCATGCAAACAGACAGTCGACATGTGATTGGAGAAGAAATAGAAGTATGTTTCTATTAAAACCATGTTCCTTAGGTTGTCACTCTGAATTTATATCCCTCTGGCCCTTGCCAAGTTGGCTCTTGGCTATACTCTGTCCTAAAATGAGAGCATTCTTCTTATAGCCCCAGGAGATGCCTACAATGCCTGAAGATTGAAAACAGACCTTGCAACATGGATTTGGGAATTTGTAGAGTCCAAATCACCACCGTCCCATATAACTTGCCCCAGATAATCTAGCTTCCCTTCACACTTCTGATTTGAGCTTCTTTGGGTAGAATAGTTCACTGCTTGAATGGTATTCTTGCTACCCAAGGTGATGGGCAAGAAACATCATTATAATAAAGAGTCAATCAGCTCAGGGTATAGGAAAATGCCATTCATGACCAGTGGGCTTTGGCCATTGGGCAGAACCAACCATGGGCTATATGTGCATCTAGGTGTTTCAACAAATAAAAACAAGAAATCATTGGGTACCTACAATTTATAAGGCCCTTTGTTGGATCTGGTGAGGGATGAAGGGCTGAGCAATAAGGTCTTTGCCCTTAAAGAGCTCTTTTCCACTGAAGAGAAAGGTTTGGCTCTAAACAGCCATGGCTTACAGAATAGGGAAAGTGTTATGAGCCATAGAAAGTGCTATGTGTGTGCCGACTGGTAATAGGGAAAGGTGGAAAGTGCACAGGTTTAGCAGATTCAGGATCCAATGCAAGTTGAGCCAGTTGCTTTCAGCAAAGTGCTGCATCTCTCAGAGCTTCAGTTTCCTCAACTGTAAGATAGGCTCCAATAGCCACTTTGCATATAAGGAGTTAGATGGGGATTAAATGAAATGGAGCATGTAGCTTCTCAGCTACAGTAGCCCTAGCTTCTCTCACTCTCCCAGTTAGTCATAGCTAAGACCCAATAACCCCACAAATAACCCAGGGCAAACACTCATGGGTCCCAAGAGGAAGAGTCAGGACGGAAGACCAGAGGCTGCTGAGGTGATAGCCTTTGGCCCATTATTTCACTTTTCAGTGGCCTTGTGCCTACACGTCTTTGGACTTGGCACTGCTCTGTCTGACACGTTAATGCTTTCAGTCATTGGCGATTTCTCTGCATGGTAACATCACAGTAGTTTCTGAAGGATGCCTCGAAGCTGTCCCCCCTAATCCTCCCTATCTCTTCAGTCCACAGTCCTATCCAAGTTCAGACCCTTATCACCTCCTGAGAAATGGAGCTGGGCTCACTCAGACCAGGAATGAGGGAGCATTGCTGCTGTGGTGGCTTCGCTGTTGAGTCACCCAGCTCCTTGCCAGACCTCAAAGTGTGTAAGGAGAGGAACACAAGCAGCAGGCTGGAGAAGACTTGGTCTTCCCCATGTCAGGGCCGCTACCCTGGCCTACAGTCTTGGGCAATGCAATCAAGCCTGGGGAACCTCAGCTTGGTTTACAAATGTCTGATTGTTGGAATGCTAAGGCTTCTAACAGAAGTGCATGGAGCAGCGGGTTTATGTCTCTGTGCTTGTTTCATTTTATATATAAAGGAAAAAATATCCCAAATCTCCCCATAAATAGCAGAGATGCCCACTTTTCCACTTATGGTTCTTTTTACCCAAAATACAACTAAGCAGAAACACTATTTTTCTCATTACAGTCAGACTTGGTGAGTTTAAACACATCTTAACAGGTAAGGGCACTGGACGAGTTAACAGAAGACTAGGGGTCAATGTTGCCTTAGCTATGTATGGACTCGGGGTCTTTGAGACAACCATTTAAATCTCTCATGACTCAGTGTCTTCCTCTTTGAAATGGGCATGATAAAATTTATTCCACTGGGTTGGTTTGTAGATTACATAAGGTAGTATATGCAAAGAATTTGGCACATCAACAAATGTTAGTTTTTCTCACAACTCCTACACCATCCTTTAATGGCTTAGAATTTCTCTTTTGCAAAATTAAATTCATCTACCTCATTTTACCCCATTTTACCTCTGAGAGCTGATCTGAGAAGTTAACGTGATGGTGAAATGAATGTGCTTTATAACTGGAAAGCACTAAGGCAAAATAAAGCCTATTGGGATGGCTCCTTCAACCATATGGGAATGGCCCAGGAGAGGAGAATATGTCCTTTCTGAAGGCCCACCACTTCAATCACCTCTCAGATCTAAGGGCCACTTTAGAATAGGCTAGACTGATTGATCAATTAGCATCAAAGAGCTGGAGAAAATGTTCAGGCTCCAGTTGCTGTTGAAGTCAACCCACGTTGGCTACAGGGTCAGTGCCCAATCCCTTTGAATGCCATACAGCCTCAAAGAAATAAAGGCTGGCAAAGCCTGACGCCAGCTACATGATTAACTGGACAAAACCTAAACACTCTAAGCTGTGAGATCAAAGAGAATACACTTTCTAACAAGTAAACCCTCTTAGAGAATTGGAACATGATTCATCATAACAAGCCACTTCAGAGTCAGGCGAGCAGACTGTCCCATGTCTGAGGAATTAGATGCAGGCCTGTCCCAAAGAGAGAGGAGAATGATGGGGTCATCCCTAATGGCCTTCATGTCCAGAAGCAAGATATTCATGACCTGAGGTAAACATCCTGAGAACGTTGCCCCTGGATCTACAAAATAGTGAGAACCTGGAGGGCAGGGGTGCATCTGAGTTAGCTGACATCCCATTTCCAGTTCAGGACCTCGTAGAGCTTGGATCTCAGGAACATAGTTTTCCATGCTGTGTCAGAAAGTCTTCACTATTAACTCAAGCCAAGAATTAACTTAGCCCTAACTTGCCTTTAAAGCTCCTTTCCCAGCACCTCTCCCTATGGCTGGAAGGATAGGTGAATGAATGTAAACAAATGTGCTTGCAAGCTTTTCCCAAAATCATCCAAGAAGCTCAAACCAATTAGAACAGGGAGATGACTGGGATTTAGGGCATTGTTATTGTTCTCTGTTCAGTGGGGAGGTGTTATGGATTGACTGTATCCCCAAAATTCATATGTAGAAGCCCAAACAAACCCCAACATGATAGCATTTGGAGATGTGGCCATTTGGGAGGTAATTGGGGTTAGATGAGATCAGGAGGGTGGAATCCTTGTTTGATGGGATTAGTGTCCCTGCAAGAAAACACACCAGAGAACTTGTTCTGTGTCTCTCCCTGTGAGCGCATACTGAGGAAAGGCCATGTGAACACACAATGAGAAAGTGCCCATCTGTAAACCAGGAAGAGGGCTCTTACCAGAAACCGACTGTGCCACCACCTTGACCTTGGCCTTCCAGCCTCCAAAACTGTGAGAAAATGAATGTAAGTTGCTTAAAACACCCAGACTAGGGTATTTGGCAACCCAAGTTGACTAAGACAGAAGGGAAAGAGAATTCTTCTCTAGTAGTTGGCACCATTATCTACCCACTTGTCCCAACAAGAAACCTGGAAATCATTCTTGAATCTTCTTAATCCTTCCATCTTCTTTACCTAATCAATCACCATGTCTTACCAAAAAAATTCTCTAACCTGCTTTATCCTCTACCAGGACTCAGCAGGTCCTCTCCATGCCCTGGAACTGGGCACTAGTTCCAAACCCCAGAATTTCTCTTGATGGTCTCCCTGCCTTTGGTCTTCTCATACCAATCCAGCCTTCATGTGAACATCAGAGCCACTTCACAGAACTTTACTTGGTATTCCCCTGCCTAATGCCTTTTCACTGGCTCCTGTTCGCTCAGCCCTGGCCCTTTAGCTGAACATGCAAAGGCATTGGATGACATGCCCATCTCCCAGCCTCACCTCTCATCTCATCATGCATGCCCTCATCCCCTGCCTCATCCCACAGGTTTGGTGGGCCATGCCCTCTCACACTTCTGCACCTTCACGTTGCCTAGTCCGGTTACACTCTCTTACTTCCCACAGCAAACTCTCCTTGTTCTCAAAAACTCAGCTTAAGTGTTTCTTCCCCAACGGAGCCTTCTCCTTTAGCCTCCCAACCCCTTTCTCCAGGGTTGGGGACATCCTCTCAGCTCACATAGCAAGCCTAGCTTATAATCATCATGATGTTTACTACAGGGTATTTTAATTGACCAATTGCTTACTTGCCTATCTCCCCTTTATAACCAGTGTATGAGTTTTCTAGGGATGCCATAAAGAAGTACCACAGGCTGGGTGGCTTAAACAACAGAAATTTATTTTCTCACAGTTATGGACACTGGAAGTCCAAGATCGAGGTTTTGGCAAAGTTGGTTTCTTCTGAGGCCTCCTCCTCGTCTTGTAGATGGCTGTCTTCTCCTCCTTGGGGGCTCGCATGGTCTTCCCTCTGTGTGTTTTTGTGAGCTAATCTGTTCTTCTTGAAAGGGCACTAATCATATTGGATTCAGAACGACTCTAATGTTCTTATTTTAACTTAACTATTTCTTTAAAGGTCCTATCTCCAAATGCAATCACATTCTGGAGGTACTGAGGTTTAAGACCTCAACACCTCAGAATTCTGGGGGAGAACACAATTCAGCCCATAGTAACCATCCATGAGCTCCTTAAGAACAGGCACTGTTTCTCATTCACACTGCATCTTCAAGCCCAGCTCATCTCATAGGTCATGGCAGAGGTCTCAGGAATTATCTGTAGAATGAAGATAGTCCAGGAAATTCAGAGCCAGTTAGAGAAACCTGCTCTCTCTGCTCTATGGAAGCCAACTCTGAAGACCTCTCCTCAAGTGTCTTTTATTCTTTGAATCGGACAAGCCAATCAAATGCGGAAAGGTTGCCAAGACACATTCTTCTCAGAACTAGAACATCTAATCCTAAAATTTGTATGGAACTACAAAAAAAAAATCTCAAATAGCCAAAGAAATCTTAAGAAAGAACCAAGTGGGAGGTATCATACTCCCTGATTTCAAACTATCCTACAAAGTTACAATAATTAAAACAGTAAGGTACTGGCATAAAAACTGATATATGGATCAGTAGAATAGAATATAGAATCTAGAAATAAATTGCTTATATGGTCAAGTAATATTTGACAAAGGAAGCAAGAATGTGCACTTGGGTAGAAACAATCTCTTTAATAATTGATGTTGGGAAAACTGGGGAGATTTGTGAAAAAAACAAAACAAAACATGAAACTGAACCACTTTCTGTAGAAAGGCTTGGGCACTGATATTTTTTAAAGTTCCCCAGGTGACTTAATGGCTGGAGTTTAGCACCACTAAAACAGAGAAGAGACACTGTGACCTGTATCAGCTGGTGTGAGGTGCAATATTTGTACTGGGTTAGGCAACAATGAGAAGAGTTTCACAAGTTCCCATCTCTGAAGAGTTCTGAGTACTTAGCAGGTGGGTAGAATAGGTGTATTCATTCATTCACTGTGCCAGGCACTGTGTTAGTCGTGTGATCTCATGGGGTCACCACGACAGTCCTGTAAGTGTACTCTCCATGTAACATGTGAGAGATGTGGACTCAGAGAAGGGAAATGACCTGCCTAGTATTGCATGCCGGAAAGAAGAGGAAGTAACGTAAGAGCTGGCACTGACTGCAGACTCCATACTTGCAGGATTATCCTGTATAGAGTAATTGACCATCTGGGGGCTGGGCCCTGGACAGTGGCATACCACAGGTGCTCCACAAGAGCTGTTGAAGGAAGGATGTGAATCAACTCTTATTAAGCATCCATGTGTGCTGGGTACTGTGTTATGTTTGTACAGTGCCTCTTACCTCAACTGGGTTTGTACAGAGAGTTGGAGAGGTTAAATAACTAGTCTTTTTGAATATGTTTCAGGATCTGAAGAAAAAAGATTAAGGTAATTCTTCCTAAGGATTAGTAGAAGGTCAGACAGCTTGCACATAGCCAATCTGGGATTCCAAACCCAGAATTCTCTGACTCCAAAACGCATGCTCTCCCCTCCCCACACCCCACTTCCCAACAGACATGCATTGAGGACTTTGCCAGGCACCTTCCTGGAGAGCACTGTGCACAGCTAATAGAAACTTCCTCTTTTTCCGAGTGGCTGGGTCATTGTTGGAAAGGGCTGCATCTGGTCTTCCTGTGCTGCACCCTCTCAGCTGCCTGGAATCCTGAATTCTGTGTCCAGAGTGCAGTCTTAGGAGAGAAGAGGTGTGTGGTTAGATGTAACCTGCACCCTGCACAGGCTGCCCTCCTTATGATTATGTGGCTACAAATAGGGAGCTTGAGAAGGTAGCCCTGGGTCAGAGCAATTTCCAAGGGCTGGCAAGACTCACAGCGGGAAATTCCCTCTAGAAGACAATTGAACTGAATATATTTGGGGACAGGCTGTGGAGGTGACAGTGGCTACTGAGCTCAGGTTTTAGAACCTCAGAGATCAGGAGCTTTCTCCAAGGGAAGCTATAAGCCAGGAGGCAAAAGACAAATGCCATGTGATCTCACCTATAAGAAGAACCTAATGAGCAAAACAAACAAATGAGCAAAACAGAACCAGAGGCATAGAAACAAGGAATAGGCTGACAGTGACCAGAGGGGAGGGGAGGGGAGAGAGGTATAAGGGTGGAAAGAAGAGGAAGGGACTAGTCAAGGAACATGTATGAATGATCCTTAGACATGGACAACAGGGTGGGGATTGACTATAGGAGCAGGGGGTAGAGAGCAATGGGAAAATTAGGACAACCATAATAGAACAATGATAAAATATTCAATTTTTTTAAAAAGAGGACAAGCAAGCTCACATAGCCTCTCCTCCACCTGCTGGATGCTCACAAGGACCAGCACATGGATCGACAGGATTTTGAGTGAGGCTGCAGGCATCAAAGGGGTTTCCCCTAGGAAGCCAGAATAACTGAGGTTTGCAAAGTTAAAAATATGAGCCCAGATGCAGAAGGCACAACATAACCCTCCAAGAGAGTGATTCATAGCGTGGAGCAGGGTGCATTGGCTCTGCCCTCTTATTCTCAACTTCCTTCAGGCAGTTCCTAAGGAGGTGCCTCTTTTCTGAAAGCAGGAAAAAAGTATTTCAATTATCTTATCCTGTTGTCTGGGTGGTATGTCCTTCAACCCTGACCAAAAGGCAGACATCTGTTTTATAAATGGCAACTCCCTTTGCTAGCAGAAGAGGCTGCTATCATTTAAATCATGGCACTTGTGTTCACTGGGAAGCACACGAAGGTCCTGGACAGAGCACCAACTTCAGAGTTAACGTTGCCTCAATTCAGCCCTGACTCCATGCGCCATGCTGTGTCATATTGAGCAAGTTCCCTTACCTCTCTGAGCCTTAGCTTTGTCCGCTGTAAAATGGAGGTGATAACAATAGAAGTTAAAACATACTGAGTGCTTTGATATCAAGTCACTTTGAATGTTAGAAGCACTCTAAGCTCAGCCTTGCAGCCTCATTACCAAACTAGAAACCACACAGTACCAGTGTGTCAAGGCAGCGTCCACAGCTCTGATGGCTTACATGGGCTTTCTATGTCAGAGATCTCATTTGATTTGCACAGCTGTCCAGGGTGGGAGCCCCAGGAGGGATGAAGCTCCCCATTTTAAAATGAAAAAATGATGCTCAGAGACTTGGAGCAGCTTTTCAGAAGTGGAAAAAATGGGTCTGAACCCAGATCAGAACCACATTGCTATGTGCCAGGCATGTGCCTTCCAAGTGTCTCACTTAATATATAGAGTTGGGGTTCTCAACCAGGGTCAGTTTTGCCCCCCTAGAGGACATTTGACAATATCTGGAGGTGGTTTAGGTTCTTATAACTGGGGAGGGGGGAATATTGCTTCTAGTGTATAGAGACTAGAATGCTCTTAAACTCCTACAGTGCACAGGACAGCCCCCCACAATAAGGAATTACCCCCCAAATGTCACTAGTGCCAAAGCTGAGACACTGGATACAGAGTAAAGCAATCGGGCAAGTTGTTCCCATTTTATAGTTGATAAAGCTGAGGCCTAGAGACTAAGTAACTTCCCCAGGGTCACATGGTAATGACATAACACAGTGGGAATTGGAAGCCAGACAGTTTGAACCTACACCTATCTTAGTAACCACTAAGCTATGCTCTCTGTCCGGGGGAATCTGAGTTGGATTCATTCAGGTCATGGAAAGTATCGAAAGTACAGACTGCCTTCAAGTGAAGAAAGCACTTTTATACAGCAAGGCTTTGAAGCACGTGAAGGTTATACAACTTGCCCAAACAAGAAACTTAAACCTAGCCTAAACCAGGGCCTTCAGAGTGGGGCCTCTCACCCCAGAGTATCTTAGTCCTTTATTTCTTTTATAGTAAGTAGTATATTTACCTTTCTCCAAAGGAATGTGTAGCCTCTCCTCCAAAATGCCTATGTTCTTAGTTGTAAATGCTAAAAGAATAAAAACAAAAGACTCAAGGTGCTTAAAGCTGAGAATGTGGCACAGGGAGGAGGAAGATGAGCCTGGCTCCCCAGGGCACATGCTCGCAGACTCAGGTGACTGGGCCTCCACCGTCTGCCACTGGGGACCATAGAATCTGGTCTGTTTGGGGGTTTATGCAGATCCACCCATACCCCAATGTGACCAGAGGGAAGGCCCCCTCTCCCTTTGGATGCCAGTCTTCCTCTCACTTGTAAAATAAGGAGTTTCAACTAGTTGCTCTCTAACCCCTCCCCAGCCCGGTCTCCAAAGTCCTGGCCTCCACACCAATAATTGGCAAACTTTTCCCCTACTCACTCCCATCTACAGATGGAAAGTATTCTTGAGTATGTCCCAACTTGTATAAAACTCCATTATGCAGGTAGAGATATACATAATCAAAGACACTATCATCATCCTTAATTGCCATATCCTTTAATGAGCCATCTGCAATATGCAAGCACACTGGGGCTGTGGGTTATGTTCAGTGCCCAGCCCAGGACCTGTGATATCACTGTCCTGGGGACAAGGGCGTCTGGAGCTGCCAGAGCTCCTGCCCCAGAGGTTCAGGAACTGTGAGGAATAGTCTCAGGTGTGGTCAGGCCTGGGAAGGCCCACCAGGACATCCTGGTGGGGACAACGCCAAGTAGCAGCTCTGTCTCAGCTCGTGTGTGTGAGATACCTGTTTTCATGTGGGGCCAATGAGTCCTTCAGTGGTTTGCTAGCTGGCTGAAGGGTGTTAGCTCCAAGAATGCCTGCATATCATACAAATTATAACTTCATCCTTATTCTGAAACTCTTGACATAAAGAATTTTAGTTGGATTTGAAATCCATTTGCATGATTATAAATGATTCAATATTTACCAATCCATTAGGAAGAGCTGTTAGATTCTTTTTTCAATTTTTAAAATAAAGTTTTATTCTTTTAAGTTATTTAGAGCTTTGCTTATTAAACCAGAGCTATTTTTGAAGTTAAAATGAACAACTAAAGTTTAAGCTCCGTGGACTTCACATAGAAAAAAAATGATTTGTTTACATACATAACTGATCTTTAAAAAAAATTGGCTTTTGGCTTCAACATCACTTATAAACTAACACCCCTTCCAAAATGTTTGCTTTTTATATACAAGAACATCAGCATCCTTTACTGTAGTTTCCTTTTGTGTGTTAGTAAGGAAGCTCCTCTAATTGCGATTAGTAATTAATTGATTAGAAAAGTTTAGTGTTGATTATGAATCTATTGAAGTTGGGAAAGCGCTATTCAAAGTGAGAACTAAAATTCAAGAAATTTCTAAAAAAACATTTAGTTTTTCTCATTCAGTATAGACTGAATGTTGAAAGTTTTACTGATTGTTCTTATTTTCCTTTTTTAAAAGGACTCTAAAGGCTTAGGATCTTATTTGCCCTGAGAAAGTTTAAGTACAATTTCAACTGTAGAAAATATTAAATAGTTCTATAAATTATGTATAATCTGAAATCCTCTCTGTAAAAGGTTTCTGGCCTGTGGTCAAAAATGTAAAAGACAGTCATGAAACTGTCACGGTCGGGGGTGGGACAGTCATTTCAAGCATAAGGACTGACAGTTTTAAAAGTTATGTTAATGGGTGCAAGCTCAGTTACTCATTGGAAAATTTAAAATATTTATTTGGGGGTTTTAAATAAAGTCAATATTTAATATAGTCTTTAAACTTTGTGTTTCATCATACCAGTAATTTTGTAATATAAAAAAAATAGTGATTTTAAAATATCCAGCCCATACAGACATCCCCAGGTGCCCTCAGCCTGCCCTAGGAGACTGTACAAATATTCTCATTTTCTCCGTGTGCTACGACATGGAAGAGTTTGGGAAACACTGTTATGGAGTATAGACCAGACCTAGGCCTCGGTTTGCTAGCCATATGTATGTGCTACCACAGCTATACTGCAAAGTCATGGGGGTAGGAAGCTGCTACTTATGCATCTTTGGATGTCCTATGATACTGCACACAGGGCTTTGAACTGAGTACTTTAAATGCTTGTTTCAGATGTTTCCTCTGATACATAGTTTGAACTTGTAAGAACTATAATTCTTTATTGAGCAATTACTATAGCCAGCACTATAGCCTTTCCCTCCCAAACATTATCTAAGACATCTATATGTCTGAAAGCCAATAATATAATGAACCATTAAAAAACATTGTGATCTTTACCCCAACCTTATTGACAGATTAATATTCTTGTCCCTTCTTTACAAATAAGGAAAGTGAGGCATGGAGAGAATAAGTCACAACCTGAGGTCACACAATAAGTGATGTCATTTTAGGTTGTTAGTACTTGACCAAATGGCTTAGATTAGCATGTCTCAAAACCTCTAGAAATCAGACCAATTTAGGAATCAAAGGTCTGAAGAATCCTTCTTACAAATAAAAGATAAAATGTTTACATAGATCTGGTAGACACCAGGAAAACTATATTTAAAATGTGGGAAATAGTCCCCACACTGTCATAACTTTTTAAAAAAAAAAATAAAGGGATAGGGAGGGAGGAAGAAGAGAGCTCTTAGAGGCTTGAGAGGACCTTAATAATATAAACTGAAATTCTACCCATCATAAGCTCAAGTCATGATTCAACAAAGTTAGATGAAAATAACAAAGCTAAAGAATTTTTTTAATCGAAAGTTATGCATGAGTGAGTGAAGTAATCCAAGAACATGAACAAGACTTGTGATGACAGAAGACACAGACCACAATGGCCCCACTTCCTTTTGTCTGGCAGCACCCTGACCTGCTTTGTGGTCATCAAAAACACACAACTGGCCATCATTTTGGGTGGAGCCCTCACCAGGAGGGAAGAAAAGGGAAAATTTTTCCCCCAAATCCCATCAGTTCCCTTTCCAGAGGTCCTACAGAGCAGCAAGGCAGTAAGAGTACACCATCTGCCTGGGAGGCTCTCAGACTGGCGTGACCAGGAACAGGTAAGGAGGGTTCTACAAGAGGTCAGTCTGATCGAAACTTTGTGTTAGGGGAAGACTGAAGAGATGTCAGGGAATTTTACATTTGATCCGATCAATTCACTATTGTGGGAAGGAATAGGGATTCTAGGTATCAGATCAAGCTGGTAACCTCGATTTACACTGAATCTCCTAGGGAAATTTAAGCATGGCCCTGGAGTCATGGAGCGTGGAGTGTCACGAACAGTGAGCCAATACGCCTAGAAACCTGAGCAAGATGATGGGATGCCAAAACGCATGGGCGGTAAGACATAACTTCTCTAAATGTCGCTAACAACCTAACTCAGAGTGCAACACAGTGTGTCTGCAAAAAAGTTATTTTCCCTTCCTCATTCATGGATAGTGGTCAAGTCAATAATGGAAAGAAACAATAGTACTTGAAATAGCTTTAGTAACAATAATAAAACAAAGAAAAATGTGATTTAAATATATCCCTTGGCAATTTAGAAAAGAAACAATAGACTAGATAGCATCTGGAATAATAGAGAAAACAAAATAAATAAGAAAATGTTAGTATTAATAAAGTAAATGAAAAACTGGTGCATTAGTAAGGATTGTCCAGAAAAACAGAACCAATAGGATGTGTATAGATATAGATATAGATCAATGTATAGATAGATATACATAGATTTATTTTAAGGAACTGGCTCATGTGATAGTGCAGGCTTGCTGAGTCCAAGATGTGTAGGGGAGGCCAGCAGGCTGGAGACCCAGGGAAGAGTTGCAGTTTAAGTTCAAAGGCCATCTTGCTGGCAGAATTTATTCTTGCTCAGAGGAAGTCAGTCTTTGTTACATTATGGCCTTCAAATGATTGGATGAGGCCCACCACATTTAAAGGGTAACCTGCTTTACTTAAAATCCACCCATTTAAGTGTTAATATCATCCAAAAAACACCTTCAAAGAAACAGCCAGAATAACGTTTGACCAAATATCTGGACGCCATGGCCCAGACAAGTTGATACATGAAATGAACCCTCCCTACGTGTTTATGAAACTAATTTCTCTGGAGGGGTGTCCAACCCGTAGCCGTGGGATGCACGCGGCCCAGGACGGCTATGAACGCGGCCCAACACAAAATTGTAAATTCACTTAAAACCTTTTTTTTTTTTGCTTATCACTTTTTGTTAGTGTTTTTGCATTTAATATGTGGCCCAAGACAACTCTTCTTCTTCCAGTGTGGCCCAGAGATGCCAAAAGGTTGGACCCCCCTGCTCAGACTTTATAACTCTCATTGCACATTGACAGTCATTACTTCCTTTAACCCACTCAATGCACTTTTTACGGAGAAGCAAACTGAGGCTGAAACGCTGAGTTACTCTCCAAGCACACACAACGAGTAAGTACCTTGACCACAGTCCCCCGACTCCTTCCAATGTGCCACACCCACAGTGGTGCCGACGTGACAGACTCAAACCCAGCCTCTGACCCCAGTGCTGTGCTGCTTCCCTGGGGGGGGGGGGGGGCTCCTCTTTAAAAATAGTAATACAAGAGACAGACACTAGTGTGAGCCTATCGGCAGAAAGAACTTAGTGCCCTTGTTGGAGTACACCTTCTTAAATATTACCTATGAGCAATGGTTTTGCTAAAACCCTTACTTTCCTTATTAGAGATCTGCTCTGGCCCTGCAAGTCTTTTCTTTAAAACAGATGTTCTTTTAAAAATCAGCTTTATACATGGAGATTTTATGCAATCATTTCAGGGAATACTTTTTGTTCAGTGCCTCTCTTATGTCAAGGAAGAAGGTGAATCCCCAGCAGAAAAGTATAGGAAGCCTGACACAGAAGTGTACATGCTGTAGGATTTCATTTATGTAAAGTTCAAGAACAGGCCAAACTGAAGTCAGCACAGTGATTGCCCTTGGTGGGAAGTATTGGAGGCAAGAGGCACACAGGAGGCTTCTCGGTGCAGGAAATGGTCTATTTCTTGATCAAAATGACCAGAAAAACTCACTGAGCTGTACTCCGGAGATTTGTGAGCTTTATTGCATGTTATGTCTCTTCTCAATTTAAAAAAATAAATGTTATACTGGAAGAAAAAGGGACGAAAGGGTGAAGAACATTGGAAAGTGCTTGTTTCTAGCATGGGGCTGGTAAGTGGACCCATGAGCAAAATAAGAATATAACTGGTGGACTTGTGTTGCAGAGGAGAAAATAGTCAAGAAACATGGGAAGCGATACCACAGGATGAGGACCTTCTTCTGTTCAGTGAAGGTTTACAGTGCAAAGCCCAAGTCCAGGATGGGATAGAGGTAGGAAAGGAAGTGAGGAAATTTTGCTACCATAAGGCAACTACAAATATACTATTTTCTGAATATCCTGGGAAGCGGGAGGAAAATGCAAAGCCTCTCCCTCTTCTTAGGAGATTGGTAAGTTGAAAAATTAAGTGAAGCATGACCTATTATACTAAAAAGTTTTGGAGAAGGCAAATTGCATTTTACTTTAAAGCATGGTTTCCAAAAATCTGGAGTGATCATGTGTGGATGAGTAGATTAGGTTTCCTATGGGCCCTTAAGGAAGTGGTATCTGGGATGGCTGATGAGCCAAAGCAGTTACCTAAGTTTTTGGTAGAAATTGCTGATGTGGCGAAACCTCTTGTTTAAACAGGTCATATTCTTGACCTCAGAGCCATTTCCAGAGTAGAAATAGATTTCTATGTACATCCAGGAATAAAAGAACCAACAGTGTTCTCTTCCCGGCCCCAGCCCCTGCTCTCCAGAGATGGTTCTGAGACCGATGAAATGTTGCTACAGGCATGGATTTCTAGATGATTTTTAAGAATTGCTTGGGTTTTGGTGAAAAATGAATTCTCCCAGATAGAATTGTCTTGGATTTTCCAATTCCATGCTCTAATTGTAACAGATACTGGGACCTCTAAGTCACACCACGTGCTTTGTGCTGGGTTTAACTCATTGAGAGCGGAGGGAGCTGGCCAAGGCCAGCATGCCCCATGGCCCATGGCCCAGCAACTACCTTTAATTGAACTCTGCTGCCAGACGAGTGGAGGGGATCCTGGCCATGGCCCCCGATGATTCAGAGGGAATGATTCTGACTAAGAATGACACACACACACTTTCTGGAGAAGTATGCCCTGGGTCATTGGGGCCATCAAGCTTGTGGCGTTAACAGGAACTTCGCTGGGCTTCTTAGGAGCAATGGTTGTGTAGATGGGTCCATCCTGGTCACAAATTCCTCTATGCCAAACCTTCCTGGTGCGGTAAGGAGTGTGCCAACCTCCAGTCATTGTCCAACCACCCCAGCATCCTAGGACAATGACTACATCTCCAAACTCCAAGACATGCGAGTATAGGAGGAAAACAGTAACCTGTGCAAGATTAATTTAACAATCCTCCTCTTCCAGAATGTTCTCTGTCCCTTCCCCTTCTAACCACTCCCCTTCTCTAAAACCTGCTCCCCCTCCCCCACCCTCAGCCCCAAGCCTTCATTTATAATCCTTACTTCCCCTCCTCTAACCTAGCTAAAGCTTGATATTTTACCTGAGGTCTTCTTTTTAAATATGGAAACTAACTTCAAGGAAAAACTAAGAAAAGTCCTTGAGATTATCAAACAGTGAAATAGGGGAAATGACACCCATGCCATCATGTGATGAGATGTGCAACCTAACATCATTTTGGTTCAACAGTATCTTCTGCCTCTCTTCCAGGCACTGGGGAGGATGTTTCAGGAAATCAAGGTGGGAGGGAGGCAAATGAAAATGGATGAAGCCCTGATAATAGCCCACATTTATTGAGCATTCTATTTGTGTCAAGTTATGTGGAAAGTTTTTATATGTATCAGCACATCTAATCCTCTCAAACCCTTGTGAGGAAGGTCCCATTGGCCTGATATTACACACTGAGGTTTAGAGGCTCAGTAACTTGACAGGACTGACCAGCTAGTTTGTGCAGGAGCCTTTCTAATCCCAGAGCACGAACTTGTACTGCCAAACCCTTCATTCATGTTATCTTACTCCATCATCACAACTACCGTATGCTTCAGACTATAAGATGCACCTAGGTTTTAGAGGAGGAAAATAGGAAAAAAAAACCCGCTCCCCCACTCCACTGCCACCCCGCCCCCTCCCCCCCCCACCAGCAAGCCAGGTAAGCTACATTCTGACTGTAAGACGCACCCCCATTTTCCTGCCAAATTCGGGGGGTGAATCTTATAGTCCGAAAAATATGGTAAGTTGCAAAGTAGGTTGTATTATTTCTGTTTTATAGGTGATGAAACCAATTCATACATTTCAAGTAACTTATCTAATGGCACGTAGCTAATTTACAACAGAAAAAAATGAACCCAAGCTTTTCTCTCTCCAGAATGTATACTCTTCCGCAAAACCATGGGTTACATAGTCCAAAACTAAGGAGCTCTTAATTTACTAAGAGTGTTAAGACACAAAAACAGCTGTGATAACTGTCTTTAAAAAGACAAGGCGTGGTGGAAGAAAGGTCACCTCTGCTTGAGAGGCAAAGAATGGCCCCCTAGGGAAGGAAGCATTGACATCGTTGAGTTAGATTGAAAACCGTGGCCCACCAACTGCCCCGTATCTCAGAGGGACAAGATTGCCTTAGTTCCCCTCAGCCTGACTTGCTAGGTGGGGTTCCTAATTCTAATTTTTCTGGGTCCAGCCCTTTCTCCCAGTAGAAATCTTTAGCAGAAGGATATCCAAATAGAAGAAGTAGAAGGAATGAATATGGAATGGGAATAGTTTTTTAAGAAGATTAAACAATGGTTTCGACACCATAAAAAAGCAAAAAAAAATTTTTTAAAAAGATTAGTAATAATTATCACTTTGAGCTGTGATGGCATTTTTCACCCAAATGCCTTATGCTGAAGAGTCAGCCTCATCATCAATAATGAGACTGGCTCCTCAATCCTGATTACCATCTTTAAAATGGGGAAATGGCTTCCAGGGAAGCCAAAACGGGTTTTTGCAAATGGGTCACTAAGTCTTGTGGAGAAGATGGGAGAAGGATTCCTAGGGTCCTCCTAGGAGCTTGTTTTCTTGTCCCCCAGAAACAGCATATCTGTGTTGAGTGACTGCTCTGGACCAGGAACTGTGCTGGGCCTGGGAGGTGTGATGGCCTCAGTGGAAATGAGGCAGAGTGCTGTTGTACCGGATAGAGCCTCCAAATCTCTGCTCACAGTGAGGTCCTCCTGCCTCTTGCACAATGCAAAGGTTACATAACTCGCATTTGAGCAACCTAGACTCGTGCTTCAAGTCAAAGGTTTCACAACTGCATAGTTGACTTCCAGCCTCCTGCATTGCCCTGGGGTTTAATTGTCAGAGGCTGGAGAAGAAACCAGGTCAACTCCAAGAATTTGAGAAAACAATAATCACTTCATGAGAACTCACTATTTGAAGCCAAGGCTCCTGGTGGCGTGGAGAGAGGTGGGGAGTCAAGAACAGCTTCACAGAGAGATTCTTGAGCTGGGTTTTAAAGGATAAATAGGCCATGTACAGGCAGGCAGGGAGGAATAGTTCCCCCAAGCATAATGAAAGCATGTGCAAAGGTATAGGGGTATCAAACTATATGATGAATTCATGAAACTATAGTAGTTTGGCGTCATTAAGCCCTAGTGAGTTCTCTTATATTGTTCTAACACTGGGGAATTCCTGCAAGCCCACCTTTAAAACTCTGGGACTTCCGAGATGCTCTCTAAGAGTCTATGTGCATGAGTTTCCATGGCCTCTTAGAAGACACAGTGAAATAAACCCTTCAGACTGACTCAGGCCTCCACAACTATCAGGATTAAAATGCTGGTCTTTGGATATCGTGAGGGTTTCCCAAGCTCTGCAGTGGTTCCTCTGGTCAGCCTAGAACTCCCGTGGGATTGGAGGAGCCAAAAGAAACCGGCCTAAGGTTAGACTGCAGGCTGATGCCTGGTGAGGGCTATTTCTGAAACCGTGCCATTTAAGTGCTCTCCCCTGGAGCTCTAAAATGGACAGGGATCAAGCCAGCTGAGAAAGGAGACCAGGTGGGAACCACAGTGCATGCAAAGCACTGCTGACATTGCTCTTGAGAATTTGGGAAATGCCATACTCAGGCCTTCTCTCTGTGCCATTGTCTTTGTTGCTGTTATTCAGAAGAAAGTCACAATCCTTGGGTCTGCTTCTAATTAGGTTGGAGACTTATTTACAAACCCTCCCATTGATTAGATGTCATCTGAAACCTATGAAATATGTGAACGACTCTGTTCTAATACTCAGCCCAGAACACTAGCCCCAAAGGCATCACATGGGGACTGTTGTCATAGCTGGTGTTTATTCGTTAATAATAATGGAAATAATCAATAATAAGTAACATGTGGATATTGCTTTGCCCTTTAACAAGCCCTTTTCACATATAAATTTTCTTTGTCACATGTAGCATCAACCTTGGGTAGGAATTGCTGAAAATACCTCCATTTCACACATGAAGACATTTAGCCTCAATGAGGTTGTAGAAATTGCTCAATGTCATATAGATAGTAGGAGTCGAAGCTAAGATTTCAGAACCAGCTCTTTAATGGCTCCAAAGAGCTTTGGCTTTTCAACATGTTTTTCCTATTAAAGTCTTTTGGGGCTCCATAAACTAATACCCTTCAGTCCTAGGCCTAGTGCTGCTGAATGTCCTGTCATTAGACTGTGCTCTTACTCAAGTTCAACTGCTCATCTTGGTGTGGGAGAAAAGCACAGTAACATTGTGTACTCAGTGGTCAGGGGCCACATGAATGAATGTTGGACATCCCTGAATAGTCACAGCAACCTCCCTGAAATCCATCCATCTCTCAGTGGAGCAATTGTGTTTTTCTTGTTCACCACTATATCCCCAACACAGTGCCTGACACTTGGAAGACATTCAGTGGGTATTAATTGAACTGGCATGGGCACACTTATCCCTACTGATTAAAGAAGGAACCTGAGACTTAGAGGAGTGAGGCAGCACACCTGAGATGACAGAGCTGGTGAGAGATGGAGCAGGAGCTCCGGCACAGGCTACCTGTGGCCACAGACCCCACTTTGCTTTTTGCCAGGAGCCAAAGTTGCTTGACAGTCTTTCTAGCTACCAACTTTTTCTTCTTTCTGAACTAAAGAAAGGTGATGAAATCGCCCAGCTTGGAAGTAAAATGTGTGTGTGTGTGTGTGTGTGTGTGTGTGTACGGTATTGTGCTCACTTATGTGTTTGGGATAGGTGAGGAGGCTTTATAAAAGATACAGGAGTCCTGTCCAAACAGCATTTGCTTTAAAGTCAGGAGACTGCATTTCTGAGACTCCATTGGTAGGAACATTTCTAGGAACCTGGTCATTTTGCCTACTTCTGGATAATTCTGCACATTCTCTCATGCTCACTGGGATATTCACCTTATAGTTAACCAAGACCACCTCCCATATATTGCCAAGATATGGCCTTTTCTTACAAACTAGACTGTCCTTAAATACCAAGCAAAGTTAAGATCTTAGTGTCTTTAAGACCCAGCTTGCTGGGATTGCCAAGTGGAAAATACAGATTTTACCATCGTGATGGGTCTTTCATCCTTGGGGGTAAGAGTTGTGTGTGTGTGTTTGGTGGGGGTGGGGGGTACCTGCTCCATCTCAGAGGCAGCAGACGTCTATGATTAACTATACAAAAGTGCCAGTTTGATGATGAAAGCTGTACTTAGCATTGACTCCTCTGCTATAGCAGGAGTCTGGGGGTGCAGCTTTTGAGGACTTTTTTTTAATGGAAGCTTTTGTTAACATCAGATATCTAATTAACTTACAGTTTAAAACTACTGATGTGCTGTGTCTTCAAGAAAGACAGTTATCAAAATAGTTTTCATCTAACATAATTACCCTAAACCTACTATGGAAGAAAGAATAAAGATATTTCCTTTTTTAAGAAAAGCCAATGTATTGAATAACATGGAAGCATTTTGTTGTGGGATCCCTGTCTATGCAGTTGAGGCTAGATCAACATACTAACCAGCATAATTATCATATCCAGAGTTTGTCTCGGGAAATGCCTTCCAGAATAAGGAAAACACAGTGTCTGTGCCCACAAGGATGACTTGGCTCCCCCCGAGGATGAAAGGCTCCGGCTGCTCTGCAGTTATAATCAAACTGGCTCTCCCCCAGCCTCCTCGGGCTCATCCATCACACAGTAATAACAGAGTTGCTGGCTGCTCATCTCCACAATGGTGTTTAGGGCATCAAATGCTTCAACTACCACCTATGTGCATGATGACTCCAGAGTATGTCTTCGACTCAAGTCTTCCTCTCCCTCCAGACTCCAAATCAAGCTGCCTATGGGACATTTGGACTTCCCTCCACATGGTCCAAGGCAATATTTCCAAAACCAGACATACCACCTTCCCCTCTTTCCCTCCCACTATAAGTGAACTCCTTTGCTCAGATTCCCTGCCTTCCCCACCCCACTATCCTGACAGTCACAACCCTTATTTTAAGGGTCAACATGATTATTTTTAGTAGATTTTATATTTAAAAACAGACTTCGATTTACAGAAAAGTTGAGAAAATAGTACAGAGAGTTCCTATATACCCCAGTCACTCTCCTGTGGTTAACATCTTATATTGATTGGTATGGCACATTTGTTACAACGAATAAACCAAGTAATGGTTCATTATTATTAACTCCACACGTCATTCAGATGTCCTTAGGTTCTACCTAATATCCATCATCTCTTCCAGGATCCCATATGGGGTACCACATAACATTTAGTCATTGTATCTCCTTAGGCTCCTCTTGGCCGTGACAATCTCTCAGGTTTTCCTTGTTTTTGGTGACATTGATAGTTTAGAGGAGCTCTGGTCAGGTATATTCTAGAATCTTCTTCTATTGAAATTTACTGACGTTTTCTTGTAACTAAACTAGGGTTATAGGTTATTAGGAAGAAGACTGTCGAAGTTAAGTGCTGACATGATTTTTAAGGCATTGTTTGGACATTGGAGAAGGTTGGTCACTGTGTTCATTTGACAAAGGAAAAGCTAATACTAATTCTGATATTTCACTTATTAAACCGAATCATAAATTTCATTTTCTTTTTCCCTCCTAGACTGGGAATTCTTTGAGGGTAGAGACTGTGCCCGATCCATCTCTGTATCTGCAGAATCTGATGCTGGTCATGAAGCCAAGTCAGGGCTTGATGTATATTTGAAGCTTCGGTTCATTTCCTCATCTATGAAGTGGGATAATAGAACTTATTTCTAAGAATTTGGGATAATTAAATTAAAATATTAATATACTTGGCACACGGCCTTGCATTCAAAATAGTAAGGACTCAGCTATGTTAGCTGCTACCATTTTTGTTGCCATTATTCAGACATACCCGTTATGCAAGATATCCTGGAGACCCAATCCACTGTGATCCTCTCTATATCTAAATTTAGTGATTACGTGGAAATAAGGGGGATCAAGCTCAGCTTTACACTGTATAGAGTTCTCTTCTGTAAATACATGTTGCATTTAGTTCACTTTGACAATGCTACTTTGACAAGACTCTTCACAATGGTCCAAAAGAAACGTAAGGCATGGCTCCTACTCTCAAGACCTTACAAATTGACTGTCAGATAATAATAGAGGGCAGCATTTGATGAGGAGCCAAGCAGAGGCAATGTGGGTGTGGGAAGTTGCAAGAAGGGGCTGTGCCTGTGTAGGCTGTATTGTTGCTAAGGTTTGAGATGTAGGCATTGAATGATGGGTCAGATTTGGATGGTTAGAAAGAGAGTTTGGAAGATCATAAGCAAGGATCTGGAAAAATGAGTATACAAAACTCAGTGCCTGAGAAGAGTCCAACCCACCTGGTGCTGGGATTTATGCAGATAAGAGTAAGAGGTGGCATTGGACAGGGCATCAGACAGAGCAAGATAACAGGATAGGGGTGGCTTGAAAGCTGGCCTGAAGAGTCATGGAGAGCCACTTACATGTTTGAGCAAGGGAGTAGCTGCATAAAGATAGAATTTTCAGGAGATAGTCATGCTTGCAGGGGGCATGACTAACTGAAAAGGGTTAACACTAGTGGTGGAAAGATTAGCATGCTAGTTTATTCATTCTTTTATCTATTCATTGGTCATATATACACTTGGCAAATATTTATGGAGCTCCTTTAACACTCTGGGTATGTGGAGACATAAAAGCCTTGGTCCCTACTCTCAGGGAGCTCAAGGACTAGAGAGAGAAAGATTAAAGAAGTTTCTGCTCTAATCCAGACAAGATCATAGTGAAACCAAAGAGAAAAGAATAACATAACCTGTGGGAGGTAGAAGAAGAATAGATAGATGTATTATGTATCTACTGTAAAAATAAATGAAAGAAGTCACGGTTCAAGAAGTAGGAGGAGAACCCAATAGGAAAGAGGGCTAAGAAGGGGACAGATGATAACGTCAAAAAACTACTGGAATGAGGTAGAAAACCTGCCCAGGGACAATGACTCCTAACAACAACAATGATAAACAACAGCAGCAAGAACAACAATAATAGCACTTTTAAACAATTACTGTGTCCCAGACCCAGACATCATTCTAAGGCAGTTCGTATGTTTTCTCATTTTTCTTTGTACCTACATAGCATAAGATGCCTAATCCTCCATTTTCAAACGGTGTGCTGCAAAAGGCAACCGGTGCACCACAGGAATTTTTAAAATATGCAAAACCTAACTATTTAGTCAGGGACACTGACCTCTTTTTCTCAGATTATCAAATTAAAAAATGACATCAGCCAACACAACAATAGCCATCTGATGTGAATGCATCAAAATTATACTTATGTTTTTGTCAGATCAGCAAAAAATATAATACATTTTTTTGGCATGCTGAAGAATTTTAGTAGTTAGTTAATGTGTGTCATGAGATGAAAAAGGTCAAAAATCACTATTCTAGGCCAAACTGGAGCACTGTTAGATATATAGGTGTTTGGGGCTGGAATGTTAAAAATGGGGTTATAGGTTGGTAGAGTAGTTTCTTTCCTCAGGTTAAAATCATTGGTCTGGGTTAAATCATTGGTCAGTCCTAGCCAGTAAAATCCTGTTTGATAAGATGCCTTTCCTTTGTCGTGACTAAGAATGCATTTCTCACTCATGTGGGGTTGGGTGTAACCCAGAAGGTTCTTCAGTCCAAACTCTCTGACAAACAGAACCTCTGAGCATCAGCCTAACCTTTGGGAGACTGGCCATTCTCTTCCTAAACCACTGATATTCTAAAGTATATTACAGGAGAGGATGTGGTCTGAGCTGGGGCTGGATTCAGACGGGGACGTTTGGAGGGGTGGGTGGAGGTGCCTGGACTTCCAAGAAAAGTTGCCAATGAACTTGTTATTTTTCCCATGGCATCTCAGAACTGCTTTATATCCATCCAAAGACTGAATACATTTTAGAAAAACAGAAGGGGATTTCTGCTGAGAGACTTTCAGTTTGGAGAACCAAGTCCCTCTGAGAATTCAAGGGGGAGCATCATTATCAGGAAAGGTTGTTATCATTGGTATATTGTCGTACCTTAAATTTAGGCTAGGACTCACTAATTTGCTTGTAAACTGCCCGCAGTGACCTTTCATAGGTATATGAATTGACTTACAGTGCTGTGGCATATATACGTGTGTGTGTGAGAACATATACCATATTTTTTCGGACTATAAGACACACTGGACCATATGATGCACCTAAGTTTTAGAGGAGGAAAATAGGAAAAAAAAACCCTGCTCCACCGCCACCCGCCCCCACCCAGCGAGCCAGGTGAGCTACATTTGGACTATAAGATGCACCCCGATTTCCCTCCCAAATTTGGGGGGTGCATCTTATAGTCCGAAAAATACGGTATATACATAACACATGAGTTGCTGGCCCAACAAATGTCTTCATAACGAGCTTTCAGATATAAAGTTATAGGATCCAACAGAAAAACAAATAAGCACTTTTTTTTAACTTAAAACTCAAATTTTTAAAGGGTCAGCAGGAGTTCTGGTGCTAAAATAAATGTAAACAGACAATTCCTTTATGCCAGCAAGCCTATGTCCTGCTCGTAGGGTCTGCTGTAGTGTAAAACAGGACTCCAGCTTCCTCTAAGTCACAGACTTAGTTCCAAACTCTTCTCCACATCTAGGAGGCATGGAGCTTGACACAGGTATTATCAAGGTAGAAGCTTTTGTTCACGGTCACTTATGTCGGGGATCCAAGATTCAAACTTAGTTCTGTCCACCCCCACTTTCTTCCTATCTACCTGGTGGCCTTCAATACGCTGACCTTGACCCATGTTCAATGAAAGTTTCCTTCAGAAAGCACCAACCTAGTCTGGAAGCAAAAAGTGGTATAGCAACTGTGGGAATAAAGGGTGAGGTGATAAGAATCAACACTGGTGGGTAGCTTGATTAGGATGAAGGAAAGGACTAGTCACTTCAAGTCATTTTCCTTGTCCTTTCAAAGGCCTTTTTTGCTCTTCTCCCTGAGTTTCCTATATGTACCTCCTCTTGTACATGGTATTTTGAAATCATGTATCCCCCCGGTGTATCAGGACATGAGTTATATAGAAAAGCTGGTCAGGGCCACACCTGCAGGAGTAGTAAGAGCAAGCTTGGGGGGATGTTCTGCCCCAGCCCTTGGAATATTTGAGTCTCACAATCAATAAAAGACTTCAATACTGGCAGGAGGGAAGCATGGAGGGAAATGACTGGAGGGGCTGCTGTGGATGAGACCACACAGTGAGGAGAATGGAGACTTATGTGATTGAAGAAGCTGGATACCACTTAAAGATCTGCATTAAGGATATAAGGGTACCCCTGGAACTTTCTACCTGGCTCTAGGGATAATGCCTCAGAAGTGAGATATGTGCCTGTTCAGCCTGTGTCTGGTTTAATTTACTTCTAATTTTACATCTCCTTAAAATCCTTGAGTGCACGGTATAGTTGAAATGGAGTCCCATCAGAAGCAGGTTCTTGAAAATGAGAATCTCAAATCCCGTTAGCCTGCTTGGTAGGACTCTGGGATTTCCGCAACCCCTGCTGTCACCGGTACAGAGGCATACACAGAGTTTCCTGAACCTCCCTTATCTCTCTAAAATCCCTTGGTCCTAAAAGCATAGCAGATTCATCCACAATTGACTGGGGGTGGGTGGAAAGGAAAATAGGGCCACAACACTGTAAGTCAACTTGACAAAATTCATTGTATAGTCAGTTTTACTTAAATGTTTATTTAGCACCCTGCTAGGCCCTGGTTTGGTGAACCAGACAGGGTTTCTGCTCCCGAAGAGTCACAGCCAAACTGATAAGCCTCCAGGATAGTGTTTCTGACCTCAGATTCATCTTGAGAACTTATGAAAATACAGATGTCTTGGCCATATTCTGGCTTTCTGAATTAGAATACCTAGGGTGGTGGAACCCAGGAATCTGTATTCAAAAAAACCATCACAGTTGACTCTTATGCACTATAAACTTTGAGATCATCTGCCTTAGGCTCTTAACTAACTACTGGTTTTATTTCCAGACCTCAAGCACAGAGGTGAGGGACAGATTGGGGGACAAATCTTGTCACAACACATTTCCTGAGCCTCTAACATACAGGAAATTGCAGCTGACTTCACTTGGGACTCCAGAGCAAAAAGACATCTAACTAAAAGCTCCTCTTGGCCCATAAGTCACAGGAACAACCTTTTTATTTTTCTTTATAAAAAATAAGACATGCCCTGGCTGGTGTGACTCAGTGGATTGAGCGCCGGCCTGTGAACCAAAGGGTTGCGGATTCAATTCCCAGTCAGGGCACTTGCCTGGGTTGCAGGCCAAGTCCCCAGTAGGGGGAGCTTGAGAGGCAACCACACATTGATGTTTCTCTTGCTTTCTTTCTCCCTTCCTTCCCCTCTCTCAAAAAAAAAATAAAATAAAATCTAAAAAAATAAATAAGACACATTGTGACGTGTAGACTGGTGTGGTACCCAGGATTTAAGTTCAGGAGTACCTGTTTTATACCGGCTCCATCTCTTCTACCACCCCCTCCCAGCGCTACCATTTAAAGCAGGTATTTTGACTATCTGTGTGTAACACTATGAGGATGCCAGCTCAGCAATATTGAGTGGCCTGCCCATGCTACTGGAATTTTAATCCAGCTCCCCTAACTACAAGTCCAAGGTTATTAGGAGTTTCCAACTTTGGAAGAACCTTCCCATGCAGCCCATATGGGACTGGGGCAGAAGTAAATAAACTCTGGCTCATGGGAACCAGCTATGATGTGTTATAGGTTATTGACCTAAGCCTTGGATAAGAGGCCTGGCTCTGCTTCTTACTAACTAGGTGACCTTGGGCATGTTACCCTTGGCCAAGCAGCTCCCCAAGCCATATGCCCAGGGGTTTCCCTTGACACCTGCCCTTCACTCACCCACCACATGTAATGCATTCTTACTGGCTTCACCTTAATATCTTCAAATGTAGACAGTCTTCCCATCTCTACCACTGTTACCTTAGACCTGAACTACTGCAAAAACTCAACTGATCACTCCCCTTCCATTTTTGCCATTCATCCTATCCCAATCCACCTTCCCCTCAATAGCTTGATTCATAGTATGTCATTCTTTTACTTATAAACCTTTAACAGCTTCCAACTTATCTTGGGGTAAAACTAAATGTCTTACCAAGGTCCCCGGTCTACCTCTGCACACTCATCCTGAGTCTCTTTCTGCCTTGCTTTCTAAGCTTCAGACATGAAGGTGTTCCTGTCTTTCAAACACTCCATGCTCCATCCACTCAGAAGCCTACATATAGTTTGGACCTTCTTAATTTAGCTACTTATCTCATTCTTCAGATCTCAGTTCATTATCATCACCCCTGGAGCCTTCCCCCCCCTTCTTCCTCACTGCTAAATCAGCTCTTCTTATTATATACTCTTGCAGTTCCCTGCACTTACTACAGTTTGCATTTATAGATCCCATAGTGATTTCCCATCTCATCCACTAGAGTGGGACCTACATCAAGGTGTAGACCATTCTGTTCTCTCCACCACCACCTAATTCCTAGCACCTGACCACAGAACCTGGGATGTAGTGAAAAAACAGCAATGGCACTGCCACTGCTACTGATGCTGCTGACGCTCATGGCTAGTGGTACTGAATGCCTAGCATGTGCTAGTTCTGCTTCTAAGCTTTACTTGCCTTTGTTCTCTTAAACCTTGAATCCCTGATGCGTTGGGAGAAATTCCATGATGAAGGAATGTACCTCATTTCTCTGAGCCTCATTTTCCTTATTGACAAAATGGAGAAAGTAATATGTGAGTAAATCCCAACCAGATTGGGAAGTACTTTATATTTACTCTAATTATTTACAAATGAAGGACTAGAACATTTCCAAAACTTTCTGTGGGTTTTAGAAATATGTGTGTGTGTGCATATACCCTTTATCTTATTCTAAAACATCAGTTCTCAGCCTTTAAAAAAAAAAAGTATTGCCGGCCCCACCCCACCACAAAAAGAGAAAACATATATTCAGTGTATATTATCCCTAATGGGAGAAATTAATAAGATTCCTTGAGGTAGTGTTGAACTCCATGGGGCTAAAAACTGTTGTAATATCTACTTTTTTTCACATCCAAAAAGCAGTTTTTATCCCTTTGGTAGTAACCTCCCTGCTCCTGCTTTTGAGAAAATGTTCTGAAGAGAAAAAAGGAAGTGAGAGAAAGAGGAAAGGAGGAAGGGAAGGAGGGAGGGAGGAAGAATGAATTGAGGGAGATGCCGAGATCCCATGATGGAAGATGGGGTTTGAAAAGCAGATGACGCCAAGTTGAAACAAAGCTAATATCCAGTCTTCCAGGTGCTTAGTAGAAAAAATATATAATTTCTTTAAAACCAGCAGGGGATACTGAGAGAAAATCACCCTTCAGCCATTCCTCCTTTAAACTCCCAGATGTTGTCCTAAGTTGTTTTGCCATGAGAGCCACTGGGATGTAGGTAAACTTGTGTGAAAAGCTCAGGCAAGGAGGGGTAGGAGAGCTGATGGCAGGGCAGCAGATGAGGAAAAGGCTTGGCCACAGCTGGCTCCCATCAGGTCTGAACTACAGAAAACTCTTACATAGAGAGGGTCCATGGAATTCTTTGTATTTAGGATTTCTGTCTTCTGCAAAATTCATTGCGACCAGTTTAATAGAGTACACTTGAGAGGCAGGAATAGCTTCATTAAAAAAAAACTCCTCAGTATTAAAAAAAAAAATCCTCTTTTCTACTGACTTTCAGTACAATGGGAGAAAACTACAGTTAGTGTTCTTCCCGAGGACAAGGGGTGGTCTGTAAAAGTCCATGGCCACTGTTATTTCCTCCTCTGATTATGTCCATGCATCAGCTAGAGAGAAAGTGGTAATTCCTGTGCCTTCTTGTCTAAATACCGAAAGAACTCATCCCTCTAACCAATCACAGGGATGACAAAACCATAGTAATCCACAAACATGTTAACACATTCTCATAAGACCTCAGCATGTTTTTAAAGCCTGTTGTGAAAGAGCAGTGACAGACAGGCAGGACAAAAATGCGTTGACATCACGTCTGTGCTGGGCCGAGGTGCAGCTTTTACCAACAAGACAACAGCCTTTTCCTAGCAAGGCCCAGAACCACAACTGTGCTGAGGAGGCTCTGTCCCCTCAGCCCTCACAACAGCTGGCTGCAGTCAGAGGCGGCTGAGCTGAGGGCCAGGGAGACTTTACTGACCTTCCTGGTCGCTGGAGAAATGACCTACACATGATGCAGGCAAATACGCTTCACGTCCCCCAAGGGGCTGCTCTTCTTCTCCTTCCACAAATAGCATCGGACTCACCTTGCTCACCTGCCCAAGATAGGGGCCACAGTGCTGTGCAGGCCCTCTGTATTTTTTGCCTGGGCACTTACAAAACCTTCCTAAACAGTCTCTCTACTACTTTCTCTCTCCTGTCCACACTGCATGAACCACATAGCCTTTCTAAAACAAGCTTAGAACGTGTAATTCATCGGCTTGAAAATCTCCACTTTTCTCCTATTGCCAAGGGTGTAAAACTCATTCTTCTTAACCTGCAAGAGCAGAAACCTCTCATCCAGGCCCCTGTATCTCTCTCCAGTTTTTCTTCCATCCCTTCCCCACACCTCACATGTGCCATCCTCACAGAATTCCACAAGATTTCCAAGACATTTAGGCCCTTTCACAACTCAGTGGCTTTGCATACACTGACCTCTGGACCTCCAAGCATGTATGACATCTCCTTTGGGGGAATCCCCTCCCATCCTTCAAGATCCAAACTCAAATGTCATTTCCTCAGTAAAGCCTTCATGGAATCTCCCTTGCCACCAGGGATGGACGGGAGAATTCCCTATGTCCCTATGTCAATCTCTACTAACCTCTATGAGAGAGGCAGTATAGGATAGTAGCTTAGGAGATGCACTTCATAGATTAACAGGGTTCCATCCCAGCTCCACACATTCTAGTTTTCTGACCTTGAACCAATTAGCTTATCTCTGTCTCAGTAGCCTCAACAGGAGGAATAGTAGTAAGTACTACATAGGATTTACTATATGGTGGCAAACACCTGAAACCCTTAGAAGAGTGTCCCACTCATTGTAAGTGCTCAGTAAGTGTTGGCTGTTATTATTATGTCCACTAAAATTTTAATACTGTCATCATCTGTTTAGGTGTCTCTCTCTTTGTCTAGAGAAGAGGGTGGGGACTGTGTCTTATTCATGCTTATACTCCTGGTGCCTAACAGTTCCACATAATAAGCCCTCAATAAATGTTTATGGAGTACGTTGATTATTTTCTAGGCAGTAAAACATCCTCATGACTCCAGAGATTATATCTCAAGGAATTTTAATTCCTCCTTTTGCTCCATGGAAGCAAAGATGTTACACAAATCCATAAAACACTGTCCTGAACAGAGATGCTTGAAGTCAATTTCATGAGTCCCTCCTTGAAGTGGGAGTCTAGCATCCTGGCCAGAGTTGTGGTTCCAGCAGGGCTGTGTGTCCCTGGACAAGTCACTGTCATTCATGTGCCAGGCACTGATCCAAGGGCTGGGGCAAAAGCCTTGCATATTCAATAGGCCAGGTTGCTAATTCTCATGAACCTTGACTGAAAGGAGATAGTGCATTAAACAATAAATAAGAGCAAAGAAAAGTAAAGTTGGGTAGCCATAAGTTCTATGATTGAAATGAAACAAGAAAACATGTTAGAAGTTGCCCAGGAAGGCTACATTTGAAAAGTAGATCAAGGAACTCTTCCATGAAGGCTAGCAATAATATTTAAGCTTAGATTTGAGTACTAGAGGAAAACCATTCCAGGCAGAGGGGGCAGCTACTACAAGTGTTCAATGTGAAACTGAGTGTGGAATGTTTCAGGGATCAGAAGAAAGCCTGTGCCTGGAACTTGGGAAAGGAGGGTTACAGTCATACCATCTGAGGTCACTGGGGAAGATAGGGGCCCTACAGACCAAGAGAAGGAATGTGGAGTTTACACTAAGTGCACCAAGTGGTCACTGGAATGTTTGCAGCAGGATAGGAATAGAGTTCCTGTAGAGGGAATAGACTGTGAGTGAAACAGAGGCAGGAGTATAAGCCATGAGACTGGTTAAGAAGCTATTCCATTCATATAGGTGAGAAATCAACAGCTAAACTCAGATGGTGTCTGAAGAGAAGGGCTTAATGAACTGGAGTCTTGCTTCTGATGAATTAAGTGTAGGAGTGAGAGAGTGAGAAGAAGCAAGGATGGACCCTAAAGTTTTGCCTATAGTGTTTTAGCTAATCCTATTGGTAACACATTCCACACCTAGGAATAGTACTTCAGACCATACACCAAGTTATTGGATGGAGACAGCTGGATAAGGCATAGACTAGAGGTAGAAGATTCAAGACTTCTGTCTTTGAAATGTTAAGTTTGAGATGTCTAGTAGATACCCAAGTGGAGAAGACAGAACATTGGATGTACAAGTCTCAAATTCATTGGGAGAGATCAGGACAGTAGATATGCAAGTAAGAATCATTGGCATTTAGATAGTATGTAAAGCTATTGGGGCAGGTGTGATCACCTACTAGAACATATAGTTAAAGATATAGAGTCTCAGAGTAGAGGCCTGGAAAGAACAGCATTTTGAGGTGGAGTAGTGCAGACAAGCAAAAGAGACCAAGAGGAAGCAGACAGTATCAACAGATGAACTCGAGAAGGGTATGTTGTCATGGAAGCCAAAAGAAGAAAGTATTTCAGAAGCAAAGGAGTAGTAATCTGGGTCAAATGCTTCCAAGAGGTCAGCTAGGAAGAGGGTTGAATTTGGCAACATGGAAGTCTTGGGTGATTTTGTAGGGGTCAGTTTCACTTTTCATGTCTTGAATTGTTTGTCCATTTGTTTCCAAAGGAAATTGTTTTCAAGCGTTTTTAAACAGAAATACTCTTTTCTTAAAATAAATCATTACAAGAATCTCAAGGTATAAAAAAAGAATGAAACCAAAATTGCTGTAGTCAAAGCAGGGACTTCAAGAGCGTGTCTAGTCCCAGCTCCTTGCCCTTGTGGTAGACCCAAAGGCAGCTTTGGGAACAGCTGGGGCTCCTTGGAAAGAAGACTCAAAATTACTGAGCTGAAAGGTCTGTAAAAGGCTCTTTGGCCCAGCGAATCTCAGTGGGAAGGTGTGGGTAGCCCTCGGTCTGGTTGAGTAGCAGGCCACACACTGGCTAGGAATATCCTTGCATGTGCTGTGAAGAATACGACATCCCAGGATTATAGGTAGGAATACTGGGAGCTCCTATAATCACAGTTCATTCTGGTTTCAGTACCCATTTCCTTCCAGAGTAGGCCACTGGCGCGCCCATTCAACTGGTTTGCCCGGATCCTGCCACTCCGCCACACCTCCAAAAAGCATCCAAAGCCCTTCCTTTGTTGCAAAATGATTCAGTGTTGTTTCCATAAAATGTGGGGACCTGAGCCTATGTTCACACACGCAACCTGTGTATACTGGAAGATTTAAAGGGAGACATCCTTTGAGGGAAGAGGCCGCCAGAATAAATTCCTGGTTGTCTTAGAGGAATCGCCAAGCATAACATCTTCTGTGCAGTCCCTGTTCTCTCAAAAGTGAGCTATAGTTCTGTTGCTCTGTTGGAAATAATCACAAAAGGAATGTCTAAGTATTGCTAGTGGGAGAAAAGGAATAAAAGGTCACGTGAAGAATCTTTAGAAAGTACCAAATAAGCTGACAGAATGAGGTAAAATTCTTAATTCCTGGGGTACCTACTTTATGTCGGGTACTCTGCTCAGCCTGGGCAAAGGTGAGACAGATGCAGAAAGATAAATCCTTCAGGATATCCCTTTGGCTTATCTGACTTGATCATCTTCCTTCAATTCTAAGACAGCTTCCATCAGGCTGTTCATTAGAATTGCAGGATTTCCCCCTGGAGCACACTCTTGACCACTACCAAAATACAAGATTGACAGCCCTCACATCACAATGGTATGGCAACCCCCTGACATTTGTCTGCACAGACACTGGATAGTTTACAAAACTTCTTCTTATACATTAAGAGGTGGAACAGCCCTGGCTGGTGTGGTTCAGTGAATTGAGTGCCGCCAGCCTGTGAACTGAAAGATCGCCAGTTCCATTCCCAGTTACGGCACATGCCTGGGTTGTGGGTCAGGTCCCCAGTTGGGGGTCTGCGAGAGGCAACTAATTGATGTTTCTATCTCTCCCACATGGATGTTTTTCTCTGCCTCCTTCCCCTCCCCACCTCTAAAAAATTTTTTTTAATGAGGTAGAACATTCTTTTCACTTGTTCATATAGTCTTTATGTTTTCCTATCATTTTGTTGTTGTTGTTGTAAAACTGTTTTTGCTGTTACTGTATGAGCTTTTCTAGGGTTGTTTCACTGTTGTTCTTTGTTTCTCAGGTATATGTAGCCTGCCTCAAAAATGAGCGCCTGACATAAGAAAGCATCACTGATAGGCAGGTGCAAGGGTGACTCTTCCAGGACTCTATGCAAAATCGCTGATGTCCATTGGCCACTGGCTCATGTCTGGTGTCAAAGATAGCCAGAGCAGTCAGGGGCACTGTTAACAGGGGATGGGGTAGAGGTATGCAAATCATTTGATCTACATAGCAAAAGTCAAGGAATCTATACTGGGAAAGATCCTTGGAGTATTAAGTCTCTAATCTCCCCGCATCATCACCCACCCAGATGAGCCTAATCCTCAGGCTAGAGCATATCCCCCAGGCTAGCACATCAGCATGGTCACATCCCCAGAGCAAGTGAAACTGGGTGATTGAGTTTGGGAAAGAGGGAAATCCTACTGTGCCCTCCTGGGGGCCAGAAGAGTGAGCAGACAGGGCTTATAAGTGTGATGTATTTACTCACAATACCTTTGCTTTGAGCTCACAGACAACTCTCATCTGTGACATACGTGCTTTCCAATTTATACTTAACAGTTACAGAAATATTATTATCTCATCACCACCTTATGGGGATCTATATATTAATATTCTTGATTTAGGTAGACGACGTAGAAACATTAAGTTATGTGAGCCAGGTCATGGAGCACTTAACAGAACCTGGGTAATTACCTGTTTGTAAATCCTATGGTCCTAACTGCCCCATCATCTGGGTCATACACAAAACAGGAGCAGGGCTGAGATTTAAACCCTGGTCTCTTTTCCTAAAGGACTAAAGCTGTCCCCTGACATCCATTGCCATGTGTTTAGATCTTGAGTTCATGCCTGGAGTTTTGATGTTTGAGCATCCTCCGCCTTTCTTTCATCTTTTAAAGATTTTGTTGTGAAGATATTACTCTTGGAAAGTACCTTGTTTGGCAAGTTCCCATAGCCACTGGAGATTCAGCCTAAAGGGAAGCACTAGGAAAATATTTTTGATAACTCTGGAGTGGAAGGAAAGTACACCATTCTGGCTGGATTCCACCCAGAAAACCCTTCACAAGTGTTGTGGAAGCCAGGGGAGGAGGAGGGGTGAGGTGTAGAGATCCCTGGGATGGGAAATGAATTGGCTTGTGTCCAGTTGAGGTTACCTCTGGTCATTTGTAGCCCGAGATTAATAGACCACAGATCCTAATGCAAGTACGATAAAGATCACACCAAGATTTTCATCTTAATCCTTGGAGTTGAACAAACATCAAAAAGCTCAGCAGGTTGGTTCAGATCATTATGATAATGATTAATAAGAGGCTTGTTTACAGAGCTGCTGTCTCCGTAGTTTGTCATCACCTCTATGCAGAAGACTCTGTTGTGTGAAGATAACAACAACAACATTAAGAACTGGTTGAGTTTCCCCAAATATATTAATCTCTCTATGAGCTTGGACCCCAACTCTCATCCTGAACACCTCTGAACACAACCACTGATTCAAAAGCCATTTTGTCCATGTAAAAGGATATAAGGAGAGAATGTTCATAGAATACTGGATTCTATAAATTTCCAATACAGCATACACATTGTGTAACACAATCTCTATCTGCCTTTCCCTCTATACCCAGAAAAAGCAGGAGATAAGACCACATATGATTCACCTTTTTATTTGCAGCACTTAGCCCGGTGTCCCATACATCATAGATGGTCAATAAATGTTTACAGTGTTGTTAAACGTATGATGTCATCACTATGAGGAGCTTTCAGGCACAACCCCCTTATTTTACAGAGAAAAAAACTGAGGTCCAGAGAGTGGACATGAATTAGCCAGGGTCACTGAGCTACTGACTGGAATAGACCTGAGTCTAGAAACATTGTCACTTGACTAAGCTGCCACTGTCCTTTCTACACTATATATTAAAGCCTAGAAATGACAGGCCAATCAAAGATACCAGCCTCCCAGGAAATCTGCTGTCAGAAAAGTATGAACACATGACCCAGTGTAACCTTGTTGCCAAATCTCCAAGCCTCTCTGATATCCTCCCAAGGAAGAACTCAACAACACTGGTTCATTCCTGGGATGGATTATATTAGTCAGGCTTTTACATCTGAGCCAGAGGGAGCAAGAACATATTCACTTAAGAACTGAAATAAAATGAAAGTTCATATTTTCTTTATCATTTCCTGGGAATGGAAGGGATTCTGAATAAAGACATAGATTAGCGTTGCTCGTGACATTAGGAAGTAGTGAGCGAAGCATCAGTAATTATTGCCATTGTTCATTCAGTAACAAAAGGAAAGTCTCAAGGTGGGGGGACGGGGGGAAGGATTTCTGGGCAATTATTCATCCACTCAAAGATCTTAAATAAACTCTTATCCTTTCAACCTGATCAGACCAAAATGATCTTTAATTACTGTAACACCAAAAGGGCAAAAGGAAGTCTCAAGCCCTGCAGTCTGGCCAGGTGGTCCGTCTTTGTCTCAGATCATTGTAACTGTGCTAGGTAGGGGCTGATATCCTGGCCCTTGACCCCCGAGCCCAGAATGATTATTTCTGTAGATGGATGGATATGTTCACAACAGTACACTTTCTCTCCAGCCTTTCTCTTGCAATCTAGCAAGGGAAGAATATGGCGAAGCACACTGGACAAGAAAAGAGGCTCACAAATTGGGCTGCCTTAGCCCCAGAACCTCCTTGGCCGTGACTCCACAGCAGATCTTTTCTAAATGCTGCCATGTGTCAGTTACTGTGAGGAGCGGGCGGCTCAGGACCAGCAGTAGACAAACTTGCTGGTGGAACATGGCTCGGGTAAGCTTTTCTGGGAGGAAGGCAATGACACATACCGACTGTTCAGCAGTTCTTCTGGGCTACATCTCAACCAGGCCCATGGTTGATTTAGCTGATGAAAATAAATAAATGATTAATTTGATGAAATGTTGAATGATTTGCTTAAATGATTGATTTAATTTTTTAAATTGCAATTATCTTCATTCTTAGCAGAAAAGAAAGCAGCATGTTATTGCAAGAGGCCAGGTATAGAAATGAGGCTGTCTTGGGTCCCAGTCCTTGATCCACTATCTGGGTGATCTTGGCTAATTACTTAATCTCCCTGAGACTATATGTCTTCATTTAAAAAATGGAAATAGCAATTTCTCCACTGCAAAGCTTACTCTGAATATTAGCTTTAAAAAATATGAAGAGCATGGAACACCAAGAGGACATAATAAATATTTCTTTACTCCTCTTTCTCCTGAAATCTTTGGTTTCATGTTATTAAAAAAAAAAATCAAAGTCCAAAACTAAATGGATTCAAATGTGCACTGCCATTCCTTGTAGTGCCTTAGCAAGACTGGAAGATGATTCAATGGTGGATGAAAACAGGTGATTATAAGCAGTATGGCACATTCATTAGCTAGGCAATCTGTCCCACCACAGTGTGCTGGGTTGCTCCACTCTTTTTATGAGAAAATTCCCCTTGCTGCTAATGAACCCCAGATCAGACTTGGTGGTGAGGTGAGGGTGTGTCCCTGAGGGTACCAGGTCATCCTCTATATGTATAAAAGTGTACTATATATTTGGTTGCTACCACACCCAGCAGGAGCACCTGTGTGCGTTATAAGGGAAGGTGATTGTGTCTCCGTGTGTGGTGTGTGTCAGCCTCTGAGTTTGTGGAATCTGCTTGATTGCCGTCATATTTTTGCATAGATTCCTCAACATACAGCACTTGGAGCCTGACCCTCTTTCTGGAGAGAGGGACTTGGGATTGTCCTAATAAAACCAGCAAGATTCCTATTACCTGCTTCCTTCTCTTGGGCCTTTTCAAAGGATATGGAAATTTCTCCACTGCAAGTGTAACTTTGAAAATTTAGCTTTAAAAAAATTTCAAGTGCTTATGTATATTACATGTGTGTGTACTAACATTTTTAAAAATTATAGTGAATTCTTTATAGCTTCCTGAAATATGTAGTGTTCCTTTGGCACACCTTGTATGAGCTGGTGCCTCTGCCTAGGACACCGTATAGTCTCTCACACCCACTCATTCTTCCGGAATCTGCTTGGGTGGTACCTCTTCTCATAGACTTATCTGGCTGCTTCATGGTAGGCTGGGACATTCCTTTTTCTATTCCTCCTGAACATTTTTTTTTAATTACAGCCCTTTCACATTATAGGTTCATTACCTATACCAACAGTGCATTTCTGGCAAACCTACAGCATGTTTTATTTATTTATCTCAGTACCCACAACCCCCAGCACAGGAATGACATTCTGTGAATCTCATATTGAGTGAATGAATGGATGGATGGATGAATAGGTGGGTGGGTGAATGGATGGTTTCAGGCCCAGGGCCAGGTCTAAGTGTGGTGACAGCCCCAAAAGACTAAGAACTCTGTAAGGTGGGGTAGGGTCTTGCTCCGCAACCCCTATAGCATTAGGACTTCAGAGAGGAAACAGCTCCCTTGGGCAGGTGCACTGGCTTGTATAATACATGACAGTGGCTAATAGATCAAGTAATTTGTCCACTTTCCTGGAGTGAAGTTTTCAGCTTGGCCTGAGCTCAGCTCAGAGAGCTGAGTGCGTGATGCTGCACGTCTCCTTCAGCGCAGTTAAATTAAGCTTAATATCCTATGACTCAAGAGTTTGCACACCAAGGCTTGGCACTTAATATTGTAATTACCCCTTTTGATTAGAACTGCCTTTCATAAGCAAATCGACGCAGTGATTTGACAAGCTTGAGGAATTGTGTTTGGAGCTCACCCTACGAGTTCCACAGGGAACTATAATCATAGTAATTACTATTGAAGCAAGATTCTAGTTCTCGATGTACCAGGAAGTAAGTGAGTAAGAGTCACACGCTGCCTCCTTTCCCATCTCAGGATAGGCTGTGTGGCTGAAAACAAGGAAGGAAGGTGGAAGTAAACACAGTGTGATCAGCAGTCAGCCCACAGGCTGCAGTGTTTCTCCTTCAACAGGACTCAACAGCCTCTGGAGATTCACGACTTTGAAAAGAATGTTTTAGCTGCCATGTACGTGTGTGTATATGGGGGAAGGGATTAACTTTTATGAATACACAGAGAGAGCAGACATGAATCCACAGGCTCTATCCTTTGAGGGGCTCCCAAGCTAATGTTAGGGTGAATGTAGAAACTAAAACTCGTTAGAAATAGGGTCTGCAATGACTCAACAGGCTTGGTGTTCCAGTCAACCTGTAGATACAACATTCCCTGCAGGGCGAGTTCAGATCACCACTGGAAGTGCTCAGAGTGTTCTGGGCTGGCTTTTAAGGACAAACGCCTGGCCAGGAACAAGAGCCTTATTCCAAACCACAGGGGAGCCTTGCAGCCACAAAAGCATTGGGCTTACAAATGAGCAATGCTGCCCTTCTGTTCCATGGTCCTTGTGCTGGCTTCCCTGGGAGGCTGGAGCAAGTTCCAAATGCTAAAGAGGCCTAGTTCCCAGTGGGACTCGCAAGGGGGCTCTGAGGAATGGTTATTTCTTTTCTTTGTCTAGTAGAAATTGTTTATGTTGGGGGCCTCCTACTCTCTGGAAACCCGATCGCTTGTGCATAAGCCCCACAATTACGGCTCCCTACTGTCCATACTTTATGGATTCCCTCCCCCCACCTTCTGCTTTTGCCTCCATCATCCACAGCCTGAAAATTCATTTAACAATTAACAACACAAGAAGGAAAATGCCACAAGACCCAGATTGCTAGCAGATGCTCAGGAGGTGCTGCACAAGGAAAGGCTGTTTGAGGCCAAGGTTCCTTTCCCTGCCTTTTTAAAAGTCTACATAGAATCAGGTGAGTCAGAACACACTTCCATTTACTTACCCCTTTGATTCTTTTAACAAATATCTTTTGAGTAACCGTGTGCCAAGCCCACCACTGGATTCTGGAACCTTGTAGTATTAATAATGGACATTTATTGAGTGTTTACTATATGCAAAGCACTAGTCTAAACATATATTTTTAAAGAAACTTCAGAGCCAAGAATCAAATACAAACAAAAGTGTACTTAGAAAGTCACAGAGGTAGAAGTGAGATGTAGAAGAAACGGTCTCAGGGAACAAGTTACAGAGGCAAAAGAAGGGCCTTTGGAGCTTAGGGGGGAGAGAGAGGCAAGGAAGCTGCACCTGGGGGAAGGGGGTGGGGAAGGGCCTGGGTCTGCTCCATAGAGAGAGTTGCTAAACATTTTAAATTTAATAACATATTCACTCAGTTTTCATAACAGCCCTAGTTTAAATCCTCAGATGAGGATAAAGAAAACCAGAGAGGTTAAGAATTTTGCCCAATGTCACTCAGGTATTAGAAAGAGAAGTCAGGATTTGATCGCAGGCAGTCTGGTGCCACAACTGGAGCCAGAAGTTGACAAATTTTTCCTGTAAAAGGCCAGATAATAAACATTTTAGGCTTCATGGGCCATCTGGTCTCAGGCACAATTACTCAACTCTGCTGTTGTAGCATAAAAGCAGCCGTGGACAATAGGAAAACAAATGAGCGTGGCTGTGTTCCAACAAAACTGTTTATGGACACTGAAATTTGAATTTTATAGAATTTTTGTGTCACTAAATATTTTGTTGATTTTTTTTCTCAACCATTTATAAACATAAAACTATTCTGACATCACACACCATACAAAAACAAGTGTTTGGCCGGAGATGGTTAATCCTCAGCCTAAGCTATGCTATCTGTCCATTAGTGAGTAAGCAAGAATTGTTATCCTGGTAGGGGAGATGTGAAAACTTAAAGCCCTTTCAAGAGTCCTTTCATCTATGCGTGTGCTGCCTGCTAT
Source organism: Desmodus rotundus (assembly GCF_022682495.2). Classification (NCBI taxonomy): domain Eukaryota; kingdom Metazoa; phylum Chordata; class Mammalia; order Chiroptera; family Phyllostomidae; genus Desmodus; species Desmodus rotundus. The sequence continues at coordinate 21,993,383 of NC_071387.1, forward strand.
GCCTGATTACTCTACCTCTCACCCTCTCTCCTCCTTCTGGCTAAATCCTGTGTGCCTTTAACACTCCAGCTGAGCATCAACTGCTTTCAGGAAGCTCCTTTGATACCACCCTGTGCCCAGCCCCTCCTCTGTTTTCCAGCATTCAGTTCTGTCCTCTCCATCGTTGCATTCTTGGAGTGGGACAGTTAACTGTCTGCTCCAGGACAGCATGTTCCACTCATTCCGTTCCTGCTTCCCTGGATTCTGACCTGGTCCCTAGCACTGGTGTCAACAGATACACAATGCGTGTTGTAGAATTAATTTGTAGGTATGGGAATCTCAAGGAGGGTCAGTGGAGAAGGGAACTTGGAAGTTTCGGTCGGATAAAAGAGTTTTCCCAGCCAACAAGATGGGAAGTTTGTTCTGGGGGGCAAAAATGAACTGTATATGACAAGAGGCAGGCATGAGGAAAACATGGCGTGCTCAAGGATTCACCAGTTTTTGAAAGAAAGGCCAATGGCAAGAGATAAGGTGGACAACATCTGTATTGACAAAGGTCTGATTCCTGCAGACTGTGGCAGGACGGTTGGAGTTCATTGAGCATGGAAGTGACATGCTTGGATTTGTGCTTTAGAACAAGGGTCAGAAAAACAGAGCCCCTGGACCAACTCCAGCCCAACATTACACAGTTACAAAGAGAGGGAGCTGGAGATGGAACTCAGGGGTGTGTGAACCCTAGTCTGTGTTCTTTCCTTCTTCCAAGCTGCTTTCTCCCATCTGGGAATCTAGACCTGGGCTGGGATTCACTCAATGCTTCTGGGAGCTCTGCAAACTTGAATCCAGTCCCAGTTCACACTGATGGACTTGACCTTGGGGTAGGAGTGAGGGACAGGTTGTATAAGCCTCTTCAGTTTTGTTTCTGAATGCGTGGTTGGTGCATAACCAAGGCTCATGGTCTCTATGCCTACTCTGCCACAGGTCTCTAGCATATACCTGTTCCTCCTTAAGCCTTTGTCCTCATCTATACAATGAAGAATTGGGCTAGATGCTCTTGATGGGCCCTTATCATGATAAGGTTCTAAACATTATATGGATTCCATATGCCATATTAAAATACCTGTGCCTCAAAGGCTTATAAATGGTGAAAGTCCTAGAAATGGAGGAAGCAGGAGAAGAGACATCACTCACGCTGAAGACACAGAGGTGAGCCATGATACAGGGCTTTAGAGCAGAAAGGAGGAGAGGGAGCTTGTTAAGGGAATTTAAAGCCTACTGTCTTAATAACCCTTTGTAGTTCTTGGCGCCTGGCTTTTCTTGAAGCTCAAAGTATTTTGCAAACATTAGCTCATTAATCCTGCCAAAAGCCTGTGAAGTGGGTAGGTGTGAATGTCTGATCCCCATTTGAAAACCTTGAATTTGAAGGGGAAAGGGCCTCTAGCCAGTGACTAGTGCATGGCTGGGGAGAGGCCCCGAAGTCTGGACTAAATTGAATAGTAATATTTGGGGGGGGGTGTTGTAAGTCATTATTCTACCAGAGGAGTAGTGGATGGTGGGAAAAGCATGCCTGAGCTCTGGAACCAGCCAAATCCACATACCAGGGCTAGCTGGGCTTCTACAGCTCTGTGAATTTGGGCAAGTCCCTCAACTTCTGTGAAATTCAATTTCCCCTTGAAAAGGGGGGTGATGATACATAACACTTCACCAATTCACAGTCTGGGAAACATTAATGCAAAGTTTATCTCAAAGTCATTTGATTACCGGAAGTTTCAATAAATATATTTAAGAGATTTTGATTAGAGAGATTTTTGCTAAAACTCACCAGATATCTGGCACGCAGTTACATGGATTTTGTCTTCCAGTGAGTGAGTTCAATGCATTGAGCTCAGATAGGGAGTGAATAGGGATGGTGGTGATCCAGGTGGGACAGCAGGAGTAGGAATGAGGTCCTGGAAACAGCACTCTTGGTCTTGTTCAAAGAAACCAACCAACCAACCTGAGTTCAGTTGTTTAGAGATAAAGCTGAAGAAGGGGCTCATAACCCACTAAGTGGGGAAGGGGCTATGTAGATGATGGGTAGTCCATTTCTCCTTGGAGACTCAGAAGGCTTGAGTAGGGAGCCATCCTGGTCAGATCTGCAGTGTGGAGACTCCCTGGCTCAGCAGAGAACACCACAGACTTGGCAGGTGGTGGGTGAGATAATTCACTGAGGTATGGGATGAAAATTTTTATGACTTCTCCGTAGCTATTTTCTAACACTTACTGTCTTAAAAATTATTTTTGTGTTTATGTTCAAAAGCAAATAATATATTTCAACATAGTATATTTGTGTGTGTGTATGTGTTAGAGAGAGAGAGAGGAAGCTAGCTATACAAATTTTTTTACTGATGGGGCACATAATCGAAGGTTTGGAGGCCACTCATTGCATGAGAAAGGGAGAGACTGATGCAGAATCTCACATGAAATTTCCTTAAGGCATCTGAGAGTTAGTTAATGGAAGCCTGGTTGGAACAATGATTTGAATGGAAACAGAATAGAAAGAATATAAAAACCCTATTACACAGGAAGAAAAAAGCAGGACTTGATAATTCTTGGTCACAAAGAGCAAGTTATTAGAGAAGAGGGAAGAGGCAAAGCTGAGTGGGAGGTTTCAATCCTTGACCTCTTAAGAGACTACTGGCACCACCAGAGAAAACAAGGAAGGACAAAGAGGAAACTGGCTGGAGGAAAGGTGAAGAGGTCTGCCCAGGCCAAGTGGGATGGAAAGTAATGGCAGGAGAGAGGGAGAAGTTGGAGATGAAAGCCTTGGGCTTGGAAGAGATTCCTGGCTAAAGGCAGAGGAGGGGTGGGGGGAGGGGCCTCCTGCAAAGATGAGTGGAGGAATGGGATCTCCCAGGGAGGAGAGGACAAAGAGTCGGCACAGAGGGGAGGAAAGTTCTTATCTCTAACCAAAATCAGTGTTAGAAAGCCCACTGCCAGAGGTCAGCCGCCATTTCAAGTGGTCTCAAGTTTATAGACTCACAGAATATCTGAGTTTGAATGGCCTGTAGAGACTTTTCTAGTTTCTGGTTGTCTTGGTTTAAGTAGGTTTTTAAAGTCACAACATTAACATACTCACAATGTGTCAGCGAGAACTCTTAGTTGCAAACAGCAGAATCCACACTGGCTAATTTAAGCAGAAAAGGGAGTTATCTAAAGACATTAAAAAGGACATCAGAGAATCCTTAGGAAAGCTGAAGAAATAGATTTGAGGCTGTGCTTCCAGGATCAATATTTAAAACCACAATACACTGGACTATTGTTTGGCAACGGAAAGAAGTGAAGTACTAATGGAGGCTACAACATCGATGAACCTTGAAAACATGCCAAGTAAAAGAAGCCAGTTGCTGAGGACCACATATTGTATGATTCCATTTATATGAAATGTCCAGAATAGGCAAGTAGAAAGCTGATTAGCAGTTGCTTAGGGCTGGGGAATGGGAAGTTGGGAGGTGACCAAGCAACCACAGCTAAGAGGTACGGAGTTTGGTGGGGAAGTAATAAAAATGTTCTAAAAGTCATTGTAATGATAGACACACACCTCTGTGAATGTCCAAAAAACAAACATGGAATTGTATACTTTGAGTGAACTGTATGGTATATAAATATATCTCAATAAAGCTATTACACACACACACCCCATAGAAAGGCAGATGGGAAGAGGATCATTGCTGTCTCTACTGCCAATGCCCAACAGGAAATGCCCCAAACTTAGCTTTATTGCAAACTCCGCTCTCAGGTGCCTGGTACCACTTCTGCCTCAGGGACTCAGCCAAGCAACCACTAGCTTTCCTAAAAACACCAGCTTCGCTCCCACCCATATAAACACATAGAAGTTCTGGGAAGATTCCATTTCTTCAAAAGGCTCACTTATAGTTTGAAGTCCCGCATGGAGGTTTCTGACAGATGAAACCAAGAACATGCTGTGTATGTGTGTGTCACCTAGCTACAAGGGACTCTAAAAATTTCAATTCTGATCACTCCATTGGGAACCAGGAGAATGTCCTAGAGAAAGACTAGTCACAAGATGATGGGGCCGTGACCAGCATGGCTCAGTTGCTTGGGCCCATAAAATGAAACGTCAGCAGTGTGATCCTGATCAGGGCACGTGCCTGGGTTGCGGGTTTTGTCCCTGGCCTGGGTGTGTATGAGAGGCAGCCAATCCAAGTTTCTCTCTCACATCAATGTCTCGCTCCCTCTTTTTCTCCCTCCCTTCCCCTCTCTATAAAAACAAATAAATAAAATCTTTTTATTTTAAAAAAGATGATAGCAAGGGAGGGATGAATAGTCAGAGCACAGAGGAGTTCTAGGACAGTGAAACCACCCTGTATAATACTACAACGATGGATACATATCATTATATTTTTGTCCAAATCCATAGAATGTGCAACAACACCAAGAATGAACGCTAACGTGAACCAGAGACCTTGGGTGGTAATGACATATCAATGTAGGTTTATCGACCCTAACAAATGTACCACTCTGGTGGGGGATGTGGGTAATAGGGAAAATACTCATGGGGTGGGGCAAGGGGCATATGGGAAACCTCTACACCTTCTGCTCAATTTTACTGTGAACTTAAAACTTATTTTAAAAAATTAGAGCTATTTTTAAAAAAAGGATAACAGGCAGCCACAAATATAACAAATATCCACAATTAAACTATATCATAGAACCTCAAAACAAAAATTAATAGAACTTGGTAGCTTTTAACAGTCCCCCTAAGAGGACTTTAACTCTAGAAGTAAAAAGCAGCCACATAATGTAGAAAGAGTGGGTAGACTGGTGAGGTGGAATGACCACTGGCTTTGGAACCCACCAGTTCTGGGTTTGAAACCAGGCCTGCCCCTTACCTGCTGTTTGATCTCCACAAGTCACTTAATGTCACGGAACCTCACCTGGAAAATGACAACAACAATGCCTACTTCACAGGGTTTTATTTCTAGGACTGGGAGAATGAAAGCTACGTAAATCTTAGTTCCTGCCCATACAACAAGGAAAACAAATGTTATTATTTCTATTAATTTTATTAGACCAGACTCAACTGTATTCCAATTTCTATGTTTTCAGAATATGTAAATGATGTGCTATCACTATATTTATTTCTTATAACAAGCTTGTTCTTTTTAAGTTTCCTCTTGTTGCTTGTGGGAGTTTTAAAAACTCAACTATATGAGAACTATATAGAAAAAACACAGAAAGAAAAGGCAAAATGTCAGCAATGAAATGTTTTCCTTTTTCTTTCTGCTTTCATGACTTCCCATTTGTTTTCTTTTAATGGTAAGAGTGTTGGGGTTTTTTTGTCCAAGAAGCAGATGTAAGTAAACAATCAAACAAAACAGAAAGTGAAGAGGAAAGTTCTAGGAGCCTAGCCTGTAGAAGAAGAACCAGCCGCTCCTTCTCCATTCAGTAGCCATGTCACCTGCTGTGTAGAAGCGAGCCCTCATTAGGAGCCCGCAACATCATCACATGGACCACCAGCTCCAAGGTGTGTCACCAAACCTCTCCTTATCTACTCATTCTGTCATGGTATTCCAGGTACCACCTCGGGTCAGAAAATAGAGGAACTCTTCACGCGTTTTCCAGAAACCCCTAGGATTCAATACTCTTCCCAGGAAGTTTATTGCATGGGGTCCAAGTCTCGTGTTATTCATGGGTTACTTAAAGCAGGATGACAACTCTAGTCTCCTGATTCCCTAGCTAGCATCCTTGTCATTCTCCTGCCCCTTGTCAAATCTGACTCTCAAGGAGCCCATTTACCATAGGGAGTAAATAACTAATAAACATGGTAGATCCTTCAGGGTCCCCAGTAATAGTGATACCACTCTCTTGATTGCATGTTCTGTATCTTTCTGGTGCTCAGTGCTTTCTTAGCTTCTGATGGCTTCATTGGCAGACCTTCTTATATTAAATCATGACCACCTGATATTCGGGTAATATTTGAGGGTACAAAGGACCAAGACATGAAAAGCTAATGTGTTAGTGCCCAAAGTTGTTCAAATAGCCATGAAGATAAAAACATGTGCTATAATGGAATGGGAACATAATTTGCTATGTCTCCATCTGACTTATACATAGCTTCTCAGAAATACATGTTTGATGTATTTGACCATGTCCCTGATTTTCTTACTGTCTTCTCTTGGCTCCCTATTTCTTTTGCTCCTAGATTCACACTCCGTAGGAAGGCCTCTTATGTGAGAATTTTCCCTTCTCCTCTAATTCTACCTCCTGCTTCCTCTGAGACTCATTCATTCTCTGATCTGACCACACAGAAGACTTCCTGGCTCCTCCAGGGAAAAGCAGAGGCTCTCCCTTGTTTGTTCCAAAAGCACGGAGGCTTTATCCAATAGTCAACCCACAAACTTTTGCTGAGGTCCTACTATAAACTCTGCACTGTGCTCTCATAACCCCTTACACTTACATCTCACTTTTTACAGTAAATGTCACTCTGGGTATCATTATTCGTTTACCTATCTGGAAGGTACAGCCTGGCAACAGCTGTGTGGAATGTTTGGTTAAGACAATGGCACCATTTCCTCTTTCTCCACACCCGCCCAGCTAGAGTGACCTGTGCCCTCGATTCCTGAGCCCAACCCAGAACAAGGAGAGCCTTGGATCCAGCCTCAGGGCACCCTGAGAGACGTCATGTACTTTTGTGCCTGCTGCCTATCATCAGTTCATTAGTAGACACCATGTGACTGGGATTCAGGCTCAGTGTCCCTGCCAAACATGTCATTTCACTATTGCCATGGAGCCTAACCTGGTGTGTGGGTCTTTCCAATCTTCCTGCCCCATGCAAGAATCTTACTCCAGAGGCTAAAATTGTCCCAGGGAGACCCAGTGGTGCCTGGGGTTCTGCTTGCCATGTTAGGGAACAGGACCCTCCCTGTTGGTACTGTAATCGCCTGCTTCAAGGGCCTTTGCAGCTGGACACTCAAGGAAGCATCATACATGGGCGTGTTTAACCCTTATTCCCCACAAGCTGAATTGAACTTCCCTCCTGAACTGGCCTGCCCCTTTGGACCGTGGACTACTCCCTTAAATATTTCCTCCAATGAGAAAGGCAGGCTGCCCCAGCCTCTGCCTTGCCCAAGACATCTCTTCCTCCCCTGAGAAAGTGTGCTCGGTAAGGACCGATAGTAAGTTTTGAGCTGAAGCTTTGCCACACCCCTGGAAAAAAAGCCAAAATGCCAGGAAAAGAAGGGTGATTAAAATAGCCACACAGAGGGACTTCTACAGAGTTTCATTAAAAGGATAGGAGGGAACATATGAAGAAAGAAACTTACAAATGGATATGAAAAGTCTAAAAGAATGAAAATATCATGGTCTCTGAATGTTTGCATCTAAAAAAAGGATTGCCCACTTCAGTAAAGCATTTTATGGAAAATAATAATATTAGCTAATATTTATTGAGCACTTAGAACGGGCCAGGGATTCTGCTAAGTGTTTTACATGCATTTTCTTATTTAATCTTTACAGAAGCCTTATGAAACCTGTTCATTTAATAACCCTACTTAAAATTTTTTTTACATTAAAAGGATCATACACCCAATTTCCTTTTTAAAAAATAACTTTAGTTTCTAAATAAATATATATTTTTTTCTAGATGGTGAGTTAAGAGAAGTTTCAGAATATTTTTTAAGTCTTTTCCTATGTTCAACACATTACATGTATGAATAATCTATATTGCCAATAAAGGAGAAGCAAAAGTAGAAGATATTATTACAATAATTCCTCTTTTTAATGTATTTTTTAAAGTACTGGGGCCATGATAACCCTACCTTTGAGGAGAAGAAACGGCCTAAAGAGATGAAGTAACTTGCCTTGCAACTAGAAACTAAGAGAATGCCCATCAATGGGAAAATGGTCGAGTAAATTATGGTCTCTCTTAGCCATGAATTAAATCACCACAAAGAATAAATTTAAACTGACTTAGGAAGGGATTTTTCTAGAGGAGTTGAGAAAAATAGCCAGACACAAATAAGTGTGTATACTATGGTCCCACATCTGTTTGCCAATGAAATAAACCTCTTGTCTGTATGTGAGTGTATATATTTATGTGTATACTTACAGAGTAACATACATAGTATAATTCTACTTCAGGAAAAACATAGAGCCCTATGTTTGTGCATTTATACTTGATTATGTGTGAATGAGAAAAGAGAAAGTGATGGAAGAGTTCTGTTGACCTTGGCTAATTGGGAGGGGACAGGGGAGTAGGTAGGATAAGAGAGAATTGGGGTTATGTGTTTTTGCATCATGAAAAGCATGCATTGCTTTCAGAATCTGAAACCATCACATAAAGACAATGATTTATAATAAATAACTGTTTTCCCATAGTTACATACTCTCCATCTCAATGCTAAACAGTGAAAAAGAGAAAAAAGAAAAGAGAGGTCTGTAGTCTAACAGTTCCCCACTGCACGCAAGGGTTTGGGCCCATAGAGGGTTTTCGTGTTCCTCAGTTTCACTGTCATATAGGATCAAACATGTTTGAATCATGATTTTTCCAGACACTGCCAGTTACATGGCCAAGGCCACACAGCAGGCATCAGGAGAAGCCTAAATGGCAGCTCACAGTTTTGGACTCCAAATTCAGTGCTCTCATGTTGAAAGTCTAAAATTATGTAACGAAGAAACACATTTTAAAATGCCAACTTTTAAAACTGTGTAAGAATCAATCTAGTTAATGCAGTGAAAACTCCTAGAGGTATAATGTATCATTATTATAATGACCTCTTAGCTTACTCTTTGCCTATCATTAGAGTTAGACGCCATCAGTTACATGAGTAGTGCGTGTCCTTGATTATAACCTCACACATTCATTCAACAAACATTCATTGAGCATCTAATATGTGCCTGGCACTCAGTTAGGTGCTGGGTTGGCCTTATAGTCTGAACAAACACTTTCCATGGGCTTTTGGCCAAGAGCAATTAGTACATGCCTCCAACATTTTTCCTTTTAAAAGTTAAGAGACCATTTTATTAAACTTGAAAGTTTAGTAAACATTAAAGACTTTCTAACTTTAGAAGGACTCTGAATCAGAACACACAAGAAATAAGCATCATTTAGAGAAAGAAACAGAGACTACAAATACATCCGGCATGAATGAGCATGAGGGATGGCGAACAGCACCACCATCTTTGAGCGCACACTATTGCCAGGTGCTTTCTGCGTGTCATTATAATAAATGCTCACAGTAGCCCTAGATGGAGGGGACTGTTATTATTCAGTTTACCAGTGAGGAGATTGTAGTTCAGGGAGATAGGAAAGAATTTTCCCAAGGTCCCATAGGGAAATTTTCCCATAGGGAAAGCTTTGGAGCTAGGATTCAAGTACAAACTTGTCTAACTAGAAAAATCATGGAGTTCCTTTACTAATTTGTCCCACTTGCAAAGGAGACTGTTCCCCCAAGAGCACATCAGGTTTACATGGCTAAGGTGAAACCACCGAGGTGGGTGAGTATGTCCACCCCCTGGGCCATGTGCCCAGAGTAGAGGTCTCTTGTTTACCCTGGAGTTGAAACCCTGACATTTCCTGGTGCCCCATCACCTGCCAGGCGCTGCTCTTGATCTTGTTCTGGTACTGTACACAGGTTGTTCCAAATCCTAATTGGCTAAGTGGCCTCTTTGCTTCCTGGTTTGTCAGCCTTATACTTTCCTTCAATGCAACCATCAGAGTCTTCTTAAAGCTCAGATCGGGCCAGTTCTCTTTTCTGCTCAAAGTATTCCAATGACTCAGGGTCTTACATATTCCACACCCCCTTGACCTCCCAGCTTACTTTTCTCCCCTCACTGCCTTGTCTCTGGCCCTTTTAGTGCATGAAGTTGGGGATCCTAATTGATCTGTTTAAATTTATCTTTCAAAGAATTGTTTTCACTTGCTTTTGTGAGGGCATCACACATTCCTATGCAGTTGTAAGCCTCCCTGCTGGTCCACAGAGACTCCGGGCCCACTCCAGTCTGAGGCTTTGGCCCTTGCTGTTCCCTTGGCCTGGAATGTCTTCCCATGGGTATCCAACGGCTCATCTCCTTCCCCGCATCAAGTCTTGGATCTTTGTCATCTCAAGGATCCCTCCTCTCCTCACTGACCACTTTATTTAGTACCACACATTCCTTTCTTCCAGAACTCGGTATCTGCACTACCATCATTTTCTCCAATGTCACTTATCACCTTCTCACCTTCTGATATACTAGATAATTTACTTATTTGTGTTGTTATTGCCTGTCTCCCTCTCCTAGAGTATAAGGACCATGAGGTTAAAAATTTTAATTTGTTCACTGATGTATCCCCATCACTTAGAGCAGTGCCCGGCATGTAGCAGGCAGTCACCAGACACTTGCAGAACTGAGGAAGGAACCCTCTCCCCCACCTAGTAAGAATGACTGTTGTTATCCCCATCTGAAAGCTCAGAAACTCAAGATCAGACGTTTATGCACAAAGTCACCCACTGGAGAGTGCCCGAGCTGGGATTCAGAACCACGGTGATTCGTCAGGGAGGAAGAGAGGAAAGAGGGGAGACAGAGGATGCCTCTCCCACACTGGACTCTCCCAGCTTCACACTTCCCGCCAGCAACCCCAAACACCATGGCCTCTGTCTTCTACAGTGACAGCAGGAAAGCGTGGGAGTAAGCAAGTGGGGACATCCTCTGCCATTGCTGGCTGTCCCTGCCAACGTCCTCCAAGAGCCCAAACTGAGAGCCAGGCGATCTGCTTCCAGGAAGGAAATCAAAAAGAGGTGCTAACAATACAAGAGAATGTTACAGGAGTGAGCCCAGGAGCTGGACACTTTGAGTCCTTCACATGAAAGCTTCTTTATACACACGTAAGGCCAAATCTGAAAATGAGCAGGTGTGATAAGGTAGCCTCGGCTCTGCTGGAAAGGTTCCTGTTTGCCCACCACGAAGTGCCTACTGTTGGGGCTACCACATAGCCCCACCTCCCTCTGACATCAAACACCTCTGAGACAGTGAGTACCGAGTAGTGATCACTCTGAGGCAGCAAGTCAACACAGCCTCCAGAAGGTCATAGGTGTGCTCGTCCATTTCTTTTTTTTTAAAATGTGGATTGTATTCTATCTCTTCTCTAGGCCCTAGGCTAGGCCCCAAGGACACAGTATGAATCACATTGTCGCTTTCAGGGTGTTGGCATTCTAGTAGAGAGGCAGACACACAGGCAACCACAATGGCTGTGGGAGAAAAGACCAAACAGCTGAGGGATCCCAGCCCCCCAAGTCTTCCCGAAAAGATGCCATTGAAGACAGTGAGGTTCCCTTTGGAGCACATGGATTGGCAGGACTTCAGAGTGCTCAGTTAGGCCCTAAGCCTGCCACCTCCAAAGAGCCAATGGGGAGGCTCCTATAATACCCGTACCTGGAATGGACCCTGAGAAGCAAATGGCCTACAGGTCCCTGCTGTAAATGAGGGGTTAATGATTAACTAGGGCCCCAGTGTCTGCTCTGCGCCATCCTGAGCTCAAGGAACTCCTCACAACCATTTATTGGGCCAACCCCTATGCAGCGTACTTGTCATTCATTATCTAATTTAATTGTTACAATAATCATTTCACAAATGAAGAAACGGAGATTCACGCAAGTGAAAGGCTTCATGCAAAAGCTTCAGAGCTGAAGGTAGTGTGAGAATCCAGGATTTAGACCTCAAAATCCAGTGCTCTTTCCATAACACAGAGCCCTTCCTCCTTCCACTCCACACTAGCACTGCTCACAGACCTGTGGTTATTCTTAGCTCTCAAATCAGTGTCTTGGAGAAGTTGGAACAACACCTGCTACTATGGGCCAAAAAGGAGACCGATAGAATTTTTGTGGTTGCAGTGACTCAGGTTTAAATTTCAGCTCTCATTAATTCCACTTGCCACCTCAGGGAATTTGCTTCACTTTCCTGCTGCCATAGATTTTCCTTCTGGAAAACGGAGATCACCGTGTTGTTGTGAGGCTTCGGTGGAATGAAGTCCACGCTATGGCCTGAACCGAGCAGGCCTTTCTTCCGGAGAGCCCTGGGCTAAGTGTTCCTGACAAGGTTCCGCTTTGGGAGACAAGTGAAGATAGACAGTGACCACTTGCCAAGGGGTTGTCATCATGTCCTTCTTCAGTTAATTTTTTTTGCCATAAAGAGGGAAATGAAGCACTATCTTGGATCTATCGTCCTTGAAAATGAATTCATTTATTTATTGTTAGGACATTCTTTACACTCTTCCCAAATAGCCTGCGAATGGTCATGGTCGACCGAAAGGGAGTGTGGACCACTGCCCAATCCTGCCTCCACACCGAGCTGAGTTCTTTATTTCCTGGCAGTTTGTCAACCATCAGTTACAAGCCCTTTGCTGCCAAAGGTGTTTGGCCCCAAGTAATTACTAAGGGAATGTGATGATTTCCGGCATGGGAAACACAGTGTGAGTCCCACTGTAATTACTAGGGGACCCATGAGGTATAATTACCAAACAGGCTGCACAAAGGACATCTATTGGCACCGTCAGATCAGCCTGCGTCCTCGTGACACAGCAGCTGTCAAGCCTTTTTACTGCATGAACGTGGGTATCCTAACTGACCTGATTTTTTTTTTAAATGAAACCTTTTTCTTTTAAAATGACTATGGATTCGGTTGTAAGAAATAATACAGAGTTGTAAGAGATAATGCAAAAAGATCTGCAATGGACCTTTTACCCAATTTCCCCCAAGGGTAGCATCTTGAAAGATTCTAGTGCAGTATCACAGTCAGGATACCGAATGGGTAGAGTCAAGATACACAACCGTTCCATCACCCCGAGGGTCCCTCACGTCGCCCTTTTAGAGCCACACTCACTCGCTTCTTTCCCCACACCCTCCTTAACCTCTACCAACCACTGACCCGCTCTCCATCCATAATTTTGTCATTTTCAAAATGTTACAGAAATGGTATCGAACAGAAAGTAACCCTTTGGGGTAGGCTGTTTCTCGTAGCACGGGCTTTTTCTCTTCGTCTGACACTGTGGCGATGCACCCACATTGCCTCATGTATCCCCCTTTTTCCTTCTGAGGAGCATTCCGTGGATTGGATGTACTGTAGTTTGTCTCACCGTGGAAGGACATCTGGGTTGTTTCCGGTCTGGGGCTAATGTGAATAAAGCTGCTGTAAACATTTGTCTACGGATTTTTGTGTGACTGTAGTCTTCATTTCTCTGGGGGGAAAAATGCCCAGGGGTGCAGTTACTGGGTCATATGGTTTTTGCATATTAGATTCTTAAGAAACTGCCAAACTGTTTTTCAGAGTGCTATCCTATTTTACGTTCCCATCAGCAAACACGTTAGTGATCATACGAGCTTCTCCACATATGCTACGCGTGCCTTTTATTCTCTTTAGTTTGTTTGTTTGTTTGTTTGGTTGGTTGGTTGGTTGGTTGGTTTGGGGCTTTATTGTACTGGCTAGAACCTTCAGCAGCATGTATATTTCATAAAATGAATAGGGGAGTAGTTCCTTCTCTTATGTTTTCTGGAAGATGTTGCACACAACTGGTGTTAATTCTTTAAGTGCTTGGTAGAATTTTCAGTGAAACCACTTGGGAGTGGAGGGGTTTTTTTAGTTTTAAATTAAAAATTCAAATTATATAATAGTTATATGGCTACTAAAATAATCTATTTTATATTGAGTGAGTTTGGTGCTTTGTATTTTTTCAAAGAATTTCATCCATTCATCCAGCTGTCAGATGTATGTATATAGTTTATACTATTATCTTCAAGGTCTGTAATGTTACTGTCTATTTCTTTCCTGATATTGGCAATTTGGATCTTCTCCTTTATCGCTGCTATTTGGTTTTGGTTTTGTTTTTTGCTGGAAGTTTGTCAATTTTATTAATCTTCTCAAAGAACCAGCTCTTCGTTTCACTGATTTTCTTTTTTTCACTATATTTTATTGATTACGCTATTACAGGTGTCTCATTTTTTCTCCCCTTTATTCCCCTCCACCTTGCTTCCCCCTCCCACCCCCATTTCCCCCGTTTAGTTCATGTCCATGGATCATCCATATAAGTTCTTTGGCTTCCCCATTTTCCATTTCTATTCTTAACCTCCCCCTGTCTATTTTGTACCTACCATTTATGCGTCTTATTCCCTGTTCCTTTTCCCCCATTCTACCCCCTCCCCCTCCCTGCTGATAACCCTCCATGTGATCTCCATTTCTGTGATTCTCTTCCTGTTCTAGTTTGCCTAGTTCGGTTTTGTTTTTGTTTTTATTTAGGTTTGTTTGTTGATAGTTGTGAGTTTGTTGTCATTTCATTATTCATAGTTTTGATCATCTTCTTTTTCTTAGATAAGTCCCTTTAACATTTCATATAATAAGGGCTCAGTGATGATGAACTCCTTTAACTTGACCTTATCTGGGAAGCACTTTATCTGCCCTTCCACTCCAAATGATAGCTTTACTGGATACAGTAATCTTGGATGTAGGTCCTTGCCTTTCATGGCTTGGAATACTTCTTAGGATCTAGCCCCTTCTTGTCTGTAAGGTTCCTTTTGAGAAATCAGCTGATAGTCTTATGGGAACTCTTTTGTAGGTAACTTTCTCATTTTCTCTTGCTGCTTTTAAGGTTCTCTCTTTATCTTTAATCTTGGCTAACGTAATTATGATGTGCCTTGGTGTGTGCTTCCTTGGGTCTAACTACTTTGGGACTCTCTGAGCTTCCTGGACTTCCTTCTATTTCCTTTGCCAGTTTAGGGAAGTTCTCCTTCATTATGTTTTCAAATAAGTTTTCAATTTCTTGCTCTTCCTCTTATCCTTCTGGCACCCCTATGATTCAGATGTTGGAATGTTTATATTTGTCCCGGAGGTTCGTAAGCATCTCCTCATTTTTTTGAATTCTTGTTTCTCCATCTTGTTCTGGTTGAATGTTTTTTTCTTCCCTTTGTTCCAAAAACCATTCATTGAGTCCCAGTTTCCTTCCCTTCACTGTTGGTTCCCTGTACATTTTCCTTTTTTCACTTTTCATAGCCTTCACTTTTTCCTTTATTTTGTAACCATACTCAACTGTTTCTGTGAGCATCCTGATTACCAGTGTTTTGAATTCTGCATCTGATAGGTTGGTTCTGTCTTCATTGCTTAGTTCTATTTTTGAAGCTTTGATCTGTTCTTTGTTTTGGGCCATATTTTTTGTGTTGGCACACGTGTTATGTAGTAAAAGGCAGGGCCTTAGGTATTTGCCAGGGCAGGGCAACCCAGGTCACTGCGTTGTGGCATTGTATGTAGGGGAGAGGTCCTAGAGGGAACAATGATGCTTGCTCAGCTCTTGGCAGACTTTCAGTCACTTCTTCTGCTACCCACAGGCAAATTGGGCCCTTCTGGTGCTGACTCCCAGATAGGTGGGTTTGTGTATGTTCTAGGACCCTGGGGGTCTCTCCAATGTGCTGTCCTGTGATCAACCCCCACAGGTTTTTTCAGTCAGAGGTTTTGAGGCTTTATCTCCTTGTAGTGGAACCCTGGGTTGCATGGCCTGTCTCACTCCCCAGTTGTTCCTCCTGGTTTATCCGCATGCAAATGTGGGACTGCCTGCTCTGCCAGCTACCACCTTGCCACGAGTCCTCTCCACCCCGGCTGCTTATGTCTGTCTCTGCTACTGGCCTGGAAGAATGTTTCTTCTTTACCTCCTTGGTTGTAGGACTTCCATACAGTTTGATTTTCTGGCAGTTTTAGTTTTTAAATGTGTTGTTGTCCTTCTTTTGGTTGTGCAAGGAAGCAAAATATATCTACCTACACCTCCATGTTGCCTGGAAGTTGTTTCATTGATTTTCTCTATCATTTTTCTGTTTTCGGTTTCATCAGTTTCTTAAATTATCTTTGTAATTTACTTCCTTCTTCTTGCTTTGGATTTATTTTACTTTTTTTTTTTAGGTTCTTAAGGTGGAAAGCTAGATCTATTCTAATTTATGCATCAGTGCATTTCCATTCCAGCACTGTTTTCGCTGTGTCCCACAAATTTCAGTGTATTGCATCTTATTTGAATACAGTTTAATGTATTTTTTTATTTCCCTTGAGAGTTCTCTCTTGGCCCATAGATTACATAGAAATGTGTTGTTTCATTTCCAAATGTTTGGAGATTTTCCTTTTATCTGTCATTGATTTCTATTTTGATTCCATTATGGTAAGAAGACACATTCTGTAAGATTTCTAATGTTTTAAATTTTTGAGGTTTATCTTATGGCCCAGGACATATTTTGTGTATGTGGAATCTGTACTCTGCTATTGTGTGTTCTGCTGTTGTTGGGGTGAGTGTTCTGTGTCAATTGCATCGTGTTGAGTGGTGGACATTTTCGCAGGGTGTTGGGTTCTGTGTTGACGGTTCTTCTTCCAAGGACTCCAGTGATGTGAATTTAAATTTTTTAATACCCCACAAGTCCCTGAGCTTCTGTTCTTTTTGTAGCCTATTTTCTCCGTGTTGTTTAGAACAGAGATGATGTTACTTACTTCTTTCTTTCCAATGTGAATGACCTTTATTTCTTCTCCCTGCCCAATTCTTCTCACTTAGACTTCCAATACATGAGTTGTTAGGAATAAAAGAATTTTCATATAAGCAATTGAATAAAGGTGGAAACTTAGAGAGACTGGTAGAGCCCTGGAGCCAGTTTTCACTTCCATGGCATTTGCCAAGCCTGATACATGTGAGCATCATCTGGCTACCTTGTGGCAGGTGAGTGACAGAAGATAAGTCTAGGTCCCCGAGGAGTGTCATCTGAATCCATAAAGCCAGGCCCTCAAATGTCTACCCCATCTTGTGTATGGGTAGGAATCAACTTGGTATCCATTGCCTCAAAGAAGACTGCAAAGAAAACTTTTTTTCTCCCATACTGGTGCCAAGTGGAGGTGTAGGGGAAGATCTCCCTTAAGAATTAATAACCACAAGCTACCTCCAATGGGTTGTACCCTTACGTGAACCATTTTTTACATGGAATTGCATTCAGTAACAGCTTTGAATTCCAAAAGCTTTAAAAACTAATGCAGATCCGTACTATGGTATACTCTAGGTTTTCTTAAAGAAGTCAATGAAATGATTTGGAAGAACCCAACAAAGAAAAGTCAAATCCTATTTAGAAATTATTTTCTTTTCTCCATCTCTCTGTTTTTCTTCCCTTCATTCCTCCCGTGGGTATCTCAATGCCATGCTGTTTTCTCCTCCAACGTTACCTTCACCATAGGGCTCTCCCATCGTGCCTCCTGACCGGCAGTGACCAACAGAATTTCTTTCACCATATACAGGCTATGCTAAGCTGATTCAAGCTGACTAGAGAATAACAAGGCTCCATGTTCCTGATCCTCTTCCCTTCCAAAGACCCCTAGTAGATTGAGGTTCTTCACTATTATTCTTAAATTTTTAGCTGATTTCAATTTTTACTTTGTTCTACCACAAAATCTAAGCTACCATGTTAATTAAATAACCTGCGCAAACCAGCAGTCACACAGACAGAACCACATCACCACCAACATTGAAGATCATCCGTGTGCATCCCTGAGCAGTCTGTTGGGGGAACCTAAGGTATAAACTATAGACATGAAGGGAAGGGACCTTTTACCAGGGTTCTTGTGTGGGAGGAAGAAACACACACCATTGTGAAATGCTTTGCTATATAAAAGTATCCCATGGAATGCAAATGGACAAAAGATGTCCCAACCACTCCATGCCACTTTGTGAGAACTTCGGAGTACCAGGAAATGTCATGAACAGAAATACTTGCAATTATAAAGGATAGTAATTATTCCTACAACAGTCATCATCGGAATTACAAAACTTCTTATTGTTGTAATCAATTAGCTTCACGATGACATGGATGCACTCCCTCATGTGTTTCTTTCTCTAAGGCCATGGGTACCTTAGATGACCCACCACAAAAGTATAATTTTTCACAAGAACATCACACAGACCATGTCCTAAATATCAGATTCCAATTCAGCCACATGTATTGAGAGCCTACTCATACACAATCCTTACAACAGCCATGTGAATAGGTTGCATTTTTATACATTTCACAATACATGTAAGTAAATTAAGGTTCCAACAAGCTAAGTGATGTGTCCAAAAGTAGATATCCAGTAAATGTCGTACTTGAAATCTTAGACTGGTTCCTCTGACTATGCTCTTTCCACTGACCAACTGGGGAATTAAAGCAGGAGAGACGAGGTCTGTTACAAATGGGGACATTGTGCTGTGTCAGGAGAATTTCACCATTGTGGTCAAGTTTGTAGACCTGGTTTGGGGCAATTAGCTTCTCCTCTGTCCTAGTGTTCTAAACTCTAAGTCTTTCCATCATGTAGCCAAATTGGTCACAATAGCAACAGTGTAAGAATTTGGGGATGGCTGACAAAATTAATGAGTGAATATGTATATGTATTTCCACATTAAAATTTTTCTATTCATATTTATCATTTACTTTGCATCTCCAAAATAGGATAGGGCAGGTTTTATCATCATCACTCTGCGAATAAGGAAACTGAGGCTCAGAGAGAGTATGTGCTGTGGGTGCCCAGGACCACACAAATGGAGAGTGAAGGAGGCTAGCGCTGAAAGACAGTCTCTGACTCCAGGTTCAGTGTTCTTCCTGCTGCCCCAGAATAAGCCCAGACTCTCTCTAATGCTTCAGACATTGTCTTAAAGCCAATAGCTTCTTGAGGGACTGCGGGTGCATCTTGAAGGAGGGAGGACAGACCATAAATTCATGTATCCCCAATTGAGTACATGTTGTCCTCCATTCCCCTGGTGTTCATCTGGTTCCTCATTCATTCCCTTCCCTGAAGCACATGCCGATTGAGCAATGCCAGACACCTGACCTCCCAGGTCCATTTCCTCAGACCTTTACCTATGTAAGATAAAAAGACTAGAGTCCCACCCAAGGAGCATGGGTAGACATTTGCTGGTTGCCCCCATCACCCATTTCCCCTTTCCCTTCCCTCACTCTACCTTAACTTCCCTAATAAAGCATTTTGAGTGGAATTAATCCTGAATGCTGACTTCATGAAAAATCATCCAAGTAACCAGTTACCATGACAAAGCTCAGCATATTTTTACTGAAGTGAGGGAGAATACTGCCATGATAGAGTCATAGCAACATCACAGGGCAAAGTCGGGATGCTTGTAAGATTTTAGAGTCTGGTTTCAGATGGGCTTTCAGTGAGGGGGTGCTTAATCAAGACTGGCTCGGGATATAATAGCTCGTGACAATCAAGGGCAGAGGCAGTGTTTCAAAGAGTCTTGGAGAGAAAATAGTCATCTGACACTATTTAGTGAAAATTCCAAGTTTGATGTTCATTTGTTTATTTGTTTGTTTTGGTGAGGAATAGTTGATTTCCAAAATAGAGTAAATTGCAATGTTTATCTTCCTGGGCAAGAGTTCTTTGGATGAGCAAAGCTGCACTGATGAAGACAGTGGAATAGTAATGTTATGTTAGTGAAGATGGTCAAACAAAAATCAGGTTAATGTGGACAGTAAGCTGTGTGTATACAGAGGGATTTGGGTCTGAATCCATCCCACGAGTGTGTCCTCAATGACTTAAATGACTCAGCATAGTCTATTTCCCTGGTCGATGTGATTGGTTCAGCAGTGGTACACAAAAACCAAATCAGGCCAATAGAGGCCAATGGAAACCAATGGAGATTTATCATGCAGCTATATGCTGAGTAGACTTTCCAATATCTAGTGAATTTGAACCCTAGAGCCTGTAACCCCAAACATTGTTGGCAGTAACCTTGCAACAGTAGGACAAAATCTTCCTGGAAGAGAGCCAAAACAATAGGATAAGAGCTGAGAAGTAGGAGAAGGAAGCCAGGTTCTGGTCTAATAACTCACCTAAGCCACTGAATCAAACCTTGAAGCCAGCTCTGCTGGAACTGCATATAACTATGTAAACAATGTGTTTCCTCTATAAGCTAAGTCATTCAAGGTGAATCTACTATTACTTGCAATGCAAAGTGCCTAATCCCTGGCACATAGTTGTTACTCAAGAAATGGTAAATCTAGCCAAGACATCTCTAGCTATTACTCTGCTACTAACCAACCAAATAACCCAGGTAAGTCATTAATCCTCTCTAGGCCTCTGACTCTTCACCTATAATATTTGAACACCATGAACTAGACTCTAAGCCCCCAATCAACAACTAGATTTTATTATTTTGTGTGTTATCTTTCTACAAACTAGAATGAATTAAACTGAAAACCCCCTCCAGGTCCTGCCACATGATTCATCAAACCAGTCCTGGAGAGATGACAGACTGGTATTTGATACCAGCTTGGGTTCTTGGCTGTGATAACAAACAGGACTCTGACTTGGTCACCACTTGAGCAGATTCCAAGTAGCAGGTCAGATTTGGGAAGCTGGCTGGATAAATATTAGCCTTTATCACAACTCAAACAACCTGAACTGCCAAACCAAAGAGTTCTTGGGGAGGAATTGTGTTCCCTCTTCCGCTTTGGAGAACCAGAAATCACAATGCAATTTTGTCACACTGCCCAGAAGATAACTCTCTTTGCTAGCTAGTAAATAAAGGTGGGCACCACCCTATGTGTTTCAAGGTATTGCTTGCCCACTTTCACTGTCTCCTTCAGGGAACAAGGAGCAGGGTTGGACTAATGAGGGGTACTGCCAATAAATTGAAGGTGGGTTTTGCCTCTCGCCAACCTGAGAGCTCTGGTCATAGGAAGACCAGTCCAAAGAGTCTGAGAATTATTAAAAGATCCTGCAAAAAAGTCACATCCAGGAAAGAAAAAGTTTGCAACTTCATGTTCATGGCAGAATTTCTTCCCAAATGTCAAAAGCTGTGTGAGCATAAACAATAGGAGTTTGAGAACAGAAGTAATCATCTGGGTGATTCAAGTGAGAATGTTTTTCCCTAGCTCTGGCTGGCATGGCTCAGTGGACTGAGTGATGGCCTGTGAACTGAAAAGTTGCTGGTTTGATTCCCTGTCAGGGTACATGCCTGGGTTGCAGGCCAGGTCCCCAGTTGAGGTTTTGCACATTGAGGTTTCTCTCCCTGTCTTTCTCCCTCCCTTCCTGTCTCCTTAGAAATAAACCTTAAAAAATTTTTAAATGTTTTCCCCTAAATCATTCAATTGAGACAAAAGAATTTTCTTTCTGAATTACTAGGCAATCATCTTACTTTCAATATTGCATGTGGTACAGTTCTTTGCAGTTTTCAATGCACAGCCCCAAACAACTCTTGTTCAGGGGCCAGAACTCCTATGGCGATAATCTAGATGACCGGGAGATGAATTCTGTTGTCACACCAGCATGACGGGCCCTGGAAAGCCTGTGGCCTGGTAGGAGAGCTTGTGTCTAGGTTTCATTGAGGGAGAGAGAGACAGAGACAGAGAGAAGGGGGGCGGAAATGTGTGTGATACAAACTTACTTTTTATGCACAGAGTGTCTAATAATCCTCTTGGACAGCAGTCAGCTTTGGGCCATAAATCACCAGGACCATCCTTTCTTTAGAGAGATATCTTCAACAAGCAAATATTAGAAGGAATGTAAATTTTCTGGAAGTCTGAAAAAGATGAGTAAGCATTTCTTTTCTGGTTTTTCATGCAGAGTGCGGAGCTGCTCTCCCTCCTGAAATAAAACAGGACTGTCAACCCCACATGCTTTGCTTACCATGTCTGGAAAGTGTCACACGTCAGAGCCCAGGAGATACGCATCCCCACTGCCTCTCCCTGTGGAACAGGCAACAAGCAGCCATCCTAGAGCCGAGGCTGTCAGGCACAGAGGAACAAGTGTGAGCCACGTGAGAAGCTAAGCAGAGCTCACATGGCGGGAGAAAGAACCCCTGGTAGCCCCAGGCCTCTCCAGTGCGGATACACTGGTGCTGAGGGGATGAGTGGGAAGAGAGTGAGAGGGGGCAGAGCAGGAGCAGCCCGGCAGGCCCTCCAAACAGACCCTGGACGAGGGACTCCAGCCAAGCCCTGCCAATGCTTACTCTGAGGCTTCAGCAAGTTAGTCCTCCCTTCCATGTTCAGCAGGCTTTACACATATAACAATAAAGTAGACTGGTTCAATGAAAAGATCCATTCCATTGGGAATTGATTGAAACCCATCAATCAATTCAATCCGATGCACAGTCAGTGAATACTTCCATGTGCTTGGCCTTGGGCTCGGTGCTAGAGTCACATGTGGGCATTACACCCAGTGCCTGCCCTCAAAAGCTCCCATTTTAGTGCCTGAAGCAGAAAAACCATTATCTATGGTTGGGAAAAGTGACAATAGGTGTATGTAAAAGGGAAGAGATGAGGGGTGAGGAGTAAGGGGAGGGATGAACTCATATGAAAAGTAAGGAGGAAGAGGTCTGGGGAGACTTTGGGGGGGCGGTAGGGAGATGAGAACTGGACTCTGAAGGACCCAGTAGCATGTCAGCAAGAGTAAAGGCTGCAGGGAGACAAATGCCACGGGTGTAGGATACAGGAGAACACCCTGCTACAGCTGGCACCCCCAAGGAGGTTCCCATCTCCAAGGGCTGCGTCTTCCTTTCCTGTCCTGTGCACACTCTGGGACCTTGCCCCTTTCATGCCACTTGGTTGGTTGAGATCAAGGAAGAAGACCCCGTGAGAGCTTCCTGTTATGGGCTCGGGGAAAGATGCGTGTGGGGCAAAAAGCGGTGAGCAGAGACCACAGCTCCTTACAGCACCTCTACTGCAAAGAAGGGGTGGGGAAAGGGGAGGAGTTTTCTTAATCTTCTCCCTTTCTACAATTTTATGTAACTTCATTCCATATAGACCCGTGTATATACATCGATGTACTTGACACCATTAGTGCATTTTTGTTTTCCTCTTCTGTTTTAGCCTAACTCTCCCCTCCATCTCCCTCTCCTCTCCCCTCCATCACTGTCTCTCACCGCTCTAGCCTCCGCCCCCAGTCTCCACACTTTCACAACCTCGTGAGTCAGGGACGTTGCGGGAAACAGTTGCAGAGTATTCAAGAAGACTTTAATTAAGGGGCAGTTTCTAAGGCATGAGCAGAATAAAGGACAAAAGAGCAAAAGATTGTGAAGCAAGAGCAGATAGGCCTCTGCTGGAAGAGCCAAAAATAACAATTATAAAACACAGCAGTCACACGAAGGTCCCCACCAGGCACCATGGTGGCATATCCCTGTGTCCCTGCAGCCACCACCACTGAAAGGAGCCGGGGGAATATGTCCTGACCTCACATATCTTCCTCATTCTCATTAGAAAAAAAAATTAAATATGTTTACTGATTTTAGAGAGAGGAAAGGAGAGAGAGAGAGAAAGAAACATCAATGTGAGAGAGAAACATCGGTCAGTTGCCTCCCATGTGCACCCCAACCAGGGATCAACCCCACAACCTAGGTTTGTTCCCTGACTGGAAATTGAACCCTCAACATTTTGGTGTATGGGTAAACGCTCCAACCAACTAAGCTACACCAGCCAGGGACTCCTTCTCTTTTTTTTTTTTGCTGGAATCTCCCATGCGCCAAACCATCCAGAAGCTTAAGGGCACACTGGACTATAGACACAGCCCATGAAGGTCAGGCCTTGGGGCACATGGCTGGTTGGAAGTGTGGGCAATGGATTCAGAGACCAACAGACAATACCCAGCACAATGTAAAGCACATTCTTTCTCTGCAAACATGTTACTCTCCAGAGACCTATATATTCATATACATCATACATGAGATTTTTCTCATTGTTTCACAAAAATAGCATCGTATTTACAAACTTTTGCTTAATAGCTTTTTTCATCCAACAACATCCACAGACAAACCCTCTAAGTCATCTTGTAGAGCTGTGCTTTTTTTTCTTTTTAAAGAGCTGCAAAATTTCCCATAAGATGGATGTATGATTAGTTATTTGGTAATTCTCTTATTTTTCTGGGTTTTTTTTTTTTTCAGTATAAGCAGTGCTTCGAAAAAACATCTGTATATTCATGTCATTATGTATTAGTGTTTTTTTCTATGCTGTAAATTCCCAGAATGGAGACAGTTTTGGTTTAAGAGTGTATTTGAGAATCTCTGTACCTTCTTCTCAATTCTGTTGTAAACCTAAACCTCCTCTTGAAAGAGAGTCTTTTTTAAAAAGAGTACATTTGAGTATGTGTAAGTATAAATATTTTTAACAGACATTGTTGGAATGCAATTGTGCTACATCTGTCTTTCAAGTGCTCAAGAAGAACAGGCAAGAAGGGGAACTGAGCCAAGAGTCCCCACTCACATGTCACCTGCTCTGGGAGGCCATTCCTGAGCTCCTCACACCCTGCCCTGGATTGCCACCGCTCCTGGTCTGCTCCTCTTCATCCATACCCCACTCCATCCCAAAGACCACAAACTTGCTGAGTTTAGATCTTGTGTCTGAGCCTCTCAAAACCTCCATCATCAAACACAGAGCCTGCAATACGTTAGACTTTCTATGTTTGTTAAACAAAAGAATGAATGAACCAAGCAAAGGTGGCAAGAACGTTTCCGTTTCCCCTCTGCCTTCGTAGGCTGGGGAGGGTGGCATGGACTCAGGCCTGAGGTTCTTTGTCAGTACAGTGTTTGCCACCAAGTGGAATGTTCTATATGGTCCAATTCTTGGGTCCTGAGCTTGACAGATGAGGTACAAATGGCAAGTGGAAGAAGAACATGAGATGATCACAGACCACAGATCAGGCCTTTTTCCCAGATACATGGTGTTTGTCTCACTCTCAGGAAGAAAACATAGAAACAAAGCTACCACTTATTAAAAACCTTCAGAAAGATGCCTTGCAAGAAAGCATAGTTTCGAGGAACAGTAAGAGGAGGCCTTGTTTCAGCCTCTTCCGTTTCGGTTCATTAACTTCCTTCCTCCTCTCAGACGACTCACTGCAGAGCTTGTGTCTCAGTCCACCAGCTGATGAGGTTGATGGCAGAAGTCTTTCTCCTCAGAGTTGATGCTTTCAGAAGTAAAAGGAAATGACACAGTAACAACGATGTTTCTGTTCTTCACAAACAGAACAGGTTGTTTTGAATTATTTTGAGGGATTTTTTTTTTGCATTTTAATATTTGTCATTTTGGTGTCTCCAGAAACCCCAGCTACATGGTATTCCTCTAGGAAGTGCATTTGTCCTTGCCAGAAACTGTCAGCAAAGGTCACAGTGGGTCTGAGTTCAGGTCATCGTGTGTGGGACTAACAGAACACAGATCTTTGCTAGGGGGACTGACCTTTGATGGACTGACTCACAGGTTGGGGCTGGGCCTCCACCACCTTGCACGCCTCAGGTCCCTGGTTAGAGGATGTTTGGGAGAGGCAGAGGAGAATTGCCTGAATGTGTTGCTATCCGTAGAAGGTGAAGTTAGAGAACACTGGCCCAAAAGGATTTTCTCAGAGAGCCAGGTTGTCTAGTGGGGGTGATATGTGTGTTAGGAGTGGGGGTGGGTCAGGATGTGCTGGTTGGGCTGTATACTTCACCAGAACTGGCTGGAGGGAGAAACATCAGAGGAAAAATCTGGAATCTGGTCAGCCAGGGGAACCAAGGCCATAGCCAGGGAGGGAGGATCAAGTTCTAGTCCAGGGTTTCTCAACCTCAGCACGTTTCACATTTTGGACTATTCTCAGAAGTGATATCCTATCCTATGTGCCATGTTCTATTTGTCAGAAGAAAGTCACCAAATCTAGGGGAGGACAGGTTTACACAGGAGTTAATACCAAGAGGTAGGGATCGTGGGGAGCCATTTCAGAAGCTGCCTTCCATGAGGAATTACCAGAGCACTTTGATCTTCGGAACCATGGCCACCAGGAAAAGTTCACTACTGTGTCCAGGTGAGGACTATGTGGGCAACTAGAGCAGATTGGTTGCACAAAGAAGAGCTGTAAGGTCTGGCTCTTCTAATGTCATTGTCCTTCACTCTGTCTGGCTTGACCTCCATCACATAATTTATGTAGTGTTCTGTCTCTCCTACTTGACGGTGTCTCGTTCATCTCTGTATACTCAGTGGCCAACGTAGGGCCTAAAACAGAGCTCTTGCTCAGGGTCTGTTATAAATAAACCTGAACATACATTTCCCATCTGCTGTTCTAGCAAGAAGACAGGGATAGCACTTCCCCCATTGGACTCTGCTTTCTTGATGAGAAACTTTCCTACTGGGCTGAAGTAGAATTAAACATGAGCTGAGTGGGGCTCCAGCAGGGAAAGGTATTGGGCCCTTCGTAGGGCACAGTTGGGTTGGCTTTTCCTGAATGGGACAAAAAGGACATAAATACTGGACAAGGGTGTTTTCATTATTAGGATGGCTTTTCCTCTCAGAGGAGGAAATGTTATATGTCTAAGGGGTTTAGTTTTGTTTTGCTTTGTTTGTTTTTTGGAAGAAGTTCTTCTATTCATGGAGTTTTAAGTAGAGCTAAGAAAAATTAAAAAATAAAATTAAAAAAAAAAACACCTCTTTGAAGAATTACCCTGTCCTATTGTGGTAGGTACTCGGATTGGCATTACAATCTCCATTTCACTTTTCTTAAATTTGAAGAGATTGGAAAGCCAATAGATGCATCCTTATGATCTGAAAGAAAAAAGTAAAGTAGAGGTCATTTATTTGGCTTCTGGTTGTCATTACTCCTTAGGAAAGTTTTGGTTTTTGGTTTTTGTTTTGTTTTGTTTTTGGCATCAGGTCACGGTGTTTATTCTCCAAGGTTGTGGGTATCGACAAATAGCGGTGGCCATGCCAGCCTCTTGATCTGACTTCCTCATCCTGGGATTGCAGCTTCGGAGAGCCATTCTCCTGTCTCTTGTTGCCTCTTGGTGACAATTCCCACTCAAGACCTACCTAGCACCAGTGGCACCTCAGAAATAGTAGCTCTCCTGGTGGGTAAATTCTGTATTGCTTGGAAATCACCAAAAAACCCTCGTCTAGAACCTGCTGCTCCAGCCTTTAAACTATTTTGCAGGTGTACAATTGTTTATTTTAAGCCCTATCCTGCTTAAAATACCTAGAGTGAGTTCTATTTTCTAAAATTAAACCGATTGATACGTATTTGGTCATCTGAAGTCCACCATTTTAAAGCCCCCTCTGGGATTCAAAGCCATGACCTCATTGATGTCTCATGCAGAAACCTAAATAGGAGGGATTCTAGAAAGTGCAGAGCTTCCGCTGCCAACCCAGCTCCAGAGCTGACTGACTTCGCTGGGACCTGCCCTCTTGCCTTGTGAAACAATCCTCTTTCTGGTATTTTCTAACTGTGAATGCCTACACTTTTGCTAAATTGTCTATACCTTGAAGGCAGAGCAGAGGTTGTGATGGACTCCAAACTTCAGGTGCCTTCCCCAAAACACACTTCTCCAGATGTAAAAGCACCCTGGAGAGGCTCAGCAACCCACCAGCAGGCCCGCCAGCTACTCCCTGTTCCCAAGCACAGGACCGTGTGTGTCTCCACTCTCAGTGTAAGAAGGAATCTGTCCCGGTGAGAGAAAGCAGTGAAATCAATCAGAGCAGGCAACTCAATCTCCATTTTTACCTAGAAACAAAGTTGTACCCCAAGTTGCTTGGAACACTTGTAAATAGTAAGAATGGACATAAAACTTTAGCTGTCTGAGGGAGTCAGTGGCCAGCCAGACCTGAGTTCCAGCCCAGATGCCACCACTTAGAAGAAATGGAACCTTGTGCATGTCGTTTAGCCCCTCTGAGCCTCAGTTTTTCATCTGTGAAGTGGAAGTACCATTTTGCAGAGTTAGTGCAAAGATCAGATAAAATCTCCTCTCAGATTCCTAACAAATGTTAAATAATGGTAGTTCCTTTCTACCAACTTTATTCTACAAGAACGTAAGCAATCACAGAATCCTGTTCTCACAACATCAGAGCTGGAAAGGGCCAGCGCAGTGACTGGCAGACAGCTGGCAGGCGATGAATGTTTGTTGAACTAATGAATTAATTGTTGAAGAATGTAATTTAATAATTTTACAACTGGAGCAACTTGCCAACGCCATATAACTAATCAGTGACAGGACTGGGGATCAACATATAACCCTCAACCCCCAATCGGAATTCTCTGCCCGGACACATTTCTTTACAAAGCCATATACAATTCTCAAAATGATTTGTAGGCAAAATAGCACTGATTTATGGAAAGCAAATCATAAATTATTCTCAAATACTCATTTCTCAGCATCTGAGACTCATTTTACATAGAGCAGGAATTCAGATTTCCTATTGAAAGCCACTCCAGGGTCCAAGGATTACAGAGCCTATTTCCCCAAAGCAAATTCTCCCCAACTCTCCCCATCGGACCCTAAGGAAGATGCTGAGCATGAAGCAAGAGGAGAGCACTGGGTGCTGGAATGCAGAGGGGAGGGAGAGAGGTCTTTTGTGCTATGTGCTCTAACAATCCTTCAGAAACTTTCTCCTTTCGGGAAGTGAGAGGAGTGAAATCTGAGGTCTGGACAAGGACATCCTTAGTGATACAAAAATATTGTGAGTCGGCAACCCAAACTACTGTGATTCACAGCAGAAAGTCCCATGAAGCAGATGAAATCACGAGGAAAAGGAGACAGCTGAATCTGAGAAGCAGCTCCACAGACACTCTAAAAGGAGGATTCACAAGGTTCAGAGAACGGGCAACTCTAGAGAAGATTGCCATTGATTTAAGTGAAAACAGTCCAGAAGTTTAAGAATAATAGTATCATTGGACTGGCTTACTTTCCTGGTCCATACTCCACATAACTCTTCTCCATGCAACTCCCAAGGCAGATTCTACTCTTGGATGAATTAGGCCGGGTGAAGAGAACAGGATTCTTGCCCATAATTTTTTCAGCATATCTAGTTGATTTATCTGTTGATACCACTGTGTTATGGCAGTTAAAACACTGCAACATTAGAACAAGCTGGAACAGACTTCGGGCATTCATAAAAGCCATATGAAAACCACATGTAGGAGACGTGGGAGAGGCAGTCCAGATAAGAAAGTGGATGCAAACAATTGCAATCCTTTGCTTAAAGCTGAAGTAAGGGAGTGTTTGGCTGCAGAACTGTAAACACTGCGATGGAATTTGGGGATCATCGCCTTGTAGGATCCTGGAGACAGACGGAGCTGGTTTTGCTTTGGGACAGGTGCTGGCCAAAGCTAGTGGGAGAAACACCTTTTCATTCCCCTGTGAGGAGGACCCCTACTGACCAACAGGAAGTTTGTAGCATTCCTTGTTTCCACTCCCACCCACTTTGAATCTGTGCCCTCTAGATCTTTTCCGGAGAAGAAATTGGAGCCTTTTAGTCATTCTCTGGCTAGCGAACTGGACTTTTCATTTTCTCAGGTGCTCGCCAGGATGGATTTGGTGTTAGAGATTGGAGCTAGAATCTGTTAGTTCCTAGCTTTGTGACGGTGGGTACAAATCTAAACCTCTCTTCAGATCCCTCATCTTCAAAATCTTGTGATGATCACTCACGCACACGCTTCAAGGAGAGAAATGTGGGAATGTTTCTTCAACTCCACAGTTCAGATTTACTGAGACTTGTGTAATATGTGCAGTCGATCCTTGAAGAACATGGGTTTGCACTGCATGGGTCCACTTATACCCACATTTTTTTCCCCAATAAATGTGTACAGTGCTGTAATTGTGTTCCCTCTTCCTTATGATTTTGTTACTCACATTTTCTTTTCTCTGTCTTACTTGATGGTAAGAATACAGTGAATGATACTGTATTCTTACAGTATTGTTGGGAAATAATACTGTAAGACGTCACAATAATATGACAATCAAAATATGTATTGATTGACTGTTTATGTTATTGCTAAGGCTTCTTCTGGTCAACAGTAGACTATTAATAGTTAAGGTTATGAGGAGTCAAAAGTCATCCTAGATTTTCAACTGTACAGGGAGGGGGTCAGTGTCCCAAAGCCCCGGTTGTTTAAGTGTCAACATTTTCCTATGGAAAAAGCACACCTTCTCATAGAACCCTGGGAAAATGACCTGGGACATGGGACTTGTCTCCACTTTAAGATCCACGGGCTGAAGCAATGAGTGTCTTATGTTTTCTATATTAAAAAGAAATCTTTCCATTTCAAGTGATCACTAACATTGATTAAAGTAATTTTTAATGTTCCATAGGTAAATGAGATTATTTTAAAGAACATCATCAAAACAAAAATGCAAAATGTTTAAAATTCTGTAACCCCAGGCTCCCCCAAAATGAACCACAAATTAATCCTCATTTGGGAAGTGCTGGCAGGGCAGTTAAGAAGCCAGGTTTTGATCCTGCTTTGCCCTTTACTAGCTGTGTGATTTGGGGCAGGGAATGTAATCTCTCTAAAGCCTCAATTTCCTCATTTTAGATTACTGGGCCCAGAAGTACTGATTAAAGGTGAGAAAACCTCTTGGAATCCTACTCTGCAAACAGAATCATACGGGAAAGAAGTTCTAGTCAAGAGGTTCTTAAAGCGGAGGGTCAGGGCCAGCTGTGCCAGCTTGGGCATGCCTTTTACCCTCTCTGGGCCTCAGTTTCCTCTTGGAGGAAAGAGGGATCTCCCTAGCTGATCCACCTAGCAGGGCCTCCGGGAGGATCAAAGCATGGATGGAAAGGAGGCTGCTCTGCAAACAGGCAAATGCCACACAGAACAGAACTTCTGGAAACTGGAGGCTTCATCATTGCTCAAGGCTTAGCAACCACCATCCCTATCTGGAAAATCGAATCCATCTTGAGGTTAGAGCTCTGGTTTATGACCCTCTGCTTCTCGTGCCAGAAATGAGCTCAGCCGAAAGTGCCATTAACTACCCACTGCTGGGGTGGGTTCACTGTCAAGATCTTTTTTATCAGTCAGCTGGCTGTGAAAAACCAGATAGTGCTTAAACACCGCCATTACCCACAGAGCTCAGCAGCACTGCTTCCCAACACTCTGGCAAAGCCGGCCCCTGTCAGGACTGGGGGCGGGGGTCAAGGAGGAAACTCCGGTGAGGTCACGAATGGATTCTGTTCTCCCTCCCTGTCTGCCCTGCACACCACTGGCCCCAGGAGGAACAAATGAGAAGTGAGGGGGCATCCTGAATGGTTTATCTGCTCCTCTCTTCTTCCTCTTGCTTTTTCCACCTCTACCCCCACCACTGAGGCAAATATGATGATGAATTAAGCTTCAGTGAGAAGTGCCAAAAGCAGTCTGTGTCCAACCTCCTAGAAACAATTTGGGGACAGTCTGATAGCTGGCTAACAGTTCAGCCCACGTTTGTTCAGGTGTGTCCTACGTGCCAGGAGGTAGGCCAAGGGCTTTTATACAACATTATCTCTATTTCATCTTCATGCAGAGACGCTTCCAAGTATCTTGCAGCTGGGTCTACAGCAGCTATTCTGGCTTTTATTATGACTGACTACTCACACAGGACCCCCTAAATAGCAGAAGGATGGTTCTAGTCCCAGCATCACCCCAAACAACGGTGCCCTGGGACACTCACCAGAACCTGCTCTGAGCCACAGCTTCCTCCTGTTGAACTTCTGCTGTGTGTAAGGTGGTTGTGGGGATTCACTGAGATAATGCACCTGAGAAGATTGTCTTTGAAGTTATAGAAAACACCATAAGCTCCTCACTCAGACTCTAATTCATCTTCTGAATGAGGCAGGCATCACACTGATATCTAGTGAAGTACTGGTGAGAAATCCCAGTGAGTGACCTAGTTACTAAAGCCAGCCTGACTATATCCACTTGCCTAATCCTGGACGGCAAGAAGGTAGAAATTTGATGGTCCGTCTTGACCATGTGAATTATGATACCTTCCTGGCTGGTGTGCGTTCTAGCTGTGTGGCTTTGGAAACTAGGTCTTTGAAACTCAGACTCTTCTCTAAAATAGATCTGGTAGTTGCTACCCCACCTCACAGGGCTGTTGTAAAAATTAAGAGAAAATATGTGAACACATTGGCATGGTGCCCAGAATGTCGTGGAAGTACAGTGGGTACTTATTGCTTCATGTGTTAGTCTTAAAAACTTGGTTAGGTTTTCATACATCATGCATAGAACAAGAAGGGCTTCACTTCCCATGAGCAGATCTGTGGGAAAACCATCATCAGAAATGCTGCTGAAAAGAACGTCCATCCCTGATAAATGTATTTAGAGGCCAGTTACCAGTAGGTATTCTGCATCTGACCCCAAACGGATAAGAAACCCGATAACACTGCTTGTGTTTAGCAAAATACTTGGACATCAGGTCTTTCTATGATTAATAAACAAGTTTCATTCGGATAGTTAGCAATGGCATTTCCCAAAGGAAATTTCTTGATGTAGAGCTGAGTCTCATTGTTTGTCCCACCTGGCCAGTACCAATGGGTTGTCTATTGTTGTCTGTCCTAGGTGTGGAACAGACCTCCAGCCAGATGAAGTGACTGACCTAAGAAAGTGGTGCAAGCATTGAGTTCAGGGAAGAGCTTCTGGGACGCTCTTCTTGCTTCTCTGCTCATACTCTTCTTGATTTCTAGGCAAATTATAACCTTAACTTTTTTTTATCCCCACTCAAGGATATGTTTTTTAATTGAGAGAGAAACATTGATTGGCTGCCTCCTATACATGCCTGACCAGGGATCAAACCCACAACCTAGGTATGTGCCCTGACCAGGAATCGAACCCACAGCATTTTTAGTGTACAGGACAATGCTCCAACCAACTGAGCCACCCTGCAGAGACCCTTCCAAGTATCTTGCCAGGGTAGCATATTGTGACTTTAAAAGGCAGGCAGGATTTTACCCATGTAAAGAACACAATTATACTTCCTGATTCTCAGGCTTAAGGTTTTGATTGTGATTTCAAGATCCACATGTTCCTTTCAGTACTCTGTCTTTGGCTCATTCAGATGTTTGGACAAACAATAGAGAGTAAAAGCAAACAGGTCAGACCAGGGGAAGGATAATGTGCTGTAGAATAAATGAAAAACTAAGCACAGGAGGAGATGAGGCAAGACGAGTCAGCATTTAAGATGGAACCTTGAAAACTGGGTAAAATTTGGAAGTGTAGAAATGGAAGGGAAGTCCATCCAGGGCCAATGGAACAACATAAGCAGAGACAGAAAGCAGTACACTCAAAAGATTTTAAAGAGCAAAGAGTTTGATGTATTTGGACTATGTAGTACACGCTCTATACACACAAATTAATTACTGTGCTCCAGCTCATGGAAGACAGGTTTTTTATGGTGGAGGTTGGGTGGAGAACCAGAGTACATCAGACTTCTGGTGGTCACCTTTATTTAGCTTTTGCTTCTGGACACAAAGGAGGATTCACATCTCTACCACTCCTGTAGTTAGGCAGCTCCATCTGACTAATTTTGGGTGATATATTGTATGTAAAAGTACTACCATATTTGTCGGACTATAAGACGCACCAGACCATAAGACATACCTAGGTTTTAGAGGAGGAAAATAGGGGGGAAAAAACCCCCACCCCACTGCCCCACCCCTGCTCCCCGTGAGCCAGGTAAACTACAATCAGACTATAAGATGAACCCCCATTTTCCTCCCAAATGTGGGGTCATGCATCTTACAGTCCAAAAAATACGGTAATTGTCACCTTCTGGCCAAAGCAATTGCCAATGCAGTAATGTCCAGCACTTCTTTCCCTGCTGTGTTCACTGAAAAGATTGTATTTTCCAAATGGTATCATTGCAGGACAGTGGAGGCTGCTAACTTTGGATCACTGGATCATTCCGTGGAGAGTAATTGGCTTAGAAAGTCTCCTCGATCTTAAGTGAAATTTTCATAAGCCATTGGGAGTTTAGGGATGTCGTTAGGGCAGCATAACCTAGTTCATCCTGAGTGACACAGAGCTTCTGAAGAAATACCATTATCTTCTGAAGACCATTCTGGACCTAATATGCCTACTTGCTTCTCCGAGGAGACTAATCCTAAGCATCCTAATGATCAAACAAGAGAGAGCTATTTCACATGTTTCAAGCTTCTGGCACAATTAGACACCTTCCTCATTCTAGACCAAATCTGTCCGAGATAACAACACTACCAAGAGCTTTGCAGCTTTATTTTGAAGTAGTGATGAAGGAAGATATATTTAACAATCCCTAAAGCTACACTGAGATTTAAATAACTTGAACAATGACCTCATAGCAGCTTTGCATAGTAATAACTGCTACCATTTAGTAAATTACTGAGATTCAGCATGTTAGTGGACACCTTACACCCTTGGCCAGTTTCACCCTTACACTAAACCTGCGCATTTAGATTGGTATCCCCAATTTACAGATAAGAAAACAGGCTCAGAAAAGGAATACACTTATGTAGTTAGAGGAGAGCTGACATTCAAACCCAGATATGTTTGACTCTAAATCCAGGCTACTTTGATGGGGCTATTTTGTCTATTGAAGTTCACGGGAAGGATAAATAAAAATAGAACCTTTCCCAGAATTGCTCATCTGTACTCTAGCAAGAGGAAAATATAAAGGGTGACAGAGACAGTACTAAACATTGGTTTTCTCCTCTACATTTCCCAGCCTCTCTGGCAATTGGTTTGGGGCCATGTGACTAGTTTTGGCCAATGAGCTGTGAGCAGAAGTGACATACGGTGTTTGCAGGTTGACACAGTTAAAAGCCAGTGTGTTTCTTCTATCCTTCTCTGCTCCCACTTTCGTGGGAGTTCACATAATCTAGTTGGCATAACTACAAGATGGAGGAGAGCATCTCAACCTTCAGAGGATTTTATGTTCATAAGAAATAAGCCCTATTATGTAAAGACAGTGGTAACTATGTTTAGACACTTGTTTTGGTCACATCAAACCACAGGCAAATAGCACTGAATTAATAATGAAGCTCATGGAACATTTTGATCATTGGTCCTTGCATGGCCATTTTTATTAGTCATTTAATTAGTCAATTTAAATAATGTATGCATTTAATGAAACCACCTCTCAGAACTAAAACTAGGACTGTGACAATAACCTTCCTCTAACTAGTCTTTCTATCAACTCCTTCACCTGCCTTTCCTCACATATGGTAACTATCACCCTAACTCCTGTATTCTTCATTCCCTTGCTCTTCTTAATATATGGTGTTATTGTATCTATGTATATTCCTATAAGCTGTGTGTGTGTGCATGTGTGAATACACAAAGTCTCCGTCCTCCCATCTGCAAAACACAGTTGTTATGAAAATCAAATCGGACAATGTAAGATGAATGCTAAGAATAGGCCCTGAGGTAAGCAAATCCTCATTCAAATTCTAGTTCTTTTCATGTTTCCCTTTCCTCAGTAGTCAATTTTCTCAGAGGCATTTTGGTAAAGGAGAAGTGTCACAATATGATTTGAAATACCTAAGAAAAATAATGCAACTCACTAAAGCAATGTAACTAATGAGATGGCAGCTTCCACATCAAAAGGAAAAAACACTTCAGGTGTGAGAAAGGTTTTGGATTTCCAGATGTTTGTTTTGGCAAAGCAGAAACTCAATCCTTGCCTTGTTAGAGCAGCAGCTCACGGGGGACCTGCCACTGCATCCCGTCTGGATGGGCCAGGGGAGCTGCTGAGGGACATCACCTTGGGGCAAAGTAGACCTCGCCAGTTAACCCTCATGGTACTTCAGGAAAGGAAACCAGCTTCAGATTAAAAGGAGACACATTTTCAAGTGTGGAAGAGAAGACTCTTTAAAAGAAGGTAGCTCAGAAGGGTGGGAAGTTTCCCTGAGACCTAATCATAATAAATAGCAAGCTATTCCAAGGAAAGACATAAATATTTCGGGCAGCTATGGAGGCCAACTACCTGCCCAGTGCATTACCGAATGAGCTGACATTTTAAAAGTAATGCAGATATGAGAGAAGAAATGAGATCTGTGGGACCCACACAAGAAACACACAAGCCTCTGAATTCTAGTCCGGGATCCTCGCCACTGCTCAGTGGGGCAATTCAGGTGAGTTTCAGTGCCTTTGATCAGGGAAAGAGATCATTACATCAGTAGATGGAGAACTTTCAGCGATGGAAAAAAATCAGGCCACGGATGGACACGTCCAATATGGTAGCGCTAGCTACCTGTGGCTATTTTCATTACAAATAATTAAATTTTTGAAATGAAAAACTCAGTTCTGCAGCCACACTGACCACATTTCAAGTGCTCAGTAGCCACATGTTGCCAGTGGCTACCATATCCACAGCACAGGTGTGGTACTTGGCCATCACGGCAGAAAGTTCTGATTGGCAACACAGGAGAGCCCGAGTGCCAACAAGCCCAGAGCACAAGCTCGAAGCAAGTGCTGGATGCAAATAGGGTCGGCACTGGCGAGGAGCACCGGTGGGAGCATGGTGGCAGTTTCCTTTGTGCACCTGAGAATAAAGGTCTATGCATGAAACGGAAAAGCGCAGGTGATGGAGACATTCTACTTTCACCTCTACAACAAGCCACCAGCAGTCGATTCACCTGGAGCATGGCTGGCCCAGAATAGACACTTTGTTTAAACCCTCCATGCATAATTTTCAGAGGAGCCCTTCGGCCTCCTCAGGGAATCAATGTTGGAAGTCAGAGAATAATGGTGGGTCTTAGACCTTATGAGTGTTTGAATCTCTGTCACCTCACCACATTCACTTGGGCATTTTCTTAGTCATTCCTTAGAGTGGAACAAACAATTTTTAATTTTTTTACCATTATCACTGATCAGAGCAACGTGTTAGGGTACCTATATATCAAAATTACTCCCAGCTTGTCGAATTCCTTTGCTGCATGAAAATAAATGACAACTCAACCTTAAAAATAATTTCTCAAAGCAATGCTGCCATAGGAGAATTTCCATATTGCTGCCATAGCTGTATCCCCACTTGCTATATACCTATAGCAAATGCCCATTCCCCCTTCAGGGCCATCCGCCATTATCAAACAGCAGAATGGTAGAGCCCAAGGGGGCTCTAAGGCTAATCTAGTCAGAACCCTTAATTTCCCAAGGCATAAATTTCAGGATCGGATTTACCAACCAATGAGGGCCAGAGCAAGGATTCTTTGAGGATTACCGGGATTCAGGAGTCTATAAGGTCAAAATTATGTTCATAATAATTCCCAGGTATTATTTACCTTTCTAAATGCATCACAGGTGTGCGGTGATTTCTAGAGGTTACATGACATACCCCTAGTTATCTAAAAATGCTATTAAAATACAACCCCCTTTCCCATTATACATCCCATTATACATTATGCCTCTGAGAGGCAATGCAAATGTGAAGCCACATTTTCTTTATACATGCCAATCAAAATAGTAGGTAGCAACGGATGCCATAAGGAAGCTGATATGAGGACTCCCCTGTCTTCTATTAAGCTAGGTATCAAAGAGGTTTACAAAAAATGTAAACAAAGGCATTCTTCCCACTAAACATTTTTAGACTGCACAGCTACTCATTAACCATTTTTGT
Organism: Desmodus rotundus; assembly: GCF_022682495.2. Taxonomy (NCBI): domain Eukaryota; kingdom Metazoa; phylum Chordata; class Mammalia; order Chiroptera; family Phyllostomidae; genus Desmodus; species Desmodus rotundus. Next base: position 22,030,677 of record NC_071387.1, read on the forward strand.
TTATGTTAATATACAATCAGCTTATTATTTTTATTCTTAGGTGAATTAATACCTTTCTAAATTCCTCAGTTTTAATTTATAATAAGGTAAATATTGATAGCTCTATATCAACATAAACAAAGACATTTGGAGCCCTTGATATTTTTTAAGAGTATAAAGAGGTTTAGAAACTAATAATATGCTTGAGAGTAGCTAGTTTAGGTGAAACAAAAAAGGTGAAGAATTATGAAAGTGCCTGAAATTTATAAAGGCAGTTGGATTGATTTTTATGGAGCTGAATACTGCATTTGTTGAATTCATTCTGAGTGGACCCGAGGGATACAAATAATGAAAGGAACGCATAAGTGAAAGCCCAACAAGTGGATTTCAGTCCAATAATAAGAATTCTCCAATGGCCTGAGCTATGCCAATGTGAAAGGAACTGCCTTGAAGAGGAGTGAGTTACCCATCCCCAGAAGCATGTAAACAGAGGCCAGCAAATAATCTAGCAAGGTTGTTGTAGAGAGGAAGCCAAGTACCAGCAGAAGCTGGGGTTGGGGTGGGATGGGATATGCAAAGAGCTTTCAGATCCCTTACAATCAGAGTATCTAACTTGAGGAAAAACCTCAGATGATTTTCATACAAGACAAAAGACTTTGGGCGCAATCTTAACACTAAAATTGCTCCCTGGTCACTCCAAGGTACTGAAAGGCATGGTTCTCACAAGTTGCCTTGTAATAGCCTCTGACATTTGCATTGGGCCTTGCAGTTGGTAAAACTCTTCACTCCCCTTGTTTACTGTGATCCTCTCTACTACCCCATGAACTACATGGGACCTCACAGACAAAGGTCTGAGAAGCAATGCAAACAGCCCCAAATGATGCAGCTGGTAAGTGGCAGATCCTTCTGGCATCAAGCATGGTGTTCTTTCCACTGTATCCCAGCTGTCTCCCTGCTGGTCCAAAGGATTGAGCAAGCACCAGAAAGCAAAAGTCCAGCTCTGACGTATCTACTCAGTCCTCCCCACATGGCATATTTGTAATGAAACTGTTTATCTAGCTCAACTCCTGACAAGGTACCTGGTCACAGAGAGAAGCGCGATGTTCCTGCTCTCACAGAGAAGTCTCTTACCCCCAGAGCTGCCCTCTCCCCCTGCAGATTCCTTCTTGGGAAACATTGGATTCTTGAGAAGCCTGAACTATCAACTTTCCTGGGCACAGTTGTCTCAAGTTGTGTGTCAGTTCAATGTTCAGGAAACCCAGGAGCTAAGTGATCACAGCCCAGGTGTGCAGGTGAGAAGTGTCGCCCATCTCTGTGTAGCCTGCCCTCTGCTCAGATGTCACCACCTCTTTTGGGTGGCACTTCTGCCTGCTGTCAGCCATCCCTCCTTGGGCAGAGATCCCATCAGATTTTACAAGTCAGGCAGGGTCAGGCCTGTTGAAAACGGGAATGGGAATGCCCAGAACAACAAAGGCAGCAGCTGGTTTTCCTAGGGAGACAGGGGTGAGCCAAGCCACCTACTGGCAGTCACAAGTCACCCATGGAACAGCCATAAGTAGGACAGTAAGCAGACTCCAGCTAGGGAGACTTAACTGGAGGCAGACCCATTGAAATGAGTCCAGAGCTTATAAAGACAATTTTTGAAGAAAGACTTTCGTTTTGATGATTTTCAAACAGTTGATTACCAAGATGCAGGCTCGTGAGTTGTAACCATTTCTAAAGCGAGGACAAACTTTTTCTCGTGAAGCACTGAGAGTAAATACTCTAGGCTTTGCGGGCCCAATGGTCTTTGTTGCAACTACTCGATTCTGTGATTATAGTTGAAGGCAGCGATAGAGAATGTGTAAATAAATGGAGTGTGGCTGTGCCCTGATAACATTTTATTTACAGACACTGAAGTATGAATTTTGTATGATTTTCATAAGTCACAAATTTTTTAAAATCTATTCTTTGCTCATAAGCTGTACAAAACATATGGACTGGATTTGACCTGTGGGCTGGTTTCCCAACCTCTGTTCTGTGGCAATACTCAAACTATTTATGATAAATAACCCATCTTTTTAGATTTCCAAGTTTCCGCAGTTAGATACTTTTGTACATTTACATAAAATTGCCTACTATAAAAATAAAAAGACAAGAAAAGAGCTAAACAATGCAAGTCCACTGACAATTGATGCCAACATTTCTAATGCATACTCTCAATGTCTGAGCTTAGTCACCAGGAGCTGGACCATGTGGTTATGTGACCCACACCGCAGAAGACCCTATAAATCTAAAGTAACTGTTTGTTGGTCTAAAATCAATTAGCCCATCAATTATTTAAATCATCATCTAGTGTTTTCAAAGTGCTTCAGGTTTGTGGTTTTCATGCATAGGTAAGCAATGCCCCTCACAGTCTTGTTTACTGTTCTTAATGAATGTTTTCTTGCCCCATATGGGTTGGTGAAGGCACATTCAACTGGGAACTGGTTCTTTCACAATAAACATTGCTGTCAGTGTTTCTCTGGCTCTGCCGCAGCCTCTCAGGCCCCTTCAAATTTCTGCTGTCATGGAGGCTCGGTGCTCTGCTGCTCACCTGCTTGCCTTCTCTGGTGCCCAGTTCAGACGGGACACTGCTTCTCTCATGCCCATACCTGTGGCAGAATGATGGCTGTCTTTCCTCCCTGGAGACAGTCATTTATATATAATATAATTATTGATATGTTTGGCTTGAAATCTACCATTTTTCTATTGGTCCCATCTTGTCTCTGTCCCTTTTCCCCTCTTTAGTATTACATTTTCTCTCTTCCATTTGTTTCCATTTTAGTGGTTGTTCTAGGGTTTACACTATATATCTTTACATTAACTTATCATAGTCTATATTTGACATATATTCTATTATTTCATGTTTAGTGTAGTAACCTTACAAAAGCATATTTCCATTTCTTCATTTCTGTCCACGGTGCCTCATTGCTAAGAAGTGACAGGTCGTTACAGGATGTTGCAGGTGTTCAGCAAGCTCTGTCCACTGTGACTAGTTGGAACTGTAATGTCTCTTGTGTGAGCTCTGGAATTGTTCAGTTTTTCTTCTGGATAGTTGTGGGGGTTTTTTAACCTGTCCTCATGCAGTTTCACCTTTACATGTGCATATTCATATTCAGTCAAATACTCAAGGTGAAGAAGTAATCACTTGATAATCGAAATTATATCTGCAGTGGACTTGAGGGTCTTTGGGATGAAAGAAACATCAAATGATAGGTTGGTGCTGGAGGAACCATTCAAGTTCTTCAAGGACTGGTTTTTTGTTTTTTGTTTTTTTTTGGAATGTATATTGAGTTTTAGGACCTAAAATTCTATGGCAATTCACAAGAATTTGCTAGAGGCTTGGCCACCCAAGGAAGAATCTAGAGATTTAAGTTACATCAACCAAAAGTCAGTGACCTCCTGATATGACCTGGTCCTCAGCATCCCAAAGCATAGTCCCTGCCCTGATCTGAGGGAGAAAATGATGCCTAAAATGAGTCAACATATCATGAGATTCTGTGATCATTACCACTGAGTGAGGTATAAATAAAGCCTCAAGGAAGTTCAATTTTGATTGAACAGGGAGCCACGATGACTTTAGAAAATAGGAAGCATTTGAAAAAAGTCTGGGTACACAAACAGTAGTTCTCAAAAGATAAGGGGAAAATCATTTTCACCAGAAGAAACAGCATGAAGAGGGGCACATAGGCACGGAAGTAGAGGAACTTTTCCTCCTCAGCACTCAAACATAAGTTGTGGAGTGGAGACATTCTAAGAGGTGATATGAGAAGGGAAGGCAATAGCATGAGTATAGAAGCTGAATAGCTTGAACTTTAGGACACTGAAAAGATTTTTCTACAGAAGAGTGGTTTACACAGATTAACATTTTTGAATGATGATTCTCAAATCAGGAAGCTGTATGGCAGCAGGAATTCTAGGTGGAGGACATCATTACTTCTTGGGTTAGGGAAGAAGAGAGAAGACATAGACAGAAGAGAGAGTTTACCAAGGAGATAACCCCCGGGATGAGCTGGGATCCATGTGCTGATTCCAAAGGGCACGTATGGTGGCACTGTCACCAAGGGCTAATTGACACCTGGGCCCTGAGTTCCAACAAGGGTCAGGAGCAAGTTCAGAGATACCTTTCTGCTTGGAGAACTAGTGCGATGAGCACTCTGTTTTTCTGAGACTTTGGAATACAGACAGAATAAATATGCTTAATTCTCATATTTTCCTTTTACAAAAAAATTAATAAAAATAATAAAGTAAAGCAATTCATACTTTGCTAAAGAGCACAGATTATGCAGCCTGTACTCAGTCCCCACCCCACCTCTTACCTCAATGAGTCCCACTTGAAAAATTGGGAAGAGCAATACCAATCTCTCCATAGTATGGTACAGATGAGATGAGATTTGTTTTTGTGTTTCAGACCTATTGTGTGGCCCATCCCAAGTCGGCTCATTTCTGCCTGTCCCCCAGTGAAAGCTAACATCATGCTCATGGTCACAAAGCCCCCCAGCTTTCCCCACCACAGTCACATGATTCCCTAACATCGACAATTGCATATCTCCCTTCCATAGCAGGGGCCATACTTCAGGTGGCTTATACTGTGCCAGCCTTAGTAAGAGCCACTGCAGCCTAACCTGGCCCACTGCTCTGGCCACCCCCAGTGACTGCCCAGAGAGGGTGAGTAACACATTCCAGAAATGTGAAGGAGTTAATGCCCTTGGGAGGGATTTTGTCCATCATTAGAGTCAGGAGACAGGAGGGAGTGCACCAAGTCAGAATTATTCCTTTCTGAGATTTCCTACATGGCCAAGCAACCTACTATGTTTTTTAAAATTTTTATTGAATTTATTGGGGTGACATTGGTTAATAACATTATACAGGTTTTAAGTGCACTGTTCTATAGCACATCATCTGTGTATTTTATGTGTGTTTACCATCCAAAGTCATCTCCTTCCATCACCATTTATCCCCCCTTTACCTTCTTCTACCTCCCCCACTGGTAATCACCACACTGTTGTCTGTGCCTATGAGTTGTTTTTGTTTTTTTGCTTACTCCCTTCAGCTTTTTCACCCAGCTCCCAACTCCCCTCCTCTCTGACAGCTGTCAGTCTGTTCGCTGTGTCTATTAGTCTATTTCTATTTTGTTTGTTAGTTCATTTTGTTCCTTAGATTCCACATACACATGAAATCATGTCATTTGTCTTTCTCTGACTGGCTTATTTCACTTAGCATATTACTCTCCAGTCCCTCCATGCTCTTACAAAAGGTAAGATTTCCTTCTTTTTAATGGCTGAGTAGTATATCCACTCATCTACTGGTAGACACAGGCTGCTTCCAAATCTTGGCTATTGTGAATAATGCTGCAATGAACATAAGGGTGTATATATTTCAAAATCATGTTTTGGGTTTCTTCAGGCAAATTCCTAGGAGTGGAATTGCTGGGTAATTAGGAAGTTCCATTTTTAATTTTTTTAAGGTAACTCCATACTGCTTTCTACAGTGGCTGCACCAATCTGCATTCCCGCCAACAGTGCAGAAGGATTCCCCTTTCTCCACATCTTCACCAACCCTAGTTGTTTGTTGATCTACTCATGGTAGCAATTCTGACAAGTGTGAGGTGATATCTCATTGTGGTTTTAATTTGCATTTTTCTGGGGATTAGTGACATTGAGCATCTTTTCACATGCCTATTGGTCATCTGTCTGTCCTCTTTGGAGAAGTGTCTATTTAGGTTCATTGCCCATTTTTTTAAACTGGATTATTTATTTTCTGGCATTGAGTTGTATACAGCCTCCTCTTTTTCTTGACAAGCTGTAGCCAGTTCAATAAAGTGTCATCTTACATTTTCTTTTCCTCTTTCTCTGTCTCATTTCCTATTTTTCTCCTCACTTTTGCTTCCCTGGATTATACTTCTCAATGTAACATCTCCGTATCAGTTTTGCCTCTGACTCAACATTCTAGGAAATCCAAGTTATATTAGCAAGATTTATTCTGGGTGCATAGTAGGTCCTCAGTTCATGTCCTCTTTCTTCCCTCTTAGCTATATATTTCCTTCTTCTTGTACCTCATAGGTTTTTGTGAGGCTACTTGAGATAACACATGCAGTATTTTGTGAACAGCAATTATGCTGTGCAAATTTAAATCATTACAAATTAATTATAAATTACAAATTTGTAATTTTGTAAATCATTGTTACAAATTAATTGACACAACTGGACTAACCAATCAAGTGGCTCTGCTTTCACATGGTGAACAAGGTATACTTGTTCTTATTCACAGTGAAGGAATGATTGCTGTCGCAGTTTTTTACTAGCTGGGCCACCCTGAGAAAGTGGCTTCTCGTCACTGAGCCTCAGCTTCCTCATCTCTAAAATAGGGACAACAATATCTAGTTCATCTCGTTGTTATGAGGTTTTAATAAAATCATGGGTGTGAACTTGTTTTGTAAATTCTAAAGTACTATGGAAATGAAAGGGGTATTGTTACTACCAGAGAGGTAGCAGCTCAATAAATACTTTTCAAATAAATGACTACTTGTGAAATAAGAAAACTAATTCAAGTAGTGCCCAGTGTCCTGATGTAAATGAGGCATGCCTCCTGGTCCTCAATATATAAATCTCCCTGAGAATTTGGAGCAAGAAAATGGGAATCGGGGGCCTTATACTTGGTGAATGTATTAGCCATTAATTCTCTGGATATTGCAAATGCAGTCCAAGTGTAAGGTATGAATAACAGTGAGTTTGGAGGGATAAAATATTATCAAACCACTTATGTAGTTGACACAGGAGAGTTGGCAACCACTTCAGGGAATTAAACTTACTATCCTAACTTATATTTGTTGTTTGTAAACCTTTTGCATTATATAAATATATTATTTAATCACCCAAAATACCTTATGAAATAGATATGAATTTCCTCATTTTTAGTTAAAGAAACTAAGATTTAGAGAAGTTTGGCAACTTGCCTCAAATCCAAAGCTCATAGTTTTGTGAAACCAGTATTTGAAACAAGATCTGGCTCATCCCCAAATCTGTACTTGTTCTTCTACACCCGGCTGCTCTCTGAAAGTACTGTCCTCCCACTTTTTCCATTTCAAACTGCACTCTTGGCAAACCTATGTTCCCGACCACCCAGCTCAGGACTAGAACGGAACTCTGAGTACCCTCACTTCAAAACTGTGCTGGTGCCTCCCAAGAAAAGTTGTAGGACCGTGTTGAATATGGAGAGACACCTATTTAACTTGAAGTTTGATACAACAGGAATGCCAAGAAATGAGGTAAAGAAGAAAAGGCCAACAGATGAAACCTAAGCATCAAAAGATGTCCCATGTGAGTGTGTGTGGTATGCATGTATCTGTCTACATACACACATCACACACCATACACTCATGAACCTTTATTGAGCACCTTGTATGTTATACTGGGCATCATATGATCCCGTCAACATTATGTATTTTAATCTCTGCAATTAAAATTTCAATTAAAAAAGAAGAAGAAAAAGCCAAGATTAAAAAAGCCATTCAGAAAGTCAATACAGAAGTTGCAAGAATACGTGCTGAAAATGCAATCCACCAGAGGAACCAAGCAATTAATTTCTTGAGAATGAGGGCTAGGGTGAATGCTGTGGCAGCCAGGGTTCAAACTGCAGTAATAATGAGCAAGGGAACCACTTCACACCAGTCAGAATGGCCATCGTAAACAAATCAACAAAGAACAAATGCTGGTGAGGTTGTGGAGAAAAGGGAACCCTAGTGCACTGTTGGTGGGAATGCAGACTGGTACAGCCACTGTGGAAAACAGTATGGAATTTCCTCAGAAAAATAAAATGGAACTGCCTTTTGAACCAGCAATTCCACTGCTGGGATTGTCCAAGAATCCTGAAACACCAATTCAAAAGAATCTATGCACCCCAATGTTCATAGCCAAGTGTTGGAAGCAACCTTAGTGCCCATTAGTAAATGAGTGGATCAAAAAACTATGGTACATTTACACAATGGAATACTATGCAGCAGAAAGAAAGGAGCACCTACCCTTCACAACGGCATGGATAGATCTGGAGAGCATTATGCTAAGTGAAATAATCCAGGCAGTGAAAAACAAATACCATATAATCTCACCTTTAAGTGGAACCTAATCAATAAAACAGACAAGCAAGGAAAATATAACCAGAGACATTGAAATAAAGAACAAACTGAGAGTAACTGGGGGTGGGGGATAATAGGGGAAAATAAGGGAATGGCCATCAAGGAACATGTATGAAGGACACATGGACAAAGCCAAAGGGGGTTGGTTCGAGGTTGGGAGGCAGGATGGGTGGGGCAGGGGTGCATGGTGGGGTGAAAATGGAAAAATGGAAACAACTGTACTTGAACAACAATAGGGAAGAGAGAGAAAGAGAGAGAGAGAGAGAGGTGAACAATGAGCAAGGTATCCAAGTCCATGGCAAGTGTAGTTAAGTCTACGGATGTTATACTGAGGAGTGTGAACCTTGAAAAGATTTCAGCACTGATGGATAAATTTGAACATCAGTTTGAAACACTGAATGTTCAAACACCCACAACAAATGGAAGACACAATGAGTAGCATGACAACAATACCTCAAAACCAAGTGGAAATGCTGCTTCAAGAAATGGCAGATGAAGCTGGCCTTGATCTTAATATGGAACTACCACAGGGTCACGCAGGATCTGTTCACACCAATGTTGCTTCCACGGAACAGGAAGAGCAACCAGAGAGACTTACTAGTCCATGTGATCAAGTGTAATTTAAAGAACGGGTGCTTTTGTTTACTTCACCTGCTTCTGAAATATTTCGTGTGTATATACAGACAAGTTGCACTCCAGTTACACTAAGAACAGCCTATGTTGCAGAATGCTTAAACACTGTTTATATAGAATCCTTTCTTTTGCCATGCTGTGCTTTCCAACACTTTTCAGAAATTCCACAGAGTTTCCACCTTTACAGATTTTACAGTTTTGTATATTATGTTGAAAAATGTGGGGGACTGTTTTTTGGTAAATGACTTTGCCCAAACTAGAATTAGTTTGTTGTATATGAAAATTCTTCCTCAAAATCACATCAAAAATCTAGCAACAAAGTACTACAAAAGAAAGTACAGAATAAAGGTTTTGGTATCTTTTTATTTCAAAGTTGTTTTAAGTCTGCATTCACATGTGATGCATGAAAATAATAGCAAGGAAAATATGTTTACTTAACATGCTTACATAGTCGAAAACACCTCATTTAATGTCATACGATGGACAATCTATTTTTTGTGTTTTTGTTATTTTTGCTCTTCAAGCACAAATGGAGTTGACTTTTATCCTGTATTCATCACCTTTTAAATTTCGATTATTATCATTGGAATTTTTACCCAATAATTTAATGACTATTATATGAATTCCTGAAATTAAAATTTTTTTTCATTGATAATTTTTCAATGTAACTAGAAAAAATTATAGTGTTAAATTAAATAAATTAAGGTTTGCTCAGTTTTTAAAATTTTTCTTTGCTAAGTATTACTGTTAATAGTCAGAGAAATTTAACTTTTTATATTTTCAACTGAAATTGAAACACATTGTATTTTATTTTAAGTATATTTCATTGATTATACTATTACAATTGTCCCATTTTTTTCTCCCCTTTATTCCCCTCCACCCTGCATCCCCCTCCCACCAGCATTCCTCCCCCCTTAGTTTATGTCCATGGGTTGTCCATATAAGTTCCTTGGCTTCACCATGTCCTATACTATTCTTAACCTTCTCCTGTCTATTTTGTATGTACCACTTATGCTTTTTATTCCCTCTACCTTTCCCCCAATCCTCCATCTGCCCCCTCCCCATTAATAACCCTCCATGTGATCTCCATTTCTATGATTCTGTACCTGTTCTAGTTATTTGCTTAGTTCATTTTTGGTTTTGTTTCCTTTTTTTAGGTTCAATTGTTGATAATTGTGAGTTTGTTGTCATTTCACTGTTCATAATTTTTATCTTCTCTTTCTTAGATAAGTCCCTTTAACATTTCATATAATAAGGGCTCAGTGATGATGAACTCATTTAACTTGACCTTATCTGGGAAGCACTTTATCTGTCCTTCCATTCTAAATGATAGCTTTGCTGGATAGGCATGTAGGTCCTTGCCTTTCATGACTTGGAATACTTCTTTCCAGCCCCTTCTTGCATGCAAGGTCTCTGGAGAAATCAGTTGATAATCTTATGGGAACTCCTTTGTAGGTAACTGTCTCATTTTCTCTTGCTGCTTTTAAGATTCTCCCTATGTTTGGTCTTGGCTAATATAATTATGATGTGCCTTGGTGTGTTCCTCCTTGGGTCCAGCTTCTTTGGGACTCTCTGAGTTTCCTGGACTTCCTGGAAGTCTATTTCCTTTGCCAGATTAGGGAAGTTCTCCTTCATTATTTGTTCAGATAAGTTTTCAATTTGTTGCTCTTCCTCTTCTCCTTCTGGCACCCCTATGATTCAGATGTTGGAACATTTAAAGTTGTCCCAGAGGTTCCTAAGCCTCTCCTCATTTTTTTGAATTCTTGTCTCTTCATTCTTTTCTGGTTGGATGTTTCTTTCTTCCTTCTGGTCCACACCGTTGATTTGAGTCCCAGTTTCCTTTGCATCACTGTTGGTTCCCTGTACATTTTCCTTTATTTCACTTTGCGTAGACTTCACTTCTTCCTCTATTTTGCAACCACACTCGACTATTTCTGTGAGCATCTGATTACCAGTGTTTTGAACTCTGCATCTGATAGGTTGGCTCTCTCTTTATCATTTAGTTCTACTTTTGGAACTTTGGTCTGTTCTTTCTTTTGGGCCATATTTCTTTGTGTCAGCACACCTGTTATGTAATAAGGGGAGGAGCCTTACATATTCCCCCAGGTGGGGCAACATAGGTCACTGCACTGTGGTGCTGTATGTGGGAAATAAGTCTGAGAGGGAACAATGCCACTTACTTGGTTCTCTCGGCTGGCTTTCATGGTCCTCCAGCCAAGAGAGCTTTGCCAGCCTTGCCACAAGTCCTCTCTGCCCTGGCTGCCCATCTCTGCCCCTCCTACCAGTCTGGGTGAATGTTTCTCCTTTAACTCCTTGGTTGTCAGACTTCCATACAGTTCAATTTTTCTGACAGTTTTGGTTATTTTTTGCTTTTAAATTTGTTGTTGTCCTTCTTTTGGTTGTGCAAGGAGGCAAAGTGTATCTACCTATGCCTCCATCTTGGCTGGAAGTAGTCTGAAACATATTTTAAATGATTCTGCTATGTCTACTCTACTCTTGGTACACTGTATTTTAAAAGATCAATTTACAAGGCCTTAATATGATTTACATTTTCCATAAGCTTGTTGATTGCTTTTTGAGAATCTTAGCCTACATTTTTTTAAAGCAACCAACAAAAAATAACAAAGAAAACAAAATGGAATCAACTCAAGATACAACTACCATAAGCCCTAGTTAAATGTGGTTGTCCTTTTATCTCAAGCAAAACCTGTTTTAATAACTGGAAGTAATGAAGTAGAAATAAATGTTAGAATAAAATGTATTGCCTAGCCATGAAGATTACTTCCAGACCAGTGGAGGTCGGTATACAACATAGGGGCTGGGGACGCAGGAGGCTTCTAAGGTCCAAAGACGTCTAGACTCAGGAAGGTCAGGATCCTTGGGGAAAAGTGTTTGATGGCCCACTGTACTACTTTACATTTTTCCAGAAATATTTCTGTTTTACCCACCTAAAATGAATAAATGCCTGCAATTTTCTGCTGTATCAGTCTCACATGTGGAGAAGTGACTGAGTTATATTTTAGCTGAGATACTTACTACTAATGTAGTTTAAGTAGGTAAGGTGTTTTTCATTACTTATTGCATGATTGATCCATGAAAGAATTTTAATATTTCACTTACTCTATTGAAGAGCAGATCTATTTAGAAAATCTTTCCATTGTTAATCATGAAGGCATTCAAAGTGCAATTATGAAGACTTTTTTGCTAAGTACTCACCATTCATATATGTTTGCTACTATAAGTGAGAGTGTGTATAAATGAAGATTATTTTCACTGGTTAATGAAATCAGAAATTAGTCTTTTGCTAAGTTTCAGTTAAACCTTTTTAACTTTCTTGGTACTTGACTATATGGTATGACCTCAATGTGGGAATCTTCCATTTTGTTTATAATTGAGGCTTTGTCCTTTTTACTTAAAGGGTAAATTTGTTTATATCAGATCATCCTGGGGAGGCATAGAAGATATTATTACTGACTAAAATACCAAGGAAATAGTTATCTTATTTTCCATTGGTGGGAATTGTAGTTTTTGTTCTTTTGAATTCAATAAAAAGTATTAATTGTGAACAAAAATTATACTCTCCAAAATCTGTTTGACACCAAAAGTGAGAACCTAGAACCCCAAGGACACATTGATTACCCATTAGCCCATAGTGCTCAAGAAAAAATAAATAGGTATAGCATTGTTTTCTAGTGTTTACCAATTTCCATGGTGTAAATGTTCTTCCCATGGCTGAATTAAACTAGCAACTTGACATCACTGAATGCTAAGTTGGAAAGAGATGTACACAACCGCTGTGACAAGCTGGCACACACTGCATCCAGCACACCACCCCCCTCAGCTAGGATCTCAGCATTCCACAAAGTGCTGTGGAGTAAGAGACAATGATAGTCTCTGTCTTCAGATCTGTTTGTTTATTGTTTGCTTATAGTTTCTTTGGAAAGAAAGCATGACCAATTAATAGAACACTCTGTAATACTCTGTAATCTTTTTTTTATAGCTTATGCTAACACTCAGCTCGGGGAAAAGGTAGAGGTGAACAGATTAAATCTAAAGCCAGTAGCAATATAAACAGGATAATTGGAACAACTGTAAAATGAAAAAAAAATTTTTTTAATCATCAAACTATTAAAATATATATATAAATATAAACAGGTGCAACCCTTTGGTGAAGCAATAGAGTAATAAGCATCAAATTGTAAAGATGCCCCTATTTTGGGGCAGTAATCCCATACATAGAGTTTATCTAAGCTACTGGTCCTAAAAGAAAATCAAGTGAATACTCTATTCACTGCAGTGTTATCAATAGAAATAAACAAAGAAATAAATAGAACACGTACAAACTGTCTCAATATCCAACAATAAGTAGCGGTTAGCTTAAGTGTTTATAGTAAACAGAATAATAGCTTCCCCAAGATATCTGTGTCTTACTCTCTGGAGCTTATGAATGTGTTACATGACATGAAAAAAAAGATACCATATTTTTCAGACTACATGATGCACCGGACCATAAGACACACCTAGGTTTTAGAGGAGGAAAATAGGAAAAAAAAATTTGAAGCAAAAAATGTGGTCCTACTCCTGCCTCCTGTGACCCCACTCCACTGCCACCCCCCTGCCCCCCAGCGGGCCAGGTAAGCTACATTCTGACTATAAGACGCACCCCCATTTTCCCCCCAAATTTGGGGGGGGAGTGCGTCTTGCAGTCCAAAAAATACGATACTTACTTTGCAGATATAATTAAGACTACAGAACTTAATATAAAGTGATTGCCTTTGATTATCTAGATGGACTCTGGTCAGGTTATGCACCCTTAACAGCAGAGAAGTTTCTCCAGCTGGAGCTGACAAATGACGCAGAGGGGAAGTCAGAGATATTCTAACATGAGAAGGGTTTGATGCACCATCGCTGACTCTGCTACAGAGGGGCCTGCAGGCAGGAACCAGAATGAAGCCTCAGGGAGGCAAGGGCTGGCCCCAGGTAACAACCAGCAAAGATGAGGACCTCAGTGCAACAGCAGCAAGCAACTGAGTTCTGCTAATAACGTGAATGAACTCAGAAGCAAATTCTTCCCAGGTAAGAGCCCAGGCCACTGACACTTGATTTTAGCCTGTGACGTTCAGATTCCTGGCCTATAGAACTGTAATACATTTATATTGTCTTAAGCTGCTAAATTTACAGGAATTTTTGTGACAGTGATAGAAATATGATACAGTATTCTTCATGCATATGAAGTAACATCATGCTCATATTTTTAAATTATCATTGTAAAGATCCTACAGTAACATGAAGAGTTCTTCCCAATATGAAGAGAAGTGAAAAAAATAAAGATTGCTACATGTAGTACTATGACCTCTCAGGTAAAAAATATACATGTATGCAAATGAAGGCCATTACAAAAAGAGAATATGCAAAGGTGGAAATAATTAGGATTTGGAGAGGGACACTTCTTTAAGGGACTGAGCATCAGCTTGGGGGAACTTGCATGGACCTGCCCTTACAAGGAGGTCCTCACTTTTTCCAGAGCACTGGCATTCCTCAAAGGGACCCAGGTGCTCAGGAGCTGCAGCCGCATCACTGATACCTTTTCTTCACCTACAGCAGCAATGAAGTCAATGGAAAGAGCCTTCTCAATGCTAACTTCTTCTATGATCTTTTCATTTTTAAAGCTATGACCCCTGGTAACACGTGGCCAACACTCACAGCTTCCAAATGAGTGTACAAACACAAATGAATGTGAAAGAAAGACTTGGAAAAGGATGATCCCGTTACCTTTGGCAGCTCTGTTTTTCCTTGTGGCTGTGATTTTTCTATTGCCTGATGATATTTTTTCATCTGGGATTTGCCATTTGTTTGAATTGGTAGAATTAAACTCTCTTGGCCTGTAGAAGCACTTGTCTGCAATCCTGACTGCTAAACAAATGCTGGTGAGTCCGTCCACCTCATCCCAACTGCTTCAGGAAGGAAGAGGGGAATGGTGGCTGCAAACTCTGCCTGCAGTAGTATGTTCCAAGGTGAACAGAACTGACTGTAACAAAAGGGAAATTTCTATTTACATAAAATGGTTCAAAGATCGCATGTGCTCCCCGCGCAGCTGGGGGCTGGGATAGGGACTTGTGTGATGCTGCAAACCAAAGCTGCCTCGAGCTGCTTATTGTTGGAGTAATGTATCCAAAATGACAGAGGCAAGTGGTGTCCACTATTTGTGTCCAATGTAGACTTCAGAAGTGGCCACTTTCTCTGTTAAGTGACATCGGAGAGTGGTATGTGCAAATCATGCATGTCCAGGAGAGAATGATCAAGAAAGCAATCATTACTAACTTCTTACAGGCCCAGCACTGTGCTAAGCACTTTGCTTACCTCATTGATGTCCCCATTGTACAGATGCAAAAGCTGAGACAATGAGAAAGAGAGATGATTTGCCAGAGTCAACACACAGCTTTCCCCACACAGCTCTCTCTGCCTGACATTTCCATTGTATCACATTCCCTTTCAGACACCAGGAAAGTGAGGGATCAGGAAATTGAGTCATTTAAGGTGTGACTTAGCACACTGGGGATGTCTAACTCTGAAGAAGGGACACCAGAACAGTCACAGAAATTGGCCTCAGATCTCAGAAGGGCTGTCACAAGTAAAAACAAGCAGAACCCTTCTTTGTAGCTTTAGCTTTAGTGATAAGTTTGGTGGGAAGTCTAGGGGACAAATAATGAGACATAAAAGTAACTCTAGCAATGACAGCTAATCAAAACTTCAGTGGGAGTTAGGGCCTGAGTTCCCTGGCAGGGGAGGGATCAAGCAGAACCTGCACCTGCAGCTCTCAGGCCCACACCATAGGAGGCAGATTTCTACATTAGGTGGGAGGTCCTTCCCACCTGGGAGATGCCATGAGCTCATGAGTGCTGATTCCTCATTATGCCTACAATTTAAGGGAAAGGAAACTAGCATTTCCGAAGTCCTCATCTGTGCCAGGTAATACGCCAGGCCTTCCTCGTATATCATCACATGTAATCGTTACAACACCCGACTCTCACCTTGCCAGATGGGCAACAAGGCAGACCTCACTTATCTCTACATCTACACATACAGATTCAAGTGCATTGCAGTCAAAATTTGCAATGCTTGTTTCCATGGCAAGTGCCATACAAAGAGGATTGGGGGTTGAAGCAATAGTCCTGGCCACCAGCTACCCTAAATGACCTGTTTCCTGGCTCATGCTCCACAAAGGGCCATTCTTGCTTCCAGGAGAACATCCACTGAACCCAGTGGGCAGAAAGAGGGGGAGGGGAGAGAAGCCAATACGTGAGCACAGTTTTTCCTAGCCTGAGGAACGGAGATGTTGAAGCTCTGTGTTTGTTTTCGTTGTTAAGATTGGTATTTTGTTTGTGTGTGTGTCAATTAATTGAGTGCCCAAATGGAAGTCATCTTTCCCAATAGGCAGGTCTTGCTCCAGCTAAAATGGATACAGAGGAATACAGAGTCAGGGAATTCCCAAGACAATTCCTCTCTTTCTGGATGCCCAGCAGACCCTTAGCCTAGCTCTCCTCCCTGTCTTCATTCCTGCTTTCTCCCCTGGCAGCTGGACTGTGGCAACCCAGCGATGCAGCCAGATGGCCAAGGAGAATGGAGGGAAAGTGTCTGTGTAGGAAGCACCTCTGGGCAGATGTACAGAGTCACATGACAGCAGAGAATGAAAAGAGAGAGAAGGAGGGGAGAGATGGAAAGAGAGGAAGGAAAAGCGACAGGGAGAGGCTCAATGAGACAGCAGTGGGGAGGGATGAGGGAGGAGAGAGCAGCAGGGGAGGAAAAACAAGGAGACCAACAATAGAAGGGGCCAGGGGCCAAACAGATGGAGTGAGGCATGAACATCAATTAAGGGCAAGCCCAAATGAGGAGGAAGAAATACAGGAATCTTTGAGGGGAGTGAGGCCTCTGAAAGATAAAGGGAAGCACTGCCAAAAATTTTAAAGTAGGCCAAGAAGAAAAGATGGAGAAGGAGAAGAACCATTATTGAGTGCCAGGTAGTTGGAATTCAAAGCCCACACCCTTTGCCACTCCACTATGCTGCTTCCCAAGCATTGTGCCAAGAAGTGGAACCAATATGAACCTTGGCTCATGGGAGGGGTCTATGTCTCAGCCTGTCCACCTGCCCCAGAGTGCCAGGCCTTCCCCCTTGGACCAGGTGGACCTACCACGAAGGCTGGTGTACATGGATCCTTCATGATTAGGAGTCATGCTCTTACTTCTAGTCATTTTGCATCAGAAATCAGAGCACTGACTTGGAGTGTAGTAAGGGGTGACTTCTCCATTTAAACCCGGACCCTGATGAAAAAAGCATTATAAGCAAGTGGTGGATACTGCTTGTTTGAATTTACACCTGGGCCATCTATTGTCATTTGGTCAACATGACAAGCACTGCTAGTCACTGAGTTTTGTTCTGGATTTTGTCTAAGCTGGAGGTGTCCATGGAAGGAGGTGAGGTTCTTCCTCAGGCTCCTCTTTTATTGAGCACCTACTAAATGGCTGGCTTTGTCTCATTTCAAACACACAGAAACTCCTTGTAAGGTATTCACTGTTACCACCCACAACTGCATTGAGAAATCAAGGCTCAGAGAATTCAACTTACCTGCCTAGATCTGGTGCATTGTCATTCAAAAGGATCCTTCATCTTGGCACTAAATTGAACAAAGCAGTACAGGGACAGATTTGATGGGTACAAGCAGAAGGCAGTTTTATTCTTTCCCACCACTCTCATAAGAAGGCCTCATTGAAAATTTCTTTCTCTCCCCTTAGATGCATGTGTGCAGAGGGTGGAGGAACATATATCAGACCCATAACATTTTCAGGTATTCCTGGATAATAAGTTTTCCAGTCACTTTAATTCACAAGTATGCTCTCATTTAAAAAATTAAAAAGTCCTGTCCAAGATAATGACACTACAGCTGAGCCCTCAACCTACAGTTCAGACCTGCTTCCACAGTGGACCCCTACAGTGCTGGAGGGATGTGGTTAGTTTCTCTTGTCATTCTGGCTTCAGGCAAAGGGTTTCAGTCATATTATTTCTACACTGATGGAAAGCAAGCACAAGCCTCATATTCTAGGGGACATGCATTGAGACCTCCAGCCCCTTGAGCCCTCTTAGCATGTCCTTAATGTTAAGGCTTAATGGCACCTGGCTTTCACATCAGGAAGTACTTGGTGCTCAACCAAGTACCCAAGGCAAAGACTAAAGAGTCCTGCTTTCACCTGTATTATAGAAGTACTGAAAAGTCCTAGCAGAGGTCCAGCTTTGTGGATATGACATTCGAAACTGTTGCTCTGAAAATGTTATTTATTAGGCAAGTTTTGTTTATTATGCTAAATCAAAATCAGAGCTCTTGATCAAATAAAAGCTGGCCTATATTCCTCCATAGAAAGGTATATGTATAGGTCACTTGATAAATGTATTGATTCAACACTCAGAGACTCAAGATAAATTTCTCATTAACTCTGAGTCACAGAGGCAGTCACTGGCCATGTTCAAGCCAGCACATTCCAGAGAAAAGGGCATTCAAGCCAATGGATCTCAAGGGTCATGGCCCCACCCTCAGGGCTAGCCACATCAGGTGTGGTTGGGCGGATGCATCAAGCTATCTTAGCTGAAGAAGATATCTTAAAATCACCCATGCAACCACCCCTGCTCCAATGTCATGCTCAATGGGTAGACTTCTGATTATTTACGTGTGCACCACCTCACTCCAACATAGCAGTCACTGATGTGGCTGACAGAAAGATCATACAAGAGTACGACAGTGTTTCATGCTGCTGTACCAGCTCAGGTGGGCTGGAACTAGACTTCCCAGAATCTCCTTCACTGCATGGTTCCAGGAGAAACTTGACCAAAAGAGGAACTTGCATGGGATGAGGAAGACCAAGGTGAAGCAGCAGCTATCACTTCCAGAAGTTAGTCATGATAAGGTATGATGACTAACAGACAGACAGATGCAGAGGTGCCCCATGGGTCCCCATATCCACCTGCTCCCCTTCATGCTGTGTCACTAGGATCACCACAGAGGTGGTGGCTGCACAGAGGTAATGGCCACATCACCCACACCACACCCACAGCATGTGGAAGACCGAGGCAGCTGGCCAGACACATGGATGTTGTGACTGGAGAGAAACAAAGTTCCCAAGTTATGAAACACAGAGAAAACCCATTCTTTAATAGCATGGAGCATGTGGTAGATATTTTTCAGAATAATTGGAAAAAGCAGACCTTCGGAAAACTATATAACTGATAACTGATCTGGTATTTAGAATGATCTGTGAGCAGATTAGCAGGCTGCCAATGTTAGCTGATTACAAAGACCTGAGAACAAAGGGAGTGTAGACTCCAGCTAGGGAGAATGATGAGGCCCACATCATTGTAGGATCTACGACTTTGTGCAAGAAGAAAGGAAAACTTGCCCACGACCCATAGAAATTTTACTCAGCTGGTGGCTAAGGCTTTTTATCAATCCCTTACTGAGGAGCAATCTGGAAGATAGTATCTAAACCCCATTTTTAAAATGTATTGTGCATATGCATCTATCATGGATATGAGGGAGCCTAGTGCAGCGACTAACTGCGTGGATGCTAGGGCAGATTCCCCAGGTTCAAATCCTGCCTCTGCTACATCTAGTCAAGAGAGTCCAAACTGTCTGTTCCTCAGTTTCCTCACCTGTCAGATGAGGGTAATAGTAGTACATATCTCATGGAGATGCTTTGAAGAGTAAATGAGTCAACATTTATTAAGTACTTGGAAGAGTTGTTGGCACATAGTAAATGATATATAGGTGTTTGCTATAGAGGAATGGATTTAGTTTTCATTCCACAGTGCAAATTCAAGGGTCCTAGTAAAACCTTTCTGCTATCTTCCTAGTTCTAGTTAGAGACTCTCTCTCTCTACCCCTACACCCGTGAATTGCAACGGCACCTGGGCAGTTGCATGTAGGGGCATGGAGCTAAGGTGAGCAAGCCCAGGTGAGCCACCTCCCTGCAAAATTCTGCTTTGCAAAGACTGATTCCCAGCCTTCATGATTGAAGTTCTCGAGTGGAACCACTAAGTCTGCAAATAATTTCCCTGGGTGTTCTGCCAAACCCGGGTTTGAAAGAGCTTCTCTTTCGCACCTGCCCAGTGGGTTCTGACTCTGGGTGCAGCAAGACTGTCAGCAGTTGCAGGCTCCTTATTCCAACTTATTGGCAAATCCTAACCGGTCCTCCTGGGAATCCTAGCAAATCAGTCACCTTCCACTGTCCTGCCATTGGGCAAGACTGGGCTATTCCTCTGGGCTCAGGGCTGTGTGTTCTCACATTATGATTTCTTCTCTGTTGCTTTAACATACTTTTTTAGTCACCACATCAAGGCTGGGAGATGGTCTTCCCAAACAGCACTGATGCCCACTGACCCCCTTGGTCTCCTTGTTCTTTATTAGGTCCTGAGGGAAAGGGCAGAGGTGGTTAAGTGGTAATGAACATGAAATTGAAGAGGCTTTGTCCTGCCCTGGGCCCATCACCTCCTTGGCAAGCCATCTACTGTGGGCCTGTATGCTCCTATGGTATTTGGAAGGAAAGGGAGGGAGGGAGGATATAGGCCACATATTGTGAGCCTCCTTGTCACAGAAAAGCAGCTGGAAGTTGTCAATGTTCACATGTGACAGCTTTTATTTCACAAATTTTCTTAAGTTCATACACTGGCACGTACTCATTGACAAGTATAAGACCCCTCTCCATGTCTTCTTTTCAGAGCTCTCATCAATGAAGATTCATGGCCTCAGAAGAAATCACCAAGCACCTCCTTGGCCAGGCCTTGAGGAGGCAGAAATAAATCAGATGTGGCACTTTCCTCCTTGGTTTTCACAGTCATGCAGAAATATGCACAAATTGATGAACCATAGGGCAAGCTGGTGGATGCTGGAAGGTGGGTACCCAGAATGATGGCAAATGGATGAGCCCCCATCTCTGCTAGGGGCTCAGAGAAGGCTTCCCCTGGGGGCAAAGATGCACAAGGGGATTCCAGGCACAGATTTCCAAGAAGCTGCTCAATATACCAGCCCACTGCTCTGCCAAGAGGTCTTGGCCATATACAAACATGGAGTCCATCACACAAGTGTATTTCAGTGGGTATTGGAATTAGAGGAATCAAAGACCTTACCCAGGGACAGGGATGAGAAGGGAAGGCAGCCCAGGTGAGGCCTTTAATCCAAACACAGGCTAGTCCTCATGGGATGTCTATAAATTAATTACAAGCACTCTTGAGAATGGATGGAAGGTGAGCTCCCAGAGCAGGCTGAGTCCCTGCTGGGCATTTCATCACTTTCCAGGGGACCAGCCCTGGACAGGAAGTAGCCTATTTCCCCAGGACTGCCCTTTCTACCAGCCCCTTTCCCTGGCAACTGACAACAGCTGTGGGACAGCCACCCCCATGGGTCAGCACACCACCCTCCCTCCCACACCCTCTTTTAGCATCTCCACCATTGACAAACACACTAGCAAGCAGGCATGGAGTTGGTCTCAGGTTCCCCTGTGACGGGAACCTCTGTGCCATGGTCCCAGGGCTCTGAGTGGAGCTCAGAGTTCATCTGTCCCCAGAGCTTCAGGAATGAGAACTACTTCTCCATTCTAAGCAGCCCCCTGAAACCTAATTCCTTGTCGTAGGAAAGAGGAAGAACAGTCTGAGGCTCCCCTGGGGTCTGTTCTCCCTCGAGATCTGCCCTCTCACAGTCTCTGCCAGACTGTGGGCCCTGAAAAGTAGAAAGTTACCCACTCATCCTTAGATGCCCAGACTCCAACAGGAAATGCTCCATGGGTGTGAGGTCTTTGCTCTTGGCTCCAAGAGTAAGAGCAATGATGTGAATTCTGTGTGTCCCAGATGTGAGGATGTGGGGAGCTGAGAATCATGTCCCCTGCCCCAATAGGAAGATTTTTTCCCATGGGATGACTTTGAAGACACAATATTTGTAGTGTGCGAGCCTTTTAAAACAGAACACTCAAAAGGGTATGAATATAAACACCCACCTGCTTTTCCAAGGACATAAAATAGCTTTTAGAATGACACAAAGCCTCCTTTCTGTGCATATTTCACTCCATAGGGCACTTCCTAAATGAGCTGATGAATCTGGGTCCAGAAATTCTATCATGTGACTTAACCAGCTTTTTTTTTTTTTTTTTCCATCCACCCTGATTGAAGCTGAAACATTCCAGGGAAACTCGCTTTCCAAAACTTACACCTCTCCAGAGAGGCAGAAAATAGCTCGCTTTCAAATCCACTGTAGAGATTTCACTTAAAAAATAAAATAAAATAAAATGGAACCAAATACTCTTGGCATCTAATCTGAGTACAAATTGAAAACTATACTAGTGTTTACATGGTTTGGGGTTTTATTAGGAAAGAGTTGCCTGGCATTAATAATATGAATAATATGATGTTTAGCTGGAATAGAATTCCCACTCTCTGTCCTTCCAGACTCTGGGGAAATGGGAACACCCTGTCCATGCTCTGGGCCTCCACAGGCTCATTCGAGGAGGAGCTGCGGGATTTCAGGTGTAGATGAGAATCACAGCCGCCATGGATCTGACATCATGGATTTACATATATAAGACCTAGGTGGTTTCCTCTGCCCCTGGTACATGGATCTCATCCATCCCACTGTACACATGTGGAAACTGAGGTTCAGATGGATTAAGTTCCTTGCCTAAGAAGACTACACGGGCAGTAAGTAAGGAAACAAGAAATTGCATCCGAGTTTGTCTGCATTCATTTGGTAGATGTCTCAATTCATCCAACTGACTCAGTGGTTCTCCATGTGTCAATGTGTGTGTGTTTGGGGGAGAGAGATTTTGCTTCCTCAGGAGACATTTGGCCCTGTCTGGAGACATTTTCTGTTGTCGCATCCGGGGGTGGCTACTGGCATCTAATGGGTAGAGGCTGTGGATACAGCTAAACATCCTATATTATACAGAACAGCATCCTACAAAAAAGAATTATCTGGTCCCAAATGTCAGTAGCACAGGATTGGAAACCCTAAATGAACTCTCAAGTGCCAGGTAAATACCAGATCACATGATATTTTTGAAGGACACAGAACAGATGTCTGTTCTCACAGTCACACCAAGCAAATGAGAATTCCTTGGTCATAGACAAGTTCTGTCATCAGTAGAAAAGAATACTTTCATTTTTTTTCCATAAAAAATATTTAAGGGACAGGTGGTTAATTGCAGTTGAAATATTTGGGGGAGAAATACTCGGGAAACTTCCTTTTCCTTTCTCTGAATTACAGTGGACCCTTATAATTCTGAGGACATTGTAGTATAGAAGTCATAGAGCTCAGTCCCAAAGGCATGATTTCCTCTTGGAGATTTCCCAGGGAGACCCCTGAGAGGCACTGGGAAATCCAGCTCACGGCTCACAGTGTAGCACTGAGACCTTATGTAGTTGGGTGAGAGGTGGTGTTTTGAGCAGTGTCTTTTGGAGATCATCCTTCAGAAACCCCCAAATCCAGAACTTGATAAATTGAGGTATTTTGCAGGAGTAGTGTTGACATATAGAAAGAAAGAAAGAGAGGGAAGGAAGGAAGGAAGGAAGGAAGGAAGGAAGGAAGGAAGGAAGGAAGGAAGGGAGGGAGGGAGGGAGGGAGGGAGGGAGGGAGGGAGGAAGGAAAGAAGACAAAAAGCAACTATGGAATCATCAGAACCACACCCAAGAAGTTTCCAAAATTCGGATACAAAGAAGAGGTCAGGAACCAATAAATCATGGAATAGGATACAAAGAAGAGAAAAGGCAAGAATGAACAGGGTTCGTTGTGAATATGACCAGGGTTTGTTAAATGGGGGTCTGCCTGCTTATGTTAGAGTAAGGTAAGAATCAGATGAACACAATATAGTCCTGCTCTGACTCTGGAGATGTATCTAGGTCCCCCTCCTGAAGCTCCGGCCTTCTCTGTAATCTGAGAGAAAAGCTCCACCATTTGGGGCCAAAACCCCAGCACTGTGTTCAGTGCCACACTGGCCTGGCAAGGCCATTAGAGGGAGAAATGCACCCACGTGCTCACACTCAGCCAACCTCAGCCTTTGATTGTACTGTAGCTCTGAGAAGGCCCATCCTCAGCTCATGCCTACACATGTGGGGACCATGGACCGGAAACAAGACCAAAAGGATCCAATGTGTCTGTGGCCACGTATGCACAGAGATGCAAGGAGGATGTATTTCAACCCACGCAGGCCTGCAGACCCTGGGCAGAAGCTGGTCTGTGCCATACTGTACTTAGCCTGTGCTATCCAATTTCATCATTGCTGGCTCAAAATGGGCCTGCAATTTTCATTTCTTTATGGGCTTAAGTAATCTATTGCAAATGTCACCAGCAGGCTGTAATGCATTCTTGCCGAGGAAACTGCTCTTTCTGTTCAGTAACATTCTGGTTGAAGTTTTGCCGGGCCGGGTAACTGTTTTACATTAGTTATAATGGTGTTTACATTGGATGCACCAATGTTTAAATCATTGGACAGATTTGTTATTAGTAGGGAGGCAGTGGCATTGTTTAGTCCACGTATCTGGCTGGGTGCGGGGTGGAGAGGGGGCTTCTATTAGTATTGATAATATTTTACAAGAGACCTTGCAGGGATGTTTATAATAATAGCAATGCTGTTTATCTTACCAGGATTATGTTGAAGCCACTTTAATTGTATTCATATTAAACATATTTGTGTTAGAACTGATGTAATATGTTTAGCATTAATATGAAGGTTGCTAAGTTGGGGGCTTTCGAGATAGAATTAAAGGGCCAGGAAGACAATGGGACATATGGAAAGCATTTGGGGGGTTTCTGTTCTTGTCTAACAAGAGGGATTAGTGCATTTGCCGAAATACAGTATAAGATGTACAGTGGGCTGTAACGCCGGCATCTGTTTCCCTTACGATCGAGTTCTCTTGGCTTGTGTGCGCCCGCAATCGCTCTGAGTCCGTGCATTCTCACCAGCTCCACCAAAGCCCACATGTCAGGGATACTTCAGATGCTTTGCAGCTGGCTGTCGCACCCAGAGATGTTTCAAAATGGATTTTGTAATGGCTTATAAAAGTCCCACATTGTGCACTGGCGATTATGGAGTGTGATATAGTGTGCACAAGAATGTTCCCAATTCCCTCCGCGCTGTATCCATCAATCTGGCTCTATTAGGCTTGGCAGGATAATGGCCGGAGCGAGGCTCTGGACTTTATCTCCAGCTGAAAGAAGCCTCCTAATTATCTACTCATCAGAGCTACCCCACTCCTGGCTCAGGGAGACTGCTGCTAGCTCAGGCCCTCAAATTCCAAATCTTCACAGTCACCGTCCAGGCCCACAAAGGTCAAGATGCAAGATTGTGTCCAGCCCAGCTGCGGAGTCGTAGTCCCAATAAACCCTGGAAGTCCATCTGGCTTCCCAGCTGGAGGCACTGTCCAGTTAACCCATCAAGGCTCAGTTTCCTGGTCGACCCCCTTCCAGGCCACTTCAGTTCCTTGGGCCCAGATGACTTTCTGAGTCTGTGTGGCAATGGTGCGGACCCAGCCCAGGCAAGTCAAGAGCACTGGCTTTCTAGAACATAGGGCTGATTTTTGCACCTCCCTGCAAGGCATCTGGGAGGATTCAAGGGGGAAACGTGACAGCACCTAGCAGAGGAAGTGAACACACCATGCACTTATCATTGGCTGAATTAGAAAAGTTCATGGAACGTTTGGCTTTTACAGGAAATGAATGGTTTGCTTGACAGATGTGTCTGTTTTCTAATAGAATACTCAAAGAATATTTATAAAGACCATTTCTTTTTTACATAACACTTCTCACAAGTATTATCCTGTAAGCTTGTATTATTATTGTCTGTATTATATTTTCATCCCCATTTTATTGATATGGAAATTAAGACTCAGAGAGATGAGATGATTTTGTCCCTTTGCTCATGATTATGTCCTACGTGCTGTCCGCTCCAGCACAGAGTCCCTCCCTGTCCCACTGTGGCTAACAAGTGGCTGGGAGGGGAGAGAACACACAGGTTCACCACTTACACATGTCTTTTGCTTTCCAAGACACCACACTGTCTCTCTTCCAGAAAGTTCTCAGGATGTCTGCAAATGTGGAAGGGGCTTGGAGTGGAACACATGCACAAATAACTATAGTGTAAGGTGCAAAAGAACTTAGGAGGCATGACAGACAATGTGGTGAGATTTGAGAAAAGGAAGAGACAACAGCTGGCAGGATGCAAAGACCTCACAAAAGAGGTGGAATTTGAGCTGTGCTTGGGAAATTAGTAGAACTTACACATGCATAGGGACAGAAGGGCAGGCTAGGCAGAGGGGACAGTGTGAGCAAAGGTCTAGGTCAGGAAAGTGGGAGGAACATGGGAATAGCAGGTAATATTTTCCTTTGGAGTGGCAGGTCCCACGGAGTGCTGATGTGTAGCTGATCAGGGCAAGCTCACAGACTAGGCTTTTTCCTTTAAGAAATCGGGGGGCCAGGGAATGCTTTAGAGCAGGAGCATGACATACATGATCAGAGCTATGTTTTCAGATGATTAAACTGAAAGCTTTGGAGGAAGTGGATAGGAGGAGGAAGAGGGGCAGGCTCACCAATGTCAGAGTAGTTGAGGCCAAAGCAACAGGGGTGTTCATAGGGGTGGAAAGGGGGCAAGAATAAACATGCCAGAGAGACCAGAAGTAGAAATGTGACCACATAAGACTCTTTCCTCACTCAGCTCCTCGGAGGGACACCAGCAGCAGCTCAAATGAGAGCAGCCAAGGAAGAAGCCATGTGGCAGCAAGATTAAGCCCGTGTGGTGTTCCCCAAGCGCTGGTGGGTGCCGTCTCTGTATCTCACCTTGGAAATAGACTTTGGAGGTTGTATGAGTTTGCTCAGGCTGCCATAACAATGTGTCACAGTCTGGGTGGCTTAAACAACGGAAACTTATTTTCTCACAGTTCTGAAGGCCAGAAGTTTAAGATCACAGTTCAGCGGGCTGGGTTTTTCTAAGGCCTCTCCTCACATTGTGAGCCATCTTCTCTGCGTCTTCACCGTGACTGTGTCCAAAGTTCCTCTTCTGAAAAGGACACCAGTCATATTGGACTAGGACTCACCCTAATGGCTTCATTTTAATTACCTCTTTAAAGACCAGTCTCCTATTAAAGTAACATTTAAGGTACATATTTTGGGGAGACACACTTCAGCCCATAATAGATGAATGTACAGTTTCCCCGCTCCCTGCCCCCACCCCCCATGTCTAGTATAATGTAAGCCCACACCAAGCCACAGAAAAAGAAGACAATTTCTCAGGCTCTCTTCAATGGCCCAAGAAAGGACTCATCTTCCACCAGCAGCAGACAGAGTCAGGACCAGGAGGTGGGTAGGATCTAGGGCCAGCCTGCCCAGGTTCAAATTACAGCTCCACCACTTAGTGGCTGCATAGCCTTGCTGAGATTGCTTATCTCTGTGCCTGAATTTTCTCATTAGTAAGGTGGAGTTAATGGTATCTTTACGTGTTGAGCGTGTTATGAGGATTAACTGAGTGACCATATGTACAGATTTTGGATTATGCCTGGTACATGGTAAATGCTCAACACATGTTAATTATGGCATCCATTAATATTCTGGGTCCCAGCTGGGATGGAGGTGGCATACACTGAAGGCAATAGTTCAAGAAGGAGTTTACCAAAGAGAAATAAAGTAATAAATAGAGCTTTTACCAGCATTTTACCCAGTCCACAGGAATGTGGGCATAGGCTAGAGAAGTTTAAGTCATTGCTGCGGGGTCATTATACAGATCATCTGTCATAATTCACCCTGAGTGCCCAGTAGCACAGAGCAGGCACTGGCAGGAGGACAGGGCTGAGTGCTGATCAGGCTGTCAGAGGAGAGGAAGCCTGTACAAATCACAAGAACACAGAAGGGCCTGAGACTAGACCATGTGGTTTATTAATACAAAGCCACACTGGTGGGAAGGGTGGGGGACATAGGCAATGAGTGAGACTATGTTGCATATCAAGTCACATCCAGCCTCCTGGGGTGTCCCCACAGGGCCAGGTCTAGGTGAGGCAAGTGAGGCACTGACTTCTGACACAGAATTTAAGAAGTAGCCAAAACTCAGTAATCAAGAGAAAATAACATTTTAATGCAATCCCTTTCCAAATCGAAATCCGCCCCCCCAAAAAATCCATAATGAGCAAAGTATTGAAATTTCAAATAAAGACAAGATCAGACCCTATACCTGCACAGTGGTCTCACCTGCCTCACCCTAATTCTGGTCCTGGATCCCCAAATTTCTTCATGAGTCTAGCCTCACTCTCTGTGACCCTGAACTAAGTCCTTGTCTCAAGCTGCTCCTCATTAGAGGGCAGAAATAGTCTTGCTATTTCTGAGCTATGGAACTTGGGGATTTTGTTTCACCTCACCTATAAAATGGGGCTTGCATCACCTGAGTCACAAGGATATTGTGAGGCTTAAGACACAAGAGGCTGACCGGAGCCATTCCCTTTCCTTTCTCCTCCCCCCTCCCCCCTCCCTTCCCCACAGGCAGTGTCTCCTAAACTCTAAGCCAATGGGCAGCTGGCAGCTTGTCCCAGGCTAATCCCCTGAACCTGTCCCCAAAGCCCCCCTTTTTTTCTCTGACTTCCCAGTGAGCTGGGGCACTTCAACTTAGGCTCACCTATTGTTACTTCTATGCTAAGTTCTTCTTTGTTTTACTGTCCCCGGCTTTAATAAATGGATCCTTATAGTCCAAAAAAAAAGATAAAAGAGGCTGAATGTGTTATGGCACCTAGTTCAGTGTCTGGAGCATATACTTGAGAAATGTTCAGTGGAGCTAAAGAAATCATTTTAGATTGGCTTTAATGGTGTTCACACATCACTGTATGTGGACATTGAGTGGGAAAGTTGATGTCCAAACTCAGGAGGACATCTTCACAGATGGCACAGTATAATTAAAATGCAGACATTTAACTTTGACCTTAAAAGGGGAAAGATGTGTGTCTAAATCAGGTCTGAATGGTCCTTCCAGACCCACGAACCTGTGAAAACCGGCACAGAGTACCATTTGACAGAGCAGACAGACGAGGCTTTGAGAAGTCTTGCACACTTCCCAACTTTGCACAGAGAGAAGATCGGGCAGAGCTACTGTCAGTGGATGAGGCAGAAACCCGGGTATCATTGCTGAGCATCAGAGCCATGGCTGGTCCTCACAGAAGGGGTGCGGCGCTCTGTGTGGGGTTGGTGCTGATTCTAGGAGCTGGTGTAGGGTGGAGCATGGACCATACAGGGATCCACAGAGGGATAGCACGTCAAGTGGGGTCTTGCCCGAGTTGTAGAGTGCCGACTACTACCACCCAACACTGTGCTCCCTGTGTAGGATGGCTCATGTGGCTTTGCGTCCTGATGCCCAGGAGAGTCCCAGTTTATACCTGTTGTCCTGGTATAACTGTTAGTAGCTCATACCTTTTACTATCAAACATGTCTTGGTCTGAATAGAAATCTAAAGCATCACCTTAATTATAGCACCTTTCAGGCAGAAGACATTGAGCTGTGGATTTTTTGTCCTCTACCAGGAACTCCCTCCCACCCAGCTGAAAGCTCTCCTAGGACCAGGTCTGTGTGCTCTGTCTGTTTCCCGGGTAGCTGGCCCAAGAACCAGCTCAGAGTGGACACGCTCGAAATGCTAGCTAAGGGGGAACTAAACTGAGTAAGCCAAACAACTTATCTTCTCTGCTGCTGAGCCTGCCTTCCCTGTACTCCCCATGAAGGCATTCATTCCTGGTCTCTGACTCTCCCAAGGAAGGGACAACTGTCTCCAGAGCCACTGTGCTGGGTGTGAGTCAGAGAGGAAAGCAGAAATGAAAGCAAGCCAGAAAGCAAAGAGGCCCTGCCTGGCTTGCACTCGGTGTGAAACTAGTGCTGAAGGCACACCCTGTGGAATGGGGATGGGGTTCTCTCTTCCCACTGCAAGGGGAACCCCCAGCCTTGCTTCTCAGAGCACAGCAGCAGCCC
This sequence comes from Desmodus rotundus, assembly GCF_022682495.2. Classification (NCBI taxonomy): domain Eukaryota; kingdom Metazoa; phylum Chordata; class Mammalia; order Chiroptera; family Phyllostomidae; genus Desmodus; species Desmodus rotundus. The sequence goes on from NC_071387.1 coordinate 22,060,458, forward strand.
AGACCCCCTGCACAAAGCGCACCCACTGTCAAGACATTTAGTTGAGAAAACCGTCCTAAGTGTGAGGAACGTGGGACCCAGAGGCAATAGCCAGGGCCTGACCTGGGAAGGGGACCTGTTTGGCATCACTCTGTGCCTAAGTCTGGCCTTTCTGGATCCTGCCTTAGTCCTCCCAGCTGCTCCCCTCCCTAAGGAAAGTCCTTTCCGTTTGCTGTCTTTGCCCCTGACCTTGGCTCTGGAGGAAACCTGCCTCACTCTCTTGGCTCAACATTACACCACTTTCCTCCCCAGACCCTCTTCAAGGTCACCTTTCCTTAGATCGATGGTTCTCATACGTTAGTCTCAAAATCACCCACACGGCCTGATAAATACAGATTGCTGGGTCTCTGCATCCCCAGTTTCTGCTTCAGCAGGTCTGGGATAGAGCCCAAGAATGTGCATTTTTTTACACGTTTCCTGGTGATGCTGATGCTAGGGGTCCTCCCTCTGGCTGCACATTAGAATCAGCTGGGGAGCTTGTGGAAGGCCCCACACTGCAGTCCACACCCTGGACCAATTACACTCAGATCTGGCAGTGGGACTCAGGCCATCAGCATAGTTTAAGGCTGCTCAGGTGATTCCAACATGCATTCAAGGTTAAGAAACACTATTTTCCAGAAACTTGATTTTCCTCGGCCCTTCTGCCAATCACAGCTTCCCATCTAATTGGAAGTGAGCAAGTCCCCGTTTTCCTCCATGTGTGCTCAGCACGGTTTTTCCCCCCACCACAAGGTCCTCTCACATTTAATCCATCTCCACAGGGTGGTGGGTAGGGGCTGGCAGCGTCAAAATTTGTGCCACCTTCGCACAATATTTTTCAACTACTAGTTCAACATTTATTTAATGGGGCTAGTGAAAACATGTTCTCTTAATACAAATTGCACTCAGAAACAGGTTCTCCTGATCATTCATTTCTGTGGCCAAAGAAAATTAAATGTTCTCTATTAAAAAAAAAATTCCCATTTTTCTGTGGTTCTGGAACTCCCTTCAGTTGTCTTTTGTGATTTTGTGAATCAGACCAACTTCTCGGGAGGACTAATAAAGCGTTTAAATTTAGATAGTAAAATGAATCACTGACATAAAGCACACCACATCAACATGCTCTTGGATTTCATAGTCTCAGCTGACAGTGCTTGCCTAAGCATGTCACAAAAATACGCAGCTGAACTAGGCAATTGATGGTAAGGCTTAAAAAAAAAAAAAAAGAACTTCCACTCAAAGGTGTTTTGTATTTGGATGAGAGAGGGACCAATTTACATTTTGCCAATTATGTAAAGCGTTACACACAGAGGTTCTAAATAAATTGGCACCATAGTTCCAATTCATTCTCAGGAAATTTGGCCTGCAAAGGATTGATGCCCTGGGAGGTGGTCCAGCTGGCCTTCCCCTCAATCCACTTTGGCTTCCAAGTTATTCTTTCCATCACAAGCATTCACAGAGGTAGATATGATAACCATTTCTGCTCACCAGAAGAGCTGGCTCCTACAAAAATCAAGAAAGAAAAAATTTTAGGCTGGAGGAAGTTAGCACCGATGCCCCACGCAACTGAGAGGCCAAGTGAGCTGAGACCTCAGAGGTGTTGATTGGAAGAATGAATATCACGTGGGAAAGGAGAGACTGAACTCAGAAAGCTGTTTTGAAAATTTGATCTAGGAGACGAAGAGGGAGATGAGAGAGAAAGCTTGTAAGAAGGCAGGACCAAAGGGGAATTTTGTTTGTGTTTGTTTTGTTTTGTTTTCATCAGATTAGAGAGACTTGAATTCCTCTGTATAGGTCAGGAGGACTGGTACAGACTGATAGAGAAAGTACCAGTAACACAGGGCATTTTGTCACTCAGGAGGCAAAGAGGGGGAGGTTCTGAGTGAAATTTACCAGAAGTTTGCTTCACTTTGCTGCCTTTGTGTGTAATCACTGTTTTTTTTTTTTTCCTTCTCACCAGTTTAGGAGTATTTTGTCCCTAACAAACTCCCGTGGAAGTGACACATTCCTGGGTGACAGCAGGGTCTATCACAGGAAAGGGACTTCTTGGGAGAGGGTTGAGTCATGATGGCAAATATTACAACTGGATTTCTAAAATCCTGTTTAGAGTGGCTTTTTAAAATTCTGTTAGTTTTGTTTTGCTTTATTTTTTTATTGAGTTAAAAAATTCCAAGAAAGTGTACAGTACTAGCCCTGGCTGGTATAGCTTGGTGGATTAAGTGCAGGCCTGTGAACCAAAGGATCACCGGTTCAATTCCCAGTGAGGGCACATGCCTGGGTTGTGGGCCAGGTCCCCAGTAGGGGGCATGAGAGAGGCAACCACATTTTCCTGTTTTTCCCCCTCTCTCTAAAATTAAATAAACACAATCTTAAAAAAATAAGTGTGCAGTACTAATCTCAGTGTAGAGCCTGTTGAACTTTTACACGTGTATATACTCACATAACTACCATGAGATCAAGATATAGAACACTCCCAAGCACCCTAGGAGGATCTCTTATGCCCTCCCCGAGTCAATACCCCACCCCCGAAAACCACTGTTCAGACCTCAGTCACTGCAGATTAAGTCTCCTCTTCTTGGACTTCATAAAAATGAAATCACACAAAAATGGCTTCTTTTGATCAACACATAGTCTATGAGATTCATCCACGTACTGGCAAGTGTCATTATTTTGTTTACTTTTTTTATTGCTCCGAAGTACTCTATTATATGAAAACATTGCGATTTATGTAGCCAGTCTTCTGTTGATAGACATTGGATTACTTCTTGTTTAGAGCTTTTAAGAATCAAGGTGCTGAGAGTATTCTAGAACATGCCTTTGGTGGACATACACACCTCTTTCTATTGGTGGTATATCTGGGAGTGAAATGGATAGGTCCTAGGTACAGCTGTAGGAAATGAGAACAAGGGTATTTTGAGGTTTAGGGGCTCCCCATGAGCCATGGGATAAGGCCAGAGCTTTATAGCCTGTGGTACCTTTGATCCTATTGCCCTACTTCTCTGAACTTACCTCTCACCATGGCCCTCTTGCACCCTTTCCAGTGGTCATCTGAAGGTCACACATTTCCCCCAACCTTCTTACTTGCCTGGTGTCTCCAGGCCTGTGCTCTTGCTGTCCCTTAAGCCCACAGTGCCTTCTCCCCTTTCTCTATCAGAGAAGTCCTGTTGACCACTGGAGACAATAGACCAAAATTACTCCATCACCAGATCATTCCCCAGCCTTTCCCTTTCTCTCCTGTCTGTAACATTTTTACCTGTGCACCCAAAGCTTTCTGCACTTGCCTTTGTTATCTCTGATCACTCTGTTGAGATTACTTGGCTACGAGTCAGTGACCTCCTGCAAGGCAGGGCCTGCATCCTGGATATCCCTTCATCCTCAAGTCATGCACAAGACTTCACAATAAAAAGATTCTTAATAAAATACTTTTCAGATTTAACAAAAGAACCGGAATTCAAATAAACAAGGAAGATGGCCAATTTTTTTCCTCCTCAGAGATATAACGAGAGGTGAACCATCCAGTTTCTGTAACATTTCAGGTGGAATTGATTGTCAGAGCTGCAATGAATAGTAAAGATGAAAGGGGACCAGAGACAGAAGTGGGTCTGAGTGACCATTTCCTTCTCTCCTCAAAGGAATGCATTTTCCAAACTCTAAAGGACATGCCGGTGATTCAGACCTTGTCTATGTCCCCTAACACCAAACACTTGTTATGAAGTGTTATTTATTTCTTATTTTTGGCAAACTGTCCAGATGTTTCCAAATATCCAGTTGTTCTCCCTGCTATAACCCAAACAACTCTGTGTCTTTGTCACATTTTATTAAGGTATCATGGAAACAGAGCTGGATTGAGCCGGAAATTTAGTAAGACAGAGCCAAGGGCAGAAACTTTGACCAACTCACTGTACTCTAGAGATTGCCTGCAAAATGTGGCCCAGAGATGAATCCAGAAAACACACCTGAGATGTGCAAAGTCATTAACACCCAGCTGTTCTAGGAGTAGCCTGGTCCGTGTGCTGCTATTGATCACCTGGTTATGGGATGGAGCACCTGCCTTGCTGTTCCAGTCCTTCTCAGCCAGGCTAGAGGACCAACCCCCAAACTTTTCAAGCACTTTAAACCTCTAAGCCTGAGCTTAGGCTCACTCTTTTGTCTAAAATTCCTTTTCCTGATTCCTGCCCAGCCCATCCTTCCAATCCCAGCACCCAGTGAAACTGACCTTTTGCTTTCAATCTCCTCTCTGTGTAAACCCTTCCAAGAGTCGCCTCAAACACCCGCTCCTTACAGAAGGTGATCTCATTCTCCCCAGCTACCGAGTTCTCCCAACACCCTACCCTCTGCTTCTTTTCTGGGGTTCATTTGGAATTTTCTGTATTTTATTACAACCTGCTATGCATATATTACTGCCTTCCACAAACAGTACGTGCTCGAAGGGCCTGGTCTATATCTGCTATATACTTGTGTTCCCCAAGGAAAATGACAGTCACTTAAAAATATTGATCGAATGTGACAATTTCAATTCACGGCTTATGACCATCATCTGGATGTCCTAAAATTGAGGGAACAGTGGAAAGAGCTCTGGATTAGGAGTCATGCTGACCTGAGTTCCACACTGGATCTTCCACCACCTTGCTCTATGTCTTTAGTCAAGTTGGCTCACTCTCTGGGCCTCAGTTTTCCCATCCATAAAGAACAGTGTCCCCAAAACTGATGTAACAAGACAGCTGTTAAGGCAGTTAGATGGAGAAGCCCGATTATGTCGACATTTCTATTTCCTATTCGGGGCTAGAGATGAGTGATTATTTAGGACACACCTTCTTTGTTCAGGGGAAGTCACCTTCAATATATAGATTTGACAGAGAGGGAGGATACAGCAGAATTGGTTGTGCCATTGTGTGGAGGACTGGAATTCAGGCTGACTGATTTCTGTGTCCCCTGTGCCCATCCTGGCCTGGCATGGGAAGGCCCTAGGTCAATGTTTAGTGAATGAATAAAAGCTTAATCCATCTGAGACTCAGGAAAGGCAAGGACTTTGTTTCCAGAACTGGGGACAAGGAAGAGGCTGGCCTTTCGGAACTGAAGCATTCGATCAGAGAATATCTAGCAGCTAGACTAAAAAGCTGACTCACTGGAGAATTAGACTTGGGCTTCTTAAATCATACTGTGGCTCAAACAGAATTCCTTCTTGAGACTGGGTAGGGCCAAGCCTCTCACTGGAGTCAAGCGGCTCCAGTTGTTAGGAGCCTGACACCATCTGATGAACTGATGAGGAGGTCCCTCTTGAGGGCAATTCTACTACGTATTTCCTAAGGGCCCCTTGAGCTCCAAAGCCACCCTGGTCTCTGCCTGACTGCTCAGTGAGGCCTCTTGACCTCTCTCCCTTCGTCCATTCTCTCTCTCCTTCTTCTCCTTTACCTCCTCGATCACACAATGGCGGGTTACACAAAAGCCGCAAATTCCAAGCTATATGTAGCATAGAGCGGCTGTTTGTCCCAAAATACCACGTCGCTGACTACAGCAAACACAAATTACAAGCTTTATCTAATCACAGTTATGTGACCAGTCATTTTTGGTTTCCAAAAATGATGGTAAGTGGTGTGCTTCTGCAGCTGGTGGTGGCACTGGCTTGGGTTTCAGATCTCGAGTGCACGCAGATGCACACGGAGACGGGCATCCCAAGTGACCGGTTCAGAAAGGGAAATAGGAGAGGGAGGAGAGGAAGTACAACTCCCTCGGTCAACAAAGCCCTCTGGTTTGGACCTCAAAAACAAACTATTTAAAATCATCGCGTTGCATTGCCACCACACCAGAGGTTATCAGCATTCATTTCCTCAGCACACAGTTTACTCACATAGAAGATGACACCACAGTAGTCACCAAATGGCTGCACCAGGAACCGGAGGAAACGAACTTTGTTTAGAAGTCATGGATTTTGTTTTGGGTTTAGGTTTGTTTGCTGTTTTTACTTTTCACCAAGACTAGAGGCAGTGGTATCGAGGAAAGAGCACTGAGCTTGGAGTTTGGAACCCGGGTTGGCTTATGACCATAACCCATGACCTTGAGCATGTCAGCCCACTTCCCTGAGTGACGTCATGACTAAGGTGAGGCTTATAACACTACCCACCTCCCCAGGGTGACGAGAGAGTAAAATGAGGCAGACTATAGTAGTGCCAGCCACATATCTGGCACTAATATGCCTGTATAAAAGGGACTGAGCCATTCGCTAAGACCTGGCTTCTCAACTTGCTGCATTGCTTCACCATAACCATTTTGACTGCTTCTTTACCCCCATGTGTGAGGGCTTTCATTTGCTGGGAACCAGCAGGAGAGGGGCCCAACCTCTCTTGTCATGTATTGTGGCTTCAGTTTTCTGCATGATGAACTTGGCCTGTCATTCAGTGTCAAATACTGCCACTCAAAATAAACTGGTGTTCCACTGAGAGTCAAGGGCACATGTGCTCACCTCGGAAGGCACTCCTCTGCATGCTTTAAATAGCCCAAAGATGTGCTTCAGCGACTCTCTCTGCTAAAGCATAAACGCACTGAGGAAAGCACAGCCCTGTGAGTATCTGCAGTCCTCCACACCAGACAGAAACCGCACAGGGCCACTGTTTCCAGGGAGTGTGAGCTGTCACCGAGAGCCTCTTTGGCAGCAGAGGGCTAACCTTCCAGGGCCAGCAGAGGGGAGAAGAAGGATGGACAATTCTACCCGCAGCTGAAGTAATAACAATGAAACAATGAACGGTCCGAACTCAAACTGACTCTCACTTCCCGAATCTATAAATAAGTCAGTACTTTTTTTCTTTACTTTAATTCCATGTTAGTACTTCTCGTGAATGGGTCCTTTAAGAGTAAGAACTGGAATTTCAGTATCAAAACTCTAGCTGGACAAGGCTGGAAAATTCAACTCTCCCCTCACTCCAGAAAGAGGTGTTGAATGAACCATCAAGGCTCCTTTAAGTTCTAGCATTGCTGTACTGAGGCCAGTTCATCTTGGAAAATGGGTTGGAATAAGAATCTTACCCAAAGGGCCCCAGCCGGTGTGGCTCAGTTGGATGGGCATCTTCCCACAAACCAAAGTGTCATCGTCCATCAGGGGCACATGCCTGGGTTGTGGCCTCCGTCCCAGGTCTAGGCCCATGTGGAAGGCAACCGATGGGTGTTTCCCTCTTGCATTGATGTTTCCCTCCCTCTCTTTCTCCTTCCCATGCCCTCTCTAAAATAAAAAATAAAAATTAAAAATTGAAAAGAAAAAGAATCTTACCCACAGGAGCACTGTTATTTTTTAAGCTGCCGTTATACCTGTTGCAAGCAGATTAATTCTCCCACTTGCCCCTCTAGGTCAGTAATGCAGTTAACTAGAAACATCATTTGTCAGCCTCTACCACCTTAGAAAAGGAGTAAAACTCTGGAGATAATTTGATGGAAGGAGCAGCTGCAGTGCCAAAATCAGTTGATTTCCGACTTTAAGCAGAAACCCTGGAAAAAAATCACAGTGACGATAAAAACTGGCATTTGCAGAGTCTCTGCTAGGTGTCATACACGTATGGGTTTCACATCCCTCATTCCATTTCATCCTCAGAACAACCCTAGGGTGTAGGTGCTTTTATTACCGTTTCATCAACGGTGAAGCTGAGCTTTAGAGAGAAAGAAACTTGCTCAGAGCATTTCTGTTTCTTCTAATGACTAGGAAGCTCAAGGTTAAATCTGGTCAAATACAAGCACACAGGGGTTTGCACTTGTGGTTTTGTCATTCCAGCTCAGTTTTTTTTTCTCCTCCCCTACTTTCCTATTTTCTTCCACACCTACCCCCACCCCACCCGCCTTATAACTTATTTCTGCATTCTCCTTATAGTATAAAGCAACCTGAAATCCTTTTTGGAAGAGATAGAGAGCTGCCAATAAATAAAAGAGGAGAGCCAGGTAGCAGCACAGCTAAGATGAGAACTCAGGTCCCGGCTGCCATCACAGTGATCTGCTCCAGAAGGGGCTATTTGCCTGGAAGCAGGCTTTTGCAAAGGTGACAAGTCCACGGGAGGTCAAGAGCAGACTCTCAATCTGAAACTACCACAGTCTGCTTGGGTTTGGCTGAGGATGGGCTGGGAGGCAGAGGTGGAAATCATATTTGGAATGTTCCTAAGGAAGAACTTGGCTCTTTTGGTGAGAGGCCTAGAGAGTGCGGACCCAAGAATGAGGAAACCAGGAGAAGCTCCTGACTCTTGGTAGAGGCACCCCTGAACGTGGCTCAAGGAACTTAATTGTTGTGGCATCTCTTTAGGAACACGGTATGGCTTTCAGAAGCCGTAAGGCACAGGGTAGCACCATGTGAACCTGAAAAGAACCATCCACAGTGATACAGAGCTTCACAAAGTGGCGGACCACAAGATAAAATGGCAGTAATTGATAGCATCTTGCCTGTCGGCAAGAAACAGTTGTGAAAATGTACTGGGGCAACGGAATCTATTTACGATACATATAAATTGCTAGTGAGCTTAAGAAGGCCGAATGAAGCCATCCATTGTGATTGCAAGAAAATTTAAAGGAAATGAAAATTGAGTGCCCTGTAGTGGCAGGCATTGTGCTGAGTGTTTCACATCCTGTCCCTCCTTTAATTAAAATGACACCCCTCTGAAGTAGGCCCTATTATCTCTCTGTGGGTAAGGTGGGTAGTAAGGCTCAGGGTGGCTAAGTAACCTGGACAAGCTAGTAGGTGGCAGGACTGGATTCATACCCAGGGATGGTCCAATTGCAAATCCCCGCTCTGTCTACCCTGCTGTGCCACTCAGAAGAAATGTCTCAAGTTCACTGCAGCCTGACCCACACAATAATGGATGTGTGTCTTAAAGGTTCACCAAGCCGAGTATCAAATGGTCTCCTTTTAAAACTTAGGAATATATAAAACTCATACGAAATACAAGGGGGGACCCAAAGCATGAAATTTATTTAGAAAAAATTGTGTATTTATTCTCACATGTTTAAACTTCCGTCATTTTCAAAGGACTCTCCACGTGATGCAATATACCTATCGAGATGTTTTTCCACTGCTTGAAACAGTTTTTGAACTTGCTGATTTGGATGCATTTTAGTACTTCTACCACTTTTTATTTCACTACCACATCAGCAAAATGTTTCTCTTTGGGGACTTTTTGCATCCAGGGAAACAAAAAAGTTGCTTGGGGTGAGATCGAGTGAATAGGGAGGGTGGGGCACAGGGTCAAGTCGTATTTTTGGTCAAAAACTGCTGAACACACAGCGTAGTGTGGGCAGGTGCCCTTGTAAATCACCCATCACGAAATGGGCAAATGCGTTGAGTCTTCAGGAAAAATTCGCTGAAGCCCAGTGCAGCCTCTCACGGAAATGCCAGCTGGTACACTGATACAGATGGGTTCCTAGAACACTCACCTAGCAGGGGAAGCCTGTACTATAAGGGGCCCGCCCTCCAGAATATAACTCAGGGGTTTTTTTGGTCCCCCCTCATATAATATAAAGATCATAGGAAATATAAATATATGCAAACTTGCACAAAAAACAAGCTGGAAAAATAAACAGATTTACTAGGAGTTAAACCAAATTATAAAGCAGCAGCAATAATAAAAATTTACAATATTCAAAGAGTAAAGAACATGAATTTTTATCACAGAAAAACGTACATTGGATTACTTAGTATATAATCAAGTAAGCATCAAAACTAATTGGAATAATTGACTCTGATTTAATCAATGATTTTATGTAACTGGATCACAATTTGGAGATTAATATATTTCATTTTATATAATATAAAAAAATAAACTTCAAATGGATTAAAAAGTAAACTAGTAAAATGAGCCATAGAAATAACAGAAGTAAAACAATATTTAATTGCAGATTTGGAGAAATGTTTATTTGGTACATAGTAAATAATAGTATAACTTTCAAAGGAACAAAAAATTATACTTTATAACAACTTATCTTCAAAATGGAGAGGATTATGCTAAGTAAAATAAGCCAGGCAGTGAGGGACAAATACCATATGATCTCACCTTTAACTGGAACATAATCAACAGAAGAAAAAAACAAACAAAATATAACCAGAGACATTGAAGTTAAGAACAATCTAACAATAGCAAGAGGGGAAGGGAGAAGGGATAGTGGGGAGAAGGGTTTTCAGGAACTACTATAAAGGAGACATGGACAAAACCAAAAGGGAGAGTGGAAGCAGGGGAGGGTGGTGGGTTTGACTGGGGTGGGGTAGAGGGGTGAGGAGAAAATGCAGACAATTGTAATTGAACAACAATAAAATAATTTAAAAATTTAAAAAAAAAACAAAAACAAAATAATATAACACATACAAGAAGCAACCAATGAATGCATAAATAAAAGACCCTATCTCTCTCTCTCCCAAATCAATAAATTAAAAAATTTTTAAATACGTAAATAACTCTTCAATAAAAGCAACTGCCATTATAAGTAAAGCTATTTCTTTCTAAAAGTATGGCACAGATCATTTACTTTAATCTGTATGATATATCAATAGCCAGTACCAATAGGACTCAATAGAGTAATGGGTAGTATCAATTAATTTAGGACAATTCTACAGAGGAAATAAATATATTTTCAACCTCAGAAAATAAAAATGTAATGAAGCACCATTTCATACATATTTTCTGATGACACTATATTTTAGGTTTGTTCTTTAAGAAAACAGTATAATAATGTATAACAAAATTCTTAACACAATTTGTACTCTTTGAGTCAGTAAATCTATCCCAGAAATTGATCCAGAAGAGATAATCCAAGAAGAATAAAAAGTTGTAAACATTTCTGTTTATGGTCTCTGCATGAGAAGATGGGTGTTAGCTGAACCTGTTGTGATCATTTCACCATGTATGTAAATCAAATCATATATTGCATGCCTTAAACTTACACAGTGGTGTATGTCAATTATTTCTCAGGACAACTGGAAAAAATTATAAACACAATGATATTCTTTGCAATGTTATCTAAATGAGTAAAAGAGAAAAAAATAAAATCGTTCAAATTAATGACCAACACAAAAGTGAAATGAGGAAATGATTGTGGTATAACGACCGGATGAAATATCAGGCCGACATTGTAAGGTGATGTAACAACAACGTCGTGTGGCGGGAAAAGGGCAGATCACAAGGGTAAGTGTGGACTGAGGTCACAATCACAGACGCATGTGTGCAAATGGGAGAATGCTGGCAAGGACCACAGAAAAAGGCACGTTTGATGAAAGAGGAATGTGATGAATACTTTCCATTTTTGAATCCCCCTCCATGTTGTTCTAATGAAGCTTTAACGGTGGCGTGAAATCTGGTGCAAGCAGGCATGCTCGAACATCCATGGGACACCTAGTAATGTGCTAGCAGATTCTTCAGAATGCTTCCTGTAAGAAAGCCACTGAACCTCCCTGCCCAGGAGAGGCCGTCCACCTGGATGTAATGCAGATAGGACAAGACGACTCTCAGTCCCTCTCAGCAATATGTGTCTGTGTTGGACCTAGCACTACTATAACAGCGTGTCACAAACTGGGTGGCTTTAACAATGAAAATTTATTCTCTGACAGTTCTGGAGGCTAGGAACTGAAATCAAGGTGTCAGCAGGGCCAGGACCCTCTGGACGCTGGGTAGAATCCTTCTCTGCCTCTTCCTAGCTTCTGGTGGTATCCAACAGGCCTTGGCATTCCTCGACCTGTAGCTGCACCATGTGGCATTCTCTCCTCGTGTCTTCACATTCTCTTCTTACAAAAACACAAGTCATATCGGATTAAGGGCCCACCCTAATCCAGTATGATTTTATTGTAACTTGAAAAATTGCACCCACAATGCCCCTATTTCCAAATAAGGTCATATTTTGTAAGGTACTGGGAGTAAGAACCTCAACACATCTCTTTGGAGGATACAACTCCTGTCGATTGTGTCGATCCCAGGGACTTTCAATTATGAACTGCCCCATATCCAAAAAATCTAGATGCTTATAAACCTTCTTCCTCCACTTGTCTCAATTCTCCTATCAACATGAGGTAAGTAGGAAGTAGGACAATAAAAATTTAAATTTCAGGGTAGCCATTTGGCACCATTTTGCGCCCAACCCCAGATACTTCTTGCTGGAATTGCTTTGTGGGGGAGATTTGAGGACTTACTTAACGAATGACTTCAAGGAGAGTTTCAAAGGAGCTCTCTGACTTGCGGATTGACAGTTATTGAGTTCCATGGTGCTATATTCATCTCTCCTTCATTTCTCTGGCCTCAGCAGCATTTAAGAAAAGTCAACATGAGATTCTGCCACCCTTAGCTTTGGGGACTCGAGAGGCTACAATGTGGGGCAAAAGCCAGTCAGAGAAAGACAAATACCATACGATTTCACTCATATGTAGAATCTAAGGAACAAACTGAACCAACAAGCAAAATAGAGACAGACTCATAGGTAGAGAGCAGGATGATAGCTATGGTGAGGGGAGATTAGGGAGTGGAGGGATCGAGCAAAAGGAAAAGGACTCGTGGACCCAGACAACAGTGTGGTGATGGCAATAGAGAGGGGAGGTATATGGGGGCTACAAGGTAATGGAAAAAATACAATAAAAAATTTTAAAATAAAAGGCAGCAAGGAGTCATCACCACATGGCCTAGCAGCAGTAGAGGCAGAAAGGAAGCAGGGCATGCCCAAATTTGGAAAGCCGGGACGTGTTCAGCAGAAATGCAGAATTGTTGAGGGGTGACTTAAGTCAACATTAGAGGTAGGAGATTCTCAAGCTCCGATGGAAATAAAGTTTCTTCACTACAGTCTGTGTAGTTTCCCTTTACTGATAAGATCAAGTCCAAACACGATTGCATGGGCTTGCAATTTGTCCTCAACCAACCTCCCTAGCTTCATATTTTACTCAAACCTACGTGCTCACTTGACGTTTCCTCAAAAGATCTTCTGACTTAACACACCCATTACTTTGCACGTGATCTTCTTACGGGGTGCCTCTCTGGCTCCTGTGCCTAGAGAAGGGAGCTGCTCAAATGCCCGCTCAAAGAGCCCCCGCTGCATGTGTCTATGATCATTTTCTATATTTCTCCATTCATTTATTAAGTTCATTCAGTATTTAATCATCCACTGGATATCTGTTTGTTTGTTTTGCCAGGCTCTCTCTGAAAGCTTTTGGGAAGAATTTTTTCTGCTTGGTGGCTTCTGATGGTGGCCGCCAGTCCTTGGCAATCTTTGACCTACAGCTGTGTCACTCCAGTCTCTGCCTCTGACATCAGCTGGCTTGTCTTGTCGCCTCTCTGTATGGCTGTTTCTCTGTGTCTCTGTGTTCAATCTCCCTCTCCTTTCTCTTATAATGATATCAGTTACTGGGTTAGGGGTTGCCCTAATTCTGTATGACTTAAGTTTTTTTATTCAGGTATAACTGACATACTATTAAATATTTATTGACTGCTGACAATGTACCCAGGACCATATATACAAGGGAGGGATGAGTGGAGGAGTGGGGGTAATTAGTCTGTGAGTTCTCAGGCAAGAGAAGAGTCTGGGCTTGTGGATAAGGAGTTGCAGGTTCAAGCAGAGAGCTCTATGGAACTAACATAAGGGACAGTTAGACCCCAGGCACTTCCACAACAGGGGCATTTGAGAGTCCTGTGTCATGACAGCGGTATGGCTCCTTATTCCCAGGTAAGTCTGCCACCTCCACGCAGACTGCTGCAACCTGAGGATGGCAAGTACCCTTTGGGATGGGCACTCTCACACCTCAGTAAGGACTTCAGGAACAGAAGCCATTCCGGGCCCAGCCTGTCCCCATCTGCGGCAGTAGCCAAACCAGGTGGCCTGAAGAGGAACACAAAACCTCTGAGAACAGCTTCCCCATCCTCCCATGGGAAGCCCCGAGTCCCTTCCCGAGGGATGCAGGAGCACCCAGCATTTTGCCTTTGACATTGAGCAAATGTCACTTCTTGACCAAGGAAACAGTTTCCATTTCCTGAGCCCAGTTGTATGTTGGAGAAATATCCCAACTTCAAAAGCACCGGGGAAAGTTACGCATCCCTGGTGCTTGTTGGGGCCTTCTGTGCTTCTGTTAGATTAGAACTTTTATTTCCTCCTCTCTCCTCTATTTTTGATTGCATATACTTCCTCTATTTGCTGCCCCAATGGTCCAAGCCACCCCCTACATATCACTCCCACAAGAGAAATAAGCAGAGGTAAATGAACCACTTCTTCCTCAGTTCTCCCTCAGACCTCTGCCCTTCCTTCCACCACTGCAAAAGACACAGCTCATGGTGATGGCTTCTGTCTTTCTGTACCACCCCCCAGACTGCGAGCCTCCCAGTGCAGGGACCCTGCCTATTCCCTCTCGGTCCCCTAAGCAGAGCCTGGTGCAGAATACTTACAAGATTTTACTGCATGGAGAGAATAAAATGAAAGCTGGATATGCCCATAGGTTCTTATACTTACCTTGATTTCTCACTTAAAGTCTCTTTGGGTGAATACAAATGGAAAAAGTAGGTCTTATAGCCTGTCCTGTTCTCCCCAAGCTGCAGAATTTCCTACTTCCAGACTTGTGTTCAGTGAACAAACTGGTGTGTCATGAATGTATGAATGAATGAATAAATGAAGGAAGGAATGAATGACAGAAAGGCAGGACTGGAACATCTCTTAGAATAAGCTCAACCAACCCTCAATGACCAAATGGCCCCTGAAACCTAAGGTCTGGCAGTGAGTCTTTGCCTGACTCAATGCAAAAATGGAAGTCTCCAGATTATCAGGCACAGCACCTCCTTCCACACACCACCTCTTTATCGAAATGTCTGTGCAAAGATGTGCAGCAAATAGAGGGTTGGGTGGAGGGGCCCTCCTCCAGTTGGATGCTTTGCTAGTCCCTCCTTCCCTCCCCACCTATGAGCTCAGCAATGCCCAGGTGTGCCCCCGATTCTATTCAGGACACTTGCAATTTCCCAATAAGAGCACACAACATTCCCAAAGGACATCTGAAAAAAATGTTAGGGACACATGTACGAATAATGCAGGGAGATGTGTCCTTCCTGCCTCTTTGCTTCCCTGGCCAGGGCCACCCCGAGTTGCTGCTTCCTCCTGCTCAAAGAGACAGAGAGAAACCTGAAGTTCCTGTGAGGAGTTGGGCCACAAATGCAGGAGGAACACTTTCCTCACTGATATTTCAAGACTATTTCACAATCGCCAAACCACTGGCCACATGCAATCACTAGCTGAAGCAAAAAGTGCAAGTTTGGATTGTGCGTGTGTGTGTACTCAAACACAAATAGCAAGGTTTGAAGGAAACGCAGACAGCCAACAGAATTCCTTGTAATGGCTGAGTGGGTTTTGGGCAAAAGAGCGTGTTTGGGGCAGGGAGATGAGAGGCCTACTCAAGTCAAGAGCCAAGTGTTAGGTCACCAGATACGGAAAAAAAAAGAAAATCTTCCCAAACACAAAATGTGACAACAGTCACAGAATTGTGTTTTTTAAACACACACAAAAAGTAGTTAAATTAAAAGAAAAACTGGAAACAGTATTGCTTTTATTTTCTGCATTTAATATTTTGGGTGCTATGATGTCACAAGTTGAAAGATCAAAAGGATGAGTTTATCAAGATGACAAAAGCAAAAATTAACAGATTTTTTTTTGTTTGCTCATTTACTTGTTTGTTTGCTTTTCCAATTTATTTGCTAAAAGGATACAGAGAACAGGATACCCCGAAGGCAGGGATGCCAGGTGAGATGCAGAACCCTTAGATAAGTTTGAATTTCAGATACATGACAAATACTTTTTTGAGTATAATTGTGTCCCAAATATTTCATGGCACATACTTATACTAAAAAGTATTGGTTGTGCACCTGAAATGCAAATTTAACTGGTTGACCTGTATTTTGACTTACTAAATCTGACAACCCTACTACCAGGCCTCCAGACAATTGCTTGGGTACTTTATTTTGGAAGACTGTAACCATCTCCACACCTGCTTCAACCTTTCCCACAATGTCAGACCTGTAAGCTGATCTAGTGCAGTGTCCTCACTATAAAGATAAGGAAACTGGGGTCAGAGAGAGGAAGTGACTTGCTTAAGGTCACATGAAAACTCAGTGGTACAGCCAGGACACAAACCTCTGGTTGGTTTGCCACGAATGACAGAGTCTCAAGTCACCATAGGGTCATCTACAAAGGTCGAACCAAAGTTCCAACCACTCCAGGATCACATGGATGTAAAAAATAACCTGTCTAAAATCTTTAGACCTATTCCCTTAGAAATGGTAGGCTAAAAGCTGATGAATCATGAATTTCAGCACTTTTTCAATGCCCAAAACATTTGACTCAAAAGAAATTGCACATAAAACCCAGAATATAAAATAAATTAAAACTAAAACTGCTCTGGTTGGATCAGGGTGAGAGTAGCAGCATCTATGGCCCTCCCTTTCTCTGCTAAAGCATCCCAAAGCCACATTCATGGATTCTCTCGAGTTCCATCAAGTGCCATGGGTGACCACTGTGTGATGCAACGAGCCCTGGCTTTGCGTTCAGAAACTTCACCAACACCAGCCTTGGGCCAAACACTCACTTCTCCAAGTCTCAATGTCCTTGTCACTTAAATAGAGAAAAGAAGAATTACTAATACCAAGAAGGCATTGCATGCTCTAATATATATGGAAGGGCATTGGATGCTGTAGGCACTGCACCAACAGGCATTCACCCAGCTGTTTGCTTTTCTGTAAATGAAAGAAAAATGAGTAAAAACCTGGGGGCACTATTTGTTAGCTCTGTTTGCACTCTACTTGTCAAGCCATTCCTTTTTAATCTTTATTCTTACTCTTCTTGAGATCTTAGGGATAGATCCTGGCAGGTCTCTGTGGTGCCTGTTCTTGGACTAAGCAGTCAGATTATGACCACAGTGTCGGTGGAGGCAGGTCAGCAAAACCTAGGGCACAGTTTTGGCCTTTCCAGGCAGCCAGGACCACATTTCCACAACCAGAAACTTCAGCTGCTATAACTCCTCAACTGTCCAGTCTGTCAGGTGTGTTTGTGAAAAGTCTAAAGCTCTTGGTTTCTGGGAAGACATTTGAATGTCCTAAGAGCATCTGCTACATATATAACCCGAAGGCTGGGTTCACATGGAAGGCCATCCTCTGACCCATCTGTCAAGGGTGGACTTGCCCAGAGCTGGTTCCCTTTCTGCAGCGCTGGTTCCTCCCAGAACCATTGTCTGGCCATGAGCTTTTCCCACTGTCCCATGTTAAAATCTCTTGGATCTTGTCCTTCATGTCAATTCAATGTATGTCATCCCAAACATTCTAGAATCTAGGCCATTGCTTCTTAGGAATACAACCCAGGGAGTTGGCTTGGACTAGTGTGATAAACCATTTCTATATTCTCGAGCAAGTCAAGTCTTCTCTTGTGCTTTGGTTTATACAGAAAAGCACAAACTTACCTGCCTCACCAGGAGACTTGGAGAACTTAAAAATAATGGGTATATGCAGAATGATCAGTAAAACACTATTTAGACATCAGATTTTGTATTTCTACTGACAGTTTGAGGCTTTAATCAACTCTATAGTCCCCCATTCTAATGCCTAGTACAAAGTGATGAATCAACCAATACTTGATTTCATTAAGGTGAATTACCAATACTAGTCAGATTAAAATATTTGTTGAAATACACACAGAAAGATTGACATTTCAAATATGACTCTTTGATGCTCTGAACAATGAGATCTGCCCTTTCCACAATAATCTAGTGGACATGTTCTTCTAAATGAAAGGCCTACTTGGTCAGCGTTCCTTCTCTGGTGCTAGTTTTCTAGTACAAATGAATAAAACATGAGGGACTATACTTCATTTGGCAGCTGGGATAGGACCAGGATCACTCAGTCCCCAGGGTGACTGGGAGCAGATATAAATGTGCATGAATTTGTTTCTCCTCAATAGATCAGTTGGCCAGGCTTAAGTGTCAGGGTGAGAATACAGAGAAATAAAGCCAGAAGGCTCTACCGACAATCCTGTGCCCTGGCCCCTTAAGTCTTTTACAGAGCCATCCCTCATATATGAGGAGTCCTCGATTGTTTTTCTCAGAGGCACACTTACATTTGGGGGTGAGAATAAATAAGACTCCAGTGGCATTCACATGTTGCCAGTGCACCGAGAACCCAAAGGTCTGCTCTTCCTAGACATACTGTGGACGTGGGATGGGAGAGTTCACTGGGAAAATGGGAGGCAGGGCCACATGATATAACTATTTGCAAAGTCTTCAAATTTTGCAGTTGAGGAACTGGACTCACAGAAATATCACTCCTTCAGCACAGGGCAAAGGGGCATTTGTGAGGCTAAGTTGCAAAAAAGAAGGGAGAAATAAAGAACATGGAGAAACCTGACTCTTGTGTAAGCATTTCCATATTCTTAAACTCTGCTAATGGATCTGTATCCCAGGACCCAGTCCTATCTGAATGTCTCTCCAGAGAACTCTGGCTCATCCTGTCAAACAAACGCTTGACCTCCTAGAATCCAAAGCTTGTTTAGGCCTGCCTTTGGCCATGTAGCCTCCTTGCATTTACTTGAGGTTTGGAATTTGGGAAGAGTTCTCCTGTCCTTGATCTCATTTGCTCCTCTCTGTCACCCTGGAAATGGAGATATTGTCACACTCATACCTCAGATAAGAAGACCAGCCATAGCCTGCCTGTACAAGAAGGGAAAAGCCCATTTGCAATTATGAAATAATATTTAAACTACTTAGGATAAACGAAGTGAAGAAATTTCCTGTCACATTTATGCTTTTGGAAAACAACATTTCCAGAGAGTAAGCAGAACCAAAACTAAGTATTAATTGCCTAATAACCACAGTTTTAACTGGATGGAATTTTATGAGATTTCCAAATTGGGCATGCCGTGTTTCTAGGCAAAAGGACTGAAGATTGTCATTTTGATTAGTTTTACTCAATAGATTTAGTCCTTTCATTAATCTTCATTAATGGGATGGGTAGGCAATGGAAAGCAAAGCCAAAAGGATACTTAAATTCCTCAGAATTAGAGAAATGTGACATGTAAATAAAAGTTCCCCAGCTACTCATCCCAACCCCTACCAAAGTCTGTCTTGCTTAGGGAATAAAGTCATTTTTCTCCATTAAGCCAGCTCTATCGAAAATGTCAGCATGGAATTGGAGCCACTGTAGGCAAGGCTACACTGGAAGCGCCTGCAAATAAATTGCTTTGACCTGAGGCTCTTCTGCTTAGAATGGAATGAAGAGGCTGTGCTGGTTGCTTGGCACCCATGTAGGCACACACTCGCGGCAGAGACTTCCCCAGAACTCTATGGCAAACACATGGCCTACCCACCCCCTCACTTTACAGAGGAGGAAATGGGGCTCAGAGGGTGAAAGGCCTTAACTGGCTACGGCAGCTCTGGAGCCAGAATCAAGGGCTGCATTTTTCACTAAAACTGTGGTATGGTGTAGAGTGGGGGTTGGGGAAGAGGGCATGTGTGTGTAGGTGTGAATGTGTGTGTGTATGTTTCAATGAGAAGCCCAGGACCAGAAAAGGATTTTTGGGGGGGTGAAACCTAGCTGGGTCTCACATGGTAAGCAGAAGTTACAAAGATGGGGCAGAGTGAGGGGTAGAAAATTTCCTGAAAAAGAACAGTTACAAAGTGTGAGAACTCTGGGTGTTGAAGGGATTGCCGGAAGTTCAATTTGTCTGAGGATGTGGGTGGAGATGGGGGGAGAGAAGGGCAGGGGCCAGATCAAAGACCCTCGTATTCATTCTGACTCCCTCGACCTGCTCCTTGCCGGCTGCTGGCTCCTAAAGCGTGTGGACCAATCCCCACCAGCTGCGTATCCCCACGCTAGGGCTCTCACCCACTGTGTCCTGTACACCACTGCCACTCAGATCTCTATCTCCATCTAGATCAGGTCTCCCCTTTAAAATCTCCACCCACCTCTCTCCAGATTCTCTTCCCTAGGAGCAGAAGGACATGCTACCAGACATCAGACATGTAGGGAAATGAGGAGGTCAGCACTGGGGAGACAGGCAAGGAGAGAAGGGGGGCTGCACATTACCACCCTGTTAAGAGTCACGTATCAGAGGAGTGCTCCAAGACACTAGGGACCCCTTCCTCTCTTCAAGGTTTACTCACAGTCCCAAAAGGGTGGGAGCTAAGGGGACACATGAGCTTCAGGCCCGGCACAGCCAACTTGTGGAGCTTAAAGCTTTTGGGGTTCCTTCCCAGGGCTTCTCTACCCAACCCTGAAACATTGCCCTCCACCCCAATCCCAGCACTAGCAGGATGGTCAAGCCACTCTGAGGGATCAGTATTTAGCTCCTGTGTCATTAGGGTTGGGTTACTGATGAAAGATCCAAGGAGTCCTTCGGACCCGGTCACAGCTCACCACTCCAGAATGGAACCGCTATATAGAAGCAGTCTTCAGAAATAGGCCCGTCCTTCTGAGTTCGGGAACAGCATCACTGTTTTTGCTCACTGTCTTTGATAGTTTGAAATGTTTGAGTGGAAGGTATCTGATTACTTTAGGAAAAACAAAGAATTGCAAAAAGCCCGAATTTGCATTGGTTTTATTTATTACTATTACTAGCTCACAGGAGTAAAATGTGCATCTATTCTCAACTCCATGGTCAATGACAGCAACATGGCGGCTTGAAGTCAACCATGATGGGACATGCTTCAGCTCACCACCGGTTTCATCTCATTTCTGGGAAGAACCTCACAAAGCAGATACTTGGAGCAGAAAACTAACTTCCTTTACAGATGAAATGCAGAATTCCAGTACTTTGGAATGACCTGAAAAGCAGGAGACATCACATATTAAACAAACCTTGGAACAAACAGACATCTTTTTTTTTCCCCTCCCAGAACAGAGGTTCTTTTCAGGGTACAATAACAAGAAGCCTAAATCTGGAATCGGAAGTCTTGGTGTTAATTCTGAGCCTCACCATTGATTAGATATGTGTTAGTAATCAATACATCTTGAGTTAGTCTTGGAGTCTAAGTTCATTCATCGCTAAAATGAGATAGACAAACAATTTCCCACCCTGATTGTGAAGAACAAACAAAATAATAGACATTAAATATAGAGTCTGGAGCAAAAAGCAGATAGTAAGATGAATAACAGGCTAGAAAATATGGACACCATCTTGTCAGCCAAATGAAGAGTTCTTCTCTTCCGTCAAGGGGAATTCCATCCATCCAGGTGGATGTGACATTGCTCCAGTATTAATGGCACTTTCATCTGCATGAGCCATTGTGAGCTGTGCCCGCTCAGTAGAAGAGTGTGGGACAGTCATGGGCGCTGAGGGGACTCCATTGCCTTCCTTTGCCCTCTCTCCTGGTGGGACTGGTGTTGACTCCCTGGGGAGCTGTCACAGCCAGATGTTGGCAGGCATAACACATGACACATGACACATGGCAAGTTCCAGAAACTTTTCCAGCTGTAACATCTTTGATCTCTGGGAATTCTCCAGACTCATGAAGAAACAAATCTTCTAAGACCTCTGGAGAAAGAATTGTCTGTTGCTGGAAGTCTTAAAAGAATGAGTCCTAGCAGAGGGTCTGAGGGCAGTGTTCTGGTTATTGTCACTGCACAACAAATTACTCCAACACTTAGCGGCTTAAAATAACCATCTCGGTATACTTGCCGATTCTGTGGGTTGGGGATTCGGAAAGGGAACAGGTTTGACTCTGGTCCACAACGTCTGAAGAGACTGCTGGGAGAGAGGCAGGGCTAGAGACTGGACAGCATCTTCACTCACATGTCTGGCAACGGCCTCAGCTGGTGGTGTTGTCAACCAGGGAGTGCGCACATGTCCTTGCCTTGTGGCCTGAGCTTCCCCACAGTATGGCAGCCTCAGGTTTTTTAAATGTCACCTTAGGACTCCAAAGGCAAATGTCCCAGCTTCATAGGCAGAAGACCACCACACTTCCCAGCCCCAAGCTTTTGTGACCTGGTCTCAGAAGTCACTCGGCATCACTTTCTGCAGCATTCTATTCCTTCTGAGCAAGTTGGGAACCCTGCCCAGATTCAAGGAAAGGGGAATTCGACTCCACCTCTTGATGTAAAAGTGGCAAGGTTCTAGAAAAGCTTGTGGAATGGGAGGTATTGTTGCCACCGTCCTTAGGAAATACAATCTATCACAGATAGCAACAGATATTTCTCACGTGGCGCCTTCACCTCCTGTCTGTGTAATGCGGATAGCTATAGCCTTGATGTCTGCCCTTGGCCTTTACAGAGGCCTGCTCCTCTCCAAGCCCAGGGCTGGGTCCAGTTCATCACTCTTTCATGATCTTGCCATTAAGAAGATTTTGCAAGCAGCTTTGGGGGCCAGAGCCATGACTTGTTCATCTGGCATCTCCCATCCACACGCTGCCCCTGGCACAGAATGGGGCCCAGAAATGGTTATTAGATTGGAGTCGATAGGTTATTCAGATCTTATAGAATGTAATAATGATTGTAAGAAACATTTACATAGTGCTTTTTATGTGCCAGGTGTGGCTGTCAGTGTTTTAGTGATGTTAACTCATTTAATCCTCTGACGTTTAGAAGGAAGAGAATTGTTATCCCCATTTTACAGATAAGGAAGTCGAGGCACAGGCAGCTTGAGTGACTTGCCTGTGATCACTTGGCTCACAGGTGGGAAAGCCAAGGTTTGAACCTAGCTACCTGGTTTCTAGAGCCTGCACTCTTAACCACTATACTACTCTGCTGCTCCCAGGGTGTGGGGAGCCCTGGTTACGTAGGCAGGCTATTGCGGGGGTGGTGGGGGGCTGATGGCGATTCTGCCACCTCCTTGAGCATTTGCAAGTTCTTGTCTCTTTCTGGGTGTCTGTGCCTTCATCAGTAACACAAGGAGCATGAACTAGGTTTCTCAGGGTCTTCCCAGCCTGCTATATATGCTCTGTCTTCACAGGTAGACTAAACCAAAAGCTGAACCTCTTATGATACAAGCTTTTATGGTCCTCCAGAAAGAGCTTAACAGGAACTTTCAAGGGTTATTGAGGACCCAAAGTCCTGGGACAAAATGCCATTAACCAGAATAAAACATTCATTTCAAGTCATCCATCGTAGGAATGTTTGCTGAGCACCTAACAGATGTCACGTTAGTCGGAGGGGAGCACAGGGAGTAGGAAATACTCAAGAGGAGCGGATACCCCGCCCCCCCACCAGAGTACAGAATCAAGAATTCCAAGGGCACAAGGGAGACAAGTGTGATGCTTGGGATGCTATGAGGGAGCATAGCCATGGGATCTGACTGACTCTCAGCGGAAGATCAAAAACTGCATGAATCTTACTTCGTGATCCCAGCCAACTTGTTTTCTGGGACTGCTCAGTGGCCTGCCTGAGAGGGAACCCACAGAGACACAATGTTCCAGGCCACCCTGTCTTTTCTTGATACCTAATGCTTGCTCGGCCTATACTCATTAGCCGGCAGAGAGAATGAGGACAAATGACCCCACCGTGGCATTTTGATCCCCTTCATAATTCAGTAGTGCGAGCCCAGCGTGACAATGAGGACCTCGGCAGAAGCCTTCTCCTCCCCAGAAGGGCCATTGCCAGGTGCCTCCCCGCCTAAAAATGGATGGAAGGAGGAACGCGGAGGCCCGGCAAGGTGGGCCTGCAATAGGGAAGCAGCAGGCCAGGAAGAGGCTACAAATTGGATCCCTGCAGCTCAAGCTGCCCGCACTTGGCTCTGATGCCTGAACTGACTGCCCCATCAAAAGCCAGCGCAAGGGAGAGTTGGTGAAAGGTAAATGCCTTCCATTTGCTCCGCTCAGCGGTGCTATTAGCAGCACACGGAAAGAATTTGGGTGTCAGATTTTTATCCCAAAAGCCTCACTCAGATAACAGGGTATTTCACTTACATAGCAATCTGCTTTTGATAGGATTTCCCTCCCGTTTTTAAAAACTCTTCCTGCTTCAAGCCTCGCACAAGCAAAGCTTTGCTCTCTTTTTCTTCATCTCTTCTCTCTTCCACCTTCGCAACAAGGCAGAGGCCATTTTCTCAGCTCCTACTCAGTGGAGTCCCCTCCCCACCCTTGGTATTTCTTTAACAACCTTTACCATCAGTCCTATCAGTCTGCCCCTCGTAGACAAAGAAGGCTGTGCAGGTTCAGAGAAGCAAAGTCACTGACCCAAGTTCAAATAGCTGGGCAGTGGCAGACTGACTGAAGGCCTGGGGTGAAGCCACAGACCCCACTCCTCCCTGCTGCCCTCCACCCCCATAAGTGCTACAGAAACTCTAAGTCACCAGCTGCTCCAATTTATAATTCCTATTTTATGCTTAACCACTTAATCACTCAATACAAATGTGTTGGCGTTGGTTTGGGGATGTTTTCAGGTAGTTCTGTGACTTCTCTAAAACATTTTGAATTTTCCCCAGGAAGGTAATTTTTCCAAATTTAACATGGAGTTAGAGTTTTATTGTTGTTATTGAACACACCGTGGGGGTTTTGATGATCTGTTTGCTTTATTCAGTGTCACTGAGAACTTGCTACATCTACTTCAAGGGAATAAAATGATACCAGAATAGATTTATGGAAAATGAAAACAGGAACTGGCAAAGTCAACGCTATTTCACAATTATTGGCTAAAGGAGTTTGCAACATTCAGATTTTAGTTGCTTTATTATTTTTTGTTCTGTTTCAAATGAGTGATTAGTCTGAATTGAAGACATTTTGAACTTGCTAGAATGCCACATGCCTCGTCCGAAGGAGGGGGAGCACGAGAACTCTCTGAAGAATCCAAGTATTAGAAACTTAGATCTCGCATGAGGACTGCTTGGCTCCTATTTCCTCTGAACTGGAAAGCTGCTTTCTCTGTAACCTCAACAAGCTTGAGCTGCCTCTTTAGAGAACAGAAAGAACAATATCCCCTTTTAAAGCGAAAACACTCTTGCTATGGTATAGGGGCTACCCCTCTGCTTTACGGTCTATTAGGCTGGTAAGACTTTGAAACGTCTCGGGACCTCATGTTAGTATTTCGGAATCCATATTTACCATATTTACCAAATAGGTTGCTGAGAGACGGATCCGTCCCACGTACAACTGGCAGGTGAAAGAGCTGTAAGTTCTGCACGACCTATGAGGGGGCTGCTCATTAGAGCCACTGTCATGACCGGGTTCCACAACATAATATAATGTGCAGGCACAGCCCGGTGGTACCACCTCCTATGGTTAAATGAAAGAGTTTCAACAGAACTGTTTCTAATCTGGTCCTGGCAAACATATCACCCATGGTAAGACTTTATTTTTATGAGTGATTCCAGGAGCAGGTGATGACTCAGTCAAGGGCTTAGCTTAACCTGGCATTTGATACTGAAGGGGGAAAAAAGACTCATTTGTCATTCATTCATTCATTCATTCAGGCATTCATTCATTCATTCATTCAACAAACCTTGAATGCTTTTTATATAGCTTTCAGATAAGAAAGAACTTAAGCATCTTAGAAGCACTGTTTAACCAGGCTTTTCACAGGTTAAATATCATATACCACGAAGGGGTGGGAAATTGCTCTGCAAACCGTTCAAGTCATAGAAAGGTGAGACACTGACTTTATAAATCATTTTGAGCTCTTCCGTCAAGCGGGTCCCAGAGGCTCCTCTCTTCACCTTTGATCATCTAACTTAGGTCTGCCTGAAGAGTTTAAAATTGTCAAGCATATTTTAAAGTTAGGTGCTATATTTTTCCGTAACTTGTCTGTTTCAGTGTGGACCTTCTCCAGTTCTTTGGAAGCAGTAAGATTTGACCATTAGTGGAAACAGAGCGGAGGACAGGACGTCAAAGATGCACATAGGCCTTTTCCTGTGAGGGCGCCTGAAGGCGAATCATTCCCCTTTGCAGTGACCTGAGGTTCCCGGAGGGTCTCAGTTGAATCTTCTAAAAAGACGAGTTCCTGCCGCTCTGACTTGTTCCACCACAGCTGTGCAGGCTACGCCTTCTTAGGGCGTGTCTGTGGGTCTCTTGGGTTTCCTCTACTCACCTGGGCTTTTCTCCCCATCCAGTCTGTCTGCCTCCTGAGTGAGAACAGAGATACACTGGGAGGGGCTTCCTAGCAAGCAGGTGCCGGGGGATGCTGCTCTGCAGACAGGTACCCCAGAGGTGGGGAAAATGTTCTCCCCTGAAAGGACCCTGAGAACGGGGGTAACTAGGGCATAAAGAGGGGGCACAGGTTTCTAAGCTTCAGCAGGAGACAGTGGGGTGCAGAAGAAGAAGAGCACATTATATGGCATGTGGATTATATGGCAGAGTGCTTATACTGAGCTTGTCATCTCATGGCTCAAGCCACTTAACCTCTGTAAACCTCAGTTTCTTCAGCTATAAATTGGGGATGACAATAACTCTTCCAGGGTCATTGGGAAAAGTAAATGAACTAACTACTGTCTATAAAGTAACACGCACTTTATCTGTGCAAAATAGTGGGCCTGTGAATAACGTTCAACACCATGGCCCATTACAGGCTCAGTCATGAAAAGTAATGCAGGCAGGCTGCAGCACGAATGGCCAGTATCTTCCAGGGCAGTGGGGACCACAGGAGATGAGCCCACCGCCCAGGAAGCTTCCTGTGCTGGCCTTTTTCTGTAGCTCCCTGCCTGTCTTCCAAACTCCAAAGCTTGTTCTCTGCACCATCTACCTCCCACACTAAGAATCTTCTCCCTGTCTTCATTCTTCCATCTCTGCCAAGTCCTTATGCAAAGGTTATCAGACTAGGGCCCCCACCGTTGTCCTCAGTGAGCCCTCCTCACGTGTCCCGTGGGTGCCCAAGCCCAAGCCGCTGCATCTCTCTCCTGGGCTGCAGTACTGCCTCTTCTGTGGTCTCCCTGCATCTGACCCTTCTCCCACCCCACACCCTGCATCTGTACAACCCACAGATCTTATCAAGCCTCCTGTTTAGTCTCTGGAATGGGATGTGCACACCCCAGGGGGTGGTCAGCTGATCCACTGAAATTCTGCAGAAAGACACATGTTAGGACTTGATCTACACATATTTTATATCTCATTCATTTTAACTTCTATCTGTGAGTGTGTTTTATAATATATTTTGAGCTAGCATTTATTGAGCACTTACTATGTGCAGAGTCCAATGTATTTATCTTATTAATGTGTACAATCATCACAACAACTCTGGGTTATCATCTCCAGTTTAAAGATGGGGAAACTGAGGCACCTCTTTGGTAAGTAATGTTAAAGAGAAAAACCACAGGCCCAAAATGTGTCACTCACGCTAAAAGCCTTTGAAACCAAACCAAGATTTAATACCTAATACAATCAACCAGCCTGGAATTTTCTGGCCCACACCAATGAGGTGATCTGTCTTGTGGACCCTGTGCATTCCCCCCACAGAGAGAAGAGGTAATCTGCATGATAAAAACCTTCAAGTACTCTGTTCTCTTCCACTAAAACAATGATGCCCCTGCCCCAAATAACCCTTCCTTTTCTTTTCTTAATGCTGCTTTGCCACACCCTTCTTCCTATAAAAGCCTCCTAAATAGTACAATCCCTCAGAGTACACTTCCAACTGCTAGAGGGGATGCTGCCTCATTCAGGAATTAGTTAATACAGCCAGTTAGATCTCCAAATGTACTCAGCTGAATTTTGGGTTTTAACAGTAATTTACCTACAGTCACACAGCCTACAAGTTCAGCAGTAAGTGGCTGAACTTGTGCTCTTAGAATTATTCTGGTATCATAATACATAATACATAAAAATCCCTTTTGCTTAGTGTCATAATACATAATTCATAATTAAATAAAAGTATATAAATTGGGATTAAATGCTCAAAATATATATATGTGCTTTTTGCTATGGTTATTCAATATTAAGGTTTGGATGAAATCAGTACTCTTCACCTTGGCCTTCCAGAGCCACTACAATCTGCCTACCCTCGCAGTCTTCTTTCCAGGGACTTCCCTCACTTTACAGAAACTCAAGGCTTCAGGCCCACAGGCTTTTTCTGGTGCTGTTATCTCTGACCAGAAGGCCCTTCCCTGAGGACCTGTCAGCACAGGTGAAATTTGAGCTGTAGGGGAAAATTTGTGCTTCACTGAGAAACTCTGTGTTGTCTGGAGGATCCCTTCCAGGTTATTTGATGTTATAGGAGCTCTTTTCCAGCTCTGGAGAGTGTAGATAACCGATAGCCATGCAAAGTAATTCTTGTTTATAGACATGCAAATTCTGTCCTTTCCACAAAGGTTCCATTCACTCCTCTCTGTCTGTGAAAGAAGCTGGTTTTGCCTCTATTTGCACATTCATTTCAATATTCCTCATCTTCACCTGTAATAACATCTGCCTGGTTCCCTCACTGATTAATGGATTCAATGAAATCTTCAACATGTGTCTATTTTCTATCTATATGAGAGTCAGGAGTTATCCTTGTTTAAAAATAATCATTTTGTAAAAGTGAGGTGCAATCGAGAGCCCACGCCCTTTACTCTCATCTCATTCAATCAACAAACCCTCCCTGAATACCTGCTTAGGGCCAGGCCCTGGGTGGGGTGTTCGTGATCAGGGATAACCACCACCAGCTCAGGCTCTGGAAGAGGCACCATGACACAGACATACTCTGTGGGATCAGAGTGAGGAGAGCCTAGCCCCAGCTGGGATCATAGGGAAAGTTTCCTGAAAATCAAGGTAAAAATTCATATAATAAGTTAATCTCATTACAACAAACACTAAAATTTTATCTAAAAGCATTAAACAAAATGTGATTTTATATTGAATATTAGTTGAATTAAGTGAAGTAAACCTTGGCAACCTCTGGTTTCTCGTAAAATACATTAATAATGATATTTAGCCTGTGCTGCACTTGGAATGATACTGTTTTTGAAATAATACTGTATCCTTTACCAAAGAAGGTATTTCCAAGTCCCAGGTAGAGAAGTGATCAGTTGGAGTTATTCAAACAACAGTTGGTCATCAAAAAACCCTCCTCATGAAAGGAAAATACACAGCCACACAACAATGGGACCGTGCAGCTCTCCTGACACCAGGAAAAATGTGAAATTACAGGCATGCCCCCCGTAACAATTTCTCAGTCCATGACAGAGTATATGACAGTAGTCCCGTGTGATTACAATGGAGCTAAAAAATCCCTGTGGCCTAGTGACCTGGTAGCTGCCATAACATCATAGTGCAATGCATTACTCACACGCCGTCGGTGCTGTCGGTGTACACGAAGTCTACCGCGCTGCATGGAGTTGTATAGAGTATAGCGCGTACAATCACGTACGGCACATAACACGGATACTTGACAGTGACAATAAATAATTATGTTACTGGTTTGTGTATTTGCTATACTTTTTATCGTTATTTTAGAGTGTACTCTATCTGCTTATGAAAAACTCCTGCAAAACAGTATGCCATGTTACGCTGACAGCAGCCTCATACAAATTCTGTTTACGGTGTCTCTCATTGCATCGTCTTCTCTTGTGCTTGACTTCATGTCGTGTCGTTTTGTGCAGTAACATGCTGTGCAGGCTTGTAGCCTAGGAACAATAGGCTGTATCATATGGCCCAGGTGTGTAGTAGGCTGCACCATCTAGGTTTGTGTAAGTGCATTCCATAACGTTCCCATAATGACAAATCACATGACGACACATTTCTCAGAACGTATCCCTGTTATTAAGCAGCACATGATTGTAAAGTTAAGACACACGTGTATTTCACTGAGCTTTGGATTCGTTATCCAAATGCAAGTCAACTGATTTTATTCATCTTTGTAATACAAGTGCCTTGCTCCATTCTTGTGTTCATTCATTCATCCTAAAGTCTGCACTGAATGCCCTCTTGGATCTATTGGAGCTTAAAGGGGTATATGACGAAAAAAGATTCTTTTCCTGTCCTCAAAGGCTTATCATTTTGTGGATGAGGATAGGGCCCACATGTAAATACCTATAATGCAATTTAATTTGTGTTAATAGGTTATATTCAAAGTGCTAGGAGAACAAAGGAGACTGTGATAACTTGTGAGGTCTGGTGAGTAGGCAGAGAACTTTCCACCAAAGGAAAAACACGAGTCTAGGCTGGACTACAAAAATCAGAAATGACAGCTCATTCCCACTTTCAGGACTATGGGCGTCCAGAGCCTTGTTAAAAATAATTCTCAAAAAGTTAAAAACATGACTGTTTTACAAATATAAAACAAACAATGTCAAAGATTTTGTTCAACCCTTTAGTTAATAAGATGTTAAAGGAAGTTCAAATAAGAACTGAAGGAGCTAGGTATTTGTGGACAATTTAATTTTAAAATTATAAGATTACATATTGGCTATAAAAGGGGTTAATGAACAATAAACTTAGGGTTATTGACAGAGGAGACCCTGATGCCGTTGTATTCGTCCCCAGGTTCAGTGAGCTGGGCTAAATATCCCACGAAAGACCTGTTCGCCTCGGGGTTTATGGACCCTCCCATCAAGTTCAAGGTGGACTGAGAAACTGTTAGATGACAAACGATCTTAATCTGCTTTTGTTTCTCGTGTCCTTCCCTCCAACGTTTTACTTGAGGGATGTAATAGAAGTTTGTACCAAAGAAGTATTTAGTCATTTGGTATTTGGTGAAGAGGAGTGCACTGTATTTTGAAGTCCATGGTGTCATGCTATCATAAAAACTACCTGAAACTTGGAAATAGGCAACAGAGCTTACTGGAAGGGTGTTCTTTCTTCTGGGGCTATTCTGGGCTTTGGCCTTTGATGGGTTTTCTATTGAGTGGGCTATTTTCAATTCTGTAAGGGCTGAGGTTAGCTTGTAGTTTTGTCTGTGTTTTTTGTTTGTTTTTTGAGATAGTTGCAAAATTTCTGACTGTATTAAGCTCACATGGTTTGTGCTGCAATGACATTAATAGTACAGTCAAACCTCAGGTTCTCCAACATCTTCGTTTTCAAACAATTTGGTTCTCAACCAAGTTATTCATGGGAAAAAAGTCTCAGTCGTCTAACAAAACTTTGGATCTCAAGTCTCTACCCAAAAAATTTTCATGCTGATACCTGTATGATCTGTCACGTGTCTCTCAGGCAACAAAGGAGATTCTGTTTTCGAACAAATCACTTCTTGATTAGTTTTCCAGAACGAATTAATTCCAAGACCGAGGTTCCACTGGATTCCAATGGCAGTGGGTGTATCCAGTTAGGGGTTTTTCCAGATCAATAGTAGCAGCAGTGGCAACACCAGCAGAATGAGTCGATTTGCCAAATCTCAGAGAAAGCTTTGAGAAGATTCGACTAGCACATGAGAAGGAAAGAAGCTGGTCTTTTTAGGAAACAAAAAGAAGTTAGTTTTGACAAAGAAGTAGTTTGGGGCATGGGGATGATGGGGCCAATCGGTATAAAGAAGTTTGTGAGTTGCGTTAACCAGTGTCGAGATTCTCAATGCTGGACTTGCATGAAAAACCAAGGATACCCCCCAGGGGGGTCTAAGCCAGAGAGAGACACTCCATTCCGCACATACACAAGACTGCTCTCAAAGATTAGAGTCCAAACTCTCAGCAGGAGGCGTGGGGATTATTCAGAGCTGGATGATGAGGGCTTGGGTATTTCAGAGAAATGTTGACGAGCAGAATTCACAGAGTTGGTAACCAGTCCAAGTGAGGAGTGAGTGAAGAGATGAGAATCTCTCTCACTTTTCTAATTTGAGTGTTTGAGAGGAAGGTGATGCCTTTTAAAACTAAATAAATGAAAGCAGGTGTAGGAGAATTGGCTGAGGATGGTGAATTTCATCCAAGATATAGTGAATACCAAGCAGGAGTTGAGGAATCTTGATGAACTGAACAGAACTCAGAGGACCCATTGGGTTTTCTTCTCCATGATGGGTTTGCTTTGGAATAACCTGTCCTGGAAAGTATTTATACTTCTTAATCCTTTTGCCTTTTTTAACCCAACCCCCTCTCTGGACAGGGATGTACAGTACAGCATAGGAAATATAGTCAATAATATTGTAATAACTATGTATGATGCCTGGTGGGTACTGGAAATATTGGGGAGGGGGGACTCTTTGTAAAGTATATGATTGTCTAACCACTTTGCTGTACTTCTGGAACTAGTACAAAGTAATATTGAATGTAAACTGTAATTGAAAAATAAAAATTGGGGTGGGGTGGAGGGATGGGGAGAAAAGGCATACATCTGTAATTGAATAACAATAAAAATTTAAAAAAATTAAAAAAAAAGAAAAATAAAATTTAAAACATGGAAGTGTTTATTGAATGCTCACAGCACAATTCTGGCAGAATGTGACACGTCTACTGTCCTGTTAGACAGTTATTTATATGGATTTGAATACCTGCTGTATGTCAGGCATGAAATGGGATGCAGAGGTTACTCAGACACATTCTTTGTCCTCGGAAGGTTCATAGTATCCCAAGAATTAGCAACAGTAGACAAAAATGGCAGGTACAGAGAGGGTGAGAGAGTTACTGAGAGGAGCCCCCCCACCTCCTGGCTGGAGGCAGCGGCTCTCTCCAGGGACACGAGGTCAGCTGGCCACAGGGTTTATGTGCTGCCTCCATGTGATACCAGAAGTCACTCACAGGAGGAAGGGGAGAAAGTAACTAAAAATAACGTGGTTTCTGATTTGAGTATTTTGCAACATTCTCTGGGTCATTTTAAGGAACAAGTCCCTGTGTGCTTGCAGGAAGAGCTTGGAAATCAGCAACCATAGATTATTCGAGTCAAAATGTTTAAGGCCTGAACCAGGCTTCTAGAAATCCTTCAGACTTTGCTTCTCCCTAAAGGAGGGAGAAAACTTCATTTTCCTTCTCTCTCCCTTTCTCTCTCTTCCTCTCTCTCTCCACACATAACTACCTCTCTCTCCCTCTCCTTCTCTTCTTTCTTTTTCTCTGGAACACAGGTGCAAAGAAATACACTGGTCTGATCCCTTTACTCCCCAGTCAATAGCATAATATCGCCAAAGGTTCAGGTTCAGGTTCAGGTTCAGGTACAAGGTGTCAAGCCTTTTAAAGGCTGTGTTGAGCAAACATTACTGCAGACTCCTGGGAACAAAACAAAGAGAATCTCTCTTAAGGTTTAACCAAGCACAACAACAGAAATTTAAAAATTGGGCGAACGTATCTTCCGCTCCTCACAGACCCTCTTCTAGCAGAGAAGGTGTCAGCTGGGAAATAGGGGACCCAAGTTCTGGCTCTGCCATTAAACTACAAGACCTTGAGCAAGTCATTTCCCACTATCCCTGTGGTCCTGGGTTTTCTTCATCGTAATACATGCCTTGCTATCCTCACAGGTTTCTTTTAAAGATCACATCATAATGCAAATGAGTGAAGTTTCAGGAAGTGCTATTCAAATGTAAGATGTTCTTGTTACTATTATTGCTGTTATCACCATATCCTGTCTGCCAGGAAGGGAGGATTTATGACGTGACCATCCCTTTGCACTAGCACCTAGAAAAGATGAAACCACCTCCAGCAAGACTTTGTCTTACTCAAGAAAATTTAAATGCATAGTATCCATTGACCCAAAATCATGACATATTTTATAGTATGTTTCTAAGTAGCAATTTTCCACACTAAAAAAGAACAATGTCCCTTGGCTTGAGGGTTTTTAGCAAGACTTACTTATTTTTCCCTCTTAAAGAACTTCTAAGGATTTCCGGAAGCATCAAATCACCCTTGAATCCATTCATTTCCTACTAATTATCCACAAAAGCACTTCTGACTAATACAATGGGCTGTAACATTCTGAAAAACACTGATCGTACATCCAGACAAATGCTCTGGAGTACGTAGAAAGATCTCAGAACATGAAGCGCAAAGGACCTCAGAGAGTCCCCGTTTCATCCTATAGGGGTTCCTGTCTAATGGGCAGTCTGTAGGAAACAAGCTTTTTTATGAAAGCAGGCAAACGTTTCATGAAGAAAGACATTTGGTACCAGGGCCAGAAAGTTCTCCATTGTGTCTGTAACACGCACTGCTGGGCACAAACGCTCCCCCATCGCCACCCGGAAAAGAACCTGTGCTCCATTCACATGGGGACATAATAAGGTCCCAACATTCCAGGAGTTCACAGAGTTTCTTGGGACATTGCAAAGAGAATTATTGACCATTTATTCCTGCTCAAAAGATCTTTCTTGTGCGAACTTCTGTTTGATTTCATTTTCAGTCAACAAGAGTGACTTCATTACTTCAACGTCAGTTCAATGAGATTGGTCTGCCACTGGTGCCCGACACATTGCCCATAGGTCCTGGAGAGACGGGATGTGCACAGACCTGCCTCCTGCTGGGTGCAGATTGACTGGGGTCCAGACAAGATGGGATCTCTGAAAATCCTATTTTCAAATGTCACACGTTTTGAATGCCACCTGTCTAGTATGTTTGCTTCCATTTGTTTGTTTGTTTGTTTAGTTGGTTGGTTGTTTTTGAAGTTTGTGACTACTCCTGCCAACCCAGAATGAACTAAAAAATTAAGAAAGAATCAGGTTAACGTGACCTGTGTAGACAGAGAAACTGGACAGTCAGAACTCCCCAAATCTGCATTGGAGCCAGGGTGTTCTGTTCTGCTGCCTATAGTGGTCAAATTAACCTAAACCCATCTAAAATCTAACTGTCCTTAGCCAACTCAGCAAAGGCTTCAGGCAGCAATGTAGGGGAAGGCAGAGCAAAGAATAATAAATACTGTGATAAAAAGAGTTTGGTGAGAGATGAGAAAAAAACATTTTAAGTGAGGGTTGGGCAAAGTCTTGCAAAACCAATAGGAGGGATACACAAGGGAATCTTTCTCAAGGTTGAATTGGTGACTAGACCAATTTTTTAGAAACTGGCATTGATTAGCAAGTGTGACTATCTGGGCTATTTGGAGCTTTAGTTTTCATTCCAAGAAACTGGCAGCATCTCTCACCACTGATCTCCCCAAATTGATGGATGGTAGCAATTATATGGAGTTATTTATGTAATGTGTTGTAATAGCAGCACACGCTGGCTGTCACTTTGACCCCGACACCCCCTCGCCCAATTATAAAGAAACCCCATCACGGAGCTGCCTTCAACCAGGGGCCAGAGCAGGAAAAAAACCTTTTTGCTTCTCTTCTCAAGGAAATAGGAAGTCTGAAGGCCTGTGAGAAAATATTGCCTCTTTGGTAGGCATACTTAACAGTATTGCTCAATATTAATTTGTCTTTGTGATTTATCATCCTATCTGGGCATTTATTCCTGCCTGTCCTTATAGCAAACAAAGATTATTAATTTAAAAACTAAATACCATTCTTTCACTAAATGGATGTTTAATGACTGTGTGTTAGGTGTCTTGTCCCTAGGGGGGGTGCAAAGATGAACTACAGCTCCTGTGTTCTGGAAGCAAGGTGCCTGGTGTCTTTAAGAGGAGAACGGGAATAATAATCCCAATAATCACAGCTGTTTTTTATTGAGCACCTGCTGTGTACGGGACGTTGCACTAGGGGCTTTAACACACAATCCGTTATAATGCTCAGTTGAGATAGTCTCTTCTGTCCTCTCGCCTTTAATCATTGATGTCTTTACTCTTCCTTGAGTGCTGGGTGTGCTCCTGAATCACGGTCTTAAACCGTTGCCTGTACCTGGACTGTTCTTGGCTCAGAAATCCGTGTCTCACTTCCTCCCTGCATTCAGGTTTCTGCCCAAAGATCCCTTTATCTGGCAGACCTTTACCCACCCATGCCAGGTAGACAAACAGCACCTTCACTCTTACCCCACTTAGTTATCATCTGAGCACTTGTCACTCCTGACAAATTATAGATCCCCCTTGAAACTGACAGAACCCGGGCAGTGGTGAGAGTTGCAAAATGTTATGATATATAGTAAGGCACTGAATAGTACATTTTAAAACAGTGAATTAAAAAAATAAAGTAAAAAATAAAAGGGTGATTTGACAGTATGTGAGTTATATTGCAATACAGCTGTTTAATAAAACAATAGAATGGGAATAGTTTATCGTCTTTTTCTCCCCCTCTAGGAGACAAGCAGGACTTTGCTCTCCCCTGGTTGTATCCTCCCGGTCTAGAGAAACCCTGAGCACAGAGCAGCCAATCAATAAATATTTTCTGAATGAATGAACATGTGAAAAGAAAACTTGAAAAGGAAAAAACCCACGGATCAGCCACAAGGATGTTAGTAGTTTTCATGTTATCAGTTGTGAACAGTTTCTCCCCGAAGTCAGATCAGGGTACACCTGGCACAGACTGTCTGCTTCTCAAAGAATCCGTGGGGCTTCCAACCAATTGGGCCTCCTGCTTTCCCCCTCCTCCCCCTCTCCTCCTCCTCCTTCATCTCCTCCCCCTCCTTCAACTTCTCCCCCCCCTCCCCGCCTTCTCCTGTCAATTGTGATGCCATCAAATGGAGAAGTAAAAAGAACATTTAACTGAGAGACATTTCTAGAGTCACACAAGGGCTCTACCAATGATATAGTACATGACCTCAATCAGTAGCTTATTCTTTTGAGCCTCAGTTTCCACATCTGTAAAATGAGGGTCATAATATCTTACTGAGTTCTTATGAAGATTGAATAACAGAATATACATGGAACACTCAAGCAAATTCTAGAGGTATAATAAGCTGCCAAAAAAATGTTTTCATATCTACCAGAGTATCAGTGATAGATCTTAGGGATACTTAA
The DNA here is from genome assembly GCF_022682495.2 of Desmodus rotundus. Lineage (NCBI taxonomy): Eukaryota > Metazoa > Chordata > Mammalia > Chiroptera > Phyllostomidae > Desmodus > Desmodus rotundus. The sequence goes on from NC_071387.1 coordinate 22,097,044, forward strand.
ATCTAATCTGCAGGTGCAATAGCCTCAAAAAAAAAAAAAAAAAGATCCTGGGTTTCTTGTCACAAAGCAAGAAGAAAATGCTAGGACTGGCCTTCCACTGAGTATTTGGTTATAGCCCCACCTCACCTCCCATCTCCATGAATGCAGACCCCTTTACTCCCACACCATGGGCATGGCGCAATGCAGCAGCGTGGAAAAGTGTTGGCGTTCCAGTTAGACAGACCTAGGTTTGAATCTGAGATGTCTCATCGTAACCATGAGCAAGGAGCTTGATCAGTTTGATCATCAGTTTCCTTATCCATTCGATAGAATCCCATGGAAACCTCTGTCTCTCTCTGTCTCTCTCTCATTGAAACAAAGTAGAATGAAGTAACAGTCATGCAAACAGTACACATTCCTCATAAGGTAAGTACCTTCTATTCCCTACCCCTGCTCGCTGGACGTCAGCTTTAAGGACTGTTCAGAAGTGCTTTCACTCATTCATTCATTCAATAATTCAATATTTAATAAGCACCCACTCTGGACCATCCTGGGCTTTGAGGAAACAAGGGATTACAATCATGCAGTCATTCCCCTTGCAGAGCAGAGCCTGCAGGTCCCCAGGAGAAAGACCCCTCTGCCTGCACTTGGGCCACATTCTAAAAGGAGCAGTGAGACCTGGGCTCTGTAGGAGCAAGAAGCCCACTAGTTCTTCCTCTTCTTCCCTCTCCATGGTCCCAGCATTCTAGGAGTCTGAATTTCTGGAAGGAGGAAACTTTAGTCTCTGCCCCTGCTCACACAAATGAACAAGGACAAACCATCCCTCTAGCTCCCTCTGAGTCTTTTGGATTCCTGGAAAAGGTGAAATCTGATTTCAGGCCCCAAACGCCAGTGGTACAAGCAACTGGGCTGCCATTACACAGGACCCCAGTCTCAGGAGGCATCCCAGGAGCTCCAGGTTCATCAGACTCCTCCCCACACTTGGAAAGAGTATCCAGCTATTATTGGAATGATGAATCCCCGTGGACATACCATGTCAGTGAGCTTGCTCTGCACCACTGAGCTTTTCATTTCAAAAGAGTTTTTCCTTCTTCCATGGGCCAATAGTCTCATTGGAAACAAATGATCCTCATGGGTGATAAGACGATTCAAAGCTCAGAATAGAATGGGCAGAATTTGACTCCCTGACTCTACTTCTCAAAAGTCATGGGCAAATAAATACCAGGGCACTTTTATTCCTTGTTCTTAATCACAATTTGGTGAAAGAAATGCATCTTTCCTCCCAGGAGGTGCTGCTCACCTGTGGTCTCTGTCATTTGCTTTGACTTTTTTGGCCTTGAGAGATGACTTTCCAGGCTACCGCAAGGCCCCATTTCTAGGTCACACTGTGTGCCCATAAATTTACATGCTTGGATCTGCTTTCAGGATTCATGCTCACACTATCTGGATGTAACATTCGTCACGTGGATCAATTCCTCTCTGAAAAACATCGGATTCTTTTATATCTTAACAAATTATTTTACAACACATCATCACCTGAATCATCTCATTTGATTTTACAACAAACCTATGAGGTAGGTATAATGCTTCTTAGAGAGGAAGAAACCAAGACTTAGTCATTTTATGATACATAAAATCAAGACCCGAATCCTGGTCTTCAGATTTCAAATCAAACATTTTTCATTCAGTGCACAACTGCCCTGCAACATTTTCATGAAGCTCTCTTGGAAATTAAATATATATAACATAGAATATGATAAAGATACCATGATTGCGTTTATTTTATGGGCAATAATGAGAAACCAAGGTGCAGTTGAGCCATGCAACAGAGAACAGCACTCACTCCTTTCTCTGCCTAGCTCTTTACCATAATCCTGGAAATTTAAAGCTTTTTTTAAAGGAACTGAACTTTCTTTGGAATGCTCAGTCTCCATCTGAAAAATTGGTATTGGTTCTGTTTTCTACATTTGTAAATGAGTCACTTCAATGTTGAGAGAGATCGCTGGGGAGGGAAATGACATGGGGCCCCCAACCACAGCCAGAACCACTTATGAGGGGCAAGCTTTCTTGGAGAGAGCCCACAGCGCCAGCCAAGTTCCACTGTGACAGTAAAGCACACACACACATTTTTCTCTTTCTTCACGATTTTAGACAATAGATAGGTTCTGACGACTTGCATGAAATCACATGTGCATCTAGTCACTCAAAAAGTAGGTGTAAGGGAAATAATCTTTTGGGAGGGGGGAGTATATCATTATCTTCCTGCCCCCCCTTCTTACTTCATATTTCCTTGTTCATGATTTTTCCACTATTTCCCATCTGTTCCATTCTGAAATATCTTTCTTTACCTACTGGCACCTGACTTTCCTAGAATGCATGGTTACAGAGGAATAAAAAAGAAGACTTAAGTTATCACATTCCTGGTTGGAAAGTTTTCACCAGGTTTACACACTCAGGAAGTCAATGTTTATACCCTACCAAAATTCAGCCCAGGGAAAATCATCCCCCATGGAGCTCAAAGCTGAGGGACAGCAGAGATCAGGCACCCCATAATCTGACCACCTAACCCAGATGGCTACGTATGTGTGAGAATCTGGAGGGATGTGCTGTAGAATGATGGGCTTATCAACAGCCTTGTGAATGCTCCTTGTCTTCCTAGTTCCCAAACACGCTAGATCGAGGCTAAGGAGCAAGGATCAAGGGAAACAATTTCAAGGAGAAGAAGAAAATGCCATGCTCACTGCTACCTTACTGCCTGATCTCATCACTCAGGATCATAACAGATGTCCAACATGTACAGCAGCAGTTACTGAAGGCAGGTGCATGGCCTTTAGCCCTGGCGTGCACAGTGATACTTAAGCATCCAGCCAATCCTTGGGAATTTCAGAATGAGTGTGGCAGGGGTTTGAAGACACGGGTTCAGAATCGAATTGCTTTAGTCTGAATTTCAGCTCCATCGCTTATTAACTATTTGATCTTGAGCATAATAACAGTGTCAGCATCACAAGATGGTAAAGATTAAATGAATTAACATGAATAAAGTCTTTGGGAGAGTCCCCATTACATAGTAAGCACTCCATAAATGTAAGTAGATTAAAGTCAAGCAGTTCTGAGGAAGTTGGGATGGAACCCAAAATCTTGTCTGCTGGGATTTTCCTCTTTGTCCCTCTCTAAGAGGCCCAACTCCTAAGCTCATTCTTCTTTTATAAGAGTCCTCACTTGGATTAATCAGCCATTGGGTAGTCCTTATTGGGAGTCTGGGGTAGAGGGAGATGACTTCCTAAGTCCCTGCTGTGTTTTCACCCCTGTGAATTTCCTCTCCCTGTATTCTACTGTTAACTGTGGGTTCCTATTCCACTCCATTCCCCCATCCTACTTCACTGAGAAGTGAATGTAGCTTTCTTCACCTTGCAACCTAAAACTGGTATCATTTAATTTTCTTTAAATATTCCAGGGCCACAGTGATGGGGGGAAAAAAAGAGAGAGAGAGAGAGAGAAAACGTTTCTGTAACACTATATTTCTTTTTGCTAAGAAAGAGAGCCAAATTCAACATGCACACACTTGTCTTTATTTAAAACCTCTTGCATAGTATATCTAAAATCTCTGACAGTTTTTTCTACTCAGTGTTTAAAAACAGCTTAATCCTCTTTTTAAAGAAAAGCTTCCCTAAGGACCATCAATTCACTGCCAGTGTCAAAATGAGGTGAAATATGGAAATAGCTTTAAGCAGAAACACGTCTTCTCAACTTATGCTTGCTACACGGCAAAGTGTATCAAAAAGAACATGGACTGAAAAATCAAAAGACCAGGACTTTCCAGATCATTGTTTCCTCTATTTATGATTTGCTATGTGACATTGGGTAAGGTTCTCTCTCTGGACCTCAGCTTTTCATTTGCAAACCAAGGAGTTCCAATCTTAGAACAGTGGTCCTTCCTCCCTCTTTCCTTCTCTCCCTCCCTCGCTCCCTACATCTTTTCCTTCCTTCCTTCTTTCCTCCTTTCCTTTCTTCTCTTCCTCCTACTCCCTCCTTTTCCTTCTCCTTCATCTTTCTCTCTCTCTTCATTTTCTTTCTTTGCACCCCCCTTCATTAAATGAAATCTCATCCAGTTGGCCAACATATTAAACATGAAGATGGAGAGGTTCTTTATGTTGCTTTCCTCCTTGGTCTCCTCCTTGCCTTCAGGACTGCACATGACAGCTAACTAGCCACCTAGGTCTCCTTAGAACCCAGTTTTAAACACACACACACACACACACACACACACTGGACTACAGGATGAGACACAGTACTGTACAGGGCAAAGTGCATGCACTTTGGAACGAGACAGACCTCAGTCCAAACCCTTACTCATGTCTGCTCTTACCAGGGTGTGACTGTAGACGAGTCATTTTATACAGGTTGCTCCTTGAGCCCTTATTTCTTCATCTTTAAAATGGGAATAATGATATTTCTAAGGATTAAGTAGAAGAATTGTCAAAGGATGAATTAAATTCCTAGCATATATTAGGAGCTCAATAAATATAATGGATGGTTTATTACTGAAAAGACCAAATGTCCCACCCAACATCTGCAGTCCTGGTGTATTATTAAAAGCACATCCTTTCATTCTTAAAAAGGTCCTTAATTGGGACAATAAATTATATGACCATTACTATCTCCTAAAGCCCCCTCCCCAGCTTTGATTCTGGAGCTCTGAAAACTTGCAGGAGTTGTTGGTTGGGTCCTAGGGTCCCCCAAAGGGTCACAAACAATTTTTTAATGCCAAGGTTTGAGAATGTTGTTGGTGCCATTGCAGAGGTTGTCAGGCAGCTCACAGACAAAGAGGAAACATTTGTTTCATGCTGTTACAGTTCACCAGCGGAGAGGTTCTTTCAGCCCAATAACTGGCAAATTCTATGGGCAGACACATTCGGAGTCAGAGTGGACAAGTATGCTGAAGAAAGCCAGCTCCACAGGAAAACCAGCATTTGCTCATGTCATTTAGGAGGATATGTGTTTTGAGTAAGCAATCCCTCATTCATTTCATGTCTCCTGCACCCCCTGGATTTCCTTTCCTTGGTAGACACAGGCATGTGTGATTCACTCACACTGTTGGGAAATAAAACACTCGAATTGTAAACTTAGAATTGGGAAAAAGAGAACCCTGATCTTAAGATTGTATTCAGAGTAAACACTTATCACTTTGCCAGGCTCAACAAACAGCACTTTGGAGTGTTAACAGCCCTTAATAAGGACTCTCACAGCTGTTAGTTAAACAAACAGGCCCTAAGTGGAGGGAGGCAGTAGGTGGCCCATATCCACATTGACAGATTGTTATCAGTGTTGGCCTCCCTGACTGGTGGACATTCCAGCCCCTGCACCGTCTGAGAGCTGATGATGTTTTCTGCTAAGAAATGGAGCCTGATTGTTCAAACCCCAAATGAAACATGGTTGTCAACAGACCTTATGCCACTTTCAAATGTTAGAGGTAATCTTGGAGATGGAATATGGATGTTTAAATATTGGCATTGCTGGAATATTTTCATGGCCTATAGCATCAGTGGGGTAAAATTTTAGAAAATCCAGTGATCCCTTGTGCCTGTATCTATGAATAGGTGTTGATCTCCTTGGGAGGGAGAAGGCCTTCTGTTGGTGGGAGGGGTAGGCAGAATAAAAGTTTTCGTGTAAATAACTGTGCTGTTGCAGATTTGAACCTACTGTCAAAGCTGGGCTGCCCTTACCTTGTTTTAAATATCAGGAAACCATCTGTTCTCCCTCTTTTTTCTTCACAGCTAATAATAACCTCACCTATTCTCCCAGGTCCTCTTCAAATACCACTCACTTCCTCTTGGTAGTTTTTCTCTTGCTTCACTTTCCCTAACCCTAGTGGGAAATTATCCTTTCTTCTCTGAATTCCCACCATACAAGCCCCAGCTGCATACGAGTTATTTGAGTTGCGTGTAATCAATGCAGGTATCTCTACTCCAATAATTGGAAGTCCTGGCTGCATATTTAAATCACTTGGGGGCCATTAAAAAGAATGTTCTCCACATAATCCTTATAGGCAGACAGAGTTGAGAACTACCACTTTTCTGCAAAGAAATTCTGATTCTGTTCATCTGGTGTAGGGTCCAGGAATTTTCATTCTTTACCAGCATCCTGGGGCAGGTCTTCCAGTTCACACTTGAGAAATACGCCTCTGTTCTAAATGGAGCCCAATCACTAACAGATTAATATTTCTTTATAAGGAGAATCCTTTAGTCCTTTAATCCTTATGATGCCATTTACATAAACAAAATTAGAGGTAAAAGTTGAGGCAGAGATGAGTCATTCTACTTCTTAAAAGAGAGAGAAGGTTGAACATGTGGGAGTGGAGGGAAGGGAGTGGGTACTGGGGTGGAGGAAACTGGGGCCAGCAAGGCTGGGGAAAAGGGGAAACCCACCACCCTAGCATATTGACCATGTCCCAGAACCAACTTTGGGGAATGAAAATATTTTAAGAGAATGTTGTAAATTTTCTGCAAAGCATTCTTCCTCCTCCATCTCCCCTTAGAATCTTGAGTAAAGAGGTGCTGGAAGCCATCTCCACATTGGCCAGGGTGGAGACAGGGAGAGGACAAGAAAAGGCAGAGTAAGAAGTGAAGGACAGCTCACATCTGGCTCACATGTGTGGGCTTCATCGTGAACACAGCCTGTTACACAAAACAGGTGTTCAACAACTATTTGTGAAACAAATGGAATAACTACTGGGAAAAAGCTCAGAAGACCATGGCTCCTGCCACCACAAAGGACTGACAAAGGTAGAAAAAGAAACAAAATGGCCTTTCCCTTATCCGTTTGCAAAGGTAGTCCTGACCTCCTCGATTTCAAGCTGCACAGTACATAAGTGTCTTTCAAGAAAGAGTAGGCAAGTTGAATGCTTATAGAACCAAAAAAACTTTTCATGTGACATTAGCTTGGCTTTGGGAGTTTGGCTATTGTTACTGTTTTAGAAAGTTTTGGCAAAAAAGAATTAAACAGGGCATTCAAAACACATGGAGAAACAGCTCACATAACACCTACCCTGATGTGCACACTGATCTAAAAGCAAATAGATCAGGGGATGTCCATATGATCCCCAGCTGGGTGAGTGAATTTTTGCCCTGAGTCCCATCTGTTATAAGCCAAAGTGACAGTCATAACCTGGGATTTCTACTTACAGTTCAGATGAGCATCACTCAGCAGCAGCTCTTCCCTTCTTCTGAAAGTTATTTTACTTTGCTTGGAAGTTACTTGCATGTATTTTTATCTGCCCGGCCATCCTTAACACTTTTGGGCAACTCCCTTCTTTGTCTGCGTCATGCCAAGAGAGCTACCGATCTCCACATCTACCAGCATTCCCTTCCTGATCCCAGGGCTGGATACATGACTCCAGATCAGCCCGTCTCAGTGTCCTGTGCCTCTAGCACTAGTGACTGGTCCAGGTGCAATTGTCTAATCTAAGCAAGGCCAATCAAAGTCATGCTTCAGCTGATAAATAGGCAATAGACACTATTAAGCTAGAAAGCATGAGAATCTGGAGCACAGGATAGACCAATACCCAGAGGGAGAATGAAGCAAGGGGTAAAGAGAGGCTCAGCCCTGATATCATTGTTGGAGCCCCTGAACCAGCTGTATCTGAAGGTAGTCGTTGCTGGACTTGCCAGGCACACAAAATTTCATTCACTTGTTCACTAATGCTTGGGCTAGTTTTAAGTTGGGTTTCTCTGACTTACAAGGGAAAATGTTATAATGAATATAATTGAGTCTAAAATGTTTTAATATTCAAGTTATCTTCGTGAAGAAAGATAGAATAACCACTGCAGTTATTGATTGAACTCCCGTTCAGAGCCAGGGCATGAACCAGATAGTAAGTGCCTCTTATGTGAATGTCCCACTTAACAAATGAAGACATCGGAGGCTCAGAGGTTGCTTGACATTGCAAATATCACTGAACCAGATAACTTGGAGATCCTACTCTACATCTGTTTACATTCACTACTCTCTATGCTCCCAGAGGAACAGTGTACATATAGGGTAGCCTAATTAACATTTAGAATTAGCAATTCTTCTGCGTTTATTTAGTTAACAGAGTGCCGGCACTTTCCTGTGTTGCTTCACCCTAAGCATGGTTCCTTCTGTCCTACACAAGGCTCTCAGCTTCCAGACCAGGCTCCTGAGGGAGAGTCTGCCTCAGAAACCAGTGGCAAGGCTGCCCTACTGGTCCAATGGGCTTCCTGTGCCACATGCAGAGCAGTCAGAAGAGGCTTGCTCTGCAATTAGCACCCACTGACTGAAAACTGGGGGTGGGGGACAAGCAGTAAGATGGTGAGCTTCATCCAGGATCAGCCACTTTCTTGGTCCACAGTGAGCCCATCCAGCCTTTGCTGCAGGGGGGAAGCTGGGGAGTAGGATAGATCTGATATATTGAAAATGGGAGGGAACATATCCAAGCTCATCCCCCCTCATATTTGACTAACTTTGCCCATCCTCCTATTCCCTCTCCTGCTTCCCCCTGGAAGTGGCAAGAGAGTAGTAGCCCAAGGAATACATTCCAGAGACCCATTAATGAGATTCTTCTTTATTTGATTATTAACTCTCATTCCTAGTTGTGAAAAAGGGATGGTTTCCCCTTTTTGAAATGCCCACTCCTAGTGCTGGAAAGTGCCAGCACTACCATTCATTGCCTCTGTGACTCTGAGAAAGTAACTTAGTCTCTCTGTGCAGCAGTTCCCTCTTTTGAAAATTGGGATGATGCCTCCTAACCAAGGTATCAGAAGAAGTTCTCAAGGTGACATGCCATCACTCCTCCTGGTACCTAGCATGTGGCAGATGCTCCCTAATTGTCAGGCAGGCAATTGTCAGGCCTAAATGTTGGCAGGCTTTCCCAAGCATGTTCATGGGAACAAACTAATTCATGCTGGGCCCTCAACTCCTCTGCCTAATCTTGAATTGCTGCCTTTTAAATAGCTATCTTCTTCCCAATAGAGCAGGAAGTAAGATGTGGCTTTCCTATTTTTCATATTTCATGACTATAGAATCCCAGCAAATAGTCCCAGCCACTGTTGGATAGATAGGACAGAGCCATCCTAATGCCATGGAATTACTATCTCAGCCTAATCAACAACTGTGTCAACATTTTGATGCTAAGGGTAACTGTGGGTTACTTGTAAGTGCTATGGCAATACAAGAAATGTTTTGGAAAGCATGGGCAGAGGTCTCAGGTTTCAGATACTGCCTCTCCACCTTCAACCGAAGCCCATGGCCACAGGTTGGATGCAGCAGATGTGGACCCAAACACTTTCTAAGGTCACAGACTTTTATTGTTGAACCTCCCACTCTGTCAAGGCCCAGGTGTGCATCCCACATGCCCACCTCTGGGGTGGAGGGGTCACCCAGACTTTAGACAATCCCAGGGGAACTCAAGCTCGGAGAAAGTCTGTTCTAGAACTTCCCCACTATTCCTTCTGTGGACTAGAAAGGCAGGGGTCTAGGGTTGCCTCCATGACAGAAGCATCAAGGATAGCGATTCGCAACCATTATGCATGTTATGAATCACCTGGGGATCCTGTTAGAATGCAGATTCCCCTTCAGCAGGTCTGGAATGGGCCTTGAGATTCTGGAGTGGGCCCTGCATTTCTAACAAACCCCCAGGTAATGCTGATGCTTCTGGTCCAGGAACCACAGTTGAGACTAGCAAGACTCAAGGGCATAAGGGGTTCATAGCAAATGTTTGCTAATTAATAAGTAGTAGATAAATTGACGAATGTACATACAAATGAATAAAAAGGGGCAAAGAAATGAAGATGGAAATTCTATTATCTAAGGCTAGACTAGAGTTAGAGACCATTCCTCCAGACTTCCATACTTGATCTTTATCTTCCCCATATGTTTCTTTTGATTCTTTTTGCTCTGTTATCTCTCCTCAGTGACGAGGCAGTAGAAAGATTAAAGTCACTATTGCTGGTATAGTTTCTGAGCCTCAGTGTCCAATTCTACACAATGGAAATAATACTATGTATCTCACAATTGTTGCAAGGACTAAATCACTCATAAAAGATGCTCAAGAAATGGTGGCTATTGACTATTGTTCATATTAGTTAACTTGAATTAATAACAGAGAAGAATATTACTTGTATATCTATGTGCTGGCACTGTCCTAAAGCATTTGAGGTCCACAGTATTATGCCAATTTTACAGATAGGGAAACTGAGCCTTAGAAAGAGTAAGTGACATTTAGCCAAGGTCACAAAGCTAAGTAAATAGTAGGGACCAGTTGTGTGCTATTCTGAAGCTGTATTCTTCTTCCCCGCACCCTATCCTGCCTCATCCTTGTGCCCTGGCTGTGGGCAGTATGTCCCATTTGAACACAATATGCCATAGTCAAAGGCTCTGGATATGAGCTCTCAGGACTCTCATTCTGACCTACATCCAGGCTCTTTTCCCGGCTACAGAGCAGACAGCCTGTTTATACAACACAGGTCTGGGATGGCAACATCTTCAGTGTCTGTTTGTCTGCTTTTTCCTTCTTTCTCCTCTCACTCAGACCTTTAATGAGTCAGTTATGGTCAAATCCAAGGACAGCATGTGCCCAGCGCAGTCCAACCTACCAGGAAGGTGTCTGAAGCCCCAAAGGTCACTGGGTAAAAGTGTCAAAGCAGACAGACAGATGACCTCTCGCCTCCTTGCAGGAAGGGGCTGTTTGTTGAGCAAAGGGCTCAGGGCCTCCTCTCCAAGTCTCACACAGGCCCCAATCACCACCCCCGCTTTCCAACCACAGATGTTTTCTTGCTCACAGCCAGGTTCCAATTGGGGCACAATCTGCCAGACTGAGCCTAGAAAAGGCTGAGAGGAAAGAAATGTGAATCTGAAATGTTGTTTTCACCACCCTAACCCCAACTTCCTGGTCCCCAGCCCAATCCTGCCTCAGTATTGCCACACCTGGGGCAGAGATGGCTAACTGCTCCTCAGAGACTCCTACTCCCCTTTCACAAAATGGAATGTCACTGAGACATGGTTGCCATGCCAGTGAGCTCATTTCCCAGCACCACTTGCTTCTTGTGGAGGTCATGTGACCGCTTCTCACCCATGAACAGAAGTGATGTGTCTCCCTTCTAGGCCAAGGCATGCCTTCTCCACCTTCTTTTTTTCATCTTAGAGAGACAAAAGCCACAGGTAGAAGCCACTTGGGTCTCTGAGTCACCATGTGGAAGACTACCTGGGGACCAGGAACACCCATATAGATAGCTTGGTTATTCTGAAGCCACTAAAACTTCCAGATTTATAATAGCAACTAAGGTTATTCTCGTTAGTATACTCTAGGGATGGGAGAGTAGCATAAGCTCTAATTGGACCTTACACTGGGCTCAGGACTTCATCACTGGAATCTCATGGGACCTTTATATCATTCTGGCAGATAATCGCCACCCCCATTTTAGAACATAGAAACCTTGGTTCTGGGATGTTAAATCATTTGTTCCAGGTCATATGGTTAGGAAGTGGCAGATAGATGGAATTTCTAAGCGCCTTCCCTTTTGCCACCTCTAGACAGTGTGATCCTGAAGTTCCATCAGAAAGAGCATTTCCCACAGTTGTCCATAGACAAAATCCACCATTTGAACTCTTACTGGTTTATAGGACTCTTCTCCTGCAGGCTCCAACTTGGGTGTCTGGGAAAAATGAGGACAGGGAGGGAGAGTGAAAGCCAATTCCTCACCCCTCCCCTCTTACCTGGCCAGCCATGGGAGAAAGGGAGCCCTCACAGGGGTAGAAATACCCTTCTTAAAACCTCTCACCTAGGTCTGGCACAGACCCCAAAAGGTAGCAGCAAGCTTGGTTGAAGACCTTTGGGAGTGGAATATAGTTTGTTAAAGTGATTATTAAAACTTGCTGCTGGCAAGTCAAAGTAAAATAGAGTTCCAGTAAATTTCCCAATTGATTGACTCAAAGTATTTAATCTAAAATTTGCAAAAGTGGCCAAATTTTAAGTTGTGAATTATGCTGCACTGAGATTCGATGCAGGCTCACCAAGGGCAACTCTAGAGGGTTCTTATGACACTGGCAATAACACACTCAAGTGGAAAAGAATATTGAGCTTGGGGTGAGAAGTCCTGGACTTCAGAGTCCAGGTCCAAGTCCTGACTCCCTGGCTTAATGTCATCAGCAAAACACAACGTTTAAGAGTCGCAGCCTCCTCATTTCTGAAAAGGGGGTGAGGGCAGGAAAGGTGCTACCTCACCTTTCTAACAATGTTTCCAGGAGCTTTCTCTGTCTTTTTCATATTAATGCTCAGCGTCTTTGGGCTTCAGCAACCATACCTGAGCTATTATTACAATAGGACCCTGTGGGAAGAGGGAGAAGGGTGGGGAGGGAGGGAGAGAGTGGCTCCAGTGCCTTCTGTTCCCACTCCCCTCCTCTTTGTGCCCAGTGAGATCATGCACCAAGAGTTCCCACCATCATTAGGATAAAAACCAATCTCCTTAGACTTCCATTCAAAGTTTTCCATGACATAACCCTGACCTTCATTTCTATTGTGTATTCCTTTACTCCAGTCCGTCATCCTACACTTAATCCCAAAGACAAGTCTCACACTTCCCTGTGCACCTTCTTGCTATTTATCCCTTTTAACTTCCCTGATATGCAATTCCCTACCCTGTTTCAAGTTCGAACCTTATCCATCTTTCAAGGTTGATGTCAGTACAACCACTTCCAGGAAACCTTTCCGGATGCCCACAGCTGAGATTCCATCTCCAGGAAGTAGTAATTATTAGGCCCTGATATGTTTCAAATGTGTTGATTTATTACTTGATCCCATTTTTTATCTCCCCTCCTAAATCCTTTGAAAAAGGATTCTACCTTTTTCATCTCTGCATTCTCCAGTACCTAGAATTGTGCCTGGTACAAAGTTGGTATTTCATAAGTTTACTAAGTTAATTTAAATCATAAGTCAGGAAAAGACTCAGAAAGAGCAGTTGATAAGAGGGAGAATTAGAGTAAGTCATGCTGCAATAATAAGTAAACCTGATACCAGGAGCTTAACCCCATGAAAGCTTTCTTCTTGTTCTTCTCACAGACCCTCCTGGGTTAGGCAGCTCCCCCAGCAGAGGTCCTCCAGTCGATGATGCAAGAATACAGTTTTCTTCTATACCTCAAGGTTCTCTGCATCCTGCATGCTTTGCTTCTAGCTGTGCAAATCTCGTTGAGAGATCATGGGAGTCTGCACAGTACATTTTACAGTATGGCCTGGAACTGATGGACATCCTTCATACTTGAAGTGCTGTCTATGAAACCAGCAGCAATGGTGTCTCCTGAGAGCTTGTTGACATGCAGAATCATAGGCCCCACCTAAGACCTACTGAATCCAAACCTGCCTATTAACAAGAGCCGTAAGTGATGGGTGTGTACATTATCGTGTGAAAAACACTAGTGGAGACCATTTCTGCTCATGTTTCATTGGCAAGAACTCAGTCCCAAGGCCCAAACTGACTGTGACAAGGCTGGGAAAATTCATCCTACCATGATGTCTCAAAAGAGGAAATGGGTTTTGTTATCCATAGATAGACACAGCCTCAGGCAGCACGTCAGAGGGAATGGATTCATTCCCGCTTCCAGGTCAACCAAGTCAAATGGGAACTCTGTACCTCAGCCACCCGCTCTGCAGTAGCAAGGGATGGGTGGAGTGTGTATGCCTGGCTGAATAAGGGGCAGGCTTTTTCATGATAGCGGAATCCAGCAGAAGGGCAGAGACTTCCCATGTATATGAAGGGAGGTGGAAGCCAGGTGGAAAGACATATTTAAAAAACTTTTTTTCAGCTAATGAAGTTGAAATAATATTTAAACAGTGTATTCTGAAGACAAGAATGCCCTGCTGCTCCCACCGAGGGTCCTTCAACCAGTGCAAAGGCTATAAGCAGCTCAGTAGCAAGCTGGAAAAATCCATTGTTCATTTTCTATAAAGTTTTGACCTGTTAGATCCAACTGTTTTTGCTATTTTCATTGGTCATTGTTTCTGGTTCTCATTAGTTGAAATTTATTTTAATTATTCTGTGACTATTTTTTCCAGAACACAAGGATTTAAGGTTCACATACTTTCATCTTTTCTTTATGATTGGTTAATTAACCAGTGCTGAGTAGGGGAATGAGGAGTGTAGGAAACTTTAAAAATCCTTTTTCATGTAAATGTGTAGACCACTTAACAAGAAAACTCAGAGGTCCTTTGTAATAATTGTACTTGATGGTGTTCTACTTGGGAAACGTTGTTAAGCCAGCTCTGATCTTTTTAAAGCATTTCATTAAAATAAAAAAAAGAAAACATAAAATTTCATAATATGAATTAGCTTCATCTTGCATGTGCAACACACAGAAAAATATCAACCCTGAAGCAATCAAAGTTTCCCCACTGACACTGAGCATATAGCATTTATAGCCAAACATCCCTGGTCCAAACATATTGTACTTTTATTTTTAAACCACAGGGGGATAAATGATTTAGAAACTCAATAGGAAAAGAAAATAAATCCTTGAGAAGTATGTATCATGAAAGCATTTCTAGTGCTGAGTATAAATGGGCATTTTATGTCCATTCATGTGATTTAATATTATGAGTCCAAGTAGTGTTACATAATTCACTCATGAGCTGCAGGGGTGAGCGGGTAGATGTGCATATGTGTGCCATCAGTCATGAGATCACTGCTGTGTTGTTAAAGGGCCATATATCCTTTGTCTTCCTTTGGCTTGCATTTGAAGGTAGACCACCTCTCTCTTTTTTTTTTTTTTTAATTTTTCTTTATTGTTGTTCAAGTACAGTTGTCACCATTCCCCCCCCACCAATCTCCCCTACCCCAGCCATCCCCACCTCCCACCACTGATCCCACCCCCTCCCTGGTTTTGTCCATGTATCCTTTATAGATATACAGATGTTCCTGAAAACCCTTCCCCCTTTTCCCCGCATTATCCCCTCCCACCTCCCCACCGGATGGGATTATATTCTCCACCACCTCTCTTGACTAACCATCCCTCTCAGGTCTTCTACAACTGGATTGAGGACTTCCAAGTCTTTCTCTCCAGAATCCACCATGCTCTTGAACTTCATACTTTCAGAACCAATTCAATGTTGGACACCTCTATTTCCAGAAGGACCCAAATTTGTCTGTCATAAAAGTAGTTTACCATAATCTCCCAAAACTTTTTACTTTTCTTGTATTTTCTAAGCATTCAAAATGTTTGTTGAATTATTGAATGAGGTAGAGAGTTGTTCTTCATTTTCCTCATTTTTACCTCCACATGTTAATATTAACCTTCATGTACATTTATTTATATGTACCTTACTTTGCCCCCCCAAAAAAATTAAAGTGAATTTTTAAAAGTCTACAATACAGTACAATGAAAATGGTCAAAGAAATCATGGGAATGGAAAATAATTAGAAAAACTGAATGAAGCCAGAGGAAGACTGATTCCCAGCACTGTGAAGCAGGCAGTTGGGACACAAATTAGGCTGTGAGTTTTCCAAAGGCTAAAGCAAAGTGGGAAACACTGATCAAGGATGTGTGATTCATAGTGTCTGTCAGATTAAAGGGAATATATTATTTCCAGCTGTTCGAGAGGAGCATGATTTTATTATATAACGAAAGCAATGCCAGCAAATGAGAGCAGTATGGACTTTCATACAACACAACTTGGGCCAAATGGAACCTTCCTAGTTGCCTGTCTTATCCATTTTATAATTAGAGACTTGCCAATGGACTTAGATAAATACCTTGATGAATCCTTAAGTTAATCTTTCCTTGAGGACTCTCAAAAAAGAGTGGAAGTGGGCAAAGAATTACATTATGTCCACAGTCTTTTCTATTTCTCGGAGCATGTGATTCTAGTGAGCATCCTAAAATGAAATGTTAGTCCTGTATAAAGCACATTTTACTGAAGCGGGGTCCTTTGTGGTCTGGCTTCAATTTCATCTCTTCGAACCACCAATGCTGCACCACTGACTGCTCCTGACCCACAGCACCTCCCCCCTCACACCTTTGCTCACGCTGCATCCCCCACAAAGCACACGCTTACCCCAGTGCTCCTCTGCCTCAGATTCCTGTCCCTCTTGTACAACGCAACCTTGTTTCTAAACTTCTTCTGGATTCCAGAAGTAGGAGCTCCTTCCTTTAGCATTTATCCACATTATATCAAGACGTCCCATTCAGGGGCTGCTACCACGTCTAAGTTAATATTTATTGAGCAGGTACTATGGGTAGTAAGCAAGCACTAAGCTAAATGCTTTATATACCATAAAAAAATAATATATATCATTTTTTAAATCTTATGTCAGTGTTCCGAAGAACAAATCAGTAATAAAGCTTGGCAACCTTAAACAATAAGTATTTGTTATGTCACAGTTTCTGTGGATCAGGGATGTGGGCGTGGCTTAGCTGGATGCCACTGCCTCGGGGCTTTTCGTGAGGTTGCAGTCACGCTGTCGGATGGGGCTGTGGAGTCATCTGAAGGCTGAAAATTCAGTAATTTGTACATGGAGAGTCATTTTACTATGCTTTTTACTTTTGCATATGTTTGACACTTTTCATAATGAAAGGTAAAATAAAATTTAAAAATGCATAAGGTGTCTAAGTCAGGTTAGGAGGGAAGAAGAAAAAATGGAAAATACCTCAGTGAGTCCCCACAATACCTCTTAAAAGGAGGTTTTAATATCACAGTTTACAGATGAGAAAACTGAAGCTCATTGAGGTTAGAAGATTCTAGAACTGGGGGATTCATAGCCATGTCTGTTTCACTCCCAAAGGCAACATTTTCCTCACTCTACCACATTAACATATCCTCTGCACCTATGATTTTTAGGTTGCACTGGACTCTGGGAATACATGAGGTTACATTCTTGCCTTCCTTACAATGAACCTCAGCCTTCATCACCCCCCACTTAAAGTCTCCTGAAGTCGCCTGTGCTAAGCACATAATGTGCACCAAGCACTGGTTCTCAATATCCGTTCATCTTCACAATACTCCTAGGAGGTGGGTATCATTACTCCCTGTTTCCAGAAGGGAAAAGAGACTCAGAGAGATGAAGTCATACCTCAAGTCACACAGCTAGATGAGGTGGACTTCTGATTTGAATCTAGAGCTATAGGACCATGAAATGATTGTTCTTTCTGTTAGTAGAAGTGCCATTGTAGAGTGCTGAGCCTAGTAACAGAAAGAAAACCTAGAATGGTTTCAATTATATGTGGAAATCTAAAGAGCAAAATAAAAGAACAAACAAAATAGCAACAGGCTCGTAGACACAGAGAACAGACTGATGGTTGCCAGAGGAGAGAGGGGTCAGGGACTGGGTGAAAAGGTGAAGGGACTACGAATTGGTGGTTACAAAATAGACTTGGGGATATAAATACAACATAGGGAATATAGTCGATAATACTGCAATAACTATGTACGCTGCCAGATGGGTACTAAAGATACTGGGGGGAACACTTTGTAAAGTATGTAATTGTCTAAACACTGTGCTGTATACATGAAACTAATGCAAAATAATAGTGCTTATAACTATAATTGAAAAAAATTAACCTGGACTAGCAGTTCAGTAGCCTGAGTTGTAAGCCCCTTTCCTTGCTGATTACCAATGAGATCCTTCTCAGGTTGCTTTCCCAGTCTGGCCATGGTCTTCACATCTTTAAAAGAGAAACCTGGTCTCAATTATCTCTTAAGGTGGGGTTTTCAAACTACAGGTCAGACCCATTAGCAAGTGCTGTAACCAAATCAACAGGGCCAGTACAGGTATTTTTTAAAAGCAGACAAAACAAAAGAATAGCACCCATCAGAGTAAAGATGAATATTATTTCGTGACAGACAGACACACAAACATATATGTGTGTGCGCGCATGGGGTCATGACATAAGATCAATTTGTCCCTGTGGGGGGCTCTCGAGTGGGGTGCTGTCACTGCTGTAAGGCACCTTTCGGGCTGGGACTTCAGGCTGAGTTAGATCTGACAACGGGCAAATGTAAACCCACTAGTTTCCTATAGACTCCTAGACCAACAGAAAGAAGAGAACTTTAGAATCAGGCGGACTTGGACTTGATTTCTGGTCCTGACTTCATGCCCTTGGGCAAGTCATCTCACCTCTTTGGGCTGCAGTTTCATCATTTGAAAAATTCAAGTAAGAATGCCCATCTTATAGAATAATAATGAGTCTTAAATAGGAAAATATAAATGCTTAGCACATAGTAATGCTCAAAAAATATTAATTATAGTCATTATTCATTTTGATATTTTCATTATGACCATTATCATTATTTTTAAATTACATTGAAATTACTTATTTACACGTTTCTTTCTTTGCCATTGTATGTCCAAAACACATTTTATTTAAAACAAATCGATTATGTTGACAGCACCTTCAAGGTTAAGAATCAGACCAGATGACAGAAAGACGATGCCACAGCCCCCAATTTATAAAAGGACTTTCATTCAGTTAAGAGCTCTTTGAAAAAATAACACAGTCTTGAAGAGTAGTAATGAAGACTAAGTACCATAAAGCATCTTCTCACTACAGGCAAGATCATCTTTCCTCCCTGTACCCAGGTTCATGGGCATGTGATCTGGGCAGTTGCCAGCAGTCCCACACTCAGAAGGGCTCCATGTTGGGTTTAACATTCTGTTGGCACATCTTGAAATTACGAATAACTTTGTCCTTGAACATTTTTTTTTGTAAAGTCTGATGAGACAGGGGAACAGGGAGGTGAGGAAAAGAGAAACAGGCAATGTGTGTGTCCGCCATTCATTCCCTGACACGCATTCACATGTAGTGTTGGCCATGCTTCATAAGCTCAAAATTTCAGGGGACCCACAATATGTGGGAGTTCAGTGAGGCGCAAACCAAGTGTAAGGCCAGAGTATCACTTCCACGACGGAATAAACTGGGGGGATGGGGCTCTGACCCTGCTAAGTGGTCATGCTTTTTATTGGAACCAGAACTTATTCCCAGTGACCAAGCAGCCCTGCCATACATTTTAGCTAACCACTTACTCATCAGTGAGCCGAAGGTGGATAATGTCGATAGAATGTGCACATATCAAAAAAAATGAATTAAAACCAGCTGAGTTCATGTTGTGCAGCATTTACACTGTTCTGATAAGAATGAAAGGTATATGCGTGTATCAACTACAGAATATAAATTTTGAATGTAACACATAGCATTCAGAAGATCATTTTGCTGATTCATCACAGGAGTTTTTCAGTGGAATTTGCAAATAATTACTGAATGCAGTCACTTCGAGGAAGTCGGAGCAGGGTTTTACTAGGAGCACCCTTCCTTCTTCCTCCTCCCCACCCTTCTCTAACTACCTTCTGTCTCAACAGCTGGCTGGTGGCTTTTTGCACAATCTAATCGGTGACAGGCACCCAGGCCAACTTCTCCAGATAGCACCAGACTAATAGTAGTGTTGATTTGGGGGCTAGTATTTTGTAAAAAGGCAAAAGGGCTAATGTTTCTTTATCACCATGAACTCTAGAATGCTCGGGTTCTTTATTTGCTTGCCTGCTGGTAAATTTTTACAGCCTTGTTCTGCCAAATATTGCTTTCCTTATTTCTGAAACACAACTTTTGAACTTTGGACTGCAGTAAAACCACTCTGGTTCTTATGAGTTGATTCTTCTTTGTAAAATTACCATGCTTTTCTTCTAAGGACATAATTATAGCAAAGTCATTTTATATATTTTATAGCCAGTGTGCAAAATCCCCTCAGGCTGATAACCCATAGCTTGGAAAAGAACAAAACGACGAACTTTTAAGGCAGTCATTTTCAAACGCGGCTGTACATTAGAAGGAAGTGAGGAGTCTTACAAAGAACAGGTGCCTGGGTCTCCCCCTCCACGATTCTGAAGCAATTGGTCTGGGGTACGTCCTGGGCATTGAGAGTTTTAAAAGCTTTCCAGAGGTCATTCTACATGCAGCCCCAGTTTTGGAACTGCTTAGAGTCACTGCTCAAAGATCTCATTGTTTAAATTCAGAGAAAAAAATCCATGCAGCCAGTTCAGTCAGAACACCAGCCTTCATATCAGTAGGAGCTCCTGTTGTGTGATGGGACTACTCCTGGGCCCTTTGGGAATGGCAAAAATGAATAAGATAACCCCCCAGCCCAGAGGAGCTTCCGGAATAGAGGGCCAGTGAGGACATCAGCAAGCGAGTACGAGAGAAGGGAGAGGGTTAGAATATCTAGAACAGGAGCCAGTGGGATATCAAACTTGTATGTTGCCTCTGGAAGGGGACTTCCTGGACACTGTGCTGATGGAACAGGAAAAGCAAAAAAGACTATGCAGCAGTGAGCTTGAAGCACAGGGACAATGCCTTTCTGACTTTGTGTCTAAGTGGCCAACACAATGCTGGCACAGAGTAGGGGGTTATCAATAAATGCTTGAAGAACAAACGAATGGCCTGATTTGTGCATAAGATGCTTAGAAGACCCAAACCGAAAAGATTGGAAAGCTATGTCTGAACCAGATTACATAGGTCTGGAAAGTTCTTGAGCTGGGCAGTTCTATCCCCTGAGCTATTCACTGGGAAATATATTTGGCAATAGATGCATGTGATTCTCTGGTTGGAGAATAAACCTGGAGGTAAGATAAGAAGCAAGAGCTCAAGAGGGGGCTAATAGGGATCTGAACCAGGCCAGGGGAAGAGGGAAGGTATGGTAAGAGATTGTTCACTGATGTGATTAGGAAAAGAATCCTTACTTTGGGATGTCTCACCCATATTCTCTCTTACCCTGAGAGCTCGCTGTCACCTAATCTGACTCATTAGGCAGGACGCACGTAGAGATAAGCATCTTCTCCTGTGGTCCTTCCCAATTAGTGGCCTCTGCATTCCCAGAGCCTTGCCTATAGTAATAATAGTAGGTATCATTTAGTGAATACCTACTATGTGCCAAGCTGTAGTAGACACATTGGCATGTCTGTCCAACTTTGACATTGCACCCATAGCTCCAGGTGAAAAGATGAACAATAGAAGAGAGGCGTGGAGTTTGAATCCTACCCCTTACTAGTTACTTGGACAAGTTACTTAGCCTTACAGTACCTTCATCACCTATAAGATGGGAATAATAATAACGTGTGCCTCATTGGGTTATTGTGAGAGCTGACTGAGGGAGCATACAGTCAGCCTGTACAACGATGCCTGACCCCCCAAAAAGGCTATGTGCCATGTCAGCATGCCTCCCTTCATTTCAGTCCTCCCCTTGCGGACAGCCAAGGTGTACACGGACTGCCCCAGTAAAAAGACAGCTAAGCACACTCTCCATTGGGCCTGCTTACCCTGACTCTGGGAAACCCGGGACTTTTCAGAGGTGAGAGTTTCAGCTCAGGGAGTCAGAGGAAAAACACGGCTGAAGAGGTTCTTCTATCCCAGACTATACAGGCTGAAAGAGCCCTCCAAGATCACGGTACTCAACCTCCCACTTTATGGACTGTGGTGCCAGCCCTAGAGAAGATTAGCCATTTGCTCAGAATGGCCAACACCCTTGAGTGCTCAGAGAGACTCCATTAACCAAGTAGGAGGAGATGCGGGGCTGCCTAGGGTGTGGTGTGTCCAGCCAGCTCCCTGCCCAACCCAGCCCACCAGCCCCAAAGAGTTGTATTGAAGAACAGACCCAGAGCCAACCTAAGAGGTTGTTATTTCCCCCTCTAGCTTGAGGGGCACAGTTGCCAAAATACCTCCCTAGAAAACTCCCAGAAGACATTTGATATAACTGACTCAATGGGTTTGACTACCTCCTGTGGGCACTCATATCTAGAGACTTTATCCAAATCTATCTTATCATTTTCCCCACACAAAATAATCATCTCCACTAATAAAGACAATACCAAAATGTTTGATTCAATTTCTTAGGAGAAATGCACTTTTTAAAAATACGTACTCAGTCATTGAATGTCAACACACACTAAATGGAAAAGAATGAGGAAGGGATCAGAATTAGCAATTGCTTTTCCCCCAGAAGATTAGATTAACCCCTCAAATCTCTAAGTTTTTCCAGACTAACTGTGATGATTCATTTTATGTGTCAACTTAACTGGGCCGTGAGGTGCCCAGATATTTGCTTAAACGTTATTTCTGGGTGTGTCTCTGGATGAGATTAGCATTTGAATCGGTAGACTGAGTACAGCAGATGGCCCTCCCTAATGCCAAGGGCCTCATTCAACCTGCTGAAGGCCTGAATAGCACCATGCTCTGAAGAGAATAGAATTCACACCCTCTGCCTGACTGTCTTTCAGGTGGGACACTGGTCTCCTCCTACCTTTGGACTCAGACTCCAGCTAGAATTTATACCATTGGCCCTGCTGGTTCTCAGGCCTTTGGGGTCAGACTAAAACTTACACCATCATCTCTGGGTCTCCAGCCTGCCAACTGCAGCTCTTGGGACTTCTTAGTCTCATAATCATGAGAGTCAATTCTTAATGTTATGTAGTAAAATTAATTTACATAGAACTTCAATTATATATATTAATTAATATGACTGCTTGAACTTCCATATCAAAATATCATAAACAATGTGGTTTAAACAACAAAAAAGTATTTCTTATGGCTCTAGAAGCTGGAAAATCCAAGATCAAGGAGCCTGCCAGTTTGGTTCCTGGTGAGAGCTCTCTTCCTGGCTTCCTGCCCTCTTGCTTTGTCCTTACCTGGCAGAGAGAGAGAGAGAGAGAGAGAGAGAGAGAGAGCAAGCTCTCTGGGGTCTCTTCTTACATGGGCACTGACCCCATTATAAAAGTCCCACCCTCAGGACCTCAGCTAACCCTAATGACCTCCCAAAGGCCCCATCACCAAACAAATACCATCACATTGAGGGTCAGAGCTTCAGCATATGAATTTTGGAGGACATAAAGATTCAGTTGATAATAGTATGTTTCCCATTTTATAAATAAGAACACAGAGGCTTGGGAAAGTGAGGCAATTTACCAAGTCACCAAACCTGTAAGAGTCAGAACCAGCCAGCTTATCTCCTACAACCACGTTCTACTATAATCATTTCTTTTAGCCAGCTCTTCTAACATATAGCCAGGACCTCAACTTTAGAAATAGCCAGTAAAAATATGAAAACTTGCTCAACCTTCCTAGTTATCTGGGAGTACTAATTAAAATGACAGCAAGATTTCATTTTTCACTCATCAGATTGGCAAAAATTAAAGACCAATAATATCTAGTATGAGTGAGGGAGGGGGAAAAAGGCATGCTCTTAAACACTGCTTGCAGGAACACACATCCGTGGACTGTTTTGAGGGCAATTTGGCAGAATCTATAAAAACTTTAAACATGCATTCTCTTTGATCAAGCAGTTTGATACCCACCCCAGGGAAATACTTTCACATGGGTACAAAGAGGTGTACATTGCATTCTCTGGTAACAATGAAACATTGGAAGCGCTACATTTCCCATTAGTAGAGAATGGCTGAAAGAACCTTGTGCATCCAAACCATGACAGCTGTGAAACCTTCCCAAAGAATGTGACTGATGTGTATATTCTGACATAGAATATTTTATGCAGTGAAACAAGCAAACTAGGGAGTATTGATAGCATCATTCTATTGATGAGACCCCACAAAGCACCATAATGTCCATATTATATGTCTATATGTATATACAAAACAAGGATACATATGCAAAAGGAAGAAGACAATGTGCTGATTGAGATTTCACAGAATACATTCTTGTTATTGTTTGCATAATTGCAACAAATAAATACATAGATAAAAGTATGGAAAAGAAAGTACTTTCCTCCACTATATTTCCTTTTTTTGTCCTCTAAGAATAGCCTTGTAGGATAGACAGGGTAGGATTATTGCCTCGACATTCTAAGTGAGAAACCAGAGTTGGAGAAGGAACTCATCTGGATAACAGGAAAGGTTAGTGACAAAGTCAAGACTACAATCCAGGTCTCTAGACTCCGGTTTCAGTGCTCTGTGGACTGCATCCCCTGCTTCACTCAGCTCCCCCATCTCTGGGCCATCTAGCCCATGGTCAAAGAAAGCCATCAACCTATTCTTTCAAGAGAACCTCCGGCTCTTAAAGAGTTGTAAGGTTTCAAATATCTTCTTCTCTGTCTCCCATTTTTAAAGCACTGCTGGGCCTGGGGGCCAGCATCCTCTGAATCTGGAAACCTGCAGGTTCAGGGTTGCAAAGCACTCGTCTGATGTTCTGTCCGATTTCCATCCAAATAAATCTCATTTTGCTGATGTCTGTAAAGTCTGACTTTATAGCAGAGAGCTCTCCTGAAACTCTGTCTTTAATAAAAGGGGAAAGAAGTGAAACTACTAATTTAGTTTCTTTAAAAGGCATGTATTTTCATGCACATTAAGTCCATCTGTTGGTGAAATGGATGCCTTTGCACAGCGTATAATTTGATAAAACCCAAAAGAACTCAGAGCTCCCAGCTTGAAGCAGAAATAGAGAAAGTGGCCGGGAACCTGACTAAAGTGGAGAAATCCACCAAACACTATTTTTAGAACTAAAAACTGATTTTAAAAAAATACTCATTATGGAGAAAGATTAGTGTTCTTAGTGGAAGAGCCTCTCGGCACATTTGAACTGCTTAGGGACCCAGATCAAAGGGCCGCCGTCTCTGCAGCTCCTTTATTGGGACCATCTTTTTCACAGCACTGTGTGACGTCTGAGCACCTCGCTTCTGTCTTCACACTGTCCAGTGGCCCCCCACTGGCTGCAGAGACCTTACAAACTGCCAGTCATACTCTCTCTTTGCCAGTGCAAAGTGTTTCAAAATTAGAAATGTTGACAACATCAAAAATGGCATTCACACTAGAAATCAGAAATTTCACAGAAAAAATAATTAGGAATCAGTATTCTGATTTCTCTTGAAAAGTGGGAAGATCTGGTCATATTGGGTCCAATTTCCTACACAACATGAATGGGCTGATGCTGAGTCGTGAAGGTATAATATAAACAGCTTCCACTTCTGGGTTTGCCACAATCCCCACCTGTACCTGCCCTGCTACTATGGACACTTAAAGTTGCAACATCTGATCTTGAGGATTAAAGTCTAAACTTTTTAGAAGAGCATTCAAGGTTCTTCACTATCGACTTCTGGCCATCCTCTCCATCTTCATCCTTTCCCAGTTCTTTATCCATTTATTTAGTCAATAAACTCTCATCGATTGTTAGCATGCACCAGGCTATGTGCCAGGTGGGAACAAAGGGGAATAAAATGCATGTATCAGTCGGGGTCCCAGCAGATGGCACATACAAACTAGGACAATTAAAGCACAATTGGTTGAGTAGGAGGGGGACCACAAGGATAGTACAGAGAGCCTAGAAACTTCTGGACTGTTAGTACCTCTAGGCCTAAAGGGAAAGAGTTATGGAGAGAAGCTATGACTTTCTGCTGAGAAGGAAGCCAGCCCATGGAGTAAGAGCTACAGGAAGGATCACCTGCCCTCACTATCCTCCCTACCTCCAGTCCTCTGAGAGGGTTCCTCCATTGTCTAGAGGCAGAAGCAAAGGGCAAAGAGGCCTCTTGAGACACTCCATAGATGTCAGCTTCCTGGACAGAGAAAAGGGCAAACAGAAGACACAGAGCCGACCCTTTGAGGAACTCACAGTTTTGTGAGAAGAAAGGGAAGATCAGTAGACAATGACAATACCAGTGCAGTGGGGGTGGGCAGTACTGTGTTAATGAGATTCGTGGCAGGCTCTTGGAGCTCAGCTAAGACAACCACCCAGGCAGGCCGTTGGAAAGCCTCCCAGGAAATGGTGAGGTCCAAGCTGAGATACAAATTACTGAAGAACAAGGAGTTACACAGATGGAGGTGAGGAGGGAGAGGTGAAATGTCCTAGGAGAAGGAGCACTGCTCAGGCTCATGGACACCATAAGCTCAACCCCCTGGACCACTCAAGGTTCCCCAAATGTCTCTCATTCTTCTGCAGCCTTGTGCCTATGCATAGACCCTTCCTCTGCTGGGAGAGCCCCATCCACCACCTTTTGGGGGAAATTAGTTCACCCTCTCCATGCAATTCTACCTCTGTATGAACCTGCTAGAAAGGTGAACATACAGTCACTAAAAGTCACACATGAGAATGCTCACAACAACAAATGCAAACGACAGTGCTATGCATAGTAACCAAATGTGCACCAACAGAGAATGAATCAATGAATTATAACACAGCCAGAGGATAGAATACTACACAGCAGTGAGAATGCATGGTCTACAGTTATGTACAAAAATATGAAAGAATATCACAAATATAATATTGAGTAAAAGAACCCAGACACAAAAGAGTCACTCCCATAAGATCCCATCGATTAAAAGTTCAAACACAGACAAAATCAATCTATGATGTTAGAATTCAGGATAGTTACCCCTTAGGGGAGAGGTAGTTACTACAAGATAGCATGAAATGGGGGAGGGTGTTGCTAGTAATGTCCTATTTCACAAGCTGGGTGCTAGTTGCAGGGCTCACAAACAGTCATTGAGCCTGTACACTTTAGATAGGTATACTTGTCTTTATGTTATACATTAAGTCATCTCCTCTGCTAAGCCTCCTCAGGTTAGTGAATAGCAAGGGCTTCAAGCCCAAAGAGCTCAGAAAACCCTTCCATAACACTCACCAAGACATCTGCAAACCACTGAGGGAAGAGCAATGACTCGGAAGCCCCAGACCTGCCTCTATTTCCTTGTGATCCTGGACAAATCCCGTCCACTCTCTCAGCTCTGTCTGATGCTTTAGAATGATGCAGGGGAGCAGATGTGCTTCTGGTTCCTTCCAGCAATCAGAGGTTTTACAGGCATCAGAGATCAGGGCAACCTGAAGCACTTTCTGAACGTCCTTGCCCATCTTGGACAGCCTCTGCTCATGCACCTTGCAACGGCTGCATGTCTCAGCTGTATGGCTCCCAACTTCATCGAGGAGGGACCCTATCACCAGTTTCCTCCCATGAGCTCCACACAATGAGAGAAGGTGCATTTTTTAAAAAGATGTTTATTGTGTAACCATCCATTTGTTTTAATCAAGATATTTATACATAGCTGCCAACCTGACCTTGTGATCAGCATGAGATAACTACTGTCTCTCCAGTGGGTTATGTAATTTCTGCTCAAAGCAGAGTAACATGATCATTTAGTTCTCCTGGGGAGACCCAGAGCAGGGGCTCAGTGTAGGATCTCCATTATTAATGTTATGAAATGGACATTCACTCAGGAACCAGGGCCACTATATTCCTTCCTCATCCGACGCACTAGAGAGCCTTTGGGGTTTGTCTTCAGATATTTCTTGGTACTACATTCCTGACTTCTTTTCAATAATGATCTCAGAACAATATGGCCTTTGCAATGCTACCCAAGCCAAGTGAAATGAAATATGATTATTTTAATAACACTATTACTGGCGGTCATTTATGTGTACTTCTTACATGTGCTGCCACTCTCCTGGACACCTTCTATGTGGGCTGTGGAGTCAGACAGCATGGGTTCAAATCCCACCTCTTATTGGTTCAGTGACCTTAAGTGATCCCATTTCTTAACATCTCAGTACCCATTTCCTTAACTATAAAATGGGACTCTTAATATAGTTAGGTCACGGAGTTATTGGGAGGATAAAATGCATTTACTCCATGGGAACTCATGGCCCAGTGCTTTGCACATGGAAAATGCTCAAAGAAGTTTGCTATTAATAGTAATTCTGCTTTCCTCACTATCACCCTTCCAAAAAAGCATCATTATCCCCATTTTGTAAAGGAAACACTGAGGCTCAGAGACTTGCCCGAGATCACGCAGCAGTTGAGTGACAGACCAGGGTTTCTAACCCTGGCTGTGCCTGACCCCAAATCCTGATCTCTTCCCACCAGTCAGTCCCGCAGCCTTCACAGATGTTCTGCCTGGAAGCCTCAATAGTTGCTCTTATTCACTTATAACCATAGATTATTTTTGAGAGAAAAGATATGTAGTTATTTAACTTAATTATTTAAAAGACAAAATAAAGTTGTTAGGCAAGACTTCTGCCCTTGTCCTAAAAACTCAAATTTTCCCAAGTTTGTATTTTTAGGGACCCATTCAAGATTGTCAGCCCTGACTTTATGGCTGTTGCCAATCTCGTTTCAGGCACTAGCAAAAGATTTAGAGAGTCCTGGCCAAGCTGTGGGACCTCGGACACCTCTTCTCCCTCTTAAGTGGGCCTCCATTTCCCCTTACAGAGAACAGGGGAGTGGGTAGAGCTCCCCCAGTCCCTGCAGCCTTGATCTGGAAGCCTCTCTCTGACATCATCCCAGCCCTCTGTATACACGTGAGCAGCTGGGTTTCAAATGTTTGGTTCCTGCCCTGTCTTCCTGAACTATGTCAGAGAGGGGGGAAAAAAAAAAGAAAAAAAACCCCTCCAACATCTGTTTTCACACCAGGGCTGGGAATTCATTCCTGAAACATTTTTCATACTTGACCAGAGGGCATTTCGTCATGAGGAAGAGGATCTGTCGTTTTCTCTCTAGTCTCCTCTGCACTCTGCTGATAAAACAGTAATGCATGTGCTGATACGCACTTCCAGGAACTGGAGCTTCTCCCTGGCAGGTGCCAAAGCCCAATGCCCAGAAGGGCCTCCCAGGCGAGCCGGCCACGTCACTGTCCTTGGGGCTCTCTTCCCACCAGCACCTCCTTCAGGCCCCTGCAGGCAGAGATTGGTCACTGGCACAGCCACCAATCAAACGTCCTTCTCCCTGACTTCCAGCTCCCTGGGCTAATTGAGGGGGAAGGACCCTCCCTGCTAGTTTCTGAATCTCCCAGGCATGGGAAGAACTAAACATACCCTCAGTCCTGCCAATGGCTCTGGGAGTCTCTGCCACTCACTCCTGGCATGACCTTGAACACGTCTCTCACTTCTCTGGACCTCCAAAACAGCTAATATTTATAAACACTCACTCGGTACTAGGCATTGTTCCAGTTATTTTTTGTAAGAATCAACTCATATTTAAACCACTCAACAATCTTACATCCTGTGTGATTACCCTATTGTTACCCTATGTTACAGATGAGGAAACTAAGTCTCTAATAGGTTTGCCTAAGACCAGACACATCCAGGATTTGAACCCAGACCCTCCGGCTCCAGGAAGGCTCACAGTTACCCCTAGACCAGCAGTCCTCAAACACTGTGGTCTCAGGACTGTTTTATAGTCTTCAAAATGATTGAGGATCCCAAGGAGCTTTTTGTTTCCATGGATTATATCAATCACCATAACTAGAGATGAAAAGTGAGAGATTTTTGAAGCCTGAGAGTGCACAGCACATGTTGCATTACTCACCAGAGCTATAGTCATGAGCGGCAGCATCATCACACATCCAGTAGCCTCCAGAAAACTCTCCTGTATGCCCATGAGACAATGTCAGTGGAAAAAAGCAAATGGCATCTTAGTACATTATTACAAAAATAGTTTTCACCTCCTGGGTCCCTGCGAAAGGCTGTCCAGGACTCCGAGGGGCCCCCGGACCACACTTTGAAAACTCACGTGTTGCACTGCCTCCATCACCTTTCTAGAACATGTACCTAATGAGGTCTTCCCTCCACTTCTCACAGGATATTGATGCAGTACTTCCTGACCACCAACTCTGCATGAGGCACTGTGCGAGGGACTGGGGTCCAGCAGGGACTAACAAACACACCCTTCCCTGTGAAGCTTCCAATCCAGTGGAAGACATAAACTTTAAGCAAGAAAAAAAATTATTAGAAAAGAAAAAAAATAGGATGGGGCCACAATGGGGCCATAAATCACAGGCACGACATAGTCTGAGGGGTCAGGGAAGGTTTTCCTGAGGACTGAAAACTGTGACTCTGCTTTGCCAGAAGGAATTGGTGGTGGTCACCGAATGAGGGTTGGGGCTCTGTCCGAGCCTCCACTCTTGCAACTCCTTCTGTTCCCAAAAGCATCCAGTTGAACCTCTGAGGTCCGAAGACTCTCACCCCTGGGCCCCTACCTACTCCAGCGTTTGGTATCAACACAATTGCACCAAGGCCACGCGTAGTGGCAGGGAGGTCAGGAAATGAAAAGAATGTTGCATGTTGAACTCCATGCTTAAATATAGGTCGTTTCAAAGAAAGTCTGTCATTCAAAATAGTCTTTGAAGGTTGCATGGTGTTTTGTTGTTGTTGTTTTTGTCCTTTTTCTAAACGCCGAGCCACAAATGCAAAACAACATTTTAATTTCTTCAAGACAAAGGCTCGGTGATTCAAAACTCATCTTTGCTCATCATGTTTCTCTTTTAAAGCCAAATCTTCTTTTATAAGGTCCCCTGGAGTGTTCGGTACATGGTACTCCAGGCCAGAAGTTAGGCCCTGGGTCTAATCCCAGTTCAACCACTGATTTACTGTGGGCTTTTAAACTAGTTTCTTCTCTTGTTGGGGACATGGTTTTCACATCTCTGAAGTGGGTGGGGAGATGGTGAGAAACTCTGACTATATCAGTATTTCTCAAAGCGTGGACACAAAATAGTGCAAGGCAAATATGGGGGTGATTTCAGGAGTCACAGGCAGAAAAGAAAAACATCTTCATAAAAAGGGTGATCACTTTTCAATTCTCCCTTTATCCTGGGATTACATGTCAAATAGAAATCCCCATGTCGGTGCCTGTGTGTCCTCAACAGCTCTCTACACTGGCTGCTTAGGATTAGGCTTCAGCAAGCAAAGAGAACTAGAATTTAATATCATTATTTTGTTATCTTTGTGCATGTGCCTTGGTTAACTTCTACTTTAGCAAGTAATTCTATTTTGGTTTTCCTTTATCATAATGACATAAAGTTTCCTTTCAAATAAATTCATTTTAGTTTTGAAAAGCAAGCTTTTTTGTTTTGTTTTGTTTTTTAAATGTAGCAGATGTTACAGGAAACACAAAGCTACGGCAGCAGCTACAGCAGCAGTTACGGCCACGTTACCCAAGTCAGAGAGCTCCGTGTGCTGACGTCTGAGATCACTTCCCTCATGGGTCTAGGCACAGCCCCCACGTGCTGGCTGTGGATGGCTCGGTCCCGGGGTGTCCTCACTGTGCTCCAGTCCCCTAATCTCCATGTTCCCCGGGTGCTCAAGTCGTGCTGAACAGACTCTGGACCGGGGATAAAGAGGTCCAGGTTGCTTGGGAATCTTGTTCTGCCACAGACAGAAGAATAGTATGTCCCCTCCCCCTCTCTGCAGGAATAATCCTACAAACAGCAAGGGGAGGGTCTGGCAATGGTTTTAGCTGTGTTCAGAAGAAATTACAATAATCATGCTTATGGTATGATACCATCATGCGGACGGTATCAGACTTTACAAGGTACTTCCTTGCATATGAACTCAGGAATCCTCCCCACATACCTCCAATTTATGTCTGACTTTGTTTTACAAGTGAGAAAAGGGAAGCCCGGAAGCTGAAATGAGTTAAGCATACATCTAGAAAGAGCTGGGATGAGGACCTTAAATCTACATCTTTTGTCACCAACATTCTTGTTTGTTCAACTACAAATGATACTAAAGAAGGTTTGGGAATAAATCAGAAAGATGAACCCAGACATTTTTACGGTGATAAAATATCCCATTCTATGAATGTATTATCTAAATAGTCCCTTAATTTGGAACACATATCTTGTATCCAGAATATAAAAACCCTTGTAGCTAAACTTTTGTGGACAACTATAATACGTTTATAAGGTAACTTTCTAAAATTTTAACTGGTATGTTAAAGACTCTATGTACATCTTTAAGGCTCTTGACACATACTCACATGTATTGCCAAAAGGCCCTTCAGAAAGGGTGCACCAATCAATTCCTGTGGCCCTGGCACGAAGGAGAGCACCCACTCTCTCACACCCTAATTCTGAGTGTTTAGTTAGATTCCTTAAAATAAGGGAGAAATGGCACTCCAGTGTTTGAATTAGCATTTCTTTGATTATTAGTAAAGTTAAACATCCTCCCATCTGCTCATTGACCATTAGATTTATATTTGGAAACTTGATTCTCAAGTTCATTGTTGACTTTTAAAAATATTTCATCTATTCAGGATTCAGGATAAGGGAAACAGTCCCAAAAGCCCTCTGGGCCCCAGTTTTCCTAATTATGAAATGGGTTTTAGAGGAAATGCTCTGAAGACCCCCTCAACTCTAATCTTAACTGGGACTGAGGTGGCATCGATGCAGCTGAGAGCCTAGGGGTGCCTCATAGGCTGGAGTCTCAGGCCCTCCAGTCCCTCCCCACCAATCCCAGTGAAGGTGGTCCAGGTTGCCAAAGATGGGCCACCTCTGCCGAATCAACACTGTAACTCTACTTCCCCACAGGGACATCCACCCAGGCTCATTCACTGAGGAAGTGACTGTCTTTTGCATCCATGTTAAACCAAATTATTTATAATTTAAGAAGTGATTTTTGTTCTTGTTACCTTCATTTTTAATTACTCCTCCCTCTTCTTGCATCCCTGCCAACCCCAACCCTATCCTCGGAAAACAGACACACAGAAGATGGACCTGCCATGGTACCTTAACCATCTCCATGACAACCAGAGGTGATGTTCCTGACATGTTTCCAAATGAACATATCCCTAGCTCAGAGGAGGAGAACTACAAAGGCTTAACAGAAATTTTATATCTGCCCTTACCAAAAAAAAAAAAAAAGTAACTGGAAAGATTATATTCTTATTATAGACTTCCTTTAATGATGATTATTAAGTTAGAAAAAATTCGTATTTTTATCTTGGGTGGGTCTCCAGTTAAGATGAATTTTGTTTCATTGAAAATGCAGGAAGTTGAAATCCCTCCAAACTGATCATTGCTTGAAAATGAATATGTAAGCCTAGACGGTAATGAGGAAAGTATTGGAAGTGCATATCTTAACGCCCTGGGGAGGCTCAGATGACACATTCTATTTCACGTCTTCCAGAAAAAAAAGAGAGGAGCTGTACATTTGAACCTTGGCCTCCCTTTATGTCCCGCGCCTCATCCTTTCAGCTGGACTGACCCACCCACACATCGCACTCACAACGGGCAATGAAAGCGAACTGCACACAGAGCTGATTTGGGGGTTCAAGGAGAGCCCCATCTTTTAGGTGCTCCCCACCAGCTCACCCTGCTCTGAACTCCTGACTCCCTTCACTGCTCTCTCCTCTGGTCCTCACAGCGGCCATGCCCTCCCGACTGCTTACTGTATCGTTTCTAACTTGGCCAAGCCTGGTGTTCTGAGAACCCTTGATGTCCCAGTTCTCCTAATTCCCACACCACCTCCCCCCAACCCCACCGGAACTCTAAGTAGAGTGAAGAAGGGTGGGTGTCAACCCATTCCTCATTTCATCTCTGGAGCAGGGAACTCTGGCAGAGCTGAGTGTGGGTGCTTTGCTAAATCATCAAGTATATGTATTTGAACCAAATTTTTAGTTTGCCAATATTTGGTCTGGTTGTCACCCTGGCCAGAAGCCATGGCAAAGGGTTCTAACTGTCCTTCAGAGGAGGGACAGGCTGATGAACAAATGCATTTGGATGCTTCTCTTAGCTCTCCCCGCTAACCTTGCTTGAAGGGGGGAGAGAAAGAGGGAAGAGTAACATCTATTGATGACATACTTTATTACAACATACATACAACCTCCAGCAAGTCAGCTCACATCTCTGAGCCTCAGTTGCCCCATCTCTAAAATGGGTATGAAGATAATCCGTATCCCAACATTATCATTGAGATGATAAAGTCAAATGAGAAAATTATGTAAAGCACTGAGTAGGGTGTCCTTTACTTGGAAAGCATTCAGTCAGAGGTTGCATTGTTGCCATTATTATTATTATTATTTTATCTTAAGGATTATTACAGGGCCCCTGTATGTAACTCTTTTCGCGTTGTTTTAAAAGCCTCTGACAGAACCCTGCATTGTAGTCAAGTTAATGCTGCCAAAAGTCCAAGTTGGGGCTTATGTCACTGCCACTCAGGGGACCACTCTGAGCCTCAGTTTCCTCATCTATAACCTGGTGTCATTGGACACCACGGAGGGAGGATTCCACAAGGTGGTGGTGGGAAGTGACCAACAGTGGGCTGAGCACAGAGGAAGGCCCAAGAAATGGGAGCTCCTTTCTTTTTCTGCTCCCCCTGGGAAAGTGCCAAAAGCACGGTTAAGGACCTGCTGGGGCTTCTCTGGCCACCTGACCGGAGGGAGAGCCGGGTGGAGAGCAGGAAGGGGGTGGTGTGGTGTGAAGCGGGTCAGTTTATTTCCCCTCTGTGACCCAGCAATCTGGAAACAGACTCCCTGTCTACCGCCCGTCCAGCCCATGGCAGCTCTTTCCAGAACAATGGCAGGATACAGGCCTGCGCTCGCCAGCAATGGGGTGCAGATCTCTGGGCCAGGCTGCGCTGGCCTCGGCCATGCAGGGCTTGTCTCTGGCACACACACAGAGGGCCAGCAGCCTCCACATCCAATGAGAGGACCCCTGGTACAGCCCGGAATTTTCACCCACAGGTTCCCAGGGGGGCCCAGGTATTAAGCCTGAGAAATTGGGGAGTCCTGGAAGACCTGGCAGAGAGACAGGAAAGGGAGCCCAGGGGCCCTGAAACATTGATTTGAGGGGTTTTACACCCAAAGGTCTCCTTTCCTCTCACTCAGGGCTGGTGTTCGGATTCCTGGTGTCCCCTAGGGGAACTTTCCCAGCCTCTATGCTATTCCCGATGACACCATAGGAAGCTGCTATTTTTTAACTGCACCTACAGCGTGGCAGGCATAATGTGAAGGACAGTCAATCCTCATTTTTCCGGATTCTGTATTTGCAAATTCACCTACTTGCTAAAATGTGTTTATAACCCTCAAGTCAACACTACTGCTGCTGCTGCTGTGTGTGTGTGTGTGTACTTTCAGTCATTCACAGACATGCACAGAGCAGCAAAAATATTTAAGTCCCTGGACACAACATTCCCAGCTGGGGTGGAGCAAGGCAATCAGCTCGCAAGCTATAAACAAGGGTCCCGCTTGCGGCCTGGGAAATGCCATGTTTTTCACATTTGGGGGCTTTTTGTGGATAATTTTGCTGTTTAAAAGAGCCCCCAAGCATAGTACTGAAGTGCTGTCCCGTGTTCTTAAGCACAAGAAGGCTATGATGTCCTTACAGAGAAAGTATGTGCGTTAGATAAACTTTTTGCAAGCATGAGGCATAGTAGTGTTGGGGTGAGTTCATGAATATTAATGACTGAGCAACACATATTAAATAAGGGGTCTCTAAACAGAAACACACACACAACAAAGTTATGCATTCGTCGGTCCATGGAAACATTGTGATGAGAGGCTCACAGTAATCCTACCCTGTATTCCCCCTGGGAGCAATGGCTTATATTCGCTCACTGTTTTTGGTGACTTTATAGCAGGCAACTATTGCAAAAAGTGACAGTCGACTCTATTTGTTATTTTAAGTAATCCTGCAAATAACCAAGGAGGAGATAGATATTATTATCCCTCTTTTACAGACGTGGGGATTAAGACAGAGAAAAGTAGACTTTCTGAAGGTCACCCTGCTCAGAAGAGGCTGAGCTAGGACCACACCTGTCTGCCTCCAACACCTGCATCCTACCCAATGCACTGGGCTGCTGTGAGGGTGTCTGCTTCCCAGTGGGCCTCTCATTCCCACAGGGACAGAATGTGTGAGCAGGACCAGACTGCTGAGCTACAGCCTGGTCCTCAGTTTTATGGGGAAGCCGAGGTTTGCAGAGAGCAAGTATTGGGCCCAAGAGCATATGAACGCAGAGGCCCAGGACAACGTTGGCTGCATTTTTGGTTCTGACCAATTCCTTAGCCTCTGCAAAGTTGTCTGGGCTCCTAAGACATCATTTTGTAAGTTTCCAATAAACATTTCTTTGGGAAAATACAGGTTTATTAAAAAGAAAACTAATACTTGTCAAGCACCTACCACGTGGCAGGCATTTATTCTCACAACACTGATAGGTCCAGAGTATTATTCTTGGAGCTGTCCAAATGGAAGCCTTGCCCATGTACCCTCGGCATTGACCTCTGACCTCCAAAGGCTACCTAAGGTGATAGGAACATGGGACTTTCTTTTTTTTCTGGGCGTTTGAGTACACTTGGCCCGCGTGCAAGGCAGATAAAGGGGCAAAGAGTTACTGCCCCTGCTGCCACACTCAGACAATGAGGATGGGGGTGCTGTGAATTAATCCAGTCCAGCTCCTCACTCCTTTTTTTAAATTATTTTATTGTTGTTCAATTACAGTTGTCTGCATTTTCTCCTCACCCCTCCCCCCCACCCCAGCCAAACCCACCTCCCTCCCTTGCTTCCACACTCCCCCTTGGTTTTGTCCATGTGTCCTTTATAGTAGTTCCTGAAAACCCTTCTCCCCACAGTCCCCTCCCGCCTCCCCTCTGGCTATTGTTAGATTGTTCTTAACTTCAATGTCTCTGGTTATACTTTGTTTGCTTTTTTTTTTTTCTGTTGATTCTGTTGGGACAGCCCCCAGTCATGGTCCACACTGTCACCCAGGGATCCCCAATGGGACTGAGCTCTAGTCACCCAATACTTTATCTGGCTTGATACTGTTTCCTTCCCCTCCTGTCTCAGATCTTCTCCCCATCAGTGTTTTCTGGGATCTCCTCCCACTCAAATATCAGCTTTCCACCCAAGTGAGCAACATGCCTGGAACATGGAAGGCAAGCAGTACAGATGGTGACTTGGGTCCATGTGGATCAACTTGTACTGCTATGTGCTTCTTAACACAATGCCACCTCGGGGAGAGCAAAAACTAATAGGAGGTGCATGGGCGATTTAGAACAAGGGAGATCAAGATGAAGAATTTACCACCCAAGAGCGACAAACGGTAGGTGATGGCCCTGTGCCATGCCACACAGTTAGTGCTCCAGAATCAGGTTCAGGAAAGATGAAAAAGAAGGAAACAGCATTTTAATGCAGCTCTGTTGTGTTACAGTCATCTTGCCAAATAACTTTGACAAGACTTAGACATTATTCCTTTGAGTTCTTTTGGTATATCTAAATAGATTATGACAGAGGAGTCTCAGAAAGGTAAACATAGGTGATATCACATGGTGGCACCATGATTTGGTATCAGGTTTA
Source organism: Desmodus rotundus (assembly GCF_022682495.2). NCBI lineage: Eukaryota > Metazoa > Chordata > Mammalia > Chiroptera > Phyllostomidae > Desmodus > Desmodus rotundus. Next base: position 22,134,066 of record NC_071387.1, read on the forward strand.
TCCGACTCTTCCCTTTGCTCCTCCCTTACCCACCCACCTTTAAGACTCTGAATAGTTCACTCTCTTAGGGGCCAGGGCACATGGTAGAACAGCAATGTCTCTCCAAGTTCACTTTGTGGGCAGCTGCAGATGCTACCAGCTTATGAAACAGACATGCCTACATGGCTCTATAACCTTGACATGAACTAGATTCTCCTAGAAACAGATTCCTGTGCTGCTTACCTGACAGAGAACCTGTATTAGTTATCTATTACTTTAACAAATTACTGCAAAACTGGCAGCTTTAAACAAACACATATATTAATCTCAGAGTTTCTTTCCATGGGTCAGGAGTTCTGGCACAACTTAGCTCTGGTCAAGGGTTTCACAGGCTGCAGTCAAGGTGCCAGCTGGGCTGTGTTCTCATCGGGAACACCCAGTGGAGAAGGCTGTGTTTTCCAGCTCAGTCAGGCTGTCAGCAGAATTCATTTCTGCAGATGTATGACTGAGGACTCTAGCTTCCAAAGGCTGATCAGCTGGAGGGCAACCAACACAGGTCCTGGAAGCCACCACAGCTCCCTGTCACATGGTCTTCTCCAGATGGCAGTTTGCTTCCCCAAGGCCAGCAGAAGAATCTCTCCCTCCAGCCCATTGAGATGGAGTCATTACTAATGCCACCTAATGATGGGTATGCCATCCCATCACCTTTGATGCATGATGGATAAATTTATTATTTGTGCTGCCATCGCCATTGGTAATATTATTCATTACAGTTATTATAAATTCAGTATTCTGAAATGTAGCACTAAGATCCCATTTACCTTTTGCCTAAAAGCCTGCCATAGTTCCCTGTGGAATAAAATCCAAGTTCCAAGCCAGGCTTCCATGTCCCCAGGTTATCCGCCTGGTTCACCTTTGACCACTCCTCGCTCCATCGTGCCCAACTCTCCATCTCCTTTCAGCACATGCGGCCCTTGTGCCTGGCCTGGCCTTTGCTTTCCCCTCAGTCAAGTTCATGTGCACATCTTTGCAAACCCATCAAGAAGATGATCTTGACTCTCCCAGGGCCCACTCAGCCCTTCCCTCCTCTGGGCTCCAAAGCACTGTGCATGTGCTTCTCCCTACCGCTGGTCACACTCCATGATGTCATTTCATCAGACAGTGAGTTTAAGTTCATCTCTGGATTCCAGGACTTGGTACAGATTAGGTCTTGATAAATCATGCTAAATGAATGCATAATCGCTATGCTTAACAGCCTCTCTTCTTATATGGTCCCTTAGCATTTGCAAAGTGTATTAAGCTGATGCAGGCGAGTCTGGAGTGCAGACATTGGGCAAAAGACAGTGAAAACCAATGGGATGACCCCACAGGCCCAGAGAAGTTCAGAACTGGATATCCTCTTCCTGTAGACTGTCAGGCTCCAGAAAGCAGCCGTGGCTCCGCTGAAGAGCCCTCGGCTCAGCACTTCCCGTATTCAGTGCTGCTATTCTCGGTGCTCCTCTTCCCCAAAGTCTGCTTCCATATTTTCAGGTCTTTGAATGTTGCAGCCAAACCACTGCTGTACTTCTGAAAGCAGAACCAAACACACCACCAGCCGCTGCTCCTCATGGACTTCCTGCTCCCGGGGCTTCAATCCTGGCCTCCCACCCCTTCCTCCACTCTGCAGGCCTTTGCCCAGGCAGCTGAGTCCACTTTCTGCGCCCTGGCCCTGCACACTGCCTGGCTCCTCCTGCTCCTCCACCCTCCTCCAGCCAGGCTCCCTGGGACCTAGGCCCACTCTTGGAAGCCCTGCTCCTCACCACTCTCCTCCTTCTTGAACCACTTCCCCATTTGAATTCTTTATGTCCCTCCTCCCTTTATTCTAGGGAAGCCTGGTCCAAAGGCCAGTTGTGACTTTTGTGGGTTAAAGGCCAGTATTAAAAATAGGAAGAAGTTACCATTTTGGTCACCTCACTTCCTTAGCCAGGAAGAGGCTGCAAAGGTAGTGTGCCCTGACCAAGCAAAGAGGCTGCTAGAAGTGGCTGCGCCAGCCAGGCTCCCCAGGAAAGGTCATCGAGAAAAAGAAAGGCCCACCAATGGCTCGGGGATGGGTGTCATTTTCTCATGAAACCAAAAGGGTATTAACTGTGCCCATTTCATAGATGATTGCTCGCAGTTTTGAATCTAATTGAAATCATCAGAAGCAAGACCACATGAGTGACAAGCCACATAAGACTCGGTGAGGCCAAGTGTCTCTTAAATCTGAGAAAGATAAGCTCCTCCAATGGGGATGACCAAGGGAACAAATATTTAAAGTGACTAGCATAGCATATAATGCATAAAAATCTCTCCAAAGAAAGCCAGTTACCTTCCCCTTTAAAATTGCTGTTGCTTCCTTCAGTGGAGGGCCCCCTGGGAGACTGTCAGTCTCTGTTGAGCTGCTCTAGCTGGAATGCATGTCAGGGTGCTGCCATCTGAGGTGTCACATATGCCTGCCGCCAGTCCAGCTGGGGTGGTGGTAAGTGGCACTGAGCCAGCGTCCTCAGCAACTTCAGGAGCTGCTGAGACCGGGTGACTTTGATGTGGAGCCAAAGGAAGACGTGTTGCAATTATCTAAATTATTTGAGGCCCCCACAAAACTCAGAGAACTACAAGTCACTTGCAAATTTTTAATTTCCGGCTGTTTGCCATCACGCCAGCTAAATTTTTGGTTCCTCACCAAGTCCTGTAGTCTCACACCTTGGTGTCTTTGCACATGCTTGAGTCTTAGCCTAGAATTCCCTCCTCTTCCCTCTGTAGCTGCTTGGAAAATTTCCTTGCACATACTTCAGGTCTCAGCCGCATGGCCCCTCCTCCAGAAAGCCATCTCTATTCATCCTTCCTCAGTGTTCTGTACATGTGGCATTTATCACTCTCTGCTGCAATCACCCATTTATGTTGCTGAGTCCCCCCAAACATGTGATCTCATTGAAGGCAGTGAGAAGCTTTGCCCCTATTTGTGCCTGGTGCTCACACAACGATTGCCAGAGAGATCCTCAAGAAGTGTTTGTTGAAAAGCACTCCTACAGTGAGGTGTTAGTGGAAGGAACCAAAGCTTCAAAACCTAAAATATTTCTTTTTGAATTCTGGCTGTTCACCTAAATAGCCCATGCCATTGGTGTCAGCTGCTTAACCTCTCTGCACCTCTGTTTCCACTTTGTGAAACAGAAAAATGAGATGAGTCTGAGAAGATTGTTTAAGGGAAACACACACACACTCATCCCAGTGGGGCCCATTGCCACCACTCAGGGGTATTGAACTTAATGTCTCGATCTCAGCCTCTGCTATACACAGGCTCTAGGTCCTGGGAGTAGTCAGTTCAGCAGGGAGACCAGATGACATGAGGCCTCCTGAGCTTCCCTCCCAAGGACAGACCATGCCTTGACCCCTGGCCAAGGTCAGAGCCCTTCACACAGACCTCAGCCAGATCTTATATCCCCATACGGCTTAAAGTATGCAGTGGCACAAAAGAACATCCAATAGGCCCTCGCTTGGACAGAAGCCCTGACTGCTAGATTCAGATTCTGGCATATTAAGAAACGGAAGGTCAGCTGGGAACCTCAAAACAGGACTTGTTTTCCCAAAGTACAAGCCCACATGTCAGGCCAGGAGCCTTTTCCTGGCTTTCAGATTTGCACCATGGGTTATGTGTTAGGATAACCTGAGAGATGCTACAGTAACAAAAAATCTCAGTGGATTACAATCACAAACGTTCCTTGCTCTTAGACCCAGTTTTATGGGTTTGAAGATTCACCAGGGGAGATGCTCTCTCCATGATGGTTCAGATTGACAACACAGCTGCTTCCACATGAGCGTGGCCCAGGAAGAACAAACACCAGGGGATCACTCATCAGGGACACACTCCACCAGGATACAGATGTATCTATTAATTTTATGTCTGTTCACCCTCTTAGACTATAAGCTCCTTCAGAAACAGAGCCATACCTCTTTCTTCACTGCTGTATGCCTGTTTCAGAGGAGACACACAATAAGTATTTGTTGCATAAACACACAAGAGAACTGATGGACTTATCATTCATTTATTCTTAAGCTAGTACCCTGAGAGTTTCCTCTGCACAAGGTCCTAGAATGAGTGACAGGGATGCAACTGGAAACAAGACTCAGCCTCTCCCCTCAGTGAGCTCCCATCTGGAGTAAGTCGATGTACAAAGGAAAACTAATTCAGTGCAGATAAGGGCCTTCACTGAAACCCACAAAACCTGCTGTTGAAGCAAGTTAAGGAAAAAATAATCTTCCTGGGAAAAGCAGGAAAGATTTAATGAGGAAGTGATATGTGAGCTGGCTCTTAAAAGATAGGTTGTGCTGAGTAGAAGGAATCAGAGAGGAGAGACAAGAGCAATCGCACGGATGTGAGCATGGCTGTGAGAACCAGTGGGGTGTGTTCAGGGAAGGGAGGGCTTCGTTCTGTGCACAGTTGCATACAAGACGGGAATGATGAGCACATAGATGGAAAGAGAAGCATGTGTCGCCATGTTGTGGAGACCAGGGGAGCATGGATATCAAGCTAAGGAGCGTGGATTTCATCCGATAGGAAGTAGGACACTTTGTAGGTCCTCATGAGGGGAGCGATGCAGTCCCCCATGAGGGTCTGGGATAGCGTCCTGCCTGCGGGAGAAGAATGTGTCGGTAGGGAAACACCTGGAGCCATGGGACTGATCAGGATGCATTCTTGGTAGAATGAGCCTGCCAGTCTCTGGAAGGTAGGTGCCTTTGGTCCTGGCGCTGCAGCAGGAATGTCCTCTGATGTCAACAGATGTGTCTTATTTCAGGGTGTTTATGTGCATCCATATGCATATCACAAGGTATTTAAGGTATTTTGATATTACTGTATTTTGCCGTGTATAATGTACATTTTTTTGCTCACATTTCTGAGGGAAAAATAAGGATGTGCATTGTACATGGGTAGTACTAATTCCTTATCTATATAAATGTTAATTCTTTTATTTATGTTTATGCATTAACATGTAGGTGTGCATTATACACAGAAGCACATTATACACAGCAAAATATGGTAATTTGTGTATGAAACCCCTCTGAGGAAGGCAGACAATAGGTGAAACCAAACTCACCTACAGTTTAGTATTAAAATTACAGATTATGAGTTGTCACTTTTTCTATAGAGAGCTAGAAGCACTGGAGTTCATGACCCAGTGCCTATGTGCACAGGGTCAGGTATATAGATGGTGTTTAATGCTTTCTATTTCTGTAGGGAAATATGCTATGAGAGATTTACCTCATTCTGTCAATGTCACAATGACATGACCTCATAAGTCCCTCCTTGCCTTGGCATCCAAACCACTCAGGTACAAAGGGACCAAGGGGCCCCCAGGGTTGCACTGCAGGGTTATCAGGAACCTGAGACTTTGAAGTCTGGTGCAGAAACATCCTAGGTCGGTCTATGTGTGTTCTGTTTATATTTTGCCCATCACAAGCGACATCACGGAAATCTATGTATGAGGCCACGTTGACTATTCTGTAGCAAAAATAAGCAGTTAATTATACAGAAATAATATTATTTTCAAGCCATTAATATAAAAGTGGTTTCTAAGAATTATTTTATTGATTTTATTTATAAAAATTCATAACAAGACCAACATCGTTAAGTCTAATGCTGGTCACTGCTCAGTCGAAGTTGATAAGAATGTTGGTGTTTTCAGACCGAATGGGTTAGGAGCGGGCAGGTAGGTGATCATAAAGGACCCCTCAATTCTGACTCCAAATTACATCATAAAGAGTCGCTTTCAGCTTTAGTTTTAGTCCTAATCATGAAAGATGACAGATTCTCACAGAAGTGGGTGGGGCTAACCACAGTCCAGAGTTTGACTACGGGATTCAGTAGATGTCTCAGACCATCACTGAGAACTTTTTGAGTAGCCACACTGTGGTTTTCAGCTCATTCCTCTTATAATCGAGTCAAGCTGAGCAGGGCAAGTGCTTGATAATCAGACCCACCCTCAGGAGCCCACTCCAAGACATTGTGAGAACTCGAGGATAGACTGGCCTCTGATCCAAATCTGACCATTTCTTCTGGATTTTTTAATTCCATTTATGCCATGTGTCAGTCAGGGGTCTCCAGAAAAACAAAACCAGTAGTATCTATCGATCCATCTATCTATTTATATCTTCGTGTAAGTACATGTATGTGTGTGTGTATGCTAATAGACCTGATATTTATAGGATAGGAACTCAGTCAAGAATTGATGCTGCAGTCTGAGTCAGAATTTCTTCTTCTCTGGGAAACTTTAGTTTTTGCTCTTAAGACCTTCAACTGATTGGATAAGGCCCACCCACATTGTCAAGGGCAATCTTCTTTCCTTTAAGTCAAATGATTGTAGATGTTAGCCATATCTACAAAATACCTTCACAGCAACATGTAACTTAGTATTTGATAAAATAACTGGGTACTGCAGCCTAACCATGTTGACACAAAAAAACAACCATCATACCGAGTTTCTGCCATTTTTCAAAAGCCATGATTCCACCGGACTTGAGGCAAGTTAGCTACAAAAGAACCATACTTTTTTCAGTTGACATAAGCTCAAACTATCTGTCCAAATTAGCAACACTCTTGGTTGTTGTTTTTTTTATGGTAATTTCAAGTTCAGTGTGCCCAGATGTCACATCAATTAGGAAGCACAGACTTGTGAGTCGTGGAAGGTCTGGCAGGAGGAATTTTCATATCCCCTGAACAGCTTTTCATGACCCAACCATCTGATCACCCTGAAGTACACCCAATTTCCATGCTCTGCTTCACCTTCTTCCAAGTACCCCATGACCTGGACATGACTCAGGGCCCAAGAATGAAAAAAATAGTCAGACTCCCAATCACTTCCTCCATCACATCCTTAAACCCAACTTACAAAGCAGAAAGCCTCCAGATGAATGAGGCAAGTGGCAGCTGAGCCCAGCAATCTTCTCTTCAAATGTGAATGAATGGTTGCGACATTCTTTCCAATCTGGGTCAAGGGAGTTCAGTTTTTCTGCCTTTAGCCTGCGTGTCTCAGATGCCACCTTGGTAGGTGGACAGCTTTGCTCTTTCTTGTAGGCTAGCAAAAATATACAATTCTCAAACCAAAAACAAAAAGCAAAAGACAGTAAATAGCAAGTTTTGAGGAGAATGTAGTCTAACCATCAAACACTGCGGATAAGAGTACAGGTTGGTAAAACCACTTTGAAAACCTATGTGGCAATATCTCCAAAAGCGAAAACACCTTACTTCCCTGCAATCCCTCTCCTGGGTATATGCCCAACACACATGCACACACTGACATGTCCACAGCAGTGCTATTTATAATAGCCCAAAGCTGGAAACAACACAAATGTCTACAAGCAGTAGAATGAAAACATAAGTATATTTGCACAATGGAATACAGCAATGAGAAAGATAATCTGTGGCTACAGGAGAAAGTCATAAACTTAATATAGAGCCAAAGAGACAAGACATCGAAAAAGGACATATTGTATAATTCCATTGATAGAAAGTATAAAAACAGAACTAATGTACAGTGTAGGAAGTCAGGAGAATGGTTACCATTGGAGGGAACATTGTGATAGGAAAGGGTCAACAGGGGGGCTCTTCAGTGATTGATAATGTTTGATTATCTATTATTGCCTAATAAGTTACCCCCAAAATTAGGGGCTTAAGACAACAACTACTTCTTTATATCTCATGACTTTGTGGGTCAGGAATTCAGGTGGGACTTAGCTGGGGGATTCTTTGCTCCATGTGATTTTGAGGGAGGTCACTCATTGATCTTCATCTGGCAGATGGACTGGACTACAGGGTCCAGAAACCCTGCCCTAACAAGTATCTAGCTTCGGCAGCAATCCCCCAAGCCTGGGCTCCACTGGACCTGTTGGCAGGCATGCCTGTATGTGGCTCCTCCAACAAGGCAGTGGCAAGGCAGCTGCATGTCTTACAGGGTGCTTCAGAGTTCCCAGAGAGTTTCCAGTAGACCTAGGTGAAAATTGCAAGGCTTCTTAAGGCCTGGCCTTACTGTCATTTCCGTTTCATTCTATTGGTCAAAGGAGTCACTAAGCCAGTCCAGATTCCAGAGGAGGAGAGGAAGAGATTCCACCCCTGTGGGGAAAGGGCATGATGTCCACAGAGGGAAGGAATGGATGGCAGCCATCGTGGAGACAAGCCGCCATGTGACAGAAAGCTATTTCTCAGTTTGGTTGTTGTTACAGGCTGTATTCAGTTTGTGCAAATTTACCAAGCTATATACTCATATACGTGCCATTTTCTGTATGTATACATGCTATAGCCCAAATAAACATTTAATCTCTGCCCACCTCCAAGCTTCACATGTTGAAACTTAACCTGGGTGTGATATTTAGAGGTGGGGTCTTTGAGAGGTGACTGGGATTAGTGCCTTTGTAAAAGAGGCCCCAGAGAGCTCCCTCACCTCTTCTTCCATGTGAGGACACAGAGAGAAGACAGCAGTCTACGAACCAAGAAGTGGGTTCCCACTAGACACTGAATCTACTGGTACCTTGACCTTGGATTTTCAGCCTCCAGAACTGTGAGAAATAAATTTCTGCTGTTTATCAGCCACTCCATCTATGGTGTTCTCTCATAGCAGCCTAAAGGGGCTAAGATAAGGTGATTTTAATATTTTTTTAAGTTCAATTTTAAAAAGAATGAAGAAACAGAAAGTCTCTGGAAAGAGGCTGATCCCAGTTGAAACTTCCTCTGCCATGATGAACACTCCTGCTTCTCTGGCATTGCACACCCTTCACCAGCCCTGTGTTCTCAGGCCACATGGGTGTGAACTCTCAGGCCCCTTTCCCTGTGAGGGCCTCAGTTGCAATGAAGGAGAAAACCGACAACTGCTTCCCTGGGTCACTGGGAGGGAGGTGGAGACAACTTAAGAGAAAACTCCTAGCATATCTTGGATTCTCCATGAATTAGCTTAATTTTATTTCAAGCACGGCCTTAGACTCCCAACTCCTCAGCTGCCAAGGAAGTCAGCAGGTAAGACTTCCTAGAAGGCCTGATAAGGGTCCAGAGAGAACTTTCCAGCCTCTCCCCATGGTCCTTATCTCACAAGCCAAGAAAAGGGTACATTCTCAGGCATCTGTGCCCTCAGTTGGGCAGGAGGAGCACATCTGCAAAAATAAAGTTTCCTCTCTGTGATTTTTCAAAAAATTATCCTTTTCCTTCTTTCCTTTTCTCTCTGTCCTGCTGCCTGCACCAAGCTTTCCCTTGCATCGTTATCTTAGCACAAACTTCTAGAGTGGCCTCTAAAAATAGGACCACAACACTGTTAGATGAATGGATACAGAAAATGGGATATAGATGTACACAGGTATGTAGATAGATAGATGTATATATGTGTGTATATAGATGTATGTGTATATGTGTGTACATATATATACATGTATGTCTCTATGTGTAATTATATAGATGTATGTATGCATATATATGCCATGGGGGTGGGGAGTCTGGGTTTGAAGCTGATGAAAACACTCTGTAGCTGCCAGAACGAGACCAAAGTCCCCAAGCAGAGTGACAAGTGAATCACGTCGACTCATGCTTAGTCACTGCAAGGTACTTTCCACATGGACACATGGAGATGGTTACCAGAGCACTGTCTGCTGGCTGCTCTCTCATGAGCTCAAAGAAAATGTTGTTGTAACCTTTACTTTGGAGGGGGGAAAAATAGCATCACTTTCTCTTTCCTTTTCTTTTTGGAGAGAGATGTGTTGGCAAAATAGTTGAAGTGGTTGTTTTTGTTTACCCTGGAGAAAGTTTCCAGATAGCCCTGAATCCTGAGCTTTGTGTATGTGGCAAGCCCTTCGAGTCTTAAGCACTTAATGTCTAAGTGTGTAAACAACCCCCTTAGAGACGACTGTCACGGGCCATGCAGATCACGGGGCTTCATATCAGGCTCTCTGACCTCCAGCAGAGTCATCCAGGCTTGGAGGAGCTAGAGAGCCAGGGGTCCAAATCCTCACTCTGATCTATACTATCAGTATAAACTAGGGCATGGTATTCCAACTTCCTGACCCCCACTACTTCCTAATTCATAATAATGAGGATTGGTAATGCTTACCCACAAAGTGGTTATGAGAATTAAATGAAGTGCTTGTGTAGAAGCACCCCAAACACTGCTTGGCACAAACACAGTAGTTGATTAGTTAAAATGAGTGCACCCCTCCCTGCTCTCTCCTGATCCTTCATTCATTATTTCCCTTTCCACTTTTCTCTGTTTCAATTCCCTCTCTTCCTCCCCTTTCCCTCCAATCCAAACATAATCTATGCTCAATTCTCTCCTCCCCTCTCTGCTGTCTGCTTTATATAGGTATACACACACACACATACATATATACATATATGTGGGGGGGGTTGCCTTATTTCAAGTCTCAAACCCCCTCTGTACTCATAGCCATTCCTCCGGCTGGTACAGCCTTGGCATGGTGGCTATTGAAAGCCAGCCAAATTCTGGTTAAAAACACTGCGATTCTTGGCCAGACTTTCTCTCCTTACAAACAAGGGTGATGTTTCAGTCATGGGAAGTCTTCCCATTCATTTAAACCCCAGGGGAAAAAAATAGCAACACCTCAGTGTGTGGCCTTAGGTGGACAGCGATGTGAGGCTCCGGGTATCGACAGAAATAAATCTGGTGTTTCTGAAAATTGTGAAACATGTGCAGTGAATGTGTCATCCCAGCAAAAGTGAGTCAGTCCCCAGGCCTGGGCCCAAATCTGGCAGTGTTTGCTTTCTAAATAGAAAGTATATTCCTGGCCAGCCTAACATTAGCAAACTGGTGGTCAATGAGAGTGGAAAGAGAGAGGCAGAAGAGGAGACATGCAAATCTATACTTTGCAAGAACTTTTACTGGAAAAATGAAGTTCTCTCTCTGTGATTTAAAAAATATACATTTCCTTTTCCTTCTTTCCTTTTCTCTCTATCCTTCTGACTGCACCAAACTTTTCTTTCCAGCATTATCTTAGCACAGACTTCTAAAATGGTCTTTGAAAATAGAACCATATAGAGACTAGAAAAACAATATAAAAGATCCATGAAACCAAGAGCTTGTTCTTTAAAAAGATAAATAAGATCGACAGACCTCTAATACCTCACAGACTCATAAAGAAAAAAAAAAGGACCCAAATAAATAAAATCAGAAATGAAAGAGAAATAACAACTGACACCACAGAAACACAAAGAATTATAAGAAAATATTACAAATAACTATATGTCAAGAAATTGGACAGCCTGGAAGAAATGGATAAATTCCTACAAACATGCAATCTTCCAAAAGTGAATCAGGAAAAATCAGAAAATCTGAGCAGGCCAATTATAATTAATGATATCAAGACAGTAATTTAAAAACTCCCAGCAAACAAAAGTTCTGGACCAGATGACTTTACAGGTGAATTTTAGCATTCAAAGAACTAACACTTCTCCTTCCAAAAAAATTCCAGAGGAAGAAAGACTCCCAAGCTCATTTTATGAGGCCAACATTATCTTAACTCCAAAAACTGGATACAGACACAACAAAGAAAGAAAATGATAGGTTAATATCCCTGATGAACATAGATGCCAAAATCCTCAACAAAATATTAGCAAGCCAGCTTCAACAATACATTAAGATGATTACACACCATGATCAAATGGGATATATTCCAGGTATACAAAGTTGGTACAATATTCACAAAGTTGTTAATATTCAATTAACATTATACACCACAAAAACAAAATGAAGGATAAAAATCACATGATGATATCAACAGATGCAGAAAAAGCATTTGATAAAATCCAGCACCCATTTATGATCAAAACTCTCAGCAGAGTGGGAATAGAGGGAACATGCCTCAGCATAAGGAAGGCTGTATGCGACAAACCCACAGCCAACATCATATTCAATGGGCAAAAAATACAAGCATTTCCCTTAAGATCAGGAACAAGACAGGAATGTCTGCTTTCACTACTGTTATTCAACGTAACACTGCAAGTCCTAGCCATAGCAAACAAACAAGAAGAAATAAAGGGCATCCAAATTGGAAAGGAAGAAGTAAGCCAGTCATTATTTGCAGATGACACGATACTATGTATTGAGAACACTAAAGATTCCACCAAAAAACTACTAGAACTGAGAAATGTATTGAGTAAGTAGCAGGATACAAAATAAACATCCAGAAATCAGTTGCATTTGTATACACTAATAATATACTATTAGAAAAAGAATGTAAAAAAAAAATCCCATTTACAATTGAACCAAAAAATAAATACATAAAATACCTAGGAACAAATTTAACCAAGGAGGTAAAAGACACTTGGAAAACTATAAATCAAAGAAGATATAAATAAATGGAAGCAGAACTTCTAGCCAAGATGGAGGTGTAGGTAGATACACTTTGCCTCCTTGCACAACTAAAAGGACAACAACAAATTTAAAAACAAAAAATAACCAGAACTGCCAGAAAATCGAACTGTATGGAAGTCCAACAACCTAGGACTTGAAGAAGAAACATTCATTCAGACCAGTAGGAGGGGCAGAGATGGGCAGCCAGGGTGGAGAGAACTCACCGCAAGGCAGCGGCTGGAGGAACAGGTGAGGCAGCAGCTGGTGGAGTGGGTGGTCCCACATTTGCATACTGATAAACCAGGAGGAACAACTGGTAAGTGAGGCAGACCATGAAACCCAGGGTTCCAGTGCAGGGAAATAAAGCCTCAAAACCTCTGATTGAAAAAAACCTGTGGGGGTTGAGGCAGTGGAAGAAACTCCAAGCCTCACAGGAGAGCTCATTGGAGAGACCCCCAGGGTCCTAGAATGTACAAAAACCCACCCACCCAGGAATCAGCTCCAGAAGGGCCCAATTTGCTTGTGGATAGCAGAGGAAGTGACCGAAAGCAGGCTGGGAACTGAGCAAGCAGCATTGTTCCCTCTTGGACCTCTCCCCCACAATGCAGTGACCTGGGTTGCCCTGCCCTGACAAATACCTAAGGCTCCACCTCTTACTACACACTGAGACAAAAAAATATGGCCCAAATGAAAGAACAGATCAAAGCTCCAAAAATAGAACTAAGTGATGAAGAGAGAGCCAATCTAACAGATGAAGAGTTCAAAACACTGGTAATCAGGATGCTCACAGAAATGGATGAGTATGGCCACAAAATAGAGGAAAAGGTGAAGGCTATGAAAAGTAAAATAAAGCAAAATATACAGGGAACCAACAGTGATGGAAAGGAAACCAGGACTCAAATCAACTATTTGGACCAGAAGAAAGAAATAAACATTCAACCAGAACGGAATGAAGAAACAGGAATTCAAAAAAATGAGAAGAGGCTTAGGAACCTACGGGACAATTTTAAACATTCCAACATCAGAATCATAGGGGTGCCAGAAGGAGAAGAGGAAGAGCAAGAAATCGAAAACTTATTTGAAACATAATGAAGGAGAACTTCCCTAATCTGGCAAAGGAAATAGATTTCCAGGCAGTCCAGGAAGCTCAGAGAGTCCAAAGAAGTTGGATCCAAGGAAGTACACACCAAGGCACAGCATAATTACATCACCAAGATTAAAAATCAGGGCAGAATCTTAAAATCAGCAAGAGAAAAGGAGATGTTACCTACAAAGGAGTTCCTATAAGACTAACAGATGGTTTCTCAAAAGAAACCTTGCAGGCAAGAAGGGGCTGGAAAGAACTGTTTGAAGTCATGAAATGCAAGGACCTACATCCAAGATGACTCTATCCAGTAAAGCTATCATTTAGAATGGAAGGGCAGATAAAGTGCTTCCCAGATAAGGTCAAGTTAAAGGACTTCATTATCACCAAGCCCTTATTATATGAAATGTTAAAGGGACTTATCTAAGAAAAAAAGATGATAAAAAATACAAACAGTAAAATGACAACAAACTCACAACTACCAACAATCGAACCTAAAAAAAACAAAAACAAAATCAAAAACGAACTAAGCAAACAATTAGAACAGGAACAGATTCACAGAAATAGAGATCACATGGAGGGTTATCAACAGGGAGGGGGAGGAAGTAGAATGGGGGAAAAGGTACAAGGAATAAGAAGCAAAAATGGTAGGTACAAAATAGGTGGAAGTTCAGAATAGTATGGAATATTTCACTTAGCATAATGCTCTCCAGTTCTATCCATGCCGTCACTAAGGGTATAAGCTCCTTCTTTGTCTCTGCTGTGTAGAATTCCATTGTGTAAATGTACCATAGTGTTTTGATCCACTCATTTGCTGATGGGCACTTAGGTTGCTTCCATAGTGGGGAGAAGGGTTTTCAGGAACTACTATAAAGGACACATGGACAAAACCAAGGGGGAGGATGGAAGCAGGGGAGGGAGGTGGGTTTGGCTGGGGTGGGGTAGAGAAGTGGGGAGCAAATGCAGACAACTGTAATTGAACAACAATAAAATATTTAAAAATTGAAAAAAATAGTATGGAAATGGAAAAGCCAAAAAACTTATATGCATGACCCATGGACATGAACTAAGGTGGGGGAATGATGGTAGAAGGGGGGTATACATGGAGGAGAATGAAGGGGAGAAAAAATGGGACAACTGTAATAGCATAAGATGAGCATATGAAAAGATGCTCAATGTCACTAATTGTCAGAGAGATGCAAACTAAAACCACAATGAAATATCACCTCACACCTGTCAGAATGGTTATCATCAATAAACCCACAAATGACAAGTGCTGGTGAGGATGTGGAGAAAAGGGAACCCTTTTGCACTGTTGGTGGGAATGCAGATTGGTGCAGCCACTGTGGAAAGCAGTATGGAGTTTCCTCAAAGGATTAAAAATGGAACTGCCTTACAACCCAGTGATTCCATTTCTGGGGATTTATCCAAAGAAATGCAAAATACTATTTCAAAAGAATATATGTAGCACTGTGTTCCTTGCAGTTTTATTTACAATAGCCAAGTTATGGGAGCAACTAAAATAGCATAATGGGACAAGTGCCCATCAATAGACGACTGGATTAAGAAGCTGTGGTACATATATACAATGAAATTCTACTCGGCCATAAAAAAGAATGAAATCTTACCTTTTGTAACAGCATAGATGGACTTAGAGGGTGTTACACTCAGTGAAATAAGTAAATAATAGAAAGACAAATACCATATAATCTCACTTATGTATAGAATCTAAAAAACAAAATAAATCAACAAACAATTAAAATAGACTCATAGATACAAAGAGAGAGAGAACTAGTGATGGCCAGAGGAGGGGGGCTTGAGGCACTGGGTGAAAGGTGAAGGGACTAAGAAGCACAAATTGGTAGCTACAAAATAGTCATGAGGAAGTAAGTAAAGTATATAAAATATAGTCAATAATATTGTGATAACTATATATGGTGCCAATTGGGGTACTGGGAATATCGAGGGGAACACTACGTAAAGTATATGGTTGTCGAACCACTAAGCTGTACACCTGAAACCAATACATAAGGAAGGAAGGAAGGAAGGAAGGAAGGAAGGAAAGAAGGAAGGAAATAGGACCACAATACGAAAGGGTGAATAGATAAAGAAAGGTAAATTTCTGGAATGCAATGCTTCTTGATTCTCTGAGCAACAGGACTGCGCCTTTTAGAGAGTGTGAGCACTGAGCCTACCGGAGCAGCAGTAATAGCAGCAGCTGCCCCATCAGCTTTGCCTATCTGCTCCAGACACAGATTCTAGAGAAAAGAAGCAACACAGGGTCAGGAGCCTCTTGCGCCAGCATCCCTGGCCAGCCCAGATGCCAGAGTCACGTGGTCTCCGTGGTGCCAGAGGAAGTGATGCAATCACCCTCAGGCTTTGGGTCAGCCAGGAGGAAAGTGTCCTGTTACAGCGTAGGGTGGCTGGCTTCCGGGTGCCAGGCCTGTACCCTGTCCCAAACCCACAGCGAAGGGGCAGCAGGGGAGCCTGTCGTTGTGCATACGCTGCCTACTGGTTTACCCTGTTTTGTGCACTGCCATCCAGGCCCACAAAGGGCTCAGCAAGTACCTCATCCCAGGCCCTTGGCTTCTCCTTTCCCCTTACTCCAGCTTACAAGTTGTCTTGACTGTAAACACCTGTTTCCTTTCGCTGGGACACTATGGGATACAGCTATTCTATTGACTTCATATGCATAGCAGGAATATAATTGAATTCAATTATAATAACTACACTCATTAAAAACCTATGTAATGTTCATTAAGCAGCCTAGGTAATATGCAATTAATATCATTAGCATAGGAATTGTGCATTGGGTCACTAATATGCACATTATGTATAATACTCAACATATGTATTAATTACAGCACATGCCAGAAAAACACAGCATTCGAAGCTTGCAGGCCTGTCCCAGTTATAAACACTTTTGATCTCATACAAATCCTTTTCATGGAACATCTTTTTCATTAATTGGAACATATGCTTTTCAGCTCTTTACACAAAGATGGCTATTGGAGAGAAAGGGCTCTGAGAAGGGCTGGAGTTAAATAAACCTGAGAAGCCTGTATCAGAGCATATCCTGGAGAAGGGCCATGACCTTGAGTGCAGAGTTCAGACCTCCTCTTTCTGTCCTAGCCTCTGCCAAGACCTCGCCTGCCAATCACTCCCGCCTCCATTGGAACATCCATTATCTGGGAAATGGGCATAATAGCACTTGACATCACCAGGGTATTAAGTAGATGATCTCATTAGGGAAACTACAGACATGCTTTGGAAATGCAGAATGGCAATAGCGTTGAGCATGCTGCCAGGAAGCTCTCAATGGAAAGCTTCTGCGTTAAAGAAAAGTGCCTGCCCCATCACACCCAGCCTGCCCTTGACATGGGTAGATTTGGCCAAAGGCACTCAACCTTGATGAGTGGGCATTGGGAATGGCTGCTCTATAGGTGGGGTTCTTTCAGAGTTTCTCCTCAAAATGCATTTTTGGCATTACCTGGAGCTTGGAGTTACCATCTACGTTTTACAAAATTAGTAGAGTTTGGCCCTGGTGAATGAAGCGAGTTACCCAAGGTCAACTCAGAAGGCCTCCCTGGCATGAAGGAGACCACAGAAAATGGACAGAGAGGCCTACATCTGAATTCCTTGCGACTGGTTTCTGACTCTGGGCCCCGCCTTCCCCCTTTGGCTGAAATAAGCAACCCCTGAGTGTTCACTTGCCTCATTCTCCTCCCTATCTGTTGCAGTCTATCAGGGCAGTCCTGGGGATCCCACCTCTAAAGGATCTACGAGCCGTACTTTGTTCCCTCCAACATTCATTCAAGTATTCATTGACCACCTTCTCTAAACCAGGCCCTGCGCTGGACACTGAGGCAAGAAACACGAGCACATTGTAGCCTTATCTTCAAGGAGCTCAGTGACACGGTCTGAGTTCAGGACTTGGCTCCCTATTCCTGAACTGTGTGTGACCTACTGGACTCTTGGCCTTGAATCTTACCTCTTCCCAATACAGCCACAAGAATGTGCTGCCTAAAATGCAAAGCTGGCCCTGTACTCACTCCCCTGCTTGAATCCCTTCATGGGCTCATATCACTTACAGAAGGAAGTTGAAACCCATTTACCTGGCACTCAAGACCCATCAGGATGTGCCTCTCTTCAGTCTCCTCTTCTTTACCACCTGCCTTATGCACCGAGAACACTGGGTTTCCCACAGATTCTCCCCATCCCTACAGTGTGGCTGACAGCTCCTTTCATAAAGAAGTGGAGCTGATTTCTCTACTCTTTGAATACCAGTTGGCCATGTCACTGTCTTTGGGACTTTAGCAAATGTGAAGCAAGCAAAGGCATTGGGCTTGCCCTTTCTTGCTGCTGACCCTGTCTACCACCATATCTATAAGCCCAGCTAGACTCTTGAGGATAAGGCCCACAAGGAAAGAGATCCCAGCTGAGGCCCCAGACATGTGGGTAATATCATCCCAGATCACCCAGCTCAGCTGCCTCAGACAAGCACAATAACTCAGCCAATCCACAAAATCATTTTTGAAAATGATAAATGCTGGTTGTTTTCAGGCACTAAGTTTTGGACTGTTTTGTTATACAGTAACAGCTAGCTGATACAAATTCACAAGTGTGCGTGTTCTTTGTGCTACTGTGTGCTAGGGAGCACATTGTTCCTTTGTCTGGCATGTAGATCATCTTCCACCTGGGCTTGAATACACTTCTGTTCTGCTCACTGCATGATAAGATTTTTACCAGGCAAAGAAAGGGAGAGATATTCCCATAGGAAAAAGAAAATAAACTGAAGTTTACACTGGATAACCATATTATTCTCAATATTCTTAGCCTCTCTTATATTCATTCTCCTGAGGAGGCAAAGTGATCTCATAAGTCCATAATGGCAATAGTCCTTTTCTTTCTCTCAACACCATGAAACACTAGGTGTCTCTCAGAACACAGGCTAAAACCCACCTAACATCAAGGCTGGGCCTGCACCTGACTCGTCATCTTCAATGCCATCCTCATCCCCCACCCACTTTGTCTCATTCACCTTTGTTTTTCCCAAAGACCGAGAAGAGCACATTGCCCAGTATGGTACTTGGCTCATCACTAAGTTTCTTGAAAAGACCCAAATCAAAACCACTTCCACCAGAAAGCCTTCCCTAATAGTTCCATGCAAAGTTGCTTCCTCTCCCCACCTAGCCCTCTCAGGTCCCTTTGTGTTTAAGGTACTTTTCAGGGATAATTTATTTCCCTATCTATCCTCTACTGCTCCCCCTCCCAGCACACCAACAGTATGAGCCACCAATGTGTCTTTTTTAATCTTTGCATTCCCACACAGTAGAATCTCAAATAATTGGTCTAACTAATTAATTAATCCATCCCCAAAAGAGCTCCAGGCAGCCATGTAGAAAGAACCAGCAGTCTGGAGTCAGACAGATCTGAACCTAATCCCAGCTTTTACACCTTGTGCAAGGCACTTGAACTCTTCAGCCACTCTCCAGTGAGTGAGGGAATTCTAAATGAAGTTCATAATCCTTTCTTCACAGCATTAAGGATTCATAAGATATTGTACCTAAAACACCGGCCCACAGGCTGCCACCTGGTAGACCCTCCAGTGAAGCTCTGATTATCTTCTCCCTTCTCTCCAGCTGCCTGCAAGTTCTCCTGGCCACTACTCTGGGAATGATGGTGACAGCCAAAGGGGCTCTAGGCCCTGGCTGCTTCGTGGATCATACGGGTGCCCTGAGAGGGACAGAACCTACTTGGTTGGTGCCTGGTGCTGACATGCCTTACTTACCTTGTCTTCTTTCTGCTATATGAAGGGAAATGAGACAGTGCCTGCTCATGTGATTTGTGAACTGTAAATCAGGATGCAAATTTTCGGGGTCACCTTTCTATGAGGAAACAAAGGCCTCGGGGGAAGAATTTACCCCTCACCTCTCTTCCCCTCACCCACCTTCGCAGAGTCTGAAACTGCAGAAGGCAAAAGGCCTTGCCTGGCCAGGTTTTGTATTGGAAATGATGCTACAGAGGAGGGCTTGTTCATGCTCATTCTTTGATTCTTTTACTCATTCATTCACACACACACACACACTCACTAATGATTCACTCATGTGTTTATTTGTTCACGAAACATGCATGCAGTGTGTGTGCTGTGCTGGGAGCAGGGTGAAAGGATCCATATGACTCAGTTTGGTCTCTGCCCTGGAGGAAAGGAGTTCTCAGTCGCCCTCTTTGCTGAGGGTGTGCACATAGGCAGGGAATAGGCGTGAAAGCAGGTCACTGCGATGTGCAAAGTGCCTTCTCAGCCTGCCACCGGGACTCCAAAGACAGAATCACTCTTTGTGCGAGGCTGGAGTGTGGGCCTGAAGCACTGATGACAGGGGTGAGTGCAGAGAGAACTTTGGATTGTGGAAATTTAGGAAGCCAAGCCAAATATTGGGTTGGCCAAAAAGTCCGTTTAGTTTTTTCTGTAAAATATAAGACACATTTTTCATTTTCCCCAATAACTATTGATTTGGATATTTTGAGTATGTTGACTATCTCCCATGTGGTACCGTGTTGATTGTGCTTAATTAATGTCTCAATTTGGTCGCTATCAATTTCAACTGGTCTAGCCAACCGTGAAGCCATTGTCCAGCGAGAACTCTCCAGCACAAAACTTCACAAACCACTTTTGATATGTTCGATCAGTCACAGCACCATCTCCAGACACTGTACAAATCTTCTTTTGCATTTCAATTGTGTTTTACCTTTCTTGAAATAATAAAGCAAAATATGCTGAAAATGTTGCATATTTTCTTCCATCTTCAGTACCAAAATGGCTACACAAAAATTCAGCAATTTTGATGTTTTTTTTAATACACGCTGACCTGACAGCTGTCACAATATAATCTAACAAAATTGTTTCAAATGAAGTTAAAGACAACTAAGTGCTACTAGAGACATCTTACAGAAAAAAACAAATGAACAATTTTGCCAACGCAATAGTTATTTTTTGCCCCAGGCAAACAGGAGCTACGAAAGCCTTAAAGCACAGAATTGACAAAGGTACTCCTTCAGCGCCTGCTGCAAACCCCAGGCAGTCTGACCTGCCTTCCCTGCTGCAGTCCTGGCCGTGTCTGGAGTCGAAGTCATTGATGTCCCAGCTCTACGAAGCATTCCCTGAATGACTTGGGAAAATCACTTCATTCCTTTGAACCTTGAAGTAGGAAATATGAGTATTATTGTCCTTCCTCACTGAACAGTTGAGCCATCCTTTAAAGTAGGTATAGCTCAGTGGCTAAGGTGCAGGCTCAAAAGTCTCACCCTGTGAACGTGCCAATGCTATTATTCGGGGACTGCTTAACCCTTGGGTCCTCAGTTCCCCCACCTCTAAAGTGAGCATGATCACATTTCCCTTGTAGCTATGTGAATTAAGAGAGAAAATGCATGTAGAAAGATTAGCACAGCGCTGGCACATAGTAAGCCCACAATATATGATATTATCATCACCATTGTTTTCATATCTGTATTAGTATTGCTGGGATAACTGCCTGACACTTGGGATTCTATCAGAACCTAAAGCTCATTCCACATTCTTGCCTCACATGCTCCCAAAGATCTCAGGCCAAGCCCAGATTCCACACCCATGCGGCACCCCCTCGCAGGGTTCCAGTGCAAATTTTGGGAAGGAAACAACTGCCAAGGAAAATCCAACCCCATGGTTTTCCTATCAAAGAGGAAAATTAGAAAATGCAAAACACTTGCTGGAACACACCAGTCTGGGTCCCAGGGACTTCCTAAAATCTGAGGGCCTTTCCACAGCACTCCTGGCCCATGTCTGCCACCAAGATATTTCCCAGCACACATCACTGGCGTCCCAGCCAGGCTCCGAGAAGAGGGCAGGGGAAGCTCCTGACGGGTACAGATGCATCCAAGGCCAAGCTATGCTTGCCTTCTCAGCCTCAAAGGCCTGCAGGGAAGGTGGAACCAGGTTTGGGCTGTGTCCAGGGTTCTGGGGAAGAAGCCCTATTTACCTCCAAAATAGAAGATGCAGGCTTCCCACCACTCTTGGCCTCCTGCTGCTCCTCTGGAGAGAGAAGCCCCTCCTGATAAACCAGAGAATCTACTCTTTGCCGAGTCCCCTGGCCCTGCTCTGTTCTCCATCTGGGCGGAGCCACTTCACCCCCAGTGCCCCCTTGTGCACTGGGGAAGTACACCTCATCCTCACAGTGCAGAGGAAGAAGATGCTGGAAGTTCTGCTGGGGCTCTGAGCATGGGAGCTGCTCAGACTCCTGACTGTGCCCTGGGAGCTGGTGGCACAGCCCCTACACACAGTAGATGCTCCCCAAATAACAAATGATTAAGCAACTTATCAGATTCCTGAGCAATTCACTTCTATCTCATTTAATTCTCATGCTACCCCTGCAGAGTAGGTCTTCTTAGCCCCACTTTGCAGACACTTTGTAGAACTGAGGCTCAGAAAGGCTAAGGTTGCCAGGGTAGAAAGTGGTGGGGCCGGGACTGGGACCACATCTGTCTGACTCCAAGGCCCTCCCTCTACAGCTCCCAACTCTTAGAAAAGGGGGGTGTGGGTCTCCATACTGAGAAGGCTTCAACTTCCAGACTTTGCCCACAGAGTGGTGCCGAACACTGCTCCAGGCCTGGGGTGGGCGGAGACTGAGCCTGACCACCAATGGCCATGGCCTTGCCTCCTGATCAGGAAGACAGCTCCTCAGGGAGATAATGCAGAACAGGATAAAGGAAGTGGCATCGATGATGAGCCGGAGGTGGGGAGGGCCAGAGGGCACACCATAAATGTAATCAGTGAATCAGCCCAGAAGGGCTTTCACATCCAAAGCTGTACAAATGCCAAATGCAAGGCACCAGCTGCCCTCCCTCAGTGGAGGTCAGGAAGACTCCGTGCAGGAAGAACCGCTGCAATCCAGTTCCAGGCAATAACAATAAAAATAAGAGCTAACATTTATAAATTGCATACTCTGTCAAAATACTCTGCTGGGCAGGGTACATGCATAATTATATGCAGTCCTCACAACAACTCCAAGAGGTGAGAGCTATGATCCCATTTTACAGATGAGAAAACAGAGGCTCACATCATATAACTGGCCACACAGCTAGTAAGTGGCACAGTCAGGATTTGCACCTGCTTCTGACTGACTGCAACACCTCCTCTATTTTATAAGGTCCAAAGGCTACAGGTGCTGGGCAAGTTACACAAATGAGGGAAGCATGATGGGTGTAAGAGGAGCTAGTGGAGGCTGGAGAAAGCTGGAGAGCTCACTGTCTAAAGCGGCAGCTGCTCCTCAGCTTCAGCCACTTCTTGCCATTCGAGGGTGTACAACCTGCATGGCCAGCTCTTCTCTTTTCAAGATAAGCCAGATGTAATTTCTACTTCTGGGTGTAAAATCCAATATTTAAGCTTTCAGGATTAATTTTTAAAATGTAGAAAGACTTGGCAGTCTAAGCAAAGCCTGTCTGAAAGACAGATGCGGCCTGCAGGTCACCCTTTTGCAATCTCTGTGTTACCACGTGGGTGGTAGAGAGCACCCCGTCCCTAGAGGTGCTCAACCATATTCTGTGCCACTGACTGAGGTGCGGTGAAGAAGCAATTGGAAGGGAAGTTGTTGGGGGTGGGCCTTCAAGATCCTAAGCCTGAAACAGCATGAATCTATGAACTAGAGTGGAAATGGGCAGGAGCCCTAAGCAAGGGGAATGTTATGAGCAAAGGTGTGGAGTCAGGCCAAGTCCTTTCATCCTCATTTACTCCCAGCTCTAAAACCTTCCATGGCTCCCCGTTGTCCTCTTCCCTGGGGATTCAGATACATAGCTCTGCCCTAAATCTCTGACCTAATGGACCATTAGAGTGAGTCTAGGAAAGGCCACCTTCAGTGCTTCCTGGACCTGCCTCCAGACCCTCCCCACCTGCCCCCAGCCTTGAATCTCCTCCTCTCCAAGCCACTTCTCCAAGTTGTCACCCCACTCATAATCCTAACTGCCCAAACTAAACGACCACAGAGGATGGTTGCCTGCCATTTTTCTTTTTTCCCCAACTCGTCCTTAACCCCTTAGTGTTCACTGCACCCCTGTTGCATGCAGAGTTCTGTGCTAGGCCCTCTGGCTGCCACCATGGACCAGACAGATAGGTCTCTGTTGCCTGTACAGTTCCTTTGAGACCACACCATTGTCCTGGCCATGCAGGAGACTCAGAAAAGACATGCTAAACAGATGCAAATGCCAGTGAGATGGAGATAGCTTTTTGACCACCCCCTCTTCCTCTCTGCAAGCCCCTGCACCTCTTCCACCCCACAAAACCCCAGCCCTGTTGATTCTGCCTGGTTATTTCTCCCAGGCATTAGAAGAGGCACAGTTGAAAAAAAGCCTTGGGAACCTAGGAAGAAAGCAGTCAAAGGTGGTGTCTTTTTTCTTTTTTTTTCCCCCTAATGTTCTCATTCCCCTACCAACCATGGCAAAGGCGCATTTCCAGACACACTCCTCCTGAGGCTGGAAGCTGGCCCTGCCTCTGCTGTGGCAGGCAGCCTTGGGTTGGCTGCCAGGGCCTGGGGTGGAGTACAAATAGCCCCATCCCCCCTTCAAGGAGACCAAGAGCCAAGAGCTCAACCCTGGGCACCCAGCCAGGTTCCCTTCAAGCCAGGGCCTGAGCACATGGACCCTAATCAACTAAAAAACCCCCACCCTTCCTTCTGCAAACACCCTCACGGCCAGCCACAGGGCGGGCCAACAGGCAGGGCTGATCTTCCTGACCTCCCCGGCTGGTCCCACACCTAAGGAGGTGGCTCAGGACCCTCACCCCTGCCAACATCAGCTGGGTCATCAGAGAGGGTTTCATCTGCCCCTCCTCTCCAGCTCCCCACCACAGGGAGAGGGGCTCCAGGTTGGAGGATGCTGACTTGGCAGG
This sequence comes from Desmodus rotundus, assembly GCF_022682495.2. Taxonomy (NCBI): domain Eukaryota; kingdom Metazoa; phylum Chordata; class Mammalia; order Chiroptera; family Phyllostomidae; genus Desmodus; species Desmodus rotundus. The sequence continues at coordinate 22,158,394 of NC_071387.1, forward strand.
ACTCTGCCCTCACTTCCTCCACCTCTCTGCTCAAATGCTGTCTTATCACCTCCCAGTTACATACACAGCCCATCCCCCCATCAGTGCTCCTTATCAGGCTTTCTTGTTTCTTCATAAGGATGTTTTACCATTTGATACTGTGTGATGTATTCGTTCATGGGAAACTCCCTAGAATCAAAGTCTTATGAGGACAGGGATCTGCTTGTTCTGTTCACTACTCGTCCCCAAGTTCCTAGTTTTTAGCAGATGCTGTCCGTCAGAACTCCTCCAGACGGGTGGTCTCACAGCCTTCCAAGAGAAATGACTTTAGCTACCAGTTTTGTTATTTATTTATTTGTTTCTTTATTTTTAATCCTCGCCCGAGGGTCTGTTTTATTGATTGAGAGAGAGAGAAAGGGGGAGAGAAAGAGAGGGAAACATAGATGTGAGGGAAATATCAACCAGCTGCCTCCCATACACATCCCAACCAGGGATTGAACCCACAACCTGGGTATGTGCCCTGACTGGGAATCGAGCCCAGAACATTTTGGTGTATATGGAATGACACTCCAACCCACTGCGCCACCTGGCCAGGGCCAGCTACCACTTTTTACACTACCATTTAACCAGGGCCTGCCAACATTAGGCTACACAGACACGTGATCCCATTAATCTTCTCAAGAATTCTGAGGTCCGTGTCATTGTTTTGGCTGTGGCTCTCTCAACCTCGACAGCACTGACATTTGGGGACCAGATGACAGTAGTACTCACCCTCCTTTTGTGACAACTAAAAATGTCTCCAGACACTGTCCAGTGTCCCCTGCAGGCAATATCGTCCCATTTGAGAACCTGTGTTAATTCTACATATGAGGAAACTGAGGCCCAGAGAAGCTAGGTATGTTGCCCAATGCTTTAACGGAGGCTGGAACTCCCCTAGGTCTGTCTTGCTTTAAAGCCAGCATTCTCCCCATCCCACCAGGCCACCTTCCCCTTGGTAGGGCAGGGCTGGTGGCCAGGGAGCTGTTACTGGGATGACACAGAGGGCTATGCCCAGGCCCTGCTGGTGTCCTGGCTGAGCGAGACCTCTAACGTGCGAGCAGAGCCTTCCCAAGCAGCCTGAAAAACATTTACTCACACTCTGGCTGTGCCTGGGAAACATCATCAGTGATAAATCATATCTCTTAATTATCTGTGATTTCTGCAGCCAGCCAACATTTCCTTTTGTGACAAATATCTGCTCTGAAATTCCTTCTCCACCTCCCCCCGCCACCCCAAAGGAGAAGCAATGGTATGGGCGAGCCCTGGGGCTGGTCTCCCCAGGGTGAGCCCAAACGTCTCTGGTCAGCCTTCAGGTCCCACCCAGCCCAGCTAGAGCAGGGTGCTTGCCCAGGCAAGCCTCCTCTCTCCCTCCATGCTTTGCAGAGTGAAATCCTCAGGTTTCTGTGGTGTTTGGGTTTTTGTTTTTTGTTTTTTTCAGAAGGGTTTCTGAATCCAAGACGTTCACTCACTCAGATGAGTCCTGCTTGAAGTCATGGTGAAGGAGAGAGGAAGACAGAAAATGAAAGGGCACAGGGCCAGGGGTGGAAAGGCCAGGGTTTAAGTCTACTGAGTATGCTGCAGGAAAAGTGTACTCCACCCTTCTCGGGACCCTCTGCGCCACAGGTTGAGTATCCAGGCACCTCAGCCTCTGTAACTGTCAGCTCTTCACCCTCTGGGAAGGACTATCTTCTGTCACCTTCCAATTGAATACACTGGAATAAGATCTCTTCTCCCCCAACTCCTCCCTAGGCCCCCATTAGGCTGAACCTATTTATTTGCTTTTTTAAAAAAAGATTTCACTTATTTATTTTTAGAGAGAGGGGAAGGGAGGGAGAAAGGGAGGGAGAGAAACATCAATATGTGGTTGCCTGTCACACGCCCCCAAACTGGGGACCTAGCCACCAACCCAGGCATGTGCCCTGACAAGGTATAAAACTGGTGACCTTTCGGTTCTTGGGCTGGCACTCAATCCATTGAGCCACACCAGCCAGGGCTGTGTTTATTTGCTTTTAAACATGATTTTGCACATGTTATTGCCTTTATAGTGAATGGTTTTTCCTCTTCTCTTCCCAGAAAACTCCTACTCACACTTGAAACCCAATGTCAATATCCCTTTCTTCTTCAACCTACTGCCCCAACCCAGACCAAGCGCATCCCTCCCTCTCTGGGATCCCTCGACAGCTTGTACAAACATCAGTTGAACTTGGTGCAGTCTCTTAGGGATATTTGTGTAAGAGGAGCCCAAGGAGAAAACTGAATCAGCAAGAGAGCACCTAGAGATTGCCTGCTGAGACGTAAAAAAACATTCAGGTTATTTTCTTTCAGGGCCTTCCTTTCTACCTGGCATGGTTTTTCTTTGGTTCACTAACATGTTTGACTTTCATGGATGTATCCTTTAGATAACCTTGCAGAGATGCTTTCTAGCACTCAAAGACCCCTGTCGTTATTTTGTTCTAGATTCTGAAGGAGGTGACACAGCCACCACTTCCTATGACAACGATCTGATTCTGGTTAGAGTTGGGTGCCACTGTCATAGGGCTAGGCTCATTGAAAGCACTTGAACCCAATCAATCTCTTTCCTCTTGGTATGAAAAGGTGGAGGGGCAGAAGTGAGGTGCTGGTCCAGGGTGACACAGAGCACAGAATGCTGGTGTCCACCTTGTCAAGTCAGCCTCCAGCTATAAATCCCTACAGGCCACCCAAAACCCAGCTGAGACCAGGGATGCTCCTCTTCTGCTCTGATCCTGGGCAGACAAGAGGCAGTCAGAGGTCTGTCTCAGGTGCCCAGAGATAGCTTTCTGCCCTTCACTGAAGTTCTAAAATGGCATCCCCCACCCTGAGAGAATGCCCCATGCCTCCGTGAGCTTGCTTGGCTGGTGATAACCCAGGTTCCTTGCGGGACTGGGTTTGCAGATCTGCAGACATTCTGCAGGCATGCTGGGAAGGACACAAAGGGGCACCCCTACTCTTGTATGTCCCCAAAGCCCAAGTTTATTAAATTGAAAATGTATTTGGAAAGTCACCCCATTGTAATCATCCAGAAAGTGGCTTCATACCCCATGTAGGCGTTACCAAACTATTATGGAATAGAAAGCCCCAAAACTTATATTTGAGGGTAGAAGATGGGACTAAGGATGAGCGTGGTAAATAATTTAGGGATAGGTGGCATAGGTATTCAATGACAAATTCAGGAGTTTGGTTGTAGCTCTTTAGACAGCTGTCAGCCCAAAGAGTGGCATAATTCTCACCTGGTCTCCGGAAGCTCTCCCCTGCCATTTGTAGGGGAGATGCCAAAGAAGCAGTGCTGGTAGCCTCCACTTCTGCCCTGAAGTTCAAGCCCCTATATCCATACTCACTTGGTTATTGCCTAGGTACCTTTAACTCAGTGGATTCACACCAAAGTTCATTACCTCCCCATCCCTCCAGGCTCCCACAGTCAGTCCCTCCTGCTCTGGTTTTTGACTTGCTTAAGGAGACTGGGGAGGTGGGCAATGGACTTTGGCATGAGTCTACAGAGTTAGAGGTATCTGGGCAACATCCAAGTGAATGTGGATATAAGGGCCTGAAGCTCAGGGCAGAAGTGGAGGCCGAAGTCCAGCATAGATGTTGTTAAATTCATAGAAAAAGATGCATCTGCTAGAGAGAGTGAAGAAAGAAAAGAGGAGGCTTGGAGCAGAGCCTGGAAAGGAAATCAGGAGGAGAAATTTTGTGCAAAAAGAGAGGGCTCAGCACAGTCAGAGAGAGCTAGTTGATGAGAGTTTGGTTGCAGCGGACCAAGTCAGAAGTGGCAGCACAGTTCCTGGCCCCTGGAAGATGTCCTCAATATTGGCAATTTTCTACCCACTGGCAATGTGAACAATGAGAGCAGTCACTGAGGTATTGAACTTTTATTAGACCAAATGCTAAGCACTTTCCCTAAATAGTTTACATAATCTTCTTAGCCCCTGGAAAATAGGTACTGTTGTTATTCCCATTTTAAAAATAAGGGAATTGCTAAATGTGAGTAATACATACCATCGTTTACAGATGGAGAAACTGAGCACAGGATGACCAGCTAGAGTCCTTATCATGGAAGTGGGCAGCTGAGCCACTGGCAAAGGAGCGAACAACGTCTGCACATCCAAAGCCCTGCTCCACCTACCAGTTGCTGCTGCGAATGAATGGTCCCTTGCCTGCTGGGAGTTCGGAGCACTCTGCACCAGACAGCCCAACACATCTTGACTCCAAGTCAAAGGGCTGAAAAAAAGCTGCCAAGGTCCCCTGGCTGCCAGACGGTGATTGCAAAATGACTTCTGATGATTTAACTGTAAATGAATCTGAAACACACGGACTGGATTTCTCTTGAACAACACATTAAGTTTTTCATTTAACAAAAACAACAAGCCTCTGTTGAAAAATTGTAAAGAAGAAAAACAAGGTGGTAATTATGCGGGGGTCAAAGGGTATGGAAAGCAGGAGGTGGTAGAGAGAGAACACTTTCCACATCACCTAAGTGCCGAGCAAGTGAGAGATTTCACACAGGGCTGTGAAGGTCTTCTGCCTGTTTGGGTGTGCGTGCAGCCCCCCTGAAACTGACAGCCAGTGTGGGGCTGTCCAATGACTGCTGAGGCGTGGCAGCTTGGGAAAGAGGAAACCACATATATAAGGTGGGCTATGTGTGTATGTGCGTGTGTGTGTAACTGCTTGGAAAAGAAGGAATACATATATACAAACATGTATATACACATATATACACATGTTTATACACAAACCATCTTCTCTTTACATATTTATAAAATACATATGATTTATGTGATTTAAAGAACAATTCTACATATAAAATTAAAATTCAATGTATTTAAAGTTTAGTTGTAAGTTTAATGACAGTATATGATTTGCTTTCATAAGCAGCAAGCACTGAGCCCCTAATGTACAAGATGAATATTCTCATAGATATAAGCAAACTAATGTATCTGAAATCCCAAACTTTTAATGCATTTAAATTTAAATTTTATATATAGAATAGTTCTTTCTCAAGAAGTACTTGGAGAGATCTATAATCTTATAGCTACATAGAGAAGATGGTTCATATACATATGTGTGTGTGCATACATACACGTCCATATATATATACATGTATACATTACATACAAACCATGCAAAACTTGAATGTTCCACATATGTTTTAAATAGACATATTCCAAAAATATGTATTTTAAATATATATGTTCTGTATATACATTTTTTAATACATGCAGTGTAAATATATACCTGTATATACACGTATCTTCTAAAAGAAAACCCAGAAGGAAGAAAAACCTGTAGGAGAGCAGTGGAAGTTTGGGAAACCTGACCCAGCACTGGTCTCAACGCCTGGGAGTTGGGAAGGTCGGAGACGGCTCTTGGGATCTTAGGAGCTGTGCTCCCAGTGGCCTCCGAGCAAGTCTGCTCAACTCAAGATCATATGAGAAGCCGGCCCCATCATCTGACTGAGCCAGACACGGCCGTCACCATGCAAAACAGGGAGCTCCCGCCCTGGGACCCAGCATCCCCCGCATCTTCACACCTAGCTCCTCCTCTGACTGGGTATTTCCAAACTGTCCACTGTGTACAACTTCATCTCCTGGAATTCACCAATGCTGGCTGAGAACTTCCAGAGGGGTGGAGAGAATCTCCCAACTTAAAGAAAAACAAAAACTGCCTTTGCCAGAAAGAGGCTGCCAGCTCAGAAGCTGTAGTTTCAAATTATGAGGAGTGCACGGTTACCATGCAGGCTTTTTGGTGGTGGTGGTGGTGGTGGCGGCGGCTTATTTTGTGTTTTTCCTCCCCAGGAAATTCTACCATCCTGTTCTGTTTTCTCTTCTCTCCTCTCCTAACCCCTCAGTGCTGTCAGGAAATAGTTTGGGGAAACACTTGTTCAAAACACAACAGCAGAAATGGGTCAGCAGCCAATCTGGTTTTCAAAGGAACTGTTTGGCAGTGCTGAGACCCTTTACCACGCTGGTACGAGCCTCGGCCGCAGGGCTGCAGATGTCAGAACTGAGTGTATTCAGAAATATGCACAACTGGAATCTCCGTCATAAAGCCTGGCCCTACTAACATTGCAAAATGCTGGCGGAGAAGGGGGAGACCAATGGGTCCCAGGCTTTTCCCTGAGCAGACGTAGGGCTCGGCAAGCCACAATTTAGCTGTCAATGAGGTCTGAAAACTCCTTGACTCAGTCAAAATAAACTGGATATTTCCCTGCGTGTCTCTCTTGAAAATGACTTTCTTTTCCGAGAGCCCTATCGGCAAAAGGGTATGGGAATCCACGCCCAGGCTGTTGTGGGACGGGTATGAGCCCTGCCAGGCATCTGCAGTTCTTCCAGCACAGGCTAGAGCTAACCCTTGACGGGCAGCAGAAAGTGATATTCCACGCTGCCATCAAGCGCTCGGACTCAGGGCCCAGACAGTGCCAGTTCAAACTCGGCTCGAAAACTTACCTGGTATAGGGCTTGGGACACATGCCTTAACCTCTCTGTGCCTCAGTTGCCCCACCTATAAAATGGGCATGACAAAAACATTGTACCAACATTGTAAAGAAAGTGTAAAGTTTAAATATGAAAAATGTGACAAGGAATTAGCAAAGTAAGTTCTCAACAGATGGCAGTTATCATCTTTGCTGCTTTGTTGTTGTTAGTTTCAGCTCGCCAAAATCAAAAAGGAGGAAAAATGTGGTTTGCCTAAGTGGGCACTAGCAAAAATTTACTAAAAACTATGTATGTGAACCCCTTCCGTTAAGCACTGCAAGGATAGTTCTTAACCACAGAGACTACACCCAAAATCACACTGTACATATTTCATCTCCTTACTAATTCACTGATTGATTCATCCCTGCATTCATTTAGCATTAGTACTGAGGGATGGCTGTTTGAATAAGACATGGTTCCTACTATAACAGGATTCATATTCTAAATAGGAGGGTCCACAGAAGGTGGAGGAGGAACAATGAGAACTGACTTGAGGAATCTGGGAAGGCTTCCTGGCAGTGGCATTGAGTTTAGGCTGAAAGATGAGCTGGATACCAATAATTATGGAAAGAAAGTACTATATGCAAAGAAAGAGGTCAGAATCGAGGCTCAGTGACATAAGAGAGGCTCACCACTGAAGCAGAGAGCAAGTCTTCGGATTGCTTGGGCCATGGTGCTTGTCACAAGTTGTGTAAGAACTGAGATCAGAGATGGAAACAGAATCATGGAAGAGCCAAGAATGTCCTGCTCAGGGGTTGGCAGTCCCTCCTGGAAGCAACAAAGAAGAAATATAGGTCAACTTGATTCCTACTTATCAGCAGACATCCCCTGTCGCGGCACCTTCCCAGACGCCGCCTCTCACTCTTAGCCTGTTAGGTACCTTCGGCATTCAGGTGCACTCACTAGCCACTTTGTCTTCTCCTCTCGATCAGGGTCTCCTTGAAAGCAGCGTTGACACCAGTCTTGTATATCATTGTACCCCCAGTGCTAGCATGTGGTCCTCATTCAGAGAGTGAATACATGAATGGACGAGTGAAGGAATGAATGAATGAATCAACCAATCAGTAAGGGAGAGTGAAGGGAAGATGGTAATTCTGACTTATCAGTCAGAGGCCTACTGGGAGGCCGCCATGCTGGCCTGGGGTAACTTCTCTGGATAGCACTATCTACGTATAGAAGATCCAAGCAGAGAACCAACAGTCTGAGCACATAACCCATCTGTCTTCATCATGTACATACGTGTTAGTGCTGAGATCGGAGGATCCCCAGGGTGAGCTAGCACTTTTTGCCAGATATCTGTGGATCTAGAGATCAACTTATACTGTGTCAGAGTGACTAGTGTTAATTGCCCATGGAAATGGGCCTTGGGGAAACTTGCATAAGCACAGCCCATAGAAAGTAGCATCTTAGCCTTGTTTTTAAAACCCAACCTTTCAGCAAGGAAGGACCCAAAACAGAACAGGGAAGAAAAGGAATGCTGGTTAGAATACCATGATATTCCAGGTACCATGCGAAATCTTTTACATACAGTCTTAGAAGATAGGTAGTAGTATCTCTATCTTATAGCTAGGGATCCTGAAGCTCAGAGAAGCCAAGCAACTTGCCCAAAGCCACACAGCTAGTAAGAGTTAAAGATGGGCCTTTAACGCAGGTGTGCTGACTCCGAAGCCCGTGCTCTTGTTTTTGAATCACACTGTCCCTCTTCTTCACGTGATCATGGCATCACCCCAACTCCCATCACAGGGCATCCATTTCTCAAAGGAACTCTTAAAATGCTTTTTCCACTATAGAAGTTCTTCAGGAAAATTGGGAACCCCAGGATGAAAACTCCGCCCACAGATTATCTTAAATTGCTCGTGTTTCCTTAAAGAATGCCTGGCGCTGCCAACAACTCCGGTCTGGTTTCCAGCGATGGCCAGGGCTTGTTCAGCAGGGAGGCTCTGAGAATCAATTGGCTGTGGTCTTGCTGATGGCTGACGCCAACAGATGCTATCAATCAGAAGTTGCCATCTGTCCATGACGTTCAGCTTTACGGGGGCCTCCAGAGCTCCCTGGACTGAAGAAGCAGGCCAAGCCCTATCAGGGCTCTGCCACAGCTAATCCTAGGCACTGGTGGAATGCTATCCTTCCAGTGGGAAAACCTCAGCAGGCTTTGGGGTCCAGGATGTGCTCAATGACAGTGGAAGACAAAGGGGTCCAGTGCTCCTCTGGAGGCCAAATATATGGCTACCCCCAAGAGACACTAAATGTATAGGAGAAAAGGGAATATGCAGGTTGGTCAAAGGAGAGCTGTAGCAGAAAAAACACCAGCTTCGATATGACTTGAGGCTAGGGAAATGGGGACTCCGCATCCTGACTGCACTGTGCCACTCCTGGGGTAGGAAGGACACTGGATTTGAGATTGGGAAATTGGATTCAACCCCTAAACTCACCTCTTACAAGTTGGATTACCTTAGGCAATCACAGAACTCTCATTGCACCTCAAGGTCTATATCTAGTACATGGGAATAGTGCCTGCTTACTCCAAAGAATTCTAGTAGGAATGAAACAAGATAATGATGCAAAACACTCAGCATGGAGTTTGGCATCTTATAGGCACACAATACATACCAGCTCCATATGAACCTCACCCCTTACTCTATGGTGGTATTACATCACTTATATCAAGTGTTTTTCTGATACAGCTCTTACATGAGAAAAACACTTGAAATACAATCCTGAACCAAATAAACACCCTTAAGAGGCATTTCTTTTGCACAAGTTGTGATCTGCTTACAATTCTAGCCCTGGTCACACACGCCAGCTTGCTCACTGCCCTACTTCTGACTCTTATCTGGTTTCTCTCTAGTGAGTAATAGCTGCCTTGGCCTGACTCCTTGTTGTCATATGTACAACCACAGAAAACACTGTTAATGCCAAAGCATACTAGCTCTTTCCTGGTGACATGTAGCAAAGAGAAGGATTTCTTCCAAACTCAAAGGTCATCATCTCCTAACTGATGAGTCAACAGGATCCTGACATTCCTCAGACTTATATTGTACTGTCCAAGATTCCTATGCCTGTGTGCATACATATGAATTTGCTAGAAACAGTTCTGCAATTACCTTGGACTTCTGTAAATCCAATAAATCATTTTGGGGCTCCCCATGACCCCCACCCCGCATTGGCCAAGATGAGCAGGAATCCCCTTCAAGAGATTTCTAGACTGCCTTCAGCTTGCTGTCATGTTGAGGATGTTAATGGTCACCAAAAGGTGGAATTTCTTGTGGGGCTTTCAGTAGCCAAGGACACCATCTAAGGAATGTGACAAAAATTCCAGACCGAAGTAGATACTCAACATTGCCGTCAGTTCAGTTTGCTCAGACTTGATATGAGGACTTTGAGTGGTAGAATGGTATTCATATAGTGCTGGTAGAGTCTGTCTTTTGTCTTTCAGCTATAAGATGCTCTTGGCCAGAGTGTCCATAACTTTGACTCAAAATAGTTCTCTGGGAACCATGGCCAAATCTAACTGCCTTATCATCCCTGCCATCCCCATGCCCACCTCTAACCACCTGAAACCCTAAGCAAGTTTGCACACCTGTCATGCCGTCCTTACTCCTTGTACTGGACTCATGGCCCTTCATAACATGGCTCCAGCCCTCCTCTCCAGTCTCTTTTCCAAGTTCTCCTCCCTCCCTGGACTTTATTCTGTAGCTGCACTGATTAGTCAGACTACAGCAACCTCAGAAACAAATGACCTCCAAATCCAGTGATCTAACCAATAGATTTTTTTTTCTAGTTTACGTTTGAATCCAATGGGTGGTTGACTGGCTCCCTGCTCCCCACACTAGTTCAGGGACCCTAGACCCATACAACTTATGGTTCTACTATCCTCTGGGTCCTTGGAATTCTCACCAGTGAACCAGAGGAATGGGAAATGAAGAGTGTGGGGACTGTGCACACTTCACTGGCTGGCACTTAGTCACATGGTCCTGCCTAACTGCAAGGGAGGCTGGGAAGTGTAGTCTAGCTGTATGTCTAGGAGGAAAGGAAAACGTGGTTGGCGAACACATACATTGTCCCTGCCACATAGACCGAGTAGTGTGGTATCGCCTAACAGTTCTGTTTCATGTTCCTCTATAATTTCCAAGCACTGTACCCACGGCCTCAACCCTATAGTTGTCCACCCTGACCCAGGTCAGGGCCATTTTCAGCATGAGAAATTCTCTTTATCCTTCTCCAGGAGGGCACAGCACCCACCCGCACTCAGACAGTTTGTTGCCCTTTCCTCTGCCCTTCCCACCATCACTCACTCCATCACCGGCCATCACCATGGTATAAAACATCTATCTGTTGATGCTTCTACCTCCTCCCTAGACTGTGAACTCTGTAAGAGAAGAGACTATGGCTATTCATGTCTGTATCCCCAGGGCCCAGAACCGGGCCTGGGGCATGCTTGGCATTCTGCAAATATTTGCTGAATTGTAGAAAGAGACCAAAAGACATGGTTTACCAACACTGCATGAGGTAGAGTCTGTGATGAAGAACCATCCATTCTGAGACCTTTTCAGAATAACACCAGGAATAATGTCATTGAATGGAGACCTCTGAAAAACTGTTTTGAAAAAGAAGTGAGGAGAACCAAGCACTATGAGGTAGGGAGAAGTATGTTATGAGGAGCCACTGGCTGGAGTGCCTGGAGCACAATCTTGAAGGATCCCAAGAGTCTGAGGAGATCAGCAGCACCCAATGGGAAGAGAAGAAGCCACCAGCTGGAAGATGACAGGAGGAGCTCTCTCTGGAAGAGACTATACATAAGCCTCCCCTCCCCCACTTCAGGGGAAGGACAAAGAAGGATGCTGTTGCCCTCCTATTAATAGGAGTGGGAAAACATGAATCTCAGCCCACAAACCCAGACGGAACTGGAAGGACACCATATTTTACACAAATCAACTTAATTTTGATCCTAAGCTCCCTCCTACCAGGAGGGAAGAAATTCAGTCCCACCTTTCATCAGGATCCCTCCATTTCCTGAGGTTCAATCAGTGTCTAGTGTCTCACTTGGTACCAAGGAGATATGGAGTTCCTTTTGTGGCGATAAATGGTTTGTGCAGAGCACTTACCCCTGGATGCCCACCCCCGTCACTGCCTAGTCAGTGTGGTCCCTTCAAATCTAACACCCTGCCCTGTGGCAACAGTTTGTCTGAATAGCACAGCCCAGATGTACTGCCAGCCTCCTGGGAGAACCGCAGAGCTATTCCCCCTGAGGTCTTGTCACCCTTTGGGGTACTTAAGGGATTATGGTACAGGCCCCTCTGTTCAGGGAACACATAGAGATAACCCTCTTTGTCATAGATTGGGTGAATCTCTCGTCCACTGGGAGGATCCTTCTAACCCCAAACCCTGTATCCCTCAGCCACACCAGAGGCCTCACGTCAACTGTCAGGATGGTTTTATCCAGAAGAATGGAGATCTGCACTTGTCTGAAAGAAACTAAACTGAATTAATTGCAATACTTTAAGTCAAGAGATTTTATAAAGAGTTTCAGAATTGTCTCTTCTTTGAAAAGTTTGAAGATCTGACATCACTCGGGCCAGATACGTAGCTGACTGTCCCATTCAGACAGAGCACGCGTTCTTTACTTTGCCCCCAGTTCCACTAATTATATTGGCACCCAGGCTGCTTCCTCTGTGTTTTGCTTTTATCTCACTTACCTGAATCCTGCAGGAGTTTGGTTTTTCAACACTTAGCTTAGTCCACAAACCTCTAATCATGAGCCTCCAGCTATAAAGCTCCGAGATGAAGAAGGAAGCACAGGCTTTCTACCTGCTTGAATGGTGGAAACTAAAAGAGAAAGGAAAAGAAATCCAGAGAGATAAACACAAGTTCATATTTTAAATTACTCTGCCTTCAAAGTATTAACTACAAGCATGCCAGGGGCACATAAACATATTCTCTGAGCTTCTCAAATCTCTCAGAGCCCACCTCTTTGAAATCAAGGGGGTAAGATAACATTCATATACCACCAGCCTCCCAATGTGACAAAGGGACTGACCACCAAGTGCTATGAGACCCAGATTGCAGCGAAGCCCAAGGGCTGTAGGAGGACTTTACGGGGTATTGTCTGGTGGGGGAGGGGAGGGTCTCAGTGGCTATAAAGGCCTAGGATAGTGACTGGCTCACCCTGGGCATTCAGTTAGTGGGAGTCCTCATTACATTAAAAGTCTAAACCCATAACCTCATTTAATTCTCATAATAACCCTGCAAGACCACCTGTGCTACAGGTAGGAAAACTGAAGCTTCAGGAGATGAAGTTAACTTGACCGTGGTCCCAAAGCTTATGAGGAGCAGAGAGAGGATTTAGGTCACATAGTCTAGCTGGAACTCTTTGCATTATTTCCATCGAGTGAAAGAACCAATGACTCCAGTGGGCTTTTGGGTCCCAGATACTCTGAGCAGCAAGAGGGCACCAGCCAGGAGCCCTTGGCATTGGCAATGAGAGCCTCCAGTAAAGAGAAGCATTGGTGAGAAGCCTAAAGTAGGAGTTAAGAGCACTGACTAGGGTTGGAGGGCTTGGGTTCAAGTCCCTGCTCTGCTTCTTTCTACCTGTGTGACGTGAAGCAAATTACTTAACGTCTATGTGCCTCAGTTTTCCTTGGCAGTGTCGCCATTGAACCTAGTGCTAGTACCATCCCTACAGAGTTGCTGAGTGTTTCAAAGGAGCTGGAACATTCAATGCACTCAGTACAGTGCCCAGTACATAGTAAGTGCTGTGCAGGTGATTGCTGACCTCATGTCATGGCCAGGCAAGGTCACACTTGCACCTGGAAAGTGATTTTTTTAAAATATTTTATTTACTTATTTATTTATTTTTAGAGAGAGGTGAAGGGAGGGAGTAAAAAGAAGGAGAGAAACATGAATGTGTGGTTGCCTCTCATGTGGCCCCTACTGGGGACCTGGCCAACAACCCAGGCATGTGCCCTGACTGGGAATCGAACCGGCAACTCTTTGGTTCACAGCCTGTGCTCAACCCACTGAGCTACACCAGCCAGGGCTGGAAAGTGATGTTACTCAGCATAGTGGCTGTGCCCTGCCACAGGTCCTGGGGACAGAGGCTGTGCTCTGGAGTGTTTTCCTCTTTAAGGCCCCTGTGATATGGTTGGGTCTCTCCATCACCACAGTTTGAGTTGCCCAGCCACCAAGGGCAGACCCAAAGCAGGGCCGATGCTCATTATCAATACTAACACAGCATTCAGTTCCAATGACAAGCTTTTGAGCTTGTGTGGTGGGACTGCCTTAGCAAACAAGAAACACAGGTAGGGATTCTGAAGTGTGTAAAATTCAGTAGCTGGAGGGGCTGTGGGAGACCTGGTGGGCCAGGGGAGAAGGTGCAGAATTTTAAGGTAGGGCAGATATGGGGCATCTGCTCTGGCATTTGAGGGCTAAGGGGAATGATCACAGCAGGAGAATTCATCAGGCTTTGGCACAGTGACATATTGGCAAGCATGATGAGTGGCAGGGGGAGGGGGAAGAGCCTTCTGAAAACAGACAAATGGCTATGGGAACAAAAGACTGGAGAAATCCTGGGGACATGGGCAAGTAGGGCTGCAGGAGCTAACATACAGGTCAGGGAAGACCCCAAGACTTGGCAACCACAGGTCCCCAGTCTACCTGTCTACCCAGGAGCTCTGTAGGTTAGATGTTAGAGCATGGTTTGGGGCATCAAGTTCATGGATATTTGAGACCCAGATCTTCCATGTGCTAGCCTCCAGAGACTATTGCCTCCATGGGACTCTTGTCATTTCCTTGAGAAGGCAAATTTCCAACTATTTGTGTCCATAAAAAATAATCTATAAAAAAAGAGGAGGGTCAAAAAAGATTGTACTTGAGAATATGGCATCCAGTTTTCTTTTTTGTGTGTGATTAGAGAGGAGGGTAGGGTTTTTTTAAAGGCAGAAATGGCCTTTAGACATAGAAGTTCCCCCCAAAGCATGATGTCCTAGGGCCCAAAGGCAGCTGCCCCACACCATGACGCCGCTGCTGCTGTGGCCCAATGCAGCAGCCACAGACCTTTGATTGTCCCTCCAAACAGCTGTCCAACCATCTCAGAGAGACCACAAAGATGAGACTTTGTACCTGAGTCATGTGGACTCAAGCCTTGTGCCCTTGGCCTGACCAGGGAGGTCATCTTTCCTTCAGGATAGAGTTGGGGTTGATGTGGGAATACAAGCAATAGAAGAAAAGCAAAGTAGAACTCAACTACCGGGCCCCAAAGCTCTCACTATGTGCTGCTCATTTCACATCTATGACTTGTATTTTACCTCCACAAGAAGAATGATACTGTAAGACAGAATCTCCTCATGCCAGAGGAGGAAACCATGGCCCTGTGAGGGACTTGCCTGAAGACTCATCACCAGTAACTCATGGACACACAATTTGAAACCACATCGACCTAGCTCTAAATCCTGTGTTCTAGAATCTTTCCTTGAAGCCTTGGAGAATGACTTTTCAAAACTCAATGTGTCTAGCCATGGACAGTTAGCCCAGCTGATTAGAGCATCACCCTGATGCACCAGGGTCGTGGGCTTCATCCTTGGTCAGGGCACATACAAAAATCAACCAATGAATGCATAAATATGTGGAACAGGAAATCTGTTTCTCTCTCTCTCTCTCTCTCTCTTCCTCTCTCTCTGAGTTTCCTCAGAACTCAATGCATCTGAAAAGCCTCAGATGCTTACTACCTTCTTACTACCTTTTTTCTTTTTGAGTATCAAACATTTATTGAGCACATATTACGTGCCAAGCACTATTCTCAAACACCCTGGGAGAGATGGACCATACAGCTCCATTTCCCAGGTGAGAAAACCTACCAGCCAGGTGACAAAAATTGTTCCCTTCACAGTGCCCTCTGCCAGACTGGACCACAAGCAAATCCATGACCTATTTGGATGCAGAAAGAAGAACAAGGACTGAACTTATTTATAACACACATGGGTTTTCAGTCTTTGTCTCCAGCTAGCCCTATCTGTCCGTTCCACTGGACATTGATTCTGGACAGAAGCTCACTTGAGAAAGTCTTTCATCTGCCTCTTCCAAATCCTCCACACGACAAGTCCTGTGGCACCCAAGACGTTACCTGCTGTTCTCCCATTTCTCCAGATGGAGAATCTGAAATGGGAGATGATCTGAGACCACACAGACACAAAGCCCATAGCACCCAAGGGACGGGCCTGGTGTCCCAGACTGAGGGGCCTCCTCACAAGCTCAGCTGTCCCCCCATGCAGACTGCACAGTCTGAGATGCAAGCCAATAGGCCCTTTTACTCACAGCAATGAGAGGTGTGGATGCTGCCACAGTGAAGCAACTGCGGGATCTTCTCAGGCAGTTCCAATAATCTGCAGAGTTGTGTCAGGTAAGATTGAAGCCCAGGAAGCTTGCCAAGCTACAGCCACGAGGGGCTCCTTTTTCTCCACCCAAGGAAAGATGTAGACCCTCTTGTACATGAAGCTCTCAATTTGACAAAAGTGAACTTTCAAAACCCAAATCTAGCCAAGCAACTTCTTTCCTTAAAATCTTTGAGGGCTCCAGCCCACTCCAGTGACCATCAGGATGATGTCCAAGCAGCTTCGCCAGACGTCAGGAACTGGATTCAGCCTGCCTCTCAGCCTCATCTTCCTGCACTCCTCCACATGCACACTGTGTTTCCGTCAGGACAAGCGGCCCACCCATCCCAAAGCACTCCGTGCAGCACGGTGACTCAGTCTTTTTGCTGCTGCTCTTCCTCATCTTGAGAATTCATAACCTCCCTTCTATAACTGGACAACATATCCTCAGGCCTACAGATGGATGCCTGGGCATCCCCTTACTCCCTGACACCATCCCAAACACTCCGCCCAACCACCATCATTACAACGCAACAAAATCCACACCCATCGCCCTGCTGCTCCCCTGCCTCCCACATCACACACATGTAAGCGCAAGTCTCTCCACTCTGCCCTTTGAGGCTGGAATTGTTCCTTTATTTGTGTCTCTGGGTCCAGTCAGACTCCGGTTTCCCAGTATCAGCATCGGGCCCAGCACTGGGTCCCACCTCGTGAGTCTGCCCCATGGCTGGGCCAAGGGTTCTCTTCTCAAGGATAGACTGAGATCAAAGATATTTTTTTCTTTGCTGAGCATACAGGACATGTGTTGAGAGAGGAAGAGAAGTCAACAAAGTGCCTTGGATACAGTGGTCCTTTCCTTTGGAATCAGAGCCTGGTTAAAGAGCAAAAGTGACTCATTTTAGCACTGTCTAATATGACTCCTTTTTCTGGGTCTGCCCTCACAACCACCCACATCCAATCTTTCACCAAGTCCACTGGTGGGGTCCACTGATAAAATACATCTTGATCCCGAATACTTTTCACTGTGTCCGGCAGTGACACACTGGTCCAGGCCACCCCTGTCTTTCATGTGGTTTGTTACTATTGTAACCAAACCGTTCTCCCTGCTCCTGACTTTGCCCTCCATTCAGCAGCCAGAGGGTGTTTTTTCACAAACTGAAAACCAGATCATGTTTTTTTCCTGCTCAAAACCTTCCTGTGGCTTCCACTCCCACGTAGAACGAGATCCAAACTCCTTCCCATGGCCTGCAAGGCCCTCAGAACTGAGCTCCAGCCCTGTCTCTGACCTCATGGCCCCACTCCCTCCCTCATTCTGCTCCATTCTGGGCCTCTTTGACATCCAAAACATGCCTCGGTCTTTCCCAAAGAGCCACCTCTCTGCCTGGAATTTTCTTTACCAAAAATCCAATGCTCCCTATGCTTCATTGGTCAAGAATCTTCTCCAATTTCATTTCTTTATAGCAGGTTGGCTTGGTCACCTCATCTAAAACAGCATGCCACTTTCCTCCATCCCCTTCCTCCATTTTTCTTCAGAGCAATTGTCCTCACCTGAAATTACATTATACATTGCGTTCTCACATTTGTGGTCTCACTCTGGTGCTTAAATGTCAACTCCATGAGAGTCAGTGACTTGGTCATCTTTTTGCTGCTGAAATCCTAGCCTCTGGAAGAGTGCTTAGAACATAGTAGGCATGTAGTAAATATTTCTTGAATGCATGAACAAATGAAAAAAGAAAATGAATGCGATCGATATTTTTGGACAAGCTTCTGAATCTTCACTTCACTATGTACTGACAGGATGACACTTGACAAATGACATAACTCTAAGACTTATTTGCCTCACATGTACAGTTTGAGGGTTCAGAAAGGGGACTCGGGGAGAGTGTAGTTATAAAGGGGCTACATGAGGGATCCTGGTGGTGTTGGAACTGTTGCACATCTTGAAAACAGTGGCAGATACACAAACTACGCATGTGATAAAACTGCATAGAACTAACTACACACACACAGATATGTACAAGCAACACTAGAGAAATATGAATACCACTGGCAGATGGTATCAATGTCAATATCCTGGTTGTGATATCATACTAGAGACTTGCAAGATGATGCCATTGGGGGAAACTGAGTATATAGGATCCCTCCGTATATTTTTTACAACTACATAAGGAATCTACAGTTATCTCAAAACTTTCAATTAAATATTAAATTTAAATTTAATTAACTAAGGGCGGGGGTGTTCTGTGCATTGAAGCACTCAACTCACAGCCTGGCACACAGAATTTACTAAATGTGAGTCTCTGCTTCTAAATACTTGTTTTACCTTCTATTGGCTTCTTCATGTTCTATCACTAAAGTGACTTAAATGTAGCTATTAGTCTCTGCTGGACCAATCCACAGACCTGACTGAGATACATAGCTTCAGGCTTCACCTTGCCCTGGTGAAACATTTCTCATAAAGATGCACATTCCACCAGCAGGCATGCTTTTGCATGCGCGCGCGCGCGTGTGTGTGTGTGTGTGTGTGTGTGTGAGAGAGAGAGAGAGAGAGAGAGAGGGAGGGAGGGAGAGAGAGGAAGTTTAAGAGGTATATTGAGTTAGGTGGGAATTAGGGAGTGTCTCCTGGCTATTCCTGTGCCTTTTCCTCACCATTGCCAAGTTGTTGCAACCACTTCAAGTGACTTCTGTCTCAAATTTTCTGCCTTACAGTTGGAATCATGGTACAGAATCCATCATGGTCAGCCAAGCCCTGCTACTCTGCAAAGCCATTTTATATTTCTCATCCAGGAACAGAGAGTCTTGACCTGACTCCTACGCACCAAAACCTGACCCCCTTGAATTTGGTCAATACATCCTTCTTGGGAAGCTTAAATCAAGTTTTCACTTACCAGTTTTCTTTTTGCTTACATTTTACTTATTTTGACATTGATTCTGGGAAGTGCTGTATCCCACAGTGAGGCTCAATTATAAAAGCTGATGAGTTCCCTCTCGCCAATTCTACCTGTTTCCATCTCTTCTTTTTCCCAACGGCCTAAGACTAAGACCCCAAAATTCGCTGATTAAAGTTCCAAATGTTTCTCAAAACTGACCGTGAGTCAGTCTACCTGATGAGTGCTAACTGTTCAGAGAACAATAAGACACATTTTCCTTCCTTGAGGCTCTGCTCCTACAGGTTCATGCAGAAGAGGCAAGAGACAACAGATGGTTCCAAAAACTGGGTATGGAGGTGTTACAAGATGCTGCAGGAGAGTAAAAGAAGGAGGGAGAAGCTGAAGATATCAGGGGAGGGAGTCTTAGAGCTGAGTCTTAGAAGATGTGCAAGGATTGGGCAAGAACGCCACTGGAGGAAGAGGTGTTTTAGGGAAAGGGACCAACGAGTTCTAAGGCCTGGGTCAGCACAGCTGTTTTTGGAAACACTGGGATGTTGGTGTGGCTGAAGCATAAATTGAGAAGGAGATGTGGTTGGGAGAAAGACAGGTAAAGCCTGATCATGGAGATGGCTGTAGCAGAAGCCTGGATTTCTAACTTAAAAACCAATGAGGAGGAGGAAGTGCTAGTGTAACTCTTAGACTGGAAAAAAAACCAACAACTTGGACACAGGTTGTCTTGAGATGTCAGTAAGTCACAGCTGAATTTTACCTGGGTGCTGATTAACATAAGTCACATGACTTCCCACAAGCCCCATATTATGGTAGGATATTGCGTAATAGAACTGATCTTTTGTATTGCCAGGGTGTAAAAAGGTGGGAGCCACAGGTGAATGTCTATTGCTCCTTAGCTATAAACTCTTGCAAAAAGAACATCCATCAGAGTGACTCATGGTGAAAGCACTTCAACCATGAAGTGCATTTTCAAGGTTGCCATTGTCATCAAGAAAAAGCCATATCTTCGTGGCATTCGGCCAGTGCATCTGGGCATCTGTTCAGCAGATGCTCTTCTCTCAGACTGGGTGCAGGTGGCTTCATTATTTGCTGGTTCACTGAATGTAGAGGAGAGAACGCAGTGCAGGCACACCTGTGTTCACATCCCAGGTCTATTCTGCACTGACCATTTCATCAGGGGCAAGGGACTCCTGAGCTTCAGTTTCCCCATCTGCAATACAAAAATAATCACCCCTGTTTTTGAGAGACATTAACTAATAGAAAGCAAGGAAAGCACCCAGTAAAGAAGAGGTCCGCAAGGAGAGAGATACGTGTTACTATTGTTGGAGGTCAGATTCTGTCTTCAGTCCAGATTTTAAAAGGGGTGGAGAGTGAGGCACTGGGCACCTCAGAGAGCCAATCACGTGGTTATATGTCATTCCAAGGCATGCAAGTGCCTCAGCCAAGGAGGAGCTGGCAAGTAGCTTGTCTTCTTGGCATGAGCCTCTGCCTTCCTTGGGCTGTTTGGCTCTCCATTCAGCTATGGGGATGACTGCCCATTACCCAGATGACTGGGTAATCAGCTCCTTAACTGTTAAGGAGCTTTCCTAGGGATCTAAGTTTGGATAATTGAAGAATAATCCTGGGAAGAAAATATTTGCACAAGTCCATTTAGGAATCTAAAGTTACAATCATGTCCCTTTAATGAGGGACAGAAGCAAGTATCTCCCAAGTCCATTGCAAATGAACTTACCCTGGAAAGAAAAGGCAAAGAATGGATATTAATGGACATTAAGTGGCTACTCCATCAGTGTAGCCCATCTCATCTTGGCCAGGAATGGATTAAACAGCATCAGTCCTGAATTCAGTGTAAGTCCTGATGTTGGGAAGTGTAATGGGACTGCAGAGGTCTGCTTGTACCTCATAAGAGAGTGACTCTTCTTGCCAATGGGGACTCTAATGCTCTTCCTAGGGTCACAGTAGAATATAATTACACTGAAACAGGACATATTGTTCTAGAGAGAATGCAGACTAGTGTTTAGATTTAAAAAATAAATAAAAATAAACATAAAAAAGCAGCTCCCACAGCCATTTCAGCAAGCAACGGATGCAGGCAGCATTTTAGAAAGCTCCACAGAGGGAAAATTCAGCTTCCATGGAAATCAAATGAAACACTGATTCAAAAGAATACATGCACCCCTATGTTCACTACAGTGCTATTTATAATAGCCAAGATTTGGAAGCAGCCCAAGCACCCATCAATAGATAGGTGGATTTTAAAAAACTGTGATAATATTTACAGAATGGAATGCTACTCAGCCATAAAAAAGGAAATCTTACCCTTTGCAACAGCATGGATGGGCCTGGAGGGCATTGCACTGAGTGAAATAATCCAGTCAGAGAAAGATAAGCGCCATATGATTTCACTCATATGTGGAATCTAATAAACAAAATAAACTAACAAACAAAATAGAAACAGGCCCATATGTACAAAGAACAGACTGACAGGTATCAGAGAGGAGGGGGATTGGGAGCTGATTGTAAAAGGTGAAGGGATTAAGCAAAAAAAAACCCCAAAAAACCCTCATATACACAGACACCAGTATGGTGATGACCAGAGGGAAAGGGGTGGGGAGATGTAGGAGAGGGCAAAGGGAGGACACATGGTGAGGGAAGGAAGACTTGACTTGGGTGGTAAACACACAATACAATATACAGATGATGTGTTATAGAACTGTACACCTGAAACCTATATTATTTTATTAAACAATGTCACCCCAACAAATTCAACAAAAATATTTTTTAAAATCAAGTGACAAGAGGAAGCCCTTTTGGAATCTCCTTTGAGGACTTCCTTAAGCAAAGACTAAGACTATCTGGGATTAGTAATAAAGACTCTGAAGGAAGAAGCAGGCATCTCAGAATCCATTGCCTGGGATAAGATGGCATGAAACACACGAGGGGACAGCTGGGAAAAGAATCAACATGGGATCAGAGCTGTTACATCAAGACTGTGTTCAGTCCCTCAACCTGGGACAGATGTGGACGCTCAGATCTTTCTTTGGGAAAGAACTTGTCATCAGCCACAAGGAGACAAGGCAGCTGACAGCCTCCAGCCAGAATGCTCAGCTTTCCAGCCAAGGCCACATTCTTCCTGAGCACCCTCTAGCCAATGACTGGGTGCATTGAACTTGGCCATTGCTGCTCAACAAGAACTCCTTTAACAGGTAACCTTTGCTCCAGAGCAGTCAGTGGGTTTGGCAGAGACTTGGATCAGATTTGTGGTCTCTTCCTGACTTGGGGCCCCCTCTTTCCTGTCATCATAGATGTTACATTTGTATCATGGTCTGAAGGTTTTCTCTGACCAATTCTGCTTCCTCCCTCTGCCTTATGCAATTACCCCCACCCCCATGATACTTATGTTTCTAACTCCATCTCATATGCTGCCCAGAGAACCCAAAGGAAAAACATGTTACCTTATTTAACACTATTAACACCTTACAAAGTAGGTGGTAATACCTCAATTTTATGAAGTAGGAGATTAAGGATCAGAGAAGTATATAGGAGACCTGTAATTCAAGCCCAGATTTGCTTGACCAGGGAGAAAAAAATTAGGAAACAACATTTCCTATTCAAATTGTCAGTACATGGAAAAGTTTTGTTAGTGTTATCTTTGAGTGAAATGAAGACAAAGAAAACAGAACACCAATATAACTGTTCTTTTGCCCCTTTGGGGATTTGTCTGGGTAACGGGGAGCTCTATGTAGAACTCCAGTCCCTGAGGCTTTCGAGAAGGAGCTGTTGTCAGCATGAGCATCACACTTCTCTGCATGGGGCCATATGATGGCATCTACAGACCCCTTCTCAGAATAGTGCGTTTAAATGCAGAAAATGAAATGTGTCAGGTTGCAAAGGAAACCAATTCCATTAAAGTAAAGCTATCAAAATGTTTTTTGGACTTCTGGCCAAGATGGAGGCATAGGTAGACAAACTGTGCCTCCTCGCACAACCAAAAGAAGGACAACAATTTAAAAACAAAAAAACAACCAGAACTGATGGAAAATCGAACTGTATGGAAGTCCAACAACCAAGGAGTTAAAGAAGACACATTCATCCAGATCAGTAGGAGGGGCGCAAATGGGCAACCGGACGGAGAGGATTCGCAGCAAGGCAGTGGCTGGTGGACCCAGCAAGGTGGCAGATTGTGGAGCAGGATGGGAAAGGCAGCAGCTGGCAGACCAGTGGGGTGACGACTGGTGGAATGGGTGGTCCCACATTCACATGTGGATAAGCCGGGAGGAACAACTAGGGAGCGAAATAGACCCCACAACCCAGGGCTCCAGAGCAAGGAACTAAAGCCTCAAATCACCGATTGAAAACTCCTGTGGGGTTTGAGGTAGTGGGAGAAACTCCAAGCCTCACAGGAGAGTTCATTGGAGAGATCCCCAGGGTCCTAGAACATACACAAACCCACCCACCCAGGAATCAGCACCAGAAGGGACCATTTTGCTTGTGGGTAGTGGGAGAAGTGACTGAAATCCAGCAGAGAGCAGAACAAGTGCCATTGTTTCCTCTAGGACCCCTTCCCCACATACAGCATCCCCGCCCTGGTGAACACCTAAGGCTCCACCTCTTACTACATAACAGGCTCACCAGACAAAAAAAAAAAAAAGGCCCAAATGAAAGAACAGATCAAAGCTCCAGAAAAAATACAACTAAGCAACAAACAGATAGTCAACCTATCAGATGTACAGTTCGAAACACTGGTAATCAGGATGCTCACAGAATTGGTTGAATTTGGTTGCAAATTAGATGAAAAAATGAAGGCTATGCTAAGTGAAATAAAGGAAAATGTACAGGGAGCCAATAGTGATGGGAAGGAAACTGGGACTCAAATCAATGGTGTGGACCAGAAGGAAGAAAGAAACATCCAACCAGAAAAGAATGAAGAAATAAGAATATAAAAAAAGTGAGGAGAAGCTTAAGAACCCCCAGGACATCTTGAAACATCCGAATTATAGGGATACCAGAAGGAGAAGAGGAAGAGCAACAAATTGAAAACTTATTTGAACAAAAAATGAAGGAGAACTTTCCCAATCTGTCAAAGGAAATAGACTTCCAGGAAGTCCAAGAAGCTTAGAGAGTCCCAAAAAAGTTGGACCCAAGGAGGAACATATCAAGGCACATCATAATTACATTACCCAAGATTAAACAGAAGGAGAGAATCTTAGAAGCAGCAAGAGAAAAAGAGACAGTTACGTACAAAGGAGTTCCCATAAGATTGTCAGCTGATTTCTCGAAAGAGACCTTATAGGAGAAGGGGCTGGAAAGAAGTATTCAAAGTCATGAAAGGCAAGGACCTACAACCAAGATTGCTCTATCCAGCAACGCTTTCATTTAGAATGGAAGGGCAGATAAAGTGCTTCTCAGATAAGGTCAAGTTAAAGGAGTTCATCATCACCAAGCCCTTATTATATGAAATGTTAAAGGGATTTATCTAAGAAAAAGAAGATAAAAAATATGAACAGTTAAATGACAGCCAACTCACAGTTATTAACAACTACACCTAAAACAAAAACAAAAGCAAACTAAGCAAACAACTAGAACAGGAACAGAACCACAGAAATGGAGATCACATGGAAGGTTATCAACAGGGGAGTAGGAGTGGGAGGGGTAGGAAGGTACAGAGAATAAGTAGCATAAATGGTAGGTAGAAAATAGAGAGGGGGAGGATAAGAATAGTATAGGAAATGTAGAAGCCAAAGAACTTATATGTATGACCCTTGGACATGAACTAAAGGGGGGGAATGTGGGTGGGAGGGGCTGTGCAGGGCAGAGGGAAATAAAGGGGAGAAAAAATGGGACTACTATAATAGCATAATCAATAAAATATATTTTTAAAATGTTTTTTTGAATCTGCAATGTAGTGCTATATGTACTTCTTTATTGATGCTTTAAATAAGATTTAGCTGCAGATCTCAAGTAACATAATTTCAAAGTACTTTTGCACTTAAGAGATATTTTAAGATGTCTACAACTCCCATGTGATAGGAAAAATTTATCATTTACATTGCTGACAAAGTCACAGGTCATGCCATTATGAGTGTGGCTTGTTGCTCACATTCATCATTGAAAACGTGCTAAATTTCAGTTAGAGATTAGTGAAAACAAAGATGTAATTTATTCCCATGTAAATTTATGAACCTTAGATTAAGAAGACTTTCAATAAATTCTAGTAATATCTGACAAACCAGGAGACAAATGCTAACACACACAAAAATGTTATAATCATTCCCAAAGAGGCAATGAGCTTCAGAAAACACAACTAGGGATCCCCAAGAATAAGTCCTACCAAGTAACTTTATTCATTTTTGTGATAGGATAAGAGACTAATAGATTGGGAAACACTACTTGTAGCCATGCTATGTCTGCAAGGCCCTTGACCCAAACATTCATGATATTTTGTAACTAAGATAAAGGGATGTGAGCTGGACAGTGATGCAGTCGGTTGACTTCCACGTCAGTTCAGCCATAGTCTCCGAAGGGTCAAAGCCAAGCTGCAGAGTGTGTACAAATTGCATCCTGGAGGACTCAGCCCTGCTTTGGCTGCTCCAACAGTTTCTTGCGGAGACTTGGACAAGGACCTAGAAAACCAGCTGAGCCAATTCTCAAAAGACATGAAGTCAGGAGGCTTGGTAAATCCTCTGGATAGCAGAATCAAAATCCAAAGTGATGCTGGAGAGCCAGGAAAAAAATTTCCCTCAAGAAGGAATTTAATAACAATGGGTGCAAAGTTGGACACTGAAATTTACATGTATAACTTCAGGTGCAGAGGATGGGACAAAAGAGCTTACAAGAAGGATATGTGGTGTTAAAGGCTTAGGGATGCTACATCTGTCATAGGTGTAGGATTGGGCTACCCTTGTCTGAAAACTGTTGTCCAGAGTGAGGGAGGTGAGACTCTTTCTATTCTCTAAACTGGATGGCCCAAATCCAGGGGTGGGTTGGGTTGGGGTGTGTGCTAAGAGTCATACTCAAAGGACTTGTAATAAACAAGTTTGCACTTGGCAGAGAGCCGAAGGACCCAAACTCCACAGTATAGGAGTCGTTGTTTACGCCACCAACCTCCCTTTGGTCTGATAAATAGCTTTTTGAAAGGATGAGGACAGGGAGATTGAGATCATTTTCCCCAAAAGACATTATGTAGATCTGGCATCAGAAAACATTTTCTATCAAGGGCCAGATAGTAAATATCTTCTGCTTTGTAGACCCATAGCACATCTGACTTCTGTCACAGTGACACTTTCTGCCATGGTGTGGTCGTGTTCCAATAAAACTTTATTTACAAAAACTGGCAGAAAGTCAGGTTTGGCCTGTGGGGCATAGTTGGCCAACCCTTGGTGTAGAAGGAAAGTAACATTTACTTAGCATCTACTCTGCCAAACATTTGCACATTTTCTCATTGACTCCTCATAGAACTCCTACAAGGTAGGTTCTATCACTCATTTTACAGATGAGAAAACTGAGACTCCATATATTCTTATGCCTGCATATAACTTAATAACTTCCTATAGAAGTTATTAAGAAAGCATGCCCCAAACCCCACAGCTATGTGATTCTAATAAGGTTCCAACACAGCACTCCCTTGAGATTTGGGAGTGGGGAGGTGGATTTACATCTGGTATAATTTGTCATCCTAGTGAGAACAAACAGTACATCTGTAAGGACCACCAAGCTCCGGAAACATGCTGAGAAACGCAGCCCTGATTCCAGTCATGAGGAGGAGACCTGGGTCACTGGGTTGAAAGTTGTGATGAAGTGAACTATGGTGTCCCCTCTTTGTGGGAACAAACCTGCTAAGGCTTTTTCTTATTGTTTCAAGTATTTTTCTTAATTAGATGATTCATTAACCACAGAGATATTTTCCACAGCACTACAAACCACAGTGCTTCCTGCCAAGCACAAGGTCAGAGGCAAGGGTTGATGGATAGCTGCAGCATCAGGGTGAGAACGATGCAATAACATCTCTGTCCAGACAGAATTGCTTCCCTCCCCCTTCCCCTCTGCTTTCTTTCCTCTCTCCTCACAATATACCCCTTGGAAGTCTCCCTGTAGCTCTCCAGCCAACCTCTGGGTAGTCACTCCCTCCTCTGTCTCTATCCAGGCTGCCATTATCATACCTCCTTGTCAGGAAGACCTTCCCAATGGCCTGTGCTGCCCATCACTCATCACCATGCTCCAGAACTCAGGGTGCATAATAGACACACTCAATCAACATGTTTTATTCAGCTTCACTCAAATGCATCTCAATCAAATGCATTCCCATTTCCTCCATTTCCCATTTAACTTCCATGGCCATCATTTAACAAAGTAGCCTCTACCTGACTTTGTAGATGGAAGAAACCAGGGCTCTGAAAGGTGTCTAGATTGAGGCAGCAAGCACTGATGGTGCCTGATGGAAGCCAGGCCTGACCGTCTCACATCCCTTAAGCTCTGCATGGTTCCTCTGCCTTGGCCAGGGGGAATAGTGCCATGCTGCCAGCCTGCACAGCCTTTTTTTAGTGATTACTGGAGAAGACTGATTTTTTTTTTTCTTTTTCAAATTAATGGCTACTTCTAGAGCAAACTGAGAGTAAACTAACTGGATAGGCCAATCTTGCTCTGGACCCACTCTCCTGTTTCATTGCTAGAATCACCTTCCTCAGGAGTATTTATTCACCAGCATCTTCATAGACCAAACACAGGATGAAGAAGAAAGGTAGGTTCTCAGTTTAAATCTTAATTCTGCCATTTATCAGCTGTGACCTTAAACAGATGTCTTAATCTCCCTGGGACTTGATTTTCTAATCTGTAAAATGGGGTTAAGAATACCTATTCTTGGTGTAGGCTTGTGAGATTAAGAGAAATGATAGGTCAGGAAAAGCATTTGTAAAATGTTCATACAGATGAGGTGGACAGATAATAGATTAATAAATAGATCATAGATAATGATGATAGCTAGATGATAGCAGCATGTAATAATGAACTTATTTTGTAACTTGAAAAATTAAATGGTAAGAGCTCAGGAGAAGGAGAAGTAATGCTATCCTCATAAACTCCTATTCTGTTCCTGGATGAGGACCTGACACTCAGAGACATTAGATAACTAGCTTAATGGTACACAGCTAATAATTGACTGGGTCTCCGCAAGCATCGTACACTTACATGGTGCCTGTCATGTGTTGGGCACTCAAGGAGCTTTTGCAGACTAACAAACTGAAGGAATGGTAGGATGTGGTCTCAAAACCAAGCAATGTAATCCAGGAGCAACGTTCTCTGGTCTTCCTCAGGCAGAGCCATTCTTGCTGACTCCAAAGAGAATCATCTCCATAGCCCTGAAAACTAACGGGACTCATTGTCTACAGCCTCCTCAAATAAGAGAGACTAGGGCTCAAGAACATAGGGATTTTATCTGCTCTAATTTAATGTTTGTGACTGTTCTTAAACAAGTAAGGTAAAGTTCCCTTCTTGCACTGAGAATATTACAGAAAGAGAATCCCACTTAGTAATATTTAATAGGCCATCAGTTCTCATTTGTTTTCATATTGTAGAACCAGGTTGAGTTCTATAAACATGGAAATCCATGTTGGTATAATGGAAAGAGCACTGGACACAGCATTAGGAGACATGCATTCAAATCTCAGGTCCTGGGTGAACTCTTGGCATGAATCTTAGCCCCTTGCCTCTGTTTCTTCCTGTATAAAAAGGGAAAAATAATACTTGCCCCTCTCCATTATAATAGTGAGGATTAAGTGGTATCATTATGTTAAAGTGCTTAACCTGATGCTTAGCACACGAAAGTGCTTAATAAATATTTACCCATTTGAGAGAATGTTCTTATTAAACATGCATAATAAGATTCTGTCCACTTAATTCAACCCTAGCATTATATGTGGGTCCCTAAAAGGCACTTAAAATAGGAGGGACTTCCAGTCAAGATGGCAGCATAGGCAGACATGGCTCACCTCTTCACTCAACTGCATAAAAATTACAACAAAAATATAGAACAACCAGCACTTGGAACCATCAGGAATTGAGTTGAATGGAAGGCTGACAACTGTGAAATTAAAGAAACCACATCCATCCAGAATGTCAGAAGGGGTTCAGATGTGGAACAGGTTGCTCCCACACTCACATGTGATGCATAAAAATTCAGGAGGGATATCTCAGGAGCAAGGAGTCCCAGCCACACACCAGACCCCCCAGCCCAGGATTCCAGGGTCAGGAAGGTAAGTCCCCACAACTTCTAGATGCAAAAACCAGCAGGGATTGAATCAGTGGAAGAAACTTCTGGAGACCCAAGCAGTTCCTCATAAAGGACCCATCCACATACTCACCTATTCAGATTCACTCCCTTTGAGCTCTAGCACCGGAGTAGCAGCTTGAAAGGTACCAGTGGCATATTGGGAGAAATTGAAATGTCTGACATCAAGGTGAGCAGAGGCTGTTGTTCTTTTTCTAAACCCTCCCCTAACAGAGCCACAGAGCAGGCAATC
Source organism: Desmodus rotundus (assembly GCF_022682495.2). Taxonomy (NCBI): domain Eukaryota; kingdom Metazoa; phylum Chordata; class Mammalia; order Chiroptera; family Phyllostomidae; genus Desmodus; species Desmodus rotundus. The sequence goes on from NC_071387.1 coordinate 22,187,661, forward strand.
TGGTGCAATATCTGAGTTGCCATCAATGTGGCTAACACTGTTTGACCAACCTTGGAGATCCTAGAGACTCTGCCCCATGCAACTTATTGGCCCACCCAAGCTGCTTTTCCATATGAATGGCTGGTCTTGGCTCATGCTTCACAACTTCTTAAATGCTTTCAAACAAGCAACAGCTAGCCTCAGGGAGCCCTAGGCCTGGCAGTAGCAGCAGCCGGCCTAGATTCACAGCTTGGCTTCACCTGGGAATCTCCAATCCCAGGACAAGTAGAGACCATCTCAGATTGCTTTACAGCACAGGAGGGTGCCCTGGGCAAAACACTGGTGGGGGCTGACCTTGGCGTGCACCATGGAAGAAACACCGGGGCCAACGCACTCAGTAGATAGCTACAGACCATGTTGGAGCACCCCCACTCTGCCCCCGCAAAGCCGATCCTCCACAGACGGTGGAGGTTGGTGGTCAATGGTCACAGCCAGTCCTTATACCTGACTGGCCTGGGTAAATCCCTCCCATTGATCTGCCAACAGCAACCAAAGCTCAACTATAAGGGGAGGATGTACTCAGTCCACATGAAGGGCACTCCTTGAGTACCCAGCTTGGGTGAAAGGGGAAGCTGTGCCACTGGACCCTGCAGAACACCTACTATATTAGGCCACACTACCAAGCCACAGAGTCAAAGTTACTCTGTCTAATACATAGAAATAAACACAAGGGAGCTGCCAAAACGAGGAGACAAAAAAACATGGCCCAAATGAAAAAACAGATCAAAGCTCCAGAAAAGGAGCTAAATAAAATGGAGATGAGCGATCTGGTTATAAGGATGCTCAAGAAACTTAGTGAGTACCTCAGCAGCATAACAAAGATCCAGTGAGAAATGAAGTATACACTAATTGAAATAAAGAACAATTTACAGGGAAACAAGAGTAGAGTGGCTAGAGCTGAGAATCAAATCAATGATTGGGAACATATGGAAGCAAAGAACAACCACACAGAATGACAAGAAGAAAAAAGAATTTTAAAAAATGAGGAAAGTATAAGCAGCCTCTGGGACAAGTTCAAGAGATCCAACATGCACATCATAGGGATGCCAAAAAGAGGAGAGAAAGAGCAAGAAATCAAAAATCTATTTGAAAAAATAATGAAAGAAAACTTCCCTAATTTGGTGAGGGAAATAGACATGCAAGTCCAGGAAGCACAGAAAGTCCCAAACAAGACGGATGTAAAGAGGCCCACTCCAAGACACATCATAGTTAAAATGCCAAAAGTTAAAGACAACGAGAGAATCTTAAAAAGCAGCAAGAGAAAAGAAGTTAGTTACCAACAGGGGAGTTCCCATAAGACTGTCAGCTGATTTCTCAAAGGAAACTTTGCAGGCTAGAAAGGATTGGCAAGAAATATTCAAGGTCATGAAAATGAGGGATCTACAGCCAAGAATTGTTCTACCCAGCAAAGCTATCATTCAGAATCGAAGGGCAAATAAAGAGCTTCCCAGAAAAGAAAAAACTGAAGGAGTTCATCATCACCAAACCATTATTATATGGAATGTTAAAGGGACTCATTTAAGAAAAAGAAGATCAAAACTATGAACAATACAATGGTAAAAATTCGTATCTATCAACAGTTGAATCCAAAATACAAACTAAGCCAACAACAGAGACAAAATCATGGATATGGAGAACGTTTTGATGGTTGCCAGATGGGAGGGGGGTATGGGAGAATGAGTAAAGAGGTGAGGGGATTAAGAAGCACAAATAGGTAGTTACAGAATAGCCATGGGATGTAAAGTGCAGTGTAGGAAATGGAGGAGCCAAAGAACTTACTTACACACATGACCCATAGACATGAACAATGGTGGGGGGATTGCCTAAGGAGTGTGGGGTGGTTGGTAAGGGGGCAAAGGGAGGAAACACAAGGATAATTGTAATAGCATAATAAATAAAGTATAATAAAAAATATAAATAAATAAATAGGCACTTAATAAGTGTTTATTCGCTCAGTGTAATATTTACCCAATGACTGGCATAGTAGTTGCTTAATGAATGTTCATTCATGCACTGCAATCATGCACAATACTCGATAAATGCTGGTGGAATCCACTTAGGGAAAATGGAACTTCATTCATTTAATGAGATTTTGTAATCCCATAAATACTGTATGTTGTTGCCAGTGCTTTACAAAGTGAATCAACCATTGCAGAGATGTTCTCAGCTTGTACTGTTTAACAAACTCTATAAACTATTTTCCAAACATACGGCATTCCATGAATGTGCCATGATAACAGCAGTGATGCTAGATAACCCCCCAGACCCTAAACAAGTAGCAGCAAAGTGAAGCACATGAATTAAGTTAGAAGTCAACAGGGGATCCAGCCTCACAGACACAAATGCAACTGAACAATCCTTGCTATGTTTGCCTAGAGATCAGCCCCCAGGGAACAATTCCCGGTACAACTGTAGGCAGAGACAGTCGGGAATTAGAAATACATGTATGCAAGTGTATGCGCATGTGAGTGTGTGTGTGTATAAAATCTTCTTATAAAGGATTTGTCTTTGAAAGTTTTACCTTCTTTAAGTACTTTGCAACAATAAAGCAATTCCTTTGGAAGAAATGAGAGTGGCTTTCAATTCAATCGTGTAATCTCTCCTTTTAGAGGCCGCTTTCTTTAGAATGACCAGGGAGCAAAGACTTTAGGGAAAGGAGGGAGAGATGCCTTCAACAGGCATTTGGTGTCCCCAGTTAATCAGTAATCCAGGAAAGAGAAACAGACTCTGTGTGATTCTTTTGCAGAGTAGGTAACACTGAAGTTTGGTTCTGAAGAGTGTGCATGAGTGATCCAGGCAACAAAGGTGGAGAAAGAGCATCCTGAAAGGGAAATTGGCATTCAAGGTATAAGGAGTTTGATATGGCTGGGCGGGCAGCCAAGGAGTTAGTAATAGCAAGTGACAGTGAAGCGGTGGGCCAGGCCGGGACCTGTGAGGAATGCTATGCTTGTATCCCTCTTGTAACATATCACTGTCTTATTTTAGACTTTGTTGCTTGTTGGGATTTTTTCCTCTCCTTCCTTTTTCTAATCTGTAATTCTTGAGACCAGGATGTGTGCATCTGTGACCTTTATTCATACCTGTGAATCTAACTTGGCACCTAAGTACAAAACAAGTTCCAGTGTAAATGAAAAGCAATGATAACGCTTCTAGAAGTTAACAGCTGTTGCCTACTATCTAATTCCTTTTCTACCCAAAGTCACTGTGCCTGTTAGGAGTTAATAAGGAAAAAGAAGTCCCTCCAGGTGTTGTCAACAGAGGAGCTTATATAATGCTTGGAAACTGGAGGAACCACTCTGGGGGCTACTGGCTCAAGGGCACACCTCCAAAGCTAAGATTCCAAAGTGCGCTGCTGCTTCTGCTGCTGACATAACTGCCAACACCTCCCATCCTCAAAAGGACTCCATTACATGCCATAAATCTGACTCAGTCCACAGACACGTGTGTGTCTATGATCTCACTTACCAGCAGCAATGACAACAGGACTGTGGCTTCCAACTCACTTCCAACTCCCGTGTCTCCTGGAATTTTATCTCATTGGTGGAACCTAACTTGTTTCTAGAACCTCAAGTGCAAGGGAGTCGGGAAATGTAGTTTGTAGCCTTCTAGCCCCCTGTGATAAAGATCTCTAAGAAGGAGGTGGGAATGGATGCCTGGTTTTAATCAAACATATCCAGCACAGCCAAGGGTGATTTGAACTCTTGCCCACTTAATATGCGAATTTTGTTCTCAAAAACAATAACAAACACCTCCTTCTAGCCAGGATAAAATTTCCTAAGAAATAAAATAATTGTTTTTAATAGCCTTATTTTTGACTTAAATGAGAAGCACCTGTTTTTTCCCCTCTCTTTCCTCTTCCTTTTCCTTTCTGCACAATTTAGTTTTAAACTCATTAGTTAGGAGAAATCAGGTTTAGCAGGGATGGGAAGGCCATAGTTAAGAACAGGGTGTTAGAGCCCCAGCCTGTAGCAGGGCAGCCCAGCGTGGGGTGTCAGCTCCTGAGCAGGGTCGAGGGGAGTCCCCACGGAGCCACAGCCCAGCCTCTGCTGTCGGAGCCTGGGCAAGGAGGAAGGAGCTTCCATGTGGGCGAATGGCCCAAAAGAGGGAGTTAAAGCCCAATAAAGATGAAGAGAACATCCACTGGGGTGGTGGCCCGGCGCAGAGTGTCTGCCTGAGCTGGGGTCAGAACATGTCCACACAGGGGGAAGGGATACAGGCAGAAATGGAGGAGGTTTACACAGGGGGCTGATCAATCAGTAAATATGGCAGGGATATTGGAAGCCAGGGTGTTCACTGTGGGAGAAGGAAGTCACAGTACAGAAAAAGGAAGAAAACAAGCCATGAAAGCATGAGTGTGAACTCGTTATCTTCGGTACATAATGTAGATAGATAAATACAGAAATAAATACAGATGTAAATATGAAGAGTGTGTGTGTGTTTCCCATTTCTGTCCATATACAAAGGACCTGGGAACAGTGACGCCCCAAGAGCAATGAGTACAACTAGTACCCAAATCTTGGCTTTGAAATAACATTCTGCACTCAAGAGAAACTAGGGTTCCTTGGTGGAATGGATGATTCTAGGACTGGGGCAAGAAAAGTACAAGATGAGCCTGGAACATCTTGTTTGTGCCAGCAAGTGGGAAAGACTCAAAGGATGTTGGGGATATGTCAAAAGAACACAAAAGCAGACTGAAAGGACCCCCACTGGCCAAACCTGGGACACTTCGAACATCAAAATACATGATAGAGAAGGGCTGCCACTCACTGAATAGGAAAACCATGGCTCTATGCTGGTACACAACTTACAAAGCGAACATTTGACCAGGAAAGGGGTATTGACATAGTTTCAAAGTACCTCCCCACAAAATTAAATTACAAAGGGAACAAAGAGTGCCCTTTATAGGGAAGAGGCTGGCAAATACCACCATAGGAAGTGACCACAACAACCCTCATCAGTGATGGGACACACTGGAATCCCACAGCCGTGATGGCCTGCCACGAGAAGAACAGCATCACTCCTGTGACATCCCAGCCAGGGAGGCGCAACAAGGATAAGATCATGAGGAAACATCAGACAAACAATCAAACTGAGGGACGTTCTGCGAAATCAGTGTCCTGTAACCTCCCGCGGGTGAAGGTCTTGAAGAGAATGGAAGACTGGAAACTCTTCCATGCTAAAGGACACCAGAGAGACGTACATCTTGTCTCTCTGGGGAGGATGACCCTCAAGTGGAGTCTTTTAGGACTAACAGGATGCTCTCGGGATGATGGGTGAAACTGGAGTGAGGTCTGAGGATTAGGTAACAGTATCATATAGATAGATGTCAATTTCCTGACCTGGATAGTTGCGTTGCGGTTATTCGGGAGAATATCCTTGTTTGTAGGAAATACCCACTTAAGTATTCGGGGATCACAAAACATCAGATTGGCAATATCATTTCCAAATAATCCAGAAGGAAAAAGTGTTCTTGGCATTGTACTTGCAATTCTTCTGAAAGTTTGTGAATATTTAAGAATGAAATTTATTTTCTAAAAGTGATAAGTACCCAGATTCCAGGGGAAAGCCAAGTTTATAAAATTAATAGCCACAACCTCACCTGAGACAGGTGACGCTTCAAAAGAACTCCATTGAAACTATTCAAACAGATGTGAGGTTTTCTTTTCTCACACTGCATCAGAGAAACATCTAATGAAACCATACTGATAAGTTTTCTGGAATAGCAGTATTCTGGAAGGCTGCGTCAAATATATGCCGACTTCTAACCTTCTAGTGTCTATCAGGATGTGTGGGAAGAGAACTTGGTTCAGAGTAAGAAGGCCCAGGGTCTGAATGTCATTTTCACCACTTCCTAAATATGCTACATTGGGCAATTGCTTACCCTCCCTAAGTCTTGGTTTCCTTGATTATAAAATGGAGATAATAATATTTACTTCACAGTATTGTTGAAAGAAGTAAATACAATGATGGGTGTGAACCTGCCTACATACCAAGTGGCATTGGAGCCCAAGCGTTTTTCTTTTGCTTTTAATTGCACAACAATTTAATCTTATATAACCCAACAAGGCCCTTCGACTCTGACACAATTTCTCCTGCTTACGGATGGATGCAGTTGCCATTTAGTCACTCATCCTTATTCATTTACGCACTTAATGTTTGACAAATACTTGTCAAGAGTCTACTGCACAGGTTACTATGTTCTGAGTCAGAAAGAATAAACCCCAAGTTACCTTGTTTTTTCCCCCTATAGAGAGGAGGATGCAATGGAAACAATGCTTTACATACAGCTGTGAATTATGAATTTAAAATCAGTTTAATAATCCAAGCAAGGGTGTGTTTGCATTTCATTCCCTCTCTCTTATTGTAGCTATTGGACCCACCCACTTCTCCATCACATCCATATTTATTTTCCAATGAGTTCTGAAAGAGTTCCAAGGGAGAGCAAGAGACAGGGAATGCAGCTGACGTCTGCCTCCCCCTGGGAATTAGGTCACTCCTTGATCTAATTCCTCCTGACATTTTCCATATTGCATTTTCTGCTCTTCTTCAAAATACATCCCTCTCAGAAGACAAATGTACTTATTGACTACCTGGGACAATCTTGGCAACAGTTGCAACTGGTCATGTGTAGAATTTAAAAAAAAAAGAAAAAAAAAAGGCAAGCAAACAAAATGTGGAGACCTGTTCCTTAAGGTCTCCGGAGCACAAAAGGGCTGGTTCTGGAACACGAAGACCCAGGGGTTTCTCTTCAAACCCCACTTAGGCAAGGCGGAGGGCTTATTTTCCATCTTCAGGCCATTGGCAATTTTGTTTGCTTAAGCTTAATTGTTCCCGGATACTGAGAGCGTACAGAAGGTATGTTTGATTTTAATGACTCTTGGCCTAGATTTAACATCCTCTCTGAAAAAATTACCAATGCACACACATGCAAATAGACAGAAGTTTTTGTTTTATGTATTTTTTCCCCTGAAGAAATTTCATGGAAGGGAAATACAGGTAAAATCCAGCTCCCTGGCCAATGCCCTTCCTGTGAGCTGCAGAGCGGCTAGCATGCATGGTTGCTGTTGGTCAGAGCAGAGCAAACAGTAGCTGTGCCCTCAGGAGAATCGTCCTCACCTCTCCCTGCTCTTGCATCTCCCCCTCACCCCACTGCCCCCTGCAATCCCACTCCCCCTCCCCCATTTCTCCAAAACTGCTCTGGACAGGTGGCACAGAACTGAGGACACCCACCCCCCTGGCTGCCCAAAAACAGAACAACCGTAACTGCCAGAACCGTGGCAGGGCTTTCAGAAGTGCATGAAATCAGCTAAGTAAATTGTGAAATAACTGTTGTGTGACAGCGTCAGATCACATCGCAGAGTTGAGGTCCCCTGGAGGGGGGGAAGCAATCTCCACCCTCCCTCCCAGCCCCAAACGTGCAGTCCCCCCTGTGTGCAGGATGTACCCCTCACCTGCCCAGCCTGGGGCTCGCCTCAGTCCTCACCCCAGTGCCTGGTACAGATGGCCTCCCCCAAGAGGCCCTCTCATCTGTGACTCCTCTCCCCTCCACCCCTGCAAACCCACCCCCAAATATTCTGCGGCCCCCCACTTCACTCCCACTCCCCCTCTCTCCTTTCTTTTTCAGGCTCCCCTTTCTCCGCCTTCCCTTTAAAAGTTGGTATAACCCAGTCATGGCAAGGAGAGCAAAATGCCAGCTGTGTCAGGGTCTCTGAGATGGGTAAATAAATTTTGAAAAAGCATTTTGGACAGTATAACTTAATATTTAATAAAGGAAAGAGACATCTATTTTTTAAAAATACAAATCCTTGCAGGCAAAGCTCTGCAAAATCTCCTTGGTTGTGAGGACAAGGGAATGATGCGGTGGTTCTTGGCTGTGCCTGTGACCCACAGAGTTCTGCCCATTTGTTTTTCTGGGCTTTATTTTTTTTCGGGGGGTATGTTTACCAAAACAGGATATGTGCTGTGTGTAAAGTTGAGAAATTCTGTTCTCAATAACCTCATCCACTCCCACAGCTTCGATTATATGTGTAAGCCGACAACTCCCAGTGCTCTATCTCCATCCCAGATCTCTCCATGGAGCCTCTGATCCACCTATGCACTGCTTAAGGGATCTTTCCACTCACAAATCTCCCACCTAACAGGTCTGAAGGTGAGCTCACCATCTTCCCCACACCCTGCTTCCGGTCTCTGCAAGTGGCACCAGGGTCCGCCCCCTCACCCAGGCCAGGGACTGGGGATGCTCCCCATTTCCCTTGCTCTTCCCATGCTAGGGCACCCATAAACCATCTCATATGTCCATTGTCTCCTTTCCTTCACTGAAGACAGCATCCCCCTCCAGGGTCTCTTAGGAAAGAACAGCCTCCCAGCTGGGTTCCTTGCCTTCAGGTTCTCCCAAGCTGTTGAAAAATGGCCCATCTAAAATACAGGTCTATGCAGTTCATTCATTCCCTTGCTTACAGTATTCTGGTGGCCCCTTGTTGCTTACAGAATATACTTTCATGTTCTTAGAACAACCATGCAAGGCTCATCGGAGTAAACTCTTACCTTCCTTGCTTTTCCTGCCAGCCCTCCTTCAAATTCTACTTTCTAGCCACCTGTCCCTGCACATCCCCACACTCTTTCCCATTGCAGACTTTTATGCCGAGAATTCTTGCTTCCCACCTGGGTACATGGTGAACTCCTACAGTTCCCACAGAACCCAATTCAGTGCCACATTCTGTGTATAGCCTTTCCCAATTTCTCCAGGTAAAAATAATTGTTCCCTTCATTGTTTCCCAGCTGTACTTCCTACAGGTTTCTTTAAGCCCTTATCATTCGGTAAATTTAATTCTTTGGTTAGTGTCTATCTTTCCCTGTATATCACGACCGCTTTCAGTATAGAAGCTGAAGCCGCATCTACATCTGTTTCTGAAGACTCTAAAACAGAGCCTGGTACAGAGTAAGGAATGTATGAATGAATGATAAACTCAGGGTTCCCACTGCCTTTTCCCAGCATTATTGTCCTCGGAAATCCTCTGGGACATAAATAGTGCTAGACAGATCAGTGAAGGATTGCAATATCTTTGCGTTCGCTCTCTAATGCTGGATAACAAATTACCCGAAATTTAGTAGCTTAAAAAAGCAATCATCATTTATGATCTTTCTGTGAATAGGGAATTTGGACGAGACACACGTCCCGTCCTCATGAAGTCTGAGGCCTCAACTGGAAGACTCAAAGGCTGGGGGCTGGAATTGTCTCAAGGCTCATTTTCTCACAAACTGACATTGACTGCCAGCTGGGGTTTAACTCAGACTGTCAGCCAGAGCATTTACATGTGGCTTCTCCATGTGGCCTGAGCTTCCTCACAACAGAGGGGATGGATTACAAGGACAAGTGTCCTAAGAATGAGAAAAAAAAGCAGGTGGAAACCATATGGCCTTTCATGACCTAGCATGACTTCTGCCACATTCTATTGGTCAAGGCAGTTGCAAAGGTGCATCCAGGACCAAGGCTAGGGAACACAGAGCCCACTTACTTATGGAAGAGTGTTAACATTGTAATAAGAACATGTGGGATGGCATACACATTGGTGTGGCCATATTTGGAGAATATCTGCCACAATCTTCAAGGAACACCACCCTCTGCTATGGTGTGGACACTAACCTTAATCTCATGAGGCACTGGGAGCAGGTTACACAAATAACCCCAAGTGCCTCCCCAAGTTTGTCCTGAACATTTGTGCTCCGAATCTCAGATAGGAGCTTTCCACCCCATTAGCCAGAGCCCTGTCCCCTCAGGGACAGACACACAACTGTGCTAGGACAACTGAAAGCCATCAGGTAGGATCCATTTGTTAAATTCATTCACAAAAGACTGACTGTGTCAGGGCCTACAGATGGGTCAGATGCAGTGCCTGCTTTCCAGAATAAAATATGCTCAAAACCACTCCTTGCTACTACAAGTACACCACCGCCCTTGAGCCAGGTCAGTGCACTTGCACTTCCTTTGCCCCTTGAGATGGAACCTTGGTTCCATATGCAAAATGGACTCTGAAGACATGGCTAGTCATGCTGGACTCCAGGGACGAACACATTTCAGGCTTCCAAGCTGAAGCTCACTATAGCGCAAGGAAAAATTAACCACCATAAAAAATAGAACAAATAAAACATTGTTAGTGGTTAGAATGTATAGATATTATAAAATTCGGCTTCCTTGGAATGATAAAATTACAACCTGGGGGCCAAGTCCTGCCAGGAGCCTACTTTTTGTAAATAAAGTTTTATTGAAACACAGCCATACCCATTGATTTAAGTATGGTCTGTGGCTGCTTCCATGGGTCACAGTTGAGTACTTGCAGAAGAGATCGTATGGCCCCACAAAACATAAAATATTGAATATTTGGCCTTTACTGAAAAGTTTGCTGACCTTGCTCTGGAGACCTGACTAAATCTGTTTCCTTGCTTGCATAAATCACAGTGGTTACCATTTATCATGCATCACTTGTATGCCAGTTTCTGAATTAGGAATCCTTACATGTGTTACCTTTAAACTTTACATAGAGCCACCCAGGAAATATCACTATCCTCATCTTGCAGCTAGAGAAAACCAAGACTTAAAGAAATAAAAGATCTGCACAAAGCCACAACCAGCCAGTGGTGAAATTCAAACCTAGGTCAGCATGATTTCAAGGCCACGCTCTTGACACCATCAATAAAAGCATGGGGAATAGGCCCTGCTGCTTGCTGGCTGTCTGGGTGAGAAACAACTGCTATTCTAGCTGGAATCTAGAAGCTGCCATACATGATCATTAGCCTAAGGAGTCTGCACTCGAGCAGAACCACTTTCCCCAAATGACTGCTTGTGGCAGAGATGACTCATCCATCACCCAGCAAGGCAGGGATCACAGAGGTTGCCCCCTGAAGCTGTTGGAATGAATGGAGAGAGATGGGTCACCCAAGCCCACAGCCGGAACTTCCCCACCCACTCAGACGGGAGACTTGGAGCAGCAGCCACGGAACTGTGTAGACTCCATCCACCACCTCCCTCAGAATACCTCAACTTGGAAGGGTTGCCCAGGCCATATGGAGAATCAGAAAGAGCCCAGTCACGGCAGGAAGCTTTTATCTGGAGAGCAGCCACTACTGCAGTGATGCTCCCATTAGCACTTGCCAAACTCTGTGGGTCTCGGGGTCAGCTGGGAGCTATGTTTTCCTCCTCCCGTGAAAGGCCGTGAGGGGCTCTGACTGTCCGGGAGCCAATGTGGGAGCAAGTTTTCACCCACGGGGAAGAAGGAGGACAGCCTTCGTGAGAACTAAAAGCCATTTGGGAATGAAGACCCAGTGAGTGGGGAGCTCAGGACAGAAGACTTGGCCCAAAGGAAGTGTGCCTGGAAAGCAGCAGGTCTGGGTTCGGGTGTACTTGTAAATGCTTTCTGGAAACTTCTGGGAGGTTCTCAGAATGGGTGAGGTCAACCTTCCAGGATGCCTGAGAATTGTCTCCCAATACCAGCCCTTCCAAGTGGTTTTATTGCCCTGGGTTAAACAGTGGTAATCCCTTTAAGGCAAAAACAAACTTATTAATGCCAGATGGCCAGCTGAGGGGACGTTCCAAGAGCTGACTGTGGTATCCAGTGTAAGATTCAGTGTACCCCCTGCGCAGATCTGTTGTGAAGACCAAATGCATTCAGCTTATGATCTCAATAGGAGTTTGTTCAATCATTGACTTATTCAGGAAGTATTTGTTGAGTTTCTACAAAGTGTCAGGCCTCATTCCTTATTGCTAGGGATACAAAGGGGATTAGGCATATCCTTGTTCAGTTCTGTAGGATGGACAAGCAAATACACAAGAACCACAGTACAATGTGATGAGTACTGGGACGGAGGGATGGTGAGCAGGAGAAAGGAACACTACCTCTGATGGGACCAGGAATGGGACAGTAAGACTGTCAACACTACCAAACACTCCTCTGAGCTGTGTGGCCTTCAGCAGCTTACTTACCGTATTTTTCAGACTATAAGATGCACTCCCCCCCACCAAATTTGGGAGGAAAATGGGGGTGCATCTTATAGTCTGAATGTAGCTTACCTGGCTTGCTGGGGTGGGGGCAGAGGTGGCAGGAGCAGGACCACATTTTTTGCTTCAAAATTTTTTTCCTATTTTCCTCCTCTAAAACCTAGGTGCATCTTATGGTCCAGTGCGTCATACAGTCTGAAAAATATGGTAACCTCTTTATGCTTCCATTCCTTATCTGTAAAATGGAAATAAAGCCAATTATTTCTTGGAATTTTGTTGTAAGTATTAAATGTCAATATACATAAAGTAATTAGAGCAACACCTGGTATGTCCTGGGTGTCATTCAAGAGCTCTCATTATAAAGTGTTCACCATGCACTACATCCTGTTCTAAGTGTTTTTGCATAAATCAACAACCTATGCGGTAGGGACTCTCGTTGACCCTATTTTATGGGTGCACAAGGATGTACAAGGTGGTTGCATAGGTTCTAAGTCCCTGGGGCAGGGATTTGAACCCAGGCAGTCAGGATCCCAGGTCTGTGCTCTTGACCTAATACAATTCTTCCTCAGGACCCAGCACAGAATGGGGACAGGTGAATGGAATCATTCCAGAAGACATAGCGTTGGAGTTGGTGACATTTGATATTTGCAAAGAGTTAGGGGAGTGGAATAGCGATGTGTCACCTGACTAGAGTTCAAGGGCATTGGTTTGGGTGTTAGAGCCCCCTCTCCACCATTTGTCAGCAGTATAACCTCTAGTGAATTGCGTAGTATCTATACCTCAGTTTTCTCATGTGTAAAATGGGCATTACCATTCCTACATTGAAAGGCTGTTGTGCAGATAAAATGAACTCACTAGTGTAAAGCACTTAGGATGTTATCTGACACATAAGAAGTGTACAATAAATGGAGGCTATATAAAGGACACATGGACAAAATCAAGGGGGAGGATTAAGGTGGGGGAGGGAGGTGGGTTTGGCTGGGGTGGGGTGGAGGGATGGGGAGAAAAGGCATACAACTGTAATTGAATAACAATAAAAATTTTAAAAAATAAAAAAAAAAAAATAAAGCTTCACTCGTCACTTGCTGCCTTGAATCCCTCTAACTTTCATGCTTTCTCATTCGTGTCCCTAACTATGATCCACCCCCATTCTCTTTATGGAACATTGGTGGTTAGGTGTACTTTTCTGACTTCATTTGCCCAGACAATACTCTCTTAGTTTTCTCCATCCCCTCTGGGACCTCATTCACCATTTCCTTCCCAGGTTTCTCTTCTTCTATTCATGCTCAAAAATGGAGGTTTCTGTAGGTTCCACTGTTGGTCATCTCTCTGCCCAATCTACACAGTCTCCTGGGTAATCTGCGCCTCCATATACTGACTGCTCCTGAACCTGTATGTCCCCAGCAGATCACTCTTTTGAGCCCTTGACCCACATTTCCATCTACCACCTCCACTTGGAGGTCCCAGTGCTACATGTCCAAAGGAATCATCCTATTTATCCCCAAACCTACTCCTGGTCTCTGGCACCACCACCCTCCCAGCTGCCCAAGCTAGAAACTGGGCATTGTTCTAGAATCCTCTTGCCATTCCACCTCCATAACTAATCAGTCACAGAGTCTGGTTGATTCCATTTCCTTTGGCCCCTTCTCTCTAGCTCCACTGACCCTGCCTAGTTTAGGCTCAGCTGTGACGTTCATAGTCTTGGTCTGGCTTCCTAACAAAGTTCCTTCTCACCAGCCTTTACCCTCCTTTAATCCATCCTTGACATCAGAGGTTGACAAACTTTTTTGTAAAGGACCAGATCATAAATATTTTATACTTTGAGGCCATTGGATCTCTGTCACAGGTAGGCACCTCTGCCATTATAGTGTGTAAGCAACGACAGACAACACACAAGTGAATGTGTGTGGCTGTGTTCCAGTAACATTTCATTTAGAAAACTAGGAGCTGTGTGGATTTGTCTCACGAGCCATAGTTTGCCAACGCTTGTTCTACATTATTGCCCAAGTGGCCTTTCTAGTAGGACTAAGAGACTATCTGTTTAAAATCCTTCATTGACCTCCCAATACAATGCAGGCTCGCTCTTTTGAGTGTTCCAGACTGTCTTAGGTGACATGAATTCTGGCTCCACTTAATCCCTGAAACTTTGCCCTACATGTTAGGACTGGACAGGTGCCATTCAGCATAGCAGCCCATGAGGAAGAGTAACCAACATATAAAGAAATCTCATAATGTATAACACCAAGCTTCTACTAGAGCTATGGAGCTATACTTGCTAATTCAACAAAGATTAGCTGTACACCTGTTATACACCACACAATGTGCTGGGTCCTGAAGATTTAGAAGCTATGGCCTCTGCTCACAAGATGCTCACTTATGGTGAGACCCACTTTAATGGGACAAAACAAATCTTATAGGAATACAGTACAATTCTGACATAATTGTACATAAACATTCACAGTCTGGTGCTTACTATCTAGCCTAATTTCTCCTCACTTTCCAGTGCCCTCAAGCTCCAGCCACACAAATCTGTCTCCTTCCATGACCATTCAAAAGTCTGCAAATTTGCCTATTCTCCTTCCCTGGCTGGAATTGCTTTCTCTGCAATTCCTTCTGCAGCTGCCAAGTTCTCTGTTGCTCATCATGTATTGCCCAGACCTAACTCATTGGTGAATGTCCCTGACAGCTAGCAAGTCAACAAATCTGAATGAACAAAGGCCCAGTTCAATTATCTACCTTCTGTGAAGCCCACCTTGATTTTTTCAAGCAGAATTATTCTGTTGCTTCTTCATAATCCCATACCCCTTTGTTCATATCTCCTCCAAAGTATGTAGTATACTGTACTAAAATTACTGACTTAAGTGTCTCATGTCCTAACTCTCAGCTCCTAAAAAGTAAAGGTAATGTATTAGATATGTTTGTATATATCGCTCACTTCCCTACCACCTGTACATTTTCTCTGGAATCACCATTGCTTGATATGTATTTTCTGCTCCATAACTGATTAATAAAACAATAAATGTAAAAATGAATAAATAAAGGATATAAAATATCATACAGGCACAAAGATGAGAGAATTCACTCTTACTAGGGAAATCAGGAGAAGGTACATAGAGAAGATGGCATAAGAATCAAACCTAGGGAAATTATTAGAAGTGTGTCTACTAAACAGGAGAGGAAAAGGCACGCCAAGAGAGAAACAGTTTGAGCAAAGGTAAGGTGGAATGAAAGAAAGGGACAGATTTAGGGAGTGGTGGCTACACTGATATGGCTGGAGCTGCTGGACAGGAAGGTGGGAGTGGGACCAAATGATGAAGGTCTCAGTGGTCCCTCTCAGGGGTACAGATTTTATCATGGGGACAAAGGAGAGCCACTGCAGGGGAGTGACATCAGATATGCACTCTGGAAAGATAAGTGTGAGCTAATTACGGAAGAGATTGGAAACCAGGAGATTCTGCTGAGGCTGCTACCTGGTCCCTGCATAGGGGGGCGATGGAGAGGATCTGGACTAAGACAGTAAATGTGGAGGAGAAGAGGGATGGTTCAGTAGCTCTTTAGGAGATGACTCACCAGGAGCTCTAATTTTGCAGGAAAAGAAGCCCAGACACAGAAAGGAACCGATGAGAATGTAAACTAAAAGAAGTGTTATCAGCGCATCAGGTTATCTGAATTGCCAAAGCATCAGTCTTCTAGAAGGAAATGGTGCAAACTCAGAAGTCAAGGAGGTGTTATAGTGAACAGGGTACCCAACCAGGGAAACATTCCCTCCACATTTTATGGGAATTCGAAGCCTGGTGAGGAAAACTGGGTTCTTGGCTGAGACTCATAGTGAGCTGATGACCAAGAGCAGCACGTGCATGACTAACAACCTCATAATAGGCTCTTCCTTAGGAGATGTAATGGGAGCCTCGCTGACAGATGTGACAGGTGTTCTCAGCAGTCCTCGGGGAGTGACAACTGCAGAGCTCACATACATCCTCGCTTATTGGTGTGTGAGCCTGCTCGGTTCCTCAAGCATCCTGAAAGTTTCTTTTGACCATTTGGAAAGCTGATTCTAATATCTTAGCTGTGAGATCTTACGAGAGCCTGACCTCCCTGCTGGGGATCATTTTCTTTATCTGCAAGTTAGAGATAATAGCACAAGCTACTTGGAAAGGTGATTGGGAGAAACCGATGGGAAAGTGGATGTGAAACTAACTTCTCAGTAACCTAACAAGCACTAAAGAATGTTGGGGGTTAGTATTACTATTTTATAAACCAAGAACTGTACCTGGAATTTATTTCCCCACATTTTTTAGAAAAATGTGATCTGTTTCTCTATTTTTTGTGTGTGTGCAAATCATCCAAAGTGTTCACAATAATTTTCCTGATAGAGAATAATTTCCTCTGTTAAAAGGGAACTGAGGCTTTGCTAGCAGCAAACACATCAGAAAATTTGAGTGTGGTCTTCCCAATGCCACTCAGAGGCCAAGGAGAATCCACCCACATCTGCTATGGCTCTGAACAGGCCGGAGGCAAATGGAGCTGACCATGAGGCAAGGAGAGGAGAGTTCTGTAATACATCTTCTCTTAGAAGATTCCTAAGGAAGCTTCCAATGGTTTCATACATCCCTGCAAAAGCCTGGAAACGAAGAGGTGAAAGAACAGCTCAACATCTTAGAATGTGCCACCTCTGATTAAAAATTGATAGCTATGGGGGAGAAGAATTGTAAAAACACAGGTGAGGGAGAGCTGGAGAAAACTTGTTTTAATTTGTAACTATTCACCAGGTTGTTTTTTCCTTTGTGATAGTATCTTATGTTCATGGGTCTGTTTAGAAAAATATTTCCACTCTCATTATTCTACCTCGTCCTCACCCTAAGTCACAAAGATGGATATTAGTGTTATCGCCATTGTTCACATTTAAGAGCAGAAGAAACAGAAGCTCAGAGTGACATGCAGTCAACAGCAGGACTGTGACACCAGACGCCCAGCACACCACTCTTCTTGCACTCAGCCAGACAGCAAGCTCCCCAAACACAGGGCCATGACCTCTGTTTCTCTTAATGCCTGACCAGTAGGCACTTAAAGTACTTCCTAATTAAACTATCTTGTTTGGTTCTATATGTGTTCATTCCACACATCCGTGGTGGGTATCAGATAAGTGCTGCTGTGGATAGTGAAGGATTTTATGTGAACCGAACTCTGCTTGAAACCTTGGGAGCAGGGGAGTAGGGAAGGGTGTGAGGAGCATGAGGGGGAGGGTGTGAGAAGAAGAAACCGTAGTCATTTAGGATTGAACCTATGGAAAGAAACATAAGCAGAAAACATCATTTGAAGAAACTGAACCAATAGTTGTTGCCAGTGAAGGAAGGATGCCATAGAGATAACCGAGGGGGCCTGAGGTCACCTCCTCTAGGTCAATGGCTCTCCAAAAGAAGGTGTATAGCAGAGTCACCTGGAGAGCCACTGAAGAATTCAGGGGCCCTGGCTTTGTGAAGTAGGTAGGACCTGGTATTTTACCAGCATGTCACAGGTAATTCTGACATTGACCAAAGTTTGAAGACCACAATTTAGAGCAGATTTTCTCAGTAGCCAGTGGCTCTGAATTTTCCCTGTTTCTTCCCTGGCATGATAAAGGGAATAGAGCTCCCAATGGAGGTCTCACCCCTTAAGGGACATTGCCTGTGTGTGAATCCGCAGCCCTCAGTCAAGGTTGCCAGTGTCTAGCTTAGGACTTGAGGATGGGAAAGCTGGCATGTGGGAAAGCTCTCTGGGGGGCTCCATCTACTCTGTGAAGGACATTGTCCCAGTTATACTTGTGATGCCTTCCCTGATGCATGCTTTTGCTCTTACAACAATGTTCTGTTCAGTGAACATTGACTAAGCCACTTCCATACACCAAGAACTAGGTCAGTTCCAGAGGTGAATCAGGCAATTTCTTACCTTCAAGGATAGTAAGAGAGACCAGAGACCTGTGGCATAATGTTGTAAATCCTGTAAGAAAGATGTGGGCCAGTGGAGGGAAGACTAACATAGCCTGGGCCAGGGAAAGGCTCCTAGAGGAAGTGACATTTGAAAAATACAAGCACACCAGGCAAGGAAGGGGAAGCAAGGTTTTGGTAGAGAAACCATCTGGTGGCAAGGCCAGGGGGCTGACTGGGCAGGGCATAGCTAATACACTGGTGTGGTTGAGGGGCAGGTGTCAGGGACAGCAAGGGAGACAGGCGGGGTCAGAAGTGAAAGGCCTTGAATGCCATGCACAAGAGTTCAGGCTTCATCTTAAACATCTGAGAGGCTTCCCTTTTTCTTACTACCTCCCCCTCCCACTATTTTCCTCTCTGTTTTTCTCCCTCTCCCCTTTAGGAAACTAGAGAAGGAAAAGCAGAGGAAGGGAGGGGGATACAGAGGGAGAAGGGAGAGAGGAAGAAAGACATTCCAGTTCCTTTTTGTGGGTGGCCCCACCTTGAAATGCTGCTGCTTGTGTTTTATAAGGAATTAGCAATTGAATGATTTCTGGCTTCACAAGACACTGAAGTGTTGAACTTCAACCCAAGAGGGCTTGGGCACAGGTCTGGGTGACAGGGTTCAGGAGGGACCAGTACAGTCTAGAGTCCTTGTTCCCAGCCTCTTGACCTCAAATGTCATCCTTCGTCTGCTGTGGTTTTACACACACACTTGTAGTGTCTATTGATTGAGTAAACATAAAAGGGGGGAAAAAACTGCTGTTAACTCAGGAACACTCCAGAGTAAATTGGCATTCTCTCTGTACAATAGCATCCACACACTTGAAAATCCAAGAGTGCACAATAAACTCCATCAAGAGGCAAATAACACACTTGGACAAATGTCTGTAACTTACGTGATTGGCCAAGGACTAATGTCTTAATATATAAATAGTTGTTACAAATTAGTAAGAAAAAGAAAAAGAATGGGTAAGGGACACTTGTAATGGTGTTCACAGAAAAAGAAATAGAAATATGTTAATTTCTCTCATAATAAATATATATATGGGATACCATTTTTTTAACTTAGTAGAGTAGCAAAGACTAAAATGTTTGATAATCATAATGGGGAAAGGGTGCGTCAGGAGAGAAACACTTTCATTTGACATTGAGACAATGTAAATGAGCACAGATTGTTTGAAGAGCAATTTGACTGTGTCTATCTAAATTTAAAAATTTAGAATATCCTTTTGCTTGACACAGAAATTCCATTTTAAGAAATTGATGCTACGTATAAAATCACACATGATCACCCTGGCCAGGTGGCTCAGTTGGCTGGACATCATCCCCTGCACCAAAAGGTTGCAGGTTCAATTCCCGGTCAGGGCACATACCTAGGTTGTGGTTCAATCCCCAGTCAGGGAGTGTACAGAAGGCAACTGATCAATATTTCTCTTTCACATCAATTTCTCTCTGTCTCCCTCAAATCAATAAACATATCCTCGAGTGAGGATTTAAATAAATAAATAAATATCACGTGTGTTCACAAAGAATGTCAAATGACTGAACTCAATAAAGGGTGATTATAATGCGATTTTATTTGTTCTCACGCTGTGAACTCATTCACCTGGTCCTTTAATTCACAAAAAGTCTGTTACTTTAAAGCACTCTCCAGTATATTGACCAGAACTCAGAACAAAGTTCATCTGAAATACTCTTCTTCAAGAAAGCAGGGTCCTCTTGCTCTTTCTCAACCCCCTCAGGCCACCCTAGCCTCTTCTTACAGTCTTGTGCTTCCAAACTCAGGTCCCAGGAACTGAGGCCACACTCTAGGAGAGTTCCCTCTAAGCTTTTCTCAGAATCAAACCAACCCACTCCTGGGAGATGAGGATGGAGAGGGACAGGAGAGACACACGGACAACACTCTCCAAAGAAGGTCTCCCTTCCCAGCCTGTCTAACCTGCGCCACCTCCTGAAGGCTGGAGTCAGGGGATGGCCTACGCAGGCAGAAAAGCTATACAGTCTCAACAGGGCTTGCCTGGTGGTCCAGCCCCTCCTTTAGGATTCAGGAGAGTGGTATTCAGTGTGGACTGTATCGTTTCTAGGGATCTGGGGCCTTGGCTAGAAACTGACACTAAAAGAGCCCCATTTTAACATTCATTTCTGTGCGTGTATGTAGCACAGTGCAGAGAACTATAGGCTCCTAGAAGTTCTGGGAAGTAGGATGGTGAGCAGACCTACTAGTCATTGTGCAATTTGTTTTATACTTTTTGAATTTTTACCATTATGCATTAGTTTCATAATTTCAAAATCTATTATTAAAGAAAACATAAAGATAAGCACAGTGCTTTGTATTGCTTTTTAGAAAGCATTGTTTTTATTTCCCAAAGCAATCCAACATCATTCAAACAATTAAGAAATACATAAAGAAAAAAGAAGATAGCTATAGAATATATCTATAAAGAAAAAATAGAAAAAATATACCCCATAAAATTTTTTTTAAATCCAGCTCCCACCCTGTCTCTGCCCTGCAAGATTACCACTCTTAACAGTTAAGTGTTTATCTTCTCCCAGGTGTTTCCATATGACTTTACAATGTATCATTTTCTTTAAGCCAAAAGTGGAATCACAGGACACAGAATGTTCTTAAGCCTGATTTTTTTTTCACTTTGAAATATGCCTTGGACCACATTCCATGCTGATGCAGACACCCACTCCACTTTGCCTCATCCTGGAAACAGCTTACCTCTGTGTGTCCCCAACACATACACAGGTTACTTGGCCCTAACTTGAGACTGCTGCTCTTTCTAGCAAATATGTAGTGACCACCCTACTCACACTTGCACACTAGGACATCATTCTCATCTCACAGATACCTTAAGTATAATTCCTGGGGTGTGTAACATGTTGACAGGCACCTAGAACTCCACCCAACTCCTCTTACTGCCTGCCCATCAACATGCGTCCCTTTTTGACAACTGCAGTAACCTGAACCAACTTCTTGATGCAATTATAAACACTGATAGACTCAAGACCTACAGACTGGGATGCATGGACCATGTTGGTGCTTCCCCATTGGGACGTGATTATCCCTGCAGCTATCCAGCACAAGAAGATGAGAGAACGAAAAGCAATATTATATTTTTATTTCACAATAGACTAAATTTGGAATAAAAGGCAGAATCTGCATTATCATCACTAAGAGAAGACATAAAGCATTCATGAAATGTCTTGCTTGCATCCAGCAACTTCAAGCTATGCCTCAGACACCTTGTGGGATCCCTGTTCACTCTCTTCTACCCTTTGAAAAGCCCATTGAAACTTCTCCAACTTTAAGGAAAAGAGGAGTCAATAACTGGGACCATGAAGGTTCTGGATGCCATGTGAGAAAGGAATGAAAGCCCCTTTTCTAGAGTCTGGAGAAAAAAACAGCTAGAGAGTAATGAGGGTTGTCATCAAAAATCTCAAAGGTCTGTCCCAAGGATGAAGAAGCAGGCTAATTGTAGAATAGGAGCAAAAATTTGGAGTAACAGGCAAGCGGGTTTTCAAGATAGACAACACAGAACTTTCATAACCATCAGAACCATCCAGAGTTCCCAGGGAAAGCATTTGCAGCAGCCAAGAACGGAGTCACTGACATCTGTAGAAGCCAAGAAAGAAAGAGGACAATGTGCATCATAGCGTGAATGGTGCTGTCTGAAGAAGTCCACTGGTTCTCACCAAAGAGCCACAACAGTCTGCATTTATTTTATTATTTTTGTGAAATGCCCAATGCCAGGATTTGGCCAACACTTTTCAAAAATCTGGTGTGATTCAAACAGGTAAATAAGTCTCTCACAGAGGGTTCATATCAAGCAAGCACAGAGACAGAGATGTATAAACCACGGCACCAGTGCATCACTTACAAGAAGACAGCCATCTGGTGGAGCAGAAATTCAAGTCGTCCTCATCAAGTAGCCGCATCCCCCTGGCAGAACGACTCAGGGGAATAGTGATGTCCATGGAGTTGTGATTCTCAAAGTCTACTGGCCAAGACTCTGGCTGGGATGATGCCAGGATGGGCTCTGCCCAGGCAGTGCTGTGACTTCCCTCAATCCTCACTTGCATGGATGATGAAACCCCCTTCAGAATGTTCTTTTCTATCTTCTAATACATAAATACCTCAATACTATCATTGGCACGTCCTGCTGTTATGGGAGACTCTTTTTAAAGTTACTTTATAAATTTCCACTCTAGTTTATTGTGTTTGAATTATATGTCTCACTCTCATAGAACAGATCCTGTTTAAAAAAATCACTTGCATCGGTGAGCAGAGGGAACTCTCATGCACTTGCTTACTGCCTGTTATAGGAAGAGGCAGTACAGTTGATCCCGATTGAATCCCAGTTCACCACTTACTCTGTGGTCTTGAGGAAGTTATATAATCTCCCTCTGCTCCAGCTTCCTCTTGTGCAAAGTAGAGATAATGATAATATCTGCTCCTAGGGTCTGTGATGAAGATGAATGAGCTCATAAATAAAGTCCTTAGATTACCACCTATGATTACCAGGCCCTAGTATAATCCTTGCCAACCTAATCTTCACCATGAGATAAGTCATATTCTTGTCTGCCCTTTACCTGTGAGAAAGCAGAAGTTCAGCAAGGTCAGATAGAGAGATGACCCATGAAGCCAGGGTCCAGTCTGTCACCCACATCCCACCATACCCCTCCCACAGGCATTGTGGAACCACTTCTCTTCTCTTTTCTTGAGTTGGGGTGAGGTAGGGGAAGTCTGTTTTCATCACTTTGGCTTGTCCTTGAGGAGGAAAAGTGAGCGTGTCCTCTGCCTACGTATGGTCAGGCCGGAGGGGGCTGGTGAGAAGCATCAATTGTGCAACTTGAGCAGCTGCTTCGGCAGATGTGTCCACAGCTACACGTGACACGAGTTTCATTTCCAGAGTCAAGAAAGCATACCTGTCCCAAAACATCCCCCATGACCTTACCAGAGGTGGGTGGGCATGAGCAACAGGGATGGTTTGCTCCAACAAGCAGCCCTTATCATCTCTGTTCTAATAACTGCTGAAGGTACAAGTCGGTTGGCTTCCCATACAGCCATTGGCTCTGATCACAAAGGTCCCTGGTCTCCCTGAGTTGACAGAACATTTGAACTTTGCCTGCAGAACAGTCAACTATGAAGGAGAAAATAATGAGAAAGGGACAGCCAGTGGCCTTGAGATTGAAGGCTCCATAAGGAACTCTTATCCATTGGAACAGGAGAAAGGCTGAGTAGCTGGACAGGCTTAAATTTCAAGCTGTCCAGAGTTGTTGGTAGACTGGGGAAGTCATTTAACCTCTCTGACTTTGGTTTTTCTTTTTTCAAATTGAAGAAACTCCTGCCTTGCAGATTTGTTGTAAAATGCTGGGACATTTATCACAGAGGTGTCAGAAACCACCATTAGCCAAGGACAGTCAAAGACTAGGCTGGATAGAATATTTTTTTAATAGACCAAGAAAGCAGTAGAATCAAGGGTGGGAGGTGGCAATGACTGGGGTCAGGGCGAGTGGGGGAGGGGGGGGAATAGAGACAACTGTACTTGAACAATTAAAAAAAAAAAGAAAAAATATCACACAAGAAAAGAGAGACGAAGAAAGCAAAACACGTTTTTATATATGTCAATCAATTGCAAAGGGAAGAGAGAAAAGGAGCAAATATATGTAGCACTTACTATAGGCCAGAGATCTTATTAGGCCCTTTACCCACATTTAACCTCCCTCCCTCAGACCTCCAGCTCCCCACTGCAAGACTAAAGCAGAGGCTCAAAGGAATGTTTGCAAGTCTCCCCCTTTGCCTGCTCATCCCAACTCTTCCTTCAGGGCTCACCAGACTCCTCTGGCCCATGCGGACACCGCCCTGGACAGTTTCCCTCATGCAACAATGACAGCTACCACTTGCTGTGGCCCTGCTCTGGGCCAGACTCTACAGTATCTTACCTCTCTTCATTTTTCACAATGGCCCTTTTAGAAGAGTATCATCACCCATGTTCTCTGTAGAAGGTAACTGAGGCTCACAGAAGTTAAGTTAAGTGACATAGAAAGTCAAAGAGTTATAAAAGGTAATTGAGGCTCAGAGAAGTTAAGTAACATACAGAAAGTCGAAGAGGGATGCAGGTGGGCTTTGAACTGAGGTCTGTCTATCACCTGGTAGTGCCTCCCACCATGACATATTTGCAAAGAATTCAACACCTAGAAAGTACTCAATAAATAAATCCATAACATCGGCCCAAATCAGAAGCAGCAGGCAAAATAGGAAATGGCTTACAGTTTTTATGGTACATCCATAGAGTAGAATACAGCTCAACCGTCAAAATGATGGGGTAGAAGAGCAGTTACTAATATATAGAAAGATGTTCTTGATGTTGACTGAGTAAGGTAAACTACAAAGGAGAATGTACAGTGTAATTCTATTATAGTGCATCTGTTACCTAGCCACATAGATAGGTTTGTACACATACACATATCTTAAGGAAAAATGCACCAAAATGTTGACAATAAATATGTCTTTGTGATGAGATTGACCATGGCATTTGTGCTATTATTTCTGTATCTTTTTTTTCCTAAAGTTTTTATAGTAACTATGGCCTCCTTGGCCTTAAAAGGTCATACCTGAACACAACTGAAGAGGCCACATGGAGAGAGGGTGTGTGACAATAAGTAAGCAGGTTGTTTTATTTTCCTTTTTTTGAAGTATATTTTATTGATTATGCTATTACATTTGTCCCATTTTTTCCCCCTATGTCCCCCTCTACCTGGTACTTCCTTCCCTCCAGCACTCCCCTCCCTCATGTCCATGTAAGTTCATGTCCATGTAAGTTCTTTGGCTTCTCCATTTCCTATACTATTCTTAACGTTCCCCTGTCTATTTTGTACCTACCAATTATGATTCTTATTCCCTACACTGTTTCCCCCATTCTCCCCCATCCCCTCACCCCGTCCCCACCAAGCTGATAGATAACCCTCCAAATGATCCCCATACCTATGATTCTGTTCCTGTTCTGGTTGTTTGCTCAGGTGTTCTTTTTTTTTTTTCTTTTTTAGATTCAGTTGTTGATAGTTGTGAATTTGTTGCCTTTTTAATGTTCACAATTTTGATCATCTTTCTCTTAAATAAGTCTCTTAAACATTTCATATAATAAGGGCTTGGTGATGATGAAGTCCTTTAGCTTTACCTTTTCTGGGAAGCACTTTATCTGTCCTTCCATTCTAAATTACAGCTTTGCTGGATAGAGTAATCTAGGTTGTAGGTTCTTGCTTTTCATCACTTTGAATACTTCTTGTCAGTCCCTTCTTGCCTGCAAATTTTCTTTTGAGAAATCAGCTGATAGCCTTATGGGAACTCCTTTGTAGGTAACTTTCTGCTTTTTTCTTGCTGTTTTTAAGATTCTCTCTTTAACTTTTGGCATTTTAGTTATGATATGATTTGGTGTGGTTCTCTTTGGGTCCAACTTGTTTGGGACTGTCTGTGCTTCCTGGACTAGTATGTCTATTTTCTTCACCAAATCAGGGAAGTTTTCTTTCATTATTTTTTCAAAAACTTTTCAATTTCTTGCTCTTCCTCTTCTCCTTCTGGTACCCCTATGATTCAGATGTTGGTACTTTTAAAGTTGTCCCAGAGGTTCCTAAGCCTGCCCTCATTTTTCTTATTCTTTTCTCTTCTTTCTGTTCTGGTTGAATGTTTATTTCTTCCTTATGATCCAAACTGTTGATTTGAACCCTGGCTTCCTTCCCTTCACTGTTGGTTCCCTGTGGATTTTTCTTTATTTTACTCAGTGTAGCTTTCATTTTTTCCCTTATGCATTTGCTGTACTTGGTGAAATCTCAAAGCATCCTTATCACCAGTGTTTTGAACTCTGTATCTGATAGGTTGGCTCTCTCTGTTCCACTTAGTTCTTTTTCTTGAGTTTTGTTCTGTTCGTTCATTTGAGCCATATTTCTCTGCCTCCTCAATTTGGCAGCCTCCCAGTGTTTATTTCTGTGTATTAGGTAGAGCTGCTTTAACTCCATCTTGGCACACCCATCTGCATGAATATTTCTTCTTTAAATCTTTGGTTGTCAGACTTCCATACAGTTTGTTTTTCTGGCAGTTCTGGTTATATTTTTTTGAAGTTAGTTGTGAACCTTCTTATGGTTGTGCAAGGAGGTGAAGTATGTCTACCTATAGCTCCATCTTGTCTGGAAACCCCTGCCATTGGAATTCTTATGAACTGGGTTCTTGACTAGCTAGAGATGATAGTCATAGGTGCAGATGCTATATATATAACCTTATACCTGAGTTAAGGGACAACTCAAAAAAATTCACAAAACTAAAGCCAGTTTCAAGGTATATATATCTTCCACCTCTTTGTTATCCAAGTAAAACCTAGTAACTATAAGAACTATAAGCCTGAAATAAATCAGACAAAGAAAGACATATACCATATGATTTCACTTATATGTGGATTCTAAGAAACAAAATAAGCAAACAAACAAAATACAAATAGATTCATAAATACAGAGAACAGAGTAATGGTTGCCAGAGGGGAGGGGGTTGTGGGGCTGGGTGAAAAAGGTGAAGGGACTGAGTAGTAAAAATTGGCTGTAACAGAGTAGTCATGGGGATGTAAAGTACAGCATAGGGAATATAGTCACTAATGGTTATATTACGATGGCTATGTATGGGGGCCAGGTGGGGACTTGAAGTATGAGGTGGACCATTCTATGAAGTGCATGATTTTAAAACCACTATGCTGTGCATCTGAAACTAATGCATAATGACATTGAACATCGACTATAATTGAAAAATAAAAATATAAGAACTATATGTCTGGAAAACCAACACACTCAACTTTCATACTCTGTTTTACTCAGTCAACATCAGCAACATCTCTCCATGTCAATATCTTCTATTCCACACTGTCACTTGGTGTGGTGGAGATATAACTCAGTCACTCACATGACATTAGAGAAAGATAAAGGCAAAGTAAAACACACTGTCATACTTATTGTCACACCTTCTTTCCATGCAGGCGTTCTGATGGTGTTCAGGTAAGATCTTCCAAGATTAGATGGACTAGGGATGGCATAAACACCCTGAGACATGCCCACCCCTCAGCTTGAGCCCAACCTCAGGCCAACTCCTGAACTGCACAGATGGCTCTGGCCAGTGTTAGAACAGTGGCCTGGGAACCCACCGAGAGGAGGAGCCTGCGGGATGCAGTGAAATCATGTTCTAAATTATGGAGGGTTTTTAAGGAACAACCAGGCAGGGTGGGAGGCTGGGAGATGGGCTGGTCAGGAAATGCCAGTTTAAAGTTAGCTCTGACCTATTAATCAGCAGCGGGGACAATGATGCAGGAGGGGCGGGAAGGCCGGACATGTGCTCGCGCCAGATTTATGGACCCAGAACAAAGGGTGGCCAGCTCGTTTAGAGAGTCTCTTTCCCTTTTCCTCTGGCAAAACGAGGACATTGTTTAAAAAGCCAAAAAGAACAAATATTCTAAAGACTGAGGTCATTTCCAGAGATGCAACAGGTCCTGATGGGGACTCATACACATGCTGAGTGAGGGAGACCACGCAGGAGAGCTCAGAGCAGCGTAGTAGGGTTCATACAATGTCACGGAGACCACTGGGGAGGAGCTTGGACCCCCGGCCTGGCATCTGGCAAGCCCACCTAAAGCCTCTCAAGATAAATCCAGAGGCTTCGGGAAGCCTGTCATTCAGGCTGAAAACAACACTGCGAGATTTTCTGGGAAGGGCCTGCCAAGGGTAGGCTGCCTTGTGTGTTGTTCATCTTAGCTCCCTTCACATGCAGGAGAGACTCTTATTCCAGCACCCTGCCTCACTTCATCAGACGAGGGGAGGAGAGGGGAGTGAGAAGAGTAGGAAGGGGAAAAGGAAAGCATGCCATTCTGAGAGGCAGGACATGATGGCCCTGATGTCCCCAGTCATTCGGTGTTTGGGGACTGACCACCTGTGGCTTTACAGCCTCTTCTCCATGGCTGCCACCTTTAGTCAGGTTCTGGCTGCCTCTCCCCAGAGCCTTGAGGAAGGCCTCCCTGAATCCTGCCTTGCTCTCCTCCCACCTGACCTCCATCCAGCCCCTGCAATGAACTTTCTAAACTATACAACTGACCATCTCTTTCCCGGCTAAAAAGCACCCGGTGATTCTGCCTTTTCTTCAGAAAAGAGGTTCAGAAACCTCAGCCTGGTGACAGGATCCTTCATGTTATGGGCCCACCTTCCTTTCCAGCTCATCTCCCATCTCTCTCCAGTCCCTACATGTCCTTTAGCCTCATGGAATTATTTTCTGGTCGCTGAACATGACATGCCCCTGCTGGAAAACTTCTAGGCATTCTTTAAGACCTAAGCTCCATTGCTACCATCTCCACTGAGATCGTACACTACATGTTGGCAGGATTAATCACTTTTTCATCTAGGGTCCAATGCATTGTTCATACTGCCAGTAAATATAATTACAATAATAATGAAATAGCAGGGCACTTACCAACTATACTACGTAACTGCAGGTCACTTGAAAGCATGAACTCCATTGAATGCCTGAATGAATGAATGAATGAATGATGACCTACTAGACAGGGTTACCCCTAGGGTATGTGGGGACCAGTGCAAATATTTTTGTGAGTCCTCTGTACATATAAACAATTTAAGTCACCAAACTCAGTTTCAACAGGTTCTGACATCCCAATTTCATGTGATCGATCCTGCAAAATAAATATTCTCTGGCCAGCAGAAAAGATCCTTTCACCAGGTAGCCCTCCCGTGGCGGGGGCCTGCACATGGGTCCCTTAGACAACCTCTTAGAGGCCAGACCTGGAGCTCCTCTGGGGCATCTAGTTGGCCCCAAGCACCAAGCAGAGAACTGGAGAGCACACCAAAGGGGGGAAATGGGGACCAAAGCCAAAGTGGATCCGAGTTGGGCCCAGAGCACCCTGTCTGGATGACATTACTGACTCTGATGAATCCTGATCCCTGAAAGGACTTAGAAAATGTTGGAGATAACATTTTAAAGTTCAGCCTTGACTGGTGTGGCTCAGTGGATTGAGCACCTGCCTGTAAACGGAGAGGGTGCGGGTTCACTTCCCAGTCAGGGCACATGCCTAGGTTGCAGGCCAGGAGGGGGGCCATGTGAGAGGCAACCAATAGGTGTATCTCTCACACATTGATGTTTCCCTCCCTCTCTTTCTCCTTCCCTCCATTCCCCTCTCTCTGAAAGTTAATAAATAAAATCTTTTTTAAAAAACTATCAAAGTTCTGGGACCTCTGAGGCCCAGAACCCAGGCAGATTTCCTGCTTGCCCAGGTAGTACTCCTCCTAGACAACCATGTGATTATACAGTGTCCTTCAAACAAACATTGATGGAGCACCTACTATGCACCAGGCACTTCATCAGAAGCTGGAGTTATATATTCATTCTTATTTATTACTATGAGTTAGCAAGTTATGTCTGCCAAGGAGCGAACTTAATCATAACACAGCAAGACCTGCAGAGCGTGGGAGCAGAGGTATCGTTCCGCTGATCAGGAAACCGAGCCGGACGGGGGCTGTCATATATTCCATGAAGGTCCGACCCGGCACTCTACTCCTGGGTGTGGTTACAGCGCAGCAGAGAGGTTCCTGAAAGAAAGCAAAGGGCAATCCACTGATCTCACTTCCAAAAATAAACCAAAACGTGAGGAGAGCGAGAGGGAGAGAACGATGACTTAGAGCCTATTCTGAGGTTCAACAGATGATGGAAATAATGACAAAAATACATGTAAATGGCTCCATACTGTTTTCAGAAATTGCAATTGTTAAGTTGGTGGGTAAAGCCTCTCACAGAAGGGCAATGTCAAGTGCTGTGATTTGAGGGCCAGGGAAGGCCCCCAGCTTCTGCCTCTCTCCCTGAGCCTTGATTTCATCGCCTGCACACCAGGGATTGGGACCCTCATATGCTGTTGCAAGATTTAAATGAGATTAAAGGTTATAAAGAATCTGTGCACTTGAAGCACCACCCTTGAGTTGCTCATTATTAATAGAGATGGAAAGGTCATTTTGTGGCTTTCTCACCTCACCAAAAATCCACAAAAGGAGGGGATTTCCACAATGTGGGCTTTTATGAAAAGTGAGATAATCAAGGGAAGAAACAGCCCTCTCCTGACACTAACCCTGAAGCTCTTAAGAATGCAACTCCATGCTGTCTTTTAAGTTTTGCACCTGTGCTCACTGCACACACACACACACACACACACTCCATAGCTTGATCTTTGAACATCCCTTCTTCCGTGTCTTGGTTCTCAACCTACGGAAATTTCGTCCCCACAGGGACATTTGCCAATGTCTGGAGACAGATCAGTTGTCACACCTTATGTGGGGAGAGGGTGGCTTGTTACGGGTATCTAATGGGTAGAGGCTAGAAATGCCCCTACACATCCTCCAATCCACAGGAGATGAAGAAACTCCACTCTGAGCCTCTGTTCATGCTGTTCCCTCCATCGTAAGTTCTCTTTCTCTCCTCTGCTTACTTAAATCCTCCTCCTCCAGAGAAAGGAAAGGCCCCATCACATGCCGCTGGGACCTTTAAACCAAAATAAAGTTTTTTGTAATTTGACCAGAACTAATGGAATTGTAAACATCCAGACCCTTGGAACAAAGTCCTATGCACGAGGATGTTTACGGCAGCACTGTTTGTAATAAGGAAAGACTAAACACAACCTAACTGTTCTCTTCAGGAGGGATCGGGAGCTTTACGTTATAAAGCTTTGGTACAAAGCAACCATCTACAGCCCTTAAAAGGAACGAGGTCATTTCCAAAGGTGCTGATATGGGAAGAGTACTGAGATGTATTGTTAGATTTAAAAAGTAATGTAGTAATGTGCAGGACAGCCTTATAAATATGCCCGATTTGGTAAATAAATAAAAGAAATATTCATAAATATATTGATATACATCTATGGAAAATATATATGAAAGTATGTGTAAGAAAGTGGTAATATTAGTTGCCTTGGCTAAGGAGGACTTAATCAGTACAATTAGAAGATATACTTGTCATTTTATCATCCATCAGACGGGATATTTTTAACCATATGCAAACATTTCTTTTTTATTTAGAAAAAAAAAAGTTCATTAAAAATGTTTAAGTGGCAAATCTAGGAGAAGGCCATACATGAATTCATTGTACTATTCTTGCAACTTTTCTCTTGGTTTGAAATTTTTGCAAAATAAAAACTTTATAAAAGCCTTCTAGAAAAAAAACAAATAGAAGACTATCTTCCCCACCTTGGAGTAGCTAAAAATGTCTTAAATAGCACACAAAAGAACCAAGCTTAAAAGGAAAAAGTTGGGATACTATTCTTCACTAAAATTGAGAACTTCTTTTATCAAACCAGACCATGAAGAGTAAAAGGGCAAGTCACAAGTGCGAAAAAAGATTTGCAGTAAATATATCCAACAAGGGACTTGTACCTATAGCATAAAGAACTCCACCAACTCTAGTCAATAATATTGTAATAACTGTGGATGGTGCCAGGTGGGTACTGGCCTTATAGAGGGGATCATTTCAAAAATTATATACATCTCTAACCAGTATGCTGTACATCTGAAACTAATGTGATATTGAATATTAACTGTAACTAAAAAATAAAATTAAATAAATAAAATTTTCAAAAAGTAAAATAAATAAATAATTCCCCCAAATCAATAAAAGATAGTCAACACTTTTTCAAATGAGCAAAACATTTGAACAGGAACATCACACAAAGGATATTCAATTGGCTAATAATCTTGTGAAAAGAGGCTCACAATCATTAGTCATTAAGAATATGTAAAATCAAAACCACAGCAAAATACCACTAGTCACCCACCAGAATTGCTAAAATTAAAAAGACTGACATCAGATAGGGATGTGAGTAACTGGGTTTCTCATATACATCACTGGTAGGAGCGTAAAGTGGTACCACCGCTCTGAAAACTCCGGCAGCATCTATGAAAGCTGAAGTTTCCAACCGTTTACAAATCCTCCGCTATCTACACAGATTTTTCTTTCCACGATCCCTTGGATATACATCCTGCGTTTACTACCCTTTCAATTCTGCCCTAAGTCCTCAAATTTTCTTTGATTCTATGTAACTAAAATTTGCCTCATCAAGGCTCTTGGGAATCTTATCTTTGGGAGTAAGGAGATGACCTATTCTTAGAACCTACTTCATAAGCCCCTGTTGGAGCTCCTGGACCAGATGGAGGTGGAGACAGCAGACAGTGGAGAAGACAGATACCACTTTAGACTAACCTTCTCTTCCCAACTACATTCCGACTTTAGATCCTTGTGTCATACTTCTTTCACAGTTTCAGTGCCTGAATTCACAAGGACCCCAAGTAGGAACTGAGAAAGTAAGAGCCCACTGAACTGATCCACTTGACATCTATCCACAGACAGCACAGAAGATCAGGGCTAGGTAAGAAAAAAAAGAAGTAGATTTTAGTCATTGACATTTTTAAAATGAAGGGTTTAAGATATTTAAAACCTAGCCCCACACTGGCCAATTTTATATCCATTAGCTCATCCCATTCTCAGAATAATCCTATGAAGTATAGGTATTATTATCACCATTTGGCAAATGAGAAAATTAAGATTAAGACAGATTATATAGTTGCCAAGGTCATGTTAGCCAGGAACTGGCAGGGCTGAAAGCCAAACACCTGAGCCCTTGTTTTAAATTCTGCTTCTTTCCACTACATCACATCAGAAGCATCCCTGTACAACTCCAGAGACATGGAAATCTAAATTTCTCTCTGGCTTTGGTCCTCTGCACGTGTTTCTCCTTTCCCTGAAACACTTATTCAACCACCATCTCTCCTCCCATCCTGCTTCTTCATGGCCAACTCCTCTTCCTTCTTTGTATGTCTGATTTTAGTCTTTACAGAAGGCCTTTCCTGATCCTCCAGAAAAGCTTTGGTGCCTTGGCCATGAGTGATGAAAGCACCCTGTACTTCAGACCTTTCATTACCTTGTGTTGTCTTCAATAGTTTCAGGTTGCCTTCCCCTCTAGGCTGTGAGCTGTTATCTTCCCTGCTTGTGGCTAAATTCCCATTCCCCTGCACATGGAAAGGGTTCATAATATATTGTTGAATGAATGAATGAACGATGAGAACATTCTTCCAAGTCTAAGTTTAACCTTTCCTAACTGTTCCCCATCAATTGTGTCTTAAAAAAAAGAAACAGTAGCCAAAGACCAAAAAGGGAAGACCAACATGTAGTACAGATTCTCACACCTGTTCTGAGACTTATTTGGTGGACTATGCTCTCCTCTTTCTGTAACTCGGTTTTGCCAATTGTTCAATAGTAGCATCATAGCGGATTGTTTCTATAACTCTGCCTTGCACCACTTAACTCTGGTGCTATCACAGGACTTGGCCAGAACTATGCTTAACCTAGGAAGTCAGCTCTGCCTAAACCCATCTTAATTCCCAGCTGTGGGAGGTCAGCTACTATGGGCTTCATATGGTTTCATGGAAATTTCTGTGGCTGCAAGGTGATGCATAGTGATGAAAGTAAAACTCATGAATGACAACCACATGACCCCTAACATTCTTCTGGTATGCTTTTTAATAATAATCAGTGGTTCAGAACTATGTTAACTTAGTGCTGCTAGCTCTACCACACCAACTTTTGTCCAGTTGCTCTTGGAAAGCCCACATTTTTAGATGGTGTTACAGTTTCGAGAAAAGTTCCCTGGGAACATCAAGTAGACTTAAATTATTGCCTTCCCATTAAAAAGTCTGCCTTGCAAATAATTAAGGATGCCAGATGCCATCTGGCCTCACCCTGTACGGCATCACTGTCAGGTGGTCATAAAATTCATGCTTGATAGTCCCTAATTATGGGACATCTCACTGCCACACAGCGCATTCCATATGTGACAGTTCTAATTGGAAGAAAGTTGTTTACTATGTTTAGTTGAAGTCTGCCGCACTGCAACTTTTCCCCCATGGGACTGGTTCTATCTTCTTCATAAACTGAGTAAATGTCGAATCCTGTTCCATTTGACAATCATTAAAAATACTGAAGGATGGAAGAAATTAATAGAATTGGCTACATAAAAATTGAAGACCGGAGTAAACAAAAACAATCAACCAAAACAAACCACCATAAAGAAGTTGAATTGGCACACTGGGCGGAAACTGTGTGTAATGTGCATAAGAGATAAAGTGATATTACACCTACAAAGAACCCATACAAATTTGTTCAAAAGAAACATGAGCAAAGGATATTGACGGGCAATTTGTAAATTAAGAAATGCAATTGTACTAAACACACACAAAAAATTCAAATGCACCAAAGTAACCTAAGAAACATAAATCAAACCAAAATAACTGTGGAGTGTAAACTGGTTCAAACTTTCTGGAGGACAGTATAATATCAAAACTTTAACTGTGCAAATATTCTGATCCAGAAGTTTTACTTCTAGGAATTTTCCCTAAGAAGGTAATTAGCCAAATGACAGTAGAAATATTTAACAACTAAATTTCCACCAATAAGAAATTGCTTATCTAAATTATGGTAAGACCATAAAGTAAAATTCTAAGCAACCACTAAATATGATAACCCAGTTGACAAGAGCACTGTTCATTACATCATGTCAAGTGAGAAAAAGATTAGCATTGTTACACCTTTGATGTAAAATTGTATGCATATTTTGTGTGTATGAATTTGCAAAATGCTGTCTAGAACATTGTTCATCAAGATATCAGTGGTGTTCTTCTTGGATAATACAATTCAGGCTAATACCTTTCTTCTTTACCCTTTATGGTTGTGTTCACCTTTCTTTGTATTGTATATCTAAAATTTTATAATTTAAAAAATAATACAGATATTTTTTATTTTGAAAACACAAGTATTGACAACATTTTAATATCCCTCCTAACTCTTTTTTCCCCTAAGCTAAGCCTTCCTGACTCTCAATATTTGTTCAGCTGAAATGAACTGGAGTCCCTCCTTCTGTCTTCAGAAACCCATACCCCCAGGTTATCTACATCTCCCCTAACGTACAATAAGCAGAATGGAACACAGTGATGTGGGTATGGTCTCTCCAGCCCAGAGTGGAACATGGAGCTCACTTGCAGATAGCATGCAGCCAATAGTGTGATTAGCTTTGATGGTACCACTCCTCCCTGCTGACCTACGTGGAGACCCCTGGTCTTTTTCACACATCGCTGTTGTTAAGCCATAAGATCCATGTAGTGATGCTGTTACTTACTTGGGCCCAAATGCAGCACTCAACACGTATCTCTGTTTGCCATTCCATCAACCTAGACTTAGACTGGGCTCATCTTTTCTGCCTGTGAATTTTTATAGAGCCTGAGTCATTCGATCAGCTGCTTTGCTTGCCCTTCTAAGCAACTGAGAACTCAGAAATGACATGGTCATTTTCTCCCGAGGTAGGATAAGCATAGGACAAATGTAGATGGATTCCTCTACTTGCTTTCTCTGTGCTCCTGTAGATGAAATGATCTACTTTGCAGGTCAAAAGCATACATTTTTTTTTTCTAACCATTATTGGTAGGTATGTAAGTTGACACAGTGTTTCTGGAAGGCAACTGGAAGTTGTCTAGGTAAACATTAAATGTAGATAAACTTTGACACCAAAATTATACTTCTATATACAGGGTCTGGCGCAAATAACGCCCCTTTTTAATACAAAATCTTTTATTACAAAATCATAATCATGTAATTTGTAACATAACAATATCACACTCAAGCACATCATATGACATTTTAGGTGGAATGTTCAAATTAAAACTATAAATTATTACACCCATATTATTACCCTACCAACCACACTCAAGCAGGCCTTACTTCTGTCTGACCTTGTATTGTTTCTTTACTTGTTGTCTTTATATCAATATAATTGACTTTAAGGATGACTTTCTAGAAGTGTCATATATATATATATATGTTCATCATTGATGACAGCAGTGTTCAAGAGGGTAAAAATTGGAAGGGAACTGAATATTAAAACAGCGAGGGAACAGGTAATCAATATATGGCAGCCGTTACACAATTAAATAGAATGTAGACATTGAAAATAATGATGTGGTACCATAACTATTATCACATGTATTAACAATATACCAAGTGTGAAAGGTATGATTAGCTCAGTTTCTTTTTAAGGAAAAAATATATAGAAAGAGAGAAATATTTGGAAGGACATGTTTCAAAGTTGCAAGAGGTTAACTCTGGTAAACATGCTGGTGGCTTTCATTCTTAAGCTTTTCCATACCGTCTAAATGTTTTTGTAATGAGCACTTTAATAACAAGAAAATCAATCATATTTATTTTGGGATTCTTAATATGTGCTCCTCTGCTTCTATTTGAATGAAGGTTTATAGTTGAAGTCCCATTTACTGTTATATGCTATATCAATTTTTTTTCTGTAAAGGGCCAGATAGTAAATACCTTAGTCTTTGTGGGCCAGAGAGTCTTTATTACAACTATGTAACTCTGCTGTTGTGAAGCAAAACCAGCTACTCAAACAAATGAGTTTGGCTGTGTTTCATTAAAACTTTATTTGCAAAAAGACGTAGAGCACCCTGGTTGGTGTAGCTCAGTTGGTTGGAGCATAATCCTGTACAGCAAAATGTTCGGGGTTCAATTCCCAATCAGAGCACATATTTAGGTTGCATGTTCGATTCCCAGTCAGGGCATATATAGGAAGCAACCAATCAATGTTTCTCTCTCTCTC
Source organism: Desmodus rotundus (assembly GCF_022682495.2). Taxonomy (NCBI): domain Eukaryota; kingdom Metazoa; phylum Chordata; class Mammalia; order Chiroptera; family Phyllostomidae; genus Desmodus; species Desmodus rotundus. The sequence goes on from NC_071387.1 coordinate 22,224,368, forward strand.
TCTCTCTCTCTCTCTCTCTCCCTTTCCCTCTCTCCCTCTCTCCCTCTCTCAAATCAATAAACACATCTTAAAATTTTTTTTAAAAACCAGGTAGTGGCCTGGGTTTGACTCATGGGCAGTACTTTGTTGCCAACCCCTATTCTTCACCTACATCAAGAGTGCATTTTCCTTTTCCCACTTGGTATTTGCAATCTCTTGCATATATCATGTATCAATCAGTTTTCAATGCATAACAAATCATCCCAAAACTTAGCAGCTCAAAACAACAACTATTGCCCTGGCCAGGTGGCTCAGTAGGTTGGAGCACCTTTCCATACACCAAGAGGTTGTGGGTTCAGTTGCCAGTCAGGACACATACCTAGGTTGTGGGTTCAATCCCTAGTCAGGATGCATATGGGAGACAACCAATCAATGCTTCTCTCTCATCTTTCTTTCTTTCTCTCTCACTCACTAACTCTCTCTCCCTTCCTCTCTCTCTAAAATCAATAAAACATATTCTTGGGTGAGGATTAAAAAGATGAAAACCACCTATTCACTTATGACTCTGAGTTTGGGCTGGGACACCTTAACTCTGCTCCATTGAAATCATCAGGGCCCATCCATTTGTTTGAGGTCAGCTGGCCATCAACAGTTTCATACATGTCTGGCTGGCTGTCAGCAGGGGTGATGGAAGTAATGGGGCCAAATGTCTTTCATCATCCAGCAGGTTGCCTAGGCTTACTCATGTGATGGTGGTCTCCAGTACAAGCCCAAGAGCAGTAGGATAGGGCTATCGCTAATCTGAAGCATTTTTTGAGCCTCTGCCTCCAACACATTTACTAGTAGTATTTCACTGACCAAACAAGCCACATGTCCAGGTCCATATTCCAGGGCTATAGTTCCCACCACCTGATGAGAGGATTTGCAGGCACATGCAGAGGGATATGTATACAGGCTGGGGAATGATTTGTGGTCGTTTCTTGGTCAGTCTGACAAATTCCCTCATCAATGTCACCTGTGGTCCTTTCTCCTAGAAGCTCTCCCAGACACCTCGCACTCAGGTAAATGGCTGTCCTACAGGGTCCTCTTCCTCTTCTCTTTGAGCAAGACTGTTGCTATAACTTTTGGTGAAGAACTGCAATCTCAGTGCATCTTTTCCAGATATACGTTCATTATTCTTATTCTCACCTGCAGTCAATTGTTACTAACCCTGGAAAAGTGAGTCGAGCAGTTATTTATAAATCTGCTCAAAATATTTCTCCACTCTCTGATTTCCGTCTTTAAAACTTGTATTTAAATCATTAGCCTGTGTCACTTCCCATTCACTGAATTCTTCCTGCTTTCCATGTGTTCACATTCAGGCCTTTGAAAAATGAAGATTATAAAACTGGGACAGTTCCCATGGTGACACATTGGTCTCTTTGATCCTCTTTACTCTCACATGCCGAGTGAACCACCCAGACAGCTGAAGCTCATTATAATCCTTTCTGTGAAGAGAGATCATGCCTTCTTCGTTCACCCTCCTTCCCCCAACAGCATATACAACACTGCTGGCAACCTTTAAAAGAAAAGACTTTTAAATCTTGCTCAACAACCATCCTTGATGGAGATAGTGACAGTGGGGATGTAGGGGAAAGAGCATTAAATATAGAGTCAGAAGGTTGAACTGGGTTCAGAGCCAACCTCTACCACTATTGGTGTGGCCTGGGACAAGTAATTTTTTATTTCTCTCATGTGAAAGCACCCAGCAATATAGAGAACAAACAGAGTGCTCGGTAAATGTTTATTCACTCATGTTTGCCCACAGTCACATGCAAAGCACTATGGGAAGGGGCCACAAAGAATTCGGTGATCAATGAGACCCAGATGCCAACAGGGAGCTCATGGCAGGGTGGTAAGTGAAAGCTCACAGCCCGAAGTTTCTATTTTTTTATTCTTAGTAAAAGGATGATGTAGGAGGAAAACACTTTTAAACACTTGTCACCCTTTCAGCTGACTAACAAGGAAATGAACAATAATGATAATGACCTTCAGACTCATTTTGTCATCCAGGTCATCTCCATCTTTAGCCCCAAGTCCGGACTTGTTTCCTATGGAAGAAACTCTCCAGTACAAGCCCACTGTCGGTGCAGCTTCCAGCATCTCATCCTTGATAGGCTTTAGAAAGCTCAGTTCATCCAAGGACCAGAGAGCACTGGAGAGTCAGGTTATGGAGTCATGATGACAATGGATTTAGCAGGAATATCTCTGAATGCAGGAGAATAAGTGCAAAGAGCAAAAGCGGCTATGTTTTTACAAGAAATAAAGATGATTTCATTTGGCTTATGTCACTTGGTTGTTTATTTGCACTCTTTAAAAAATGACAAGAGAAAACTGAAAAATAAAGAGTCAGTTTAAATTAGAGATGTTTACAAACTCAATCTGTTATTTGGGTGACCATGAGCAAATTAATTTAAACTCTCTGAACCTTAAATATTCATCTGTAAAATGAGGATAATTACCCTTATTATCTCTGACAACATGTCAACATCTAGTAGAGAGCACTCCCCCAAAAAACAAATAAGTGACAAATACACTCTACACTGTTTGGTCTTTGGTAACCCCAAAGGGGTCTTTAGCAGAGAGACAGAAAATTTTGTACCGAAGAGGTGCCAGGGGCTTTCTATGCAATGACTCCAATTCTCAGGCCTATTTATCTTCAGTTCTACAGAATAAGAACCTGAGACTCAGAGAAGTTAGGCAACTGGACCAAGATCACAGAGCCACTAAGCAGCAGGTGCTCCTGACTCCAAAATTAATTCCCCTTCTAAGCCACTGTCCAAACAGTGCTAACCATAGCCACAGACTAGTACAGAGTGTGGCCCTGGGACCCCATCAGGAATGTTCCTCCTGCAGAGACACAAGCTCTGGATTAGAATTTGGCCAGGGGTCTAGGAGAAGGAGATCTGGCCTGGCTGGTGGAAGTGTCTGGCAGGCACCCTGGGGCGCCGTGTTCGTCTGGCCTGATGCACAGTCTGCACCAATGAGCAGGAAGAGGGCGTAGCTCTGGCTCTAATGAGGTTCGCAGATGCTGGAGACATGTTGTAAACACCAGTGGGTGTGGGTGACCAGGAGGGTGGAGGAGCCACAATGGGGCTGTTCCAACAGCTCAGAGCGGATAGAAATATCGGCAAGAGGTAATGAGAGGAAACCCCGTCACTGGGGCTTGTTTGGGAACAGATAAAAGCCGGGACACTCTGAGCAAGAGGCCAGGGTCTACAGAGGCAACAGTGGCCCTCACACCAGAGGGAGAACTCCAGGAAAGATGACACAGAAACCTAGGGCTCTGAACTGGCAACCTTCATCCACCAGCAAAGGCTTACCTCCTGGTATACAACTCTGCAGTGTGCCTCTCTGTCTCAGACTTGGTCCCTGCTCACCAAATAACAATGTGATTGACATGAATTAGTTTGAATCCTGGCTCCCTGCTTGCCAGCTGGGTGACTTAGCAAGTCACTAACAACTTTAAGCTCTACTTTTCTCATCTGAAAAATGGGTATAATAATTAGTACCTTCCACATAGAGTTGTTATGAGGATTAAATGATATAATATGTATGAAAAAAACCCACTTGGTACAGTGTGTAGCCCACCTTCAGCCCTTAACAAAGAGTGGCTGCTAATATTATTAATACGCCTCTCTTACATGCCCAGGCTCCAGGGTTGACATTGTCTGGGTGCCGGCAGAGGGAACAGAGGACACACTCACCTGGGACACTTAAATGCTATTAAAGGGGCTATTTGTTGTGGTCTAGGTAGGATCAAGAGGAATAGCAATGGATTTTGAGACACCCAGGAACTAACATCAGCAACCTAATTTCTCTACCCGCCACCCTGGCCCCAGCCTTGGTTGTTTAGCTAGAGCCCAAGGACATTAGCCACCACCAAGGGGAGCTGGGGCTAGAGTGTGGAGAGAGCAATGTGGCCATTGGCCAGAACCAAGCACAAGCATCGGGAGTGGATAGGGAAGTCTCTCTTTCCCCATGTGCCCCTCAATTTTCTGCCACTGCCTCCCACTGGCTAAACTCCAGGGGATAGCAGAAGGCAAGAAATGTTGTCCTGTTCAGCCTCTTGGGCACTGATGGGGAGTGGGGGTGCAGAGGGGGGGAAGCAAACAAAACAGCCCAGGCTCCCAAACTCATTTATTAGTCTCATTAACCCTAAGAAAGTTGGTGTCATTAACTTTCTCTTTCAAATGAGGGAATTCAGCTCAGGGAGGTGCAGCAATTCACTCAAAAACCAAGCTAAAAAAAATGGTGGAGCCCCCATTAGAATCCAAATCCACTTCACCGAGCTGCTTCAACAGACTCGGTCAATTATCAAGAGGCTAGACTTGGAGGCCCCTTGTTGTCTAGAGGGATAGGGTGGGAGGGTTTCCCACATGAAACCAAAAGGTTGCATTGAATTTTAGATGAGTTTGGGTGAAGGGGTGATCTGTAAAAACAAGCAGAATAAGAAAAAATGAAGTCTTTTGTGCCTGCTTGGGTTAGAACTCCTCAGCCTTTCAACAGGCATGCCCTTGATCCCCACTAGCACTCCCTGTGGGACCGGAAAAGAGGTGACATCCCATAGACACAGCTTTCCCTTATACAGCGCTTTCACGCGCCAAAACTATTCCAAGTCCTTTATGTGTTTACACATTCTAATAGTAGAACTTTAATTAATTCTAATAGTAGAGCTTTAATTAATTTAATCATCCTTAAATCACTTACACATAGATTCTGCCCTTGAAAAACTGGCATGGTGCAGTATGAGAGACTTATTTACAGATAGCTCCAGCAATGTGATAGTTGCTATGTCAGAGGGCAACCAGAGGTTCCAGAGCAAAGAGTAGAGTTAGTGACTCAGTGGTGAGCTGGAGCGGCCCTTATTGGCTTCCCAGAGCCAACTCTCCTTAACTAAGTCTTTAGTGACCACATTGCTAACTTGAAATCAGCCGTGGTGGGAGTAATTGGTAATCACTGTAAATGAAAGTTGTTATTTTTGGGGTTTTTGTTGTTGTTAAACACTGACAAGCACATTATTGCCTGGAGGGCTTCCCAGAGGAGGAAGTATTTGAGGCAAACTTATTTATAAAGAGATAGAAAGGTGTCCAGCCCCCCCTCCTCCTACTCCCTTCTTTTCCCACACCCTTTCTCCAGACTCATGGAGCTAATCAAGGCACATCCCACCTCAACTCCTGTGTGCTGTGCTGCTCTGCCCTCTGCCCTCTGCCAGGATGATCCCTTCCCTCTGATCTACCAGAGAAGCTCTTATGCCTGCTGAGTCTCTTTGAAGACGCTGTAAATGCAATCACCTGCCCTGAACCACCAGCTGAATGACCTTAGGTGTCCTGATCATCTCAAAACCTTGTTTTCCTAGGCTGTAAAATGGGAGAAATATGAGCTACCCCGTCTACTCCACAGAGTTGTCATGGGAATGGAGTAAGATGGTCCAAAGGCCACCCTGGAGAGGTGAGCACCAACAAAGGCATGCAATGAAACGCTGGATGTCAGAGCTGGGAGCAAGCTCAGAAACCATCGAAACCAATCTTCTCAACTTACAAACGAGCTAGCGTATTCCTTGGCTAGATTACTGAGGGCAGTGGAAAAACATGATCCCGTGAGTGTCCCAGAAGGAGACCTCTCCTGGGTGCCCACCATGGACTTGTGGGCAACACCAGGCCAGACCTCCCAGGAATGAGATTCTGGAATCAGTGCAGAAACAACAACTGCACAGACCTTTCTAGGCAGTGGGCCAGAGGAGAGAGAGAACCAGGTGGGCCAGTGCTATACAGAGATCTGGTGAGGTGGGATCTCTGGAATGTCACCTGGTATGGTGAGACTCATATTGCCTCACCATCCCCATACCACCCCCCACCTTATCAGCAAACAGGAAGGAGGGGAGGCAGAAAGTAAGGTGAGGAGAAATGGGGCCATGCAAAACCGAAAGAGCCAGTCTACAAGAAGAGATGTAACATGGGGACCGAGCTCTGGGCCTGCTCTGCTTGGGATCAGGTGAGGTGAGCCATGGGGGTAACACTGAGGTGAGGACTAGGCCAAGGTCAGGTTAAGTCTTGGGGAGCAGTTCACAGGGGAGGAGCTCATAGGGCAGGTGGGTGTCAACAGGGACCCAACACAAGAGGTAAACACCAAGGGGCTGAAAAGTCAGAGGACACTGCTGAGGTCCTGGAGAAAGGGCGTGGAGGGCAAGGGCTGCAGTTCTCATCACGCTTCTCACAGGAGTGCAGGGTCAGGATATGGTTGCGTTTCAAGTGCCGTCTTCGTTACACAATACCGCGTCAAAACAGCCGCGATGCAAACAATGCAGACCTGACGAGCGGGACTCCCCAGAGGCTCATTTTGATGTGCATCCTTCCAAGCCTTTGTCTGTGAGTTTATATCCATGTATGTTCATGGGGGAAATATGCAGCTGTGAGTGCGTGTGCGTGTGTATTAAAGGAATCGGCCAGAAACACTACCCTGAATGTTACTATTTGTACCTGCGACAGCTGCACGTACACACATAACAGAACCGCCACCTTTTTTGTAAACCTCCCCCTACAATCCCACGGCCTGGGGGAGTGATGGTGGGTTATCTAATCAACCCCCATTGATAGACACTAGACTGTTGCCAGTTTTTCGTTTTCAAGGGATAATGAACATCCCTTCACAAGCCTGTCACCAAGAAGCAAGGAAAATTACATTGCATATATTTTTATTTCACATACATATTAGTAAAAAACTTTTCAGAGGTGAGAATTGCCTAGGAAAAGCCTGCACCTCAACCCCTGACTGAGGCTCCCCCTGATTTAAAACCAATCTAAACAAAGATCCCGAAAGACTGTCATCAGGAACTATGACCATGTCCACTCAAGACGGGACCAAAATGCTTGATAACTCATTTCCACCTCCACTTGCAAGGACTCTGTCTATCTTATATCCCCTTATTCATCATTTGGGTGAGTTCTACACATTTATGCTTGTTCTTTTCTTCATCTGTCCTCATAAATCAACCCTCACCATCTCCTAATCAAAGCCAGCTTTTCAAACGAAACCATAGCCGGGTGTTTAACTAACTAAATATTGTTTTTTCCCCAGCACTGACAGAGAGGGGGTGGGATGCGGCCTTGATAATTGTCCTCCCTTCCTCAGCGACCCCAGGAAACCACGTGCTGCCCCAGCAGTTACTGACAGAGCCCCAGGTGGGTGGCAGCCATGGGTTTGGAAGGAGCTGTGTTGGGAGGTTTTCCTTTGCTGTCTGGATTTTGCTCCTATATCATGGGATCCCAGGAAGAGGTTACCTTCCCTGGTGAACAGAGCACCTACCCTTCATTAAAGAGGAAAATAAAGCATGAGGCTGCCTGGAGTGGCGTCCAGCCAGCCCTGGTGATCTGGCTGGACTCTCCTGCCAGGTCCTGCCAACCTCTAGGCCAGCGATTTTCAACCGGTTCACCACAAGAATTTTTAAAGCATGCAATACCTGACTCTTTAGTCAGGGGCACTGACCCCTTTTACCTTAGATTGTCAAATTTTAAAAAAATGACAACAGCCAACACAACAACAGCTGACCAGTGTGAATGAATCAAAATTACACCTATTTTTTTGGTCAGATCAGAAAAAAATAGAATTTTATTTTTGGTGTGCTGCGGAATTTTAGTAATTAGTTTATGTGTGCCTTGAGATGAAAAAGGTTGAAAATTGCTGCTCTAAGGCTCAACTGTTGCCAGACAACAGTGGATGTCAGCTCCTGCTACTCCACTTCCAACAATCCCTGGTCTCAGGTAGCTACTAGTTGTGGCCTCCAGAGCAACGAGACTGAGTGCATGTTTCCCTGAAAACTGAACCTTGTCTTGAACTTACCCTCAGCCCTCCAATTGTCCCCACCATCTGTAGCAGTGGTTCTCAAAGTGTGGTCCCTGGACCAGCAAGCAGTAGCATCACCTGGGAGCTTGTTAGAAATGCAAATTCTCAGGCTCCTCCCAGGCCTACCGGATGGGAATCTCTGTGGTGGAGCAGAGCCGTGTATGGTCTAATGAGCCCTCTGAGTGAGTCTGATGCAGGCTCAAGTTCGGGAAACACTCTCTGGCAGGACAATGTCCAAGTTCCTAACTCGGACCCCAGCCCTCCCGCACTGGCCCCGCCGGCCCCTCCAGCCCCATCTCTCATTGCTTTAACTTTGCAACTCTACACCACATGGAGCAAACACACCCGGGTAGGTCTCTCCTTCTCTCTGCGCTTGCTATCCCTCTGCCTGGTGTGACCTCGCCCACCTGCCTCCACATATGAAATGCCTACCCTCATCTTTTAAATCCCAGTTCAGTGTCCCTAGAAAGACTTCCTTGCCCTCTCCAAGGAGAGAGAGAAATAGCTAACATGTGCAGGGTACTTATTATACACTAGATACTATTCTAAGAACTTGACATTTAATAAAATTTAATCCCCTCAATAACTCTACATGGAAGGTATGACTGTCACTCCCATATGACAGATGAAGAGACAGAGGCCAGAGAGCTTAAATAACTTGCCCAAGTTAGTAAGAGGTGAACCTGGGATTTGAACCCCTGGCTGTGGAGCCTTCAACCTTTTGTTCTATTGCCTCCTGTGATGTTTCTAGACCAATGGTTGCAATGCATCCCCTTGGGCCTCTTAGAATGTACCTGTTCCCCCTGCCTTGTGACAGCCATTCAGTTCTATGAAGAAAACTCTCATCCTACCCAGAGTTGCTCTTGTCCAGGCCAACACCCACTGTTCGCTCAACTGGCCTCCGTGTGACTTGGCTCCGCATGCACAGCTGCCAGCCCTATCACTACAGCTGGCTTCTGGATGAGGAGGCCTCTCATTGGCTGCCTTTGATTCTCCTGTTTCCTGTTTTAAATTTCAGGACCCAAGCCTTTGCAACTAGAATGATGACATGACATGCTTTCTCAAAAATCTCATTTTCTAAAGGCATTTCCTATTGATTTCCTCTTTTCCTGAGGCTCCTCCCAGCCTGGCTTATGTTAAAAAAGAAAAAAAGGTGGAGGGAGAGAAATCTGTGTTTTTCCAAGTTCAGGCTGACTGGCAGATTGTTGTCCAGGTCGCTCTATGGAAGAGCTGCTCAACTAGTGTGTCCCAAAGCCATGGGCTGTGGAATCATCTCTGAAAATCCAACCCCCAAAACTCCCCTATTTCTCTCTTCACCACCTGTGTGGGATTTGCAGCAGCGTCATTTCTCACAGGGAATTCTAGGGCTTGAAAGATCTGCCTTGAAAATGAAAGGCCCACTTCCCGTCTTTCCTCAGCTTGGGGAGCCAGTTTCTCATCCATGGAGACCTGCCTCTGCATCCCTCATAGGCTCCCACTTCTCCTTGAAGGGGGTCCGAGTGCTGGCTTTGGAGTCCCATGAGCCTGAGCCTGAAATGTAGCTCCCTGTTAGGTACGTGGTTTTGAAGAGGCATTTAACCTCTCTAATCCAGTTTTCGCATTTGTTAAATGGGGTAAAGAGAATGCTGTAGGAGTTTCCTGGGGCTGCCATGACGGATGAGCACAAATGTGATGGTTTAAAACACAGTAATGTATCCTCTCGCAGTGCTGAGGCCAGAAGTCCAAACCCAAGGTGTTAGCTGGGTTGCACTCCCTCTGAAGGCTCCAGGGGAGAATCTTTTCTGCCTCTTCCAGCTTCTGGTGGTTTCCAGGTGTTCCTTGGCTTACAGCTGCATCACTCTAATCTCTGTCTCTGTCTTCATACAGCCTCCCTCTCATCTCCCTGTGAATCTCTCCTCTCCGTGTCTCTTATAAGGACATACTTGTCATTGGGTTTAGGACCCACCTGGGTAATTCAAGATTATCTCCTCTCAATATCCTTAACTTGATTACATCTGCATTTCCAAATAAGGTAAAAGTCATGAGTTTCCAGGGTTGGAGCACAGCCGTGTCTTTGGGAGGCCATCATGGAAGGCACTACAAATGCCTACTCCGTAGGGTCACGGTGCAGCTGAAATGAGCGCACGAATAGAAGGTGCCTAGTGCAGCTTCAGGCACAGGGTGCCCAGCAAGTGTACAGTTGTGGTTTCCTCTCTTCTCCTCTGCCTCCATGCCCACCCTGCCCCACTGCATCTTGGGAATCTGGCTTTCTGAACTGGCCCAAGACCAGCTGGGAGCAGCCAGCTGCTTGTTATAATGGTTCCACATGTTATGTGGAAAATGTTATAATGGTTCCTGCATGTTACAGTGTGGTTCCACAAAGCCCTCCTTATATATACAGATCACCTGACTCATATCAACAGCCAGGTGAAGTAGGCATGGCAGGTACTTCATTTATCCCCACTTTAAAGATGGGTATGTAGAGGTTCAGAGACATTATATCACTTGCTAGTCCCACTCAGCTGAAAACTGGCATATCAAATGAGGCTATCAGAGTTCCCTGAGATTTAATGTATAAACAGAGGATGACCCTGTTGATGATGCTCAGCTGTGGGTCATCTGGAGGTGTCAAGAGTGCAGGGAGATGGTCGTCCAAGAAATATCATTCCTGCCAAAGGTCAAAAATTGTGGAGCCACGGAGCACCCCACAATCCTATCAGATAGGCTGTGATTTTCCCAGAGGCTGGGCGGCTGGTCCATTCATCCTCTTATTCATTCAACGAACAGTTATTGAGCTTCTCTATGAGTCAGGAGCTGCATGTAGCCTTGGAACACAGAGACAAACAAGACCTGGGTCCTGCCTGGAGGAGCCCACTGACAGTGGGAGAGACATGCATATCTGTAGATCATTGCTCGGAATCCAATGACCATGACAAAAAAGTCTGATTAGAGAACAGAGCATGGAGAAGGGAGGAGGCTGACTCTGGGAGGAAAAGCCAGGACGGCTTCAAAGAAAAGGAAGCCTAGCAGCTGGACCTGGAGGGGGAGATGCTCACAAGGCAGTGAAGAAAGGGAAGGGACATTCCCAGCAGAGAGGACAGCACAGGGGCGTGGAGAGCTACAGGATGTCAACTGAGCAGATGGTGAAAAGTTTGATGTGAGTAGCCAGAGCAAGGTGAGTTGGGCCAGGAGGAAAAAAAGGCTGCATTGGCCTTGCCAGGGAATATGGACTAGAGGAGCCAGAGACAGGAGCAGTTCTGACTTTGCCCACCTGCAGCTCAGGGTGGTCCGTGAACCAGCAGCATAGATGCATCACGAGGAGCTACTTAGAAATGCAGATCCTCAGGCCCCACCCTGTACCTACTGAATCAGGAGCTGTGGGGTGGTGCCAGGAATCTGTATTTCCAAGCCCTCGAGGGGATTCCACAGCAAGGTGGAGTCCGAGAAACACCTGTGTAGAACGTAACTAACGGCTGCTGTTGACAGAGCACCTACTTTGTGGCAGGTGCTGGGCTGAGTCCTTCATATACCTTATCTCAGGGGTGTCGCACTCACTTTCACCAGGGGCTACATCAGCCTCGTGGTTATCTTCAAAGGGTTGAAATAATTTTAGGACCGTATAAATGTAACTACTCCTTACCTGTCAAGGAGTTGAAATTAGATCCGGCAAAGTAATTCGGCAAGTTAACTCGCCTGAGGTTGTGAAGCTGTTAAGTAGCAAATCTGGGATTTAAGTAGCAAATCTCCCAGACACCCAGAGAAAGGGGTCAGCCTTAGGGGCCACTGCAGTTTTTACTCCAGGAGAGGGAGAAGAGCATCAGAGGACCTGAGATTTTCTGGGGATAACAGCAGGATCTGTCGGCCTCCACAAGCTTGAGGAAGGAGCAGGAATAGACAAGGAAGAGCCAAGCTCCCTAGGTTGGATAATTGAGGGAATGGAGACCCCATTATCTCACACAGGGACATCTGAAAACTGGGAAGGGGTGTGAAGTTTCCCCCTTGGGATGTGCGGAGCTTGAGGGAAACATCAAAGATAGAAAATGTGCCCATGAGAACGGGAAAACAGGGCTGTCGTCTACCTCTTGGTGGGTGGCATAACCACAGGTATATTGGATCAGACCAAAAAGTACACTTGGCTCAAATTACTGCAGCTTGGGAGTTTTGAGCCTTAAGGGGGTTAAATCATCACAAAATTTATGAGCATGTGGGGAAGGGGTTCAGGGCGAGGGGTATTGTTCTCACCAGCCCAATTCCTCCAAGCGTATACAGATTTGACCTTGGTGTGACCCTTATCTGGGTCTCAGAAAGAGGGGAAAAAAACCTGTCCACAAGGTAGGGTAATTAATAAGGCAGGTTCTAAACCTTATGATAGGCCCCAAAGCAAGGATCCAGGTGCTAAATTCATCTGCTCTAAAGATGAAAAAATAGAACACCCTCTTTTGGTTCCTATTTGGGTAAAGCTGGACATAAATCATCCTTTGAAAAGGTGCTATGGGTGCCTGTGGTCGTGGGGGCTTGAGACCTTTCCAAACGTCATCCCATTAATCCTGGAGAGAGCCCGGCAGGCGGCACCTTTTGTGTCTCTGAACAGATGAGACCGGGCCTCCACCCTAAAGATGCAGGCAGGGTCCAGGTGGCCCCGACACAAGCCCCTGCCCACTGATTGTCAGCTACCCTGCCCTGTGGGCTGGGGGAGAGTGGGGAGAGCCAGAAGTGAGGGAGTTTATGAGTGTGCTTTTAGTCTTCTTAGTTATTCCAACCATGAAAAAAAAATGAGGCGGCAGCAGCTAGAGTTATTAGTTGGGTGGCCAAGTAACATGCAACTAACTAGGAAATCTACATTCTCCTCGCTACCAGATTTGTAAGAGAATTTAATTCCATTTACTCGGTAAGCTCCTCCTTCATAAATGCACCTTGTTCATTCCCAGCCCTTCCACTGTTAGCACATTATTGCAAAGTGAGTTCTAACCCCACAAAGGAGATAGGACGAGGACTGGGAAGAAGAGAAAGTTAGAGCAAAGTCGAGCAACAGATACTTAAGTCCTTTGCCCCGGTTGGGTTTATTTCAAGGTTTAGTCTGGCTTGGTCTTTCAAAGTAAGAAAAAGGTGTAAAAGTACCAGGTGTCTTAGAAATTGAAATGATTTTGATGTGGTCTCTCCCTTTCCTTTTAATAAATAAGGGAAGGGGGAACGAAAAAGAGGGGGAGACAAGGAAAAAGAAAAAAGGGAAAGGAGAAACTAGGAGAAAAAGAGAGAGAGAGAGAGAGAGAGAGAGAGAAATAAGCCAGAGAGAAGTAAAGAAGGAGAGAAAGAGGAAGAGAGGCGGTGGGGAGCGCCTGGAGTCCGGAGAAATCCTGGCTTCCTACCCGGGGGAGCCGAGCACTTTCCGCAGCGGCCGCGGGCTCAGAGCTTTTAAGGGTTTCTAATCCTGGAAGGCTGTCTGACATCACCCCGTTTCTTGTCGGCTGATGTTTCGTACAAGCCTCTCATTTCCTCAGTGTTTTCAGAGCCACCAATTACTGCAACAATCTTGTGTTTATGTTTTCTCTCTCCTGCCTGGCTGGCCCTCCGCCTGGAGCCTGAGCCTCTCTCTCTAATGCACGGAGCCCAAGGGGGCTGGGTGGGGGGAGCCAAGTCGGGGGGGGGGGGGTTGGGGGCGGTCTGGATTAGGCAGGGAAGAAAAAGGGAGGGGTCCCCCTTAATTTTTTTTCATTGACTTCAGCACCATGTGATCAGGAAGTCTGGCCTCCCTCCATTTCCCCTCCCGACTAAAGGGAAACATTGTGTAGCAGCCGCCGAGGCCGCTGGTGGGATGGCCTTCGATGCCTGACGTAGGGAGATAAAAATAACCGGCATATTTAAGGCAGGAGCAGGAATCCCGGCGCTCACACGCGGCCTGGTCAGATCCCCGGGCCAGGCGGGCGAGCGACGCATCCTGCTGCGCGCACAGAGGCTGTCGCCAGTGCCAGCACCGGTGACCTCGGGACCCAGGCGCGCCACCCAGGCCCAGCTGAGGCTCGCAGAGCCCCGGAAAGGGCCAGAATGGCTGGTGTCGGGCAGCCTGCCCAGCGCGGGGGCGGGGGTAGTTGGGGGGGGGGGCTGGCTTCTGTGTCCTGCCTCCCTAGAGATGAAAAGGAAGGATGCGGTGGCGGAGAGGGAGGGTGGCGCGACGCCTGATGCTGAGACACCAAGCTGCCACTAAAAAAGCCTGTGGGGGTCCCCAGGCGCGCGCAGGCGCGCGCGCTCACACACACACACACTCTCTCTCTCAAATCAAGTCCCCCCTTCTGCATCCCCCTGCCTGCTACAACTGCATGTTGCAAAGCTTTGCAAACGTGGAAACAAACAAAAGCAAGCTCACTAAAGAAACTGGGAGAAATTCTCGCAGAGAGCTGGCAGTTTTCCAGAGGAGAACGTAGACTTCCCAATGGCATCTGATCCAGCCACCTATCTAATGCCCCTACAGGTTACCTCAGAGTTCCTCACAGTTGCCACTACCTCTGACCTCGCTAGAGACACAGAAACCAGAAAAGGAGGAATTGTCTGTATTCTCTAGTGAGTCTGCTTCCCCCCAGGTCAGGAGCAAAAACCGTGGTGAGCAGTCCTCTACCCCATAAGTACTGACCTGTTTCCATGGGCATACTCTCATTCAACTCTCAAATCCCCCCACGCTGGAGGTTCTACTGTCCTCCGTTTTACAAAAAGGGAAACTGAGGCTCGGGGCGATGAAAGGAAGGCTCAAGTCCACACATGGGCAAGGCTTCCCCACCACTTCAGTAGCCTCCTTCAACTGCTCCCCATGGCCACGTTGATTTATCGTTCTGGAAACCACCTTCTTCTGTTCCTCCTGCGCCCCAGATAAACTTAATACCAAGCAAAAACAACCACAGTGAGCTTTCTGCTGACCTGTGAAATCAGTTTCGTCCTTGCTCTGGGCCACGAAGAAATTTTTACTTCCAATTAATAATGGGAAATCTCCCAGCCTTCTGATGTTTAAAGTAACAAGATATCTCAAAATTTCTGGCAGACTTTTTCACCTAAAAGCCAGATGTGCTGATGAAAAATGAATACGCACTCACCCCTATTTTTTCTGGAGTTACAGAGATACAAATAACTATTTGGGTGGAAGAGGCAAAGAATTTTCATTTAGAGATATCTTGGAATTTAACTACCCATGGGATGGAGACCCCAGGGTCCTGTATGGTCATTGCTACATCCCCAGCACAATGCCTGACATTTAAAATACTCTACCCATAATCTCTGGAATGAATGAAGAGCGGGTTGTGGGAAAGTGAGGGGCAGAACCTGGAGATACATCAGGATGATATGTGCCAGCCATGCCTCTAGTGATTGTAGAATATGATCACCTTTAGTTCTTATAGCAGCCCTAGGACATCAGTATTGTGATTATCCTCACCTTGCCTATAAGGACACTGAAGCCCAGGGAGTAACCTGCCTAAAGTAACACAGCTTAGGGAGCACTAGTGCTAGAGTTTGAACCCAGGCAGTCTTACTCCAAACGGCAAGTCCAGGCTAAACTCCCGAAGTGCCCTGTGAGGCATCAGAGAGAAGGACCCACCGTTTACTAAGCACCACCTCTGACTCATCTTCCATGCTTGCTGCTGGAGAGGTGGTTCAGGCACCACAGGCTCCAGGCTCTCAGGAAGGTGAATTGGGAAACAAGACTGGACCAAAGGCTCCTTGAAGGCAGCCCTGGTTCTCATCTATCTCTATATTCCCAACATTGCCCCACAAATGCCTGTTGAATTGTCCCTCCTGAGAGATGCCTTCATTGGCCACTGCCAGTGAAGCCTATTCAGCTCCCCTGCCCATCCCTCAGTAGACACTGCGCATGACTGCATTAAAGCACCTGTCACAGCATATTAGAGCTCCTTTCTTACCTGCCCACTCTCCCACTAGCGCCCTGAGGGCAGAATCAAGGTGTGGTTCAGCTCTGTTTCCAACTAAGGACTCTGGGGCAAGGGGGCCACTGGCTAAATATTTGCCAAATGGTAAGCGAATATGTATTAGGCCTCCACCAGCCTCCCTAAAGATACACACTCCACATCATCACCACTTCTGACTCTATCTCAGCACGTCATTCCATTGCCCCATAGAATTTGTCACAATTTATAATTCAAACTCTTTCCTTCCCCCCCCCACCCCATCCCGTAAACCCACGAGCGTAGGAACCACATCTATTTCCCTGCCATAGTATTTCCGGCATCTATTAAAGTGCCACACACATTGCGGGTACTCTGTAAACACTTGTAAAATAAATGAGTAAATGAATGAGTGAACAAATGAATGAATGAATGCTTTGATACTCCTTGGAACAATTCTTACCTTTCCATTTGCAATAACTTTATTCCAAAATCAATCACAATTGAGCAAAGCCACTTGAAATAATGTCACTAGCCAAACAGTATTCATAAAAGTAAGTGCTTTTTGTTTGGTGACCACTTGAAACCCAAGTCTCATCCATATTGATGATAAGAAAGACTTAAAAGGGGGGTCATTGAATGAGGCCCTTCTTCTCATACAATGTGGACTCCAGTGACCACTACAGTTGGAGCTGCACACAGACTCCCTTTATGCCCCTCTGTTTTCATTAGCTCGGGTAACTTGCCAAAGAGTGATCCTTTTGGGCTGAAATTTTCCATGCTGGGTCTTGGCAAAAGGTGAATTTTGGGGGAAAGTTTGAATAAAATCCCTTCAGCCATTTTTTAGTTTGATGAGGATAAAAAAAATACTTTTTTTTTTCTTGCTTTTAATTAAAGACATTTTTAGGACACAGGAAACTCCAAACCAGTTGAACTCTGAAAACTGGAAACTCATGTCTAATTCCATATAAGGAAACTGTGGAGATCATTTGGGGCTCAAAATTTTTTTTAATTAAAAAAAAAAACTATGAAAAAAACAAATTATGAAGTAATTGAAAAATCTCTTTGCAGCCTTAGCAATCAAGGTCTTTTTCCCCCCACTTGGGCTACATACATCTTTCTGGGATTCTAGCAAATTATAAAAGCTCAGAGCTGTTTAGAAGGGATTATAAAACTTGGATTTCAGCTCCTAGGCTATGACAGATGATATTATTTCCCTCTTTCTTTTGTCTCAAGTATCTTCCCTCCACATTGTACCAGGAATATATGATTTAAATTATAGGCTCAGAAAATAAAAAGCTGAGGTTCCTGGAATGATAGGACCACTCCTTCAAAGCCAAATACACAACTGGGTTTCCAAAGCTTACTTAGACAAATGCTAACCAAAATATTCTATCTTACATTGGATTTTCTGAATAACTCATGTCAGCATCAGATTCTTGCTTTCTTATTCATTGGAAACTACCTTACACTAGTCATATGATAGTTCTTGTCACAGAATCCTTTTCAGAAAGCAGCGCTGGGCTGGGAAATCAGAATGACCTGGGTTTGACTCTCTGCTGATATTTACCAAACAAATACTTTAACCTCCCTAAGACTCAGTGTGTTCACCTATAAAATGGGGATAATATTTGTTCAGTGGCTATTATAAGGATCAGTTTAGACCAAGTGCCCCCCAGAACGCCTGGTACAAAATAAGTGCTCAATAAATGGCAGGGCCTTTCTGCCTCTCCTCCAATAGCCAATTACACGCATTTGTCTGGTCGTTATACTCCCTTGTTGGCATCTCATGACTTCTAGCTCTCACTTCCTCACAACATCTAGTACAACCTGAGGTGCACAGTCATTGTTTAGCAATGACGTGCACAGCGGAATCAATGCAGTGTTAACCATTTAATTCCAACAATGCTGTATATTTCCAGTGACACCAGCAAATGTCTTGTCCTTCCCTGTTTCCTTGCCTTTCTCTCCTACTAAGATCTCTTTCACTTTTGAAACCCAGGCTTTATCTGGGTAAATGACTGAACGGGAGAACAAACTGGGAAAGGCCTCCTGTTTCCTTACAGGATCTAAGGCCTGAATCTTGGCCTTAACTTTCAAGAAGATTTATTTTAGCTCAGGTGTTGTCTGACAGCCAGGATTTGTTTGGAATGCTCACTTCCCTTAATTATGTATTCAAAATCAACCACATCTCAAATGACCTTCTTTACATGTAGTTTTATTTAGCAGTGAGCAGGCAGGAGACCTTCAACGAAAGACCTCTGCTGAGACAAGACTTCTACTTCAATTTCCCACTGCACAGACATAGAACCACTCCAAGAGAGGAAAACACTGCAAGAACTAACTAAAAAAAAAGAGAGAGAGATTGGGAGAAGGAACGAAGGAGGGAGGATCCAGCTTAAGCCAGCATACCTCCACCTGCCCAGAATAATATATATCCAACCATTTGTTTGATTTTATCTTTCTACAAAGTTGGCTGCCTTCTTGCCTCCTCTTTAATAGTTAATTTAAAAAAAAAAATTCAACACAATTGAGTTCCAACTACGTGCCATTTCTTTTCATCTCCATCTCATTTTATTGATGGGAAACAGACTCAAAGAGCTCGAAGAAGATGACCACTCATTTTAAAAGTGTTTCTGATTCATGGGGTTTCTCTAGTCTTCCCCACCACCTCACATCCTCTCCTTATAACCCCCAACCCAACACACACACGTGTGTGCACACATGCCCACGCCCACACTTACGTTTTACAGAAAGATACAAGAGTGGAAGGAGCCTCTCTTTTGAAACAGACAGAAAAGCGTCATTATGGGAAGGAGAAACCGTCAACCCACCACTCTGCGAGGTGGGTCACAATGAGAAAAGAGTGCACAGGAAGCTTCAACTGTTTTGGTAAAGTTTTCTCTCCTAAAGTGGGTGTTGCTTATATGGGTGTTTTTATGTTGAACTTTTTAAGTGTTCATGTGTCTTAAATGTGTCATAATACATATTTTGAAGATTTAGCAGTATAGCCTGTATGCTTACCCCCACCCAGTTCTTGCTATTCACACAAACATCCTTAAACACACACACACATACACACAAAGGATCACACCCAGTACGTACTCACCCACTGACAAGTACACTCAAGTACCTAAACACACACTACACAAAACTTTTGCACATTCACCTACACGTGTTCAGTCACAAGAACCCACACACTTGCTCACATGCACACGCACACTTGTACACACACTGCCTGCCAGCCCCAGCCTCGGACCACCACTCCTCTCCCAGGATCAAGGGCAACAGGGTCAGACCCAAGGACCCTGAAACCTGGGCATGGCGATGACACTAGCTGAGCGATGGGACACCTGGAAGAGGGGAAAGTGAAGATGCACAGGGCTGCTGTCAGGGGCTGGCACACATGATGCCACCAGCGGCCAGTTCCACTGAGGCCACTGTGTGTTCCCAGACCCAGATATTCTCCCACCACTGGCTCATCTAGGAAGGGACAGAGTTAAGGAACAGAGGGAAGACGCTGGTTTTTCACAGTTCAGGGTGGGAAGCAGTAACTTGTGTGGGAAACAACCTCCTCAGAAACCATAGCAACACCCATTTGGCGGCTCTGGATTGGACCCGGACCAGACATTTATTAAGCAGCCTCATAAGCTGTGGTCTCCAGAAGAACAATACCAAACTGATCAAATGTTAATAGCTTCAATCTGTTCCTCCTCACAGAACTCCCGCCCCATCCTCCTCTCTCCACAGGCTTTGCATTTCTGTTTCCCAACCTCAGTCAAAAACTGTCTCTGCTGCTACCCTCTGAGCCCAAGTTCAAAGCCAGGACCATGAGGTGCAGGAGACATAGGGTACAGAGAGGGAAGGCAGGTCAAACCAGGCACCCCAGTGTCCAAAGAAGGCCATTCTAAGGTTAGACTCTCTGAGTTGAAAAGTCTCTAAGATCATCTGATCAAGTAGTTCTCCATCTGGCTGTGTGTAAGAATTATCTGGCAAGCTTTTAAAAACGACAATCGTGTGTTAGTTTCACCCTAGTCCAATTAAATCTGAATCTCTAGAGGGTTGGACCTGACCACTTATATTTTTTAAATCTCTCCAGATAATTCTCATATGCAGCCAAGGTTGAGAGCCACTGAATTAATTCGACCCACTATGGAAGTGGGGTTGAGGGATCCAGAGAGGTAGACTTGCCCAAGGACCCAGAGCTGGTGAGGCGCCATCATACTGAAAATGGAACCCAGACACCACCTAACTGCCTGCCCAGAGTTCTGTCCACTTGTCTGGGCTAAAGCCCTCGATGAGTCCTAAAAAGGTGTCTCTCTCCTTGAATCACCATGACTCCTGCTCTTCTCTACCACAGACTGGGAGGTGGGGGGTGGAGGTGGTAAATCGGACCCAAAGAGGGCACAAGGAAATGTCATTATAACAAAAACATGAGGACCAGACATTCAAGAAATCACAACAGCCACACTGACTGATTCCTCACATTTACCATAGTCATGCCAGAATTTATCGTGCCTAACCTGTGACCTTCACCCAGGCAGCCCAACCACCACCCCAAAACCTGGTAGACATCTTTGACTCTTCCGGCTTCGTCACTGTCCATATGCAGTTGGTCTCTACGCCATGAAGAGTCAACCTCATCAGGCTACAGCCTCCCTAGTCCAGCTCACTCATTAGTTCACCTACCATGCCCCAAGGGCCTGCTCACCAGTCTCTCCTCTACAGAGCCACCAAAATATTCTCTCCAGAACATACATCTGGCTGTCTCGCCTCAACCAAAGCTTCACAGACAGGTTGCTGCCTACGAGTTCAGATGCACCCCAGCAACATGCTCACCTCACACTAGGGCACAGTGGGAAACAGAGACAAACACAGTCCCTGATGATGGGCAACCTACATTCTTGATGAGGAGATGCATGCTGACTAATCATGTCATTACTACTGGGAAGGAGCTATGAGAAAAGTGTAATGAATGACAGCTTAATCTACTCTGGGGGATGTCAAGAATGGCTTCTCTGAGCAAAGGAGGGTATATTTAATCTGGCATTAGAAAGGCGAAAATGGGGTAAGCGAAAGGGGAGGGATGTTCTAGGTGCAGGGAATAGCGAAATGTACAAATGCTCTGGTGGTGAAGGAGTATAGTCTGGAACCACAAGAATGAAGGGGGGTGCGGGCAAGATGAGGCCAGTCAGGGCTTCCATTATTCAGGGCCTTTTAAGTCATGGTAGAGATTTTGGGCTTTAACTTTGCACTTAGTAAAGTGATCAGCCAGTGCAGTGTACCCAGAACTGAGGGGTTTCACAGAATGCAGAACTTACAGTGTTAAGATGAGGGGCATGATGAAGAAGAGTGATCAAGGATGGCACCAGAGTCCCTGACCTGCACTGCTGGGTGTGTGATGGAGCCGCTACCTGAAAGGAATAGCAGGGAGGGGTCAAATTCAGTTTTCAAGTTTGGTAAATTGGGCAATATCCGAGTGGAGATGCTAGATTGGATCTCGGGTCTAAGGTCTAAAGCTGGAGGTCTTTGCAGAAAGATGTAGGTTTGGGAGCTTTCAGCATAGAGGTGGTAATCAAATTTTGGGAGTGGATTAGGCAACCTAGAAATAAAGAAAAATAAAACTGACAGGAGAAACTACATCCCAGCCTTGAGGAATTCCAATCTTTAAAGGTCTGGTAGTAGTTGAGAATGAAACCCAACAAAAGAGGCTGAGAAAGAGCAGCCAAGAATGTAGGCTGAAAACCCAGAGTCTGTTGTCGCAGAGCATGAGAAGCATGTGCGTCTAGCAGGATAGGAAGGCCCACCATGTCCAATGCTGTTGGAAATCAAATACAATGACTGGGAAATGCCTACTGCCTTGGGAACATAGAGGTCACAATGACTTTCTCAGAAGTGTCTGAGTGAAGCAATGAGGGTAGAGATAGAATGAGGAGTGAGTGGGAGGGAAGGAAATGGAGACCGTATGTATAGCATAGAAAATTTACTTGGTGAATTTGACTGGGACGGAAATTGATGGGCAGGAGCTAGCGAGAGACATCAGGTGGAGGAGGGTTTTCTCTAAGATAAGACACCTGAACGTAGTTAAATGCTGATGGGAAAGATCCAGTAGAGAAGAAAACTTGAAAGACAGAGGAAAGAGAAGAGCTCATTTCCACTCCCCACTAAACACTTTCTACTGCACTGCTCTGCTAAGCAACCCCTGCTCTCAGTCTGCTGGATGCTGTCCCTCTGTCGATATAACTCTCTGGCATCAGAGGATGACCCTAGGAAGCCTTTCCTCCTCTGTATTTGTACAGCCCGGTACACACACCTCCGCCACTGCACTCAAAGTTGGATGGTGACCATGTTGTCTCTCCCACCAAATGGGGAGCTTATCCAAGGCAAGAAAGACACTGGTTTCAATTCTTAGCCCACAGCATTGGCTGGCCCAGAGTATGTACGTGCTCAGGAAACATTTGTGGAGTAAATAAATGAATGAATGATGTTATAAATGAATAATGATGAATTTGAAGGGGCACATGGTTAGACAGGAGGACAATCTGGACTGGCATGCGGAGGGGTCTGTCCTTTCCGGAAGCGCAGCCCTCAGAGGACTCGGTTCCTGTGATCCCCATTAGGGGCAGGGAGTCAGGGTGGGGTGGACTCCTCACTGAGCTCGCATTCTTCCCTTCCATTGTTCCTGACAGCTGCACATGGAAAGTACAACATCCACCAAGGCCCATGTGCTTCCCCTCCTCCCTGCCCTCAGCAGGGAGGGAACAGATGGGCGTAATTTATGCCCAAACCCTTCCCTTGCAGCCCTGGCACCGGGGAGAGGGGATGCAGGGGCAGAGATCCACCCAGGTTCCACAAACTTCTCTCAGCATCTAGGCGAGAGAGCCGCAACAGGGGTCAGCCAGGGTCAGGACCAGCAGAGGACAGGTGGGAGAGGAGGAAAGGAGAGGAAGAAGGGGCCTGCCCCGTGTGCGGAACCACAGCATTGCAGCCCGTGTGCCACCACAGTGCACACATATCCCTGCAAAAAGGCACTCTTGCACCTCCTTCAAAGACAAGGAAACTGAGGCTCACAGAGGTGAAGGAACTGATCCAACATCACCCAGCAGGTGACTGGCTGCAGAGCTAGGATTCCAATCCAGGTCTGTCAGGTTCCAAAAACTGTTTCTTCTCCACCAGATGCCACTGAGGGAGAAACAGGCTTCCTTCCATCCTCCCTCTCCTGGGTCATCTAGGGTGACAGGCAAAAGGGGCCTTGAGGCCCAGGCTCCTCTGCAGAAGGGGACAGGACACTAAAGATAAGCCGGCAGAAATCACTTAGATAAGCAGAGACTGTGCTGGAAAGAAACATGAAGGGGCAGCTGGAGGGTCAAGGAACAGGTCCCGTAGAGATGGCCATTCCTCTGACTGGCTCTTGAGGTTGGTCCTCTGCAGGGGGCTCTCCTCCAGCCAACCCTCAAGGCTGGGAGATGAGGTAAAGGTGAGATCCTGAGGGCTGCTGAGCTCCCAGTCACCCAAAGAGACCTCTCCATCCCTGCCCCCGGCCCCGCCTCTTCATTCAATGGTAATTAGAGCAACTGGCACAGAGCCAAGTTTGGGAGTCAGCTGAGCCTGAGTTCAAACCCCAGAGCCTCTCCCTGCTAGCTGCGTGCCTATGGGCAAGACGCTTGACCTCCCTGCCCCTCAGTTTCGTTATCTATAAAATGGGCTTGTGAGAAAGGGATGGCTGAACCCAACCTGCAACTGTGTCCATACGGCCCATTGGGAGTTGTTTGGGTTGGGTTTCCTTTCGCTCTATCAGTAACAATTGAAAGGCTACACCTGAAAGTATAAATTTCCAACTGTAACTAATCAGAAAGTTTGCAACCTGGACCTGCATGGCCCACGGCTACAACTTAGAGGAGACCTGCATGCTTCAGTTTTCCACTGTCCCCACCACTGCCCCTTCCCTCATTGATATCACCTGCCAAGGCATGTGGCATTTTCTATCCCTGCTGTAGAAACCATTTTGCCACAGCCCTGAAATTCTGAGCACAGTGAGAGCAGCGAGCCCAACCAGTTCTAGTTCATCAACAGCTCTGCAGAGCCGAGTACAAGGCCTGGTACCCAGTAGGTGTCTAGTCATTCATTTGTTTAACAAATACATATGTATGTTGAGTCTGTGCTCTGTGCAGGCACCTCTTGAGAGGCTGGAGATTGAGCACCCAGCCAGATATGTACAGTGTGCTCACAATAATCCATGAAACTAGTTCTGTCATTACCTCCAGTATACAGATGAGCTAGGGAAACTAAGGCATAGAGAAAGGGAGGAACTTGTCCAGGATTCCGAGATAAGGAGAGGTAGAGGTAGGATTCAAACATGGCTCAGCCGATTCAAACCAATCAATCAATGTTCTGAACCAGGGGTCTGCAAACTATGGTCCATGGGCCTGCCACCTGTTTTTATAAGTAAAGTTTTATTGGAGCACAGCCACGCCCGTGCATTTATATTTTCTGTGCTGGCTTTCACATGATGATGGCTGAGCTGAGTGGGTGTGGCATACACTTTTGGCCCCTCAAAGCCTAAACTATTTACTATCTAGCCCTTTGTACTCGGAGCCACTATTCTGAGCATCGTGCCTTCATGAGAAGTCATTGCTCTCATAATGTTATACTGGGGGAAGGGGGAGAGGGGCAGACAATAAAAACAAAACAAAAACATTAAAAAGGAACATGCTATGGTAAAGAGGCCCTAGGTAGCTCCTATACTGGGTACGCAGGGAGGGCCTCAGAAAAACAGGTCATTAAGCTGAGATCTGAGTGACAAGGAGGCAGGTACAGGGAGACAGGGGAGAAGAGCCTTCTGGGGCAAAGGCCCAAGGCGGTGAGCAAGTGCCGTGATCTCCAGGGACAAAATGAAAGTGAGCATGCCTGGAGCTCAGGAGATAAGGGAGGGGGGTTCGTGGGGAGAACAGAGTCTGGCTGGAATGACTTCCTGAAAATGTGTGAACAGGAGAGCTGAGCAGGGCCTGGAGGAGCCCCGAAACCCCTGTCTGACGTGTGCTGGCTTTCCGGGTCCAGATCCTTCCTCTAACCTGGCAGAACCTCCTCTCCCTGGGCTGTAAAATGTGTTCTCACTATGAGCCGCCCTTCAGGGACTGGTATGGGCCAGAAGCAATAAAAGACATGACGGAAAAGCCCTTTCAACCACGCAGGGCAGCCACGTGGCCTGACGGCCGCCCCTGACATGTGTGCTGAGGTCTGGAGTACGCTGGGAGGTTTGTGACCCCCTGATTTCGGGAGACCCCTGAGATCCAGCCTTACGCTGGGGCCAGGGAAGCCTCCCTTCCAAGCAGGCTGATTCACTTCGGCCTCACACAGGCTCAGAGGCCTGGTGCCTGCCTTTCACACAGCCCTTGGCAGATGGGGAAGGTTTCACAAAAGGAAAGGTAGCTGCTGGGAGGAGCTTGAGGAGCTTTGGGGTGAAAGCCCAGAACTTGACTGCCGAGAGAGAGAGAGAGAGAGAGAGAGAGAGAGAGAGAGAGAGAGAGAGAGAGAGAGAGAGAGAGAGAGAGAGAGAGACGAGACTGCTGACAAAAATCTGAGCAGGAGTTCGGGAAGCTGAACAGAAAGTGTGTGTGTGTGTGTGTGTGTGTTGTGCTGGCATGGGCAGGGGCAGGTAGGGGCTAGAGAGGTGGGTGCCTGAGTAATTTGTGACCAGAGCCAGCCAGGTTTTCCAGCTGTCACACAGGCAGCTCCTGGGTGTTTGATGCCATGAGCAATGCACCTATTTCAATGACTGATTTGTCAAATCTGTAAAGATTTGAAAAGTGAATAAATAAATAATGTGAATGATGCACAAATAAAAGGCATGGAGGCTTCCTAGCTTCACCACTGAGCTGTATGATCTTTGGAAAATCCCATTCACATGCTGAGTCTCTGTCTCCTCACCTGTCAAATGGGAATACCACGACCTTAAAAAGTTGGTTGGGGGATTAAGCAGAATTGGAGTAACTACGCACTTAGAAAGTGCAGGGTTCACTGTTGCTCTCAAAACGATTAGCACCTTCCCCCTCTTAGATTCCCAGGGTCCAGCAGAGCACCTGGCACAGCGGGGCTGTGTGCAATCCCAGACAGCATGGCAGAGACAGGCTTCCGAAGCCTCAATGTGTCTAATGAGTGCAGAATGGGCTGGCTCTTCGGGACACATAGACGAGAGTCCTGAGAACGCCTGGGGTGACAAATGGCCCTGTGAATTAGCTCCGCTAATTAACTAACAAATTCACACAGCAAAAATGGATGGGCAGCCCTCATGTGCTGGCCCCTGCAGGAGTGCAGGCCACGCAGAGATGAGTAAGAGGAAGCTACCAGACGCCAGCCTGGAGAAGGGTGAACGGCACGTGGTGGGCACACGGGTCGGTAATGGCTGAATGAGCACGCAGATGAATGGCCGATTTCCTGTGTTCTCTGGGCACTGACACACTTCCTGCTCAGAGGAAAACATCACTTTGATCCAAAAGCAGGCCCAGAGAACAACTCAGGTTTTATATTCCAGACAGGTCTGGATTCAAATCCCAGCTCCTCTCATATCCAACGCCGTGACCCGAGCAAGCCATTCACTTCTCTGAGTCCCTTGTTCCTTAACATCAAATTGGCAGAGTATCTACCACCTCTGGCCCAGAGGTTTGGAAGGTGGAACAGGAGACAGGGAAGCTCACATTTGGGGTACTGACCCTAGTTACCCCCCAAAATCCACTCTCCCCTTCTTTCTCAGTGATAGAACCCTGCTATATTAGTTGAGTACATGGCCACCCAGAATAAATTACAGCCTCTCTTGCTGCTATGCTTGGCCAAGTGACTGAGTTCTGATCAACAGCGTATAATTGAAAAGGTGTCTTCAATTTCCAGGAAGTGTGCTTCAGGTGTGCTTGTCCTCATCTCTGACCGTCTTCTGTCCTGCTTTCCGAATGCGATGCAGTGAGTGGCTGGAGTCCCAGCTGGCACCTTGGGCCAGGAGATGGTCTGGAGAAGAGCAACAAGGCAGGAGCCCATGGCCCTGTCCACGTCACATGCCAACGTTGGACTTGACTAACTCTGACTTCTTCTTTATTATTATTATTTTTTAGAGCTGGATATTTTACTTTCATTTTTTTTTTATTGTTGTTCAAGTACAATTGTCTCCATTTTAACTCTGACTTCCTACATGAAAAAAATACAATACCAGAAACCTCTCTCTTGCTGATGTTACACGTGCTAAGGATTTGGGGGAAGGGTGGTGTTTCAAACCCTTCAACCTGAATCTAATTATTACTAACCATTTTTCATTAACATCAGCAAAACCTGTGAGGTGGGCCAAGCACCCCATGTTCTCTCGTGTGGCGAGCACTACTCCATGGGCCACAGTCACCATTTCCTCCTGACTGAGGACCATCTTCCCTGACACCGCAGTGACTCCTGTGCCCCCAGCCCCTCCCTTGTCTCCAGTTCTCCTTCAGTGAGGTCATAAACCTTACAGGATGCCCTCTGTGTCCTGAGTTCATTCACAGATGATGGCAGCTCTGCTGCAGGGGTCGGGTGGCTGCAAGATCAAAAATACAGGAACACGTTTACAAGTGCACAAAGATGAGAACATTTCCAAAAGCAGGGCCCCTATTTGTGTACAGACCAAGTCCAGCTGGGTGATTCAGCACCAGCAGCCTAGCAGGAAACCCATGCATGCACTTGTTCAGTATGTACCTGTGGAACTCCTTCTCCAGCCAGGGCACCGTGCCAAGCCCTGCAGGGCGGAAGGAGGGAGAAGGCCCCATCCCCGAGAACCAGGAGCCGACATCCAAACGAGGAACTAACGTGTTCACGCAGCAACACACAATGCAGCTCATGCATTCTTTCAGCAACTATTTATTGAGCACCTACTACGTACCAGGAAAAGAGCCAAGCAGCAAGTTGATAAGGAAAAGAATGAGGAATTCAGCCTAGGTCCGCCACTTCAACATGAAAACATCCATCCTGACCCTCTCGGTTCCAAAGAAGCCACACATGCCTCCAAACTCCCTCCTTTTAAAGTCCAAATAACCCTAACAATGAAAGAAGGTGCAGGGCTTAACAACCAGTCTTGACTTCCGAGGAGCAGAGCACAGGGGGCGGCAATCAGTTGTACTGGCAAGACACCCAAGGTTCCCTAGGTGGCAGTTGGGATCTGAGTCCTTGGTCACCTGCTTCTTAAGGCAGAGAGTGTTGCACCCCCTAAGCCTTGGTGTGCTCATCTTAAAAACGGTATTGTCATTCAGAGAAAGCTCTGGTATCAGGCACAGACGTGGCTCAGCCACCACACAGCCAACTAACCTGTGTGACACTGGGAGACTTGTTTGCTGTTTCTGTAAAATGGGAGCAATATACTACCATTGAGTACGAGGGGGATAAACTACTCTCTCTGTGTGGAAAAAAACGAAGGAGCAGGAGGGGGACAGGGAAGGGGAAAAGAGTCTAAAAGCTCCCACCCAGCATAAAGCCCTGCCCTATGCCTCATCTATTTTTATTTTTATTTTTTAAAAATATGCAAAATATGCAATACCAGCACCTTCCCCTTTCTGGACCTCAGTCTCCTCATTTAAAAAGTGAAGGCGTTGGCCTAGAACGATTCTGCTGCTCTGCCTCTGTTCAGAAGATGCCGACTTTAACATTGAACTGGAGACTTTCTGGGCTTCTCTTGAGTTTGACTTGGCAGCATAGTTTTATATTTGCAGGGTGTTTAACAGGCAGTCATCTCAGAGCAATATCCAGGTAAGCATTTTGTCAGGGAAGTAAAACGAGGCGTGGGCAGGGAACAGGTGACACAGCCAGACTGGGACAGACCAGGAGGGAGTGCAGCACAATGAGAAATTGGGAGGCTGGGTTCCAACCTTGCTCGCCCCAGTGGCCAATCCTATAGCTCCTGCTGTATCCAGAAATCTCATTAAATTTGTTTTATAAGTCTTGTTTGACAAGTGAGGTCTTTAAAACGTGTTTCCTCATTGTGCAGAGGGTGAAGTTTGGTCCAAACATTTGCAGAAGAAACTGGGTGAACCCCAACTGCCAGGGGTACCATTATACACTCCACTCACACTCCAAGGCCTCAGCAAGGGGGTGCTTCTTCAAGATACCCTGTTGATAACTCTGCTAAGAATAATAATGCAACATGAAGAATAAACCCCCTGCCTGAACAGCTCCCAGCTGTCTATACTTTCTGTGATCTTTAACCTCATAAAACCAGTACTTTTATCCTGGTTTCTCATCCAAGGCCACATAGCTAGACAGAGTTACACCAGCACCCGGATTTTGGTTTATCTGGTGCCAAAGCCTTAACTCCCTCACTTCCACCAGCTACTGGCCAATGCAAGAGGACAGGACAGTGGTTGTGGGCAGAGGAGCTGTTATGAATCAGCTTCAGGAGCCTAAATCACCATGCTTTTGCTTGGGCCCAAAAGAAAGCAAATACCGCCCCATCTTGCGTGGCATGTGCTTGGGAAAGCTTGAGTCGAATCTCCATCCATGAGGGCGGGCCAGCCTGCAGGAAGGAGATGAGCCTCCTTGCAACAGGGCACCAGATTCTACAGGTCTTGCCTTCAAAGTTTCTTAGAGACAGTGAGGGTGAGACAGGCCTTCTTGATGACTCCTGAACCCTTGGGTCACGACCCTCACTTGTTAAGAGAAAGTCAAAGGCGGGAGAGGGGTCAAACATTAGGGGGAGCAGGGGGACAGGCCAGGTCATGGGAAAGTCCACTTCCCAATAGCCTCCTGGAGAGAGATTTTCTAACTCGCCTGAGTGAGTCTTCAATGCTGGTGTTAGGGGGCAAAAGTCAGGCTGCTTAGAGCAGGACACACCAGTCCTTCAAGAACTGATCTGTCCTCCACGGTGGACACCTCCCACCACTCCTCACCACCCTCACAGGACCAGTGCTCGGCCACATAGAAAGGCCAAGTATGTCCCACCCCTCAGGCTCCCAGATTGTCACACAATACGTGCTCCTTCCTCCACTGGTGGTGTCTGCTCTACCCTGGACCAACGTCTACTCACCCCTTGAGGCCAGTCCAACTATCACCTTGATGAGGCCTTTCTAAGTCCCTCAGTCCCTCCTTCTGCCCAATGCTACTTGTCCCTATGTACCCCTTTAGCCAGTTCATGGCTCACTTCCCACCTGTGTAAATTAGAGATAATAAGAATTATAATGCCACCTTTCTCGTAGGGTGGATGTGGGGATCCAGTGAGATAAAACAAATCAGTGCTTAAACAGGGCTGTGCAGACTCAGCACTTGAAAAATACAGCTGCCGTCACCCTTCTCACCAGGCCTGGATTCCAAGGGAACTGGTGGGGAATCTGCTAACAGGAGCTCCAGCCACGTGGCTCAGCCCTCACCTTCAAGGGGGACTCTTCGTTTCTTTCAGTGCTCAGCTCAAGCTTCTGTGCTGCCAAGACCTCCTAGGCAACCCCAGCTGAGGGTGCCCACCCCCTGGGGCCACCGTGAAGTCCCCTGGTCCCCAATATGGCTGTGCTCTGACTACATGCCTCTCTCCTATTACGCTGAGACAGGTGCCATTTCTGAATCCAAGTGGTAGCTGCTTCAGTGATGAAAGAATGCCAACAAAAAAGTTGTTTCCTTGACAAATCCCCTATGTGCAAAGCAAGACTCCAATTAAAGAGGAGACATGCAACAGTTACAAATAAAGCCTTATTTATCATATTTACCATATGCCTTATTTGCCTTATTTACCATAGGCTGTTGTCCATGAAAGCAGGAAAAGGGATTTTTTATGCATATTTATTTCACTTTGATCTCAGACTTTTAGAAATTTACAGTATCATATTTTTGACAAAAACATGAAAGATCCTCTAGTCCAGCCTGCTTTGGATGCTTGAATCACCCTTCTAAAAGCACACCTCCAATGACAAGAAACTCACTACCAGTCAAAACAACCCATTCCACATTTGATCTCTCTGACTGCTATGGGTTTCCCTTGTGTTGATCTGAAACTTCTTTCATCAGTCATGCTTCTGCCCCTTGAGCCCCATAGAATCTATCTGCCTCCTCTCCCCAGGATATGAGATTTCAAGGCGGGGCTCTTGTACCTCCATTCCCATCCTCCTTCCAAAGTAACTTCCCAGTGTCATCTTCTAAGGCTTTAGGCCCCTCCCCACCTGATACTCTATTACCATTTCAATGGATTTCCACCAGCTGGTCTCTCTCACATCAGTATCCAACCCAGAGCTGTGGGCAGAACTTCTAGTTGACTCTAACTGACACAATTTAGACTCTCAGAACCAGAGGTCCTTCAGGAACATTCAGGGAAAGTCAGCTCCCCCACCTGACAGATGAGACTGAAGACCACAGACATTCAGTCATTTACCCAACTATTCTGATTCCCAGTAGAACAACAGAATCACATTGGACAACAACAGTAAACAGTATCATCATTGTTATTTACTGTTTCCAGTGGCAGCCATATCACAGGATGAACTCATGTTGAAACTTTAGTCTTAGGATTTTCGTATTTTCTTCAATGATGTCAGCATTAATCTTGGAATTTTTCCCAGTAAACAAGTCAGTAAAAAACTAAATAAATAGGTAGATAGATAGATAAAGGAAATCCTTAGAAACAGAAACTACATCAGCAGTTGCAAGAGGCTAGGGGGAGAAGAGATTGGGAAGCAATTGCTCATTGGAATGAGGTTTCTTTGGGGGGAATGATTAAGATGTTCTGAAATTTGATAGTGGTGATGGTTGCACAACTCAGTAATACACTGAAAGTCCTTGAATTGTTCACTTATAAAGCGTGAATCTCACGGTATTTGAATTATATATCAATAAAGCTACCATATTTGAAAAATAAAGGAACAGCACAGTCTCTCCAACTTTCTTCAGCTCAGTAGCCTTCCCTTAGTGCCCTTAGTCAACAGATTCTCCAAAGGATCCTAGGAATTTGAAGGACTGACATCACTAGTCAGAACAAACCTTAGAAATTCTTTATTGGATGTTTTCTAAACTTCTTATTCCAAGTCAGCATTCCAAGGAATGGACTCCATCCACTTGTTTTGCTCTGAGATGTGAAACTCCCAGGCTGCCAGTTATGAACACTCCCTGTGTCAAATGCCGTAAGTAATAATCTTGCTTAATCTGCCCAGAAATCTCAAAGGTAGTGGTTCTCAAACTTGAGTGTGCATCAGAAATACCTGGAAGGCTTGTTCAAACCCAGATTTCTGGACTCCACCCTCAGAGTTTCTGATTCATAGGTCTGGGGTGGGACTCAAGTTTTCAGGCGATGATGTTGCTGCTGGTGTGGGAACCCATACCACACTTATTCTCCTGTTTTACAAATGCGGAAATTGAAGTTCAAAAAGTGTCAGTAAATTGATGTGGCAGGTACTATTGTGAGCTGACCCAATAGCACTCTCAAAGGTCTCCTCTCTTGCCACTTCAGAAATGTTCATAATCCTTTTCCAACATCCCTCACAACTAGGGAGGGCTAGGTAACATGACTCCAGCCAGAATCCCCTTCTTCCTGTCCCAAATGCTGACAAGGTGTGAGAAGATGTGTTCTCTTCCCATGAGAGCTGCATGCTAGAGATGTTGAGCAGAGGAACAAAATGACCCTGGGTCTTTGATGACTAGTAGCTGACCCCAGGATCCCAACACTGCCACAGGACTTCTTGTTATGTATGAAGAATAAACCCCTATTGATTTAAGCCTCTGTTGGTTGATCATTCTGTTTTTACAGCTGATATCATCCCTAATGATACACAGAAATTATCAGTATTGGGGCCAGGGGTTATTCCTAAGTCTATTTAACTTCTGACTTCTTTCCACTCTCCATTCTGCCACTGGAAATGGAAATTTTCACTGTGAAGGACTCAAGACTCCTTAAGAAATCTATTAACTTCCCTTTACTAATGTTCGTCAAAGGGAAGTGGCTTGAGTAATTCACCTCACTCCCAAACAGAGGAATTGGATATGGTTTGAATCTAACCAATGTCCCATGACTGACCAAAGCCAAAAAACATGCTTTCCAACACTTACTACTCAAAGTGTGGTTCACACCCCATCAGCGGCAACATCACCTTGAATTTGGTTGAAAGTAGAGTGTCCATCCCCGTCCTAGTCTTACTGAATCAGAGTCATCATGCTACCAAGACCCACAGAGGCCTCATACTCACTGAAGTTTGAGAAGTAGAGTTCTAGTGCAATGGTTCCCAAGTTCTAGTTCAGTGGTTCCCAAGTTCTAGTTCAGTGGTTCCTAAGACTCATTCCTAAGAGTCACCTGGAAATCTAAAACCAAATAAACTAACCAAAACACAGTGTCCTGGGCATCACCCCAAGCCTACTGAATTAAAACTCTGCTTGAGTATGAACCAGAAACCACATCACTAGTTCCTCCAGTATTTTCCTCAGAGACCATTTCGAGAAACTGATGATGGCCCTTCTCCCAGAGAACCGCATATATACATGTACACACACACATTTTTACACCCAACTTCAGGGACTCAGGAAAGTCTATGCAGAGTCCTCCTAGGCCGTGTGAACTCCAGAGCAGGAGCCATCTCTCTACCTGTTTGAGCAATTACAGAGATGCAGTCTGGATCCTAATGAGAAGAGGCAGCCCAGCTCCTGTCAGCTGGGCCAGCCCTGGTTAGTTCTCACCTGAGGTGGCTTATGTAACCAGCTAAAGTCCAAGGTCACAATTCAATCAGCAGCTTCTACAGCTCTGTGCTCCCTGGGCTTTCCCATCACACCAGATTATAGAGCTTTCATTTCCTTTTCACCAAATTAACCTAATTCACATGGAGGATGACTTCCTGCTCAACCACTGCCTGAGAGGATGCCACAAAGGCAGATGCCTCATTCAATTACGGGGAGATTTTGAAAAATACTCACAGAACACACTCTTCAAAATAGCATTTGACATGCAGGGGCAGAGAATCACTGCCTCCCCGAATCAACTGGGCAGATGAATCTCCCTCCACCCACATGTTTCTACGGCCACACTTACTACAGCATTTTCTCGTGTGATTGATTATTGGTTTTATCACACCACAGACTCCCAAAGGCTTTAATCACTATAGTGCCACAACTAGACCTAGCACAGGACCTGGTAAAAGTAGACACCGAAAAGATGATGATTTGATGGAAGGAAGGACACATAGAAAGGTGAGGGATTCTGTTCTTTGAACGTACTAAAATGAAAAAAAAAACAACCCAGAAATTTAGAACCTAGAAAATTCAAGTGTGAGTTCTACCATGCACCAGATAGCCATGAGAACTCCATTGAGGCACTTAACCTTGAGTCTCAGTTTCCTCTGTTCAAGATTAGGTCACTAAAAGCACCCACCTGAATTCCTGGTTACTGTGCCAATTGAACTAGAGAACACATGTGAACACATTTTCATAGAAAACAGCCCTCAGACTAGGACTGTGGAAAAAGGGTCTCAAAATCTGGCAGAGCTAAGCTCCAAGTCTGGCCTCACCATTGTCAGCCATTTGGCCGTGGGCAACTGTCATAAACTCCTGCACTTGCTTCCTCATTTGGGGGTGGCAACAAATGCCCCCATAGCGACTCTGAAGGAGGCCCTGAGACAATAGGCAGAGTGTGGGTGCCAGCCAAACACGCATTCCCCTTCACTTAACCCCTCTGCCCCCATTGCTGGATGGCATATATAAGTTTGTGGCTGGATAAGAAAAATTGCTGTTTCAATAAATCTGATCAAGTTGTGTGGGAAAGCGTAACCCAACAACCAGATCTATAATTAGAGGCTGGGAAGAGTGGGGTGTGTTGAGAAAATTCTCACCATGTGGGCCTCACAGCTCAGAGCTCTACAAAATATAAAGACTTCAAAGCCAAATTTCAAAATTTTCTATCACATGAACAAACTTAATTTGCCTCAATGAGGCAATAACTGCATGCTTTTCTTTAAGTATTTCCCTTTTCTCCCCCTCCTCCACCTTCCTCACTCACCCACTCTGCCTTCTCATAGCCCCCAGCTCTGGGTATTTTCTTAGCCTCTGGGGTGGCTAAATTGTTCAGGGATTTGGGGCCAGACTCCAGGAGTCTAATCCTGGCTGCCACTTCCTGGCTGCGTGACCTCATACAAGTCAGTTCACCTCCCTGGGCCTCAGTTTCCTTCGTGTCCAGGCTTATCCACTGTAGCACAGGGGGGAGGGGCCGCTGTCAGGATTCAGTGAGATGTCATAGCTGCCACGTAGGGGCTGGTAGGTCATAGTTTCTCTCTTCCTCTGTGCATGTCATGGGATCCAGCTATCAAAGCTTTAATGGATCTGATTCGTTTGTTCAAGAAGAAGGGGAAGTGAGAAATCCTTAAGCCCAGACCAGTCTTGGATAAAAAGCAGGGAGTGGGGAAAGCTCTTTACTGCAAACTATGGAAACATCCTGGTATTTTATAAGCCTCTGGCGCCTTCCACCAGGACTTTGAGGCTGATTCAGCCGGAAGGGCCAGCAGCTGTCCTCTTGATAGCCTGGTGGTTCTCCATCCCTCTCTGCCTGGTGTCTGCCGGAAGGTAGTTAGAAGTCAGCTGTACAGGAAGAGACATCCATTGCCCAGAATGACTCTCTCCAAACCCCCGACTCAATTCAACCCAAACAATGGGAAAGCTCATACTTAGGAAGAACTCTTAACAGCAAAAGAGCAGCAGGGAGGCTTGTGATGTGCTCTTGTAAAGCCACCAAAGCACAGTTCCATGGAGCAGTGGCCAACTGCCCATTCACCTTGTGCGAGCTCTCCCAGGTTCCAGAGCAGCTCTCACGGAGCCCAGGCTTATACCCACGGGGACTCTGAGACAGTGTCCAGAATCTTCTCCAGTCCTTGGGTTCTCACAACAGGGACAAGAAAAGGATCTATGGAGGAGCCCTTGACAGCTTGCTGAGCGTGGTGTGTATAGCTCAGTTCTCTGCATACCACTTGTTGGGCTCTTTCATAGGCATTGTCATGTCACCTCTCCCCTGGGGTGGACCCTGTTAAACCCATTTTACAGATGAAGAAACTGAGGCCCAGGGCGATGCAAAGTGCCCAGATGAACTCAGCTGGACCAGAGCAGACCCAAGTTTCAAATGTGTGTCTGGCTGACTTCCTATCCAGCGGCCTGTCCAACACCCCAGGAGCCATCTGTTTCAGTCCTTCTCCACCCAAGTTTCCAGTGTCCTGGACCCAGCTTGAAGAGCAAATGGAAAAAAGCACCAAGTGCCAAGCAGCAGAACATACTTGCTGGCGGGTGAATCGGGGCTTTCCTTCTGCACAGTCATGGGGCAGGAACACCCAGCCTTTGCCTATGGTAGAATTGACCAGGGCTCCCAGAAGTCATCCCATAGTGGAACAGGGCATGTAAGCCATCCCCACCAATGTCTGCAATACCCCTAAGCTCCAAAGTTCACTAGTTGTCACTTGTGTAGCCTCAGGTCTAGGAACTACACTTCACACAGCCAACTTGGGCCAAACCAGTGCTCCCCCCACCCCGCCCTCCGTCAAGGCTGCAGTTATAACAGAGAAAAAATGACTGATAGGGCTAATATGGTTGGGCCTATAAGCCAAAACTCCAATGTTAAATAACAGGTGGGTAGGGGTGAGGGGAAGATGAAGAATTTATCAGTAGAATGATAGGAAGTCCATGGGTAAAACCAGAACTTCATTTTCTCACCATGCAGAGTGCATGTGTAATTTCCCATCATTTTTCCATAAATGAGGGGCTAGTGCTGTTGGTGAAATAATTTACAAACCAGTGTGCTCCGCCATAAGTGGGGGCTGTTCACTGGTTATAAAAACACCTCTGAACATGCTGACCTTCAGCACCAAGGAATTTTTTTACTGCTGCAGCACAGGCAATAGTTATGCTAAACACCTGCTGGGGCCGAGAGGCAGGAGATCCAGCCCTCTGGAATTTCAGAAAAATGAAACCTGCAGAAGAACAAGGTATCCCCAATGTGAGCCAACCCGATAAAAGAAACCATCGAAAATGCCTAGCCAGAGCTTGGTTCGTGGTAAATATCCAAGTCCAGGATGAGCCAGTGAAAGAGGCCTACACTAAGGACTGGGGCCTGGAGGGCACTTCTGGAGAGTCCTATTAGAGGTCAAGGGAATGGGGTTCAAGATCAGGCTTGAGGGAATGCCAAGGATCAAGCTGGGAACACCCAAATAAACTGATATTTATAATGGGCAGGAGCAAGACAAAGATCAAAGATGTATTAGGTGAGGTCTCGGGAGAAACAGGACCCATGGGATATGCGGATTATAGATATGGTTATGGATAGAGAGACAGATGTGAGGAGATTATATGCATTGCCTTACACAGTTATGAAGGCCAAGAAGTCCCACTATCTGCCATCTGCAAGTGGGGCAACCAGGAAAGCTGGTGGTATAATTTAGTCTGAGTGCAAACACCCAAGAACCAAGAGAGCTGATGGCCAAGGGCAAGAGAAGATGGATGTTTCAGCTCAAGCAGACAGAGTAAATTCACTTTCCCTCTACCTTTATGCTCTACTCAGGTCTTCATAGGATTGGATGACACCCACCAGCCTTGGTAAAAATGATCTTCTTTACTCTACCCATTCAAATGCTAATCTCTTTCATAGACACCCTCACAGACACACCCAGAAATAATGTTTTACCAGCTCTCTGGGCACCTCTTAGCTCAGTCAAGGTGACACTTAAAATTAACCATCAAAGATGGGACCTAGAGCCAAAGGCCCAATAGTGAACAAAGGCAGAACAGAGGCAAAGCAAGAAATGTTCTGAAAAGTGTTCATGAACCAAAGAAGCAGAGCATCTGCCTTGAATGGCAGCTGCCACAGGGTACATGGCTGAATTGAGCAAGCTGAGAAGAACAGGTCTGGGGTTAAGTAAAAATATTCTTTCTCCTTCGTCTTTCACCCCGCTCTGAGAAGGTATTATTCTTCCCATCAATGCCTTATGTATGCATGGAGATTTCAGAGAGGCCCCAGTGCAAAGCTCACTTCCCCAAAGGCAATTGCCAAACTATCCATGAGGATGCCAGCCTCAGCTAGGCATACATTCTTTGTGTGTTCACCAGATAGCTAAGGTGACATTTGACAAAACCTCTAGGGCTTTGAACCACACCATCAGGCCCAGACCCTTTGAAAACAGACAGGAGTATACCAAAGAATAAGAACAAATAGCTAAAAAGCACACAGGGAGCATCCTGAGCCCCAAAGGCAGCAATGAAATCGAGGACTATGCACAGTTTGTTCACAAGAAGAGCTCTGGAAGAAGGCTTCAGGCTCAGCAAGCGTCCTGGCCAAATGAGGAAGAGTCGCATGGGCTGGCCTGCAGTTGCCCAATACCCTGGGCCTCTGGGGAGAAATAAGGAGGAAGAAAGCTATTGCGTCCAGACCAAGTTAGAAACTAGTGACTTCTATTCCTGGTGTTTTTAATTCTGTGCTTTTGAAGGTCATTTTCATTTTTTAATTGAAATAAAAATATTACAGTTGATGACCTGCCAGTTCTTCACACAAAACAAGTATCATTGAAAGCCAGAGGCCTCCACCTTTTTGTCAACACACAGGCAGAACAAAACCTGAGAAGACATGAAGGTTGGTGGTGTGAAGGAGGTCCTTCATTCCTGTCCCGCTCTTCCCAGTACACACATCACATACGCACACACCACACACACCATATACATACCACACAGACATACAGGTACACATGTGAACACACACCTGTGACTCCTCAAGTAAGGCTCGTTCACCACCATAACCCAGCGCCTAGCACTGGGGCTAGGCTAATACAGCTTCTCAGTAACTATTTGGCTAGTAAACTGATTAATAAATAAGGATATGAATAAATGCTAGAAACCAGATACACAAGGAAGAGAGAGAGGAAGGGGTTCAAAGCAGATGTGGCTTAGTATCCTGCACCCAGGGAGCTCAGAAACCTACGGGCAATAACAA
Organism: Desmodus rotundus; assembly: GCF_022682495.2. NCBI lineage: Eukaryota > Metazoa > Chordata > Mammalia > Chiroptera > Phyllostomidae > Desmodus > Desmodus rotundus. The sequence continues at coordinate 22,263,008 of NC_071387.1, forward strand.
GACCTGACATTTGCGTAACACTTTTCAAATCATGAAGCCCCTCCACATCCCACATCACTTTTCATCCTCACCCCACTACCAAGAAGTAAGAGTCTTCGTTCTTGCCAGAAACCTGCTGTGCTCTCAGGCTCTGGGGTGCAGTGAAGTAGCAGACACGTCTATGCCCAGAGGGGCTGTGTCTCAGGCTCCAGGGAAGAGTCAGGAACAATTGCAGGAGCAGAAGAACTGTATACACACGACCTCATTGTCACGCAATGACCTATTCCTCTCTCCATGTCACTTACATCTGTCTGTTGCTTTCCCTGGCCTCACCACAGGCGTCTTAGAGCAGGCCCCAGGCATCTCGACCCTGGCTAGGGAAACAGGTTTATTATAGTCAGCTGTGCCTGTATTGAAAGTCTAGCTCTCCTCTTCCTAGCCATGTGACTCGGGCAGGTTATTTAAACTCCCTGACGCTGTTACCTACTGAGGCTATTATGAAAATTAAATGAGATTTGTGGATGGTGGTTAGCACAAGGCCTAGAATGTAGTAAATATTTTTAAAGTGGTAGTTGTTGTTGTTGTTATTATTATTATTATTATTATTGCTACTACTACTACTATTACTGGTAGAGGGGATATCAGAGGCCAGTTAGAAGTTGTAAAAAATGAAAAACAAAAAAAGGAAGGTAGAGAAGGAAGGAGGGAGGAAGTTTGACCATGTGCACCCCAGGATAAAACCTGTCAATCAATTCCTTTCCTTGTTAAGAATCCATCCTCTGGACCAGCAATTTTCAACCTTTTTCATCTCATGTCACACAAAAACTCATTACTAAAATTCTGCAGCACACCAAAAAATGCATTTTTTGCCAATCTGACAAAAAATTAGGAATAATTTTTATTCATTCACACCAGACAGCCTCTGTTGTGTTGGCTGTTGTCACTTTTTTATTGGATGATCAGAGGGAAAAGAGGCCGGTGCCCCTGACTAAACAGTCACATACTGCATGTATTTAAAATCCCTGCGGCACTCGGGTAGAAAACCGCTGCTCTGGCCGCAGCCAGGAGAGGCCCCAGCGGTGGCACAGCCAGAGCCGGCCGCCAGCCTCCCCTCTGGCTGCTCTTAGCATTTCGTTGCTCTGCTCCAGTCACACTGAACTCGCGCCTGCTTCCCCGAATCAATATGAGCTCTCACGGCCCCATCTTTGTGCTCCCTCAGCCCTGCGTTCCTCACCAGGGAGACACTATTGAGCTTTCAGGTATGTCTATCTGTCAGTCCCCTCACAAGTACCTGAGTCCCATGCACACTAATGCCGGATTCATTTTGGTGTCCCTTGTACCTCTTGCTGAGCCCAATTCAATAAGCACATGTTGTATTGATTGGAAGTGTAATAAGCTGTTCTTTACATGGTAAAAAACAGTAGTGATAAAAGGTACAAAGACAGGAATGAGCAAATGTCCAGGGGCCCAGAGTGTGGGCTGTGCACTTACCAAGAAGCCCTGCTCCTTGGAACCAGCCCCAGCTCTACCCTGCAGGGTGGAGTCCAGTCTACTGCCCTCCACCCCCAGGGTGCCCCTGCAGTGGGCACAACCACACCATCTCTCTGCGTAGCTGGCTTTCCTCGCCTGAGCTGGGAGGAAGGGGAGTGAGCAGCATGACTACGAATTGCCAAGATCGCCATTCCCCCGTGTCCCCTCTCCCTCCTGGCTCACTCACTCTTTCCACATCTCAACATGCGGACGGAGGTAAGAAAGAATGACGAGATCCTCCCTGGACTCTGCTCTGAGGGGTAAAAATACAAGTTTCCGAGAAATGGGAACGAAAACCCAGGAATGATACTGTCACCGTGATGCTCGTTACTAGTTCATTACATAAAAACAGATTTATTCCTCCAACTCACATCTCCATTTTGCCCCAGAGACCACAAGTTCAAGGCTTTTCTCAAAGCCTTGGGAGGTTGATACGATATCCCTGTCCACCTGTAAGGACACTGTGCTGAAGAACATTTACTTGTTCTCTTCCACAGTGCTTTGCAGGTAAGGACACAAGAGCCAGGAAAATTACACTGGGACTTGTACAGAAGAACTGATTGTCACTACTGTCACTAGAGTGGATCACAAAGGTGAACAGAAGCCCATTGAAGACCAACAACCACGGACGAGCTGAGACCTAGGTATATCGTGTATGGATAACTATTTCGTACCTCAGTGTGAATGTTCGAATTTTTTAACTATGTGAAGAAAACATGGGGCCATCCCGTATCCCGGTGTGATGCTTTTGCCGGTCAACCTGATGGACATGTATATTGCAACCAGTGCCACACAAACCTAGATTTGCCAATGACAGCAGAAGCAAATCTCCTTCCTTGACACATCTTAAATGAATTAAAAGTATTGGAGTGACTCATACACAGTCTCTGAGGTATTGAGAATCCTATAAGCGAGTCTGGCATGTAGAATGATCAAAGTTTTCATCAATTGGATCACAACTTCCCCCAAGGTAGGCCCCCTTCTCCATCACACTCCCAGCGGCTGGCATATGGGAGGCACTCCACAGGTGCGAATGCATGAACGAATGAATGAGCAAGTGGACCGAATCACTTTCAAACACAAGTGAAAGTGAATCTGTTTTCTCAGATTCACTGTGAAAACTTAAAGATAAATGTAAAAAACATATACCTTCCTATGTCCCTAAGCCCAGTGTTGTCCCTACACCCACTGGTCAAGCACTCACAGTTAAAGGAAGATGTATTAATTAGGCTGTTTTCAACAACAAAGAATAACCCAAGTAAAAGTGGCTTAAAGAATTAGGAAATGTATTATGTCAAATACAGCGACTACAGGGGTTTCAGGTGAGCTACAGAAGAGGCCCCTCCTACACTTGCATATCTGTTATAGTAAGTCCCTAGTATAATTACCTAAAGGTAGAATCTTACTGAACTCAGAGTGACCACACAAAGCAGGAACAGATCAGAGCACATGTCTTAGTGAGGCTTCTCCTGAACTTCTGATGACATTCAAAGGGCTATTTTCCCTTCTGACTCATAGCTTACACCACTAGGGCCAGAAGAATTTACCCTAACATCTATGGGTTATTTTTAAGGCAGTATTTAAACACGGCACAAGTGAGTCCATTTCCTCACCTGCAGGAGGCAAGCAGAGTCTATAACCAGGAATCCCCAAATATCACTCTGCCTTCAGCACTGCAGGATACCAAATAATCCATTTCTTCACAATTTATTTGAGAATTCTGACACAGAAATGGTAGTACAATGATTACAAATCCACTCTTCCCAATTCAAGTAACATAAAGATTAGAGGTAAAGTGACTTAAGGATTAATTTGATAACTTTATCAAGGATCCAGATTTTTGATGTCTCAATATATTAACTATGTTCCCAGTCAGGCTTTCCTCATAGTAACAAAAGGACTGCCACGGTTCCAGGCATCACATCTAGACATGAAACCATCCAGAGGCAGAAAAGAGACTGAATCTCCCAGTTTCCCCCTTTTGAAACATTGAAGAAACCTTTTCTAGCTGCCTCCCATCAGCTTCCCCTTTACATCTCTTAGGCCACAGTAGATCATACATCTACTCTAAAACCCACTGTTGACAAGGGAAAGTCATATTACTGTAACTAATTAAACTAATAACAATTCACCCTTGAGCTGGAGATAGAGACACCTCCCTGACCAAACCGAGGTTCTGCTAGCAGAGAAGAAACAGGGAGTAGGCAGAAGGCAGGCAACTAACGGCACCTGTGCAACATGGCCACTCATCAAAGGACCTTTGGGGTCCCATGCAGTCTGGGATCCAGAGGTCCCTTCAGGAGGGAAGGACTCTGGCACTAGGCCACCCATGGTGTTTGCTTCTGGCTCCACTTAGGGCCTCAGCAAAGCATGTGGGGATGTGCTGACATGATGATTTATGGCACTGCTGGCACCGCTGCTTATAGCCTGCTTATGCCACTTCCCAAGGCTTCCAAGGGACAAGGGCAAAGGGAGCCACCTTATTGGGTACCTGAAAGGCACAAGACATCTTTTTTTACACACGAGATCATTTAGTTCTCATAGTAACTGCCAGCTAAGTATCACTGGCACTCTGTGATAAATGAGGAAGCTGAGGCGTGATTAAGAACTTGCCTAACACCCCATAGCTAGAAAGTGGCAGAACCTAGACTCGGGCTCAGAGCTGCCTGATGCTAAAACCTGCGGACACGCACCTCCCCGGGTCCACACGCGGTGGATAATGTCACAGTAGTGAGAAAGGGACACACCAGAAAACATTGGGGCGGTGTAGGAATGTAACTGGAACAGCTAAAGAGAGAGTTAAAAATGTTCTGGAAACAAATTAGCATCATATGACGACCCCATAAACAGATCATACACACAAGTTACACATACAGCCTCTGTTCCCAAAGCCCTAAAGAGCTGATTTCATAAGACTCCTAAACCACTTTTACTCGAGACAGTCCCTGGGTCCATGCTGGTCCACGAACTGCTAGTTTCCAGTCCACAATAAATACAAAAATGAAAGTGAGTGGCTAGGAATCTTCATGACACTTTGACATCGCTGTGACATTCAGGCATGTAATCAGAGGACTTGTCTCACGGAACGGGATCTAGACCAGTTCGGACGTTTCTGAACTCAGGGTGCCAGCGGGCACAAGCCGCATCCTAGTGTTGGTCTCTGATGGATTGGAAAATCAAAAATTAAGAAAATGGAGTAACTTTTTAAAACTCTGGTGCTTTCCTACAAAAAAAAAAAAGTTGGAAAAGCACCACCCTAGAGTTCTGCTGAGTAGGTGCAATTACTCCCATTTTACAGGCAGAGAATGAGATTCAAAGACACTGAGTCACTTGCCCAGGGTCACCACCACTGGTAGGAGGTAGGAAAGGGGAACAGCCGAGTTCAATGACAAATGAGAACTATGAAATCTCTTAGCTCCCGATAACAGAAAGAGTGTTGGCTAGAGGGAGCTGGAAAGGTGGACACTTGTAGAAAATAAAGAAGCATTTCCTCTAGCCCTGCTTTGCCAAAAGTTCAGCTGCGATAAGCTCCTCAGGTGAGAACTCTCTGAAAAGAGAAGCCAGGAATAAAAGGGAAATGGACGGCTTCGTCCCTACAAAGGCCAGTCTTTTGCATCCTGATATGCAGACGGATGTACTAATTATTACTGCAATTTCACTTCCGCAGACTGTGAAGGAATCTTTTCAAAACCTCCCAGTCTGGCTCTAGAACTCACCAACTCCATCACTCACTATCTCTAGGGCCAGCCAGACTAGACGTCCCATCTCCTTAGAGCTTAGCCCTTTCTAGAATGTTCTACCATGACCTCTTCACCTTCCCCAACGGGAAAAGCTCTGCCCTGCCTGAAAACATTTTTGGAATAAATTATTGTTATAGCAAGACTCGGGTTTTAAGACTCAAGATTCATTCAAGCTCATTTTAAAAGGGGGAATGTACGAAGGGGCTGCTTAGTGGTCTCTCTCGTACTTGTGACAACTCTCCTTCTCCCTGCCTATCTGCCCCACTCTCCTTTTCTCCCAAGTTTCCTCGGTTCACCTGTTGCTTTACTGCTACTATATCTTCACTCACACACAGTCAGCGTGGCCTCCCAACCTCACCTCTACCTTGTAACTGTGCAAATGCAGCACCAGCACCAACGAGTCCCATCCATCTGTCCCCAAGTCTAACTTCCTGAAAAAGGAATCTGATTGCCTGAGGTCATCTTCGCAGGCCAGGCCATTAATCAGTGGTCACCAGCCTACCAAGAATCCACTTTCCTGGGGCCTGAGGTCAATCCCTGGTCTTAACAGCTGTTGCCAGAAACGGCCAGGTATGTAGTATGAAGAATGACTGCTTCAATGAAGAAGGCTGCAAGTAGACGGGCCGACGCTACTAACATGGTCTGTCCAGGAATAAAGGAGAAAACAACAAACTCCCATTGTCCTTCAGTCCCAAGTCTGGTGACACCTTCTCAGAGAGGTCTTCTGTGATTTTTCCAGGTGGGTTTTTATTCCTTGAGTTCTCTCAGTGCAGGGCAAATCAGGAATGCTCTGTGTGTTAACTAGAAGCTGTTTGCTTGCATCTCTGCCTTCGCTGCACAATGAGGACTTCGGACACTTGGACAATAGCATAATTACCTTTGTGTCCAGTGTGTGCCATGGAGCCCGGTGCCAGGCATAAAAGGGGCTCAATAACGAATAGGGTGTGAGCGACCAGACAAACAACTGAACTGGCACCTGAATGACACACTGTGCTACTCAGTTCAGCAAATTTAAGTCCCCCTGTGTCCACTCTAGAAAGGAAAAGGAGGGGGAACTAAGAGAGAGAAAGATTCTATAAGGAAACGTAAAATGAAAGAAAATTAACCCCAAAAGGAGGATGCAAAAAATAAAAAAAGACGCTGGCTCTGTTGCATCATCTTTTAGTTCCAGGTGTTTCTTTCTGTATTTTTAGATTCCTTGATACAGCAGGTGGGGATAAGCGATTAAAGCTTGGATTCAGTTTCCCCATCTGTACATTGGGGTAGCAGTGGCTGCTTTGCTGGGTGGCTGAAAGGATACAAATGAATTAACGGATGAAAAGTGCCCACCAGGGCACCTGGGGCAGGTTAGAGGCACGTGCATTATGGCGGACAGTTTTACAACTGTCGAGAGCATGCCAGGCAGTCTCTCAAAGGCAGTAGGTAGTTTATACAGGACCTTCCCAAGAAAGCACTGGATCTTTATGAAATTACTCTTCACCCTGGAGCTTAGAGCAAACGGGAGCTGGCAGCCGGGGTACTGCTACCCATTTACAGCAGGAGGCCTGCGCAGGCCAATAATAATATTATGATGTTAATCATTAAAATGCTGTGTCTGTTTTTGTCTGGGGACAAGGCATTTTGATCTTTGTTCTCCCTCTATAAAGATGAGAGGTGAGGTGCTGCTAAAGGTGATGACTCCAAGCCGGGCAGACAGCGAGGGTGCCTGGCCAATGGAATGGAAAGGCCCTGGGTCCCCAGCTCCCAGCATGCTTGGAGTCCTTGCAAGGCAAAGCCTGAGTAGGTGCAGGTGGAAAGGGAGGGAAAGCAGATTAACTCCTCCCAAGAGGACAGGCTCCACCCATTCAAATGAGAATCCTGTGGAGCTGGCTGACGATAGAGTTAGACAGCAAAATGAAGGCCTATGAGGTCTGTCCAGAAGGTATCCAGCCATGTAATATGAAAAAGAGCATTTATCGAACAAGATACAAGATACAAGAGACATTGTACATAGGACAATGATACCTCAGTCCCCTTCAAAGTAGGCACCTTGGGACCTCACACACGTCTCCCAGTTGCTGTTGGCTGTCCCGTCCTATTTTCCTGAATCTCACTGACGGTCTCAAATCTCATTCCTTTCAAAGGTGATTTTAGTTTGGGGAAAAGCCAGAAGTCACAGGGTGTCAAATCTGGGTTCTAGGTGGTCTGAGTCACCTGGGTGATTTGATATTTCACCAAAAAGCTCTGCACGAGATGTGATGCATGAGCAGGCACATTGTCCTGATGAAGCTGCCAATCACCAGTTGCCTATAGCTGCGGCCTTCTGAATCACCTGAATAGTTTCCGTGGAGGACTGTTCAAGCTTCACACAAAATTTTATGCAGATTCATTGCTCCACTCGCTCAGTCATCCTGAACACAATGGCCACACAGTACACATGCTCATTCAATAGTATCTATCGCCCCACTGACTAGTACAGTGAAGTCATCATTGTTCACACATGTGCACTCCAGTCCGCTCTCCTTGGCTGCCAGGTTGCATTGATGTCATGCAAACCATTCTCATTATATTATAATGAGATTTTAATGGGATGTATTTTTTTCTGGACAGACCTCGAGGGAGTAATGAAAATGTGTGTCCACACAGAAACTTGTATATGAATGTTCACGGCAGCATTATTCATCCAAGCCAGACGGTGGGAACAACTTCAATGCCCCTGAACTCATGAATGGATAAACAAAATAAGAATATAGCCACACAATGGAAATTATCAAGCAATACAAAGGAATAAAGTTCTAATAGGACAGCAATGAAGCCTGAAAATATTACGCTAATCCAAGAAGCCAGTCACAAATGACCACATATGATATGATTTCATTTATATGAAATGTCCAGAATAGGAAAGTCCACAGGGAATGTAGAGTAGGGTTGCCAGGCCCTGGGGTACAGAGGAATGGGGAGTGACTTCTAATGGGTACAGGGTTTTCTTCTCAGGTGATACATATGTGCAATTTTGTGAATATACTAAAAACCACTGAATTGTACACTTTCAATGGATGAATTGGGTGGTATATGAATTATAGCTTAAAGAGCTGTTACTTTTTTTTTTTTTTTAATGTAGAATGGCAGGTCATGCCTGAAATCTGGGTCAAATTCTTAGGTCTCATATTTTCATTGAGAAAATGTTGAATCCCTACTAAGCACCAAGAATGGCTCTAGGTACTGAGTCCACGACAATGAATAAGACAGACAATGACCTGCTCTCTTGGCACTTTATGTTTTATTGGAGAACTCTGCCAAAAAATAAATAAATAATTGCATGTGTGCTAAGACCGTGAAGCAAAAATAGAGCTTAAGAAAGAATCACACCCTGGCTGCTGTGGCTCAGTGAATCGAGTGCCAGCCCGTGAACCCAAGGGTCTGGCCTGCAAATTCAAGGGTTGCCATTTCAATTCCCAGTCAGGGCACAGGCCTGGGTCGCCGGCCAGGTCCTTGATTGGGGGTGTGCAGGAGGCAACCAATCAATGTTTCTCTCTCACATCAATGTTTTTATCCCTCTCTTTCTCCCTCCTTTTCCTTCCCCTCTCTCTAAAAATAAATAAAGAAAACCCCTTTTTAAAAAAATCCCTTAGCCCTGGCTGGGTAATTCAGTTGGATGGAATGTCATCCCCACACACCAAGATTATGGGTTCAATCCCTGGTCAGGGCACATGCAGGAGTCAACCAAAGTATGCATGGATGAGTGGAACAACAAATCAATGTGTTTCTCTCTCTCTCTAAAATCAATAAATTTTTTAAAAAACTTTCATGCTTTCTTTGAGAAACAGAAAGAGAGAGAGAGGGAAAGAAGGAGGGAAGGAAGGAGGAGGGGAGAGGGAGGGAGGGGAGAGGGAGGGAGGGGGGAGAGAGAGAGAGAGAGAGAGAGAGAGGGAAAGAAAGAAAGAAAGGAAGGAAGAAAGGAAGGAAGGAAGGAAGGAAGGAAGGAAGGAAGAAAAAAGAAAGAAACCCTTAGAACATAGAAGCATGCCTGGAACAGGAGAAATTCCAGGCTGAGGGGCCCATGTGTGCAAAGACCATGGGATGGAAACGACTCGGTACGTTGAAGACACTGAAGTAAGACCAGGAGGGTTGAAACACTGCCTGTGGCCCGCAGACAAGTTCCCCAGCTCTCTGAGGCATGATATCATAATATGGGTAGAACAACCATGCCTGCTTACTCCTGGGCACTGTGCTAGGCAGAGAGCAGGACCCAAACATTTCCCTTTCTCCATCCCCAATTCATGCGCTGGCTACAGCCCAGTTCCCCAGCCTGGATACGTGGTCTTCGTTTCTCTCCCTCTGGAAGGATAGACATTCCCTAAAAGAATCTATAGAAGCAGCAAATGTGCCACACAATTCTCTCAGGAATAGTAGGAGCCGGACACACTTTCCCTGAATGCTTGCACTGCAGGGGCCACAATGAGCTGTGATGGTTTGTGAAGGGTTTTTCCTGGGACGAGCACAAGCCCTCAGGCCCTCAATAGGTCCGGGTTGATCAGTATCCCACAAGGGCTGCTGCCGCCTTTGCCACTCCTTAACCACCTTGCGGGTGGCTCTGGGCTCTGTTTGGAACTGGTCTGAGTGGGGAAGCTTAGTGAAAGGAGAAAATATGATGCTGTTGATGAGAGTAGAGGCTTTAGTCTCAAGCATAGCTGGATTCCAGACAGACTTACTTGTACTTCTTCCTGGCCAAATGCCCTGGGGTGTGGGACTTTCCCTTTCCAGTCATATTTCTCCAGCAGCGTCAGCCTTCTGCTACCATTTATGGAGCACCACCCAATATCTAATTGAATCCTCACCATCACCTATGAAGTTGGACGCCACGTATATTCCCACTTTACAAAGGAGTAAGCTGAGGCTCACATAGCTGAACTCAAGTGTCCATACAGCTAGTTAGTGAAAGAGCCCAGATTTCAGCCCAGAGCCTGTGATCTTCTACATCCTTGTTATATGACATCCTCAACTATAAAATGATGAATAACATCTGCATGGTGGGGTTTCCATGAAGACTGGCTGAGCTAATGAACATAAAGCATCTTGGTGTGGGCAAAATACAGTGACCAACAAATGGTGCCTAGCCTGCCACCTCTGCACCCCAGCAGTGCAGGGAGTTCTGCTGGAAGGGATTTTTTTTTTCAGACTCCCCGGTGAGGTGTACCCGGGGAGAGACAGACAACACCTTGTGGGGACCTCCAGTAGTCACTGAAGCTTCCATCTTGTCTCTGGATTCCCCCCACAGGAGAGACCCAGGATGGCTGATTTCAAGGGCAGCTACCAGAGTCAAAGCAGGGGAGGGGGCCTGATGAGAGCTCTGACTGGCTTCAGGGGCTAACTGGAGGAATGGGTAGGGCTACTGGGAGGTGCACCAGGGGTCCATTCCACTTGGCCACGTCAATGTCAATGGCTATCAAGGTCAACCCCAAGAGTCTCTGAGGCAGAAAGAAACTTTCAATGAGAAACTTTCAAAGGAGCCTTGGACCACAGTTTGGCAATGAATGAGAAGGCACCAGGCTCAATCACAAGGAGACCTGTTTCTCCCCTGTGGGGCCAGGAAAGCAGCAGAGGGACGTGCTGGGAGCCTAACCCTTCTAGCATTTACCAAGAGGGATTTCCTAACCTTTCCAAGACTGCGTTTCTCCTTCGTCAACATGAAACAATATCAACCTTACAAAGAGTCATCAGTGCTAATAAATGGTAAATATCTGTCCAGTACAGGGGCTGGCATATATTTTTATTTTTAAATAATAATAATCACAGCTAACCTTTATATGTATGCTTGATATTCTCACTGAATCCCCACAACCACTCTTTGAGAGGGATGTCATTATTAGCTCGATTTTGCAGATGAGGAAACTGAAGCTTAGCAAGCTACCAAGTTTCATGTTCAAGGTCATAGTGAGTTGTCAAGAAAAATCTGGACCTGAATCCAGGCAGTGAGATCTCAGAGCCTCCATTCGCCAGAGACCTTCCCTTCTCTTCTCAAGAGATCACACTATTAAGCCAACGCCATTTTGGGTTTACAGAGCCATTCACAGTAATGAGAACCGTATGGAGGAATAGCTAAGATGGTGTGTGAGACTTCAACAATGCCAGCTCCTCCTCTATAGAGGCGCTGTAGCAGTATCTCACTGAATCCTTGCAAGAGCTCCGTGAGAAGTGTCATATATTAACTTCACTGTGCAGACGAGAAAACAGAGGCAGAGAGATGAAGTCAATCATCCAAGGTTATGGTCAGGCAGGAGGAAGAGAAATGAGAGCCCACTTCAGCCCTTAGGCTGGGTTCCAGGGAAATAGTAGCTAGATAATAAGTTATCTCACCTCGGGGAGGCCAGGCAGCCTTGTGTCTGCACATGAAAACAAAGGTAGATAAATGTAGGAATTCACAGCCCTGTAAAAAATGAATTAAGATAAAATGCGTAGCCTTACTACTTAATGAGGGAGGTTTATGAACACAAATGCATGACAATGACTCAGAGGGACATAATTATCTTATCACAAGTTAAAGGCAATCAATTTTCATTTCTAAGTAAATATCATATTTCCTTGGTTCTAAAACACACCTACTTTTTTTCCCATTTGGTCATTTCTGACGACCATTCAGGTGCGCCTTACCATGGATGTGCATGCTGATACACGTCTGTCTTTCCCCCTGTAAAGGCTGGTATTGAATTGAGAATGTCTTAGAATTGAAGTCCCTGCTTCTTCTTATCTCAACTCTGTCCTAGAGAAAGGCCTCCCATCCCTGCCCCCTGCCATTCTTTCCCTTTTCCAAGTCAGAAGAGAAAAACTGTGCACTCTTTGTTAGGAGATGAAAGGTAGCCAGTACTCTCATAGGACTCGTGGGAGAATTAATTGATTGGGAAAAGAAAAAACAGAGATCTCCTCTCCTCCAGGCCAGAACTACCCCCAGACTCTGATCCCCAATGCAAAGACATGAGAACGGTTAACTGAGCCTGGATCCACCTGTCCCAGGCTGGAGGAGTGTGGTCAGAGGACAGCATGTCTTTGTGCAGCTGGGACATGTGCATCCAGGCAGGAGGAGCCCCACTGCAGCCCGCGCAGCAGCTCCGCAGTAGAGCCCAGCTGCAGACCCAAGACTCTGGGTTCCCAGAACAAATGCTTCCCACCCAGCCGTTTCCAATCCAGTCCGCTCCCTCAAATTCTCTGCCAGGAAGGACCACTCTGTTGGCCAGTGAGAGGTGACACTGCCATCCTGGAGGCAGAGCAGACTGCAGGCCCGGTGGGCAAGTCACCCTCTCTCCTCTCCTGCTGCTCAAACTCCCCAGCACATCCTGCCCCAGGCTCCTTCTCAGGATAAGCGAGGGGCCTTCTTCAAAGGAATTCATTCTCAAATGTGGGATTTACAGCCATCACTGGTCATGGAAGGCCTCCTGCTCTCTCCTGAAGTTTTAAAAATAGAGACAAAATGCAAAAGGAAGAAAAAAATCAAAGAAAGCACCCAGCCAGAAGAACCAGAAGTGCCAGGTGTGGGCCCTGACCCTCACCGGTCCTCTCTTTGAAAGAGACACAGCCCTTCCCTGTCTCTGAACCTAGTTTCCCAGCTCCCTTACAGCCTGGCCTCCAAGGCCTCCAGGTGCTAAGGCTGAGACCCCTTTGCTCCTGGCAGGCTCTGCCTTGGGGGGCAGTGGGGGCAACCAGTTGGTAAAGCTTCTGGGCTGTAAGCTTTGTCGGGGGCAGCCCCTGGCTGCCTTGTGATGTCTGTTAAATTCTGTCGCTCAGAAGCCATGTTCCGGCCGACTCCAAAGACAGGTACAACCTCAGTTTATGCCTCTTAACAAAACCTTGGCCTAAGGTGCTCTGCCTCCACCCCTGGGTGCAGAAGGGAAAAATGGAGCCAAGACCCAGACTGAGATGTGTGGAAGGGTATCTGGGAGGGAAGGGAAGGGAGAACAATGGGGAGTGATGGGGGGTGGGATGAAGGCCCCAAGGTGAACAACGATGAGCCTCATTAAAACACACACTAGCAAAAAAAAAAAAATTAAAAATCAATCAATAAATAAAATGCTCATTAGCAGCCCCCGAATAAGCTGGGAGCCACAGAACCCAACCAGTGCTCAGCAAGCACTGGTCTCCTCAAGGCGGTGAGCGCTGGTTAAGAACCAGAATGCTGAATTCATGATCCCAGCTCTGACCTCGGGCCACAGTCTAGCCTGCCTGTAAAATGGGAGCAAATCCTACCTGCCTCCTAGGGTTGTGGTGTGCCCAGAACGGTGCCTGGCCCAGAGCAAATTCTACGGTATCGTTCCCTGCTACCACCTGCTCAGAGGTTTGTGTACATGGTTATCTCACAGAATCATCATAATAAGCCTGGGAAAAAATAATTATTTTCTAGATGAAAAGCCTGAGGCTCAAGTCCCACTGCTGACTTGTAACAGGGCTGGGATCTAAAGGCTCTCTATCCTTTATGACTTCAAGTTCCACCGTGCCAGGCTCCCTCTCAGAGGGAGGGGACAGAAAAGTACAACATTGTAGGGAAGCAGGTACGAATGACAGAAGAGAAACCAATGCCACCGGAAAAGGCTCGGAGGTAGAAGCTGGCTGGCAGGGCAGCTCGTGAAGTGTCTTTGCTCCCATGAAGTCTGCATGTGCTGCTGCCTGCCCAGGAGGGTGCTGGTTGTGGGCTGGGCGCCTGCTGGGCACTCCCAGTATGTCCCGGCAATGCTGCACGCAGTCTCTGTGCTCTGAGAGAGACCCTGCTGCAGACCACACCACACAGCGGCAGTCACGAGGGAGGAGGAAAGGCAGGGCAGTCTGGGGGGTCCTGGGTCAGGACCCTGCACAGGCCCTGGGACTCTAGGACAGCCACAGGCTAGGACACCCCAGGGACACCCCCTCGACCCCAGGCTCTTTACACTATAGAGAAGGGAATGGGAAGGCTGGGCCCAGAGTGAGAGCAGCCACATGCGAAGGTGACAAGGCCACACCCCATCCATCCCAGCAGGTAGCAGAGCAGGCTAGTGGGGAGGGCACAGGAGCCAAAGTGCCAGCAGCTGTGACCACAGGCCAGGCACCTTTCTGGCCATAAGGGTTGGCAAAGGGAGACCAGACTGTCTTCTCAGACTGAAAAGAGAAGGAGTCTCCTCAGTTCGGAGAAATTCCTGCCCATCCCCATACTTGCCAGAACAGGAAAGGGGCTACCCGAGGGTCAGCCAACAGAACGATTTTGTTTGTGGTAGAAGGTCACACAGGGTTGGGACCAAAACTTGGGTGCTCTAGCACCTAGCCCTGTCAGCTTTGGGAGAAGCATATGAGACTCAAAGTCAGACTCAAAGGCTCTGGATCTGGATCTGCACCCAGCTAGCAATCTGTACTATTCTAGAAGCTTCCTCCAGCTTGTGGATTCCATAGTTCTGGGTTATAGAGTGCATGCATGCACCGTGGGTGCACGTGTCTATTCTACTCATTCTGCAGCAAATATTTATTGAATGACTTGGGCCAGGCTCCCATTAAGGTCCTGGAGATAAAGCAGTTCACAAAACAGATGCAGCTTCCCCTCCTGTGGGGCCAACGTTCAGTAGAGAGACCTGCCGTCCCGTGGGAATCTGTGAAGGGCCCTCATGTGTCATCTGTGTGCAGACTCTGACAGGTGGGAATGTTGCGTAGATACCATTGAGAGCCATACCCTTCTCTGAGCCTCCTCGTGCTTTGCGGGGTTCTTGAGAAATCTCATGAAGACGTTCCTGAGCCCCCACCCCACACCCTGATTCCCTGCTCTCACAGCACCTCAGGCACTCTGTGCCCGGCCTTGCCATCACCAGTTTGGTTCTCTGACTTTCCGGGCAACCTGAAGAGTGTCTGCGTCTACATGTCCTCTAATCCCCAGCACCTGGGAGCTAGAAGCTCCCTACAAACTCTCATTGAATAAAAGGGCTGATTGAAAGAAGCCATTGATTCTGAGGGCCGATTGCCTGTCTGTAAAACGGAGGCGATAACTATCTGGACGGCTCCTGACTGTCCTGCAGATTAGATGAGACTAGGAGATGAAAGGACCTTGGAACCAGCAGGCTGTTCTTCCAGCGATAGTTCTTATTATCCCCCATAAAAATGGCACCAGTTAAGTGCCTGTTCTGGGAAAGTGCAGCTGTGCAGAGCCCTGGTGTGAGGTGGCAGTGTGTGCTTGTGCAGGAATATGTGTGTGAGCATGAGTGTGTGTGCCAGCCTGGAGGGCCTGAGATCTGTACTTTCCAGGGGGCTGCAGGGAGCATGGCCTCCTCCCTGGCCCACCCTACTCACAGGGACTCATGGCTGCTCAGGCCTATAGGGGGCATGACGGAGGGCAAGGTGGAGGGAGGGAAAGAGAGAAGACACACAGAGTCCCCACGTCTGTCCATCCACCCGTCTTCTGTTGCTGCAGCCAGTGGCTCACCAGGCAGGACGGAAGTGCTGCCCGGCTGTAAACGACCGCTGGCTCCATGCTGGCCACCCGCCCTGGCCGCCCGCACGGAAGGGCCGGACTTTAACCAGCAAATCGGGAAGGAACTGGAACCTCTGAACTTGGGACTTGGGCTCCGTCGATAAGGCCAGTGGACAAACAGAGGGCAGGGACCAAGGCTCCCCTTTATACACACAGAAGCCCGGCTCCAGGCTGATACTGCTGAGATCTTTGCCCTTTAGTTCAAACAGGAAATCTTAAAATGGAAAATGAGCTGCGTAAGGAAGGGGCGCGGCCACCAGGCGACAGGGAAGAGCAGGTTGTTCACAACAGAGTGCTCAGGCTTCGTGCAGAGGATCCCTGCTGGCCCGGGGTGTTGAGGAGCCGGCAAGAACCACCTGGGGAAGGTGGGAGGCAGCTCTGGGACAGGAAGAATCAGAAGCCTGGCTCTGACCCCCAATGCACAAATTGCTCATCACGTTGCTTATGGGGAGTGACCTCACCCCCAGGAACCTCAGTTTTCCCATCCATAATTGGGGCTCACAACACCATCCACCTCAGAGAGCACTCAGAGGATCAAATGATGTCACAAGTGTGCGAGTGCCCTGCACACTGCAAAGGGCCTGACTGGCCAACCCTGCATCCTAGCCGAGGCCCTCCCCAAAACGGTATTTCATAATCGAGAGGGGAAATCCAAAAGAACATCTCCCACTCCTCACGCCACCCCCATACACCCCCATGCTAGCAGTTCAAAGAAGAGAAAACTGGGAGAAGACAAATAATTAGAGAACCCCAGCAGTCTCCCTGCTGAGGTTTCCAAGTAATTATTCACCTGTAAATTACTCCTCTCCTCTTAATTCTATCTCCAGATCCTTTCGACAAGGCAAATTCGTTTATTTACATCTCTAACTATCCTGCTTCGGTAAACATTCCAACAAGCTTGGATGGCCCATTAAAGAAAAAAAAAATTGAAGAAGTGAGGCAGGCAGGAGAGAGAGAGAGAAATTAACTCTTGGTCATTACTGGCACCTACAGAATTAACCTTCCAGGGTAATTAACTAGGAATCAAAGCCAAGGCAAACCTCACTCGGAGCCAGAAGGGAGCTTGTCCCAACACGGTGGGAACCACAGGAGGCCCTTTTCCACATGGCCCATAACTCCCACCAGCAGTAGGAGTTGAGGGGAGACCATTAGAAGGTTCCGGGACCTTCCAGTAAACTCCCCTCAACCCCTCTGCTCCTGGCAGCAGTGTGGGCTGTCCGTTCACTTTCAGGAAGAAGGCTCCTTTATCTCTCTGGTGAACTCACTCTTGACTCTCCCCTCTCACTCACAGACCCCAGTCGAGGCCTGGGCATTTCCGATCCTGATGCATCTTTGGCGCTCAATCAACCACTGCTGAATGAATGAATCCATGTGGTATTCATTCCAGTGTCTTAAAGCCTCTTAAATTTGTCAGACTCCACAGTCACCCCCTCGGGTTGGGGCCATCATCTTTTGCCAAGACGGTAGCCGCTGACTATTCTCTGCTTCCAGTCTCTCTTCCTCTTGCCTTCTACACAGAATTATCTTCTTAAAAGGCAAACTGATAGTGATAGTATTTAGCCTTTACCCTGGTTGTTATGTGCATTGTGAGTTAATGGAGAAATGCCTAGCACTTAATAAACATTAGCTGTTAGCAGAAGCATGACTATTACTGTCGTCACCACCATTGCTTAAAAGGCCTTCATTGCCTTCCTCGTCTGTGCACTAAAAGTCGAGCTCTTTAGCATGGCTAAGGAACCCTGGGCCCTGCTTGCCTCGCAGCCTCAATTCTCATCACTTCCCTACCCTACCTAGACCAGCCACAAAAGTCCCTCCAGTTTCCCAAATACTCTTATCTTCTCGTCACCTGAGATTTTTGCACAGGCTTCTTTCTCTGCCTCCCAGGAATGGCATCTCAGGCCCCAGGCCTGCACAGGCAGCAAACCCAAAGAAGCGTTCACAAAGGGGCTTGGCTCGCAGAGATTAGCGTTGTGTGGGCAGCATGTATGGGTAAGGCTCAGAGTTGACATCATAGCCTTTCCAAGTTCATGTGTCTTCTCAGAAAGAGATTTCTTTGTTCTGAAATGTCCAACATCGTATGAAAAGAGAAGGTAGAGATGAGTCTGCTGAGTTTCAAGACGTGGAACTATTGTCCTGTGACTTACCCAAGGTTACCATTTAGTAGCAGCAGGAATAGAATCCTAAGTCTTCCAAGACAGTAGAATGGGGCGGGGGGCGGGGTGGGGGGGTTACCCACTGGAAGGTAGACCTGAGTTCACACCCCCAGGCAAGACCTTGAGAAAATGTTCCCCCCTCCCATGTCCCCATTTTCTTCATCTGAAAAGTAAAGGTAGGAATGATTTTCTTGCAAGGTGGTTAGGGATGTTGACTTGTAACACCTACAGTATGACTAAGTACCCAGCCACTGCCTGACTTTGCAAATGAAGAGCAAATGGGTGGGAGGGAGAGGAAGGCTACAGAGAGGCAGGTGTGAAAGGCAGGGAAGAGCAGGAGAAGGCAGCCTCTGCCGCCAGCCCTGGGTTCAGAGATCTTCACAGCCTGCACTCCCAAAGGCTAAGGGCAAATGGTGCCCGCAGCAGAGAGGCACAGGTCAGCTAAGATAGGAAGTGGAGGCAAGGTTGGGGCCCACACAGAAGCCACAGTGATGAAATTAGGTGAAACTTGCCAGAGAGTAAGTTGGGGATGGAAACCAGAGGGGCACCAAGGAACGGGAGGCAGGGGGAGAAGCTTGGAAAGGGCAGGGTCCTAAAATACACAACAATCATTATAGCATCGTCACCACAACAATCCACCCAGAAATAGCAACTCTATTTATTCAACATTTTCCTCTGCCTGTTCTCTAAGAGGCTGGGTTTTTTTGTAATTTCACTGAAAAAACAAATGATCCCACAATGCTCAGAGTCATGTTAGGGAAGGTAACTCAGCTTTCTTCACTTTCCAGGCAGGACGTGGGCTCTGTATCTCAAGGACAAGATACAGATCCAGGGCCTGGCCCAGACTGGCCTCGAAAGATACAGTGAATGGTCGGGAAAATTAATGAAGAGCTAAGAGTAAGATCATGCCCAGAGAGCCCTTAAATTCGTATGTTTCTAATATGAATAATGTTATATCTTATTTTCCAAGTGAGAAACTATGCTATTATATGAGTAGAAAAATTGTTTTGAGGTAAACTACACTGACTTAATGCCTGCTTCCTCCACTTACTTCTCTGAGTCTCAGTATCCTCCCTTGTCTGTTAAATACACATTATTTTATGTTTCGAGTCTCTGCTGGGAGGAATCAAGATAATGTATATAAAGTGCATCCCACGTGGTTTTCACTTCATACATGAAACCTTGTCTTCCAGACCATAAAGCAAGTCAAAAAATTCAGAAGCATAGCATAGATGCTACATTGTCTAACCACAAAGCAATCTAGTTGAAAATACGTAAGAAGCCCTGGCTGGTGTGGCTTGGTGGATTGAGTGCCAACCTGCAAACCAAAGGGTCTCTGGTTTGATTGCTAGTCAGGGCCCGGGTTGCAGGCCAGGTCCCCAGTTGGGGGCGTGTGAGAGGCAACCAATCTATGTGTCTCTCACACACTGATGTTTCTCTCCTTCTCTTTCTCCCCCCCTTTCCCTCTCCCTCTGTAAGTAAATAAATAAAATCTTTAAAAAAAGAAAATAAGTAACAAAAAGATAACAAACGGAATCTTGTGGTTTGGCACATCTGTGAGCATACTTCTAAATAAGTCCAAGATCCAAGAAAGAATTAAAGTGGAAATTAGAACATACATAGAACTGAATATCAATGAAAATGCAACATTAAAATGCATTGAACACAGCTAAATCAACACTTGAGGAAGAATATGTAGCCTTAAATTATTAGATTAGAAAAGAAGAAATACTGAAATACCACACGCTAAATATCCAACTTATGGAATTAGAAAATAACCACAGAATAAACCTAAGGAGAGTAGACACAAGGAATATATAAAAACGAGAGCAGAAATTAGTAACATAGAAAGTGAAAATGAGATAGAGAACTTAAAGTCAAAAGATGGTTCTTTATGAAGTCTAAGAAGTTGATGAACTTTTGGTGAGAATGATCAAGCAGAATATGACAGAAGGCTCAAATAAATAATACTAGAAATAAAAATACTGTTAATGAGTTCATGCCAATAACTTTTAAAACTTAAAAATAGGAACATTCCTAGGAAAGTATGATCAACAAAAATTGACAACAAAGGCTTTTCCTTTAACCATTAAAGAAATTAAATTTATCATTTAAAACCGTCCCATAAGCCCTGGCCAGGTAGCTCACTTGGTTCCAGTGTCCTCTCGATACGCCAAGGTTGCAGGTTGAATCTTCAGTCAGGGCACATCAAGAAGCAACCACTGAATGCACAACTAAGTGGAACAACAAATCAACACCTCTCTCTCCCTTTCTCTCTCTCTCATCAATAAAAACAAAAAAATAAAATAAATCCATCCCATTAAGAACTCACAGGCCCAATGGCTACAAAACCAAGTGCTAACTAAATGTCAAGAACAGGTAATAACAGATAATTCAAACTCTTGCATAGAACTGAAAGTGGAGAATGAATTTCCTCCCCATTCATTCAATGAGGAAAGTACAGCTTTGATATCAAAATGAGGCAAATGTAATATAAGGAAGGAAAATCACTCGCCATTAAAACTTGCTAGCCACATGAACCTAGATGCAAAGTCCCGGCAAAATTTTAGCTAATCAAATCCAGAAATTATAAAGAAAGATAACACACATGAACAAATTTGGTTTACCCAAGAAATTCCACTGAATTAAATTAGGTATTTGTTTTTGCTTTTCATCATTGTACATAAAATGAGATAAATCACAAGAGCATATGAGTAGACACACAAAAAAACTCTTTAAAACTTCAACATTAATAAGTGTTTTAAAAAAAAACTTAGTGCCCTGGCTGGTATAGCTCAGTGGATTGAGTGCAGGCCTGTGAACCAAAGGGTCACTGGTTCGATTCCCAGTCAGGGCACATGCCTGGGTTGTGGGCCAGGTCCCCAGTTGGGGGCATGTGAGAGGCAACCACACATTGATGTTTCTCTCCCTCTCTTTCTGCTTCCCTTCCCCTCTCCCTAAAAAATAATAAAAAGTAAATAAATAAAATCTTAAAAAAAAAAACTTAGCAAACTAAAAATAGAAATTTCCTCTATGTATAAAGGCACGTTTAGAAAAATCCAAAGTAAATACCATACTTAATGGTGAATTATTAGAAGAAGTTCCTTTATCATCAGCAGCAAAGCTACTATCCTGGTTTAAATTCCATACATTTTGGAGGTCCTACCTCATGCAATTAGACAACACAAACAGGAAAACAGGTATAAAATTATCTTCATCCTTGAATTATATCATTATCTACAGAAAACACCAATAGAAACTATAAATTATAAGAAAATGAGTAAAACTGCTATCAGTAAATAAAACTCAATTACATTTTTATAACCCAACAACCATCACTTAAAAACACAATCTTAAAAATATAATCTATTATGGTAACGGGAATAATTCTAACACGGAACATGCACGACCTTCATGGAGCAAGCCATACACCTTCTTAGACGACACTTAGAAACATTTAAATGGAAGGAAGGGGACTGCACTCGTGGATACAAAGTTTCAATAGACAGACGTCAGCGGTCCCCGCATTGGTCTGCAGATTGCACACACCTGAAATAAGCATGGCAGCAGGGTTACACAGGGGTTTGAGCAACTAATTCGAAATGTGTGAGCAACAGCAAAGGGCTAATAGTAATCCAGACAATTTTGAAGAATAACAGAGAACAATAAACAAAACTTGCATTCCCACATATCGGAACTTTTCATAAAATTATAAAAATGAAGATGGGGTACTATTGACATGTGGAGAGACATGTACCCCGATTGGAAGAGAACTGGGCCCAGAAGCAGACCCCTGCGTTTATAGATGCCCAAGATAGAAAGGAGCTCAGGACAGGTCAGTCGATAAAGACAGACCAGTCGATAAACAGTTACAGAACCATCAGCTATTCATATGGAAGATATAGTCAAAAACTTTTCTTCCTACTTCATCCATACAAAAAAAAAAAAAAAAAAAACAGTTACAGGTATTTCAGTAACTTAAATGAAAAGCAAAACTTTAAATTTTTTGAAAAACAATATAGAATATATTGATGACTTTTAGGGTAGGGAAGGATTTCTTAAGTAAGACACACCAAAAAAAGTGTTAACCTTTATCAAATTGATAGCTTTAACAACTTCTATTCATCAAAATACAATATAGAAAAGTGAACAGCAAACACTTGGAGAAAATATTTACAACACCACCCAAGGAGCAGTACTTGCAGTATATAAAGAACTCTTACCAATAAACAAACAATCAAACAAATAAACAACCTAACTGATAAATGAGCAAAGGATATTAATAGACTTTTCAGTAAAGGAAACCTAACTTAAATGGCAAAAAATTTTAAAAAAATGAATAGGGAGTCAACCTGATCAGAAATCAAGAAAATACAAATAAAATCAGTGTGATAACATTTTCCTCTACCGGAATGGTAAAAATGGAAGAGTCTGATGATACCCAGCATTATTGCCAAGGTTCTAGAGCAACAGGAACCTTTATGTGCTTCCCAGAGGAGTTTAAATTATTCGTGCAATCATTTTGGAGCACAGTTTGCCATTTCCTGGTACATTTGAGAATACACATGCCCTATGACCCAGCATAGAGGTAGGCCCTGAATTAAGAATCCTTACATGTGTGAGCCAGAAACATGCCTAAGAATGCCCGTAACAGCAGTGTTTGAAATAGCCAAACATCAGAAACAACCGACGTGCCTATCCACAGGGTAATGATAAGTACTGATCCTGTGACATAGTCACATAATGGAATAGATAGTAAAATGAACTGCAAATAAACACATCATCATCACTGAATACCACAAACTAAGGAGGAATCAACCTCTCTGTCTTTATTTTCATTATTTTATTTTTTTTTTTTTTTTACTGTTTTTAGAGAGAGAGACTTGGGGAGAGAGAAAGGAAAAGAAAATATAGATTTATTTTCCACTTATTTAGGCATTCATTGGTTGCTTCTTGTATGTTCCCTTAGTGGGGAACAAACCTGCAACCTTGGCATATCAGGACAATGCTCTAACCAACTGAGAGACCCAGCTAGGGCACTTTATATCGTAACTCATTTAGGAAAGGATAATATTTCCACTGTCTACACAGCACACCAGGATCGATTTGAATCTAGGGTGAGCCACTCAGAGTCGCCTGGTGGTGAGTTCCTTAAGATTTTGTGCCACTCCTAAGCTATAACATACACTATGCTGGTACTTGCATAAAATTCAAAAACATGCAAAATTATACAATCTACTATTTAGTAACATCTAAATGCATGCAAAACTGAAAAAAAAAAGCAGTGGAATTATGAATAAACTTACCTCTGGAAGAGAAGGAAGATGTGATAGGAAAGGGGCATGCAGTGCATTCCACCACAGTGTTGGAAATATTTCCCTGTAGCTGCTGGATACAGAGCTATATGGATTATCTGAACTTCACTATTTAAAAGAAGCATAAAGAAAAAAAGACCAAAAGAAAAAATATCGAAGCAAAAATACTGAAGCATTAACCATGGTTATCTTTAAATGACAGATCTTTTTTTCTTCTTCTTTTTTTTTTTTCTGGTAGGTTTTAATTTTCTACAATGAACATGCATTCCTTTTTATAAAGAAAGAAAAAAATACTTTGTTTAACAAGACAAACCCCTTAATTGGGAGGATAAACACCAGGCAGTTAAAAGGAGAAGGGAAGGGGGGGGATTCGAAACCCACTAGGTATAAAAATAACTTTCCCTGGTTTGATCTTCAAGTAACAAGCTGCAATCTCAGGAACTCTCTCTCCCCTGAGCTTTTCTGGGTCCTACACAACAAAATAAGGCAAATGTGCCTGTTGAGTTATATTGTTCCCTAGTCAGATAGAAAAGAGAAAAGTTTTGTGCATTTAAGGAAAAAGTACACTGGTCCACCCTGGGCCTTATTTTTAGCTTTACTGTAATTTGGTCTCCTAAAAGGCTCTGCAGCCAAGTGAACTGAGAAAGCGTGTTTTTCCTCCTCTAAGCGTCACATGTTCCTCTGTGTTTTGTGGAGGTGAGTGTGGTCCGGGCCGTTGACTGCAGGTGGGGGCTACCCTTCTGATGAGTATGTTCCGGACCACTCGTCCGACTTGGCCCCCGCCACTCGCCGGCCTCAGCAGTTGCTGAATTATTTCCTGGGAGGAGATTAGGAGCTTGGGGCAGTGAAAGAATCGTAAAAGCAATAATGATCAGCTGGGAGTGTGGTCCCCCTGAGGTAGATGTCCAAAGTAAGATGCCAAGAAATGATGGGTCTCCTTTGTGTCAGTGGTGGGGAACTAGGTATGGAACTAAGTGCCACCACCTGTGACCAGGTTTGCCTTGTGCCTTGCCTGGCCATCCCCAGGTCCTGTCTTTTAGCCCTTCAGTAAAGTCCCACCCACCTATTTGCCAAGAGCCACTTCTAGAGTTCTACCCAAGAGCCCACCCCCCAAAAAAATGTTTGTGAGCAATGTATAAGGAGAAGAGGAAGAGAAGGGAGGAAAGAAAGGACAAGAGAACAATCAACTCCATAGTAACAGCTATTACTTCTTCAGCACTTGCCACATGTCAGACATTATCCCAGACCATTCAGCCTATGTCACTTGATTCAGTCCACACAATGACGGTGGTGGATGGTGCTATTTTTCAGAGATGAAACTGAGCTTCACAGTGGTTAAGTGACTTGTCCATAGTCACGTGCTATTAAGGGCTATAACTAGGACTTGATCCTGATCATAAGTTTTGGAGCCTGAATACTAACTATGATTCCTCCTATCAACCCCTTAAGCACCCATCACAGGACCCTGAGGAATTAAGTTTTTCCTCTAAAACAAGAAAAACAACAACAACAATAACTAAATGTGGCTCAGCTGCTCCAAATGTTTAGGGCTCCCTATTTCCTAAACTTGTTTATCAGAAATCTATGTCTACCTCTATAATCTTTCCCCAGTATGACCCCCACCCATTTATCCCAGTCCTAAGTTTGTACACAACACCTGATCCCCACCATGGGCCTCCACTCATCCAGGTTCAAGGTTATCTGGTTTTAACAGCCAGGCTGCTCTTCTTGCTCCAGTCTCCTGGAAAGCCTTCTTTCCAGCCCAATAAATCAGGGTCTACCTCCTCCGAGAAACCTTCCTTGATTGCATTAAACTCATTCAGCTTATTCATGCAGTCAACAAATTTTATTAAGCACTATCATATAACACTTGAGCTGGAGAACATTGAGTCTAAAAATGAGCTACCAGACAATATTCACAAATCAATAAACATAATACACCACATAAACAAAATGAAAGACAAAAATCACATGACTATATCAATAGATGCAGAAAAAGCACTTGATAAGGTACAGCACCCATTTATGATAAAAACACTCAGCAAAGTGGGAATAGAGGGAGCATTCCTCAACATAATAAAGGCCATATATGAGAGACCGACAGCCAACATCATACTCAATGGACAAAAACTTAGAGCTTTCCCACTAAGATCAGGAACAAGACAAGGGTGCCCTCTCTCACCACTTCTATTCAACATAATACTAGAAGTCCTAGCCACAGCAATCAGACAAGAAAAAGAAATAAAAGGCATCCAAATTGGAAAGGAGGAAACGAAACTGTCATTTTTTGCAGATGACATGATAGTGTACATAGAAAATCCTATAGACTCCACCAAATAACTATTCAGCCTAGTAAATGAATTTAGCAAAACAGCCAGATACAAAGTCAATACTGAGAAATCAAAGGCATTCTTGCACATCAAAATCAAAGGCATTCTTGTACATCAACAATGAAACATTAGAAACAGAAATCAGGAAAAAAAAATCCCATTTGATATAGCAACAAGAAAAATAAAGTACCTAGGAATAAACCTAACCAAGGAAGTGAAAGACCTGTACTCAGAAAACTATACAACACTGAAGAAAGAAATTAAGGAAGACATAAACAAATGGAAGCATGTACCATGCTCATGGATTGGAAGAATTTACATCATCAAAATGGCCATACTACCCAAAGCGATTTATAGATTTAATGTAATCCCTATTAAAGTACCCATGACATAAATTTCACAGATACAGAACAAACAATTCAGAAATTTATATGGAACCATAAACAACCTTGAATAGTTGCAGCAATTTTGAGAAAAAAGAACAAAGCAGGAGGGATCACAATACCTGATATCAAACTGTATTACAAGGCCACTGTAATCAAAATAGCCTAGTACTAGCATAAAAACAGGCACATAGACCAATGGAACAGAACAGAGAGCCCAGAAATAAACCCACATCTTTACGGTCAATTAATATTTGACAAAGGGGGAAGAAGCATAAAATGGAGCAAAAATGGCCTCTTCAATAAATGGTGTTGGGAGATCTAGACAGCTACATGCAAAAAAATGAAACTCGAGCACCAACTTACACCATACACAAAATAAATTCAAGGTAGATAAAAAACTTAAATATAAGTTGTAATGCCATGAAAGTCCTAGAGGGAAACATTGGCAGGAAAATCTCAGACATTCCATGCAGCAACATCCTCACAGATATGTCCCCTAAAATAAGGGACATAAAGGAAACAATAAACAAATGGGACCTCATCAAATTAAAAAGCTTCTGCATGGCTAAAGAAAACAGCACTAAAATGAAAAGAGAACCAACTGTATGGGAAAACTTATTTGCCAATGATACCTC
The DNA here is from genome assembly GCF_022682495.2 of Desmodus rotundus. NCBI lineage: Eukaryota > Metazoa > Chordata > Mammalia > Chiroptera > Phyllostomidae > Desmodus > Desmodus rotundus. Next base: position 22,289,529 of record NC_071387.1, read on the forward strand.
AGATAAGGGTTTGATCTCCAAAATATATTAACGAACTCACACAACTCCACTCCAGGAAGACAACCCAATTAAAAAATGGGCAAAGGACTTGAACAGACACTTCTCCAAGGAGGACATACAGAGGGCCCAGAGACATATGAAAAGATGCTCAGCATCACTAGCCACCAGAAAGAGGCAAATTAAAACCACAATGAGATACCACCTCACACAGGTCAGAATGGCCAACAAAAACAAATCAACAAACAAATGTTGGAGAGGATGCAGAGAAAAGGGTACCCTAGTGCACTGTTAGTGGGATTGCAGACTAGTGCAACCACTATGGAAAACAGTATGGAATTTCCTCAGAAAACTAAAAATGGAACTGCCCTTTGACCCAGCAATTCTGCTGCTGGGATTATACCCTAAGAGCCCTGAAACACCAATCCAAAAGAACCTATGCACCCCAATGTTCATAGCAGCCCAAATTACAATAGCCAAGTGCTAGAAGCAACCTAAATGCCCATCAGGAAATGAGTGGATCAAAAAACTATGGTACATTTACACAATGGAATTCTATGTAGCAGAGAGAAAGAAGGAGCTCATACCCTTTGCAACAGCATGGATGGAACTGGAGAGCATTATGCTAAGTGAAATAAGCCAGGCGGTGAGGGACAAATACCATATGATCTCACCTTTAACTGGATCATAATCACAAAAGAAAAAAGCAAACAAAATATAACCAGAGTCATTGAAGTTAAGAACAATCTAACAATAGCCAGAGGGGAGTGGGGAGGGGACAGTGGGGAGAAGGGTTTTCAGGAACTACTATAAAGGACACATGGACAAAACCAAGGGGAAGGGTGGAAGCAAGGGAGGGAGGTGGGTTTGGATGGGGCGGAAGGAGGGGAGGGGAGAAAATGCAGACAACTATAATTGAACAACAATAAAATAATTTAAAAATAAAATAAAATAAAAATGAGCTACTGGAAAGCAAGGATTCCTTGGTTATAAGCAACGCAGCCCTGAGAAAATCCATCGGGGCGGAAAATCAGTGGTCCCTCCTGGAGCTCCAGTCCCACTTCAGGCCAACCTGAACAGTATCAGGACCAAAATGGCTCAGGGAACAGTTCCTCTCCTTTTACTAGCCCCCAGGTAAGGTCTCCTGCCTTTACCAAGGACGTCTTTTCCCTCTGGATGCAGTTAAGTCCCAACTCAAAAGTCTCCTCCTCTGGAAAGCCTTCAGAAGCAATTCCCAGACAAAGTAAGTTGCTCCCTCCCCAGCGCTCCCAGGGTACAGAGTATGGGCTTGCATCACGGCCAGCATCCCATGGTCGTGTATGAATTACTTTAGGAATATCTCCTGCTGATACGTGCCATCCAGTATGGTAGCCACCAGTGGCTACTGAGCACTACCAAAGGGGCTAGTACAAATTGAGATACGCCGTGAGTATACAATTCACACTGGAATTTCAAAAAAAAATGCAGCATGAATAAAAGAATGTAAAATATCTCATCAACAATTTTCACATTGATGACATGTTGACAAGGCAGCACTTGGCATTTACTGGGTTAAATAAACAGGTTGTCCAATTCCACCTGTTTCAGTTTTCTGTCAAGACTACTAGACAAGTTAAATTGCACATGTGGCTCACACTGTAGTTCTGTTGGGCAAGGCTCTAGACAGCCAGAGCCCCACCCTGGTGGCAGCCAGGGCTCAGTCACTTTGGGAACCAACACCAATCCCCTCTCTTGCATATGCATCTGACTCAGGCACAACACAAGCTTGAACTGAGCGGATCCACTTCCACTCAGATTCAAGTAGGCCCTTCCTATCCCTCGGTTTCACATCTGCAGATTCCACCTACAATGAATTGGAAACAGTATTCTCACGTTCCCAACTGCAGATTCCCAACCAAGGATGGAAAACACTGTTTTCGACCCATGGTTGGTTGAATCCACAGAAGTGAAGGGTCAACTGTAGTTAAGTTTGGGAAAGGTCAAAAGTTATAAGTAGAATTTCAACCACATGATGGGTCGGTGTCCCTTATCACCACGTTGTTTAAGAGTCACCTGTAGTAGACACTCAAGAAATGAGTATAGAAAAGTAAAACATTCACGAATACTTCAAGGCCTAGAAGATCAATAAGCCTAGCAAGACTTATTGATCTTCTCAAACGTAGATATATTGCTATCAACATCTGGGACTGATTTGTTTTGTTCCAATTCAAGAGTCAAAACAGGAGGACAAGTTTGGGGGCTCCGAAGCCCCTGGTTCTGATACTGACCCCCTCAGCAGCCGGAGAATCTCATGCAATTCAGTCTCCTGAACTCCAATAATTGCTGCCATGCCCACCCCACTCTTTGGGGAGCAGAATGAGAAAATTAATAGGAACCTATACAGAGACTCTCAGCACTGGAGGAGGGTGAGAAAGTCTCCATTACCCTGCCAGCCCCTCCGGTTGTCTGGCTTAGATTTTCTAGAAAGCTTCAGAGTGTGCAGACATTGTGTTCCCAGGATTTATAGCTCGCTTTATAATGTTTTGGGTGAGGCCAGAAACTTTACAAGCAGGATTGTTTTCCTTGTCTTTAAACTAAATAGAATTTCACTCAAAGAAAAGAATTCCAGAAAGAGGGAAGGGGAGGAGGCCGCTGAGAGGAAGCAAGAAAGCTCCTGCGCTGTTCCTCCCTGTTACCCAGGCTGCATCCCGGGTCCATACCTGGGAAAATGGGAAGGAAAGTTATCTTCTTACAGCTGGAAGTTTATCTTAGACCAGCCTTACAAGTATCAAAAAATGCAACAGCCTACCAGATGTCTAATCCCACAGCTGTCATTGATGTGATTACAGTCCGTCTTCATTATTCCCTATTTATAAATTTGCCAACTAGCTAAAATGTGTTTGCAACCCGCAAATCAACACTTACAGCACCGCTGAGGTCATTCCCAGACATGCCCAGAGCGGCACGAATGTGAGCCCCCAGACACACACTGTTCTGGGATAAACGGGCCCCCTCAAAATTCCTATGTAGGAGTCCCAACCCCTAGTGCCTCTGCACATGACTCTCTTTGGTGACTGGGCCTCTGAAGGGGCAATTGCGTTACAATGAGGCCAGTAGGGTGGGCCCTTAGCTAACTGGTGTCCTCACAAGAAGAGGAGATTAGGACCAGAGAGCCTGGAGGGAAGACCTTGTGAGGACACAGGGAGAAGGTGACAATCCACAAGCCAAGGACAGGGGCCTAAGGAGAAACCAAACCTGCTGCCCCCTTCATGTCAGACTCGCAGCCCCCAGAACGGTGAGGAAATACATTCCTGTTGTCTAAGCCCCTCGGCCTGAGGGGTTTTGTTACGACAGTTTGAGCAAACTTTTAATGCACGTGCCCAGCCAAGGCTGCACTAGGCGACGCTCTGCCTTCTTCCTCATCTCTCACACTGTAAACCAGTATCCTTCTCACGGTCTATATTGAGCCATTTTCCACATTTTTGCCCTTTTTGGTGGCGATTTCACTTCTTAAAACGGCCCCCAAGCACAGTGCTGAAGTGCTATTATTCGTAAGCACAGGTAGGCAGTGACATGCCTTACAGAGAAAATCTGCGTTAGATGAGCTGCGTTGGGCCTGAGTTACAGTGCTGTGGCTGTGAGTTCAATGGTAACAAACCCACACCATACCTTAAATAAGATGTCACTAAGCAGAAACACAGATACAACAAAGATGTGTTGATGGGTTGATGAAAATGAAAATGCAGTGACAAGAAGCTCACAGGGACCTACACCTGTATTTTCCTTGGGAACAATGCTAATTCAGTTTTCACGGTGACTTTATAGTCCATTACTGCAGCAAATGATGAAAATCGACAGATCCAGCAATTCCACTTCTGGGTATTTACCTGAAGGAAACAGCATCACTGTCTCAAAAAGACATCTATCAGCACCCCCATGCTCACGGCAGCATTATTTACAATAGCCAAACCGTGAAACAACCTGAGGGCCCAGCACAGATAGCTGGATAAAGAAAACACGGGGTGTACACACACACAATGGAATACTATGGCCGTGAAAAAGAAGGAAATCTTGCCATCCGTAACAACACTGATGGACTTTGAAGGCATTATGCTAATTGAAGCAAGTCAGACAGAGAAAGACAAATACTGTATGAGCTCACAGGTGGAATCTAAAAACTGAACTCACAGAAATGGAGAACAGCCTGATGGCTGCAGAGGGGGGAGTGGAGGCAGGGAAAATGGATGAGGGAGTCAGAAGGTACAAGCTTGCAGACGTAAGATGCATGACAACGATAGTTAACGACGTTGCATTGCACACGTGAAGCTGCTGAGAGAGTAGACCTTAAAAGTTCTCGTCACAAGAAAAAAAACTTGTAACTATGTGTGGTGATGGGTGTTAACCAAAGTTATTGTGGTGCTCATTTCACAGTAGATACATATATCAAATCATTGTGTTGTAGACCTTAAACGAATACAATGTTACATATCAATTATATATCATTAATAAAAAATACTTCGAAATCAACTGTAAATGTTTTTAAGCAGAGTTAAGAGTTTTGCTCTTTGGATACATTGCTCTTTTCATACATCACTCCCTCTGGCTTGCGCCTCTCCTCTCTACTGAAGAATTACCATTCACGGCATGTAACCGGGTGAAGTTCAGCAGACACACTTGGGAAAGACAGGAGAAGGAAGAGCAGATCAATTCTCAAAGCTCAGTAGTAGGAAAGCGTCCTGATTGGTCTTACATTGTTCACAGGAAGATTAATATTGGTCAGGCACAGGCATCAGCATTTGAATTAAGGAACAGAAATTAGAAATTAAACTCTTAATAGGATAGGCAGGGTCCAAACATCATGTTAATTAAAAAAAAAAAAAAAAAACCAGCCACACCCTCTACAAGTTTACTTGCACAAGGATATTCCATCATAAATGAAACTGGCAACTTTATTAGCTACCAGCATGAAAGGACACTTGCCTCGGAAGAGGAAAACCATTGACCCTATCTTCTGAGTCACTCACCTGGCGCCTCTCCTGCCCCATGGAAAGGTCAGGGGTTGTGAAGTCAGACAGACATAGATTAAATCCTGTCTGCCCCGCTCGCTGTCTGTGCAAACTTTAGCCTCAGCTTCCTCATCTGTAATTGGGGCTAATAGTACCTATTCCGTGGGTTACTGAAAAGATCGAGGGAAATTAAGTGCCCTCTGCAGTCCCTGGCACACACTGGGTCATTCAGGAAGGTTCTTCGATGTCTCTATTCCTTTGCTTGTGCAAGCTTATTAGTGAATATAATCTCTTGGCACCCCTTTCTCCTGGAGAAGAAAGGAACCTCTGTCAACCTTCCAGGCCTTCAGCGAAGTTTTACTTTGCAGCCCTGCTTACCAAGCTCTGTGTGATACGGGAGAAGCAGAAATGTGAAGCCCCTATAACTTCATTTTGAACAAACCCTCTCTCGTGTCAATGCTAATATCTTCCTATCTTAAATGATAATATCTCAGTATCTTTTCTATCCCTAATGCAACCAACAGAGTGATAAGACACTTAAGGAATCAAATCTACGGCTCTAAAAATTCTGCAGAAGATACTATTTACATGCCGGTGGGAGCTGGGAGAGCTGAGGTTTCCTGGAGGAAGTGATGCTCCATCCAGCCCTTTGCCTAGATTCAGAGAAGTGCAGTTGGGGCGAGAAAAGGGACAAGTGAAGAAAGAAACAGTGAGTAGTGTGGCTTTCACAGGATCATAGATCTGAGCCCTGAGGGCCTGGGTGGAAAAGCACACGGCGAAAATACATTGGGTTACATTTCTTTCCACAGCTCCCCACCTCCCACACAACAGCCAGTCTTGCTTCTTCCCTCCTTTTTTCTTGAAAGATGTTGAACACATTTTAAAATTTATTTTCCAAATTATGGAAATATTGAATAGTCCATTGGAAGGTTTACAAAATTCAGAAAATTCAATCAAAGAAAAAGAAAATTAAAATCACCCATGTTCTTACTCCTTAGAGATAAGTATTATAAATATTCTAGTGAATTCCTTTCTAGAATATCATGTCAGTGTGTGTGTGTGTGTGTGTGATACTGAACATGATATTTACAAAGTAGGATCATAGGGGGCCTGTTTTAGAGCTCACGTTTTATCATGTGGCTAACATGTTGCAGACATGTTTTCAACATCAGTAAATATGGAGCTCTATTATTACATTTAACAACTATATAGCATTCTACTAAATGTACTTACCGTAATTTATTAACCCATTCTTTCCTGAAGAACTCATTATGTGCCTGTATGTTTTAAAGATTGTTCTAATTATTATAAATGTTGGGTTAGATAGAACATTTGGAAAATAATAGAATGTAGAGGTTTTCTATTTTAAGTTGCTCATAGAGAATAATTTTGAATCAATATAAATTATCTAGAATATCAAGGACCTAGGCAACAAATGGACTTGACATCCAAGGCATCCAAGAAACCCGACCTTGACAATGATGCCTCTCTGAAAACGTGTGTAGCCCATGCTAAATTCTCCTGGTGACTCACCTCAATCTCCTTTCTTACAAAGAAAAATCCAGAACTACAATACCTACCCCAAAATTACATTATGTAGAACTTCAATTGTCTTAGGATACATGTATTTTTTTTTTAAATAAAAAATAAGCAAAAGAATTCTACAAGACAAAGAGAAATATGTACCACTACTTCAAACATAGTTTGGTCTGACATCCTCACACTAACTTGGTTTTGGAAACACATGTTTTAAATATATGCAAAGAAGGCAATGAACAAGGGTTAATTTTCTACATTGTGTATTTCTTTAATGTGGATTTCATTCAATAAACATCTGTTAATTTTTTTTATCACAACAAAATAAGCTTTCTTTTAAGACATGAAAAGTTGAAAGAAAAGCAAAACCACTCCGATTTCTACCACCCACTGTTCACATTTTGATGGGTATCCATCCAACCTGTTTCTGTGCATGCTTGGTAAACTATTTTTACACAGCTGGATCTTAGTATAAATATGATCTTTCTTACATCCTGCTTATTTTAAATCATAATGCAAGCATTTTCCATTTATAAACTCTTCATAAACATTTTTTATGGGTGCATAATACTCCGCTGAGCAGCTGTGTGATCATTTACATAATGTTTCCCCTTTGTGTGAACATTTAGGTTGTTTCAAGTTTTTCTCTATTTGACATAAAGCTGTGATCTAGATGCATAAATCCGGCTCTGCACTGTAGATTATTTCCTTATGAGAGATTCCCAGAAGTGGAATGACTAGCTCTAAGGCAATGAACATTTTTCAGGCCTGTGATACATATTGCCAAATTGCTTTCCCAAAAGGGTTGTACCATTTCACACTCCCACTAACAGTGTTGCTCATTCCGTCTTTAATAGCACCATGTGACTTAAATGGCCAATAGCAAGGTTTAAATAAACTATCATACATCTAACCAGTGAATTATACAGCCCATGAACTTGGTTATGAGGCCTGCATAACAACATGGAAAAACAGTTACGCTGCAACGTCAAGCAGAAAAAGCAAAAAACAGAATTGAATGTAATTGCCACTGCATTAAAAAAAAAAAAAAAAAAAAAAGTCCGCATAATGATGAGGACTGGGGAAAAAAAAACGGGAAACATTGACACGTAAGGATAAGTGCGGCAGGGTGATGACTTCAAGATTTATCACTGCACCTCCGGATTTAATTATTTTCATTCCCTGTGTTAAGTTCACCTTATGTTGCTATAGCACTATTTAATATTTCAAAACCTTTAAATACAAGCAAAATATTCAGGGTACAAAACTGCACAGCACAGGACTTCCCAATAGCTGGTTCTGCAGAATTCTAGCATTTCCGAGGCCGGCCCAGGCATTTTCGCGGCTAACGGATCATGGTGGTCTTTTCTGAATTCCCAGAAATAATTAAGTCAATGAATGGAATTTTCTCAAATGCAAATTCTCCCATGATTTTTTTTCCTCAAACCTCTGGCAACTGCCACCACTCTGCCGCTAGCAGATGACAAGAATGAAGACTTCACAAATAGTAACAGAAACCACTGGAACAGCTGGTCGCATTCTACGGATCCTGCCCTGTGGTCATGCTGTTTTACCCCAGCGTGGAAGAGTTGTTTTCTGCTAGCAAAACTGTTCCAAGCACTGTGCTAGAGTGAATGTCAATGGTTTATGATGACCCCCCCAAGAGCACTGTGATGTCAGTTGCCTGAAACTTACCATCTTAAGAAACTTGAGCAAAGCTGGATTCTGACCCCTCCTGGGTCTGCCATGTCCTGGGCAGGAGAAACACAGAGGATGACATAACCCAGGGCTGAAGGGGTCTGATGGCCAAAGCTCACTGCAGAAGCAACAGCCCTCTTGAGCAAGCAGCTCCCCACTCTCCAGGGACTGCCTTTATGTTTTTCCTGCCTCCAGTCTCTGCCCTCATCAGCCCACACCAATTTTAAATATAGCCACTTAAAACCTTTCTACTTCCAATGTGTTCCAGGGACCAGCAACGTCAGCATAGCCCTGGAACTTGTTAGAAATGCACGAATGCCAGGTCCCACCCCAGACACAGGGAGTCAGAATCTGCATTTCCACAAGACGCCCAGGTGAGTTGCGCAGTATGTGTGAGAAGCACTGGGCGAAAGTACAAGGGTCCTTTTTCCGCCCAGATACTTTCAGTGGCTCCCTGTGGCCTGGAGGAAACCATCCAAACTCAGCAACTTCATCCCAGTCTACCCACGCAGCCTCTTCTCAGTTAATACCCTCATATTCAACATTCTCTAGCTCAACAAATCACAACTTTGTATGCGCTGTTCCCTCTGCAAGAATGCCTTTCCGTGAACAGGGAGATCATACTCAACCTTCCAAACCCAGCCCCCAGACCTCCTCCAGGAAGCCTTCTGGGACTCCTCCTCCCCATACACAGACTCACTGCTCCTTCCTCTGATCTCCACAGAGTAGTGTGCGTGCCAACGTGTGTCTACCTGAATAGGTAGCAGTTTCCTGTGGGCGCCTCAGGAGACACTTAATCCAAGTTTGCTAAATGAAAACGAATGAACAAACCAACAGCGTTGCTCTGGCCCTCCCTCCCACGTAACCACTGCTGTGATCTTCCTCTTTGAAAAATGCCCGATCTCGCAGGGACGCTGTGAAAATCAAAGTCAGTTTTGTGCATGGAAAAGTGTAAACCACAAAGATTGGGGGGTTTGTATTCATCCCAGCACGGCTGAGGGCCCATCCCTGGGTCCGCCATGAGGTTGGACCCACGGTCAGGACCTGAAGGGATATTGATACATACAGATTCCAAGGCCACCATGCACAGAGATTCTGATTCCAGAGGAATTCTGCATTTTAACAAGCTTTCCAGATGGTTTCGGTATGAAGCTCAATCTGAAAACACCTAGCCTGTGAGACCCCAGGCCCAGACCAGGGTGGGTAAGAGAGGCAGTAGGGTGGAAATTTTAAGGAGGCCCTCATTCTCCAGGTTGTGCAAGTGCAGGGTCGACAGACTAGGAGAGGGGGCCTCCTGAAAACCCATGTTCTCAGGGGCCTCTCTGGCCATAACCTAGTGCTAGTCTGGCCTTGATCACCCCAGCAGATCAGGTCGGGGTCCACTGCATGTGCTTGTCCACACCCAGACCCTGCCTTGAGGCCCACCATACCAGCCCTCATGAAAACCCGGCTGTGCCTGCTGTGTGGGGAGCTCTGGGCCCTGGGCCACAGGCAGCCCCAGGTGAGTTGAGGACAAGGTGTCCTCACAGCCTAGGAATTCCAGGCCCAACCACGGCAGCCCCATTAACGGCCTGTTTTCCCTTAAGTGGGGGAAAAGGCAGACTGATTCCAGCCTCATGCCCCACAGAATCTGACCACCTCGGGCACCAGGGGCCTTTGAAGAACCTACGGCTTGGCACCTACGTGAGGAACATTTCCTGGGTTTTCAGACCCCAAATGTCAGCCCTCAGGATTCCTGGTGGTCAGCAATCCATCAGACTTGGGGACTGTCCCCAGGCTGCCTGTGCATAAGGCAGGTGATGGCTCACTTTACGGGCTGCTCACCACCCCTCCTATTCCCCAGAAGGCACAAAGCTCTCTCCCCAACCTCCTCCTCTTTTCACTTTTCATGGGCTGGCCGTAGCTGTGTGCCTCTGTGTGTGCTAAGCTCAGTAGAAGACACATCACATATATTTTTTTGTATCACCATTACATCCCTGCAAGGTAAGTACAGTAAGTCCTCACTTAACACCGATAAGCTCTGCAACTGCGGGCAAAACGACATATCAGAGTCAGTTTTACCGTAGGCTAATTGATATAAATGAGAGTTAAGTTCCTACCACATCGCATCAATGTCACAATGAAAACATGTTCTTAGAGGACCTGCCGCACTGTTACCACTGTTTCACAAGTGGACAAACTGAGGCTCAGGGAGGAGAGGAAGTTCGTCCAAAATCACAGATCAAGTCCATGGCAGAGCTGGGCGTTAAGCCCCAGAGCTCTCCCTGCCTCTCTGAATTTGTTTTTTCACATTTTATCCCCCCTGCTTTCCATTTCGAAGTCCCTTCCTTTGTTTTCCTGGAGCATCTCTAGACAACAGGAATCGGTGGCCTTGGGCCCTGGCAGTTTTCCCTGAGGATGTTTCTTGGAATCTAAGTCTGAATTCTTTTGAACATGTGGGTTTTGCGTGTGTGAGTGTGTGTCTGTGTATGCACACTAGGGCACTGGGGACCTATTTGTCAGTCTCTGGACATCTCAGAATAATGTGTTTATATGCATACAATAAAATGCATGTGATTACAGCCCTGGCTGGTGTGGCTCAGTGGATTGAGTGCCCGCCTGCCAACCAAAGGTTGCTGGTTGAATTCCTAGTCAGGGCACATGCCTGGGTTGCAGGCTATGTCCCCAGTGCAGGGAGCACAACAGGCAACTACACATTGATGTTTCTCTCCCTCCCTTCCCCTCTCCCTAAAAATAAATAAATAAAATGTTTAAATGTAAAATGCATGTGATTATAGAGTATAAATCCCAATTGTCAGAATATTAAAAAGCAAATTTATGATATAATAGAGGCTTTTTTACTAATACATTAAATAAGATCTAATGATGAGTCTAATTTCCAAGCAATGCTGAGCATAATAATATTTGAGAAATTTGCATCAACTATCATTTGATACAAAAATAGCTTTGACTTCTAGATTCAGCACTATACACGTTCACACATAACCACCACCTTCCACCTTCAAGAAGGCTAACGGCAATGCAAACCAGGCTGTCCTGGGTACAGCGCAGAATTCTACTGCTGACATTGCTTTAAGGTTTCTTCATTTAAAGCACTCACGTGGGAAATCTCATGGGGTCTCCAGGATCGCCCAGAAAGAGGGTAGTAGGACCCTCTTGTTGAAAAGGTGGAAAACAAAGTTTCTCATTCAAGGTCACAGGGAGTGACAGAAGGAACCAATAACTCCATAAGCCTTTCCTGCCCTTTTCCATACCCCAGGTACCTAATCAGCCCAGAGATAGAAAAGCATGTTCAGATTGGGGGGGAAGAGAATGTGTTTGTAAGTATTGCTGTGTGATGCATTCTAACTCCCTCATAACTTTGTAGAGGTTGCCAGAGTTAGCCAAGCAATCCTACATCATGAGTACCTCAAGAAATACCAGCCTCCAAAAACAGCCCAACTGGAATGAATCACAATGGGTGCTGGGGATCAGATAGGTAGGTCAGCATGACAGCAGATAGTAGAACCGTGCAGGTAGCAAAGAAAGGGGTTTGGAATGCCTCTGATTCATGGAAAATGGAGAGCCATTGACGGTCTCATAGGAGAGGAGAAACCCACTGAGAATTGTGATTCAAGGTCAGCTCAGGACAACCAACGCTTCCAGGGTTTGCTCCTTACAAGTCCTCTGCTGGGGTTGGAAGTGGAAAGGAAGAGGAAGAAGACAGAGTTCCTATCTCCAAATAACAATCCTTACCATATGACCAATATCACAACAGAAAGGAGCCCCAGGAGGGCTTATTGGGAGAGACGAGGCCTGAATACAAGGCTGGATGACAAACAGGAGTGAGCCAGATAAAGGGCGAGGGGGCAGGACAGTTACAGCAATGGACACAGCTTTGGAGGGGAGAGACAACAAAGGCAGGTAGGGTAGACATGCAGGGTACCTCCCATGTGAGCCCCATAGCCACTCAGCATACTTCACTTTGCTCTGTGCCCCAGGAGGCTGACCTTTATGGACTATATCAGTGACAACTTTGACCCTGGCTTCTGGCTGGGTTTAGCCTATGGGAGGCACTGGCAGGAAATGGAAGGAGACAGGGAGAAAGGTGGGTATATTGATCCTGTCTCCTTCCCCTTGACCCCTCAGGCCTGGGGGAATAAACACGATGGCCACTGCTATTAGTCTTGAAGTGCTGCCCTAATGCTTTCTGGTTTCCCCAAGCCCCCCCCCCCCCCCCCCCCGCTCCCCCGCCCCGCCCCTTTATAAAAGTTGCTTCATTAAACACTTCCAAATGTCCTTTCTGCATCCTGCAAGGATCATGACTGACATAGTCGTCCTAAACTAAGGGAGAAGCAGGGATGTCACCCTATGAATGTGCAGCTCTCTGCAGTTAGCAAAGCCCTTTCCCAAGTATAGCCTTATTCACAACTCACAAGCATCAGGCGGGTCAGAGCTGCCAATCCCATCTCATAGTCGAGGCAGCAGAGCCCCAAGGGTACTTGGAGACTTGGCCAGGAGGCATGGCTGGTCAGTGGGAGAGCCGGGTCTGGCCTGCAGCCTGATTTTTTAATTGTGTTAATCCAGTCCCTTTCTATCAATGCAACTTCAAGTAGACCAGGAATGGCGAAAGAAATGCAGAGGCCTTACATACAGACATGCACACACATTCATCAGGAATTAGTGATTCATTCAACAAACATTTACTGATCTCGGACTAGGTTTTCAGACTTGGGTTAGAAAATGACGGACAAAAATGATTAGATATGGGAGAAGGGAGTGAGTCAGAGGAGGAGTAGCTGGCAGTGTAAGCTAGTGGACAAAGAGCAGTGGCCCTGGAGTCAGGTGACCTGGCTCCCATGCCTAGTCTTAAAGTTACACCTCTGAGATTGTCCATTGACCGAACTTGGAAAGTGTGGAGAGAAAACTGCTTCTGGGTTCAGATAAAACAATTGAGTCAGTTTCAGATGAGATAGGGTGAGTTTAGGGTGGTATGGCCATAGACTCAGTCAAGTCAATTTCAAGTGCAACTGCAAAGCTGAGATCCCTTCAACAGGTCCAGACATCATAGCATGACACCCAGGACCCTTCATCACCAGGTCCTGGCTTCTCTCTCCAGGCCTGACTGCTGGAGGTTCTGTGCCTCCCACCCTCCCTGCTACCCTGACGTTAGGAGCTACCTATTGTTCCCCATGAGCTGCACTTTCTGTCTTACCCCCAAGACTTTGCACTAGCTGTTCCCTATGCCTGAAAGGCTCTCCCCAATTCCTCACTCCACTTTCTTCACCTGGAAAATGCTTACTCAACCTTCAAGACTCAAGCTAAGCTAGTTACTCTCTCCTCAGTAGTAACTAGCATGTATTAGTCAAAGAAAGCCTCCAATTTTTTAGAATTAATGATTCAATTGATTAATGACAATAATAAAATAACTAGTATATGGTCAGTATATTCTGTTTCCATAATAACAGAAATATCAAACCATCCTTTTGGAGCCTAGAAACTTGAACTTGATTGAAGAGTAAGTAAATGGATAGACAGATGAATGGATGGATGGATAGATGGATGGATGGACGGACTAAAGATGGGTGAGTCAGAATAGGTGGATGGGTGAGTGGCTTCATGAATGGATAGTTGGATGGATGGAATGCCTTGCTTGAACTTGACCAAAAGGAATTTAGGGACCCAGTCTCTAGGTGGTGAGAGCAAAAATCTAATTGGTGAGATTGGGACTGTGAAGCTCGATGTTAAAACATGAGGAATCTCACTGGCAATGTAAAATATGCTTGTGGACGAGTAAGCATTAGCACAAAGCCTCAGTAAACCCAGATCTGCTGTTCCAGGTGAATCCCAGGTGAGGAGGGTGCCAACCACGAATGTGCATTGACTGGATGACAGACAGGACTTAACTCCACAGACGCCCATCCAGGTTAGCTCATGATATAAAAGGTGACCTTGAGGCTTATGGATGCTGACCAAAACGTCTCTGTGATTCCAGTGACAACAATGAAGAAATAGATGGGAGAAGGGGAAGAGATGCACCAGCTGCAGTTAAACAAGGTAGAAATCCCTGTCCTGGTGTCAGAGCTTCAGCGTGTGATTCCTGCACACGCAGCGACAGGTGCTAAACCAGCCTGCCTCCCCCTCATCCTGCAGCATGCTCCCCCTGCAACAGGTGAGCTTCGCCTCAGCCCCTGCTCACGCTCTTCCCCCCTACCCCTCACATAGAGGGTGCTCAGTGCCCTGTCAAATCCAAGTCTTCCAGAGCTTTCGGAGAGCTGGAAGGAGCTCCCTGATGGCCAGGCCAATGCTGCTTAGCCCAGGAAAAACCCCACTTGTACATTATTGAATTAGGGTGCAGATGGACCTTCTTTGGAGCCAAAGATAAAGCATCAGAGAGAGTCTGCTTTGTATGATGGCCTGTGCTGAAAGGGGATTAACTTTTTTTCAAAGTTAAAGGGAGAGCGAACTCAGAGCTAGCAGGGGAAAATAGGGAGGTCTCACTGACCAAGCCCGGCCACAGCATTCGTTTTGATCACCACGAGATCACTCTAAGGAGACTCTCTGCTGTGGCCGCACAACAGAGTCACCTGGAGTCTGTAAAATCCCTGTGCCGTGCTCAGACCTGAGAACAACCACACGAGGACCCCAGGCATGGAGTGGGTCCAGGCCCTAGTTCATTCCAACATCACCCCCGGTAAGGACAGTGATTCCCCCCATTTTGGGGATTCCCCCCATTTTAGGCTTGGGAACCTTCAGAGACATAAAATCAATTGGCTTCAGGTCTCACAGGCTGCGGACGTGACTTTCAAAACCAGTGACTCTCAAACCCATTACTCCCTGCGTCCTTCCTGCTGCTGCTCTTCCCGCCATGTGAGAAGTTACTAAGTAATACACCTTGCTCTCTTACTGTGAGCGAGCACTCCAGTAAGCATTTACATAAGCACTTTACATACCGTAACTCATGTCATCTCCCACATAATGCTCAGGTATTTACCGCCATCATCTACTTACAGATAAAGAAACCAAGGCATAGAGAGGTCAGGCCCTTACCTAACATCACACAGCAGGTGGGGCTGCCAGCAGTACATGTCCGTGCTCCCTAGGACTTTGTCCTAAGCCCTGAGGTCCCATGGCCATCCTCTCACTAACAATTCCCAAATTCTTGTCTTCGGCTCACACTTCTCTCCTGAGCTCTAATCCTTGTCATCTAACCACCCTCGGGATAGGTCCTAGGAGCATCACAAAGCCAGCCTCTTCAACAATAACTGTATCGTGTTCCCCAAATCCTTGTTCTTCATATGCCACCTCTCTCAAAGCACTGGACGGCCAACCACCTCTTCTTCAAGCCAGAAATGACTATCATCTTTGAATCAGTTCCTTCATCCCCATAACCAACCAGTAGCTTCTCCCAGCTCACTGCTTCTTCTCAACCGCTGCCCCAGTCATGCCAACGTCACCTCACTGCACACGGGAGTGTTGTCCCTGGTGGCCTCCCTCACCCACTCTGGGCCATGACCGGTCACTCCAAAAAAAATGCTGTTCATGACACTCCTGTAATCACATCCAATGGCCTCCAAAAGGACAACTAGCCAAACCTCTCGTGTGGCTTTCACGGGGTGCCGCTACCCCTTCCTGGATACAAAGAATTTAAGTTCTTTGGCCAACAGCCAAGAAGAGACATTGGGCCAGAGCCTGAAGAGAAGAGGATGATACCAATCTTAGAAAGAGGTCGCTCCGGTGTACGTGTACATTGCCGACTTCCCATCTGCACTGAGGGCCACCTTCTCTATGGAAACAACAGCTCCCACGAAAACTCTGGTCCCTCTGCTCACACCAGATGGACTCTTCTTGGTTCCCTATTTTCATCACACCCTTTTCTATTGCAGCACTTTGGTGTTTCTTTGGCTCATAACGTCCTTCCTCTCTTCCCTTTCTGAGACTCTTACTCATGCTTCCAGATTCAGCCTGAGTTCCTGCCTTTGGGATGTCTTCTCCAGTTCATGAAAGCAGAGAGAGCTTCTCCCACTAGATTCCACGAATACTTGCTACCATCCTGCGCTGTGGCACTCGGCACACTTACTCATTCACCTGCTGCATCGCCCTCTAGACTGACTGACTTGGCATCCATGACCACAACCACTCCCCTCCCTGGCACACAGTAGATAGTAGGTGCTGAGTAAAGCTTGCTGAATGAATATTTATGGGTAAAGGTAAACTTACTGCACTACAGAAAACCAATGTCCATCTACTAGAGGGTTCTTGGGAATCTTTTAAAGCGTATTCAACTTCCCCTCACTAAACCAATTATTCTGGGAGTGTGGCAATTTCATGAAAGTTCTATCGGAATCTGTAATATTTGGGCTGGAGTATGGCACACAAGTCTTTGTATTATACGTAACTCTTCAGTTATCATTCTCTGAGCTCCAGGTTCAAGTTCTTGCAGCTTCTGAGAGACCATGTGTTCCTACAGATTCAACTTGATAGTTTAAGAGTTGGTTTTTATTATAAGAACAAAGCCACTCTAATAATGATACATTACACACAATGAACCACAGAAATAATCACAATAAAAATAAATGAAAGTCTTTAAATTTTCTGGTTGCTATCAAAAGCCACTGAAATCATACAGTGGGGAAGATGAAAGTTTCTGAAATCAACTGACTGGTTGGTGGTCTATTTTTTGGTTTTTAGTGTTTTTATTCTACATGTTTTTGCCTATATCAACAGCATACTAATCTATAATTGGATCTACAATTTTCTGCTTGCCTGCCCTTGCAAAAAGCCTACTTGAAAGGAAACAATCTAACACAATGCAAACACGTTATTTCCCTGGAGTCTCTTCAGGCAGTTCCTACATCACACACAGCACGAGAAAGCCTCCTAAATTGGCTGTGATGGAAACTTCACATTCTCATCTAAATGCATCAGCCTTTGTCATTTCTTGGGGTAGGAGACAGGCACACAGAGAACACTCCTATTTTTTTGGCAGTTCCATTTGGGGGTGGGGGGGACTTTTCATTTCCATGTTCCTTAAAGTTTTATCTCATAACCTCCCAGAGTTTAACACTGAAGGGGGAAAAAGTGACTATTGATGAGCTGGTTCACTTTTATTTACTGTCCCGCAGGACCTTTAACTCATACTTTTCCATTTCCCTTGACTGCTAGAAAGCTCAGTTCTAAATTTTGTGCATGATCTGGATCAGCTAACTTCCCCCTTACATTTTACGGCTCTTGATCTGTCTTCCTTATTTTGGTGGTTTGGGTTAGGCTGCCTCAAATTTCTTTTGGAGAAAAAGAGCAGAGCATAATAATTTAGTGAGAGATAAAAGAAGATACCAGTACCCCACCCTTCTCTTAAATGTAATCACACCTGCCTTCTGAATTTAAGAGAAGAATCGAAATTAATTGCCAACCAACAGCACCTGAAACTTGACAAAGGGTTATGAGAGCAGAATGAGCGCTCTGCTCACATTTGAAGTATGACCTCCTACAAATACCGTCTCATGCAAAACTTTACAGAGCTGAGCACAAATGCCTGACATAGACTAGAAACTCCATGAACGTTTGTGGAAAATGGAGGCATGAACTAGCATCAGCCTTCAAGGTCATCAAAAGAAACCTCAGTTGAACAGAAAATTTGAAACAATAAAAAGATGATAAGAAAGTGATGATGCAGAGGAGGAGGATGGCTGGCGCTGGGCAGAACAGCGTATGGGTGAGTGACGGAGCCTGCGTCGTTTTACCCAGTTCACAGTTAAGAAGCCGAGGCTCAGAGCAGCAAAGCACAGCCCGGAGGGGTTGGAATTCGGACTCTGGGCTGTCCGATGCTACAGTTTGCCACCAGCATGCTGTACCTCTTCAAATGTTTTTGAATATTTGATCCTACCCCAGTAACTAGGTTCTGTATTCAGGACATGAGACTTAGGGAAGAAAATTTAAATATGACTTGTTTTTCACCTTGCTGATTCCTTAGGCAGCGTCCTCCAACTGGAACTGCAAAATAGGCTTGGGAACCCTGACACAGAAGGGACAGTATGTATGTATATGATTTATGATCATTTAAATATGTATGTATATCTGTCACATGAAGCACTAAACGCCCCACTCAATCACAAAGTCCTCCTCCTTTCAAGTGTACCAAGTGATTTTGCACACCCGCTCCGTGATCGAACTCTGAAAGCCTGGAAGGCAGGTTCTAATACTCCGGCCTTCCAGATGATAAAACCCAACCGGAGCGGGAAAAACATTTGAGCCATCACTGGTGATGGCGCCTACAGGGCTTGCAGCCACCCTGGTTCCAGAGCTCATGCACCATTCCTTTTCCACCGCACAACCGTGACCTTCTTACGCCCTCAGCCAGACGCCTTGGGAACTAATGAGATGGTGGTGTGTCGGTGAGAAGTATTTATGCATATTCCAAACGCGCAACTATACACAGATTTTGGGTACAAGTAGAGAACTTAGGTTTACAGAGGTCAGGAATATTTCAGACCAGAGGTGAACCAAGAGCAGTTGGGCCTTTCCTGTTAGCTGATGAGGGCTGGATGCTGACTTAAGGGGACACAGGAAGGAAAGCCTACACCTAGACAACAACTGTGTTTGGATTCCAGCCACAGCCCAGGACGGGTATTTTTGTTTTTCCTATACAGTATTAACCTTTTAGCTAAAATTTTCTGTCAACTAGAACAGGGTTTTTTCACGGCTAGTACAGCTGAGCCCACTCTCCTCTCATTCATATTTCTGACCTTGAGTTTGGGATCTGGCACGTACAAAGACCCACTTCTATCCTTCCCAGGCTTCTGGGGCTCTTTCAAAACCAGCTCAAATTCCTCATGTGCCCACTGCTCTTAATCACCATCCCAGGAAACCCTCGGAAAGAGTGAAAGGGAACCCAAAGGACTAACAACTTCCCATCACACTTCAGGAGGCCCCCTGGGGACTGCAGCCAGTCAGTTCCCTGGCCTCATAGATTTTCTTGCAAATTCTCCAAACAGCCTGCAGTTCCATGCCCCTAGGCTGTTCCCTCTGCCTTGGAAGCCTTTCTTGCCTCCTCAGCCTGCAATCTGCCCTCCCAAAAGTCAGCTCGGTTCACATGGAGATTCTTCCCCAGAACTAGAACTCCCCAACACTAGAGCGGGTCTTCCCCTGCCCTCACAGCACTTAGGAAATCACTGTCTCCCACCTCCCACCCACCCCCTGCCCAGCTGGGCTTGATTCAGCTGAAATCATTGCTTCTGACTCCCCCCTCCCCATCCCCCAGGCTGGGCATTTTTCAGGTCTGAGATTTACATCTTACTGTTTTTGTATCCCAAATGCCTAGCGGGGGCCTCGCACGAGATCGGCAACATCAGAAATTTGCAGAATACTCAAATGCGGTACACACCTCAATGCTCCCACGATTATGCCCATCTGATGCCTCTACTTAAGAGAATGAATGTTTGAAAAGGGTGCCTTAATTTGCACAGGGCTTCAAATTACATTACCTCCCCTGATCCTCAGAGCAGCCCTAAGATCTGGGTGTTATGATGAGCATTCTCAGATGAGGAAGTAAGGCTGGAAAAGCAACAAAAGTCACATTTGGGACCCTGGGACCGGGATCCTGGCCTTCGGGTCCTCACCGCCACTCTGCCAGCCCTTGAGGGACATTCGCAGGTCTACAAATGAATGATTTTTCATTTGCTGCCCTACAGCTCACAAGTCCAGTCTGGATAACACATACAACTCACTCTTACTAGAACAGCCAAGCCCTCCAGCTGCTATTTTTTATTCTCTGTCACCAATAGGCTCCATTCCTGGACTGTGTTCATCTCTTTTCATAAACTGGGACCATCTGGGCATTTGCTCTCCTTCCACTCAAAACAAGTCCTGGGGAAGAAAGAGCACAGATCTACCTGCTCCAAAAGGGAGATCCAAGTTCAGAAAAACCCCTCCCCGCACACCTGTCCGTGTAGGACTCCCACTGAGCCGCCACCCAGGTGAAGTGGCTCACCCGTGTGGCCCACATGTTCCTGGAATTCTTTGCTGATATTAAAATCCTAACTTAATGCACCAGGAGCTTTGGTATCTAGAGAAGCCCTGTTGGCAATTATTAAGCAAAGGAAGGAAGAGTCCTTCTGTAACAAGAAGAGCTAACCCCAGAGTAAGTCATTTATACTTTATGGGTTCGCTTAAAGAGACACCCACCAGCTCCCACTTCCAAGGTTGGAGTTCTTAGAAATGTGATCTTTCTGGGCTCCCCACTCTCTGGCACTGGGGCTTCATGTCCTCACCCTGCTTCCCTTTCCTCTCAAAATGTGTGTATAGACGTGAGGCCCCAGCTTGTGAGCTGAAGAGGGGCTCTGACCCCTCAGTGAGTTGCCACCTTGGGGGAGGAGGGTGTAGACACAGGACTGCCATGGTCATGTGCTGGATGATGCATAGAAGAAAGATGTGTCCAGATTTCATAATGGGTCTGTTTCTAATATCACTTTCATTTTTACACTGGAGACAGGATTTGGTGACTCTTGCTCATGGCTGCATCATTGAAGAAAGAGACTGTGTCCTTTAGAAACCCTGACTGGCCCTCACAGTTGTGTTCCTGGCGGGTTGTAGGTAGAGGTCAATGCTGGGTCTGAAACACCATCCAGGAACCCTTCCCCTTGACCTCTGCTGAGGATGCCCCCCTATCTCTCTCAGCAGCCAGTTCCAATCTTCCACCCCCTCCTCAAACTGGCAGCTGTGCCCACCCCACACTTTCTCACTTAGCCTCCTGCCTCTCTTCTTCCTCTGAGCCTGCCTCCTCCCTATCCACCCCCTCAGGGGCACCACACTGTCAATGGTCTTCCCTCTCTGCGGTATCTTTAATCCGTTCCTTTCCACCCGCTCTTCCCACCCACATTAAAAGCTGCTCACATCTCTCACACTACAAAATAAATGCAGAAATGCAGAAATCTTTCGTTGCAACCCCCTCCGGCTATTGCTATAGCTCTCACTGCCATTGGCTCCGCTCTCTTCCTCTCCAGTCCTGCACAGCCCACAGCCTGGCGTCAGGCCCCACTCTGCTACTGAAACAGCTCTCACCCAAGGTCACCGAGGGATCTTTTGTTGGCCAAATCCAATTGTTAGTCAGAATACCCATCCCCCTCCCTGCTCACAGCCATTGCTCACTTCATCATCACTTGGAACACTTCATCCCCAACCCCCCAAACGGAAGCAGAGGTTCCTGGCCTCAGCAGTGCCCGGGGCGTGGCCAGCAGATATTCTCTCTATAGACAGGCCTGCCTGTCGAATCTTGGAGGGCCCCAGACAGAATGAATGACCTGACAGTGCAGCAGGTTTGCGCTCACGTGTCTGGAACATCCCTCTCCACTTACCCGAACAGAGAAGGGCTCCAAGCTTGGTACCGGACCGCATCAGCCTCTGCAGTTCCCATTTTCCAAGATTCCAGAAATGACCTTCTGGCCTTTAAATTGACATAATCCTTCTTTAGATATGTTAAAATCCTGGATAGCCTTGCACTGGTCAGCCTTCTATCTCCTTTTGATTTGCATATCTCTGAGCCCATCCCTGCTTTGCTAGTTGAGAGTTCATCCCTCTGAAGGTGACCTTATTTCCACTCAGCTAAGGTATTGGCAGGCTGTGGCTCTTGATGTTACCAGCATGGATCCTGTGACTGGCAGGAGATCATCCTCCAGGAGTTAGTGATCTTACCATCTACTAATTCTCTGTTGCTTCCTCACCCTGCTTACGCCCCCTCCTCCAGTTCTCAGAGGCCCCCCGAACTCCCTCCCATCCTGCAAGTCCTCAGCCCCATCACAGGTTCAGACAGACAGAATGGGTCCCCACTGCGTCCCCTCCATGCACTATAAACTTATCATACTCCAGTACTGATTATGCTTGACATTCTATCATGGCCATTTGGGGCTTATTGTCACATTTATTTTCATTTTAAAACAGTGTTAAAAAATGATCTGTAACTGCCTGATACCTACACAAACATGGGGAGCCACTGTGTCAATAACTTGGTAAATGTTTCACTTGCTGGTTTCCAGCTGCCGTGGGGAGAGATCCTACCACTTGCCAGGTGCTCAGATGCTGCCTGGAGAACAGATCTATAAGGCGCATTATCCTGGGAGGGCGCAGGGGGCGGGGTGAAGGACTGCAGTAAATAAACCATTTTAGGGCTGCTGAACATTTCATATTTATTTTTTTAAGGTTTTATTTATTTTATTTTTAGAGATGGGGGAAGGGAAGGAGAAAGAGAGGGCAAGAAACATCAACATGTGGTTGCCTCTTGCACACTCCGCACTGGGGACCTGGCCCACAACCCCGGCATGTGCCCGGACTGGGAATCAAACCTGCAACCCTTTGGTTTGCAGGCCTTTGCTCAATCCACTGAGCTATACCAGCCAGGTATATATTTTTTTTAGAAAATTTAAAAAAGGCATCATATAGTAAAAAATGCATGGACGAAACTCAGATTCATCTTGTACAATTTGGACTCTGGCCCTGGTAGTACCAGTTACTAGCTCTGTGTTCTCTCTGGGACTCAGTTTCCTCATCTATACAATAGGCTCAAATAACAGCAAGCCTTCCTGCCTCCCTGGGAGTTGTTGGGATAATACGTATGAAAGCCCTTGTGAGCGGTAAACTATTACTCAAATGGGCAGCAGAGTTGGTTCTGCCGGTAACATCGATGTTTGGTGCTAAAAAGAAAAACTGGAACAGCGAGTCAAGCATCTTTGCCTTGACTCAACTGGATCATTTTGGACACAAAACACCTGCATTACTCCACATGTTTCTGTGAGAGACAGGGATACACAGAATGGCAAATAGCTTCCAAAGTCAAGAGTCTAGGACAAGTGTTGAGGCAATTCAGTGGCCCAACACATAGCCCTTCATGCAGGAGCAAATGCAGGAGCAAATTGCGAACATTTACCCCCACCTCCTCTCCCATAGTAACATCCAGCACAGGAAGTTCCCCTGACAAAGAAAAGAGAACTTCAGCATCCACCCCTAACACGGGCCGCTGACCATCTCCCACCCGTGTCATCTTCCTGGTCTGGCAACAGAAGATTCCTGCAGTCTGGGTGACCTTGGGCTGGTCACTTAGGTTCCCCGTCCTCTCTCCTCATCTCCCAGCTGGGCATGCTGAGACAGCCCTTGCCACATGATTGCTGTGTGAGTATCAAGTGAGGTCATGTATTTGAAAGACGTTGATAAACATTTAACTACTTATTTATCAAGCTGTACTCATGCTAATGTTCAGCATTATTTACAGTAAGTGAGATAAATATGAAGGACACCCAACGACAGTCCCTTCCTCAGCCCGGCTGGGCAGAAGCAGAAGTCCATTTTACAAGAATCTGGTTTTTTGAAGTTTCCTTATAATTCACAGAGCAGCAGGGGCAGGGGATTAGGGTCTAATGCACAGTTGCCTGGGATTTTAGATTGGAGTTCTGACTGTGTCCTTAGTAGTGACAATTTACATAATCTCAGGTAATTTATTTAATCTTTCTGAGCCCGGTTTTTTCCTCTGTAAAATCAGAATAATAGCACTTACCTCACAGGGTTGTTATGTTGATTATTTGAGATAATGCACTTAAAACAACTCACACAACGCCCGGCTGCCTTGGTTAACAATGTTCGTTCCAGTAAGTAGGTGGGCTGGAGAAAGGAAGACAGGGAGCAGAATGCTTTAACTATGAACTATTTATACTTTGCTCCATACCATGGGTCATATTCACCTAATGAAATCTCTGAGAAGTGTGAATATTGGCAGGAACTAGACCATCATATGAAAGAAGAGAATTGTCCTAGTTATGGTTGGAGATGGGAAGTGATTGCTTTTCCTTTGTCTCTTGTCATAGGTTGTTTGCATACATATTTTTTTTTTCTTATTTGAATGCCCCAAAGGGCAGTAGCCCCTGGCTTTGAGAATGTTCTCAAGACCAGAAGTTTTCAGCAGCTGGCCGAGAGAAAAGTCAGAAAGGGAATTAAATCCCCACTGCATTTCAAATAAAATCCACGCTCCTTCCTGGGGCCTAACCACAGCTCCTCAATAGAGAAGGTGCTCGTGGTAGGACTCCACTCGTACCTTTCTCCCCAGAGCTGCCTCTCCCCTGGCCTCACTCTCCGTCATTCTGACTCTCACCCCAGTCCCCACACGGGCCCCTTCCACCTGGGCCACCTACTAGCATGCAAGTAATTCAGATCTCTGGCCAACGTTATCTCTTTCCAGAGACCAGCCCTATCCTTCTATCTCTTTAATCTCTTTTCTTTCTTATACACTATCTAAAATTATCTCATGTTTATCACTCACCTGTTTATAGACATCATCATCACATGACCATAAACATCATCAGATCAAGGACTGCATCTGTCTCACTTGGCCACTAGATCTCCAGCAATGGACCTCTGACAAGTAAAGTATTTAATGAAGAAACAAATGAGCACATGCCAGTTGCTCATGATGAGGGGATGAGTGCAAGGCACATCAGCAGTGCCCCACCTCCTAGCTGACAGAGCCACACAGAGCTGAACAAAAGTTCAGGCATTTTTAGCCCAAGAGCAGATGGCAGGCAAGGCCAAGGTGTAGGTAGCAATTGGCACAAAAGGCTCCTGCCATCACAGAAACCTGTAAATTTGGCTTCAGCAATATCAGCTTCATGTATCTCCAGGCAGAAACCTGCTGGTCAGAAGTGGCCACTTAGATGGGCTTTGGTGCAGCTGTGAGTGTAAGGCCAAAAGTCCATGTCCTTCCCTCAATTAAAAAAAAAAAAAAAGACAAAATGTAACTCAAGGGAAACAAATTCTTACTTTGATTCAACTCACATTTACTGGACCAGATCTTGTAGCAGGATGAGCAAGGTTTAGAGTGTGTATCCCATAGGCTAGGTATGACTAGAATGGAAATAACTAACACAGCAGGATAAGGAAAGAGAATTGACATAGCACTCAGTTACGCAGGAGCACAGAGGAGGGATTCAGAAGCTCCATCTACAATGAAGGCCCGGCATTCTGTTTCTGTACTGTAGAGAAACCCACAACAAAAACAACCCTAGCTCTGCAAACAGTGGCGGGCTTGCGGGTAGACTGTCCATTGCTTTTGGCTGTTTGCAGAAAGCAGGACAAGATCTTGAACCACTGAGTTCCTCAGGAACAGCCAGCTCTGGCCACAGCTTGGGCAGATCTGAGGGCTGCCTAGAAGGAGGCATCTGTTCACAGGGCAGCTACAGGTGGGCTCTCAGCTCTGGGAGAGGATATTCTAGTGTCTATTTTTAGCAATGGGACTACTGCTGAAAGATTGTATCTAAGAGCCTTTGTGGACCGGGAATAAAGAAAGAGAGAGGGAGAAGGAGAAGAGGGGGGAGGGGAGGGAGAGAGAAAAAAAAAATGTCCCTTTCAGCCCATCTACCAGGAATGATGCTGTTTACACACCTGGAATGCACCTCCATGCAAAGGTTTGTGAAAAGAACCAGAGCTTTGGGGTCCACTCATCTGGCTTCAGTCCTGTGCCATCTAACAATTCTCTTAAACAACTCTGTTTCCACCTCTCTGTGCTTCAGTTTCCTAACCTGCAATCTGAGGGGCTGGGTGAGAGCAGTGATTTTCAAACTGCAGGATTTGATGCATTCATAGGTAATAAAATCAGTAAGATGGGTTGCAGCCAACATTTTTTAAAAAGTGAAATAGGGTTTAGAATATAAGATATCTGGGTGCATTGCAGTTAATAGATAGATAGTGTCTTGTGAAAATTTTATCTGTATGTCCTGAAATCAATACAAAATGTATTTCTCAGCTTGGGAAAGAAGTTCAGCCCTGGCTGGTGTGGTTCAGTGGACTGAGTGCCAGCCTGCGAACCAAAGGGTCACGGGTTTGATCCCCAGTCAGGGCACATGCCTGGGTTGCAGGCCCGGCCCCCACTGGGGAGGTGCATGAGGCACCCACACACTGATGTTTCTCTCACTCTTTCTCTCTCCCTTCCCCTCTCTAAAAATAAAGAAATAAAACAGACCAATCAATAGGTCCGTGCTACTCCTTGACTTAATTGCCAAGTGTCCCGTGGTTTGCCAGAGGACTTCACCTGACTCCAAATGAACATGAGTTCTGGCTCATGAATATGTATATGTCCAGAGAGAAAGAGAATGCCCCCAAACACCTGCACCATGACCCCCTCCTCCAAAAAGGACATGACTTTCCTGACTTCTGACACTGTGTGTTAGCTTTGCTTGTTTTTGAACTTTGTATAAATGCAATCGGAGTATGAACTCTGTGGACACAGTGACCTAGAAAAGGAGATACTCAGTGCTGCAATGGCTGGTTGTCCAGCATGACATCAGCCAGAAAGCATTGCGAAAATAATAATATTATGATTATTGGGTGAAGGCTTGTTATGTGCCAGACTCTGCGTTTGAGTTCATTCTCACAAAGTGCACGTGATTCAAAGTGCATGTTATTATCTCATTTTCAGAAAGGAAACTGAGGCACCGACAAGCCGTGATGTGGCAATCCAGGGTCACAGAACCTGTAAATGGCCAAGGAAGGGTTGGCATCTTTATCTGTCCGCCTCCAGACCTTTCCATTACACACTTTTTCCACGGGGCTGGAAGACTTTACAACAAAGTAGCTGTGAAATAACAGTTCGTTCCATCTGTGCGGAACCAGCCCGCATTGTTCAAGTAACCAAGTCCTCCCTGCCTGGCTTTCACCCACACGTGGTGGAATGGAGTTGGTTTACATTTCTAAGGAAGCAATCAAACTACCCTTCCTGAAGCCAGCGGGTTCCAGAAGGCCTGAATTAAGCTGAGAGGTCTAATTTGGGGACATTCTTACTACACAAAATTTCTTCCAGAACATTTGGTCCTTCGGGATTTCCCCAAATTGCCAACGATTAGGCAGAAAATTCCATCTCCCTCTCCCTAGTTGCTTCGTACTATCCAACGTTTCCCCAGGACCTTACCTTTGAGTATAGTTCCTTCTTGGGCTACCTTGGCAACCCCTTACTATCCAGAGAAATTTAGGGTTTTTTTTTGTCTGCTTGTTTAACAAATATAACTACATTTCACTTCTCTGGTAAAGCCACACTACCCAATGAGATTGGTTAGTAACTTGTACAGTGTACAGAAGAATAGAGGATAAAGGGATCCATGTATCAATTCTCCTCATATTAGAGATTTTTATATTCACCATCCAGATTACAACACACCTACTACCTCCCAGAGTGCCAAGGAAATTAGTCAGGCCTTAAATTAAACTTTAACCTTGTTTCAAATTAAAAATACAGCTTGCCACATTAGTTTCATATGTTTCTATTTCCTGGCCTCAAAAACACTAACAGCACTTGATAAATAGTTGAAATCCTTCTTAGCCCTCAATAACCGACACAACTTCCCCAAGCCCCAGGGAAGCTTAGTTGAGGAGGTTATGTTGCTCCCATAGTACTTTGCGAAATTTTAGAGACTTACTCCTCTATCCCTTACCAGCCACCCAAGTAAGGCTTCAATATACATAATTGCATTGAATTAATTCTAAGGAAGATTTTAACTGAACTATAATATGCATACACAATCATGAGTGTTTGTGAGCAAAGCGAAAGAGAATATTCCAGCACCCCAAAAGGCCTCCACCATGACCCCTGCTCCCCAAATAACGTGACTTCCTTGACTTCTAACACTGCACGTTAGCTTTGCTTAGTTTTTGAACTTCATATAAATGGAATCCCAGTATGCACTCTCTTGATTTTGCTTACTGTATTAAACGCTATGCTTGTGAGATTTAACCACGTCATTTTGTGCATTACTGGTTGATTTATGCTCATTTGCTGCACAACATTCCATTCTGACTGTGCAGTTATTTATTTACCCATTCTGTCGATGGACATTTGGGTTGTTTGTAATTGGGGGCTCTTATAAATAGAGTTGTTATGGACATTCTCAGATATTTGTTTCCATTAAGTATTTACGTAGGAGTCCAGTTGCTCAGGTTTAGTGAATACTGCCAGTTTTTAAGATGGTTGTGGACATTGACAAGCTGATTCTAAAATTTAAAGGGCCAGAAAATATTCAAGACAATTTTGAACAAAGCTGGAGTTCTTATACTATGCATATTCTACAACTATAGTAATTAAGGCAGTGTGGTTCAGGCACAAATAGACCAATGGATTGAAGGAGAATTCAGAAACAGATTCACAAATATAGATTATTTGATTTATGACATAGGTGACAATTGTAATGCAGAGGTGAAAAAATAATGTTTTCAATAAACAGTGCCAGGTTAACTGGATAAACACATAAAAAAATTCACCACACATTAAAATCAATTCCAGATGGATTATTTACTTTTAAATGTTAAAAGTAAAACAACATGGCTTTGTTAAAAAAGAATTTATATATATACACGTGCATATATATGAATATTACTTAGAGTGGACAAATTTCTTGTAAATAATATACAAAAACACTAACCATAAAGAAAATTTTAATAAATTGGATATTTTAAAAATATTAAATATGTAAAAAATAACTATTCCTCTAATGACTCCATTTATTAATTGAAAACACAGAGCACAGATTGAGAAAAGATATTTGCAAAAATATATCCAACAAAGGACTTGTAAACAAAATGTGTATAGAACTCCTACACATTAATACAAAAAGACAGACAACCCAATAGAAAAATGTGCAGGACGAAAAGGAGGAGGGAGTAGAAAGTTGAGTAGGCACTTCACACATACACACACACACACACACAGAGTATATCCAAACAGCCAATAAACACACCATAAACATAAGGGAAATGCAAATTACAACTACCATGGACACGCAAGAGAGTGGCTACAATGGAAAAGTCAAGTAATATCCAGGGTTGGCAAGAATGTAGTGACCAAGCCCTCATACACTGCTAGGGGTAGTGAATATTGACACATCCACTGCATTGTTTTTAACAAGATCTGCACCAATTTTTCCTTCTCTCCACCTCCCAGGGGAATGGACTGGAGTGGGAGGATGATGGCTGGGAAGCCTCTACAGCTGGAAACACCAAGTACGTGCAAACCTCTATGTGTTCATTTTGTTCTTTCTATTAATTCACCCACACATCCAGCACTCCCTGAGCCATATTTTCCCTTTGGCCCATTTGCTAAAGCCTGGGCACACCATTGGGAATAAGACTCATTTCACACTAGGCTCCTAGAGAAACGAACAGGCACATACTATAAAACATGTATATCTCCTCCCGAGACCTGAAGCCTTCTCTCTATTCTGAAATGTTCGCAAACTGAATTCCTAGAATTCAAGGTTAGGCTTGGACTCTAGGAATTTAAGTTGCAAAATTCAGGTTCAAGCTGTAAATTTATCCTCCTGGTAAGGTTGGACCAACCTACACACCCACCAGAGGAGTGTAAGTTGCCCCATCTGTCAACACGTTTAGTGAAAAACAGTAACTTGTTTTACGTATCTCTTTGATCACTAGTAAAACCAAACTTCCTAAAATGTGCTTGTTAGCCATTTTTATTTCTTCTTTTGTAATTGGCAGTTCACATATGTAGTCCAAATTGCCATTAAAATTGTCTTATAATTTTGAAAGAAGGTTCTATGTGCAAGGATTTTAGCTTTTCACTTGTTGCATACATTGCAAATATTTATTTCAAAATTATAAAAATGGTTATACATTTTTTCTATGTGGTTTCCTTTATTTTTAAAAATTTAAATCACTTGAAGTTTCTTTTACATGAGGTGTGAAGTACGATTCCAATTGTGTGTGTGTGTGTGTGTGTTTTCCTGAATGTAGTCAGTTGTTCCAGGACCATTTATTGAAGAATGTGTATGTCCCCCACTGCTTTGTGTGTTTTTAGGTGATGGAGTTGAATAGTGAGTTTTGGTATCAGAAAGGTCTCTCTGGCTGTCTGGGTTGGTAGGTTGACCTCGAGTGGCCAGAGTGGAGGTACGGGCCAACAGAAGGTTGGGTTGTTGCAACAGTGCAGGAGGAAAGGTGAACGCCTGAATTACAACAGGGACGTGGAGGCGAGGAGCGAGGACTGACAGCCCTGGTCTCCCCTCTCTGCTCCACCACACTCACCTCATCTAGCTTCCTTTCCCTAGTCTGTAAGCTGTATCTCCTCTCAAGGTAGGGAATGAAGCCCAGTAGTTAACCCTGGAGAATCTGGAAATCAGGTTACTCTATTTATATCCTGACTTCACTCCTGGCATCCATTTTGTGATCTCAGGCAAGTGTCTTGCTGTTTCTGGTCCTCAGTTCTCCCACCTGTGAAGTGGTAATAATGAAGCAGGGTGCAGCCAAGAGGAGGGCCCCAAGAAGGGATTTGTAATGGGGTCCAGAACTCAAGGTGTCCAGGAAATACTAGAAAAAAATATATAGGATGTCCTCACCCCCACAAGCCTGAGCCAGGGGGGATGGGAGACATGGAACAGGGCCATTCAGAGCTGTTTTGTACAGCAACAGCTGTGCAGCTAACCCCTGGCATGGTCATTTAACATATCTATAACCTTTAACTGGTTTCATAGATATGTTAAATACCTGTGCCCATGCTTTGAGCCAGGGGGATGGGAGCGAATTCCACCCAAGATGGGACTGGGAAGCAACTCCCCCTGGTTACAGCGCCTGCGTGAGAGCTTGGAGAAGATTGGCTCTATGCCATGAGGCCACACCTGCCCGGACTTAGAATGGCAGCCCAGTAAAGCTGGAAGAATATGGGGATGCTGGCAGGTGTAACTGACTGTAGGAGGAGTCGGAAATGGGGCTGCAAAGGAAGATGGGTGCTGGGTTTAAAACCCAGGCCCGGCAGCCATAGTGAATGAGGACCATGCAGTTCTGAGGGGAAAGTGGAGGACCCCGCGATTCTGATGGAGTGAATAGGAGAGGACCACGTGGTGTTGGAGCGCTCCGTTTTGCCATGCGGCTTAGGCAGCAGGAGAGACTTTGCCGGGAAGAAAAGGGGAGGAAGGACTCTTGCTGGTGGGCCACGAGAAGGTGCCACATGGCTTTGGATTAACTGGAGATTGCAACAGCCACACAGCTGATGGTGCCGGGAGCCTGAATCACGGACTTCTACTCCTTTTCCTGAGATACGGTACCCTGGACTGGGCACAGGGAGAGGGAAGGACTGTGCATCTGTGGGTATTCTAGAGGACTTTAGTATCTTATTGAAGACATTAAGCCATTACTCTAAGTCTGTGTAACTTTTAAATAAATAATTCCTTTTCCCAGTCTCTGGCATTGAGAGACATCTTTCCTCTGGCGGGGGGCATTTCGAACCTAGTAGGTTTGTGGCGGGGGGGAACCTCCAGAGAGAGAAAGGGGGGATCCTTTCTGTAATAATTTATCGTGTTTCACACACACACACACACACCGCCTGCTCTGTAACAATAATAGTGACATCTATTGCAGAGCATAGCAACAGGAATTTAGGGAGCTTGAGTCTCTTACCTGGTGCCTGGTACAGACTGATGTGTTAGTCAATAGCGTATCAGTTGGTTTAGAAGGAGAGTTTGAACCACAGATTTTCTTAATAGAACAAAACTTGAGTCCTACCTGTGGAGGTCTGAGCCCGCAACAGAGCAGAAAAAGGAGTAGAGAAAAAGGGCTAGGTGATGGGGAAGGATCCAAGTCACACGTTGAAGGCAGTGGTAAGAAAATGCTTTATTTAGGGAGCCTCTATTCTTTAAGGTGTAGTACTTACACACCAAAGCCCAAGAACTAAGGACTACCATTAGTAAAATAAATGAGCTATTAAATTAATGATGTTCTGTACTCCCCCCATCCCTACTCCATTTTTAAACATACTTGATTTTTTTTTATGAAAAGCTTTGGTCAAAAGTGGAGACACAGGTGTTTTTCTTTCCTTCTCATATTTTGGGGAGAATGAGATAATAGCTACCGTTGATCGACACCATTGTAGGCACAGTGCTAAGCCCTCTAAATATCAGCTCATATAATGCACCGTGTGTAATCACTTTCAAGTTGTTATCATCACCCTCAATGCACAGATGAGGAAAGAGAGTCCCCCCAGAAATGAGGAAATAACTTGCATGCAGCCACCATTTCTACAACCAAGATTCAAACTCAGGTCTCTGAGACTCCAACATCTGAACTCTAAACCCAACGATGAACACATGGATGTTGAGCTGGAATTTTGGAGGCTGGAAAGTCCAGCTTGGCAAATGGGAGAAATTACTTTCTGAAGGATTTAGCACCTTCTGTGTATTTGTAAAACAGTCAAGCCTGGAAGGACTTCAGAAGTCCTCTAACCAGCTTCTTCACCGCACGGATAGAGAACTGGAGCCCAGAACAAAGAGATGTGCCCAAGCTGACAGTCTTCTCTCCAGAACTCTCGAGTCTATCTTGACCCTTCCTGACCCACTTTCTACACAGAGAGGACTGCACAGAGTTCCTGGTTGTAATGTGGCAGCTCTCTACTTACCCAGGTCAGTCACAGGACTAGCGTCAGATGTGACAGGGAGATGCCTGGAAGCATTAAGCCAAAGGTATGC
Source organism: Desmodus rotundus (assembly GCF_022682495.2). Classification (NCBI taxonomy): domain Eukaryota; kingdom Metazoa; phylum Chordata; class Mammalia; order Chiroptera; family Phyllostomidae; genus Desmodus; species Desmodus rotundus. The sequence goes on from NC_071387.1 coordinate 22,322,212, forward strand.
AAAGCTGAAAAGAGATGAAAGGGCTCTTCTAGAACAAAGCCAAACTTGATTTAGTGTTAAGGTAGCTAAAGAAAGAATGTATCCATCAAAAGTGGCCTGAGGCAAGAAGAGAAGGAGTGTCAGTCTCCAGAGGTACACAAAAAAAAAGATACTTTTTTTTTTCATTCATTCATTCAACAAATAGTTACTAAATCTTAACCATGTGCTAGACACTGTTGTAGGTATGAGGACGTAGAGTAAGCAAAACACAAGATTCCTATTCTTGGGATGCTCATATTCTAGGGAGGAAGTCAGACAAAAAAGATAACTTGGAAAAATAAATGACAACTCAGTGGGTGACAAATAATAGAGAGAAAATGAAGTCAGCAAGAAGAATGGAGATTTGCAGGTTTGGGGAGGATTGCAGAGTTTTAAAAAATATTTTATTTATTTACTTTTAGAGAGAGAAGAAGGGAGAGAGAGAAACATCAATGTGTGGTTGCCTCTCACACACCCCCTACTGGGAACCCGGCCTACAACCCAGGCATGTACCCTGACTGGGAATTGAACCCATGACCCTTTGGTTTGCAGGCCGGCACTCAATCCACTGAGCCACACCAGCCAGGGATGATTATAGTATATTAAAGGCTGGTTATGCCGAGAAGTTGGTACTTGAGCAAAGACTTGAAATGAGAGAATCTGCCATTTGGATGTCTCAGGAAGAGGATCCTAGGGAGGAGAAACTGCAGATGAAAAAGACCAGGGCTGGGAGATCCAGGAGTGTTGAAGGAGCCACAAGAAGCCCAGTACTAGAAGGGAGTTTGCAAGTGGGGAGCAGGAGATGAGTTAGGAAGGACACGGGGAGCTAGGCTGTCTAGGGCCTTATAGACCATGGCAAAGATGTGGTGAGACAAACACTGTTCAGGGGAAGGGGGTTCTCCCAGTGAAGATTGGGCCTTCCCCTCCCAGTGGCAGAAATGGGTGCACCAGGCTGTCAGGGGCTGAATCATTTAAAGGGTAAAGGGTGGTAAGTGACCTCCTGCTTGGATTCCATGCCCACAAAGTAACCTGCTCGCACCCTGGCTTCCCAGGGACAGGTCTCCTTGAGGGAGAGAATGCTGGAAACCAGGGAATTGTCCTCACTGTGACACTTCTACTTCTTATTGTAAATCAGTGTATAATATGGTATGGTATGGTATAAACCAATATAATAAAATGCAATATAAATGTCTGTATCTCAGAGATTGTGTAATGGGACTCCAGCCTGACAGCTGAAGCGGCCCGCTGGCAGTGGGGTGCAGACTAGCCCAGTCTCTAAGCCTGCCAGCTCCCCGGACTAGGCCCCAAGGCCACGAAGTCTTCTCTACAGCTGTGCCACTACGAGGGGCCGTTCGAAAGCCAGTCAGCTGCCCATCCCTTGGCACCATTCTGACCTCACCAGTCAAGTTTTGATTCAAACCACTGTGACCCCCAAGCCTCAGATTACTCAAGTATAAAATGGTCACGATACTTCCAGCCTCCAATGGTGGCCGTGGGAACCAGCTGAGATAAAACGTCTGACAGCCAGCAGGCTCACGCCTTCCCGTCTCACCCTCTTTCCCTGGGAGAGACCCTCCCCCACCTTTGTTGGACCAACCCCAGCAGGGCCTCCCCAGCCTCCTGACAATTATCCTCACGCCACCTGGCACACTGCAGGCAGATGCCATGCTAAAGCACAGGCCTGATCATGTCCCTTCCCTGAAGAAACCCAAGCTCCTTTAGTGCGCTTCTAGGAGCTCTCACTCTCCAGTCCTGACCCAGAAACAGGATACTCATCCTTTCCCCCATGGGTTGTGCACCCTTCCCTTTGCACATCTCCCTCTGATTAGAATGCACTTCCTCTTCTCTTCCTGATAAACCGACAGGCATCCTTTTTTTTCTTTTTTTAACAGTATAAAATTTTTAGATTTAGAATTAGCCAGCTGGACTCAATTTAGATGATCTCAATTTTGTTGCCAGCATCCAAAGCATCATAGTTGGGAGTCAGGTGAGCATACGCCCTCTTCTCTCCATCAGGCCTGATCAGGGTGTTGACCTTGGCCACGTCAACATCATAGAGCTTCCTCAGAGCTTGTTTGGTCTGGTGCTTGTTGGCCTTGAAACCCACAATGGACATAAGTGTGCCGTTGTCTTCCGTCTTCACGGCTCCCTTGGTGGACAGGGGACAGGATGATGGCATTGCAGTCAAGCCTGTGTCTCCCGGGGGTGCTCCTCCAAGGACAGGTAGGCTGCCTCTGCAGCCGCAGTGTCTTTGGCTGTCTGAAGGTGGTTGGTTGATATGCAGATCTTTTTTTGTGGCTGTGGACACCTCCCAGCACTGCTTTCATGGCCTTCAAAGCCTTTGCCCTGGCTTCAGCTTTGGGAGGGGCAGGGCCTTCCTTCTTTGCTTTGGGCGCCATCTGCACGAAAAGGGTCTTGCCAGGCATCCTTCACATGCCATGGGCTCCTCCCCTTCAAGCCTTTCCAGGCCCTTCCTGCTGGGTCAGTTTTCCCTCCTGTCGGCCCACAGCACCCTAGGCTTTCTTCTGCCGTAGCACTTATTGCCATACTGTAGCAACCGGGGTTTTTTTCCCCACTAAAACAAGAGTTCCCTGAGGACAAAGGGGCATCATCTTCTCGAATACAGTATTCCATCATTTTATGAACCTCTAAGAGAGAAAAAATGCTGCCAATTACACCATGACACACTGCTTTCTTATCACTGGGAATTTCTACCTTATCCTTAGTGAAAGAGCTCTTCTGAACTCAGAAATAGAGTTTGAGATCATGTATGACTTTTATGCATATTACATACATTTACATGTGAAATCAATTGATAAGGGATGAGCATGTCATAAGTAGCACCTGTCCAACAGTGACTGCAAGAGCCATTGATTGTAATGCCTATCCCATTTTTAAAGATGTTAAAATAGGGACGAAAAGTGTCTGAAACTCGAGGAAACTCGGACTATCCCTTTCTCCTAGATGAGTGTTTGGCACACAAAGATGCTCAATCAATGTTTGCGGCTTGCTGTTAGTTTGTGACGTGCCCCAGGCCATTTCCACATTGCCCTGGATGTTTCATGTGTTCAGGACTTCTGGAAGGACAGGCTGGCACCAAGGCTGTGCTGCAGAAGCTCATTCAGGGGTTCTCCTGAAGGCAGGGGAACGGGATGGGGCCTCTGGGCAGGTTCTGGTTTCCTGATGGGCGAGACAACCAGGAATAGGGTGGTGTAGGGCAGGTAGGAGGTGGATGTGAAGTCCCTCAGATCCCCGGATGTTCAGGTGATCGGCAGAGTCAGGCTGACACCAGGAGCTTCGGAGCACAAAGACTTATTAGCCCTTAGAAGGATGGTTTTATTTATGTGCAAACTTTTGGACTCCATGTCCAGAAACAGCAATGAATATTGTGCTCTGTGCTCTGTCTCCAGCTGCCCCACTGTCCTGAGTAGGAGCTGAAAAAGGAACTCTGTATTTTTGGATAGTGAGAGACAGGGAAACAGTTATAACCTAAGGAAAATAATTACGTGTTCAGGCCCAGAAACGCCCCACTGTGTCTCCATGTGAATATAATTTTGTTTGAACGAGTTGAACTAAATTTAATTTGGCTGATCTTGAATTTGCAACACACACACAGATCTTTATGTGTGTGTGGCGGGGGTTGGGGGGAGGGAGAAACACCCCCATCATCTGGATTTATATTTTAAGCTTAAATAAATTGGGGGGACCATTCTCAAGTCTCTAACATTAGGTTACCCTGAGCCTCACTCTGTGCACAGAGGAGTTTGTCAAAACTCAAGTAGCTTCGGCAGCCCAGATGCTTGACAGCACACAGATGGACGGGGCAGGAGCAGGAGGCTTGCTTGTGTCCTGGGAAGAGCCTGGACTCAGAGGCAGGAGCCCCCACCTGCCTGCTGTGCAACCTCCCCCTGGACAGTGCACCACCCTTTAACCACCCATGTGGCAGGGAAACAACACCGGGTTCCTGGCCCCCCAACAGTGCTTAGAGCTAACCCTTTGGTTGCTGGATCATAGGTAGTCCCAGAGGACTCCAGGGGAGGAACCAGTGTGGTGGGGTGGGGTTGGGGCACACAGGAGAGTTGCTGTTTATTTACCAACCTCTACAATAGTGATATAATGATCAATTTGACTACACCAGTGTACATCATGTGAATGGCACCCTGCCTATGAGCTTCTGCAAAGACTTACTGAGATCATACAGATGAATGAATGAGGGAATGAGCATCTTGGACTATGTTCATGAGTCATGAATACTCTCATCCAGTAAACAGTTTTCTTTCTTTTTTAATCCAGTAAATATTTATTGAACATCTAAAATGTGCCTGTTTTTAGGTCAGATGCTGAGGATGAAAGGCTGATTCCGAAGGAAACTTCTTCAAAGAGTCCCCATTGGGGTACTAAGTGATGGGTGGGAAGGGCATCCCCAGTGGAGGGAAACATGAGCCAAGGAGAAGCAGCAAAAACAAAAGAAAGCAAAAGCAAGCAAACAAAACAACACAAGCCAGCAAGCAAACAAGAAGAAGCTTACCTCGTTCTGGAAGCTACAAGCTGTCCGTGGGGGTCAGCGCAAAGTTGGAGGCTGGAAGCAGCAAGAGACAGAGTTCGTGAAGCCCAAATGACAGCCAGTCTTGTGAGAGTTGAAACTGCTATGTAGGACAGTGAAGGATGGGCAGTGGCAAGTTATTTTCACGCTAAAACAATCACTCCAGCATCAGTGTGAAGAATGGTTTCCAAAGCTAAGAGTGGATAGCCCTGACCAGCATGGCTCAGTTGGTTGAGCGTCAGCCCACAAAGCAAAAGGCCACCAGTTCGATTCCTAGTCAGGACACATGCCTGGGTTCTAGGTTTGGTCCCTGGGGTCCCTGGTCAGGACACAAATGAGAGGCAACCAATTAATATTTCCCTTTCACATTGGTGTTCTCTCCCTTTCTCCCTCCCTTCTTCTCTCTCTAAAGATAAATAAAGTCTTCTGTTGATTATGTTCCAGTTAAAGGTGAGATCATATGGTATTTGTCCCTCACCGCCTGGCTTATTTCACTTAGCATAATGCTCTCCAGTTCCATCCATGCTGTCTATAAGCTCCTTCTTTCTCTCTGCTGCGTAGAATTCCATTGTGTAAATGTACCATAGTTTTTTTGATCCACTCATTTGCTGAAAATAAATAAAATGAAAAAAAATAAATAAAATCTTAAAGAAAAAAATAGTAGATAGACACAGAGAGGCCATACAGGGAGTTATTGCAACAATTTATTTATTTATTTATTTAATCTTTATTGTATCTTTTGCACTACTATTTAGTCCCCTTACACCCTTCTTCCCCACAGCAATCACCAAGCTGTTGTCCACATCCATGAGTCTTTTTTCGCTTTTGCTCAGTCCCTCCACCCCCTAATCTCCACACTCCCCAGCCTTCACCCTGCTCTCCATCTATGAGTCTGTCCCCATTTTCCTTGTTAGTTCAGTCTGTTCATTAGATTCCACATATGAGTGGAATCATATGGTATTTGTCTTTCTCTGACTCGCTTATTTCATATTGCAATAATTTAAAATACAAAGTGGGTTTGTTTGTTTGTTTTAAGTGGAAGAGTGAGAAAGAGACATATAGGAAAAAAACAAGATCACGAACCTAGAGCTGAAGAGAAAGTGACATACTAAAGAAATATGTAGAAGGGGAGGTTGGTAGGACTGGGAAGTTACCTAAATAGGAGTGGAAAGGGAGCGTAGTCATGAGGTACTCTGAGGTTTCTGGGTTGAGTGACTCCGAGGTGATCATGTCACTAAGATCAAGGACTGAGGAACTAGAGCATGTTTGTGGGGGTGAGAGAGATGTTAGGGATGTGTTAAGATGGAAGAATCTCCAGAACATCCAAGCAGAGATCTTTAGCAGACAGGTTTTCTTTATAGTCCCTCTGGTTTTCCCAAGGTTTGCTTTGGGTCCCACTCTCTGAGCTCTGGGGCAAGAAACACAGTTCTGTGGATTCCAATTACCTTACCATAATCTTTGTATTAATGAGCTGATACCTTGTAGTTTAAAAAGTTAAAGAAAATCGTACCTTTTGCGACAGCACGGATGGACCTGGAGACTATTACGCTAAATGAAATAAGCCAAACAGAGAAAGACAAATATCATATGATCTCACTTATATGTGGAATCTAAGGAACAAAATAAACTAAAAAAAAAAAAAAATGAAACAGAGACAACGATACATGGAACAGACTCACAGCTGTTAGATGGAAGGGGGGTTGGGGGGCTGGATGAAAGAAGTTTAAGGAATTAAGTCAGCGGGAAAAGGGGGTGTGGGGCTAGGCGAAGGTGGGCAAAGGTGGGGGAAATGTGGACGGAAAGAGACTTTGCTTGGGGCAATGGGCACACGATGAAGTGTGCGGATGATGTTTTGTTGAGTTGTACCCTGGCAACCTGTATGGCTTTGTGAACCAATGTCACCCCAATACATTCAATTACAAAATAAAAATAAAAAGTTGGTAAAGGACCTGCCCAGCATATCATTTATATCCGTTGTTACTGAAGGGTAGCCCACAGACAGAAAGTACTTGAATCCTAAGTGTACAGCCCCACGAGCGTGCCATCTTGATGGTATTAAAGACCTTAAAAATTCTCACAGGTAATACTACTACTAAAAATAATAATAATAATAACTAAAGCATGTGAAAATACAAGTCAGAATCCCCTTTAAGAACTTGCACTGCAGGAGGACAGACTTGGAGCAATCGCGGATTTGACAGCACCGTCAAGCCCAACCACTCTACTCTACATGCAATACAAGACCCTTTGAGATTGACCCCTGCCCACTTCTTCTCCCTCATCTAGTGCCAACACCACCACTATCCCCTTCCCAAACCCAGCCCCGGCCTCCTGAGCTTCAGTGGCGCAGATCCCCAGTGCTCACCCGTCTAGCCACACCCGCCCTGCTTCTCATGCCTTTGCCCCTTCCCTCACCAGTCCATCCAGGAAATTGCCTCTTAGGCTTTAAGGCCCGTTCCAATGCTTCTTTTTCTGTGCAGCCTACCCCTGCGCCTATGGCACCCCATCCCAGTGGCGGCTTCTCTTTTGATTTCTAAACTCTATAACAGCACAGTTACATGGCAGCTTCTCCAGATTGACTTTGAGTCTTAACTATCTTTTGAGCCCACTGCCATCATTGAGTTTTAAAAAAAATGTCTGTGTCAAAGGATGGATGGATGGAAGGAAGGAAGGAAGGAAAGAAAGAAGGGAGGGAAGAAGGACGGAAGGAAGGAAGGAAGGAAAGAAGGGATGGAGGGAAGAAGGAAGGAAGGAATATATGAGAGAATTCACTTCTGTTCTCAGTTCCTGAGCCTGACAAAATTGTGTCTGCTGTGAAACAACAGGAATCAGAGACCTAGGCTTGCTTGTGTGTGAATTCCACCATTAACCAACCGAGGACCACAGACAAGTCAGTTAACCTCTCTGGGCCTGATTCCTTCCACTTTTCACATGTCCCTAATCCGAAAGCCAAGAATTTAGAATTATAATAAATAGAATGCTAACGATCTTGTTCTTCTATTTCCACCATCTCTCATTTGGTCTCCACTCATGTGAATAGAGACTGATGCAAAACATATTTCTTTTCCTTTTTACACTCTGCAATATAAATCTGAGAGACAGCGAGGAAGAAAAATAAGAGATGCTACATTCTTTCTACACATGATACAATTTAAATAATATGGGGTTTTAATTGTTCTACAAGAAAGCAAGATCAATAGCTTGGTTAGCAACTCTACATTGGCCCTCTCTCTTCCTCTACAGGGCAATGAGATGTGCACATTCTCAAGGGCAAGCTGGCCAACCGCCCTGCATCAGTCATTCTCCTTAATGAGGCCCCTCCGTTCAGACCCCGTTTTCTTGTACACAATTCATTTCATTAAACGGTTGCAGCTGCAATTAGGAGTGGGAGAATCCAGGCATGTGTTTGGGTTCGAGATGTGTCTTGTGTGATTTTTCAAATACTTTGGGTTTGGCAGAAGCCAAGACACATTCTGTCAAGTTCTTGTTCCCCTGCGTTTTTAAGCCCATGTGTATGCAAAAGAAACGTGGTCCATCTGATTCTCATTCGTTTTCGCTTAACTCAACAAAAAGTTGTCTCAAAATTGTCTTGGAAGAGCTAGAAAATATCCAAGCAGCAAATCCAGCCTCTTTAGTGGAAGCCTTATTAGAATCTCTTTCTCTCAACCCCTCAACAGATTGAGCGTCTCCAAGCAGGCCAAGCATTTTCATTTTCTTTGGGCCTTTGCATAGCTCTCTAAGCCTGGAATGGCCCTCCCTCTTACCCTTGTCTCTGCCTATGGACTCCTTTTCCCCACGGTGTAACTTGCAAATGCAGTCGTTCCCCTCATCCACCGTTTCAGTTACCTGCAGCCAACTGTTGTGCACAAATATTAAGTGGGAAATTACAGGAATAAACATTTCCTAAGTTTTAAACTGCATACATTCCAAGTAGTGTGATGAAATCTCACGATGGTTGCTTTTTGTGTGGGAGATGTGACTCCTCCCTTTCTCCAACATCACACTGTTCATTGGTTAATAGCCAGTAGCCATCTTGGTTATCAGGTCCACATGGTATCTCCAAGCTTGTGTTCAGGTCACCCTTATTTTATTTCATAATGGCCACAAAGCTCAAGAGTAGTGATGCTGGGCCCTGGCTGGGTAGCTCAGTTGGTTAGAGCATCATCCCGATACACCAAGGTTGAGGGTTCGATCTCTGGTCAGGGTACATACAAGAAGCAATCAATAAATAAGTGGAACATACAAATCAACACGTCTCTCCCCGCCCTTGTGATAACATGGATGGACCTTGAGAATATTATGCTAATTAAAATAAGACAGTCAGAAAAAGCTAAGAACGATGTGATTTCACTCACATGTGAGATATGAAACTGAAACTTGTGGACACAGACAACAATGTGGCAGTTGCCAGAAGGAAAGAGGGGGTGGAGGGGTCCTAACATATGGTGATGGAAATGGTTTGATGTTGGGTGGTGGGCACACAGTGCAATATACAGATCATGTATCATAGAAATGTACACTTGACCCCTTGCTGGTCCAATCAACTAATGTCACCCTAATATTCTTAATAAAAATTTAAAAATAAATCAACACAATCAATAAATAAAATTTAAAAAAAAACAGTAGTGATACTGGCAATTCAGATATGCCAAACAGAAGCAGTAAAGCACTTCCTTTAAGTGAGAAGGTGGAAGTTTCACTCAAAGGAAGGTGCTAAGATCTACAGTAAGAATGAATCTTCTATCCGTGAAATTGTGAAGAAGGAAAAAGAAACCCATTCTACTTTCCGTCATACCTCAGACTGCAGAGGTTACAGCCACAGCACGTGGTGAGTGCTTAGTGAAGAGGAACAGGCCTTACATTTGTAGGTGAAGTACATGAGCTGAAAATTCGGTCTAATTGAGGGAGACTTGTTGCACCAGACAGCAGTGAGCCTACATGGAGACTCAGCCAGGAATCCCCTGGAATGAATGGCACCGAGCTGTTTACTGCAAGTAAGCAGTGGTTGCACAGATGGAGGAATAGGTTTGGGCGGACAGATATAAAAATCACTGGAGAGGCTGTGCCTGCCCGTGAAGAAGCTGTTGTCACATTTCCAGCAGAGTTGAAGAAGTCGATTAGGGTTTGGTAATGTCTGTGGTCTCAGGCAACCACTGGGGGTTTGGGACATGTGTCCCCCATGTGTAATCCCCTAGTCTTCTGAGCTCCTGCTGTACTTTACCAGTAGCCCCCACTAGCCTTTCTTCCATTCTGCTTGTGTCACAGTCATTTGTTGAGCCAGGTTAGCCAAGCCCTCCCTGATGCCTGCTTCAGCGTTAAGCCCTTGACCTTATTTAAAGGTCTTTATAAGAAATGACAAAATCTGGCATTTGTGGTAAAGCTATTGTCTACAACATTAATTATTGTGTCCATCTATCCATGTCCCTATGTGGGCTTCCAGGTGAGAAGTGAACTTGAGGCTTGAGGACTCAAAATAGCAAAGGGCTTCTTCCTCTGTGACGATGAGAGCTATGGAACTCAGCTTGTTCCCTTTTTGTCTCAGCTGCCAGGAAGCTAAGGGGCAGTTCATGTTCACCAATAGCAACTATATTGCAAGCCAGCTTCCTTCTTTTTTTTCAGGGACTTGGTTTTCTATTTCTATATTATTAATGTTATAAAGGAAACAAACCTGTCCTTCACTGTCAAAAGCCTTTCACTTCGAAGTCTTTGTAGAATGGCAGAGAAAAGTAAAAGTAAGAAGAAAGAAGCTATTCAAGATACTTTCATCTGTAGAACAGATCTAGTATTTAGTAGTAATAGGAAAAAGTTTTTCTTTTAATCTTAGATTTTTCATAAATTATTTTAATCTTTTGCCCCATGCAGATACTAGTTAATATAAAATAATTTAATTTTTTAACTTAAAAATTAATTACATCTAATGGTTAAAAAGAAAAGAATTCTTTATAATTCTGCCTGTCCCAGGAACACAGCTTCTGAATCTCCCTTCACAGAACAAAGCACTATGTGTATGACTGGAATTCAGCACATGAGAGAGTTCATGGATGAGAGGGTTCAGCCGAGCAAATCAAGAAGCCAAAGAGGGCGTCCCTGGCATTGGACCTCTAGGCAGTCCTGGATTTAAAGCCCAGCTCTGGCTGGCCACGCAACCCCGAGACCTGCAGTTACCTTGATCCATCAGAGCCCTAGTTTCTTCATCTGTAAAATGGGGCTTTAATCATGACAGTTTTAGGGCCGTTTCGAGGATTAACTCAGAGACAAGATGCTTAATATTACAAATTACCTTCCTTTTACTTAAGAGTGTTCCTGGGCAAATAAAAAACACTGTAAGTTTTTAATTTTTTCTTATTGATTTTAGAGAGAGAGAGAGAGGGAGGGGGAGAGAGAGAGAGAGAAACATCGATTCGTTACTCCACTTATTTATGTGTTCATTGGTTGATTCTTGTACGTGCCCTGACCAGGGATTGAGCCCGAAACCTTGGCACATCAGGAGGACACTCTAACCAACTGAGCTCCCTGGCCGGGGCCTACACTGTAAATTGTAAATGGACAACTGACCATCAGAAGCCGCACTGCTGGGGAGCACAAGGGGAGGGACGTGCATGCTCTTCAGAAGACAGAAATAGGAGAAAAATAAGACAGAAAAATAATCCAAGCCCAAAGCCTTCTTCCCAGGAACACAGTAAACCTTTCTTGCTAGTCATAGAAATCTCAGCAGTTTAGGTAGAAGAGATTCTGCTAAATCCCTGAATGTAACACAAGGGTGATGGAAGAAATAAGTAACCCTTGGTTTTTCATGTCTAAGTGGCCCCAGAGTTGTGGTAGAATGATTCTTGTCACAATGGAATATGAGTACCACGGGGTGCAAGATGAGTTTATATGGCACATGGAGAAACATTTATTATTTTCATTGTTATGCATTTATTGGATTATGGGTTGAGCTAGCACATCCAAATTGTGTTATGACATACTATCATTTAAATGTTTTACAGTTTTAAAAATGGGTAGATTAAAAGGAAACTATTAATCATATTAGGACTGGTAGAACACATGTCAAAAAATTGAATGTGGCTCTAGAATCACTGATGTGTTGGAAATACAACTCTAACATGTGGGTCTTGAGCATCTATTTGTTATAAGGGGCGTCGTGACACCAGGCTCCTCAATTTTGGTCCCTAAATGACTCTTCCAAAGATTCATCCATCCCACCTACACATTCTCCTCTGGCCCCACTGGGTTTCACACCAGTTCCCCTACACAGCTTGCCCTCTCCCACCTCATGCCTTCCCTCTTTGCTCCCTCAAGCAGAGTCAACCCGTCGCCCTTTGGGGCTCCTTGTGCACCCCACTTGCTATGATGGCCCTTGGCCCCTTGTATTACAAGTTTTTCAGGGCTGTGTCTCCTATGCAATGAGAATGTTCATCTCTGTCCCCTGAGTCCCTAGCCTAAAGCATCAAATAACTTTAAAAATAACTTTTAAAAGCCCTGAGGCCATGCTAGGTTTAGAAATTCAAGGACATAAATACTTATCTTACTCATTTACTGGGGATCAGAGGTCACAAAGAAAACATGACTTTTCTCTCCCCACTGTGTTTCTAGTACACCCCAACGAGGCCAGCTCCTCCTGTTATAAGCTTTCCTAGACTATGCATTCTCTTTCATAGCAGTTTTTACAGTATGCAGTTTTTTGTGATTATTTGTTTAATGTCTTTCTCCTGGCAATAGACTGTCAGCTCCTCATGGGTAAGATCACACCATACCTATCTTTGTTCACCTTTGGTGCTCCTGGTGCTTAGCACAGAGCTGGACACACAGCTGGCACTCCCAAAATATCAGCTATATAAATGAATACATTTTTCTCCCTGCACACACACAAACACATACACACACACAGTCGGTCTTCCAGCACTTACACTGTTATAGAGATCATTGAGTGGGCAGATGGTTGACACAGAGACCGGTGTAAATTCCCCTGTTTGTTTTTCAGGCAGATTACAGCAGAACATGATGCTTGCCAACCAGAAGAGGAGAAATTCAAAATGGTAAAAGGAGTATTCTCACTCACAGGGCTCAAAGAGGTCTTGACAAGCAACACAGAGCCAAAATAAATTTTTTCAAAGTGTACTCCAGCAAAAGCGTATTGACCGTGTCCTTTCAAGAATTTTCCCAGCCATCAAGAAAAACTCTTAAGGACTAGAACTTTAAGAGAACTAAGGCAATCAGAGAATATATTACATATGCCGACAGCTCAGAACTGGGAGAACACCGGACCACAGAAAGAAAGAAGAATCAGTGCTATAACGAAGGCAAAGCCACTCTAAGACTGTTTTGGTCTAGCCAGACAACAGGTTTTTTTTAAAGGATCAAATCTACTTTATGAGCTTAGTTTTTAGCAGAGTAGCAGGGAGAATTAAAAAGAAATGCCTCAGCTTTGAGGGATGTCAGGTTCATTGCTCTTTTCATTTCTCAAGTTGAGAATATCTAGGCTGAGGCCATGTAGACAAAGTCAAGAACAGATCTGGCCATCCAGAGGGATCCCGATACTGTACTTCTGAATAACAAGCCACTTGCTCCACTCCCTCCTTCATGTTAGGGCTGAAGAGGCTGACATGCAGACAAAGCAAATGACTAACCCAAGTTCATGAGTGTTTTTTAGGAGCGCCCCGTCTAGAGGCCAAGCCTTCCAGCTGCGCGGAAGGGCTCACATCTGTGCCCATCCTGCTCTGTAGGCCAAATAGCAAGCCTCTACCTCCCCCCAACCAGCTTACCAAACAAAGCCGATTAGCAGCAAGCTTTGCCTCCAGATCAGCATTTGGCACCACATTCTAGCTCATCTATGGTCTATTATCTCTCAGTGGTTCTCTACCCCTCAGGCATTCCTGAGACATTTACGGGTGGTGCCAACTTGGAAAACACGCAGTGAGCTTCTGGGTACTATCTTCTTTTAAAAAGTCTCCTGGCTTCAGGCAACATCAGACAAGAGTCATTGGCTGGTCCCTGAGCTCCTGAAAGGCGGGAACAAATTTTCTTTATCTGTGGGGCCCCAGTGCCAAGGCTTGTGTCTGGTTCACAGTAGGACAGTAAAAAGGGAGGCTGCTCAAAAATTACACAGAATCCGAAGTTAAAGCCAGAAAGAAATGTGTTAGAATCCTTGGCCAGGAGCTTACAAAGGTGCCTGACCTCTGTGGGCTTCAATATTCCCACCTATAAAATAACACGAATACGAATCACCTTATAAAAATTTTTTTTCATCCTCACCCAAGGACACTTTTCTCATTATTTTTAGAGAGAGACGAAGGGAGAGAGAGAAACATCAATGTGAGTGAGAAGCATTGATCAGGTGCCTCCTGTACGCACCAGAACAGAGATTAAACCTGCAACCTTTCAGTTATGCGATGACGCTCCAACTAACTGAGCCACACTGGCCAAGGCTCAGCCACCTTACGGCACGGCTATGAGGACAGATGTAGTAACAATGTGTATAGAACACCAGACCCACAAGATGCTCCATCCATCACAGCCCTTACAACGACCAGGTCCTCCATCAAAGCTGATGCAAGGAAAGGATGAAGGAAGTCAAAGTTCAGATTGGTTCCTTTCTTAGGAGACAAGCAAGAAATAGTGAAAAGGGAACAAATGTGATTACCCGTCCTGGGAGCAGTCAGACTTTCCTTTGCTATTTATTGTCAGTGCTTGGAGCCCTGTTTTAAAGCCAGCCCTGCCTCGTCCCAACTTCTGCTTCATCTCCCAGTGAAGTCATTATGCTGGGCTAACTCCCTGTCTATTGACACAGAGAGCCTGTGAGTCACAAATTCAACAGAATGACTTTGCTGCAGTGTGATTGACTGGAAAATGTTCCCTCATCTGCAAACTTTTTTTCAAGCCAATGGACATGCTTATTTTTGCAACATGGAGTGCAGGCTCTTTATTTATTTGACGTTGGTCTCTGCGACATTCCAGCTGGCCCAGGGAGGGCTCACAACATTCATGACTTGCCTTCTGAAGTTACATACATTTTTCCCCCTCCTGCTCCTTCTCCCTTCCTGCTGACTATTATATCTAAAGCAAACAGTCCCTGCACAATAGTTAGATTGCACTTGAATTCAGTGTTTACTTGACATTTACACACTGGCCACGCTGGACAGCTCAGTCATTCCAGAACACGGGCTCAGCCAGCAAGCATTGTGTTCGACTTGTGCTCAACCCCAAGCAGCACAGATCCTGAAACTGCTAGACGGTGTCTTGAGAAATTATTTGTGCTATTAGGTGTTACTCTTATGCCTGAATTAGTGCATGTTAGTGGGGAGGAGGCATCAGAGTGTCTTCAGTTTTTCCAGGAAACATCTTCCTTCCTTCACCACACAGACGGGCTTTGCTGACACGGCTCTTTCTCCCTTTAAATCCAACTCACACATTGCCACAGTATTCTTTCTAAACAAATCTGATCGAGCCTTTGGTGCAAAATCTCCTCAGGACTGGGCACGGATCACTAATTTGATTAACTGAATCTCCAGTTCTTCCATTTCCTCCTCTGCATAATAGAATTGATAATCCCTACAATGCAGGAGCCTTGCAGGCAGAGCATAGGCAAAGGACCTAGAACAGGCTGAAGCTCTTAGTGCTCTGAAAATGTGGGTCTTCCTCCGCTCCTGAGGTCCATGACTCTGGCTTCAAGAGGAAAAGGGGCTGAGAAAGGGTAGGCTGTGGGGGTTCCTGGGTCGGTTTGATGCAGGGAAGGAGGCTTGGACGTAGCTTGGGGCCAGAACACATATTTCATCGTCCCGGCTCGCCAGTCTGTGGCAGGGAGAAGTCACCTCCACTCCTGAGGCCTTTCTTTCCATATGTGTGAAGTGGAAGCCTCCAATTACAATCTAACAGTGTACAATTTCCACATCTTCAGGGCCTAGAGTCCGTAAAAGACTGGCTAGCCCCAAAGTGGATATATGTAGAAGCCAGTATTTAAAAAGCCTACCAAAGAACAAGACCATAATCCACAGTGCTGGGCAGCATGTAAAGAAACCGGTATCTTCATACCTTGCTGATAGGAATGCAAGTTTTTTGAGTAACTGCTTGTTAATGGTTGATGTTGACCAAGTAAATCAACTATAATTTGAGCCTAAAGAAATAGACAAATATATCTAAGGGTACACATGGAAATTTTGTAATAGTGAAAAACTAGAAACAGTCTAAATGTCCATCAAAAGGAGATAGATTAAATATCAATAGAAAAATACTATGATGTTTACATATAACATGAATATATATTCATGTTAATACATTATATCTAGGTATTAACATGAATAGATGTCTGTGGTGCACTGAGTAAAAATAAAAGTAAATTTATAAAACTGTGTGCAAATGATAATCGGTGTTTTAAAAACAAATTTTAATATTTTTAAGTAGGCATAAAAATTCTGAAAATTTATACAACAAACTGTTAACCATAGTCCCACCTGGGTTGGTAAGATCTGGATTTTTTTTTTTTTACTTGAAACACACATTTATTGATGGATTTTTTTAAATAAGCAGGCATTAATTTTTGATATCAGAAAAAAATTAACTTTATAAAAAGTAAAACAATAAAAGGAACAGTGGGTTTTGGTAAGACCATGTTGTATTAAACAATGCGTTTTCTTTTTCTGTTTTTACTTATTGATTTGAGAGAGAGGGAGAGAGAGAAAGAAAGAAACATCGATTTGTTGTTCCACTTGTTTATGAGTTCACTTGTTTTTTCTTGTATGTGCCCTGACCAGAGATCAAACTCACCACCTTGGCACATCAGGACGATGCTCTAAGCAAATAAGCTGTCTGGCACAAATGTGTTTTCTGATGCTCCTTCTGAAACCTCATTCAAGTGACAGTAAAGAATCTGAAAAGACAAAACTGACCAGGACAGAGAGTGGGAGCTGGGAAGCAGATGAATAAATTGCCCATAAACTCAGGTCAGAGGAAGTGGAAAATGAAGCAACTGACTTTAAGGTGCAGGGTCCTTGGGAAGTCTTGGGAAGTAGAGACACCACGTTCCCCAGTAAGTAAGGTACATGTGGGAATGAAAACAGGATATTGATTGAAAGCCTATATAAGCAGCAGTTGGAAAATCCATCCATCCATCCAAGCGGTTAGGCACTAAGATTCTTCCAAGCCGACGGTAGCTGGGGGACTACTTTCCCCCTCCACTTGGGCAGATCAGAGATTTACTCTCTGGAGAATGTGATGGAAGGACTCTGGAGGCAGGGAAGCCTGGCACAGCTGACAGGAGCAAAGAAGGACGACTGAAGAGCAGGCTGCGTATGGAGTGGTGATGCCTCCTTCCCGGTGCGGGTTGCCTCGCTTACTTTGCTGCACAACCCCCAGCTAGCTGGTCAACCACTCTACACTGCAGTTTTTAAGTGTAACATAGGGTCCACTTATTAAACAAAGATGTACTACATACCTATTATAGACTGGCAAACCACATTATGTTCCGGAATGAGAGCAAATCAGGCAGGGTCTTTGCCCCTTGAAGCCTGCATTCTAGTGTAGCACCAACCACAGAGGGAAAATGACTTCGTGTATATAAAACGCTTAGCATTAATTCGAATGTCCATGCTTCCTCTGATTCCTGAAGGGAGAACACAGCAGATCCTTCCAGTGCTCTTCCAGGAAAGACAAGGTTAGAACTTGGCCAACGTCGTCAACCAGCATATAATTCTTCCATGGTGAACTTGACTTTGAAGTGCCCCTCTGTCCAACCTAACTCTTGACTGGCTTATGAAGGATCATTTGTTTTCCTAGACTGGACACAACCTAACAAAAAGGCTTTTGCACACCAGGGCACAAACCCAGGAAGTGTGAGTCCCATGTCAATTTATACCTGGCCCTACTTTAAAGTATCCCTGTGAGGTTTTAGGGGAACCTGGTCCTTAGTTGTTACATCTGCAGGGCCCCTAGGGTGTTAAGGGGAAAACACTGTGAAAAAGCATTTTAGTCTTCAGATCAAGATATTGCATCATCTCCCAATATTTGGAACATTTCAACTTTATCAAATGGAGACAATCACAGCAGGTTTCATTGCTAGAGGGGAGAAACTAACAATAGTAGCTTTCACATCCATTATCTCACCTAATCCTCACAACAGGTTTGTGAGGCAGGTACATTCGTAGCCCCATTTTACAGACAAGGACAGCGAAGGGCGGCTCGATGACATGACTTGCAGAGGGCCTGGAATCCAAATTTTGGGGTGTCAGTCTCAGCCATCTCCCCCAGTCTCTGCACTGCTCCCTCCAAGTCATTCCTTCATCTCCCAGAGCCCAGGAACTCTGACAAGACCCCTCCTCCACTGAGGTACAGTTAGAGGGCATGAAGAATTAAACTCAGACAATGATATTCTAATCTGCACAAAGCTCAAAGATAGTGTCTTGTCTTTAAAAAACCCAAAATGAGTTTCTATTTTTATGGAAAACCGAGTTTGCTGAATGAACTACAGAACAATGAAATTCAATAGTTCAGTGTTTCTCATAAATGCTTCATTCCAGGAGCTTTGCTGGGTGAATGTAGCAACCAGAAAAATTCATCAGTAACTGAAGACATAGGCTGGGTACAGCCTTTGAATGTATCATCTTCCTGAATCTCTACTATAATGCTAGGAATTCCACTAAGATTAGGAAACTATTCCAGGGCTTCCTCTTCTAAGAAGCTGCTGATCATCCATTGATATAAGAACTATGTTTAGATTTATCAACTTTAAAAAATTCATCAAGCACAGTATGAGATATTTGAGTGCTGCCTGAAATTTATTTTGGCTTTTTTTTCAACATTGACACTGGCCATCCCTCCCAGCTTGTATGTTCAAATTGATTCACAAACACAATGTTTGTGAGGGATTCAACCACAGGGTAATCAAATGCATTGTTATTATTATTTCTTTAATCATTTCCCTGGCTCAAAGTACATAATGTCAAACTGGCAAAAATATCCTATCCTCTTGTCCTGCCCACAAACGGAGAAGAAAATTAAACACAGAATTGTTTGTTTCTTGTTTGCATTTCTCAGGGTGTGAAGCATTCATTTTCAAACCTCAAACTCCCTACACTTTCCATAGTATGAAAATTTCACCTCCATTCTGACTAAAACCAAGGAACAGTTTTTCTCAGGAGAGCAACGCTGGCCTGGTCTAAGAATCTGAGGGATGGAGGATGCTAAATTAAGAAAATAGAATCTTTGGGAGTATAATGTCTTATTTCTCCTTTTGATGCTACTTCTCCTGGAGAGTTTCCTAAGGCCTGGAAAATCAAGGAGAAAATTCTAGCAACAGGTTTTGTCTGCTGATTTGCCTTCTTTGCTAGGCCATTTACTTTTTAATGCTGTATTTATGCATGTAGTATCGAGTATTCTTCTTGTGGCCTTAAATCATAAAAAGAGGAAAAAAAAATACTAGATAAAGATGGTAAATACTAGACCCTAATTTCTTTAAGATAACTATCACTACTCTATATCTTATTCTTAAAAGATATTACTATGTACTATATTACATTTAAAAATAAACAACCTGAGAAGAGGGGTTTTGCTGTTGTTATATTTTGTTTTGGTTTTTTTTAATCTTCTTAACATCTCAGAACATACTGAGGACAGGGAAAGTTGAATTTAACACAATGCTGTTGGAACAGTTCAGAAGCCTTTAAGATAATCCCATTACGTTTAAAATGTGTTTTTCAATGGCTTGAATAATGTATTAGGCCTAAATTTGGGGGGCTAAGAAGATACTGATCAAACCTAAAGGTTCACAAAGAAGATTTCATTTCTGAGAATCGATTTTCAAAGGTCTGTGATTCATTTTCTGCTCTAAAAACTTCAATACCCAATGTTTGGGTTTTGAAAGGCAATGGATTTGGCTACAGAAAAGAGTTGACTCACTCTCTGTTCAGCTTTAGTTTGGTTTTGGGTTATTTTTGTTTGTGTTTTCTAGTCGGTTTTATTACAATGCCTTGGCCAGGCTGTTCTCTCACTTTCTGTCCAACTGCTCTGAGAGGCCAGAGTTACGAAGGACTTTATCTTCAGTCTTGCTCATAGAGCTTTTCGAGGAAGGAAAAGAATTGGTTGGAGGCAGAAAAGGGATGGAAAACAGTACCAAGCCAGTAAACTCCCCACCAGAGAGAAGTGTTACAGATAATCAGGGCTCCCGATGAGCTGTTTTATCCAGGCAGTTTTGCTCACTCCCGTCACTCTACAGTGAAGACGTACTGGGCGTTTATCCTAAAGATGCTGCAGGGGAACACCAGCCGCAGACAAGCACCAGATTACAGCAGTCCACTGGGCAAATGGAATGGCGGATCACCACACAGCTTTATTAGAGCTCAGAGGAAACAGGACAACCTGGATGGAACGAACAGACCCAGGGACAATTTAGAGGGCTCCCGAGGGGAGAAAAAGCATTTCAGACAGTAAAAACAGCCAGTGAAAATACACATCATGTATTCAGAGACTTGAGAGAACACAGTCATCCAGTTAAAGTTTAGGGAGGGTGGGGTCCGTCTCTAGAGATGATCCTGTAAAGTTTGTCTAGGGCCAGAGTAGGAAGAGATCTGGGTCTTGCTCCCTCAGGCTAAGAGTTGCAGGTAGGGAGGAGGTAAGCAGAAGTGAACCTTGGGGCTTTGCGAGCAAAATGGATGGGATCTAGCAGGGAAATTCCAGTGGGAGGATTAGGGAGGAGGAGGAGGAAGAAGACAACAGTTTGGAGGTTACAGCAATAAATAAAAGCTCTAAGTGAGGAGTGCTTGAAACAAGGCAGCCCAACTTGTAGTAGGAAAGAGAGAGTAGGGATATTTAGGATGAAAACTGTTGAACTCCATGGATGCTTGGGTGCCCAGATTCAAGAAAATGAGGGAGGAATCAAGGGAAATCTAGATTTCTAGCTTGGGAAGCTGGGGAAGAATGATAAAATAATGTGGGGAAAATTACAAAAACAATCTGGGCGAACTGAGGTTCCTGACAAATTTGAGGATTAATGAGGGCTGAAAGGAAAGACAGGCTTCCTGCTAATGGACTGCTCAAAAAGGGAAGGTACATTAGTCATGCAACAAACACTCACAGAGCATTACCTTGGGCTGGGCATGCTCTGTACTAGGACTTGGGGATACTGCCGTGAATAAAACAATAGCTGCCGTCCTTGTGAAGCTTATAGTCCCCTGGAGAGTACTGGTGATAGTGATACATATCATGTATTGACAGTCAAGTCCTGTGCTAATGCTCTACTTGGAAGATCCCATCTTTAATCCTCATCAATTTAAGAAGTAGGTACTATTGAGACAGCGCAACAAAGACGGTTGCCCTGCCCTGGTGAATACCTAAGGCCCCTCCCCCTTACAACTTAACAGGTATGCAGAGACAAAGAAATATGGCCCAAATGAAAGAACAGAGCAAAACTCCAGATAGAGAGCTAAGTGATAGGAGATAGCCAACCTATCTCATGGAGAGTTCAAAGCCCTGGTAATCAAAATGTTCACAGCACTGCCTGAGCTTAGTCGAAAAATGAAAGAACAAATGAAGGATACCCAAAGTGAAATAAAGCAAAAAATTCAGGGAACCAACAGTGACAGGAAGGAACCCAGGATTCAAAGCAACAATTTGAAACAAAAGGAAGAAATAGACATCCAACCGGAACAGAATGAAGAAACAAGAATTCAAAAAAGTAAAGAGACTTATAAACCTCTGGGACAACCTGAAATGTTCCAATATCCAAATTATAGGGGTGCCAGAAGGACAAGAACAAGAGCAAGAAATTGAAAACTTATTTGAACAAATAATAAAGGAAAACTTCCCCAATCTGGCAAAGGAAATAGGCTTCCAGGAAGTCCAAGAAGCCCAGAGTCCCAAAGAAGTTGGACCCAAAGAGGAACGCACCAAGGCACATCATAATTATATTACCCAAGATTAAAGATAAGGAGAGAATCCTAAAAGAAGCAAGAGGAAAGGAGAAAGTTACCTACAAAGGAGTTCCCATAAGACTATCAGCTGATTTTTCAAAAAAACCCTTGCAGGCAAAAAGCGGCTAGAAAGAAGTATCTGAAGTCATGAAAGGCAAGGACCTACATGCAAGATTACTCTAGACAGCAAAACTATCATTTAGAATGGAAGGGCAGATAAAGTGCTTCCCAGATAAGGCAAAGTTAAAGGAGTTCATCATCACCCAGCCCTTACTATATGAAACCTTAAAGGGTCTTGTCTAAGAAATTGAAGAAGATCAAAAACTATGAACAGTAAAATGACAATAAATTCACAAATATCAACAACTGAACCTGAAAAAAGGAAAAAAACAACAAAAACAAAAACTAAGCAAACAACTAGAACAGGAACAGAATCAGAGAAATGGACATCACATGGAGGGTTTTCAGTAGGGAGGGGGAAGGTAGGAATGGTGGGGGAATAAGAAGCATAAGTGGTAGACATAAAATAGTCGGGGAGAGGTTAAGAATGGTACAGGAAACAGAGAATTCAAAGAATGTATATGTACAACCCATGGACATGAACTAAGTGGGGGGATGCTGGAGAGTTGGGGGGTACAGGGCAGAGGGGGGATAAAGGGGAGAGAATTGGGAAAACTGTAATAGCATAATCAATAAAATATACTTACAAGTAAAGTTTTTAAAAGTGAAATAAATGAAAAATGATAAATAAAATACAAAAAGGGAAAAAAAGAAGTAGGTACTATTATTATCCTCCATTTTATAGAAGAAGAAACAGGTAAGGCAAGATCAAGTAACTTGCCCAGGTAGAAAGCAGCAGAGCCAGAACACAAGCCCAGGAAATATAGTGCTAATGCCCACTTTCCTAACCTCTGAGGTTAGCACAAGACTGAGGTTAAAAAGAGGCTGCAGTTTACAAGGAGATGCAAGGGGAGGAGAAGAGAAGTTTTGCCACCTCGTGAAAGTCCATCTCAGTTATTCATCAGGAGGTATTTCTTTTCAAAACAATTTGTATATGTAAAATTTTCTTTTGCTTTCTCTTCTTTAAAGGAAGCTCTTCTAAACACACACACACACACACACACACACACACACACACACATTTAAAAAACAGAATAAAATAGAAGCAGCTCTTCCTAAGTCCCCTGCAGCCAGGTGCCCAGATCCAGTTCCCAGTTCTGGGTGCAGTCCCTCACTGAAACCTTTATGCAGCCTTCTCAACCTATCACACCCCATCCACGGCTCCACAGTAATCCCTTAGCACTAATGGTTTCCATCACATCTGATGCCAACAAATGCAGTTTGTACTGAAAAAAAAAAAAATCTGTAACTCCAAGGATGTTAATAATTAACTTCCATACCACAAAACTTGTAATATCAGTTTGCTGAAATAAAGTCACCAGTAAGTATTTAATTCTTCTTTAAAGGGTGTCTTCTGTTATTATTATTTTAGAGTACAATTTAGTCATCAAAGGTTTACTCATCCTCATGTTTATAAATTATATAGGGCAGGGATTTAACTCTTCTGGACCTACCTGTTCTGAAAAGAGGGAGGGTCATAACCCTGTTGCCACAGCAGGCACCTGCGGTGAAAGATGATTTGTGAACTTGCAGTTCCTTACTTCTTTTAGAAATCTGAGGCAAACAGAGAGATTTCCCTCTGTGATGCAATCAGAGGAACAACCAGATAGTTGCCTGCCGCGAAGCAGGCAACTGGCTTTCTTCCTCCAGCAGACCTATTGGGAAACTCAAGTTCATCTTTTTAAATTGAGTTTCAGAATCTTGTCTTGATTACATGACATAATAATGGTGGCTTTCCAATTCATCTGTCTAATATTGTGTTTTCATTGTGGTGGTTACTTTTGTTAAAGGGCAAGGGTTACTGCCTTAGAAAAATTAAAACAAAGCAGAAAAACACCTCATGCACTGGCTACCTAGGTTGGAAGGAAACTCCAAGTCCTGACTTACCCGTTTACATTCTGAGGGTGATGGCTGCCAGTCAAGGGCTCATCCAACCTCGCTGAGGAACCCTGGCCTTAATGGAAGAGTGGATAACTTTTCCATGAAATCCTCAAGTCCTAGCATCCCAAGCCACTTTCTTCTGGCATCACAAAGAAAGTGTGTGGGGGGAGGGGCGGGGTGCCAGGAAGGGGAGGGAGGTTAACAGGTGTTTTCCCTCTTGATCCCTGTTTTTGAAAACAGCAGTATCTTCTGAGTTAAAGTAACTGGCCTGCTCCTATGGGGTGGGGTGGAACCCCTCTAAGCTAACGGAGGGAGGGTCACGGTTTTTCCAGCCAAAGCACGCCCCTCCCCCCCAGCTGCGTGCCCTCACAGCCGCTCGCTCACGTCGAGTTGGGAGGATGGAAGTCATCTACTAGGGAGTCCAATTCCCCGGCCTAACTTTGGCAGGGTGGGCGTGAATTCATTCGGAGAGAGATGCATTCCAAGAATGCTTCTGTGGTCGGTGAGAAGTGGAAAAATCAGGGGTAACAAATATTCTTAGGAAACCCAATAGGTACCGTAATCTCAGGACTCAAACAGGTGACAACAACTTAAAGTACTAAGCAGGTACACCTCAAAGAAGGTGAGTCACACTCTGCCCAGGTCTGGAGCTTGGACCCTTTTCCAAGACCCCCCTCCTCCCTTTTATTCTCCCCCTGGGCTGACACCCGGCGGGAGCCGCAGCATTTACTAGCGAGGGATATCGGTGGAAAGAGCGGGCGGAGCCCTCGGCACGCCGGATTCCAAACTAAACACCTCGCAGGCTGACGTTTAGCCAGTGATACCGAACACCGCACTCACGTTTAAAAAAAAAAAAAAAAAAAAAAGGCACTGTTTGCAGAGAAGATGAGGGCGAAAACATTTCCCGGCTGGAAAAGTACTGATCACAAACTAAAGGGGGAGTGGGGGTGGGGAGGCAGAGTTATAAGACTGAAATAACGATCGCCGTTTCCGCTTCACTTCCCGGTGCACAGAACGGCAGCCGCCAGCTCGCTGTGCCCCATTTGAGAACCGGGGTCCTACTGCACCGCTCCACTCCCTGGCTAAGTCCCTTTCAGTGAGGGTGACCGCTCGGAGCCTCAGCCAGGGGAGCGAGTTGCCGCTTGACCTTTATCTCGCTATTTCACCTCGTTATGAGTCAGTTTGTTCATCCATAAAGTGGAGAGTGCGTGGCTTGTAAAATGCTTTGAGATTCCCTGGTTGAAAGGTGTCAGTCCCCGCGCCTCACAGCCCCTGTGGCCCGCCCCACGCCAGAATAAATCCTGAGCCCTTTCACTCGCTCCCTCGCTCCTCTAAATGTCAAAACCTTTCCCCCATGCGGGTCTCTTCACGCCCTTCCCAGGCGCGCAACAACCCCCCTCCCCCCCCACTCCAGTTTTCTCAAGCTTCCACTCTTAGTTACACAGTGCTGGGCACCCGCCTCCTCTCGATACCCTCTCCCTCACCCGCCAGCAGAGCCCGCGAAGAACCCTGCGAGGCCAGGCCAAGCGCCCGCATTGGCGCTGGGGCCCAGGGCCCGGCTCCCGCGTGCGTAGGGGAGGGACGGAGGGCTGCATGAGTCACGCGAATAATCGCGCTTTTCTCTAGTGCGCACGCAGCGGCGAGCGCGTTGACCATCCCCACCGGCCTTCCCAGCCCCGGCCTGAGAACCTAGTAACTACCCTGGCCGCACCGGGACCGGACCTGCGCCGGGTACTCGGAGCCCCGCGCCAGGGCCGCCGCCGTCACCGCCGCCGCCGCCGGCGTCAGCGCGGCTCCCGCCCGCCAGCTGCCGGGCTGGCGTCACCGCCGGAGCGGGCCCCGCCCGCGCCCCTCCCTCCCCTCCAGTGTCCCTCCCTCCCCCCGCCCCCACGTGCGCCGAGTTTGTTTATTTAGCTGTCATGGCAACGCGAGGGGGGCTGGGGAGGGAGGGGAAAAGAAAGGGAGGGGCGGGGCCTAGAGGCGCGCCGCAGCGAACAGCCGGTAGGAGGCGGGGGAAGGGCCGGAGCCAAAGTTATAAGTAAGGAGTGCGCGGCGGCTGCCGGCAGTTCCCCTGCCCGAGAGAACGACCGCCGCTGCGGGCGCGCGGGGAGCAGAGGCGGTGGCGGGCGGCGGCGGCGGCGGCACCGGGAGCCGCCAAGTGCCCCTCCCCGCCCCTCCGGCCCCCCACCCACCCACCCGCCTGCGGCCAGCGCCCATGGCCGCGCGCGCCTCGCTCAGCCCCCCGGACTCTGCGCCCTGTGCCGCCGCCCAGTGCTCAGATCCGCGCCACCGCGGCCAGTCTCACCTGGCGGCGCCGCCCGCCCGCCACCCCGGCCACAGCCCCAGCTCTCACAGCGACAGCCGCGGCGACCGCGACAGCGGTGGGGGACGCTGCTGAGTCGGAGACAGCAGCCCGGCCACCGGACCTACTTTCTCGCCTTGCTGATTGTCTTATTTTTATAAGAATTTACGACTTTTCTAAGAACTTTTATATACAAAAGAACTTTTTTAAAAAAGAGACATCTCCCATTTATATTTAATCCAAAGAAGAAGGATCTCGGGCAATTTGAGGTTTTGGTTTTGGCTTCGTCGTTTTTTTCCTCTTCGTTGACTTTGGGGTTCGGGTACCCCTACATTAATGAGGTAGGTGCCACGCAGGGCGAAGGGTGGGGTGAGGGCTGGTCGGACACGCCGGAATGGCGATCGAGAGTGGGCCCTTGACTCCTGCCTTCCTTTGCGCCCCACCCGGCCCACAGGCAGCCACCTGGCGAGTCTGACATGGCTGTCAGCGACGCGCTGCTCCCGTCCTTCTCCACGTTCGCGTCTGGCCCGGCGGGAAGGGAGAAGACACTGCGTCCAGCAGGTGCCCCGAATAACGTGAGTGTTGCCCTGGCTCGTGGGGAGTGTCCGGTGGGCTTCTGTGGGTAGGGTGGGATGGGCGGGGCCCTGGAATCACCCAGAGCCCTAGGGCCAGGGGAAAGAGTGCACAGGGCTCCACAGCTTTCCCGGGATGGGTTCTGCGCTCTCGGGCTCAGCTGTATGTGCGTGTGGTCTGGATACTGCGGAGCCGCCCGGGGTGCACACCGGGTCCGCACACGTCCCCTGTAGCGCAGGCAGACGGGCAGGCGCGCGGGCCACGGGGCCGGTCTGAGAAAGCTTGGCGCGTAGGCGTCCCCGTGGCGAGGGCACACCGGGAGAGCCTCGGTGTCCCAATTCCGGGGACGCGGGAGCGTCCCGGGATCTGGCGGGGGAGGGACCCAGGCTGGTGAGCCGCGGCGCTCACTCACACGCAATCCGGCAGACACAACGTATCACTCTCCGCACCGACGCACTGCCTCTCTGCGGACCCGAGTGTGGGCCGAGATTGGAGCATTGGCGCTGGAGTTCCGGGCGCTGCCTGCCCATTCCCCATGCCTTGGCGGTGTAGGCGCGCCGGGCCAGCCAGTAGTATGTCGGGTGGCAGCTGGAGACTACCACTGACGGTCTCTCTCTCGCCCTGTCCCCGCAGCGCTGGCGGGAGGAGCTCTCCCACATGAAGCGACTTCCTCCTCTGCTTCCCGGCCGCCCGTACGACCTGGCGGCGACCGTGGCCACAGACCTGGAGAGTGGCGGGGTCGCTTGTGGGGGCAGCAATCCGGCACTCCTACCCCGAAGAGAGACGGAGGAGTTCAACGATCTCCTGGACCTGGACTTTATCCTCTCCAACTCGCTGTCCCATCAGGAGTCAGTGGCTGCCACCGTGTCCTCATCGGCATCAGCCTCATCCTCGTCCTCCCCATCGAGCAGCGGTCCTGTCAGTGCGCCCTCCACCTGCAGCTTCAGCTATCCGATCCGGGCCGAACCGGGTGTGGCACCGGGTAACACGAGTGGCGGTCTCCTCTATGGCCGGGAGTCTGCGCCCCCTCCCACAGCTCCTTTCAACCTGGCGGACATCAACGACGTCAGCCCCTCGGGCGGCTTCGTGGCCGAACTCCTTCGGCCTGAATTGGACCCAGTGTACATTCCGCCGCAGCAGCAACAGCAGCAGCAGCAGCAGCAGCCGCCGCCGCCAGGTGGCGGGCTAATGGGCAAGTTTGTGTTGAAGGCGTCGTTGAGCGCCCCTGGCAGTGAGTACGGCAGCCCGTCGGTCATCAGTGTTAGCAAAGGCAGCCCGAACGGCAGCCACCCGGTGGTGGTGGCGCCCTACAGCGGCGGGCCCCCGCGCATGTGCCCTAAAATCAAGCAGGAGGCGGTCTCCTCGTGCACCGTCGGTCGGCCCCTGGAGGCCCACTTGGGCACTGGACCCCCTCTCAGCAATGGCCACCGGCCGCCAGCGCATGATTTCCCTCTGGGGCGGCAGCTCCCCAACAGGACTACCCCGACCCTGGGTGCCGAGGAACTGCTGAGCAGCAGGGACTGTCATCCTGCCCTGCCGCTTCCCCCAGGCTTCCATCCCCACCCGGGGCCCAACTACCCGCCATTCCTGCCCGACCAGATGCAGCCGCAGGTCCCACCACTCCATTACCAAGGTCAGTCCCGGGGATTCATAGTTCGGGCTGGGGAGCCCTCCGTGTGCCGGCCCTCTGGGGCCCGCTGGATGACGCTGACCCCACCTTCTTCACCCCTAGAGCTCATGCCACCCGGGTCCTGCATGCCTGAGGAGCCCAAACCTAAGAGGGGGAGAAGGTCGTGGCCCCGGAAAAGGACAGCCACTCACACTTGTGATTATGCGGGCTGTGGCAAAACCTACACGAAGAGTTCTCATCTCAAGGCACACCTGCGAACTCACACAGGTAGGAGGACGGAAGGGGCAGAAAGGAGAGGAGGGCGGGTTGGTGTCTAGCCCCACGCGCTATGGCTACTCCTTGGGGCCTCCCTTGGGATGTGGGGTGCAGTCTATCTCTGGATCACAGGAGAGAGCAGCAAACGGCGCCGACTTTTTTGCCCAGGAGCCTTTTGCCTGATGGATGGTATCAGTGCTTGAATGTGCAGTTTTGTCAGGCCTTTGAAGGGCAGGGAGATTCCAGGCTGAACGGCCTCTCCTAGCTTAAGGAAAGCTCTGCCCTCGTAATCGAGAAATTATACTTTACCGTAGAAAAGCATGATGGGTTTTTTAAATCAATTTTTAACTTTCTAGACCATTTTCATTGGCTAGTCCCTTCCTAGATTCACTCTATTTTTAGTTCTAGTCTTACAATTAGGCTTTATTTAATGTCAGGAATTTCATGGTTCTGATTGCTGAGATCATGGTTTAGGACTCTCAGCTGCAGAGAATTTCCATATCAGTTGAAGTAGTAGGTACCCAAGGTCATGTAGGTGTAGGATTTAGTAAAATCACAGAAATTGGGTACAGGAAAAATACCCTCCTATGGCTTTTTTAGACCCAGTTTAGTGGGGTAGGAAGTTATTACTTGGTTTGGGCCAAGAAGAAACACACTAGCAGTGATAACTTTTAATTTTTTAAATTTTATTTCTACCACTATGATATCTTGACTCAGAAGAATGAAAATGTGAGCCCTGTAGAAGTGTAGGCTAGCTGGTATTTGTTTCCTGTGCTCGACTACCTAATGCCCCTCTAAAAAACAAGAGGGCAAAGAGTGTGCATAATGTATTCTTACTCACGATATTATCTGGTATTTAATATGGCCTCACGTGGTATTAAGACATTCCTAGATCCTTTCAGAGTGGGATACTTGGGGAGTTGGTTTTAATATTTGGGCTCAAGTTTTTGGGGACAGTGGGATACAATTTTTTGCAATGGCCAATTCTTAGTGTTTTTTAAACTTTGTATTTTTATTATTGAGGTTAAAGTCACATAAAGTGAAACCCTAACCGTTTTAAAGCATACAATTCAATAGAACTAAGTACATTCATAATGTTCAACTACAACTCTTTGGTTCCAAGACATTTCACCACCCACCCCAAAGTAACCCTCACAGGAGCTAAGGCAGTCGCTCATTCCCCCCCCCCCCCCCCCCAGCTTTCTCATCTGGCATTCCAACCACTAGTCTGCTTTCTGTTTCATTGGATTTATCTATTCTGGATTACCAGGTCTTCTTGGATAATTGGCCCCCTTATCATTATGTAATACCCCTCTTTATACTTGATAATTAACCCTTGTTCCGAGGTCTGCTTTTTCTGAATTTTCTTTCCTGTTCTGAAAACTACTCCAGCTTGTGTTCAGCTGGTATTAGCATGGTCTATGTTTCTTCAGCCCTTTCGGCATTTTGTTCATTTTCGAAATCTCATTGTTACTGAATTTTTGGAGCTGATGTTGGTTAATAAAATTATGTTGGTTTCAGGTGTGCCATTCTATAACACATCACCTGTATGTTTGTTCTTCAGCAATGGCTTCAAGGGCTTTATTTTCCTGTTACAGGTGAGAAACCTTACCACTGTGACTGGGACGGCTGTGGGTGGAAGTTTGCCCGCTCAGACGAACTGACCAGGCACTACCGAAAACACACCGGGCACCGCCCCTTCCAGTGCCAGAAGTGCGACCGGGCATTCTCCAGGTCGGACCACCTCGCCTTACACATGAAAAGGCACTTTTAAATCCGGAGACAGTGGATATGACCCACACTGCCAGAAGAGAATTCAGTATTTTTTTCCCATGAGGGAAGGAGCCCAGCTGGAAAGCACTACAATCATGGTCAAGTTCCCAGCAAGTCTTGTGGACGGATGACAGGAGACAGGAGGAAACCCAAAGACACAAATCAAAGACCAGAGGGGGTCTGTGACTGGATCTTCTAACATTCCGATTCTAAGCCCGACTTGAATATTCCTGGACTTACAAAACGCCAAGGGGGTGACTGGAAGCTGTGGATGTCAGGGTATAAATTAGATCCATGAGTTGGGGGGGGTGGGGGGAAGACCAGAGTTCCCTTGAATTTTGTTTCCATGCAATATACCTATAAAGATCACCTTGTATTCTCTTTGCCTTCTAAAAGCCATTATTATGATATTAGAAGAAGAAGTAAAAATTCAGGTACAGAAAATGTGTTTTAATAGCCTAAACGATGGTGCTTGGTGAGTGGTGAGTCTTGGTTCTAAAGGTACCAAACGAGGAAGCCAAAGTTCTCACACTGCTGCATACTTTGACAAGGAAAATCTATTGTTGTCTTCCGATCTACATGTATGACCTAAGTCAGGTAAATAGACCTGGTTTACTTTAACCTTTTTATGCAGACAGTCTGTTATGCACTGTGGTTTCAGATGTGCAATAATTTGTACAATGGTTTATTCCCAAGTATGCCTTAAGCAGAACAAATATTTTTTTCTATATAGTTCCTTGCCTTAATAAATATGTAATATAAATTTAAGCAAACTTCTATTTTGTATATTTGTAAACTACAAAGTAAAATGAACATTTTGTGGAGTTTGTATTTTGCATACGCAAGGTGAGAATTAAGTTTTAAATAAACCTATAATATTTTATCTGAATACTGTTTTCGTTTTGTTTTGTTTCCCCTTGAAAAGTATGTAACAGAAATGTCAGTTTACACATAATGAGTAGGGCTCAGCAGATTAAAGGAAAGCTTTATAAGGCTACTTAGTTTTACTATGACTACAACCAGTGTGGTAGGGCTGAAAGCTGTGGGTGCTCGAGATCACAGAATTCAATTTACTGTCTCAGGTTGCTCTTTCCAAAGTACATGCGTTTCCGTACCTGAGTATGAATTTACAGGCAGAAAAAGCCCAATCCTCCTTCAACTGGCTCAGTTTAATATGAAAATATTCAGAAAATAAATACACACATTCCAGTTTCACATTTTAAAAGATCCTTATGGTTTCTTAAATTTAAACGAAAATATAAAAATCTGTCTCTTGGAGGCCTGGCCTTGCATTCAGAACAATTTGTCTAACAAAAGAAACTTACCACAGCGGCGAACCCTAAGACGTAGTTCCACAGTGCCCTCCTGAGGATTAAAGTACTCATTTATGCGTTTGTCCTTCGTGTATGTTACAGATGATACTTACAACTATAAACCCCAACCAGGTCAGAGTCAAAGTTGCTAGCAGATTGTTTTAAAACTTCCTCAGTTCTCGGAAGACGGCCAGCCCTATTGTTTCAACAGACTGAAAGCAAAGAATTACAAATTATTCAGAGTCACAAAACTTAAGTGTAAATTTAAATTTTTAAGTGATGTTTTTGTAAACTTGTAGCATATTTCTGAAGTTATTAAAGCGTAAAGCTGCACTGAGACTTTTTTGAGGTGGGTGCCTACAAGGCTGCAACTAATCTGGCAGTGACAAAAATGGAGAAAAGCATTTGTGACACTTGTTGACACTATGTAATGGGGATGTGGGTGAGTAATTAACATTGTCAAGTGGACAGAAGCTGACTGGCATTTTCTTCAGATGCTTATTAACCATCCATTATATCTACAGTCCAGAAGTGTTTGCACCGTGGGTGTATTTTATACATGAAATAAAAAGTAGCAATTCATAAGAGGCTCATGGTGGACCAACACAAGGTATTTTCCTTGGCTTTTAAGAGTCCAACACTGGCCGGTGTGGCTCAGTTGATTGGCCAAGAGCTCGCCAGCTCCATTACTGGTCAGGGCACATGCCTGGGTCGCTGGCTCTGTGCTCTGTCCCCAGTCGGGGGTGCTTGCTAAAGGTGATCAGTCGCTGTTTCTCACATCCATGCTTCCCTCCCTCTCTTCCTCCCTTCTCTCTTTAAAATAAAAATATTTTTTTTTAAAAAAGAGTCTAACATAACAGGAAAACATGGCATGTGTCTTAGCTTAAAAGAAAACAGGTGCACCAATAGCATGGAATTTTATGTGGCCCAGAACATATTCAAAGCATTCTTAATGACATGGAAAAATGCTCACGGTATGTTAAGTGGAAAAAGTAGGATATAAGACTACAAACAGTATGATTCCAATCATATAACTTTAAGTGTGGGTGCATTGAAGGAGGGAGAAGCAATAGGGGAAAAACTGGACTGAAATGTCAAAATATAAACACTAGTTTTCTCAGTTTAAGCTTTCCATAGTTTTCAAATATTCTAAAACAAGTATTCAAAATGGAGAAACTTTTTTTAAAGAATGCATGTCGAAGTATTTAGGCTTTAACTTTAAAAGAGCAATGAAAGCTACGTAAACAAGGAGCCTATATTTGAACACATTTTTCTTCGTATTAAATTGTGATTGTAGTTCTTCTCCTCTGCCTTTGTCTTATTCAAAGCCTCCTGGTAGACAGTGGGTGTATGAAAAGTATTTATTGGATGGTTGTTGCCATCTTCATATTGTCTTAAGTGCCTATTACCTCAAGTAGAAGAGACATTCATAAAATCTCAAGACATTTTAAATTTATTCAAGTCTTTATGATAGGGATCTATAACTGGCATGAACTTCTTCTAACCTGCAAAAGAGCTTAAATATTCAACATAAATGAAGATTTTCCAAAAATACAACAGCACAAACCTATTCAACACGCACAGAGAGCTAAGACTATTTAGTACCAATCGGTTCTGAGCTCCTGGGTGCACACACTATCATTACTGCATTACAGAGCCGTCCGCCCTGTGTAATAAGAGCACCTAATAACTGACCTGCCTGCTTATTACCTTTTCCTTATAACATTTAATTTTATACGTCCTCCATTTTAACTTGTGTGCACACACACACAATTAACCATAGTGTTTTCTATGCATCAACAGACTTTCCATCTATCCCTTTTTCAACAAAATGCCTTTTTCAGAACAATGTTCTTTCTACTTGAAACCCTGTCTGACTTTGACAATCCTGTTTTGGTTTGTTAAAGTGGGAAAGGTCACTGTCTCCAGCCGGATGGCTGCGGGAATAAGTCTTTTTCCTTTCTCAAGTTGTTCCAATTTTTAGAAGAAGGCAATGTCATTTTACAATGGAGGTTAACAGTTTTTACATATAATTTTGTTACATATTAGAAACCCAGATGAGACAGTCCTTAGGCTATGAAAGCAAGTCCACAGGGAAAACAGTAAAACAAGCAGTGATGGTACCTGGTGTCCTTTGATATGTGGGAGTATCTAAATTTAGCAGCCTATGTCAGCCACCTGGTCTGTGTTCTGGCTTCAGAAGCTCCATTCAGCACAACACCACACAGACATGAGGGAGTCTACAGTCCATAGTCTCTCTCTTTCTACTCCCTCCCCCCTCTCTCCTTACACACCCATAAGCACCACCCAGTCCTACACAAAGCTTTTTTTTTGGTGACATATTCTATTACTTCATCCTTATTTATTGTGTATTTTATCTTATGTAGTTACTTTATCTTCTCATAGTTTCTTAGCACCTTCTAGAGGTTACTTTGTAGCGGTGTGTTTGTGTAGTGCTAAACCGAAGCTATGTCTGCCTCCTAAAGTTTGTTTTTGAAACTATTGTTCATGTGCAGTCATTCAATAATGTTTCATATAAAACCACCAAGAACTCTACATAATGAATGCTGTGGAATAATGTTCTTTTTGTGTAAACGCAAAGAACCTACTGTTACAATCACAATGCTGTATGAAGATAGTTTTTTTCTTCACATTAAGTGAAACTAAAAGGAAAGTTGAGAGCAAATACTTTTTGGAAGCGTTACCTTAAGCAGGATAGAAATGTAAATTTCTCGCCATCTCCTGAAAAACGAATAAAACTTTAAACCCTTAGGAAGTACCTAAAGCTTCAATGTCTGGTCATAGTCAAAACCCAAGGGAAACCAACTGTTAAAATAGCATAAACACAGAATCCTTTCAGACGGGTCTCTGGACTGCCGCAGCCAGGTAACTGAGAGGAGGGGTAGGAACATCAATCAGATAGCTCCTCTGGAATCTCACACGTCAGGAGTTTATCTCTTAAATTATTTTCGCGATGCCGTCGATAGAATCACTTTTTCGAATCGCTTCAGTCTACTAGGCACCCAAGATGAGTCAGCATGTTGCAACCGGCCCTCCCAAGTGTCCTTCTCCACTTGTTCTTAAAGGAAAAGAAGGAAATAAATAGAGATCGAACTTAATAACAACTACAAAAAGTACATTCACACTTGCAGGATCCCTTTGACATTTACACCTAACAGAGCAGTTTTCACTGGTACAATACAGTAATTATAATGATACCCGACACTGTGGGGACCATTTGCTGCCCTTTTATGTTTCTCTTCATGTCTATGTTGCATGCTATTATCTAAACAGAGTAAGAGGCAAGCAAAGGAGCTCTTTATGGAAAAATAGGTAGGCAGGTAGGTAGGTAGGTAGATAGTGCCAACTTCTGGTAGAGGTTTGACAATCTAAAATCCATTAGGGCAGCCCTGGCCAGGTAGGTCAGTTGGCTAGAGGGTTGTCCCAATCAGCCAAGGTTGCAGGTTCAATCTCCAATCAGGGCACATACAAGAAGCAACCAATATACACACAACTGAGTGGAACAATAAATCGATGTTTCTCTCTCTCCCTTTCTCTTCTCTCTCTCTTCCTCTCTCTCCCTCTAAAATCAATAAATAAAATTCACCCTGACCCATGTGACTCAGTTGTTTGGCCACTGTCCCTCAAAGCAAAAGGTGTCCAGTTCAATTCCCGGTCAGGGCCCATACCTGGGCTGCAGGTTGAATCCTGGTCTGGGCACGTACGAGAGGTAACTGATCAATGTTCTCTCTCACATCGATGTTTCTCTCCCTCTCTGTCTTCCTCCCTTCCCCTCTATCTAAAAATAAATAAATCTTAAAAAAAATAAAATCATTAAGTAAAATTTAAGAAAAATAAAATCCATTGGGGCAAACCATCAAATCTATCCAGCCCAGGGTGTCTGGGGCTAGGAGGGTGGTGCGGGTATAATGCCTATCTCACCTGTAATATCCGACCCTGTGCTCACTGGCACTGGATCAGCATATGACCGAACAGCAGCCAGATCGCCATGACACCAAGCCAATGCATTCAGACGCTATACTTGCATACACACTTAAAAGCTAAAAGGGTAAATAACTTTACAGGGAAATTGAAGGAGCTCTAGGCACACTCACTGAAAGCCAGGGAGATAAGTGAATCGTTGCAAGCCACGAAGCAGAGCCTCTGAGACATGACACATGGAAGGGATATTTTTCAGTAAGGTCAAGCATGCCACTTGTCAGACCCGAGCCACGTACTTCTACACAACTCTGCGAGGTCTACGAAACATTCACCTCAATTAACCCTCACAGCAAAAAGTAAGGGTGGGATTTCCCTCTCCCATCCCCATTTCACAGATGACTGAACTGAGGCTCCCTGTACAGGTTAGCATTTGTTTCGCCCTTGTTTCTCATCTTGTTGACATACTCAAAGCTTTCCTCCTCTAATGCTTTTGTCATCAGTCTGCTGGGCAGGTAGGGCTAAAGGCAAAATAAATACACCCCAATTCAAAAGGATTTGCTAATATCCAGATTCTTCTGGTAAACCTGTTTAAGAGTCAAAAGACCCAGACTTTCTGTCTCCCAGTCAGTGTGCTATTTCTTTTGTCTAGGCAGAATGACAGGGAGTGTCCTTCGGGTATTTCTTGAGCTGGTCACTATGTAACGTACTGATCTACACTTTCAGTGTTTGAGTTTTTTAATCCTCCCCCGAGGATATGTTTATTGATTTGAGAGAGAGAGGGAGAGAGGAAGGGAAAAAAAACATCAATGTGAGAGAGAAATACCAATTGCTTGCCCCCTGTATGCAACCCAAATGGGACGGGACGTGCCACCTAGGTATGTGCCCTGACTGGGAATTGAACCTGCAGCCTTTTGGTGTGTGGGACAATGCTCTAACCAACTGAGCCACCTAGACAGGGTGAGCTGCACTTTAAGTTTGATGTGTAAGAAAAAGCTCCTGTTTCTGTCCTCACCTCTGCCTGAGCATACAATTCGCCAGGTCAAACAGATCTGGTCAAGCCCCTCCCCTACTTCCTCATGGTCCCCAGGGCCTAGTGGATGAAGATTTAACATGGTTACTCCTCTAATTTTGGCCTCCAGCTACTCGTCTGTTATCTCCTCCTTAAGTAGCCAACCATTCCTTAAATGGATGGGCCATGCTAAACTATTCTTGACCCTCAACACATTATGCTGTTTTAGTCTTTGAGCTTTTGCTTACATATGTTGGCCTCTGCTGCTTGTGGAAAGACCCATATTCCCCTCACAAGCTCCTATATAATCTTCAAAGACCAGCTCTTAAAAAGCCTCCTCCATTTCACTTGATTTAGATCTTTTGTAAAACCCTTAGCTTTATATACTACAAGATTTTACGGGTCTGGGTCCTCCAAAAGGCATGTGCTCCTGGGAGGCCCAGGGAGCTTTTCTTTTCTTATTTTCCTTTCTTTTTATTTATAGATTTGAGAGACAGACATCAATTTGTTGTCCCACTTATTTATGCATTCACTGCTTGATACTTGTATGTGCCCTGACTGGGGATCGAACCTGCAACTGTGGCATATTAGGACAACTCTCTAACCAACTGAGCGAACCAGCCAGGCCTCCAGGGAGCTTTTCTTATATTCACTTGAATTCCCATAGTTACTGTGATTGAATAAATTAATCATTTATTTAGCCTGAAATCCTGGAATCTATTTTAGGTGATTCTCTGCATTGGTTCTGGAAAGAATTTTGTTTATTTGGGGTTTTTTTTTCTATATTGGGGGAGGGAGAGAGGTGTCAGTTGACTCACAGGAAGCAGTTAGGGATCCACTGGGCATGGCCTTCAGGAAGCCATACTTCACAAGAAGGAAATATTCTATCCTTCTCCTTGGATAACTCATGTGCCTTTCAAGAGCAAAAATATATGTGTACTGTGAACATATGACAAATAATTAAGCTGTTTTTTTTAAAAAAAATCACTTTAAACGCTTACAGAAGGCATTTCCCACTCTAGAATTCTGGGCAGGCTGGTCTGCCCAAATGAGGAAGGGTCATCCATTGGCCCAAGGTCACATCAAGTCAGGATCTGAACGCCAACCAGTGCCTAGCTCTCACTTAACTGGCCAATAGTTGATGGCCAAGGGAAGCTTAAAGGGAAATAAAAACTTTAAAAACACCATGCATACGAGGGTTGTTTTAAAGGAAAATACTATCTTCAATGGGACGTTGTGCTCTGATGTCCAGAAACGCATTTCATTGTTCTCTACAGTGCTACCGTAGTGTTGCATTCCCTGCCCCACAAGGCAGGCACCGCTCATTCACTGCCATGCCCCTCTATAGAGAACATGGGAACCATTCCAGAAAAGGGTTAAAATATAATCCTGGCTTTGTGCTGCTTTCTTTTTTCACAAACTTTCAGTCAAACATGTATAATCTACTTAAGGACCTATGTTACCAGCCTCTGTGCAATGGGGAGGGGGGAACAAAAGATGAGTAAGTGTATATAAATGTGTCCACAGATATTCTTTCCTGGTACAACTGTTCCATGAAAATCAGCATCCTAACCCTAGTAAAAACTGTTTACCTCTTTTGGAAAAGTGATGGTATAATTGTTGGAGAGACTCACCCACATTAACTACAATCCTATATACCATTTTTTCTCCCTACAATTTTCTTGATTGCTTATTATTTTAGATACATCCAACTTGTTTATCAGGTACAGGTTAAAGCATGTAAAACACGTTATTCAGGTTTAGCATGAAGGTTTTGGCCTTATTCAACAAAATATCACAAACTTCTGTTGGAATCAAGGATTCTGGCAAAACAGAGCTCCACCGGCAAACCAAGGCACCTTAGGGTCTTTATGATTTCGCCATTGCATACCTCGACCAGGGGCACAACCTGATTTTGTGTCAGGCAAAATGAACTTTATACTAGGGAGCATGACTGACTTTGTGAGGATCTCCTGGTGCCAAAGCTTGTAGAAACAGAGGAGACTTTGCCTAAGGGATTCTTTGCATTAAAGACTTTGTTAGGCAAAGCCACTCTGGCTTCAGAGTCTGATTTGCAATTTGTGCCTTTGTAAAAGGATTAGAAGATGGCTATTGTTTCATGTTTGGATCGCAATTTGCATTTGGAAACATGTGACCTCTTCCAGCTTTAGAGTTCTCCTTTATTTTCACTTTCTTGTCCTGGCGTACAGTCTATACTGTATGTTAAAATCGGATAAAAACTGCTTGGCCTAATGTTTACACTGATGAAGGGAATGTGATAGATTGGTTTTCACTATCAGTGGTGGAGTCTGCTTGGGCTCCAGCAGTACTAAGCCAGTCAGTAAACTAGTAACACCTAGGTATAGGGACACGCACCTCTCACTTATTTCCTTCATTAGAACACTTGGCACTATAAAAGAAATAAATTAAAAAATCCTCTGCCTCAGAACATATTTGAACGCTTCTGTCAAATGTCTTTCTTCATAAAAAAAAGGTTTGAGAAAAATTATTTGAGGTTTCTAATAACAATACTCTCAGCGGTACGTGCTATTTAACTACCTGTCCCATGGTAAACAATTTTTAACTAACATTTGCTTTGACAACATTCCCAGGTTGGCAACATTAAACCTGGAATAGACACTGCACGAGGAGGGACAATTTCTTAGATTGTAGGTTTTGGACATGTGGTTGGTTGGTTTGTTTGTTTGTGTTCGTTTTAACTCCTCCATTGCTCATACCTTTCTTGTCACTGAGCACAGGAAAATATTTCTTGTGTGCCAGGAGGTACGAATGTACCTGGAACTTGGAGTTGCTGGTCGAGTGAGCTGGAGGTAGATGAAAAGATTCACCTTCACTGAACACCTAAGGTATGCGAAGAACTTTGCTGTATGTTCAGGAATTTGTTATCATACCCATTTAGTAGTGGAGACAAAGGCCCGGAGGAGTCAAATGACTTGCCCAAGGTCACGCTGTGATCAGAACCCAGATCTATGCGATTCCTAAGCTCAGCCTCCTTCAGCCACATCACACTGACTCCCAGATAAAGTAAAACGCACTTCATTTGGGGGATTATCTGCTCCCCATCTCCTTGAAATGCATTTATGTATGTTTGACCTAAACAAGGGTTCTGTTTGGTGCACAGGAAGCTCTTGGACAAAATTAAACTAACCCATCCCTCTTTCTAATAGCAAATGTAATCTTATCTGTCATTCTATGAGAAATAAACCATATTCGATGGCATGCCCACGCCTTTCCCTTCCCCCTCTTCTTCCTCCACAGGCGTGCATCTCCTAAACTCTAAGAGTCCTCCCAAGACTTGCAACCAAGGGAGCAATGGGCATCAGCTCATCCCACGATTACCCCTGAAGGTGTCTCCACAGCCCCCTTTTATCCGACTTTCCAGTGAGCCAAAGCAGCCCCACCTAGGTCTCTCCCGTTACTTCTTCAACACTAAGCCCTTCCTTGTTTCACTGTCCCCAGCTTTAATAAATGTACCCTCAAAATTAAAAAAAATATATATATGTATATACACATCACATTCCTCTCTGCTCCAGTTTGGATAATGACTCAAGAAGAGGCAGTTTGTTTCTGCAGCACAGCACCCCCAGAGCCTCTGTAAAATTGTCACGAGTAAATAAGCCATTGCTTTTATTCCTGGGTATTTCATTCATTGACTCCAAGGCACTTGATACCTGTATTCCATTAAAATAAAGACTAGCAGCCATTTTGATAGTTGGAAGTAAGCCTAAAATTAGTACATATTTTTTGCTGAAGATCACACATTCTGAGGCCCCTTTGAATGAAGAAAGCAGAGGAAAAACCAAAAGGAGTGGCACCTTGGAGTATAGTGTTTTTTCCTCTCTCTCTCTCTCTCTCTCTCTCTCTTCTTCTTCTTCTTTTCTCTTTCTGGAGTGTGGCACTTTGAGCCCACACTCTCAGCCATAGCCCCACAGGAAACACTGCCTCTTTGCCACCTTCCAAACCGCTCTGCCAACATTCTCCCTATTGCTCCCAATATTTAGAGAGAATCCATTTTCCCTTAAATGGGATCTCAGCCTAAAATAGATCTGGGTATGTGCCGTAGGGCATGAACATAAATGACTCAGATCGCTGAGGCAGGGAAGGCCCTCCAGAGCATGGGAGCGCAGCCTGGGAGCCAGTGAGGGCTCCAGGAACAAATGAGTGACAAAGCTGAAAGGAGTCCCAAGGGACACTTTACCTGAAGGGTCCTCTGCAGAAATGAGAAAGTGGAGGCCCAATCTCCCCCAGCTATGCTCCTGCAGAACCTCATTCCAGCCTAAGACTTTTCCAGACCCTCATCCTCAGCCTGCACAAGATGCCACAGATGAACTTGCTGAGCAAGACCCAGGGGGTAGGTTTCTATCCAATTCTTTCCATCGGATAGCAGGGCACTGGTTAAGTAAGCCCTAGAATGTCCTGAGAATGAACTACCCTGCTCTATTAAAATCATCTGGTAAACAATAAATAAGGGCCAACATTTACTAAAGTTTACTACATGCTGTCCCTATACTGTTTCTTACATGCTTTTTCTCTCATTTAGTCCCCATAAGAAACCTAGGAGATAGGAAATATTATTTGCTTCATTTTAAGGATGAGGAATCCGAGGCAAAGAGTTTAGGTAACCCGCCTTAAGTCACAGAACAAGTGAGTCACGGGATTTAAACCTGCTTCTACCAGTCCCAAGTTCTGGAGCCATATACTCTTTACACACAGAAGAACGTTCGGACATTAACAGGAGGGGGAGAGCCTACAGAATATGATACAACTTGGTAAAATACAACTGTTTATGTGGTTGGGGGTATGTTTGCATTGGGAAAATTCTAGAAGGACCACTCAATATCAATTCTTGGAGTAGCCTCCCATGACCAAGCTAAAAGAGCCATCCTAGCCCACCCCTGTTATGCTTTATCTTTTTAATGTGCTTGACTTTTTTCTCATGGTAATTATCAGTACCTGAGATGTAGTACATACTGTATCCATTTATTGTCTAGCTCCTCTTGAGAGTGAGGAATAGATCATGCCTTTAAAAAGTGCCTAATATGTAGTAGGTGCTCAATAAACATTTGTGGACTTGAATGTAGCAAACACTTAATGTTGGGTTTTTTTTTAATCTCTCTCTTGCTTTCAAACAGGAACAATTTAAATTCTCAACATTTCAATGGATTATTAAGTTTTTAAATATTACATCTGAAATTCTCTGAGTTGAAAAAAAAAAAAGTCTATTCCACTTAAGGATCAAGAACCTAAAGTGGCCTACTTGAAAATGCAAAACGTCGACCTCGGTCACCCTGGACAGACGCCTTCTCAAGTGCAGGAAGTTCTTCTGATGCAGAAAAGGAGACCATTGGAAATCTACTTAGATAAACTTGCTTTGAGTCAAAAGAGGCTCATTAATGTTTCAACTGCTAATCCATTTAGTGCCCTATTCACCCAGCTGGCTTTTCTGAGCACCCCCTGGGTGCTTAACCTTCCAGCCATCAGGCTCAACCGAACAACAGCAAAAGACAATGGATTGCAGATGAAGGGATTGACTGAAATTTTTGAGATGAATGAATGACCTCCTCTCTGGCTAATGTCAAAATGAAAGGAACATTTGAGATGAACTGATACACGCTAGTAAGATTTTGTCCCAATGATACACTCTCTAAAAGGATTAGGCCTCCTGTGAATGGGAGTCTTGTCTTCAAGTCCCATGGTCTCGACCTTCCCTTGCATCGTTCTACTCCAGGGTGGCAGTTTGAGATTTTTCGTGCTCAGCCAGGTCCTTCTGAAGGGCGACCGTTGCCTGATCTGCAGCTTCAAGAACCATCTACAAGTCGGGAGCCAAGTATTCTTACATTCCATGCTGAGGGGGGGCTGCCTTGGCAGGCTTCCTCCCTCCCTCCCCAATCAGAACCAAGCTCCTATATAAAATTCATAAATTCTTGGCAGGAAAGAAATCCTCCCATTGGAAGGAACAGATGTTCTACGAGTAACTTTTGCCATTATACTCTGTTCCTAATATCATCGTTTTAAAGTGTAGGGGGATGTTAATTTTTTTTTTTTTTTTTTTTTTAATGTCAACATGTTCTGGGCAGCTTTTCCGTCTCCATCTGT
Source organism: Desmodus rotundus (assembly GCF_022682495.2). NCBI lineage: Eukaryota > Metazoa > Chordata > Mammalia > Chiroptera > Phyllostomidae > Desmodus > Desmodus rotundus. The sequence continues at coordinate 22,364,586 of NC_071387.1, forward strand.
GGCATACACATCACCAGTCCTCCCACCACCCCTTTTTAAATTTCCGGAGACTAGTTGGGAACTGGAAAGATATTAAAATCTTTCCAAAGCGGAAAGTTCAATTCAACAAGTATGCTAATGTATAACCTAATGCAAAAAGTAATATGATGTTTCCTGCCCTGTTGTAAATCTCAGAAACATTCCTTCCCTTGTACTCTTAGAACTTCGGGGGGTCTTACAACAGTTTTAACGGGGTAATGATGACCAATTAACATGCAGGGGTTATTACTGGAAACAGAATTCCATGAGAGTAACCTATTCATAAAATTCTCTTTCAAAAAAAAAAAGTTTCAATCACGGATTCAAATTCAAGAGGCTACTAGGCCATTTTCACTTCGTTATCACCTCGTTAAACTGCCCACCTTAAATGTTTGTGTCCCAGGTGACCGCAGGGAAGGGTCAAGGTCAGTGGATGCCACATACCTCGCCTGGGAGTAACTTTAGAAAGCGTGACTTCACCTCTGTTGGTCCGAGGTGGGGTCCCCTCCCCCGGAACACCGATGCCCACTTGCAGCTGCTCTGGCGAGGACCAGAGCTCCTGCTGGTTGTGGCCTGGCCCCGAAAACGCTGATCAAATTCCGGGTCATTGTCAGAATTCGGTGAACGGTGAACGCGCTGGGTAGGGTGTGGTATCCTCAGGGCAGAAGGAGAGGTGACTGCGTGGGCGGGGTGGGGAAGTAGCGGATGGCCATTCAAATGCGACGGGGATTCTCCCGGAGTCCCGGCTGTCTGGTCGGGTTTCCCCTTCTCCTCTCGAGTCGGTGCCAACGACGAGTTTAAATCCCCAGGTCCCTGGTGGGACCCAGTGCCGGGACCGCCACTGGTCCCTGGAGCATTTCGCTGCGCAAGTGGAGATGTAAGTGTACGCGCGCGGAGGGCGGGGCGCGAGAAGCACCCAGGCGGAGAGCGGACCTGGGGCCGCGCCCCTACAACTCGCGGGGTGTCCGCGCTGGCCCAGTGGGGCTCGATCCGGCTTCCCCGGCATCCTCGCGGGGAGGCTGGTCAGCGCTCCAGGTTCGGGGGCGGCTGGGGCCCGGGGCGAGAGCGAGAGCTCCGCCCGAAGGAACAGCGGCCCCTGGGAGCCCGTAGCTAGAGGCGGGCGCAGGGCGGCCAGCGGTCTGCAGTGCCCCCCGCCGGACGGCCTGGCGCAGGGCGGGTCCACGCCGCAAGTCCCCAGTGCCTCACCTCTGCGTAGGAGACGTGCGCCCCCTTCCTCTCTGCTGTGGTTGACCCGGTGTTAACAAAATTTAAAATCAGGTCCAAGTGGCTTCTCATGCTGGCTCTGTCACATCCTGGCTTCCTGCTCCTGGGAGCTCTGGACTGCTGCCTACCTTTAGCTAATGTGGATAACATCTCCGGCAAAGTTAATGAAATAAAGCGAGAGCATGCGCTCAAGTGCCTGGTGTAGAGTAAGTGGTCAATAAGTAGCAGGTGGTGGTGTTGCTGTTAGCTGACTAGACTTTGGAACTTTGGATGGGGGTCTCCCTGAAGTCTCTGCTCTTCTATGGGGGAGGGCGGGGGTTGAGGGGAGGAGAGGAGGGATGGCTTCTGCCTCCCCTCTGAAGGGACCCTGAGCACTCAGCTGGAAACCAGCTTTGCTGTGCCTCTAACTCCACCTATAACTGTGCACTCAGCCGTCCCCTGCTTGAACCTTATATCCTCACTGCAAAATAGGAAATACAGATAAGAGTGACTGCAAGATAAGAAATACAGAGCTGCTGCTGTGTGCTCCAGGCAGGCCTCGCCCCCGTGCCCCCTTCCCCAGCCAGCAGGTCCTAGAACACTGGTATCTGTAGCACAGGGTAGGTGCTGTGCAAGCCCCACACTCAGGCAGTCAGCAGGCCGCAATTCCCGTATCTTACAACAACAGGCGGTACGTGCTCAGTACAAGCCCCGCCCACTCCCAGCGATCACTACACCATTTACTAGCTACTTCCTATCTACCTCTAGTGCTCCTTGTATGTATCCCATTCTGTAACCTGGACTCTTTGGTCTGCAGGAGGCTTTAACTGGGGGGTCCTTCTACCTCGTCGTCCCTGGAAAGCCCCTCTCACAGGTGCCTCGGATCCTTTCTGGAAATTAGCAGTGTTAGAAATACTAAACAGACACTCCTGACCTGGAGTAATGGAGTGGACAGTCAGTTCCTGACCGTCTATCCTGCAACCTCAGCTACCTCCTCTTTAAAAACTGGAGCAATAGCACCTTCTGGAGTGGACCAGTGTGAGGATGAATGGATTCGTGTGTATGAAACCACCAAGCACATGGTAGGTATTCAGCAAATACTAATATACTATGATTCGTTCCAAGCACAGAGCAGGTTCCCACAGCAATATTTGTTATATTGAACTGGGCTTCCCCCTTTGCTGTGTTCTTTACCTGGGAAAACTACCCTTTCAGGGTCTCCCTGTCCTTGGCTTTGTCAAATGTCATGCCCTGTCACCTGCCATGCCTGCCTTCTTTCTAGAGGTTGGTACTTTGCCTGTAGGAAGACTGATGGATCTTCCCAGAGTTCAAGCCTTTAGTGTTGCCTCTTTCAAGCCTGTTCGGTGATATTTATTTCCAGTTTCCTGAGATAGAATTCAACATGGAAATTTATTTTTGTTTTCTTTTTGGAGGCCAATGTGACTTTTATGGAGGGCGGGGTGGGTTGGTAAAAGTTATTTTAAAGTCATCCTGACTTTCATGAGCACTTCTGTAACAATATTTTCTGCCAACAACCCAAATATGATTCATTTTGTGGATGTGTGATTAGGATGCCAGCAACTTCGGGGTTCTGTCCCTGTGACTTGTCTAGCTCTCAAACATGACCAACTCCAAATGGGAGGAGGGGGACGTGTGCAGTCTTTATACGGGCCTTAGCAGTCACATTGCACACCTGTGTCTATTACCTCCATTTAACCCTCAGCACAGCCCATTTTCTGGATGAACCTCACTGAGGCAGAGTGACTGACACCGGCCGTATTCCTGCGACAGTGGCCTCTCCAGCCCTGCCTCATCTCCAGGCCACTCTCTCGGGCTATGACATGGGGGTTTTCACTGGCCACCTTAACAGGCGTTCTCAGAGACTCTTTAGAAATGATAGGACATGGACTTTATTAATACAGAGCACTAAACAAATTACAGAGTTTTCCCATATTATGACAAGGTATGCAACAGCAGTTACTTTACCAAAACTATTCATTATGGGGCCATTTGTTTAAAGGTTGCCCTGGTGGCTTGGAGACAGTGCCTTTTGCTGTGTGACTCACAGGAGGCAAAAATAAGTTACTATCAGGTGATGATCATACTTAGAAGCCGAACTAAAAATGAGCAGGTTTGTCATCCTTGGGGGTTGGGCAATTGGCTCCACTTTTCAAACTGGTAAGCTCCGCGCTCTTCAACGTTTAAGATTTTCTGTGTCATACGTGTTTCTTTTTAAAATCTATTCAAACCTGTGCTGAATAATGATAGCGGGCCAATTTCTGTGCTTGACAACACACAAAGGGATGTTATATGGTCTCTGTGGTCCACTGTTTGAGAGTTTGGTAGGAGAGATGCGTGTAGTAAGTGCATCCAACAGACACCTCATCTGGAGAGTGGGGATAATCACGTGGGCTTGTGAGGCCGGGCCGTGGAAAGCATGCATGAGAAGCAGCTGCTGAGGACCTGACCCAAGGCAGGCTGTCACGAACGTGGGGCTTGCATTAACCCCATTTTCAACAAAGACACTGAGGTCCTGAGAGGGAAAGAGATTTGCTAGTTCACAGCCTAGCCAGGATTCCAATTCAAGGATTTAGTTCAAAGCAACTTCATATTGTATTTCCTCTTCCTGGCCAGGACAACTCATCGGAGAGCCTTTGCAGAGCTTCTCTTTAACTGCTCCCTGTGCAGAGTGGGGTTTAAAGGATGCCCAGGTATACACAAGCTCTTTGTCTTAGTTCTAGACCATGACACATGCGTTCCTCATCTTCCACTCTATTTCAGTTTTCCGCAGAGTTCTCCTGGAAGAGAAGCAGGACTTCCAGTCTGGGTTTATCCTGGAAGTGAACGGGAAACAACTTCCCTCACTCCCTCACAAAAGGATTGATTTTTATGCAGTGAACAAAATACATCAGGTATCTCAATTCCTTGGGAATTAAACAAGATTTTTTTGTTGTATGTTTCTTATTCATCTTTATTGAGGTATAATTGAACACCAAAAACTCTGCCCATGTTTCATGTATACGATTTGATGAATGTAGACACATACACTTGTGATTCCATCCCCACAATCAACGTAATACACGTATCCTGTACCTCCAAATTTTCCTTACGTCCCTTTGTGTGTGTGTGTATAAGAACACAACAGATCTATCCTCCTAACAAAGTTTTACCTGCATAACATCATAGTGTTAACTCTGTGCACTATGTTGTGTAACAGATTTCTCAAACTTATTCACCTTGTATAGCTGAAATTTTACACCCATTAAGCAATAACTCCCTATTCCCCCCTCCCCCCCAGCCCCTGACAATCACCCATCTCTTTCCTGCAACTATTAGTTTGACTATTTTAAATACTTTGTACAAGTGGAATCATGCAGTATTTGTCCTTCTGTGCCTGGCTTATTTCACGTAGCATAGTGTCTTCCAGGTCCATTCAAATTGTCAGAAATGGTAGGATTTCCTTCATTGTATGTGTGACATTTCCTTTATCCATTCATCTGTCATCTAGCTGTTGTGAATAATTAGTGCTGCAATAAACATGGGAGTGAAGATATCTCTTTGAGAGTCTGATTTCAATTATTTTGAATATATACCAAGAAGTGGATTGCTGAATCATATGGGAGTTCTAGTTTTAATTTTTCTTTTTAAAGATTAAAAAAAAATTATGTTTAGAAAAGGGGGAAAGGAGGAAGAGAAACATCAACCAGTTGCCTCTTGCACACCTCCAACTGGGGACCTGGCCCACAACCCAGGCGTGTGTGCTGGTGGGGAATCACACCAGTGACCCTTTCGGTCTGCAGAGCAACACCCAACCCACTGAGCCACACCAGTCAGGGCTCTAGTTTTTATGTTTCTGAAGACCCTTTATAATGTTTTCCTAGAGGTGGCACCATTTTATATTTCCATCAACAGTATACAAGTGTTCCATCCAATTTCTCCACATCCTTACCAACACTGATCTTTTGGGGTTTTTTAAAAATAATATTTATACTAACAGATGTGAGGTGATATCTATTTGTGGTTTTGGTTTGTATTTATCTGATGAGTCGTGATGTTGAGCACCTGTTCATATACCTGGTGGCCATTTGTATGTCTTCTTTGGAAAAATGTCTATCCTATTCCTTGGCCTGTTTAAAAAAACTGAGCCGATTGGGGGTTTTGTTGTTGTTACTTTGTTTTGTTTATACTATTGAATTCTATGAGTTCCTTGTATATTTTGGGTATTAGCCCCTCGTCAGATAAATGGTTTGCAAATATCTCTCCCTTTTCACCCTGTCGATCGTTTCCTTCACTGTGCAGAAGATTTTATGTTGTGGTCATGATGTGCTCCCACGTGTCTACTTTGTTGACTGAGATTTTGGTGTCATTGCCAAGACCAATGTCAAGATTTTCTCCTATTTTTTTTTTCCTGGGGGTTTATGGTTTCAACTCTAACGTTCTAGTCTTTAGTCCACCATGAGTTGGTTTTTGTGGATGGTGTAAGATAGGGCTCCATTTCATTCTTCTGCGTGTGGGTATCTGGTTTTCCCACACCGGATGACTCTGTCTTTTCCCCATTGTGTATTGTTGGCACCCTTTTGAAGATCAGTTAACTGTATCTGCATGGGTTTATTTCTGGTTGTCTATTCCATTCTATTGGTCTACACATCTGCCTTAATGCCAGTAATATATTGTTTCAAGTATGAAGCTTTGCAATACATTTTTAATGCAGGAAGTGTGACGTCTCCAGCTTTGTTCTTTTTACTCAAGATCACTTTGGCTACTCTGCATCTGTTGTGGTTTCTTATTAATGTTAAGGCCGTTTTTGTATCCATGTAAAAATTCCACTGGGATTTTGATGGGCTAGCATTGCATCTATAGATCATTTTGGGTCATGTGGACATTTTAAAAATATTCAGCCTTCCAATCCATGAACATGGGATATCTTTTCTGTCTTCTTTAATTTCTTTCGTTAATGTTTTGTAGTTTTCATTGTACAAGCCTTTCACCTCCTTGATTAAATTAATTTCTAGGTATTTTTTAAAATATTTGATGCTATTAAAAATGGAATTGTTCTCCTAACTTTTCTTTCATTGTTACTGATTTCTTGTATGTTGATTTTTGTATCCTGCTGCTTTACTGAATTTGTTTATTATTGCCGAGAGTGTTTTGGTGGAGTCTTTAGTGATTTCTATTTATAAGATCATGTCACCTGCATTTTACTTTTTTCTTTCAGATTTAGATGCATTTTACTTCTTTTTCTTGCATAATTTCTCTGACTAGGACTTCAAGCACTATGTCATGTAGAAGTCACAAGAGTGCGTACCCTTGTCTTATTACTGATCTTAGAGGAAAAACTTCCCGTTTTTCACCATTGAGTACGATGTTAGCTATAGCCTTGTCTTGTATGGCCTTTATTATGTTGAGGTAAATTCCTTCTATACCTAGTATGTTGAGTGTTTTTATCACTAAAAAGGGAATTTATAGTTTCCAAGGGACAATGCATGCCTACATAAAAAAGAGACCATATCTTGCATATAAATCATGTATGGGATTGTAGAAGCAGCTATAAAAATAATGGCATCATTACAGAAATATTAAAATAGAGTCTATTTTAGGCACAGAACAGGCTTTGTGGGCTTTTAGCAGGAACTCCATAGACTAAATCTTCAATTAAAAGGAACCTCCTAGATGCTTTATTAGTGATATGTTTCGAAAACAGTATACATACATGGAAAGAAATATGCTGGAATTTATTACCACATTCACCATTTTATATCGTATCTTCTCAAACACTGTTATATTATTACATCTCATTATTTCGCCTGCTCCTAGTTTTCCAGCTACCTCTCTGGGCATTTTTAGATGATTCAAACAAGTGTTAACTGAAGATTGATTAAAAGTTCCCCTTTTGTAGGAATTCAGACCCCTTCCTTTAAAAAAAATTATTTATTTTTAGAGAGAGGGAGAGGGATGGAGATGGAGGAGAGAAAGATGGATGCATGAGAAATACATCAATAGGTTGCCTCTTGCACATCTCCAAATGGGGACCTGGCCCACAACCCAGGCATGTGCCCTGACCAGGAATCGAACCAGCAGTGTTTTAGTTCGCAGGCCGGCACTCAATCCACTGAGCAACACCAGCTAGGGCAAGACCTCCTCTTGATAAATGATGGATAGGACATATTAATCCTATTTGGCTCAGAAAGGACCATCCAGCGGAGGTGAGGATAGAGATGATTTCTTGAGACTATGATAGGAATGATGCTTTGCATTCACTAGAAGATTTTAAATAGGATAATCGGTGTTTCATAGGAATAAACTTCTGGAACAGAAGCAAACACAAAGACTTCTAAGTATGTTCTTATGGGAAAATTACCTTCTCTGAACCTCAGTTTGCTCACCTGTAAGATGGGGTTAATATTCACATGGCCAGTGTCTTGCAAAGACTTCATGAGGTAATGTATATGAAAGAAGCCACACACTGGGATATAGCAGCCATCCGGCAATCGTGCCCATAGTAGGAACAGGAACAGTACTAGCAATGACAGCCATGTCTTCAGCACTTCCTCTGTCTGGGGCGCTGGGCAAGGCACTTGACACACAGTGTCAGGGAGATTTTCTAGACAGGCGTGGTTGCACAGGTGGCTCCCACAGTTAGACTGGGTTTCCATCCAGGATCTGTCACTATAAACGGAGCTGAGAATCTGACTTACCTCTACCTTGGTCTGTAAAATGGGGATAATAACAGTACCTTCTGTGCAGGGTTTCTGAGTAACTCATATAAAATACTTAGTATTATAGTGTCAGTTGCATTATAAATAAGAGTGTAGGAGCTGTTTGCTACTATTAGCTCATTCAATCACCCTAGTAACCATTGGAGGCCAGGAATGTTATTACTCTCATTTATAGATGAGAGAGCCGAGGGTCAGGGAGACTGAGTCCCTGCCCAAAGTTTCACGGCTAATCCTCCACAGAGCCCGAACTTGACCTCAAGACCAGCCAACTCCAAATTCCTTGTGTGTTGTTAACAGCCTCACCAGGGCCGTGTTGCACAACTTCAGGGTCCATTATCATCACATTTTGTGCACAGGAATACCTTGGAGATACTGCAGGTTTGGTTCCAGACTACCTCAATAAGGTGCATGTCACAATAAAGCGAGTCACATGACGTTTTTATTTCCCAGTACATATAAAATTATGTTTACACCATACTGTAGTCTATTAATTAGTGTGCAGTAGCATTGTGTCCAAAAAACAATGTAAATCCTTAATTATAATTACTAACCATCATCTGAGCCTTCGGTGAATCATCTTTTTGCTGGGGAAGGGTCGTACCTTCAATTTGTTTTTTAAAAAATGCAGTGTCTGCAAAGTGCAATAAAACGAGGTTGGCCCGTACACAGTGCCCCCTGCAGGATCCTGCGCTGCCCTTGACATCTTCAGATGAGCAGCGTGAATACCTAACAATCACCTTTCTGAAGCCAGAACTGACGTAGTAATGAACGTGGATCAAAGCATCACTCTCCTTCCTTTTCTCATGGCTCCCCAACCAATGACAAGTGTGACTGCACCCTTCTTCCCATTGTACACCCTTATTAGTATTTACACATATATGTTTATTCTTATATTTATATTATTTGTCAGCTCATATGTGCAATTATATAGAGATAGATGGGCACGGGAGTTTAAAAACGTGTGTCTGTAGTAAATCACAATACTATACATTTGTGTGGGGGAGGGAATTTGTACCTGCACTTTACAAGGTTGAAAATATCAGAGACTGCATTCACCAGTTTTCTGTGCCTGTGGCTTCAAGCTCTGTCACCCCAGGCAACACTTGAGGAGTCGATGGCTGTGGTTCTTCAAAACCCTCACCATGTGGCAGCTGTCTTCTTTTCTCACGGCACATCAGGAAGGGGAACTTGCAGCCTGACACCAGAGCAGTGACAAAGGATTTGGAATTAAGCAGACCTAGACTAAAGGCTGCTGTCCACACTTTTTACTTGTTGCCTTTTTCTTAACAGCCGTGCGATGTTATGCAAATTCCCCAATCCCACAAAGCTTCGATTTCCTCCTGTGTCAAATAGGGATAAGGTATTGTTGTGAGGATTAGGTAAGCATGTGCAATGGTATACAGTAGATGCTTAAGAGATTCTATTACTATAATTATTTTCATGAGTCAAAGAACAGGTTGGCCAGGTTCTAGGCCCTGGAAAGTGTGAGTCCACCACCACGTTGGGTAGTCATTCTGATTGTTCCCATAAGCCACTCTAAGCCTGGTGGTCTTTTCTCCTCCTGCTGTCGGCCTTGTCCTGGGGGACAGGTCACAGCGGGAAAGTATTGGGTCATACCTTTGAGTGCTGGGACCATGTGATTCTCTTTGGGGTGTCCTTCCCTGGGGACATTACATAGGCAATCAGTGAGTCACCCTTCCAGTGAGAAAGTCGATGACAAAAACTCCTTCATCAGCAATTTCTTCCCCATCTGGGGTTCTGAACTTGGGGTGTGTGAGCTCCTCTGCAGGAAGCCTTATGTTCCCCTGGGTCCATCTTCAGCCAACACTGCTGGGACTACCAGGACCTGACACTCCACTGCTCCAAACAGGGTGACATCCTTCTCCAGGGGACAATTGGCAATGTCTGGAGACTTTTCTGGTTGCCATAACTGGGAAGATGCTAGTGGCATCCAGTGGGTAGAGACTAGGGATGCTGCTAAACATTCTACATCACATGGGACAGCCCCTCACAGCAAAGCATTATGGGGCCCCAAAGGTCCATATTGCCGAGGTTGAGAAATCCTGATCTGGAGGGAAGCAGACAAGGAGCCTTGTGACCTGAAACCTCTAGCTGCTGCTCCAGGTGCCTTGGCATGCACCCTGTTTACAGACAGAATGCTGGAGGCTGTGCGAGGTTACATGACTTGCCCAAAGTTACTGAGCTGTCAGGGACATGGTCTTCTGACTCTAAGGCTCATTCTCCCTTAGAGATATGCCTCCTCAAGAATTCCTCATAGTTGAGGTTTATGGTAACCCTTTAATATCAGACCTTCAGGCCCTGGCCAGGTAGCTCAGTTGGTTAAAGCATCATCCCCATACACCACGGTTGTAGGTTTAATCCCTGGTTGGGACACATACAAGAATCAACCAATAAATTCATCAATAAGTGGAACAGCAAGTTAGTCTCTCTCTCTCTCTCTCTCTCATCTACAAATAAAAATTTAAAAAATACAATAAATAAGACCCTTCAGAGGACCCCTTGAGCCACAGGAAGGAGGTGACGGTTCTCCTGTCTTGGAGTTGCTCAGAGCACCGACTTCCACAGCTTCCCCATTCTCAACTCTGAGATGACACAGCGCGCTCCTTAGCCAGGCACGCAAGTCCTTTCAAGTTCAGGCCCCACTCAGGTCTCCAACTTCACATCACAACTCTCGCCTCACGCTTGTTCTCAGCATTTCCTCCACACCCCACGTTCTTACTCATAGCCACACCTTTGTTCACTGTTCGTTAAATGCAGTACCCAGTTTACTTGATGATTATACCAGACAACTTCAGGGGGATAAAAGGATAACCGTTTTTCACTTGAATACTTGGGTGTTTATTTTAACGTGTATCAGGAAAAAAGAACCTAGCAAGCAACCCTCATGATTTAGTGTGTCTTTTAAACATATATGCATGTAAGTCTTAGAAATAGTCAATTAAAAATATTACCAGTAGACATGGTAGTCAGATGTAATAAAGATTGTCGTGAAGGTGGTGTAGGTGGAGCTCTCTCCCTTCTTTGTTGTATTTTTTTTATTTTTCAAGTACTGTTTACACTCAGTATTATTCTGTGTTAGTGTTAGATGTATAGCAAAGTGGTTAGAAAATCATGTGGTTTACAGAGTGGTCCCCCCGATATTTCAGCCGCCCACCTGGCCCCGTACATAGTTAGTGCAGTATTATTGCTATATTCTCTGTGCTGTAATTCACATCTCTGTTTTGTAACTACCGGTTTTTGTTTCTTAATCCCTTCACCTGTTTCACCCAGCCTCTCAACTCCCTCTTCTCTGACAGCTGTCAGTCTGTTCTCTGTGTCTGTGAGTCTCTTTCTATTTTATTTGTTAATTTTGTTCTTTGGATTCCACATATAAGTGAAATCATATGGTATTTTGACTCTCTCTGTCTGACTTATTTCACTTAGCATAATACCCTCTCGGTCTATCCTTGCCATCACAAAAGATAAGATTTCATTTTTTTTATGGCCACATAGTATTCCATTATGCAAATGTACCACAACCTTTTTATCTACTTGTCTATTGATGGGCATCTTTCCCTGTCTTAATGCCTTTTCCCTGCCTGGTCTTCCTGTCTCCCCAACTTGTCTCCCCATCTTCTCATCCATCACACCCTTCCCTAGCTAATGCCAACTCCTGCTTGAAGACCCAGCTCTGGCTTTCGTTCCTCCAGAAGCTTCTCTGGCTCTCACCCCCACTTCTGGCCCTAGCTGGGGGTGTCTCGTCTGTGGATTCCAGAAGCCAGGACACATGGCTAATCTAATTCTGAAGCAGAGCTGCTAGCACAGATGAAGTAGGGGCCCTGAGGAGCTTGTTGAAGAACGGGCACAAGGCACACCACTTGTCACCATGGGCCTTCTCTTGTCATCGCGGGCCTTCACTTGCCGGTTCAGCTTGTCCTGAGAAATGAGCTCCTGACCTGAACAGAACCTCAGCAATAAGCCAGGGCTTCAGAGCAATTCGACTTCATGTCTGCACTCACCCTAGACGGGGACCAACTGCCATGTGGAGTTGTACCCTGACCTCCTCTCTACAGGCTGCTGCTTTGTGCTGGAGTCTCTGAACTCAGGACGGGGAGCCCTCAATCTGTTTACGTTGGGCCAAATCCGTCTTCCTCTCTGAGCCTCAGTTTCCCCATCTGGAAAATGGGAGGGAAGGGTCATACCCACCTGCCAAGGTGGCTGTGCATTTTGACCTGAGTGAACGGCTGTAGAAGCACTTTGTAAAACCCTAAGTCACTTTTGAATGGATGAAGGGGTTGTTATTTTTAAGCTCATAAATGAGGACGCCTGGGCGCTATGGGGTTTTCAGTGCGATACTGTGTAACTAGAATAACCGGATTGCACATTTATGCATCTATACATACATGTGTGCACACACCCTGATTGCAGAATGTGGCTTTGAGGCCTCGCTGGGAGCCAGGACACGCAAAAAGCTCAGAGAGGACAATGAGGACTCCACGGCTTAGATGGGCAGAGCCTGAGAGGAGAGATATGTGATCAAAACCCAGAAACAGTTTCTTCCCTTCAGATATGCAACAGCACTGGCTTGAGCAGCTCCTCTGAGCCAGGCCCAGACAGCACGGAGATAAAGGCTGTGCCTCTGGCCTCAGCAAGTATCTCTCCTAGCAGGGAGGACCTCCGTGTGAATCAGCCCTGCCAATGCCGAGCGGCGAGGGGACCACAGGCGTTCCCAGATGTAGCTCCCAATCCTGGGGATCCAGAGCTCACTGCGAGGCAGATGAGAAGGAGTTTGTTTTAAGGTGAAGGAAATGAGCCCTGGCTGGTGTGGCTCAGTTGTTTGGTTGGAGCGTTTTCCAGTAACCAAAAGGTTGTGGGTTCCATCCCTGGTCTGGGTGCACACAGGGGGCAACCACTTGATGCTTCTCCCTTGCATCAATGTTTCTCTCTCTCCCTTCCTTTCTCTTTAAAAGCAATGACAAAATGTCCTCTGGTGAGGATAAAAAAATTGAAAGAAATGAAATACTACTTTGCTAATCACCTCATACTGGATTCACAAGAAAAATATAATGTTTTTATTTCCTAGAGGTGTTTTAAAATCGCCAAAGTGTTTGGAAAGAGCAACAGCTTGGCACTGAGAGACGCAGCTAAATCGTGGGGCCTCCTGAGGGGGTGAGTCGTGTCTGGTACTCCCCAGCATCACCCTAGTGTCAAGCAGAGCACTGCACAATGATTAGGGGTACTGATAAAATGCAAGGTTAACATCAGCGCACCTGGACAACCTGCAAACTCTGCCGGTGGCCAAGTCCACAGGGCCTGGGTGTCAGAGGAGGATGGGAGGATGCATGCTGGCTGAGAGTGGGGAAGTCAGGTCTAACAGCGTGATGAGGCCTGATGCCAGAACTGTCTGTCGCTGGGTAGAAAGTGATAAGGGGGGCCTGCATAGAGGAGGACCTCTGTGCCAGTGATGAAAGCAGCTCCGTTCCTGCCAACTGGCCTCCTCCGAAGGGCATCCTTGAGGCTACCGTCTGAGGCCCAGAGGAGCCAAGCCCTGATTCCTTGACTTTGTGTTCCTGCAATTCACCTCCACCCAACTCTTTGAGCACCTCTAGACCAAGGACCAATTCTTCTTTATCTCCAAATCCGTGGCACAGGGTAGCGACACGGAATGGCTGTTGAATGAATGGAAGACTGGGATGGTATTACCCATCTGCAGAAGAGCTGTCGGGGAGAGCACCAGCGGCCCTGAAGCCCTGCATTCCCAAGAGCTACAAGTGGCTCTCGGAGCTCACTCAATTTACTTGCACATTTCCATCGGGCACCTCTTCTTTTTCTTGTGAAAATTATTATTAGTGTTAGGAGGCGATATATGATGCCTACAAAAAACATGCTACACATATTTTGAAATACAATTTAAAAAAATGAATACCATAAGCCACCACCCAACTTAGAAACCAGAGTATTTCTAGTACTGTTGACCAGCTGGGCCAGCCTTTCCAACTCATCCCTTTGCAGAGCCTGGTAGGCCATCCCTCATGGCCACTCTCCTGAACTTTCTGCTCATTGCGTTCTTTTAAAAAATATAGACTCCACTCCGAATTATATATAGGAAAACAATCCATTATTTCGTTCAGTTATTTTTTGCTTCATGTAAAGGTGTCATACTCCATCAGACCTTGTGCAGTTTGCTTTCCTTACTCATTAATTCTGTGTTACTGCTTGGGGCCATGGTCACCTCTGTATGGAATCCCACCATGTGAATATATTATCACTAATCACCATTCATCTGCCAATGGACATTATGCTTGATTCCATTGTTTGCCATGCTGCTGTGGACACTCTGTGTGTGTGTTCTGATGCAACACGAGTAGGGCGTCATCTAGGGTATGTTCTGAGAAGTAGACTGCCGGCTTGTAAGGTTCGTGAATGTCCAGGAGCTGGTGAAGTATATTCTGGGCCTGGGACTCAGCTGTCTGCAACGGGGTGCATAGTACTCTCCAGCCTTGCCCCCAGAACCCCTGCCAAGCACATCCTACTGCGTGTCATTCCCAGAATGCTGATGGACCCTGCATGTCCTCGTCTCTAGGACTTTGTGCCTGTAATGCATTTCCTACACCTTTTCCATGTCTTGTAACTCGAAGTCCAGCCCAAAGCCCCACCTCCCTGCCTGTTGGCCGGTCTCCTCTGACCTCTGCATGCTTTATTTGGGGTTGGGGAGGAAATAACCAACGTCAATCCTCAGGTCAACAGCCTCCTGGTATCGTGATTTTGGAGAGTGTTTTCATCTCTCTGAACCTCAGATCTGCGTCCCTGACACAGAGGGGAAATGCTACAACTACTAAATGCTTACTGAGGCCAGACTCAACAGTTTTTACATGCAGTCCTCAATGAATACACTGTGGTGTCACGTGATAGCAGGATCAGTCGCTTTGGAATTAGATCATCCTGGGCTTGAGGAATAAATGAGTCAAGTATATAAAAGACTTAGCACAATGCCTGGCACCTAGATACGTGCAGTCATTTCTAGCTGTTGTTAATTCTTACACCCTTATGAAGGAGTCACTGTTTCTACCCCCAATTTACAGATAAGGACATGGAAGCACAGAGAGATTATACAACTTGCCCAAGATATATAGTCGAGTTAGGATTTGAGCCTAACAAGCTCAAGCCCCTAACTACTTCCCATAATGGAAGTTTGAAGGCAGGAGGCTAAACAGAAAGAATGTCAGAAACCCTTTTCTCCATGACCGCCTACTGCATGTTTGGTCAGACCCCCTTGACTTGTGCCTGAATCTGTATTTTCTGTCTTTGAAAGTAAAAACGTTCTGCTGGGAAAGCCTGGCGATTTCTGCATCTGGTGCCTTCCTGGTACAGCTGAGAGGCAACAGGGTGCATTTAAATGATCAAAATAGTTCATTTGGGGGGATCTCCCTGCAAGGAACCATTGCCTCCCTCTTTCTCTCACTTAGACAATATTTTTAAAAAACGAGCTTATGAAGTAATAAGCCAACACTATAAACATGTTTTCCAATTCACTACCAGCTGTCTGGTGAATCATGAAGCTCCCTGAAACAGAGGTATGAGTGAGGATGCTCTCTACAGGCGAAAGCTTAGACTTGAGGTTTTAACGTGGTAAACCGGTAGCCAGAACCTTCAGACCATTTGCCTTTTGAAGAGTAAACGCCCTGCTCTACACTGCCCTGGCCTTTTCATCTGGGTACCCCAAGCGTTCACCGATAGGCTTTGGTGTTCTTCGAACTTTGCACTCTCTAAGAGGCAAGGATTATTGTTTTACTTTTAATTGTGATAAAATACACATAACATAAAATTTGTCCTCTTAACCATTGTTTTAATCCTCACCTGAGGACATGCTTATTGATTTTAGAGAGAGGGGAAGGGAGGGAGAGAGAGGGAGATAAACATGGATGTGAGAGAAAAACATCCAGCAGTTGCCTCCGGTATGCGCCCGGACCTGGATGCAACCCAGCCATGGGCCCTGACCAGGAATTGAACCAGTGGCCTTTTGCTTTGCGGGATGATGGCCAGCCAACTGAGCCACACCAGCCAGGGCTTAGCCAGTTTGACAGGTACGTTTCACTGGCGCTAATTACCCTTGCGTTGCTGTGCAGCCATCAGCACTATCGGTCTCTAGAACGTTTATCTTCTCGTACTGAAACTCCGTCATATCCGTCAAACAGTGACTCTCCATGTCCCTGTCCTCCCAGCTGTTCTACTTTCTGTCTATGGGTTTGAATTCTCTAGGTACTTCACACACTGTTTGTCTTTTTGTGTCTGGCTTATTTCACTAGGCATGATGTCCACAAGTTCATCCGTGTTGTGTCAGAATTTCCTTCCTTTTAAAGGCTAATATTCCATTGCATTTTGTTTTCTGTTCATCCATGAATGGACATTTAGGTTATACCATCTTCTTTCTAAAAGATTTTATTTATTTACTTTTATCAAGAAGGGAAGGGAGGGAGGAAGAGAAGGAGAGAAACATCAATTGGTCACCTCCTGCATGTGCCCCGACCGGGGATCAAACCTGTAACCCATGCATGTGCCCTGACAGGGAATTGAACCGGCGACCCTTCATTTTGCAGAACAACACCCAACCTTCTGAGCTACACTGGTCAGGCAGGTTGGACCACCTTTTAGCTACCAGCTTGGGTGCACACACACCTAAGACCCTGATTTCAGTTCTTTTGGATATATGCCCAGAAGTGGAATTGTTACATCATGGGGTCGTTTTATGTGTTGTGCTTTGAGGAAACACCACACTATTGTCCGTGGTGGCAGCACCACTGTACATTCCCACAGTGTGCAATGGTTGCAATTTCTCAGTTCTCGCCAATACGTTATTTTCTGTTTGTTTGTTTTTTTAATTAGCAATAATCATACCTCAGATAAACCTCATTGGCTGCAACACTGCCACTGTGCAAAGCTATTTTTTTTTTTTTAGAGTGGCCTTCCCATTGGGTGTGAGGCAGTATCTCATCATGATTTAGAAGATGTTAAGTTTTGTAAATTTGACTACTCAGTGCGTCTCTTATATGGTCCAGGCCCTCCATGAAGTAGGTGCTGTGTGGGATCAGACATGGAGGGGTTTTATTAGGAGGAGCACCTGGGAGGGAAAACCAGGAGGAAGCAGTGGGAGGCTGGGGGAGCTGCAGGGGTGGGAGAGAGAATAGAGTTGTCTGCGGAGTTATCTCAAGAAGCAGAACAAGGTTGGATGCGAGTCTGACCCCAAGCGAGGAGACGAGGAAAGAAGGTGGTGTGGAAAGCATCCTAGATTTCATGCAGTCTAAGGAAGGTTCAGCAAGGTTGCTGGGGAGTCCTTGAACCAATGTCAGCTCTCAGGGGCATCCAGCATCTTCCAGGAGCAGGGCTGTCACACTCAGTCAATGGCTGGGAACAGCCCGCGGGAAGTGCGGCCAGTACAAACACAGCGATGGATTTCAAAGCAGTTCTGGGTCAATTAAAGTCAATGATTGTCTCTATAGTTGGAAGTCTAAGTTAAATGAGGTCATACTGGAGTAGGGTGGGCCCCTAATCCAATAGGACTGATGTCCTTATAAAAAAGGTGAAGTTGGACACCAACATGCTTACAGGGAGAATGCCATGTGAAGGAGAAGGCAGAGATGGGTGATGCTTCTAGAAGCCAAGGAATGTCAAAGATCACTAGCAAAGCACCAGAAGCTGAGTGAGAGACCTGAACGGATTTTCCCTCGGAGCCGGCAGGAGGAACCAACCCTGCCAACACTTTGATCTTATACTTCGAGTCTTCAGAACTCTGAGACAATCAGTTTCTGTTGTTTAAGATTCTTTGTGGTATTTTGTATGGCAGCCCTAGCAAACTAATTTAGGAGAAGAAGAAACCAGGTTATCATGATAAACATACTGAATATTTACATTTTAAGGAGCATCTACCCCAGTGTGTGATTACATTAAAGAAAATCATGTTACTAGAAAAAAAAAAAAGAGTTGCTTCTCAGGAGATTACTCTGATGTGGCAATACACAAATGTTTTCAAACAGCTGGTACCTTGTAAAAGGAGGCTCTTGTAAACAGGATATTCCTGTTGGCATGGAACTGTGTATTTGCTTAAAAAAACAGTGCCCAGTTTCTGCAACATTCACCCAATGCAAACAAGGAAATATAGCTGGAGAAATTAGAAAACGCATACACTGTAGAAAATCCCAGGGACATGAATGGAGACCAGACCAGCTGAGGAGTGACAAAAGATGTCTGGCAAACATAGACGCTTGCCCTGTGAAATGTTTGACATTTTCCTGGAAAAGTCACACTCAGGTACATTGAAAAGGGAAAGAATGTCAAAGTGAGAAGGGAGCTTAGAGACAATCTGTTTTTACTGGTTGCAGAAACTGGAGCCCAGAGAGGGAAAGGGATTCGCCCAGGGTCACACAGCCAGCACGTGGCTGCTGGGACTCCCGAACCCAACTTTTCTGACTCCAAGTCAATGAGTCTTTCCCTCTCTGCCATCCTTTCCTCTTTCATTGTTCCACATCTCTCTGTGCCTGGTTGCTGATTGAGTTGCTTGAGTGCATTGAAAAACCTCCCTCTCTTCCTGGCAAGTGAACTCTCATCACTGCTCCCGTCATCCCTGGGATTTCAGCAGAACTGGCTTTATGCTCTTTCCCACTGACCGGGGAGTGTCTGAGAATTCTTCCAAGTTAGGTCAGTGGAGCTTACAGGCAGGGTGACATCCTTCTCCCTGAGATCTTGGTTTATTGCCCCATGGGGAAAGTGGAATGCCCAGCAAAGTCCTGCCTCCCCAGCTCTCTCCATCCCCATGAAGACCCCCCAAGGAGACCCTTGCTCTCTCGACAAGTGGGACACAGAGTGGGGGTGGGGGGTGGCAGGGAAACTCCATCCCAGCATCTGGCACGTACTACACGACAACTGAGCTCTCACAACACACACAGCCACAAAGCCCCTGGAGGAACAAGGCAAGCTCCTACAGAACTGATGTGGGAAAATGTGCAGAAGGGGAGGAGAGTGGCTCCACCCTTGGGTTTGAACCTGGCTCTGTCCTAACCTTGGGCAGGTGCCTGAACTTCTCCAAGCTTCCATTTCAGCCGCTGAGCACAGGCTGTTAGGAGGATTTGATGAGACGATGCACGCCAAGGGCTCCCTCCTCTGCTTACTTCCTAACGCCGGCTGAGTGGCTGCCATGTTGCTGTGTTTTACAGGAAGCTCTGCTTGCCTAGGTGTCTGATTACGTCCCACTGCCTGGACTCTGGGTACCACTAACACTAAGGCTAGTGGGATCTGACAGGCTGGTGTGACAGCCTCCTCAAGAGTCTCTCTGCCTCCATTCTCTTCTCCTCACTCCACCTGCCCTCCAACGTGATGTTGCTCAAGTGCCAATCTGTTCATATTCTTCCCTCCACAAGAAGCTCCTTTGGCTGCCCTTCGCTTCCAGGATCAAGTCCAGATTCTGAGGCTTGGCACACGAGTCCATCATCATCTGTACCTGGCAACCCACCATGTTCCAGCCTCACAAATTTTTTCGTTGCTCTCTCAACACCTGTTGCTTTTTCACTCCTCAGGTCTTCGCATACATTGCCAGCACCTTCTGGCATGCCCTTCCTTCTCTTCTCGATCTAGTTCAGTGGTTCTCAAAGTATGGTCCCTGGACCACAGCAGCTGCCCTTCTGCAGAGCTTGGTAGAAATGCAAATACTTGGGCCCTAACCCGGACCTACTGAATCAGAAACCCTGGGCACTGGACCAGCAATCTGAGTTTTAACAAGTCCACCAGGCGATTCTGATGCGTGCTGAAGTTGGAGCACCACTATTTAGTGAAAATGGACTCAACCAAGCCCCACCAAGCTGGTGTTTTATGATGTCCTTTCCAAGCCCCTGCCACCCTTCACAAAGCGCCTCAAAGTGTTCAGAGAACTCTGAAGGCACCTCATAGCCCTTTATCACTGTCAGTGGCTGTTACTGTTATCTCTTTGTGTGCCCACCATTAGCTGGGAAGAGTCTTGAGGCCAGGAACCTCATCACACTCTGTGTCTGCCCCAGTGGCCGGCATAGGACCTGAAGTGTATGATGAATGTGCTGGTGATATTCATGCCCTGGAGATCTGTAGAACTTAGATTTGCCTGTGTTTACAAAGCGCATCCAACTCTGTGACCCTGGACCAAGTTCAGGAGCATGGGCTGACAAGGCCTCTGGGAGAGTTTCTCACATTTGTCTAACTGGGATGCATGAACTTTGCTTCTCTCCCATCCCCGCATTCAATCCCTCTCTTCCCCTCCCCCACCCTGCAAATGGCTAGAAGTTCCTGGAAATCTCATGTACTGAAGCATTCTGTTCTCTACTATACCTGTGCTCGTTGTTTTTTATTTTAATTTTTAATTGTGGTAAAATACACATAACAAAATTTACCATCTTAACCATTTTTTAAAGTCCTCACCCGAGGTCATGCTGGTTGATTTTAGAGAGAGGCGAGGGAAGGAAGAGAAATATCGATTGGTCGCCTCCCATACTGGCGACCAAACCAGCCACATAGATGTGTGCCCTGACCAGGAATCACATCCACGACCTTTCAGTTTATGAGATGGCTCTCCAACCACCTGAGCCACACCCACCAGGGCCCAGCTTAGCCACTTTTAAGTGCACAGTTTAGTAGTGTTACGTAGATTCCTCCTATGCTGTTTTTAATGGGGAAAATGATACAGATGACTTGAAGACGAGCAAAACCGGCAATCCAAAAATACTCATCACATCCACACTGAGGTTTGGAACTCCGAGAGGTGTGCGTGTTCCCCTTTGAGAATGACAGTCACATCTGACATCTATTGTGTGCTTGCCGGGTTCCAGGCCCCATGCTAAATGCTTTCCAACGTATCCTACTTAATATTTCCAGCAACTCTAGGAGACAGGTATTGTTACTGCCTCCGTATTATGGGAGAAGGAACGGATGCCTAGAGAAATAGAGTATCCTGCTAAGGAGCTAGAAATCCCTGGATTCAGATCTCAGAGCCGCTGTGCTAAAGCTTTTGCCGAAGGCCAAAGCCCAGGTCCCAGCCACTCTTGAGATACCAGCCCAGTGTCTCTCAGGGGGACGGTGGTCCCTTTTGCCTTCCAGATCCATCCTCAGCTAAGTGTCCTTTGCATCTATGGGGCATGAATGACCCAAGCAGTCTTCTCTCTGATCAGACTGTGTCACTGTCTCCCAGGCTTAGCCTTTTCTCATCCTCATGGAAACACAGTCCTTTATTTGAAATGGGACCAGAGCTACAGTCCTCAATCTGCCACTTGGCACCTCTGCAGCCTAAGACAATTGGCGTCTCTTGCTAAGTGAGCCTCACCTTTCTCAGTTGTACAATGGGAATAATCTAGGTCATAATCTCTTACCTAAAGTTGTCGAGGCCAGCTGTGTCTCAGAGGTCAGCATGTGTCAGATTTTAGAAAGGGATATACGTAAGTATATACTAAGGGATATACTAAGTATACATAATGTGTATTCTGTAACACCCTACTGGAATCTGGGCAGCACCCGCAAATCAGACACATTACTGTTTTTGCTACAAAAGTATAAACATCACACTGAGCAGGATAAAGACTCATGTTATTTCAAATTAGGTTTTACCACCAGAAATGTTACATAAGCGTTTTCATTTTTAGAGTTTTCTGGCATTTGGAATTGAGGTTTTGGATTCGTACCTGCCTCACAGGGTTACCAAAAGGATGAAATACACTCAAAGTACATGTAAATATTTTTTAAAAAATTTAATTTTATTGATTTGAGAGAAAGGAAGGAAGAAAGGATGAAAGAAAGGCCAACTTGTTGTTCCACCTATTTATATATGGATTCTTATACGTGCCCTAACCAGGGATTCACCTAGGAACCTCAGCTTATCAGGACAACACTCTTACCAACCGAGCTATTCAGCCAGGGTACATGGAAATAGTTTTGAGCTCATGCTCTGGCCCCTTGGAGGAACAGAAGGTACTTAACACAAGGTAGCCCTTTGCTTCTTCCTCCCTTTCTAAATCCTGCACTTTTCTCAGGCCACTTCCAAACGTTCTTCTTTGACGTTCCTGTTCATAAACCCACCTCCGCAGTGTGCTCTTCCCGGACCTTGCTTTCTTCACATCCTCCCAACGGGAATCTCTCCAGATATGCAGTCATTTGATGTCATCCTCCGGCCTGGAAATGTCAACTTGTACATTGTTCTGTGAGCTGGCCTTTGACGTTTTATAAGGGCTCCTTCTGAAGTTTCGTACTTTCTTGCAAAAGCATGGTCACGAGCAACTCAAGTTTTTCTAGAAAAATGAGCACAGCAGCCCTTTTCCAGAAAGCCCACCAACAACAGCCTTCTGTTACTGACCTAGGGAGGGTGAGCCAAGAGGTGATGCACCAGCTGGGCTAATCTCTTAGTCTTCTAGGGATCAGCCAACTCTGGGTCCCTAAGGTCTAGCCCTTCCCATAGTGAGGGTATTACGGCACCGTGTTTTGGGAATGACATTGGAGTGCACAAAAATGTGGTGAGGGCAGAGGCAAGGCATCCACCGTGTACCCACGTCAGCTTGGAGAGTGCTGTTTTGCTGTTATGACGCTATCGTGCCATGGAATGGAAAGGCTCTTCCCTGATCTAAGCCATTATTATGTGGGCCCTATTCTGGCCACAGACATCACGTGGGTAGCCAGGCCTCTGCTGTTATTTCTCAGCCTCAGGGGTGAAAACATTGAACAGTGGAATCTTTTTTGTTCCTGGCTCCAGCTTGGAATGCAGACTTTGGATTCACCGTTGTTTGTCTCCACCTATCACCACACCAAGCAGAAGGGCCTCCTGAGGCACATCTACTCTCCTTCCTGTGTCTCTGGCCTGTTCACAGCTGGCACTTCAGCTGCATCTTGGCAGAGGCCCAAGACCCAGAACATTAAGGAACCCAGGCAACAGCTGGGGACATAGTCCTGCTGTGTCAGGGGCGAGGCTGGTAGAAGGAACATGGTGGGGGAGGTGGTGGCCCTGCTGAGCTAGCCAGCCTGGGGTCTCCGTGGGGAAGTGGGGAAGGGGAGGCTGCCATGGGGGCTGGGCAGCAGCCAGCAGCAGCCTTAAGTGCTTGCGCCCCTCGTGGCCCTCGCAGGAACTGCAGGCCGAGGTCCTGGGTTACTGTTGTTGATTTCTCCAGCTTTGATGAGGCGGGAGCGGGCTTCTTCAGAGGAATGCAGACCTGTCTGCACCCGAAAACCAAAACCCAGTCCAAGGGGCGTGGCCGGCTAGCTGGCGGAGAAGCCCCACCTTACCTGGGCGGACACTGGCATCTGGAATGAGGCCTGGCAGAGTGGGCCCGGGAGGTGGCTCCAGGCCCACGGCCAGCCACGCTGCTTTCCCACGTGCGCAGGCGTTCGCTTCCCCAAAACTAGACTCGGAGGAGGAGGGGGGAAGAAGCCTCCACGGTAGAGGAAAGCCGGGGGCTTCCCCCTCTCTGTGTGCCGACCTGCGCCAGGAGGCGGCTTCTCCAAAGAGCCCACGTGGGGCTTTCTCGGGGATTCTAAGGATTAGTCCTGAGATATTCGGAATCATTAGAACTCCTCGGTTCTGCTTCTTGGCTTAAAGCCTCCTTTCCCAGGGCTCCCGTCACCGCCCGCTGTCCTGCCCAACACTAGCCACCACGTTCTTGTGGCTATGGAGCACTTGAAATGTGCCCCAATCCAGATTTCAAAACTTAGTACGAGAACAAAGAATGTAAATATCTTATTAAGAAACATTTTTTGTATATTGGGTTTAATAAAACACATTGAAATTAATTTTACCTGTTTCTTTTCATTAAAAAAATGTGGTTACTAGACCATGTGAAATCACACACATGGCTCACACTGTATTTCTGTCGACCGTCCAACAAGCCAAGCTTCTTTCTGGCCTCGGGGCCTTTGTACTAGCTCCTCTCTCTGTCCAGAGTGCTTTTCTTTCCAAGGGACTTTCTTGTGTCTTGTTATTTGGATCCCGAGTTTCTCACACCTAGCTACTAACCAGTCCTGTTCCACCTCCCTTTCAACACATTACCCAGTTTTATTGTCTTCGTGGCACTTAACACTCTTTTCTGTATCATGTTTACTGTTCCCAGCCCCTCTTCATCCTTAGAATGGAAGCTCCTTGAGAGCTGAGACCTTGAACACTCTGGTCACTGAACCCCTCGGTGCCCACAGGAAATATTTGTCAAATGAATGCTGAGAGACTGGGGGTGGGTAGGGGCGGGGGATCCTCCAAGTGCCTTTGTTTGCCTTCAGCATAGCCCAAGCCAAAATTCTAGTCTGTGTGCCTTCAACAGACATTCTCATGGACCCTTTGTTTTGCCTTTTCTGCTCGCTTGCCCTGGGAAATGGAAAAAGCAAATGTGAATTTGCATGTTGTAACAGTCCTTTGTTTTTTTATTTTTTTTCGTTTGTAATTGAGCTTCCAGGTTAAGAGTTCAAGTTTGAGCTACAAAGGGTTTTTATTGTTGGTTCTGCCTGTCAGTCCTGTGACTCTGGACAGGTCACTGCCCTTCTCAGAGTCTCAGGGCCCCCTGAAGAGCTGATCACGAAGGGTCCTTCCTGCCCAAATGTGAGGATTTGGGTGTTTGGACCAAGGGCACTGTACCCTGTTTTGTGCCCCAAAGTTGGCATGGCAAAGTCTCCACTGACCAGCCAGAGTGCTTGGGGCAAGAGGTGTCCTGGTCAATTGAACTTCCTGGCTGAGGGTCAACTACCTAGAACATTGTTATAGAAAACATGAATAGTTCATGAATCTCTTTTCCGGCTCTAGAACACAATTACGTCTTCTTAGAAAGGATAGTAAACGGCACTGCCGTTTTCCTCACAAAATTAACACTGAGTGCCGGCGCTGAGTCAGAGAGCCCCTTCAGGGGTCCCCTGCTCTGTTAAGCACGGCTGCGTGACTTCAGTCACGGCATGGCCTTCAGCTTCAGGGTATCCATTTTCCCGTGGGGGACGTGGTGATGTTACCCAGCTCCCAGGGCAGTTGTGAAGATGAAAGGAAGTAACACATGCTTAGCACAGTGTCTGGCGCTCAGCAAGCGCTCAGTTATTTGTTATTATTCTTTGCCATGTCTCTGACCACTGCAATGTACTGAGCCACCCATTTAATTAAAGGAGGGCAAGTGCCAGGCCAAAGCTGGCCTTGGGTCCTGGCTGGCCTCTCAAACACTCTGGGCCACTGGGCAAGTGCCACCACTCCCTGGCCTGGTTTCCTCTTAGGCAAGTTGAGATGGTCTGGTTAGTCCTGGCCAGGTGCTGGAAGCAGCCAGGCTTTGGATGCACTGGGGTCTTTTCTTCTGTCTGAGCTTGAGTCTCAGCCTGGCTGTGGCTGAGGCCTCCTCCCCTGGCCAGACTGGCTCTTTCCAGGACCTCCCCAGGTGCTGGCTTCCCGCCCAGCCCAACTGTTGTCCTCCGAAGCGTCTGTTTGCAGTAGTCGCCAGTCTACCTGCCCCCACCTGAGAAAAGCTGTCCTGGGACGCCCTCTGGAGGACACAGACAGGGCTTACTTCCCTGCGCTGTCAGGTGCTCAGCCTCCAAGCCTGGGCCCCAAGGATTGGATTGGACCCAGGCCCAGACTGGAGAATTAGACAAAAGCATTAAGCCTGCAAATACATGCTTCCTGGGAGCAGAGGTAGACTATTCGTTCTAATCTTACATCTCGGGCCCTGCGTGGGCTTCGTCTGGGCTCCCTGCCTCCAGACTCTCCCATTAATGCCCTCCTGGGCTGCCCACTCAGCCCCGGCTCAAACCCCTTTAAGGCTTTTTTGCCAAGCTCCCCTTAGAATACACAAAGCCCAGAGGGATGCAAGCTCGTGGGCATGTCTAGGCTCATTTGCCCAGCGACCACTCCCAGGACTTATTTATCAGTTAGGTATTATAGATGTAGCTAAAAAAGATTTCTTCCAGAGCCTTTCTTTGTGTGTGTATATATATATATTCTCCAAAAACGATAAAACAAAAAGGTTGCCAAGTTTAATCCATGTGTGATTAAATGTCTATAGTAAATTATGCCAGCTGTCTTTGCAGCTGGCCTCAACTGTTACATAGTATATATAGCTCATATTTAATATGCAATGTGGGTGAATTTTAATGTGCCTGATATGTAGGGGTGGGGCCTCAGAAAATAACAGTGCCTGGGGCCTCCAAGGTCTAAAGCCCTTCACACCCTCTGCGAACCCATTCTGAAACCCTGGCAGCTCCTCCCACAGATCCCTGGGCCTGCACTTCCCCTGCTTCAGTGTCCTCGCTTTTCCTTCCCCACCCCTCAGCCTCCCTGCCCTGGCTGGCTGGTTCCTATGAATCCCTCAACAGACACCTAAGGAGCCACTTCCTCTGAGAAGCTTTTTGACACCTAGTCAGGAATCCCTGCCACGAGCTCTTTTTCTCTAATGTCTGTGAGAGGAACACAGGTGAAAATCAAGGTGTTGGCAGAGTTGTGCCCTTGCTGGAGGTTAGACTAAGGGAGGATCTGCTTGTAAGCAACCTCAGGTTGTTAGCAGAATTCATTTCCTTGTGACTGTAGAATTCACGGCAGCTTGTTTCTTCAAAGCCAGTAATGGGGGAGAAGAGGGAGATGGAGACTGATCTGCTTCCTGGCGTCTCTGATTCCAGGGAGCCTCGAGAGGGCTTGTCTGATTAGGTCAGGCCCACCCAGAGCACTCTCCTTGTTGATTAACTCCAAGCCAGCTGGTCAGGGACCTTCATTACATCCGCAAAATCTTGTCACTCTCACCCTGTAATGTAATGTAATCACAGGAGAGCTATCCCATCACCTTTACCGTGTTCCATAGTCCTACCCACACTCAGGGGGTGGGAATCAGAACAGCAGAGGGCCCATCTTAGAATTACAGCCACACTTATCCCATTAATGATAATTTTGGCTTAGGTCAGAATTTCCATACTTGCAAATTTAAAATTTAATATGTCAACAAGGACCAATAAGCTGCTTGAGATCCTCAGTTGTTGTGTACTTGAAAACAAGTACTAGAGAATAAGTAGCATAAATGATGGGTGGAAAATAGACAGGGGGAGGGTAAGAATAGTGTAGGAAATGTAGAAGCCAAAGAACTTATAAGTATGACCCATGGACATGAACTATAGGGGGGAATGCGGGAGGGAGGGGGTGGGCAGGATGGAGTGGAGTGAGGGGGGGAAATGGGACAACTGTAATAGCATAATCAATAAATATATTAAAAAAAGAAAGAAAACAAGTACTTAGTTCCTTGGGCCCAGCTCCAGTGCTAACTCATTGCAACAATTCACATGAATTCCTTCCTTTCTCCAAGCTCCACTGTCTTACCCGACTGTGGGCACAGATGAGAGCCATGCCTCCCTCCCCATGCTGGGGTGGGCGTTTCTGGATGAGAGCTCCTGTGAGTGTACACCACCGCCTCCCCGCTATGCAGGCACTCACACCTTTTCCCTCCTGGCCACAGCTCACACTCCCCGTCCCACAGAGCCACACAACAGGCCTCTGCAACCACCCTCTACCCCTCAAAGCCAGCCCAGGCCTCGGCTCTCACATCCCTCCCACCCAACTGGCCTTACCCAACCCCGAGCAGTGGGCATGCCAGGCACACGCGATTCCACCTTTGCAGGAACACAGGCACGTGGAGTCAACATATGTCTGCCCCCTAAGGAAGGGGAACAAAGCAAAGGAGAAAAGTATGGCCTTCTAAGGGAAGATGAGCACTGAGCCCACCTGTCAAGTTGAATGTGAATGCCAACCCTCCTGACAGCCGCCAAAGGAAGAGCAAGAGCAGCCCTCACTCAACCTGGCTAAAAGTATTACTAGCTTTTACTCCCTCTGGATTTATGATGGCATTTGGCCAGGAGTGGTGCAGAAATGGCTTTGATGCCTGCTGTAAAACTGTTCACACGAGCCAGTCCATTAAGAGGGGCTGAAGCCTGGACGACAGCCAATGAAAGCCCAGGACCACCTCACTTGGCCACCACACTGCCCTTCTCTATCCTAAAGTCATGAGCTGGGGCCATGTTTCCTTGTCCCCGGTCCAAGGAACTAAGTACCTGTTTTCAAGTACACAAAAATTGAGGATCTCAAGCAGCTTATTGGTCCTTGTTGACATATTACATTTTAAGTTTGCAAGTATGGAAAATCTGACTGAAGCCAAAATTATCTTCCATTTTAGTTTTTAGTTTCTTTAACTTTAATTTTTATTGTTGACACTATTACATTTTTAGTTTTTTAAGTTACAGTAAAATATATATAACAAAATTTACCATTTTAATTGTATAATTCAGTGGCGTTAAGTACAATCCTACTTTTGTGCAGTTATCCCCATCTATTTCTAGAACGTTTTCATCTTCCATCACTGAAACTCCGTATTCATTGAGCAGTAACTCCCCACTCCTCCCTCTCTCCAGTCCCTGGTACTCACTATGGCCTTCCTTGTCTCTATAAAGTTGACTATTCAAAGTACCTCGTATACACGGAATTGTGCAATATTTATCCTTTTGCGAGTGGCTCATTTCACTTAGCACGAGTCTTCGAGGTTCATCCATGTTGTAGCATGTGGTCAGGACTTCATTCACTGCGTAACCTTCCATTTAAGGCTGAGGAACATTCCATGGCATGTATACAACACATGTTGTTACCCATTCGTCTGTCAATGACATTTGTGTTGCTTCGCCTTTTGCCTATTGCTACAAACATGGGGATACAAATATCCGCTCAAGTCTTTGCTTTCAGTTCTTTTGGAAATAAGCCCAGAAGTGGAATTGCTGGGTCACATGATAATTCTATGTTTAAATTTTTGAGGAACTGCTGTACTGTTTTCCACAGAGGCTGCACCGTTTTACGTTCCGTCAGCACTGCAGGAGGATGCTAATTTCTCCACATCCTCGCTAACGCTTCTTATCTTCTGAGGGGTCTGTTTGTTCTGTTTGTTTTTGTCATTGTTGTTCATCATAGCCATCCTAATGGGTGAGACTTCGTATCTCATTATGGTTTCGATTTGCATTTGATTTGCATTTGATAGGGTGCCTCCGGACCATATCAAACTCTGGTCCCTCTGCTCTGTCTGAGCCCCTTCTCTGGGGCAGCCTGCCCACTGGGCTTGTCCTGGCCTGCTAGAGACCCAGGCCTTCAGGCCAGGTCTGTCCCAGAGCATCTGTGATTTTATGTGCAGTACTTCCCTCCTCTATAGGTTAACTCAGAGACCAAGTCCCAGTCTTGTCTTGGGTGGCTTGGATTGGAGGCTCCTGCCCATGTGGAAATACCCAGCCAGCCCCTCCCGGGCCTGCCTCCCAGGAAGCCAGGCATCTGTCTGGAGGTGAAGGAGGCTGGCAGCAGCCAAGGCTTCAGGCCGAGCCTCTGAAGGAACGTGAGGGCCAGAAGGCAACTGCCCTCGGGGTGCTGTTTTCAACAGGGCTGTCACTATGCCATTTGGAGCCGATATGGAACACTTGGACGAATTTCCCTCGTGCTCTGAGCCCACAAGAGTTTATATTGGTCAGAAGTGCTACATTATGGAGCCCTGTTTGGGAACACAGAGGCTTCCAGGGTATATTTTTGGTAAATTTGATGTATCCTTAATACACAGTTGCTTAGAAACAGCCATTTGTATAAGGTATACAGTGACTATAGTTTTCAAACCTAAAATCAGAAAACTAAGGCTGGCAAGATGAGTGTGTTTACGGGGACGTTTAAAAGTGGAACTCCACCAGAAAAGCCCAGAGGGAGTGACTCCCTAGAAAGGCTTGGCACACTAACCAAGGTCACAAACAGGATGGGGTTTGGGTGACTGATTTCCCCACGTTCACGGGCCTGATCTTAGGAATGAGCTTCTGCAGAGAGCAAGAATTATCTTTTTAATTTGATTTCAACAACCCAAACAATACATAAATACACTCTCACTGGGAAAAAAAAAAACCAGTACTAATAAAGACAGTCTTCCTTGTCTATTGCTCCTGATTCTGGTCCCATTTCAGCAGTAATGACTGCTATCTTTGGTGTGTTGCCTTCTTGAGCTTTTTTCTATTCATTTACATACATATATCTATTTTAAATGTGTTATTCTATATATTTTATAATATATGTTTACATGTTATATATGTTACACATTGCATTATATTTTTACATTATCTTTCAGTGTTCTATTTTCACTTCATAGACACTAGGGTTTTTTAAAGTCTGAATATCCAGTGCTATCTTATTACTACTATTTCTTATTTTATGGCTGCATAGCACTCTACCACGTGAGATGCTGGGGCTGACTTAGCCACTCCCAGTAGATAGGCACTTCAGTTATTCCCAGCTACTTATAATGATAAGCAATGCTGCAGTGAAATATTTAACCATACTAATTAGGACACATGTAAGTGTTTCTTTAGGATGAATGTTCAAAGGTGGTACCCAAAAGTGATGAAGGAGTTTTCTAGAATGTCAAGTTGCCTATTAGAGGTGTGGTTTACCTTGGTCCTGGCTGAGTGAACTATTTACTTACATGGGAAGTCTGGCTATACGGAACGCAGGTGACAAACCCTAATGCCTACAGGGACCGGGTATTAAGTATAAATGAGGTGAGCCAACCGAGTGTAAGACAGGAGAGGTGGGGAGCATGGTGAACAGCAGACCACCATGTTGGGAATGAAGACGGTATTGACAGACATTCATAAGAACCTGGATTTTTAAAATGTGAAATCTTTTTAAATGTTGACACTAATTCCATTTTTAAAAAATATTGTGAAATCAAATAAAGCAGACTGGATTCAGTGTCTGTGTGGGCTGGCTGCCAGCGTCTGACCTCTAGGAAGTGGATGCCACCAGGCTTGAGTATCCTGGACCCATTTTTGACCAATGGGAATGGGTCACCTGGTGCAATGGAAGAAGCAGTAACGACAGCAGCAAGTGGCTCTCTCCTCCAGGAATCTGGGGAGGGGCGTGCCAAGCAGAGTACTGTACATGGCTCAGAATTCAGCAAGAGAGTGTGTGAGAGTTCAGAAAGCGCTACAGTCTGCTTTCTGGGAGGAGGCTCCCTGCTCCTGAGAACATGCAAACAGAGGCTGGCTCTCCATCCAGAAGGGATATTGTAGACAAGATTCTGGCCTGAAGATGCAGGCTGAACCAAAGGACCATTAAGTTCTGTGCAGTTTTACAATCTCAGTTTTTATTTAAATTAAACTGTTACTTAATGATACGTTACTGGGTATGAGGGAAAGAAACCAAAGGCCCACATTTGTAGAATGCCTACTAAGTGTCACACATGCTGTGGTAGCACCTTTGCGGACATCATCAAACCCAGGCCTCCCAACAGTCCTGTGAGGCAGGCATTAATGTCCTCATTTTGCCAATGAAGGAATGAGACTGGGATGCTAAATGACTTGTCTAAGTTTATGTGGTGGCTAAGTGTAGGTAGTGATGGGGCCAGGCTTTGAACACTGGTCCTTCTGGCTCAAAATTCAGTACTCTTCCCACTGGGGCATTTTACACCCATGGGGTCTCTATTTTATTTGTACCATGTAGGAAGAAAGAGTTTTTAATGATGATAACCAGCCCATCCAGGTGTCTGATGTTCTAGTACTTACAAAGCTTTTCTATGTTCATTTTTGCTTGTTCCCAGCGAACCCCACTGAAAGCCTCAGAAGGACCTGTCTGCATCTCTGTTACCCTGAAACATTTGCTCCTTACCATCCACTAGTGAAACTAAGGGGGCCCCTACACCAATGCTGTTTCTACTTCTGGGTCAGAGCAAAGATCATCTCCCCGATAGCTCTTGGAGGCCCTGACAGTATGCAGTGACAATTACAATGTTAGTGTCCAGTTTTCAGGGAAACCCCTGCTTATTCATTTTGAGAGCAAGCCCTCTATTTCTGCAGAAAGAAACAGTCCATTCTTTAGGAATGCATTTGGCTGCAGGTAACAGGAACTCAATCACAGAGATTTAAAGACCAAGGTGTTTCATTTTCTTAACATATCAGGAAGTCTGGAGGAAGCATCCATGATGTGGTGATGCCAACAGGAACGCAGACTCCCCCATCTTCCTGCTCTGCCATACTCAGCACACAGCCCTCTTTCTCAGGCACAGGGACAGCAGTAGCACCCCCAGGCCTTTGTTCTTGTTTCAGAGGGGAAGCGGAGGAAGGACAAAAAGTAAAAATCATAAGCCAGTTAAACCTGTTACATTTACCAGGAAAAGGAACAATGGATTCCCTGGAAGCCCACTCACTGGCCTCATGGGCCATCCTTTGCATGTGTGGGATATGGAATTTGTCATAGCTGGCACGTGCTACCCTAATAGTTAGGGGTGCATAAGTGAGGAGCCCTGGAGACTAGATAGATGTTGGGTGGAATCCTAGCAGTGTATGCCGTAGAACACATTCTTATTCTAGATCATAGCCTATTAGTCTACAAAATATTTTTTAAAGTTTAGCAATAGTCCAGGGTCATATCAGCTTGAAAACTGAGGCAATCTGTAGGCTCAACTTGCCAAAAGCTTCTGAGCACAGAATCCACAGGATATAAAGGGTGACTGGAGCTTTCGGAGTCAGCCGCACTGGTCCATTTATATAAAGTTGAGGAATGCAGGCACAGAGCAGCTGGGGGGCTTTACAGAGACAGTAGTGGGCAGTCTTTCCACCCAGGACTCCTAATCCAGTGCAGTGACTTGTACCTGCAGCAAGTCCCCTCACTGAAATAAGTTCCCTGTCTGCTTTCTGACTTTTCACGTTTCAAAAATATTTTTATGATAACACAAAACACAGATGCAGGAAGCCACACAGATCAAATTAGGGGAATAACCTTGCCTGAGTCAAGGAAAGAACTCTGTCCCAATATCCTTCCTCTGCCCATAAAAATTCCATGCTTTGTGTATATCACTTCGAGGTATTTTTTAATAGTGTTACCCCTACCCTCACATGTGCACCCCAAGATTTAGTTTAGTTTAGTTCACTTTAAAATTTTAATGTGTCTCTTAAATGTTGTTAAATCTATATGTTTCTCCTCCATCACCTTCATTTCATGACCACTCAGCGGATGAAGCCAGGCTTTTGGACCCATGTAGTTTTCACAGTGGATTTTGCTGATTACACACTTTGGTGTGGTTCTTCATGTTCCTTTTCCCTTTGTATTTCCTGGAAATTGACAGCTGGATCCAGACACATGATCAGGTTTGATCCCTTTGGCAGGATTATCAATTAGTGTTTGTTCAGACTATAGGCACGTCATGTGTGGTGTCTCTTTTTGTGACCTTAATAGCTGTTGAGATCTGTGTTTTCTTTCATCTTGTAGAAGATACGCAGAATCTGTAGTGACTAAAGCTTATCGGAACTCTGCCTTCCTGTCTTCCTTCTCCCGGGAGATGTTGGGCCCCAACTCCTGAAGTTTGGGGAGGCACTTATGTAAAAGGACGGGTTTCTGTGCCTCCTGTGGGGATTTCTGAGGCCCCTATGCTGGTGAAATGGGCTTGGGATGCTTGCCCACCTCCCAGTCTTCCTCAGGGCTTACAGGGTGACAGAGGCACCCACTGGCTTCAGTCACGGCTTTTGGTGACTGAAAATCATTTCCAGAAAATCATCCACAAGACCCATGTCAAGGAACTTTTTCTGTATGTTTTCCTCTGTGAGTTTTATAGTTCAGGTCTTCTATTTAAATCTTTAACCCATTTTGAGTTAAGTTTTGTGAATGGTATTAAGTTAGAGGTCCAGTTTGATTGTTTAGCATGTGGATACCCAGTTTTCCCAACAGCATTTACTGAAGAGACTAACTTTTCCCCATTGAGTAGTCTTGGATCCCTTGTTGAAGATTAGTTGACTATACTAATGTGTGTTTCCTTTTTTTCTGGGCTCCCAATTCTGTTCCGTTGGTCTACATGTCTACGTTCATGCCAGTACTATAGCATTTTGGTTACTATAGCTTTAGAGTATAGTTTGAAATCAGGAAGTGTGTTGCTTCCAGCTTTGTTCTTTCTCAAGATTGCTCTGGCTATTGAGGGGGTTTTGTGCTTCCATATAAATTTTAGGACTGTCTGTTCTATTTCTGTAAAAACTGTCATTGAAACTTTGTGATCACATCGAATCTACAGATTTGGGTAGGATGGACATTGTAACATTAATTATTGGGATCCATGAACATGAGATATATTTTGTGTCTTCTTCAGGTTTTTTCATCAACATCTTATAGTTTTTGGGGTGAGGACTAGATTTTAAGTAGCAAGGCACCTAAGCATTGGTTCTCAGACTTGGTATCTGGAATCACCTGGCCAGTTGTAACTTACACACATGCCTGAGTCTCACCCTCAGCAATTCTGATTTAATTGTCCGGTCACAGCTTGAACATTGAGATGCTAAAACCTCCCCTAGGTAGTTCCAATGGGTGGCCAATTGGCGCAGTGCAGAAGTTATAACTGGGTGGCCATAGGGCCAAACCCAATCAGCATGACTGTTTGGTTTGGCCCAACCAGTGTTTTAAATTCCTTCCACTGCCAACATTTAACATTGGAAATTTCGTATTCATATATCAACAAAAACCTACATTTCCAGCCTTTCCTGATAACTCTGAAAATCTGGTACTCTCAGCCCAATTCCTATGGGGCCACAAGGGGCAGATATTGAGTAGCTGTTGTCTCCTGTAATGGTCTTTCAGAAGCCCAGTCCACATTATTCCCACTATGGTCTTACCCCTACTGCCTCACCCTGTGGACATTCAGGCTTGCCAGCCTGGACTGGCACCTATTGGACTTTCTCCCTTGGATTCTGTCTTTGGCTGTGCTGCTTGGCTAGGAGAGAACCACTTCTTTCCAAAAGCTGGTTTCAGATTTTCAAATTGTAAAACAGCCAGTATGTTTTAAATCTGGGTATCCTGCCCATACATCTTAATCTCCAATATGTTACATCCTACGCAGTATGGTTTTAGAGGAGTTTTTGAATGACCCAAGACAGATTATGATCCCTTGTTAGAAAGCCGTATGAATCAGTTGATGAATCCAGTGCCTGGTCAGTGTTGGCATTTCAAATTGACGCCTGTATCTCACCATTCACTTGTAGCCATCAACTGTTTACACTTGCACATTAATAACAATGCCTCCCGTAAATAGTTCTGCACCCATTAAAAAGCACTTTCCAAGACATTCTTTCATGGGATCCTCACAGGAAACTGAACAAAAGCAAATACATTATCTTTAGTAATTGACCAGAAAAACGAGGCTCAAAGGGGGAAAGTGACTTTCTCAAGCCCACCTGGCCTGTGAGTCAGGGCTCTTAAAGTTTACGGACTCCTAACCCTGCCCTTTCTGCTCCCTCCCTTCCCAACCTGCCTTTAAAGAATGCTCCTCTAAGAAAATGCCCCTCTAAGAAATCCCATGAGGACCGTGACCCCTCATTGCAAGATGCTGATTTGGAAAACACCAGGCCTTGGAAATTCTCGGTCCTGTGGTCACATCTGCTTTCTGACCTCAGACTGTTCAGATTAGATTGCTCGTAGAAGAGCTTTGATCTATCAGAAAAACAAAAGATACCAAAGGATGCTTCGTACAGTGGAAAGAACATGGACTGTGGAGTGATACAGACCTGGATTCCAAGAGTCTCACCCCAGACAGCTCAGTCAAGGGAAAACCAGACATACCTATTTGGCTGAGCATGAATCAGAGCCAAGAGAAGGGAGAGCAGAACTAGGGGTGCAGTGGGAAGGGGAGAGAAAGACATTAACCCCCCCCCCCCAAAACCCAAGAGGACTGTTTGATACAAAGAAAAGAGGGTCAAGGAAAGAGGGAAAGGCAACCTTGATGTCTGGCTTTGGTGGCTTTAGAAGGGCAGGGAAATTAAAGAAGTATTTTATAAAGCCTTTGGGACTGAATGTGTATGCACAATAGTTTGCTAGAGGCCTTTCTGGTATCAGGCTCTCTCTTTCCACCCTCCATTTACTAGGAGAATAGCTAAGGTGTTATGCGTGCTTAGCCAAACTCCTTCCCTTCCTGGAAGGGTGTGCAACAAAGTGAAATTGGGGGAAGGTATATAGCAGATTTTGTATTCAAGAACATTTTCACTAACTATGCATCTGGGCTTGAGCAGGACAAAAAGCTCTGAGGAACTCACCCTTTCCGTCATGTCTGTCCTCATTTTTGCTCATCTCCTCTCACCTGTAACATGGTATCAGCCTTCTAGATGGCTTCTCTGCCTCTCTCCATCCCATCCACCCTCACCACCCATGCTATACAGTTAAAAGAAGTAGTCTTATCCTCGCCCACATACTGGAATCACCATGGAAGTTAAGGTACGAGATGAGAGAGGCTGTGGCCTGATTGGGAATGGTTAGGTAGTACCAGTTGCAGGATTTAGACTTTACCCTGCAAAAAGTTTCAGAAAGATTATTTTAGCACAGTAGCCCTTCACCTTGACTTTACATTAGAGTCAGCTGAGGAACATTTAAGACTCTATATCAGTTATGTCAGCATCTCTGGGGGTTGAACCCAGGCATCAGTGGGTTAAAATTTCCCTGGTGAACCCAGTTGCATCAAGGATGAGAACCACTGCTCATAGCTACAATGTGGAGGATAGATCAGAAGAGACACTAAGGAAGAAGCGGGAATGTAAGTTAACAGACTGACATAGTGGTTTAGGTAAAAAATGATAAGGCAGGAGTCAGGGTAAACAGTGATGGAAACAGGAAAGAAAGGCTATGAGCTGGGTTAAGTAAGGAGATGGGTGGAGTAGGCAGGACAAGTGAGACATCAAAGATGATTTCCAGAGTTGTGTTTGGTCAACTGGTAGAATATTGATTGCATCATTACCAAGATGAGGAAGAGTCAGCATCTCCTTCCCACAGGGAAGCTGACTGTGATAGGACTGTGGGGACACTTAGCGGGAGATGATGAGTATACGCTGAAGCTCAGAGACGACACCCAAGGGAAAGAGTATGTGCTTCTTCCCTGGACCACCTAGGCGGTGGTTAAAAATGCAGGCGTTGGTAAGTGGTCAGGAGACAAGGTGGAAACGAAGTCAAGAAGAACATCAGTTCAAAGGAAAAGTAATTGATAGTGGAGTAACATTAAATAAACAAATTGTGACTGAGGATAAGGCCAAGTATTCTTATCCCTCAGCATCCTATAGGGTACGACAGAGAAGAGAGGAGAGCAGAACAGCTAACCAGCATGGCTCCCAGCTGAAGCCGCTGCATTGCCTAACACAGTGCTCCAACAGTTTAAAGCACACAGATCCTGGCCCCACCCTGCCACGTGCCCCTAGCCCGAGTTAGGGATGACATATGAGTTAAGAAGATAAATCTGAACGCAACAACCTGCTCTCATCAGGTGGACACAAGAATTCCAGTTCATCTCACAGACCTGAAATCAGGAAGTTCAGCCTTATTTCACAGACTTGGAAATTGAGATTCAGAGGATAGAAATTCCTTGTTGAGGTGCCACAGCGAGTTGGTGGTAGGTTCAGGAAGTTGGAATCCAGGTCCCCTGAGGACAATCTGTAGTGCCCTCTGTTGCAGTTTTGGACATTGTGTCTCACTGCCTCAAAGCCCAGCACGGCACTCAGCATCTACCCAGGTACTCAGTGTATCAAAAGCAACTTATAAACATCTAAGGGATAAATGTGTTAAAAATATCAGATCTGACAACGTGGGAATTACTTGGAGGAAGGCAAGAAGGTGCCAGGGGTCATAACTAGAAAGCATTCATTCGGGCACAGTATTTGCTAAGGGAGAACGGAGTCTGCAATAAAGAGTACTTCCTTGCATAATTCACTCTGTCCACAGGTTGGCCTAACAACCCTCAACAGACTCTGGCTCCGAAATGTCATCATAATCCAGAGTCAGGGGAATTGGCTGTGTAAGAGATAGAACGAGAGCTTCTCGTTCTCAGTTTCTGTGTTTCTTATAAAATGAAGAGGTCAGATTAAATAATCTTCGAGATGCTTCAGAACCAATGACTTGGTGTGTCCATCGCCTTTCCCCAGATCCCCATGAGGTAGCTACCGTAAATTCCTTCCCAAACATGGAACAAGGGCTCTTCCTCACCCAATGCCTGGCTCCCTCCTGCAGGTGGAACTAATTAGCTCCCAAGGCTTGAAGTGGGGAAAAAAGAATTCCATCCTCATGTTATATTTGTTAAAAACACATTTCCATATAAGCACATACATCTGTGTCTGTGCTTGTGCTGAATGATACTTGTGCTGCCAGTTTCTGGGAGCGTTCAGAGAGCAGGAGGCCTCTTTTTCCAGTGCTCACCTAGCTCAGCAGTGAGGGTTTTGAAGCCCGATCAGTCTGTAGACTTCAAGGTTTTGGGGTGCATGTATATCCTTTGTGGCTTATAAGGTACTTCCCCATAAATTATGTCATTGGGTCATTACCCGCTCTAGGAGTGTGGGTGTTATTACCATTTTACTGGTGAGGCATCTGAGGTTAGAAGAGGTTAAGTGACTTACCCAAGATCACAGTGGTCACTGGCAGAGCTAGGGTACCAATGAAGGTGTCTTGACCCCATGGCCTACCCTCTTATCATTATTCATCCATCCATCCATCTATCCATCCATCTGACATGCATTTACTAAGCACGTCACATGAACCAAGTACTGTGACAGGCTCTGAAAATACCAAGGTAAGTAGGACACAATCCCTCCCTCGAGTAGCTCACAGTCTAATGAGTTGGGAGACAGATTTGTAAAGTGTTAATGGCAGTATAAGTATTGTGCTTTAGGAGGGAAGGAAATCTTCTCAGAGAAGCAGAGTTTGGAACAGGAGTCTTGAGAGCAATAAAGAGAGCAGAGGCCTGAAAGGAAAAGGAACAGCATAGGTAAAGGCACAGTGGCATGAATAGTTAACATGTACAGGGGACATTGGAAAGTCCTATGTGGCTGAAGATTAGAGTGCATGGTGGGCCCTGGAGAGAGATGAGGCTGAGGGGTTAACAGTGACTGGGGTGGTGAAGGCTACCCAGCTTTCTGAATGGAGCTGGCCTTGCTCCAGTAAGCTATGGGGAGTTGAGTAGTCAGCGTGTGGATGGTCCAGATTTTCCTGTTTGGTTAATGGTGTGTTGGCTGCTGCCTGATACACAGTCACCTACACAGTCCAATTGTCTCTTCCTCCCTACACATGGCTGACTTGACCCAATTATTCCAGAGCATTGCTCAACCTCTGCATAGATTCCATAAGAGGGAGAGAGAAAAAAAAAAGAGGAGGAGGAGAGGAGGAGGAAGAAGAGAGATGCTTGAGCAATCCAGGAGGCCCAGCAGGATCTGGCCGTCTGGCCTCTGAGGAAAATATTTGCCCCCTTACTGGCAGAGGGGCGTGGAGGTTCTCCGTGTACCGTTTGAACACAGGTCTAGGCCTGAGTGGGAGTGAGTCAGTGGCCTCAGGCAGGGCTGGAAGGCAGCTGGTGGCTGATGGAGGGCATGGGGAAAGGCAGTCCTGGGTGGAGGGGTACTCCTCTTTCAGTCAGGGAGATCTGCCTGTTCATGAGGCTCCCTCCAATCATCAAAACTCCCCCAGTTTCCTCTTGTGCCCCAAAGGCAAGGGTAGGAAAAGAGACCTTTTCCAATACTGAAGGTGAAGAGAAAACCATTTCAACTCCTGTGTTTTCAGTCTTAATTTACACTTCTTACCACAAATGCAACATATACCACCTGGTGTTTGTACAGCCCCTTAGAGTTTATACTTTATCATCTAAACTGGGATCCTTGAGAGTGTTGTGTTGCTGCACAGGATGCTGGGACATCAGATATAAACTGGGACGGTTCTAGACACACCATGATGTATGGTCGCCCTAGATATTTCCAAATGAGAGAGTGTGAGGTGGCTCTTACTATTTCCATGTTACAGCGTGTGTTTCCTGTTAGCTGGCTGCACTGGGCAGTGTGCTGCCAGGGAGACAAAAGGGGAAGCTGGTCCAGCAGAGACTGGGCAGGGTCAGTGCCTCTCTTGCCCAGCTTTTCATGGACAGCAGGGGCTTCATCATTAGAGGAAAGGTGGATGGTGGGGCCAGGAAGGGAGCACCTGGACGTGACGGCTGGGGATGACGTGGCTCTTGCCTGCAGCACTCACACATCCATAGCCTCCTTTAACTCTGGCCTTAGCCCTGCAAGGAGATAAGATTTGGCCAATGAGAAAAACAAGGCTCAGAGAAATCAAGTAACTTGTCTAAAGTCACAGAGGACTTTAAGTGAGGAGCTGAGATTCAAATCCAAACCTGAACCTTTTCCACCACACCCTGGGGCCCCCACGCCCCGTATGAGGTTGTCAAGGAGGCTCACGTCTGGTGGTGGTGGTAGCTATTTCCCAGTGTTCTCCTCTGCCCCTGTTAGTAACCAACTACAACTTCAGCTTTCAGGCCCTTATCTAGCCTGAGTTGTGCCTGATAGGAAATATATGCATGGAAAAAGCCAGTAAAGAAACCAGCATTAACTGAACTTCTCCCCTCTAGCAGGGAGGCTGCTTGAGCAGAGATGCTGTACAGAATCTGAGAGAGAAGGCAGGAAGTGAGGGACAGAGGTGGTCTCTGGTGGGCTGGTTGTGGTTCTAGCCTGGGCCTGAGAAGGCTGGGGCTCCCAATGGAAAGGCCATAGCCCCTGGCTCCGTGTCCACTCCTGGGATGCTGTGGTTTCCCCCTTATCCTATCTGTTTCCAGTTAACTGCAAGAAGTCTGCTGGACTCACTCCATTCACTGCCTCTCTTTCCAAGTGACAAGACAAGTGGCCCAGCAGCCCTCACCCTTCTCTGCTCATGAATACCATCTTGCATACAAGGCAGTGGGGGTTTGGAGTGTGTGTTCTCTTCAAGCTACTCACATGTTGCATAACATGAGTCTGCATGGCAGAGTTACCTCATCCCGGATTGCTTGTCCAGGTGCCTGCAGGCTCTTGCCAAGTTTTCTCTAGAACACCGCGAGCCCTATTAGGTTCCTGTTTGTCTGAAACTTTCCTGTCCTGTCCAGTGAGTCAATGCCTAACGTGGTCTATTCCCTTGCTGCTCGGAGTGTGGACCACAGTTCAGTTGCATCGATACCACTGGGAGCTTGTTAGCAAAGTACAATCTCAGGTCCCACCCAGACTTACTGAGTCAGATTTTGCATTTCCAGAGATCATAACGTGTGAAAGAACGGCTCTAGATGTCCGTGAAAGTTCAATTCCATAACCCCATCATCTCCTAAAATAAGTTTAATAGAGTGAAAGATTGAAGATGATGGTCAAGTGCCAGAAGATATTATTAAAATACTACAGAGCACTCCTCTGCTCCGATTATAGAAAGTTATTTGAAACGGACTCATGGATACAGAGAACAGACTGATGGCTGCCAGAGGGGAGGGTGTTGGAGAACTGGGTGAACAAGGTGAAGGGATTAATAACTACAGATTGGTAGTTACAAAATGGGGAATATAGTCAATGATATTGTAATAACTATGTATGCTGGCAGGTGGGTACTAAAAATATCAGAGGGGAACACTTTGTGAAGTGTCAGATTGTTTAACCACTACGTTGTGTACCTAAAATCTAATACAAAATAATACTGAATCTAAACTATAATTTAAAATTAAAAAAAAATTTTAAAGTTACCTGAGCACCAGTTAGAGAGATTAATAAAAATGTCATAGTTCAGGAATATTTACTAAGTCTGTCTTGTGAGCCCAGGCCAAATTATTGGTAGTGGCCCATGGAGCTCTGTGCTGGGAACGGGTTGGGTTTGGGTTGGGTTTGGGTTTGGGTTTGGGTTAGAGGCTGTGTGTAGGTTTATCGGGAACACACTGTGATGGATTAGCAGTGTCTGCCATGGACCCAGCGGGGTTGAGGTAGCCATATGTGTGCCTCGTACTTATCCTCCCTGCCCAAGGTGCTCTCTGCCTTCCAGGCACCCATTCTCACTCTATCTTCTGGCATTTCCCTATGCAGCCCATGGCATTGTCTAGTCACTCCTGGGGGACTGAGGACGGGATGACTGCAGACCTGACCATTTGGGACAAGTATTAAATCCGATACCAGCTCACCATCCTGCAGACAATGACCCCTTGTTTTGGCCTTTTTCAGCTCCAAGAGATGTGGTCACAGCTACATGTCTACAGGAGGAGGGCACAGGTACGGCCCAGAAATGGGTTCCCCTGCTGTGTTTGATTCGCTGGTCTCCTGGGGGTGGGGGAACCATGGTCTTCCTACCACAGGGTCTGGGACTTCTCACAAGTCCTGGGAGCTTGTCTAAGTCACAGGAGCATTACCTTAAATACCACTCTGCTCAGAGCACACCGTTCAAGGTTTCAGACACAACACACTCACCTTTAGTCTCAGTCCATCCTGCTCAGCCTAGAACTCAGTAGGAGTGAGGATGTTGACTGACTGGTATGAA
This sequence comes from Desmodus rotundus, assembly GCF_022682495.2. Lineage (NCBI taxonomy): Eukaryota > Metazoa > Chordata > Mammalia > Chiroptera > Phyllostomidae > Desmodus > Desmodus rotundus. The sequence goes on from NC_071387.1 coordinate 22,406,826, forward strand.
ACCTTGTGACCTAGGATTTCACTAGCAAGGATTCCTGAGGCCATGTCAAGAGGCTAAGGTCTCAGCGTGACACCGAAGAACAGAAATCTGCCCTCATTTCCCTCTGTCAAGTGGAAGTTAGTCTCTGGTATTGGATATGCAGTTCTTTATCTGTGAAATGGTGATAATAATAGTGCCTCCCTCATAGGGTTGTTTTTAGAATAAAGTGAGAAAAATGTGTCAAGTATATGAACAGACAAGTCATAGAATTCAAGCAGCCAACAAAAGAATGAAAAGGAGCCCCACTTTACTAGTAACCATGAAATGAATATTGAAACAGCAATAAAAGATGAATATCAAATATTGGCAAAGGTTTGGGGAAGGGATCACATTCATGTATTGTTGGAAGGAGAAGAAATCGGTGAATATTTTTTTGAATTGCAACTTGGCAGTTGCAAGAATAAGTATAACTCAGGATCTGGAAATTCCTCTTCTAAGCATCTCTCTTGACAAAACACCTACCCATGGGCTTAATAAGTATGAGCAAGAACACTCATAGTAGGATTGTTGATAATACTTGCTGTATATCACCTAAATACTTAGAAGTAGAATGGTTAAATGATGACTGTGGTACATCTGCACTGTATAATAGACTACTATTTAAAAAGAATTACAGCTCGGACTGTAATTCAGCCCAGACTGAGCCCGGTGTGGCTCAGTTGGTTGGGTGTTGTCCTGCAAAGTGAAAGTTCACCAGTTCGATTCCTGGTTGGGGCACATACCTGGGTTGTGGGTTCGGTCCCTGGTTAGGGTGCATACAAGAGGCAACTGATTGATCTTTCTCTCTCACCTGGATGTTTCTGTCCCTCTCTTTCTCCCTTCCTTCCCTTCTCTCTAAAAATAAATAAATAAAATCTTTGAAAAAATTAAGAGAACTACATAAATCTACATAAGCTATAATGAAAATAGGTGTTGTTAAGTAAAATAGTAAGATTCAGATGATTATGTACATTATGAAATCATTAAACTTCGTATTTAAAAAATTATATGTGATGCCCTGGCCTGATGGCTCCGTTGGTTGGCACATCATCCCACACACCAAAAGGCTGCAGGTTCAACCCCCACTTCAGGGCGCATACAGGAGGCAACCAGTTGACGTTTTTCTCTCACATCAGTGTTTCTCTCTCTTTCCCTTCCTCTCTCTCTAAAATCAACAAACATATCCTCAGGTGAGAATTTAAAATAAATTTTTAAAGTTATATATGAATGGGTAAGCAAAATGTGGTATATACATGCAGGGTGCTACAAAAGTAGGCTTACAGTTGTTCATATGAAAAATAATACAATGATTAATAAATAATAATGCAAGAATAAACTCAGTGTTTTCCATACTAACAATTATTACCTACTTTTGCCCCACCCCGTATAGTAGAACATTATTCAGTCTTGGAAAGAATTCTGACATTTGCCACAACACGGATAAATCTCGAGGACATTATGCAAAGTGGCATGAGCCTCCCACAAGACATATGCTGTGTGATCCTACTTTCATGATGCTATGACAATGTCTGAGTCCTCCCTAAGTTCATATGTTGAAACCTAATCTCCAGTGTGATAGTGTTTGGAGATGGAGCCTCTGGAAGGTGATTACATCATGAGGGTGGAGCCCTTGTGAGTGGGATTAGTGCTCTTATGGAAGAGACCCCAGAGAGCTCCCTTGGCACCTCTGCCACCTGAGGACACAATGGAAACAGCCATCCATGAACAAGGAAGCCAGCTCTCATCAGACACCTGATCTGATGCCTTCTTGATCTTGGACTTCCCAGCCTCCAGAACTTTGAGATATAAATTTCTGTTGTTTGTAAGCTTCCCAGTCTATGGTATCTCGTTATAGTAGCTCAAATAGACTGAGACTTAGGAAGTACTCCAAGTAGTCAAAATCACACAGAAAATAGAGCAGTGTGGTAGAAACTTCCATGGGAAGATCAACACTAAGTTCTGGGAAATGGTTGGAGAAGGATAAATAGGAATGGGATCTGGGTGGTATATGCAGGGATTTCCAGGAATGATTTCTTTTTTAAAAAAATGACAAAACATTACAACTGACAAAACTGAGGGAAGGATGGATGATGAAAAAGATGATAGATAGATAGATAGATAGATGTGATATTTGCACAACTAAGTGAATATACTTACTATCACTGAACTATATATTTTAACATGGTTAAAATAAATTGTTATGTTTAAAAACGCACATGGGAGATATCTATACATACATATAACTTTATATGTAAAGGAAGAAATGGGAATGTACACAAAACTGTTGATAGCGGTTGAAGAAAGAGGAAGGTGTGGCAATGTGATGTAAAGGGGGAATTTCATTTTTTTCTATTTCGTACCATTCTGATCCTTTACATGGAGAACGTAGTGGAAGTGGGTGTTCATAGGAGGATTCCTTCTGCCTTGGACTATGTCCAGTGATTGGCTCAGCTGCACTATTTTGTACCTCTGTCCTCCACCAGCATCTAGGACAGGGCATAGTTCACCATAGGTGCCAAGGTGGAAAGTTTATGATAAAGATTTAAATTCATACTGAAAGATAAATTGCTACTTTTTAAGCAGTGAACTTATAACACGAGAAGAGGGGTTTTTGAATTTGAATTTCGGTTGAAAAGTGGGTGGGGAAATAGAGTGTGAACCGCTCTGCAGGACTTTGCCTTCCTTCCTCCCCTTTCCAGGCCTCTCTCTGTTGGGCTCCTTTGTGTGCAGGGTAGTTGGGACATGCTAAGCTCTTGATGAAGTGGAGATGAAACACTCTGTTACATAATGACGAACAATAAATGGGTGCTGAGTGAAGGACCGAGAGCAGAGACACTGAAGCAATTACCTCAAAGGAACCAAGAGCTGCGCAGATCTCTGAGCATGGCAACCACATAATGCCCCCCCATGGGGATAAAGGACAAGGGCGTTACCTTGGTTACCAGGGTGTAGCCGGGCCATTTTATTCTGTCATGATGGGGTGTCAGGTAAGGGGAAAGCATCGTTCCCTCTTATCCTGAGGAGGGATATCAAGAAAGTTAGGCTGAGGGTCTCTTGTCTCGGCAGGGATGTTGGCTCTGTTTGGGTGCCTTCTGCCTGGTGGTGTGCAGTTGGCTTTGTTGCTAAAGTGTCAAACAGCCACCCAAAGCAGCCGTGGTGACTTCAGACAACTTGTTGGGATTCTTACAACCCTACCCACAGGATCGGCTATATCATTTGCAGGTCCTAGTGCAAAATGGCAATGTGAGGCCCCTCATTCAAAATTAAGCATTTCAAGAAGGTGATGTCAGGATTAAAACAAGCACAGGTTCCTTCTAAGCACAAGGACCTATGTGACTGCCTGGCTCTCAGGCTTTGCCATCCACATAAACACAACACACTCAGTCCTCATCTTCCTCTGACTCCTCCGTCTCTCATTGTCCAATTTCTCCCACACGCTCTTTAACCCACCCCTCCATCCAGTGTCCACATGTCCCCGACGTGGGCGATTCCGTTGTCCTCATGTGGTCGAGACCTGACCCTCAGTTCTTGCACCTTGCAAACCCTGGAACCCTGGTTTCACCAGTTGTTACTGGAAACACTCCCCTACCTGTTTTCTGAGTCAGTCTGTGGACTGGGAGGAGGAGGGGGTGGGCCGGTTGATCTCCCCCACAGAGAGGACTCACTCACTGCTTCTGGATTGCCTGAGGTCACCTCCCCTCACCACGGGAACCATTAGCTGTCTTTCAAAGGGGACAGTTAAAATATTGAAATTTTTCTTTATAACAGCACAGCCCTGGCATTACTGTGTTCAAAGAAAATTCTCTGACCTGTGTTTATTACAAAGAGCTCACATTAGCTGCATTTTCTAAATGACTGAGCGAGCCACCTGGAGCTAGCTGCTTTCTGATTCCCAATTTTTTCTTTGACAGAGAGAAAAGCTGAGTTTCTGTCATCCCACCATTTCTCGACCAAAGACAGCAAGGGTGGTAAGCAAGCCTGATTCTGAGGGGCTACCTCTGAGGGGGTAGAAATGCATTCACAATACTTGACGGATTTCTAATTTGTAGTTTTGGTTAATCCTAATCTGGAGACCCTAGGTTACCTTGCCCCGTCCTTCTTCCCCACTGGCCTGCCTCTTTTCGGGAGGGGCAGGCACAGCACTGGGCTGTAACCTCACGGGGATGGAGTCAGCAGGCCCATGCTGTTGCTCCCAAATCCTCCTGTCCAGCCCTTGCCCCCTTGCTTCTCCAGCCTCTCAAAAACATGTTTGCCCCTTCTCACACCCAAACATTGCCCACTGCCCTTCGTCCTACAGAACTTTGTCTTCAAGTGAACAGCCAACTTTTCTCCACCTCAGAATGTCTCTGTATTTTTGCTCATCGTCTTCCTCTTCCTTCACCTGTGCTCAGTTCCTTTCCATCTCTTTCGAAACTCTGTTCCACTGACTTCCCCGTCTTTCTGTCTTTGATCCCCATTCCTGCCCCCTCTTGTCCTTCCTTTCTGCTTATAATCCCTCCAAAATCTCCCACCTTGAGACAACTTTCCCTTCACCCCAGCCTGCCCTTACGACGTCATGGATTCTCTTTCCTTCACACTGGGGCCCATGAACTGAACAAACACCCCCACACTTTGTTTTCACTTCTCCGCCTCCCACGCATCCTCAGCCCACAGCCATCAGGTTGCCTCCTGACCTCTCCACTGACACTGGTTTGACAAAAGTCAATAGCCTCCTTTTGCCAAATCCAGGGGGAAGCTTTTCCGTCCTTATCTAACTTGACCTCTCTGTGAGAGTCTCATGTCAATCACCCCATTCTTCATGAAACCCACTTCCCTGGGTCTCCACACCTTTCTCCCAAGGTCCGCCTCCTACCTACTTGGCATCTTGCTGCTTTTCACGGTATACCATTTCCAGTTGTAATGACAATGGAGAGACAACACCAGGAATTAGAGGTAGTATGTGAAACTTGGGGTCCCTGTGGTGCTTCTTACTGGGAATTAGAATCCAGTAACTGTTGACTAGGAGCTTGGCAAACACAGTTCAGAGGTGTCTAAGGAGCTGAAGACGTCTGAGTCCAGGTCCCCGAGCAAGGTTGATGGAAAATTGGGCATTATCTTTCATCTCTTCAAACTGTCTTTCAAGTTTCCAGAATCCTTCCTACCAGAGTAGAGAGATCCATGAAATAGACACATGGCCCCCACACTCAAATGCCTATGACATCAAGTAAATCAAACCATACAGCTTACAGCTCTGAGGATCGAGGGTGAGGAATAATTGATGTACAGTCTGTCCCTTTGATGCATTACAAGAACACAACCCTAGCAGTTCTTCCCCCATCTCTCTCCTACGTGATCAGTTTCTTCTGTCCACTAGATCATTCCTATCAGCATACAAACATGCTGTTGGTCTTCTCATCTTTGAGAAAAGTAATGTCATAGGGGATTTGTCTTTCTCTGTCTGGCTTATCTCTGATTTAGCATAATGCCCCCAAGATTTATTTATGGTGTTAAAAATGGCAGGATGTCCTTTTTCGTGGCTGAATAATATTCCATTACACACAGTGGGGCAAAAGTAGGTTTACAGTTGTGAGTACACAAAACAGAGTTTATTCTTGTATTATTAACTATTGTAATATTTTCCATACAGACAACTGTAAACCTACGTTTGCCATATATATATATATGGCTGAGTGACTGCATTTTTGCCCAGGTGACTCCCTTCTATGGGCAAAAGGGAAGACAGGAGAGAGAAAGGACACTCCTCCAGGCAACATCCATCCCTCAAGTCCCTGTCCTCTATGTTAGGAGAGGGGCTGTTGGCTGCCTCTCCTCCTCATTACTGAGGCTTTGCCCCAGTGGAGCCCCAGACCCTAGCGGCACAGGTCTGAAGGTGGAGCCCAAGTTCACCACTGGGCAACAGGGACAGCTGGGAGTGAGGCTGGTAAGTAAGAGCCATCACTTACCCTCCTGGGGGGCAGGATGGGCTGGGCTGGGAGCCTTGAGCCCCTTGGCACCATGGGTTTGCCAGGTGGAAAGTAGCTGTGTGTGTGCGTGCACATGTATGTGTAAACTAACAGAGCCCTGACACTGAGCCCTGGAAGCTGGTTTCTGCAGTGCCTGAGGGTGACACTGAAGGAAAATGGCCTCCCTTCGTGAGGAATGGCCTGGGGGACAAGCCCAAGTGCCTGGCCTTTTACGGAGAACTTTGAGAGCAGTGGAAGGCAGGACTGGATCTGCTAGCCGTCTTCCCTGCAGAGGCAGCAAGACCATCCCCAGGCTGGGGTCCAAGCCGCCCCTCTGGGGCTTACCAGAGGAGGGGGAACTAAAAACGGGGCAGAGGGAGGTCTTTGCAGGCCGTTTGGAATCACTCCATTTGAATTTTAAGAGCAATCTGACCTTGTCTGAACTGCCACTGTTGAAGCAGCACACATCCCATTGAAATTAGATTTTTTCCTGATCATATAAGTAGTACATGGTGATATTTAGTAATCAGAACTATCCTTATAAATATCTGAACAGCGAATGCCACCTAAAGTCTCACCACTCTGAGCAAACCACCATTAATGCTGGTTGTCAGCTTTTCCTGCATGTCTTTGTGAACTCCTATACCCATGTGCATGTGTACATTCTCATAAATGAGACGGCATCGATTTTTTTAAAGTCATGGACACCTTCCAGTCCCATCCCCCACCCCATCCACAACCCGCAGGCCATTGTTGTTCCCAATCGGGCTGTGTGTCCTTCCTTTTCTCCACCTCCCCCCCCCCCCCCCCCCCCCCCCGCCCAAACCTATAGTTTGTTGTCTGTAGCTTTATACTGTTGGTCTTTGTTTTAGAAAATGAGATCACTTGTTCCCTTGCATCTTGCTTTTCTCTGTCAGCAGCACTCCTGGAAATCCCTCCAGGTCACCTGGAACGGCTCCAGCTCTTCCTCAATGGCTGCCAACGATTCTATGGTCATTAGTGTTAAGTTGGAGTTTCTCCCCCTACTTTCTCCAAGGATTCTGATCCTTGCAGGGACAGAGAACTCTCCATCTGCCCTAGGAAGACAGTGTGGCAGTGGGAGACGGGGAAGTCTGGAGACGGAGGTCCTAGGAAGACGATGGGAAGAGAGCCTTTTAAATAACGATGCATGTGACTGCTGAGGACGACAATGACTATTATTTGATTTTATTGGTTTTGACCTTCTTACTGACTTTATTGGGGTTTTTTCTAAGTTTACTTGTTCAGTAATTAATGCCTGCCCATGGTTCAAAATATCAAAACATATAAAGGGCACACAGTGCAAAGCCCCCTTGCCACCCAGTTCCCCAGCCCACAGGAGACCACGGTTATTGTTTTTTGTGTGTGTTGGTGCTTTATAGGTTATGCATAATTTTGATTTTCCTTATCACACTTACTCCTACCACAGTAAAGCGGGTAGTGGAGCAGATATGGTGCCCCGTGTTACAAATGAGGAAGCTGAGATGCCGACATTCTGACACTGAGCATGGCTGGAGCCCCCTTCAGCAGGGTGTTCTGTTCCCGGAATGAGCCCTCCTGTGGCTCAGTGAAAGGGGTCCCACTGTGAACCCCTCTCCAGAGAGCGCACTTGCCTCCGGCACTGACTTAGTACTCCAGCAAGACTGGAGTTTTCTCCCCAGGGGCCTTTTCTCTCCTTTCCTTTTTTTTCTTCTTTCTTGCTTTTCTTTTTTTTCTTGCTTTGCCTTCCTCCCTCTCTCCCTCCCTCCCTTTTCTTTCCAGTACAGCAGAGTTGATTCCCTGAGCAGTGGGATGTGACCAAGCCAAGGTCTGTCCCACCTACATTCTTATGGCATCTGGGAAAACTTCTGGAGGCTGTTGCTTGTGCAGCTGGGCCGCTTCTTATGTCTTCTCCCTATCTGCCCGGTGTCTGCCCCCAGGGCCTCAGGACAGAGGCTGTCTGTTCCTTGTATCTGTTTTGCTCCCTTGGCTGGGAAGCCTTCCCTGATACCCCTTGATAAGAACCCCCTGACGCTCAGCTGAGAAAGATCACCTGGGTATTCATGGGCTCATTCACCTGATTCTCACAACAAGGGCATGAGACAGGCATGAGGAAACTGACTGAGGCTCAGACAGGCTAAGTGACCTGCCCAACAAGACACAGCAGGCAAGTGGCCCCAATGGGACTTAAGCCAAGGCTTTCTCACGGCAGTACCCATGCTTGGTCTACTGTAGCAGGCCACCCCTATGGACTGCGACACTCTCAGCTTCTGCCTCCAGCACTCCAGCAGTGTATAGGGAGATTAAGGTCATGGGCTTGGGGCTGAGCAGACTGGCGCTGAGGCCTGACTTCGCACTTACCAGCTCTATCATTGAGGGCACATGTCCAGTCTCTCTAAACTTTGCCCAGCTGACAAGTGGAGAGGATCCGACTTGAGTTGCAGTGTCCTTGCAAGATCACAGCACGCCGTGAGAAAATGAGACCCTGCACACAGCACAGCCGTCTTGGCTGTGCGCAGTCAAGGCTATCTAAATGATTTTAAAACTTACTGACAGAGTTCTCTTGTTCTGGGCCCACCAGTCTTTGAGTTGGGGGCAGTGTTTTGCACAGAATGGTTGACATTTTGAGTTGGGGCTCGAAAGATGTCTTGTCAGACAAATGAGGGAGAGGCTGCCGAACCCCGTAGGTGTGAGAGTGCTGGGGTTCTCCCAGAGTGATGCCTCTTCCCATAGCCTAGACTCGCAGGTGGCCCGAGGAGGTGTGGGGAGAGAGAAGCCTAGAGAGGTAAAGAGGGACCAGACATGTACAAGGGGTAAGCTGATAACAAAATTGGCTTTTAACCCCCATCATGAGGATCTAGGGCTATTTTAGGCAGGATGGAAAAGGAACAGAACTTTCTGGGTGCCTTCAGCTACCCCCCACCTGATTGGCAGCAAGAACAGCATTTTTGTTGTTGGATGAACTCATCTGTTTTATTTTTTTCCCCCAAAATGCCAGTTTTCTTTATGGATAATTGTTTTTGCTAGATTTACCAGTCTACCCTTTCCATTGAGAGGATCATTTCAGATAAAGATGATCTCTTATGAATTTGGGAGTAGAAACAATTAGGAACATTCACTTGTAAAACCAGAAAGGTTTTCATTATTGGGAAGAAGGACTGAAACAAGAAAAAAGCCAGAAAGCTGCCTCTTAGCTGGGCCCATCTGCAACACAACAAAGTCAATCGATAAATGTCTTACTAAAACCAGGGAGGGAAAACGTTCTCCAGTGTTTATACCGGACAAGCAATGGTCCATAGACAGTAACCGCACGGGCCCATAGTTCCTAATTTCACATATAGAACGTGTCACCAACACTGGCTCTGTGTAATATGCTATCTCTCTAAGGATAACCTAGTTTCCCCAGGCCTCGCCAACCTGTGGGTAATCTTGGGGTTCCACTGAACAGTAGTAACTCAATTGTTTCTGTTTTCAACTGTGATCAGCAGAATAATGCCCCCACCCAAGGTGTCCCCGTCCTAATCCCCAGCTCCTGTAAATACGGTAGTCCCATGGCAAAGGGGAGTTAAGGCTGCTTGCTAATCAGCTGACTGTAAAAGGAGATAATGCAGGTGGGCATTATCAGAACCACAATGGTCCTCATAAGAGGGACAAAGGACTGTCAGAATTGACGTGAAGATGGAAGCAGAGGCCTGAGTGATGCGGCCACGAGGCAAGGAATGCAGGCAGACTCTAGAAGATGGAAAAGGCAAGGAAATGGATTCTCCCCTGGAGTCTCCAGAAAGAAACACAGCCCTGCTGACACCCTGATTTTATCCTTGGGAGACCCCCTGACGTCCACAACTGTAAGGCAATAAACCTGTGTTATATTAAGCCGCTAATTTTGCGATTTTTCGCACAGAAATGGGAGACTAACATAATGCCCTTACATGCTGACCCAAGAACTACCCTTCCACACACACCCCACCCCAAGTCCCTGGACAGACATCCAGGCTGATTCATGAAAACCCACAAACACGTCTCCACACTCGTCCACTCCTGCTCCTTCAGCGATGTGTGATGCTGATGTTGCCTTCAGGCCCTGCTTTGCCACTGTGGCAGGTGTCCCCTGAGAGCACCCAGGCTCACCCCAGAGGATCATCTTTCAGGACACACACAGCATGAATTGCTGAGTTTCCAAAGTGGCACTCTGGCCTTGCTGTCCTTGTCACTTCAGATGCTGCCACTGTTCATGAAGGAGCTGAGAGAAGGCTTCTTCCTCGACTTGGTGTTTCGCTTGGGCATCTGGGCTAAAGAGAGTATTGTATGTGTCCCTGCACACCTTCAGCCTGCACCCCCACCCTCTCAGGGTGCAGTCTCCAGGAAGAACATGGATCTGTGCTCCAGATGCCACCCCGGCCCACCGCCCACCCCGGCTCTCCCCGAGGCTCTCGCTGCAACCTGTCCTTGCTCCTTCAGTCCAAACCCTCACTCCATGCATTTCCACACACATGCTCACTCTCACCAGATGGGCCTGATGTAGTTTCATCCCTGTGAAGGCCACAGGGACCCCCTTCCATGACTACGAAAGAGCTTCGGAGTTTTATTTGCCCAACCCTGTTCCCTAACCGATGTTTCTAGAATCTTGAGTTTCTCCACAGTGAACTCGGCCACCATGGGAGTTTTCAGGGCCTTGGCCTGCTAGGAGGAAAGAGCCACTGAAACGCTTTCCTCTGGGGATGGGGGGAAATCCTCCCATCCCACTGTCTCACCTGCAGCTGGGCGAGCTGAGCAGGGGGAAGTCAGCACCTTGCCCAGGTTTGTGTCCTCAAAGAGTTACTTGCCAAGGCAGCCTCTTGGGGGGTGAGATGAGAATGCAACAAGAACTACATGCCATTGCCCCTCAATGTTATCACTCCCCCTAATTTCAGCGACAAAGCTGCTTATTTCTGATGGTCATGAGGAGCAGGCAGAGGTGGCCCCGCCTCATCCTAGCTCCAGTGGGCCCCAGGGGGCTGCCCGTGGTTGGCAGAGCAATTAAGGAGAAGGGGCGGGGTCTCCTGCAAGCTGGGCCACCAATCAGACCCTGCCTCTGCACCTGCGGCTCTTGTGCGCTCATTTGCATAATTTGGTTCAATATTTACAGAGCCAACCTCATTTTCTGGGCTGTCTCCCTGGCCAACAGCTGGGAAGGCTGCAATTACGGCATTACATGCACGCAGGGAAGCCACTGAGAGCACACACTGGGAGGCAGCTGCCAAACAAAAGCAGCCTCAGGGGAGCCCCCCTTCCTGCCCTTCCCTGCCTTGGTCTACCCCAGGTCCCTGCAGCTGGAGCTCCGCCTGGGCCACATCTGCAAGCCAGGCTACACAGAGACACAGCCAACAACAACAATGGCACTGGGGACAATTATGGTTACTCTTCATTATGCTAATCACAACAGCTGACTTCTGCTGGGTGCATGGGTGCAGGCACCGGGTTAAGTTCTCTCCGTGAAATCTCTCATTCAACCCTCACAGCAGCCCTGAGAAGGAGTGAATCAGTTCGGACTTTTTCAAGGCACTGTTTACACATAAGGACTCCTATGGCCTACTGTGTCCCCCAATACAATAAAGGAGTTTTAAAAAATGACAGAAATCATTTTTTAGCATGCTTTGCCATTTACAGTAATCTCATGTGATCCTCTCTAAACATCCATGTGAATTAGGTGATAACTAATCTCTGTAGAGAGTTCATCCATGCCAGGCATGGTTCTCGGCACTTTGCACCTGTTCGCTCCCTTCATCTTCACCACAGCCCTAGCAACGGGAGGTTATGCCCCCATGGTACAGAAAAGGAAACTGAGGCACAGAGAGGTTAAGTAACATGACGCTGGTCACACAGCTGATAAGCATCAGAGGCCCGAATCATCTGGCTTCAGCTTACCCTCTCTAACAGGATGCTGTTCTCATTGGTTCCATGAGAAACCTGGACCTGGAATCCTGCACAGGTCTCACAGGTGGTAGATGGCAAGCTGGGAACGGAGTGCACTCATCTGTACCTTTCCCACATCCCAGCCAGCAAAGCCCCTTCATTCCACAGCGTGCAGGCAGTGTGCTCAGAGCAGCTGCCTCTGGGGCTCAGGCCCCCAGCAGACTCACACGGGCATCTCTGAGGTCTCGAGGGTTACCGAGTGGTGTGGGGGTGAGAGCAGGGACCCCCTACTTCACTCCTCTTTGCTTCAGGCCACACCTGCAGGGCCAGTGAGCCCAGGGGATGGTGAGTCAGACAGAAGGACATGCTAGCTGGTAGCCTCTGCAGAGCAGGGAGAAGCCTGAAGCAGCGCTGGGTGCCCCGATGCAGCACCCACCCCCACACACACTGGGGAGCACGAGGAGACGGCTGATGGGCCAAATCAAAACAAGCACGTTACTCAGTTGGGTCTGTGGGAGTTATTTTCCACATGCCAGCAGCGAGGAGAAACGCATGGAGGAAACAGTGGGCAGTCAGGTACCACGTTCTGGGGCTGCCCACACACACCTGGGGCAGCAAGCGGCACCTGAGTGGTTTCTGGCCGCAAAGCCTTTGTGAGAACAGCAGGCAGTAAGGCAGGCAGGCAGCTCAGGTGTTTACACCTGGGAGGCCAAATCTCTGTGAAGCTAAATGCAAGGCAGTATCTCGGATTTGATCTCGGAACAGTAAAAGGGCATTAGTGGGTATGAATCCACAGGAAGTCTGCAGTTTGCTTAATAGTAAAGTACCAGCATTAATTTTTCAGCTGTGACAAATGATTAAACGATTATTTATGATGTCAACATCAGGGGAAGGATGGGCAGGAGCTCCCTGCATTATCTGTTTCCGAAAGTTTAAAATTACTCCAAGAAGGTATCATTTAAAAAAATTAAAATTTCTCTGGATGGAGTCCCACCTCCATCACATACTCTGCAACCTTGACTAGGTCATTGAAGCTGTTTAGGTTTCTTCACCAGGGCATGTGGACTCGGGGATAATAATAACAATGGTCCCTGCCTTAGACTAGGACTGGCCATTAACCTGGCCTGGCATGTAAATAATAAAGTCGGCTGTTACTATTATCCGCACCGTCTGCTTTCACGGATTGCGGTAACCATGGGGACTGCTCCCAGATCCCCCTTCGTGGAAGGACTTGCTGCCCAGCTGCAGGGAGAAGCCTTGTCCAAGATCACGCCCTTCCTAGGACAGCCACACGTGGCAACCAAGTGATAGGGGGCTGTTCAGGGAGTATAAAGGCCCAGCCACTACAGCCAGATGTGGGGCAGCTCAACCCAGCAAGGCTTGCTCCAAGTCCAGCCCTGTGGACAGGCCCAGGCTCTGTCAGGCCTGCACCTCCCTCCACCTGCTTCCTCACAGGTGTTGATCCCTGATAAGCATCGTGCCCCCTGAGCCCAGTTTCAGTGTTTGCTTCCTGAGAACCTTACCTGTGGCAGCTGGTACTGGGATGGTCCAAGAAAGCGGGTGGTTAGAGGGGGCGCGGAGCTGCGTTACACCCCTCTCCGCTGCCAAGGGGGCCCTCATCACGGAGGTAGGGGAAGCACAGGCAGGCCCCAGCACAGGTGGCTTCCAATTGTTAAACCTTGCACTGTGGTGAACTAAATGGTGCACCTGGGGGTGCAGTGTGCTAGCAGGCAACGAACATGTCAGGCACTGGAGACTGAGGGATCTCTCAAGGCCATAGAACTAGATGGCCACGGGTATCGACACCCCTACAGGAAGTTTATGAACAGCTAGCTAAAGACTAGCAGCAGATAATGGACAGCCAGTAATGGAAACCATGGGGCCTTTTTAATTGCACATGAGGAAACATTCATCTTCCACAGAGGAAGGGGGAGTGACCCCAGGACACACCCAAGAGACAATAGTCCAGAGTGGCTAAACTTCAGTTAACTGCTCAACCAGGCCGGCTCCCTTAGGCCGAGGTAAAGTGCCCAGGACCCCTGCCTCTGAATGCTCCCCCAGGCTCTTCTGAACCTTTCAGGCAGGGGCATGGCCCAGCCCTCCCGCCCCCTACAACAACACAGAGGCCTCTTCCTGAAAGACAGCACGTGGCCTTCTGGGCCTGCCTCTGCCTCCTCCTCTCCATTTGGGATCTTCTTTTAAAAATCCTTACCTTCCCTGAGGTGAAATAATGCTCGTATTCCTTTTATTCACTTTTCCCCCCCAGAATCCAAAATCTTTTTCACAACAAGGCAGGATCTGGGTTAGTTTTGGTGGCTGAAGCTAGCCTGTCAGCCTCTGGGGTGCCTGAACTTGTGGCCTTTGGTGGGCATATGGCATTTGGCGTGGCTGTGCAGGGTAGCCGGGGCCTTGCCAAAATACCTGTACAGCTCTTGGACCTTTTGAGGACCAGAGAGCAGACCGGTGCCTGCCGAGCCCTGGTCCAGTGACAGCTGGTTGAAGGTGAGGATCGTGTCCCGGCCTTGAGGATGCGGCTGCAGACGTAGCCGCTCATGCACCGTGTGTATACCTTCGGTTTGGGCACCTCCTGGACACACCTGTCATCCCTACGACACAGCCGTTTTGTCTTCCTGGATCACCACCGGAAAGGGACTCACGAACAACCTCTGCGGCACAAACCGGTTGAAGGTGGAGTTGCTTTGTCTGGCCAGAACCTGCGCAGCTTGACTGACAGCCTGCAGCAGATGTCCTGGCTCCCAGGCTCCTTGTGCTGAACCTTTTGGTCTGTGATGGCGTCCTTTGCTCAGCCAGTTCTATAAAGTTCTCCATTAGTTTTTGTAGTTTTGCCTTCCATATTTAGGCCTTTCACCAACCTAAGATAGCAGAACACACACACACACACATACAAACACATAATGTGACTTTATTTTTGTCCAGATGGAAGCCAGTTTCCCCAACACCATTTGCTAAACAGTGCATCCTTTGTCCACTGATCCGTGGTGCCGTGTCTCGCACATAGCACGCTCTCAGCTGTTCCTAGATCTGTGCCAGGGGCTTCTGTTTTCTTCCATTTGTCTGCTTCGTCCTGTGCTGCTCCTTTGGCTCTGGCTTTGTAATGTGTTGTAACTGGTAAGTGAGGTAGGTGTAAATAATAATTATCATCGTTAGAGATGAGGACACTCAGGTCAGGAAAATATGAGTGAGTTGTCCAAAATCACGTGACTAATAAATGGCCAAACTAGGATTTGAACCCACATCTGCATCATTTCAAAGACTGGGCTCTTCCCACTCCACCAGGGAGTCCTCCATGTGGTCTCTTTCCCAGGAAGAAAAGGGGTTGGGTGGTGTTTTATTGCACTGGCTTTGTGCGCTCAGCCTCAAATGAGGTCAAGTTCCTTCCCAGAAGGAACTGACATTTCCTTTTGGCTCCTGGAACTGGAGGGAGGAGCCATATTATCTGCCACTACCGTCTTCTTGTGGGAGCATCCAGCAGAGCCCAGAGACACCACCCCCCCACCACCACCACTTTAGTGGACTTCCTGCTTCCTGTTTTGGAAGGGCTGCAAGGAAGGTCTGCAAGGAAGGGCTGAGAAGCCACATAATCATCTGTATCTTTTTGAAAACAGATCTGACCACATCTCTCTCCCCTGCTAAAAATAAAATGAATGATACTACCAGCCCTGCCCCCCACCCATCAATCAAAACAAAACCTGCAGTGACTCCCAATGAAGTGATAGGTTGCAGATTTATTTATTTTTTGCCAATAACCTTTTTCCCTATTATAGGATCATAGGCAGAAGCCTCAAATGTAAAACATTAAACTGTAGCTTTAAAGGCAGGTGGCCCATTCAGCCTCCTCCTCATGCCTGGCACACAGTAGGTACTCACTAAATATTTATGACTTGATGAAGTAGGCCTTGGGGCCTGTCCACAGAACCCACGTGGCCACTCACTGACCTTACGCTCAGGTGTGAGTCTCCACAAATGGCATTTGAGCACCTTATCAATTTGGCTCTGTCCTAACACAACCTCCCACTTCCTAGACCAAGGCCCGAGCCACACTAAGTCTCTTCACTCCCACATTTGCCTGGTTCTTTCTTGCATCTTTGCCACCACAAAAGCTGTTCCTCCAGCCTGGAACGCCGTTGCTCCCGTTTCTCCTGCCGCGTGTGCTCCCACCAAACCTCACAGCCCAGCTCCATGAAGCCTTCCTTGATTTCTTGCCGACGCCTCTGTGAGTCCCGTCTTTGTGCCAATTCTGCACCTGCTGTGCTTGCTATGGCATGGTAAGGCTGTCGCAGAAACCCCCAGGGCAGGGTTTGGGCCCTAATCTGTGTCCTCAGTCTAGTAAGCAGTCTGGTTCTTAGTGCTCAGTAAACACTATGTGTCAGCCCAGGATAGACATCCAGAGTAGCAATGGCAGACACCTGGCCATGTGTGTTAAGCCCCAGGAAAGTGGCTCTCTCTGCATCAAAGTCCGGGAAGGGTCTCTGCTATCTCTAGCTGAGAAGCAAGGCCAGTCAAGAGTCAGCTTTTGCCCTGACGGGTGTGCCTTGGTTGGTTGGGCATTACCCAGCAAAGTGAAAGGTCACCAGTTCGATTCCCAGTTGGAGCGTGTAGGAGAGGCAACCAATCGAGGTTTCTCTCCCTCCCCCTCTCTCTAAAAAGAAAAGCTTAAAGTCAGCTCTTTGCAGGAGTAGGGGACCTATTCCCACCTGAGGACTCCTCCAAGACCCACACCTCCCTCCTTGCTAACCCCAGACCCAGGCCTCCTCTGGATAGCCCTGGGGAAGACCCCCCCCCCACACACACATTCTAACTTCCTTTGGAATTCTGAGGTTGGTTCTTCCACATGCAGGTAACAACAGCCCTTTTTGCCCCTGAGAAGTTGCCCAGTTCCCCTTTCCAAATGATGAGCCTTTTGGCCATCTGGGGCCAAAATCACCTTAATCACCTTCTTTGTAGGCCCAAGGGGATGCCTAGTGCTAGGCTTTGCCTTAGGGCTCAATGAATATACTTTTCCCGGCACAGCTTGGGTGGTAGAGGGCCATTGTGAGCTGAATTTTTTACACCTGCATCTTCGCTTCCTCCCCCGGCCCAATTCTGCACAGGTGGCTTCAACTCTTCCGTATACCAAAGGTGCTGGTTCTTCCCCACTTTGTGCTCCCACCTGAAACGTGGCTCTCCCTCACCACAAGGGGGCGTGCCAGGGCACAACAGAGGGAATTCTCCCCACACCTCTCCAGCCTGTTCTATACGGTCGCGGCATCTCCCAGTTATTCGCTAGGGCTTTTCATTTTACTTTCCCTCCGCCATGTCACACCAACCCTCCTTCCTTCCACCCCAGCCCTGTAGCCAGCATGCCTAAGCACAATTCCCTCTAGTTCCTGTTACCGTGGGTGCCGAGCTCCCACTGCCGCTGATTATATGTTTTGCTTTTGACTCTCAGAATACAAATGTGCAAATAAACAATTATGGTCAGATATGCAGTTCCTGCATCCCATCTTCAGAGAGTAGAACAAGGGAGTAGTCTTCTGCTGGCCTGGGCAGGCAAACCTTCAGAGCACGTAACACTGAAGTGGGTGTTAAAGGTGGAGGAGGACTTCAGATGTGCAGAGGGGAACATGGGAGAATTTCTAGGCAGAGTGCCCAGCACATGCAAACATGTGGAGGTGGGGAAAGGCCTGGGTAATGAAGTGCTCCAAATTGTGCTGGGCAGGCAGGGAGACAGGCTGAAGGTGCAAGTCTGTAAAGGGTGCTGAAAGCAAGCAGAGGTTAGTGTTTTTGTCTTTTTTTAATCCTGAAAGTGGGAACGGGGGCGCTGTAACGCAGAGGGGAATCAAGTTCCAGGCACCTGACGTCCGGACCGCGTCTGCCTGAAGTGGCAAAACCATCACCTAACACAGCAATTCCCAAACTTTCTGGTCTTAGGACCTCTCCTCTCTTAAAAATCGAGAAACCAATTTTTGTTCATGTGGGTTAGATAGTTACTTGATTAGAAATTAAAATTGAGAAATCAAAAATGTATCATTAATACTACTTTAAAATAACTCCATGTTAATTAAAAAAAAATCTTTATGAAAAATTTCTTTAAAAAAAGTGTTTGATTTTTGCAAATCTTTGTTGTCTGACTTAATAGAAGACAGTTGGATTCTCGTATCTGCTTCTTCATTCCATCTGCTAGGAGAGCACATGCCGAGTAGCCTCCGGAAACTCCACCGTACCCGTGAGAGCAGTCTGTGTTAGGGAAACAGTCCTGACCTCCAGCCCCCAGGTGCCCCAGCCACTTTTTAAGAACTGCTGGTCTAGCAACAGCCAGGCACATCACCAAGGGAACAAATAACCTGTCAAAACAGCAAGGAGGATTTTAAAAAAAAAATCACAGGAAGGAAAAAGACTTCACTCAGAGCAAGTGAAGAGGCAGGGATGACATCAAGTGTCACCAGGGTGTCTTTGGGGCCTGGCTGACACTCAGTAGCTGTGTAACTTTGGCCTGATCAACCTCAGTTAATGCATCTTAGGATGGCAATAATGCTAGCATTTACATTTAAAGGGTGAGATGCCCGGATGTGTTAAGGTTAGCTTCCTTCCCTCAGGCCAGAAAAGAACTTTGTACAAACAGCAATGGGTTCACAGCTAGGACATACATATAAGTCTGGAGTAGGTAGGCTGCTTTCGCTTCTGTAACACAGATCGGATGTGGGCTCCACATGGACGGACACCTTGAGCACTCTGCTGTATTAGCACAGCTGGCTCGATCCGAGGCCACAGGGTAAGGGGACTGTCAAACCAGCAAGCACAAATTTAGGCTGCAATAATAGAGGGGTCGTACACAGAACAAGGGAGGGGAGAGCTCCTGCAGTTCATGCCACTCAGACCCTCCCTGAAGAGGTGTCATCAAGATGGGAAGGGACTTGACCAAACTCATTCCAAAGGAGGGATTTTTTCAGCATTAAGAGTTGGCCAGAGGGTGGGAGGTGGTCAGGGAGCGATACAATCACTTTCTTAAAGACCTGAAAGGTTGAGGCATTGGCTTAGTGACCCCCACACATGAATGAATTAGGGTCTGAGGGTGGCCTATGGAGAGGCAGTGGGGAGAGGGGGATTGGGCAATCCCTGGAGGGTTTGAAATAGAAGTCTGAGCTGGCAGCACGAGTGCCCCGTTCAAGGGGAGGCTAGTGGATCAGGCGTGAAAGAGGCACTGTACTTGATCACTGAATTGCACCCACAAGCCCCTGCCAAACCCCAGTTCCTGTGCCTCTGGCACATCAGAAAGACTGTCAGAAAAAATCAAAAGAAAACATCGAGAAGAGAGCCCCGTGGGATGGGTGGAAGAACAGTGGGCATTTTGTCAGGCAGGTCTGCTGGGTTCTCTACCAAACTTGATCTGGTCTGAGACATAGCTGCCAATTCCTTGGCCCAGAAACTGACAGAACATTCAGCCTTGCTCAGAACAGTTCATAGAAATTGCAACTTTCTGTGCCTACGATGTCGAATGTTTGAGCCGTGCTGCCCAGCTCAGTGGGAAGCACCACCGGTCTCTGAGGAGTGCAGAGGTGAAAACAGTGAAGCAGGAAGGACAAAGGTACCCAGAGGTCGAACAGGTGTCCTCAGCCCCACTCAGTCCTCGAGGACAGAGTACTTCTTCCAGACTTCAAGTTCAGCAGCCAGCAGCCACAACAAAGCGGGCCTTGTAAAGATGCTCCCCAATCCACTGCCACCTGACTCCCACCAGCACCCTGTGAGGCAGGCTCTATTTTACAGGGAAAACCAGGACACAGAGGTGCAACGACACAGCTCGTCAGTTTGGCCTGCTCTGCGAGTCTCAGATGTAGACCCACCTGAAAATGGTCAACAGAATCCCACTGTCTCTCACTGTATTACGTGTATGGTGCCAAGGTCCCTGGGCTGAGGGAAGAAAACCGAAGCAGCTTTTGGGATACTGTTCATTGTCACTCAGCTTCTTAAAATGGAAGGTGTGGCAGAAAAAGGTACAAAGCCTGCAGAGCCCCCCAAAATATGCTTAAAGTCCCAACTATTTGTTGTCTGCCCATTTATCCATGCAATACTGACTGGGCATCCCCTCTGGCCTAGCCAGTTACTAGGTTCTGGGGATAGAGATGAAAGGCACCGTGGTTGACTTGAAAGAACTTGGCAGATACCCTGGCTGGTGTGGCTCAGTGGGCTGAGCACTGGCCTGAGAACCAAAGGGTCGCTGGTTCGATTCTCAGTCAGGCACATGCCTGGGTTGTGGTCCAGGTCCCCAGTAGGGGGTGCTTGAGAGGCAACCACACATCAATGTTTTTCTCCCTCTCTTCCCTTCTAAAATCTTAAAAAAAAAAAAAAAAAGCTTGCCAGATTTTCTCTCATTCCCTAGCTCAGTTTATGGGTTTTCACTTGGACAGTAAGAACTTACAAGGGGCTGAGAAAACAGGACTCAGGCCCAAATCAGAGGAAAAGGGGTCACAGGAAGGCTTCTAATGGTTTTGGGTGCAAAGGAATTACAAGATAAAGGCAACAGTTCCAAGCCACATGCCCAGCCCTAGCTGACTGATCACTATTTGCTGAATGTACAATATGAAGCAGAGAAGCAGCACTAGAGGGTTCTGGGAGAGGGACCGACCACATATGCAGTCCCCTTCACCACCAGCAGCACATGGGTCCCAAGCCCCAACAGAAGGAAACTGGAAAACTCACCCAGCATTTTAACTCCATGGGCCGCGATTCCAGGGCATCCAGAGACTGACCTGGCGGCACAGCAACTGGAGGAGCAGTAAATAAGGCCTTTTTCTTTCATGTAGAGAGGTACTGTTATTAGGGTGCTAAATTTGCAAGACATGATCTAAACATATTTCCATCTCCATTTAAATGCAGTGAAAAATAACATTTAAACTATTAATGCTCCAGCTGTGCAAAGAAAGTGGCTGAGCAGGGTGGCAATCAGCACTCAAACAAACAAGAAAGGCAGCAGCCGAGTGCCTGAGACTGGTTATGCACAGGGAAGGTGACAAGTAAGAAACCCTACTGAGCATAACGGGAGCCAAGTTTCTCACTAAGAAAGGAGTTGAAACACAGAGATGCCAGAAGGTCTGTTGCTAGAAGGTGCTGGATTCGAATTCAAGGTGCCCGAACCCAAGTTTTCAGTTATCTATATATAGATACGGAAACACAGATGTGAATGGGTGTGCACGTGTGTTATTTTCTATGAGCCTAGACCGGTGGCTCGGGAGCAGCAAGACTCCAGCAGCAAGGAGCACGCTAGCACCAAGCTTGGTTCCTAAATACAATTTCCATGAAAGGGAACCAGAGCTCCTTGAAGAAATGGTGAATTCCAGCGATGGGGCACAGAACGTACAAGAGCCTGGAATATGCTGTTGTGCCATAAAGTTAAGGTCTCGAGGGCGGTAAGGGCACACCAAACACAGAAGCCAGCTTTAAGAACGCACTCGATGTTATTTTGAGCAGTATTGGTAGTACTGGATTATGTACCACTGAATAAAAGAGGAATCTGAATCCACGGAGAAGCAAGTGGGGGAGAGAGAATGCCAGAATGCAGGAAAATGTGAGCTACTAAATGTCAAAAGAAATTATGTAACCTGAAAATTCCCAGTTGACAACCATCTTAGTAGTAACTCAGGCAAGAAATATTAGTGGTTAGTAACACTAATGGGCAGAATTTTGATGAGAAATAAGATACTTACACTACGAAAATATCTCCCATAACATATTTATTAAGTACGAAGAGACACAGCCACTCTCCAGCAGAGAGGCCTGGCAGACCCCCTTCCTTACGTGACCCCAGTGAATGAGCGCCGCACAAATGAGCACGAGAGGCAGGGAGAACGCAGCAGCACTTCTCTGGTACTGCTTCCCCAAACGCCTAGCTCGAGTCACGAGAAACCACCAAACACGCGGAGGTGAGGGCCCGTCTGTGAGACAGCTGTCTTGTAATCTAGGTAGTAATACATTTGTTAAAACATTTAACTTTCCAAAAAATACCAAAACATTTATTCTTTAGATAATTTCCGTAGGACTGAGGACAACATAGAAATTAAGTCGAAGTGCTATCAAGCTGATCCCACTGACCAATATAACCCTAATAACTTAATACAATATGCTATCCAACAAGCAGAAGCAGGCCTAACTGACCAGAAAGAAATGTATTTAAATCCTCCCCCAAGGATATGTTTATTGATTTGAGAGGAAGGAAGGAAGACACGAGGGAGGAAGAAGGGCAGGAAGGGAGAGACAGAGAAACATCAATGTCAATCTGTTGCCTCCTGTATGTACCCCGACTGGGGATCGAACCCACAACTTAGGTATGTGCCCTGACCGGGAATCAAATTCGCACCCTTTTGGTGCATGGGACAATGCTCCAACTCAATTGAGCAACCCATCCAGGGCAACCAAAAGAAACATGAGAACACCCCCAAAACACAAAACCCTAAACCACAACTAAAATGCAAGAAACTCACAAGAAATCACTGCAGGGGTCTATGAACAAGAACCCTAACCCCAAGCTGTTCTAAGGCATAGCCCCACCAGCCCCATTCATTCTCATTCAATTTTTAACAAGTCAGTTGTGAATTGATTTATTATTCTAATCTGCCACTGCAGGCAAATAAAACCCAGACTGGCCCCTGTAATTTATAGCCAAACACTACCCACATTTTGAAGCAATTTTAGACTTTGTTAAAGAGAAAGAAGCTGTCAATGACCAAATGCAGGATCCATACCAAACATCCTTTGAGCTTTTAAGGTGGCTATTCTATAGGCAGTAACCAGCCATGGTAGACACATGTTTAGCGTGCAGGCCATTAACAGGTAGGAGGCCCATCTAGAGAGCTAGTACAGGAATGGCATAGAGCTTCCCAACAACTTTCATCACAGCAAACACAGTACTTGTAGAAAACCCTGGGGGGAAGATAAGGCTGCTTGGGGCTCGGGCTGAGGCCAGGTTCCCCTGGGGCCCTCAAGACCATCTCATGAACTAGAGAGCATTGTTACGTCTAAACACCTGTAACTCACTCTGAGCCAGGTGGAAAGGAGGATGAGGAGGGACTATGTCAACAGAAAATTTAGTAAGACATGAGGCAAAGTCTGGGTCACTGTTTTCTAATGTGTGTTCCTAGAAGTCAAGTTATACTTTAAAAAAATTAATGGTGCCATCACTATTCAACAGCACTTAACAGCTCAACGGCAGAGACCAAGTTCCCATTCATTCTGCCATCTGCAGCACCACACACATGAAGCAAACGTGCCATCACGGTCTCTCTCTGGTGCCCTCCGTCCTCTCCACAGTGAAAACCCTACTTTGGGGAGCCAGCTTTCCAAATCTAACCTCAACATGCTAGGGAAGGCCTCTCCCTCTTTGTCACTGTCACTGTCCCAGTGGTTCCTGCAACCTCATCGCTGTGTTCTCTTTTCCTTAGCAGTCCAAGCCTTCACTCCTGCCTCCTTGTCACTGCCCCTCCCCCTCCCCTCACACTCTTCTGGAAGCCAGCCTGCCACCCAAACAGGCCCAACTGCTACACTTCTCCCTCTAGGGGTCCACCCACTCTTTTTTCCAGATGTTCAACGGCCCCAACTCTGATACCGAAGATTCATCTACCTTTTTTGTTCTGACTGACTCATCACTATGCCAGGTGCCTTTGACAGTATGCTTAGTGCTGAATTTCATTATCTTCCTCTAAGAGCAAGAAATAGTGTAGCAACCGCAAAGGATCATTTCAAGACACCACACACATGCCAGGCCAACATGGCAGACACACAATGCTCCTTCCTTTGTCCGTGCAGAGGTGGGGGTGATGCCACCCCGCTGGAAGGAACCTGTGCCAGTAACAAACCAACTAAACTGTAACTGAGACCTGGAGTCAGGAGGCCAAGAATGCCAAAAACGAGTAAAAAGCATCGTGTAATTCAACACAGGACAGGCTAGTCGCAGTTTAGAACAGAGTTGACACACTTTGCGGTACAGGCCAGGCAACGATTTATTTAGGCTTTGCAGGCTTTCGTCTCTGCTGCAGCTACTCAACATCTAACCTCCGTAGCACCGAAGTAGCTACAGATGGTGTGTAAACACATGGTTGTGCTCCAGTAAGACTATTTATGAACACTGAAACTTGAATAATTTTCACCTATAATTTTAAAAAACTTAAAAAATGTAAAGACCATTCTTAGCAGTGAGCCAGGTTTGGCTCTTGGGCTGTAGTTTGCCACCCCCTGGCTTAGAAGGATGAAGCAAAAGAAAATGGGCATTGGAGGTGAACCAAAAACAAGTGGACCTCCCAGCGGGGGAGCTCACCCAATACAGACTGGGTCAGGAAGTTCTCGCTCCCTGAAACTGCTGCCATTTGGTTGGGTGTTTTGTAGCAATCTTTGGCTAGCTGCTGTAAGACATGAAGTGTAGGAAAATCGGGGATCCTGACATCTCTAAAAGCCCTCGTGAAACTTGATTTACATTCCATCAGGTATCCCATTTCTGTTTTGATGCTTTATTGAGAAAACAAACAAGAGACCCAATAAAACTGATCCAGTGCCTGGCCTTCTACTTGCCACCTTCACCATTCACTAAAGAAAACAGAGGGACTGGTGATAGAGGCACTGTCAACTTTCTTTCTAAGATTCTATATGGCAAACTCACTTAAAAAAAAAATGAGAGATGCGATGTTGGATGCACTGAAAAGATTTTATAATTAATTCTTTAGAATCCTAGGCATCTTGTACAGGAAAAAATGACCTGATGGAATACTTCAGTGTTTTAATACAATGTGAAGACATAGTTGACTTGAGGATGGCAATAAGATTTTAACAAATATAAACTTAAG
Organism: Desmodus rotundus; assembly: GCF_022682495.2. Classification (NCBI taxonomy): domain Eukaryota; kingdom Metazoa; phylum Chordata; class Mammalia; order Chiroptera; family Phyllostomidae; genus Desmodus; species Desmodus rotundus. The sequence continues at coordinate 22,431,502 of NC_071387.1, forward strand.
CTTCCTCCCATTTTTCCATACAACAACTAAACAATAAAAACATTTCAAGGAATAAATGACATAATACTTCAAATGCAAAATTCCAAGGTCAGACAGTCACTTACATTAAGAGATTTACCAAAACTGTTTGTAAATCAAAACACAACAGCAAAGGTCACAAAAAAGCCTACTTCTTTCATAGGGTCTGGCCTGGCTCTTCAAACAGATACACAAGGCACTGTGAAGAGCGGCCAGGCGTGGCTGGAAATGCCCCCGGTATGAGTCAATCCCCACCACTTGTAGTTCCGTTGTCCAAGGACAGGGGCTCTGTGACACCAGCTTCTGCAGCCACATTCCCAAGTAAGGAAGAGGCTGCTGTCGCCCCACCTCCCCTGTTCCAGTTTTCTCTCTCTCTGAACAATTGAGCAGCAGATAAAATATAAAATGAAGGCATTCCACAATCCGACCAGAAATGCCGCCCTCTTCCCAACTCCTCTGCCTTGAAAGACGAACATGTTTACAAATCCTCACTTTATTCTCCTGAGATATTTTGCATGGTTCATCATAAAACATACAGGCAATACAAAGTCCAAAGGCCTGTTGGTTTAAGGAATAATAAACACATGAAGATTAACTAAACGATTAACATTTTGGGGGAAAAAAATCGTGATTTCATTTATTTTCTAAACAGACAGGTCACGAGTGCACAATGGAAAAGCTTAAAGGTTATCACCAAATGGTGTACTAAGGATTATTGCAAGAGATCATGCAGGGAGAAATCTGTGCAAATTCAGCATCTTAACTCAGTATCAGATGGTAGGAAAAAAATTTCTTTAAATAGTGCTGTTTGTATCTGAAAAACTGAACAAGTAGACATCTGCCCCCTCTTTCTGGTCAAATAATGCCAATGAGGGAGATTACAAAGAAAAAACTGAGATGAAAAAAAAATCCAAAGAAAAGCCAACACTGCTATTAAGATTTTTCTTTTAATAGGCCACAAGATATCTTGATTGTATATTTTCCAAAGGTCTTTTCCAGCCACATCTCCCAACCCTTCCAAAAGATTTCATCAATCTTTCCAATGCAATAAAAGATGCAGGATTATAGTTCTGTCTGCCTTCTCTTTTTGAAAGCAATATAATCCTAATGACTTTAATGGTCATATATTCTTATCTAATAAGGAAAAACATTTACAAATATCAGAAACCCAGTTTTGAAACATTTGCATTAATTTTAAACTGAATCAGCATTTTGTGGGGTTTAAAAAAGGCAGCAGTTTGAACTCACGACTTGCTGACAAACACGTTTCTGCGGAGGGGAGGGGAAGGGAGAGAGAGGAAGGGAGGGGAGAGAGGGAGCGTGAAGGCTGCACTGCTCCATTGGCCCCAAAGCGCTCATTTCACAAAGGGATACATCAAAAGCAAACATGCAATGGTGGTTTTAAAACTTTTACTGCAATGTAACAAGGAAGTAAACAGTAATTAGACACCTACCAATTTTCCCCCCAAAACAAACCAAAAAAATGTAAACAGGAAAATAACTCTGCCTATACTTATAGAGCTTCTCAAATCATGTTAGAAGGGTCTCACATTCAATGATCAAGAGATTTGAAAATAGCAGTAATTATTTTCATTTTAAGAAAAGGATCCCCCTTCTTCCCTCCCCCACCCCAAGTATTTAACATGAAAGAATGGACTTTCTTGACATTAATTTTATACTTATTTGAAGCAGCAACAATAACCATCAATAATTTGGCATTTCTGTTTGTAGATGTTCCAAAATTTTTTTCAATTTCATGAAGCCATTATCCAGTGTCGCCATGAAACACAGACTGCAGATTCTAGGTAGCAGAGATTCTTTCTGAAACCAATGTTAAGTCAAAGGAATATTAAGCAGGGCATTACACTAAATTTCTGGATCTAGTATACTAAAAAGAGTGAAACCTAGGAAATTACCTACTGTTTTATACAAGATATAAAGACCTGCAAAAGCTGGTTTTTGGTTGTCTATTTTACATACTGTGTGGATCTGCAGCATCTGCTAATTGAAGCAGACATGCACTGTATTTATCCCTGCCCTATATCCTAGATCCCTCCCTCCCCACCCCCAACAATCTACTACCGTATACCAAGTATTGTGGATATGAACCCAAGTCATCCCAGACAATCCAGTGAACAAAGTTAGTGTAATGCACTGGTGTGAAGTGTGAGATTAAAAAAAAAAAGTCCCTTTCAATCTTCATCAAAGTTTTGCTGTAGAAGAAAATTGGCAGCCAAGTTCTCATTCTTCTCACAAGCAAAATATGCTTGTATCACAAGTCCTTCAGGAAATCCTAATGCCTTTAACTGGAAGAAAGAAAGAAAACATTATTATTCCAGCATAGCACCACTGACTGATCATCACTTGAAAACTTACTATGGAAGACACAAAAAAGCTCTTGAGAATTTTACAGGAATCTAACCCTATATGAATATGAATTTGTTGTCCAACCCAAGGAGCCAGACAGAACTAGACCCTTTCCTTTAACACCCACCTACAAAACTCTGTTCCTGGTTAAAGCTATTTGACTAACAGACACTTAACACCAACTGCACTAACAAACACTAAAAATTAGTTGCTTACTATGGCGGTTTAAAAATAAATGACCCTACAGAAATTTGTAAGTTAAATGGCTCTTAGTGTATGAAAGGTGAAGATATAAATGAGAGCAACTGGAGATGAGATTAACTACCTCAGGTTTGTAAAGACAGTCTTATCTTTCATTAGGATCAAATACTATTCTCAATCTCCTTGCTTTACGGAACACTCCATACTAGAAAAATTGGCAATCAATTATTAGTGATACTACATGATATTTCTGAGATCAAGATTTATGGTGGTCTATTTTTACGTGCTTAATTGTTATAGCCACGTTCGTTTTCCTAGTCTATTTAAAAAAATCACCTGTGACTCAATAATCTTTAAACACTAAGTTCAATGATCTAATTCATTAGAACCTACACATTTGTCCACCAAATGCTATTTATGAACCCCCTCCTCAACTGTCTCAATAGCCTTATATCAGACTATATCAAGAAACGACCTTAAAAAACTGGGCACAAGTCCCAATTCAGCATGATTATTCATCCATGAGAGGAGAAGAAACTAAAAAACAATGTTGTTACCTAGGTCTTGTCCAGATTAAAGCTGGGCTAGCTGAAGGAAAAGGTAGATAGGGCACGATCCAACTATATGCTTCTATAAGACACACACTTTAGATTCAAAGACACAAATATGCTGAAAGTAAAAGGATGGAAAAAGATATATACCACGCAAACAGTTACAAAGAGAGCTGGAGTGGCTGTATTAATATCAGACAAAATAGATTTTAACATAAAAATTGTTACTAATAACAAAGGACATTTTATGATGATAAAGCATCAGAGACTTCATTATAAACATATATATAGGAGTCCCAAAATTCATGAAACAAAAATTGACAGAACTGAAGGGAGAAAGAGACAATTCAACAATAATAGGTGGAGACTTCAACAGCCCCCCACGTTCAATAATGGATACAGCAACTAGGCAGAAGACTGGAAGGGAAAGAGGAAACTCAACAACATAAAAAACCAACTAGACTTAACAGACATTTACAGAAGATTATGTGTCCTTCTCAAGTATACACAGAACATTCTCCATAAAGACCATGTTAGGGCATGAAACAAACCTCGATGAATTTAACAGAACTAAAATTATAGAAAATGCGTTCTCTGACCACAATGGAATGAGCTTAGAACTCAGTAATAAAAGGAAACTTGAGAAATTCATAAATATGTGGGAATTAAAACCAAACCACAAAGCAAACAAAACCAAACCACAAAGCACTGAAACTTATGGGAGGCTGCTGGAGCTGTGCTTACAGGGAAGGCCAGAGCTGTAATAGTCTGTATAAAAAACAAAGGCCTCAAATCAGTACCTAAGGTTCCATCTTAAGAAACTAAAAAATAGAAAGAAACAAATTCCAAAACACGAAGAGGAGGAAAATAATAAAAATCAGAGAGAAAATAAATAAAACTAGAAAAGTAACAGAATCAACAAAACCAAAAGTTAGTGCTTTTTTTCCCTTTAGATCAATTACAATTACTAAAATCAGGAATAAATGTGAACACATTGCTATTTTTTATAGAAATAAAAACTGTTAAAAAGGAAATATTATGAACAAGTTAGATATCTTACATGAAATAGACCAATTTCTAGAAAAACAAAAAACACCAAAACTGACTCAAGAACAAACAGGTAATCTGAATAGGCCGATAACAAGTAACAAGACTGAATGTGAGAGAATTTTCCAAAGAAAAACCAGGCCCAGATAACTTCACTGCTGAATTTCACCAATTGTTTAAAGAAAAATTAATACCAATTTTTCATAAACTCTTCCCAACTGGTTCTATAAAGCTAGTATTATTACACTGATACCAAAAGCAGACATACACACCAGACCAGTATTTCTTATTAAGATAGATGTAGAAACCCTCAATAAAATACTAGCAGACTCAACCAGCAACACACACAGAAAGATAATATATACCATGACCAACTAGGATTCACCCTAGGAATACAAGGTTGGTCCAACATACAAAGAATCAGTGAACGAATAAGGCACGTAACAGGAAAGGACAAAACTACATGACCAGCTTAAACACAGAGAAAGCATTTGGCAAAATCCAAAATGTTTTTGTTATAAAAACACTCATCAAACTAGGAATAGAAAAAAACTTCCTCATGCAGATAAAAGGAATTTAGTAAAACTCACAGCTAACATCATACTTAATAGCGAAAAGACGGCAATATTTTCTCCTAAGATCCGAGATCAGACAGTCACGTGGGCTCTCGTCACTACTACTGATCAACACACAGGAGGCTCAGGGGTGTCCGATCTTCCGGCATCTCTGGACCACACTGGAAGAAGAGTTGCCTTGGCCCTCACGTTACATACACTGAGACACATAATCACAAAGAAATCTCGTAGTATTTTAAGTAAATTTACGATTCTGTGTTGGGCTGCAGGTTGGACACCTCTGGTAGAGCAATTAGCACACAAAACAAATAAGGCCATCCATATTAGAAAAGTAAAACCATGTCTACTTGCAACTAGTATCTTGCATATATAAAATTCTAAGGAACACGCACCCAAATGATCAGAATTGATACATGACATCACAGAAAGGTTACGAGATATACGTAAGACCAATACACAAAATAATTTGTATTTCTACATAACTAACAATGAACAATCCGAAAAATGAAATTAAGAAAACACTTTCATTTATAACATCAAAAACAATAAAAATATTTAGGAATAAACTTAACACAAGAAGTACAAACGGAAGACCACAGAACATTTCTGAATGAAAATTACAGAAAGTCTAATAATGAAAGGAAATCACGTTCATGGCTTGATACGACCTAATACTGCTAACACGGTAACACACTCCAAAATGATCTACAGAAAAACACAATATCCTAATCCCAGCCACTTTTTTGGGGGGGGGTGGGGGGTGGTGAATAGATAACAGAGAAGTTGATCCTAAAAGTAATATGAAAACACGAGGGACGCAGAAAAGCCAAAAGAATCTTAAGCAGCACAAAATTGAAGCACTAACTTCCTGATTTCAAAACTTACTACAAAGCGCCCTGGCTACTGTGGCTCAGTTCATTGAGCGCCAGCCTGCAAATCAAAGGGTTGCTGGTTCAATTCCCAGTCAGGGCACATGCCTGAGTTGCAGGCTAGGTCCCTGGTGGGGGCATGTGAGAGGCAACCACACATTGATATTTTCCTCCCTCTCTTTCTCCCTTCCTTCCCCTCTAAAAATAAATAAAATCTGAACCCCCGCCCCCCAAAACCAAACCTTATTACAAAGCCACAGTAATCAAGACTGAGGTTCTGGTGTAGGATAAACATATAGTTTAACGGAACAGAACTGACAGCCCCGAATAAACCCTCACACTTATGGTTACTTGATTTTTAATAAGAATGCCAAGACAACTTAGTGGGAAAGGAGTAGTTATTTTCAATAAACGGTGCTGGGGCAACTGGACAGCCAGGTGAAAAACAGTGTAGCCTGACACCATAAACAAAAAGTAACTTAAAATGTAATAGTAATTATAAACTCTTCAGAAAAATAAGAGTAAATCTTTTAAACTTGTATTAGGCAATATTCTCTTAGTATGACATTAAAAGCACAAGCAACAAAATTTCTCCAACACAGAAATCAAAAACTGAATCTAACTTAAAAAAAAAAAAAAAAAAGGCATAGAATAATTGAGGCCAGTGTCATTTACTCAATTCTGGTACTCGAGCGGAGTAATACCAGTCAGATATAAAATATCTTTTAAGAAATACGTAATTGGGGTTGGGGTAAAAAAAAAAAAAAAAAAAAAAAAAAAAAAAGAAATACGTAATTATAAACTTTGAACAGTTGATATGAACACTTATATCATAAACAAAGACAAATTACTGTCCAGATGATTTTCTAAGTATTAAGGGAAAAAGCACTTCATGGAATTTCCATCTCAGAATGCTAGGTCCAACAGGGCAAGTACTGTGATTCCCCAGTTACAAACGTGAACAGAGGGGCCAGAGAATGAACGACTACTCACAGTACCATAAAAACTAGGCTCCTGTAGTGTCGTGACCTACACTGGTCAACGTGGTGAGGATGGAAACAGAAATCAGGACACCAGGTTCTGATGTTTACTGTACAGCGTTTTTTATAGAATTCATACACATATCTGTTTTACATTTTAGTAACAATATGAAATTAAAATCTGAAATATAAATTTAAAAAAATGGACAATCTTAATTTGGGCAGAGAATTAAAGATCAGTTTTTCCCCTGAATATTAACACATCAATGAAATTTTCAGTTTCTTAATTTATTTATAACTATTTTCATGACAGAATGGTAGTCACTGCTGGTCCCCAGGGCTCACGAAGACAAGATGCGAGAGCAGGGCTAAGAAGAGCTTGTCTTTATTGCAATCCCTAAGGGAAATGCTCTGTCGGGCTCTAGAAGAACTACTTCCTATGATGGAAATGCTCTGGACCAGTGCTACTCAATGCAGTAGCCACTAGCCCCATGTAAATACTGAGCACCTGAATGTGGCTACTGTGACTAAGAACTGAGCTGTTAGTTTTACTTAAACTCACCCTTTCTATAGCTTCTTTTTCCTGAGGCGTTACTTGAATGTAGTTCATATGACCACTTCCAGCTTCTGCAATTCCTCCACTGCCACCTCCACTGCCTCCTCCTTGACCACCAGCTTCTTGAACTGGTTCATTTAACATCTGAATAAAATGCTCCTGATGTTGGCTAATTTGCTGTGGTGGTTTGAAGGACAGAGAAAAAACAATACATTGATATAAAATATCTTCAAGAAAATAAGAATTCTAAATACAAGTAAGAGAGAAGCTATAACTTTGCAACTGTAATATTCTAGAATGATTCTAAGATTATTTAGTCTTTGGAATGATATGATTCCTTGTATATTATTAAAGAAGCTCAGTTCTTGAGTCAGATAAACAATGAAGAATTAAGAGAATTCAAATTCTCATTCATAATGTACCCTGCCCCCCCCCAAATCAATGTTAAAAACCTACTTGATGACTATAGGAAGAAACAAAACTTATATATGTCTTCCACATGAGCATGCAATACAATGATGTACAAAACTAAAATTGTGACCGAAGCCTACAAGTATATTTTCTAAGAGGTAGTACTCCACTAATAATAAGGTTGGGGAAAAAAGCAAAGTTTCTTTGCTGAAGAGTTTCTCAGATTCTTTAATAAAGTAGTTCCCAAATTCATCATCTGACCAACTAAAATCAACCAAATCTCCACGCCCAACTCTTTTTTCAGGACATCTATCTTTACTCCATATTCTACTGAAGCAGCAGCTTAGAAGAACGGTTTAACATCGGTAGAGGGGAAGGAGTACTCTTTGACTTTTTCAAAGTGTGATACACACTCTAAACCCACTTCTGAAATTAACACTAGTTAGTTACCTGTAGTAACTGAGGATTTTCTCGACCTATCTGTTGTAGCAATGCAGGAAGCAGGGAAGGATTCTGTTGAATAATTTGTCTCATCTGTTGAAATTGAGGCTGATTCCGTAAAAATTCAAGGGGATGACCTAAAATACACATAAATGTTTTTAAACAAAAGTAGCACTTACATACACAAAGAGCTGGTCAATCATAATTTGGATAATAGATACTGGAAAATAGAAAAATATATAATTTGAGTTCTCAGAAATAAAATCTTGAGCTTGAATTCCTGGAAAATTCAAAACAGGGGTGGATAAAAGTAGGTTTACAGTTATTTGTATGGAAAAATACAAATTAATAAATAATAATACAAGAATAAATTCACTGTGGACAGGTAATCCAGTTAGAGGGTCATCCCACTCCACCAAGGTTGCAGATTTGGTCCCTGGTCACGGCACATACAAAAGGTGACCTTCAAATGAACAATGTAAGCAAGTGGAAGAACAATCAATGATTCTCTCTTTCTCTCTCTCACCACCCCCCCAAAACAACCAATAGATTAAAAAATAACACCTGTTTTGCATAGTCACAACTGTAAATCTACTTTTTTGCCCACTCCTGTATTTAATAATTAAAACTTAAGAGTTCAGGTTTGCAGATCAGATGGAATTTTATTAACGCAAACTCAATTACAGTTAGAATTTTTTATTATGACCCTTAAATTTCAAACATTTATAATCTACAAACACTTGAAATAAGATCCCTTTATAAGAATAAATACTATTTAATAATGCAAAATAAAGTATAAGATCTAGAACTTGTGACTTTTTGGGGTGGTGGTGCTTGTCTGCTTATACTATATAAAAATCAAAATTTGCATACAAAAGAATTGTTTTTGAGGTTACTAATGGATAATGAGAATTTTTTAGATGTTATTCCCTAAATTTTAATTCAAGACAATCATTCAAATTAAAATGACCACATAACATGGATATTTATTTTTCTATGTGTAACACCAGTTTTACAGATGAAGAAAACAAAAGTCAGAAACTAAGTTAGTAAAGTGCTGCTGAAAGGAGCAGCCCCTCAGTCAGAACCAATGAATGTTGTGGCCTCTTCTTTCCACCCCCATACTGAATCTCCAGAAATGAAAAGCTGACCAGGTCCGCTGGGAGAATGGATACAATGGCTGGTGTGGCCCAGTGGACTGAGTGCCAGCCTGTGAACCAAGTGGTCACAGGTTCAATTCCTAGTCAGGGCGCATGCTTGGGTTGCGCGCCAGGTCCCCACTAGGGGATGCTCGAGAGGCAACCACATGTTGATGTTTCTCTCCCTCTCTTTCTCCCTTTCTTCCCCTTTCTAAAAATAAATAAATACAATCTTTAAAAAAAAAGTGCTCAGAAATTTGTCAATCAGAATTGACTGCCATAATTAGAACTAGAAAATGCATCAAAGACTGGCTTCTTCAAAATTGAGTTTGAAGACTTTATCAATATACAGAAGAATGATGGAGAATACAAGTAATTCCTGGGCCTACCTAAGAATTTGCTTTGTAGTCAAACTTTTGGCAATGGAAATATGAGTGTTGGCCAGTGGATACTTGAATTTAAGTTTGCTTTCACCTCTTTATACAAGATTTTAAACCTCCTGAGGTTTTATTTCCTTGGTTGTATAATCACTAAGATAGTACTGGCTTTGAAATTATATATATAACATTTATAAGGAGAGAAAGAGATAAGGTGAGCAAACCATTGGAAATGGCTTCAAAACACTATGCTCTTTACCAAACTGGAGCAATGATGTTTAATATAAGCAAAAATATCTTTACATCTATTTGGTAAAATTTCTTCTGGACCCTTCTCCAACACTGATGAATAGAGAATGTGCTTTGAGAGTTATCTGAAGGCTCTGGGAATAAACCTCACTTCAAAATACGTTGGTTGAAATTATTTTACAGTAGAAATTCAGAGCCATTTCCTCCCCATCCCAAAGATTCCACTTTACCTCCAGAACTTGTTGTTGTAGTTGTTGCTGTTGTAGTTGCTGCAGCTGCAGCCACTGAAGACTGAGGAGCCCCAGTAGTAGCTGCTGGAGGGGGGTCAACCACAGCCTGACTTTCTCTATCTCCGGGAATTCCCTGTAACACAATGTCCAAGCTTTAAAATATCCTGTCATTTAAAGTTAGTCAAATTATTCAGAGTAAAAGATTTATTAATATATTTAATAGCCTTGTCTAATTTCCAAAAGCATCAAACAGATGTCTCCTTCAAATTAGAAGTGAAGAATTAAGTCTTATCTGAAAGCTGCATACATTTAAATTTGGTTAGAAATGGCTTGAGTGTAGCGCAGAAGAACCCATATTGCTACAATATTGGGGTGGCCAAAAAGTTTGCTCTATTTTTAAGTAAAAATAAAAGGTTTTTTCCGTCAATAACTTTATTAAACAACGTATTCACCGTTTTGTTCCACTACCTCCTGCCATCTTTCAGGCAACTTCATAACTCCATCTTCCCAAAACTTTTTATCTTTTGGAGCAAATAATTGTTCTAGGTGCCTTTTGTAGTCTTCCAGGGCATTGAAATTTTTTCCATTAAGAGAATTTTGTAAAGACCAAAAGAAATGGAAATCCAAAGGTGCAATGTCTGGTGAACGGCAATGAATCAGAACCTCCTGGTGAGGATGTAACAGTTTCTGCCTGGTCACCAAACAAACATGCGGCCTTATGATATCCTGCTGGAAGAGTATGTGTTTTCTGTTGACTAATTCCAGACGCTTTTTGCCCAGTGCTGCTTTCAGTTGGTCTAACTGGGAGCAGTACTTGTTGGAATTAACTGTTTGGTTTTCCGGAAGGAGCTCATAATAGACAACTCCCTTCCAATCCCACCATATGTACAACACTGCCTTCTTTGGATGAAGATGGCCTTTGGTGTGGTTGGCGGTGGTAATCTTCACTTGCCCCATGACCTCTTCCATTCCACATTATTGTAAAGTATCCACTTTTGATCGCCTGTCGTAATTTGTTTTAACAAATGAAACATTTTCATTTCGTTTTAGTAGAGAATTGCATGCACAAATGCAGTCCAGGTTTTTTCCCCCTTAACTAATGTGGAATCCAAACATCAAAGTGATTAACGTAACAGAGCTGGTACAAGTGATTTTTCAACACTTGATTTGGAGATTTTGAATATATTGTCTATCTCCCACATGGTATAATGCTGATTATTCTCAACTAATGTCTCAATCTGATGGCCATCAACTTGAATTGGTCTACCTAGCCATGGGGCATTGTCCAGTGAACAATCTCCAGCATGAAACTTTGCAAACCACTTTTAATACCTTCCATTAGTCGCAGCACCTTCTCCATACACAGCACAAATCTTTTTTGAGTTTCAGTTGCATTTTTACCTTTCTTGAAATAATAAAGCATACTACGCTGCAAATGTGCTTATTTTCTTCCATCTTCAGTATGAAGGTGAATACGTTGTTTAATAAAGTTATTGGCGAAAAAAAAACTTTTATTTTTACTTAAAAATAAATGGCTACACAAAAATTCACTAGTTTTGATAAGTATTTTTTAAAATGCACGCTGATATGACAAGTCACAATACAATCTAGTAACATTGTTTCAAATGAAGTTAAAGACAAATAAGCACTACTAGAGCCGCCATATGGAAAAAACCTAACTTATCTTTGGCCAGCCGAACACAATGCAACACTGTCCAATAGAACTTCCCATGATGATGGAAATATTCTATAGCCATGCTGTCCAATAAAATACCCAGTAGCCACATGTAGCTACCGATAACTTGATATGTGGTTAATGTTACTCAGAAGCTAAAATTTTAACTTACTTTTCATTTTATTAGAATAGCTACTTGTACTTAATAGCTACCTTACCAGACAGTATAGACCTAAGGTATATTGTATTTTGCCATGTATAATGCACACTTTCTTGCCCAAATTTTTGAGGGGAAAAATAAGGATGCACATTATATACAGGTAGTACCTGATTTACCTCTGTATCTGTTTTTGTGTTTTGTAGTTACTTGTTACCTAAAATTTCTTAGACCCTAATATATATGAAAATCAATGCAAAATTCCTTTATAACATAAAAAGCAAGAATCTAAATATAAATACGTAAATAATTAAGAAATTAAAAGATTTTTTCCCTAAAAGTTTGGGACAAGAACATGAGTGTGCATTATACAAGGCAAAATACAGTAAATGAATTTTGTAATTCAGAAAGAACTGGATTTATAATCCTAGCATTAAGATCTTACAAAGAAAGAGGTTTTGAGGCACATGTGGCACTTCTGAAATGACCCCAGGGGGAAAAAAGGTCCAACAGAGACAGAACAAGTGATGACAGTGACCAAGCAGGAAGGATCACCTCTACTGATCCATGGTTCTGAGAAAGTATCACCCAGAAGCATCACATATTAAAAATTAAAACTGATTATTCAAAACTTACAAAAACAGGTATAAAACAAACTTAAATAATTATTCAGGTGATGCTTTCTCTAAGGTAGCAGCATTTATCTCCTGAAGTTACTGTAACTTAAAATGGCACTGAAACACTTGAAATACCCTGTTTTGATGCAAATGACTTACAGAACTTCTCATATACAACTTATTAGAAATGTCTTTAAGAAATCTTCACAGAATTTGGAAGAACAAAGAAGGAAACATTACATTTGAATAAAAGACTGCAATGGTAAATGTTTTCATTTCCCAGTAAATCCGAAGCCAAAATTGTAAACGTATAATCAAGGCCTTTGTAAGGTATATAAATGTCTAATCACTATGCTACACACCTGAAACTAATATAATAATATTGAATGTTGACTGTAATTGGAAAGTAAAAAAAAAAATGAATTAGGGATAATGAGCAGCAGGGTAACAGCTGGCCGCATTAGATGTCACTTCAGGCACTGAAAACACAAATGCTTTTGAGGGAGTTCATTTTTTGATGCCTTGAAGTTTTAAATCTACTAGATAAAAATATGATTCTATTAAACTGACACAGAATTCCAAATCAGGAATAAATGAAAGTCATTCTGTATAAGGAAAGGCAACACTTTAATAGACTATGTGGGGTTTTGAAAGGGGTGGGAGGGAGGAGTAACCATAAACAGATCCCTAGTGGTTATAAATCCAGTGATTCCTCAATTCCAAACAAATTGATAAAATGAACTGACAGCATTTTAAAGACCCTCCTCAAGAGGACAACGAAAAAGAGCAGACAAGCTCCGGCTGGTGTGGCTCAGAGTGCTGGAGTGTTGTCCTGTAGACGGAAAGGTCACGGGATCAATCCCAGGTCAGCGGGGGCACAGATGAGAAGGCAACAGAGCCATGTTCCCCACCCCCCAACTAAAAACAATGAAAAATGCCCTGGAATGAAGATAGAAATTTCTTTAAATTAAAACATGAAAACTAATATGCTAAGAACAGGTCTGGTGAATCTCACGTGCGAATGAGTATGCATATAACTAGTGGAGGCAGAGACTCCTGACTCTCCTGAACCCACTATCTGAAAGGGAGTTGCTAACGATGCACAACCTGGAAACAAAGGAACGGGTTAACTGTGGACTGTACTTCCCAAACAGATAGGATCATGGATGATATTTAGGGCGATTTAGACTTTGATAATACTTCAAAACACCAGACAAGTACAGAATAAAATGTTAAGACTAAAAAAATATTAATCTAATATTGTTCCAAAATTATATGCTGTTATTTTAGCCTACACTGCATCTGGAAAACTAAGACATTTACTGTCATAAAATATCAAGGGTTTTAGTCCACGCCCACACCCACCTATTTCTCAAAAGCCTTATGCTAGTAAAAACAGCGACTTACTTAAAATCCCCTCAGCTGCTACCAACTATAAACAAGCTAACAATTCAAATATCAATGGAACAAGGCAAATAACATCGTGTGTTAAATTAAATGTGTAACACTGTCAGGTAAGAGTGAATGGATCAGAAAATGGTGAATTAAAGAATCTACGATCTAAAATTCTTCCTAATCCCTTGTGAAAATCTGGGATCAATTTGTCCAGATAAACCAGATTATCTGAATTTTTTAAGTGAAATCTCCCAGTTTAAAAAAATCATCAATTAATTATAAAAATTTAGACTATAAGTCAAATAAAATTTGGGTTGGGCTCCTAACTTAAATCTTTCGCTCTAAGTAGTATATTCGAAATTATGCTGGTAGTCAATAAAGCTATTAAATGTTAGATTTGATTACATGGAAAAAAAAACCTGTATGTGCCCTTACCCCCCAACACAAGCTATCAGTCTGAGGATGACATTGCTGGGGAAGAGGATCTACTCCAAAAGAAGAGCCAGCTGCACATCTCAGTCAGCCACGCTGTTCAGTAACTGAAAACTGTGTCGCAATCTTTCAGGACAGGAAAGTTTATCAACACAAAATGTTAACATACTAAGAAAATGAAAGTATTATGTAAATTATCTGGCATATATCATATTCTACTGTGAATTGTTACTATTCCTTTAAAATCATTGTTTCTTTGGGATATTGGTTTTAAAGTACAATGAAGAAAGTAAAACGTTTCTCACCATTAAAAGATACTCCACTGCTCTGTCAGGGTTGTTGAAACTGGCTCTCAGGGCGGCAATTACTTGCTCTCGTTCATAGCCCATTGACATGATCTCAGTTACCATATTTTCGTAAGACTGACCTGTCACTACAGGGGTGGGAGGGAAAAGAAGGGGAACATTTAATGACCAAACATTCTCCACATCCTTACTGAATGTATACAATGTTTCAAGCACTACAGTACTAGGAATATGCAGATGAATAACAGTATAAAACACAACATATATGTGGTAGGCAGAATAATGCCCCCCTCCCCACCTGGAACCTACAAGTATGTTAGGTTACCTGGGAAAAAGGAATTATGGTTGCTAATCAGCTAAAATAGGGAAATTATCCTGGATCACCTGAGTGAGCCCAATGTAACCACAAGAGCCCTTTAAAGCAGGAGGAAAGTGAATTAAGAGGGTCAGAGAAACATGTAAGGAAATGAGGACAAAAGCATGGTCAGGGACACTATGCTCCTTTGATGATGATGATGATGATGATGATGATGATGATGATGATGATGATGGGGCGGGGCGCGCCCATAAGCCAAGGAGTGTGGGTAGCCTCAACAAACTGGAAAGAACCTGGAACAAATCCTCCCCTCGAGTCTCCAGAAGAGAAGGAACGCAACCCTGATTCTAGCCCAGTGACTTGGTCCCTCGATTTTTGTACAGTGAGCCCTGGGTCAGACTTCTAACATGCAGTACTGCTCGGTAATAAAGCTGTGTTGTTTTATACTGCTAAGTGTGTGATAACTTATTACAGTAGCATTAGAAAACTAATATAGTATGTTTAATAACTACAATAAGAAGATCAGGTACAAATGTAGCACAAATATAGAACAGATTTATTTAGCAGGTCAGGGGTGGCAACCTGGAAGAGACAGATGAAATAAATGACTTTTGATAAGAGGAGGAGCATTTCAAGCAACCAACTCTGCCATAACAAGTTGTTTTTCCTCTGACACCTTTTCTTACCAAAGCAGAGGGAGAAAGGTTGTCAGTTATAAAGTTAAAATCTCACATACCATACAAAGCTGGTACAATGACTCAAGAGCAGTAAGTCACTTTCACCTCACGTAAACTATCTTTTCTTCCACTTGTGTTCTGGGTGTCATCCCCTTTCTTGTCTCCTCAAAGAACTGGGCCTTTTAGTTATTTCCTCTTTTGTCCATTTCCTACCCTCCCCTCTCCACTTAATTACCCTGGTCAGCAGTTAACTCTGTCCTTGAATGTCATTCTAAGAACAAAAACCTACCTCCCTTGACCACATTCTAATTCTTGTTCAAGAACTGGTCCATCTGTCTGAATTCTTCCTTTAACAGCCCTAGATGTCTGTGTGCTGTGTCCACTTCCTCACATTCCACTCACTCCTAAACCAGCACCAAATATGACCTTGGATTTCTAAAGATTCTCCCCTCAAATGTGTCCCACCATCATCTGCCATCTCCATTTCTTCTCCTTTTTTAATCTCACCAGGAGAAACTTTTTTAGTTAATGATTTTAGGGAGAGAGAGGAAGGGAGGGACGAGGAGAGAGAGCAACATCAATTGGTTATCTCCCATTCGCACCCTGACTGGGGATCAAACCTGTGCAACCTTGGTTATGTGCTGACCAGGAATTGAACCTGCAACCTCTTGGTGTATGTGATGATGCTCCAACCTACTGAGCAACCCGACCAGGGCTCTGTTATTCCAGGACTCTGCTATTTCAACAAATGGCACCAATATCCAATCCAAGTACTTGAACCAGAAAACCTCAGTGATTTCAATTCCCTTTCCCCTGCCTCCACATCAAATCTATTAGTGTATGTGGTAGGTCCTAGAACTAAATTACATCCCACACCAATCCAGTTCTCTCTTTTTCCACTGCCTTCACTTAATACCAGTCCAGAACAATCGCTGACCTGGATTAAAACTTGCTTCCTCCTCTTCTGCTTTCAAGCCTACAATTCATTCTTCAGCCAGTTGCCAAAGTAAGCTTTTAAAAAAGAAAATCTCATTTTGGGCTCCCAACCCTCAGTAATCCTCCATACACGACATTTCAACCATAATGATCTTCTCCATTTTACTTTACAAGTCATCCCCCTCCTGTCCCAGAACCTTTATATACACCAAGCCTCTGTGATGGCCAGTTCCTTTACATGCTACAGTTCTCAATTTAAATGGTACAGTCTCGGTGAGGTATTGCCTAACTATCAAGTGCCTTCTGTTTTTCTTTATGAACGCCATTAGTTTTTAACATATCATCTATCATGATTTGCAATATATTTCACATTTCCCTCCACCCTCATCTGAATGCAGGTACAAGGGACCTTATTATTTTGCATCACTGTTTCCCTGATACCTAGATGACACTCGTCAGTTGAATGACTTTTTTTCTTCTGCAGAATTTTAAATAAAGATATGTCAGAGCTACAAAAGTACAGTTTAAAAAACTAGTTATCACTGAGAAAATATGGTGTTTGGAAGTTTAGGGTAGTGACTTTTCCTTTCCCATTTCATAAAAAACTTTACAAAACAAAATTAAAACTGGTTAAGTATCAGAACTACACTACTTTAACAGGGTGTTTCTCATTTAATTCTTAGAGTAAGTCTGTGAGAAAGTTTATTTTCCTCTCCTTTAAAGTGAGGCTGAGGTGTAGAGAGAGTGTGACCCTGCTGTCAATGGCTGGTGAGTAAGTCACGGTGCAGAGACACAAAGACAGGCTGTCGGGCCCCAGAGCCCCCATGTCTAGTCACGATGCTATGGCGTCCAAAATTACGCTTCCTAATTAATCAAGGTATGAAAAAATCACAATGAAATGCCTATAAGCAGTCTGATACTTTCTAATTTGTCGTATTTATTTTTAGAGAGACAAGAAGGGAGACAAAATTGATGGGTGAGAGAGATACATTGGTCACCCCTCACACAGCCCCAACTGGGAACCTGGCCCGCAACCCAGGCATGTACCCTGACTGGGAACTGAACTGGTGATCTTTTGGTTTGCAGGCCAGGGCTCAATCCACTGAACCACAACAGCCAGGGCACTTTTTAGATCTTAAAAGCACAAAGAAAATTAGGGTCAATAGACAACACAAGACAGAGCTAAAGAGGTTACAGAAGTAGTGACGAAGAACCTTATGTGTGTCGTAAGAGTGAGTTTTGAACTTATCTTTCAGGTCACCCAGGAATTATGAAACGAACTAATAATGACCTCATTAGATTTACCTTTTAGAAAGTCTCCTATGTCAGAGAATACACTAGTTAGAACCAGGTAATTAAAGAATATCAGTGAGGTAAGAACATAAACTAAGGTGATGAAATGGCAATAGAAACAAATATTCCACAGACTTTGGGTAGAACTAGTAACAGGATTCCCAGGCCATGAGGCCAAGAGAAGAAGACGGTCCAAGATGATGCCAATATTTTTGTAGAGGATGGATGATGCTACATGCAAGGAAGGGAATAAAGACAAATAATCAGATGGGGATTAATAGAGCAGTCACCTGGAACCTAAGAAGTTTGTGGAGGTTATAGGTTTTCTAGCTGGCAGTTTAAAGAATGAGTCTGGGCCATAGCTAGTGTGGCTCAGTGGATTGAGTTCTGACCTGCGAACCTCAGGGTCGCTGTTTAGATTCTCAGTCAGGGCACATGCCTGGGTTTTGGGCCAAGTCCCCAGTAGGGGCAGTGTGAGAGGAAATGGAATGATGTAACTCTGGCACAACGATGTTTCTCTCCCTCTCTTTCTCCCTCCCTTCATCTCTCTCTGAAAATAAACAGAAAAAGGACGCATTAAAAAAAAAAAAAAGTTTGGGAGATCACAGGGAGATGTGTACTACAGGTAAAATTTTGGGAATCTTTATAGTACAGCATATGGTAATTCTACGGTGTTGGCCAAAAGTCCATTATGTTTGTTCCATAAAATGAAAGATCATTTTTCATTTTCACCGATAACTATTGATTTGGATATTTTGAACATGTGGGCTATCTCCCAGTATTGGCTTCTAGTGGGTAGAGGCCAGGGGTGCTACTAAACATCTTCCAATGCATAAGAAAGCCTCACAGCAAATAATTATTTGGCCAAAATGTCAATAATACAAAGAAAATTTGCAAACCAATTTAACATGTTCCATCAGTCAAAGCACCTTTTCCATACACTGCACATATCTTTTTTTTGCATTTCAGTTCCATTTTTACCTTTCTTGAAATAATAAAGCATAATACACCAAAACTGTTCTGTATTTTCTTCCATCTTCAATATTATACACAAAAACTCACCAATTTTGATGTTTTTTTTTAACGCACGCCAATATGACAGCTATCACAATATAATCTAACAACATTGTTTCAGATGAAGAAGGAGGGATGGGGAGAAAAGGCATACAACTGTAACTGAGTAACAATAAAAATTTAAAAAAAAAAAAAAAAAAGGACAACTAACCACTACTACAGCCACACTACAGAAAAAAATGTAATAGACTTTTTGGCCAAGCCAATACATAGCATATGGTTTATCTGTCATTCCCATAGTTTGAAATTTGAACTAAGCATAAAGCAGAAACATAAAAGGAAAAAAAAATCACAC
This sequence comes from Desmodus rotundus, assembly GCF_022682495.2. NCBI lineage: Eukaryota > Metazoa > Chordata > Mammalia > Chiroptera > Phyllostomidae > Desmodus > Desmodus rotundus. The sequence goes on from NC_071387.1 coordinate 22,450,685, forward strand.
AAGACATGTAAGGTCTGGGTAAAATAAAAATAATTAACTAGAAAGCCTGAGAAGAAATAGAGGTATGGATCAAGAAAGTGGTATCACAGAAGCCAAAGGAAGAAAGTGTAAAGGAGCAGAGTAAAGACTGGTAAATGAAAGGTTAAAGAGGAACTGGATCCCAAGACCACAGAGTTGAGAATGGCTGTTCTAGGAGATAAAGGATGAAAGGTAAGGCATCACCACCAGCAGTACAGGAGCGGACACCTGCGCTGCTGCTCGGCAGCATCACTGCATTTCTACTGACGCAGCAGTGGCGATAACCAGAGCCTTCAGCAGCATCAGGGGCAAGTGCCAGCTGCTTCCAGCTCGGAGGCTACAAAGCACTTTACTGACACATGGGTAATAAATCTCATTTGGCCCTTTCAGTATGTCTGCAACAATTTCCTAAGATTAAGCCTTTCTCCGTTTGAAATACAGTGATTTCTGTTTTCCTGACTGGACACTAACTAATACTTACTTGATAGCAGGGTAATCCTAGAAAATAGTCCTTCTGAGATGTGAAAGTGGGTTTGGTATATCCAGGTGATTTTAGGTTGATTATTTAAACAACTATTCTGTTCCACTATGCCATGGGCAACCCGGTGTGCCATTTTCAGTGGTAATAAGGGCACCATGGAGTGCAAGTCCAACTGGGTCAGAGGGCCAGCCCAGACCTTATGAGGTGCTACTGCTGTTGTAATCCTGCTGCTGCAGCAGCTAAGCAAGGAATGCACAAGCCTGTATGTCCCTAAGCTGCTGTTCCCTCCTACGGCTCCCAGTCTTCTACCTCTCCCCCATTTCCAGTAATACAGCGAATACCAAAAGGCAGGAATGGGGGTGTCAGCCAGTACACCAGTAATCAGCAGACACAGCAGGACTGTACCAAAAAAGTTACAATGGAAAAATGGGGGGAAAAACTGATTTTGACAGACTAGATGTAGAAGAAAGGTGGAAAGACATTATTAATCAGGATGCTCACAGAAATGATTGAGTAAGGTTGTGAAATAGAGGAAAAAGTGAAGGCTATGAAAAGTGAAATAAAGAAAAATATACAGGGAACTAACAGTGATGGCAAAGAAACTGGGACTCAAATCAATGATTTGCAACAGAAGGAAGAAATAAACATTGAACTAGAACAGAATGGAGACAGGAATTCAAAACAATGAGGACAGGTGTAGGAACTTCTGGGACAACTTTAAACGTCCCAACATCGGAATCATAGGGGTGCCAGGAGGAGAAGAGGAAGAGAAAGAAATTGAAAACTCATTTGAATAAACAATGAAGGAGAACTTCCCCAATCTGACAAAGGAAAAAGACATGCAAACCTAGGAAGCTCAGAGAGTCCCAAAGAAATGAGACCCACGCAAAAAACACACCAAGACACATCATAATTAAATTACTCAAGATTAAAGATAAGGACAGAATCTTAAAAGCAGCAAAAGGAGAAAGTTACCTACAAAGAAGTTCCCATGAGACTATCAGCTAATTTCTCAAAAGGAACCTTGAAGGCAAGAAGGGGCTTAAAAGAAGTATTCCAAGTTGTGAAAGGCAAGGAACCTACATCCAAGATTACTCTACCCAGTGAAGCTATCATTTAGAATGGAAGGGCAGATAAAGTACTTCCCAGATAAGGTCAAGTTAAAGGAGCTCATCATCACCAAACCCTTATTATATGAAATGTTAAAGGGACTTATCTAAGAAAAAGAAGATCACAACTATGAACAGTAAAATGACAACAAAGTCACAACTATCAACAACTGAACCTAAAAAACAAAAACAAATGAAGCAAACAACCACAACGAGAAGAGAATCACAGAAATGGAGATCACATGAAGGGTTATCAGTGGGGAGAGGGAGGGAGGAGAATGGGGGAAAAGGTACAGGGATTAAGAAGCATAAATGGTAGGTACAAAATAGACAGGAGGTTGTTAAGAATAGTATGGGAAATGGAAAAGCCGAAGAAGTTATAAGTAGGACTTATGGACATGAGTGAGGGGAGGGTGTGTGTGTGGGAGAATGCTGTGGGGGAGAAAGGGTGCAGGACAGAGGAGGACAAAGGGGAGAAAAAAATGGGACAGTTGTAATTGCATAATCAATAAAATATACTTTAAAAAAGTTGGAATAAAAAGGCATTTTCATGGCAAGTATAATAGAAGCAACAAGATATAGATGGAAACCTAACAAGGCTACAACTGAAATAAAGGCTGGAGGTGAATAAAGATGAAATTTGAGATGGATTTAGTAACATTTTACACCCATTTCAAAGACACTTTATAATAAACTTGTACACAGATCAAACTTTGTTAAGATCGCCTTTAAAATGCATATTTGGAAAATAAAAATTATTTGCTTTAAGGAAAGGAGTATGCTTAACTCTAACAGTATAATTTAAAGGATTTAATGTCTATTTCCAACCATATCAAAGGACCTAGAATGTATTGTGCTAAGTATTGATAAAATAGGTTGAACAGAGAAAGACAAATACCGAAATCTAAAAAAACAAAGTAAACGAACAAACAAGACAGAAACAAACTGATAGATACAGAGAACAAACTGATGGTTGTCAGATGGAACAGGGATTGGAGGTCTGGGTCAAAAAAGAGAAAGAATTAAGAAGCACAAATTGGCAATTACAAGATAGTGACAGGGAGGTGAAGTACAGCTTAGGGAATACAGTCAATAATATTGTAATAAATATATGTGGTGCCTGGTGGTTACAAGACTTATTGGGGGTATCATTTTGTAAATTATATAAATTTCTAACCACTACATGGTATACCCGAAACTAATATAATATTGAATGCTAACTGAAATTGATAATTTAAAAAAACCATCTTGGGGAAAAAAAGGATTCAATGTATAAAACATTAACTTACAAAGTCTTTAGTAACATTAATTGTCTAAATCAACCATTAAGCAGCTTTATTGTAAGCAACCATGAAAACTAACACATTATGCGCTGACTGGCGTGGCCCAGCTGACTGGGAGTCATCCCACAAAGCGAAAGGTTGCTGGTTTGATTCCTGGTGAGGGCATATGCCTGGGTTGTGGGTTCGGTCCCAGGTCGATGTTTCTCTCACATCGATATTTCTCTCCCTCTGCTTCTTCCTCCCTTCCCCTCTCTCTAAAAATAAATAAAATAAAATCTTAAAAAATAAACACATTATCATCATGATCTAAAAAAATAAAACTTAAACCTCTTCCCTATCTCTTATAAGGTTATTTACAATGTAGATACTTACCAAGTGCACTTGTTGCATCTTCAAAAAGGTTTGACCGAGAAGAATCTCCTGATGTACTGTAAAAGGTTTTTAGGAAATCATATCAGAAAGTATGTAATATTTACAGTAAAGCTTAGTAACTGGTGCTCCCCCTTCTGGAAGCACACTTCCTCCTCTTCTCCCACAGACTTTTATCTCCTAAATTTTAAGGGACCTCACAGCACTTGCAACCAGGGGAGCAATGGGTGGCAGCAGCTTGTCCTGGGCTAATTCCCTGAGCCTGTCTCCAAGGCCCCCTTTTTTCTGACTTTCCAGTGAGCTAACAGCCCTGACTTGGTTCGCTCCTGTTGCTTCTCCTGTCCTAAGTCCTTCACTGTTTCATAGTTTAGTAGCTGTCTAATTTCTAAAGAGATTCTTTGATTTTAATTAAACATAAACAAGGGACTATTGTACTTAAGCAGTCTTTTTTTTCTGCAAATCCATCGTTTTAAATGTTCAAAAATATAAAATAACATCTCATAGATAACTTACTACTTAAGGAACACAAAAAAGATGATGCACAACTATTTCCTTGAAAGAATTTACATGAGAAGTCAAATAATCTGAATTCAAGTCACAGGAGAAATGCCAAAAGTAGTACATGATAAATAGCACATGTGGAAACTGCATAAGGCTAAAAAGGCCTGGGAAGTCTTCACGCAGTGGAATTTTGGTTACATTTTATAGGGAAGAATGACCATAAAAACTTGGACAAATCCAAGTTGTAACTGAAAGTTAACCGGTTTAAAGGGACTAACATAGTGCACTTTCGTTGTGAGAAAACACTGTAGCACAGTGAAAGCAAGGGAAATACTTAAATCTGAATTCATAAATTACTTTCTAATGCTTGGTTTTTTCATCAACACGAGGTCAACAATAGAATCCATGTATCCTGAGATGTTGTATGTAGAGTTACTGCTGGTAGAATGCTTAGCAAAGTGCCTGGCAGCACAATATCCAGTATGATTACTATAATCCCTTGGTATAATTTTTGAAGTATCTTAATTGACTACAGGGCCTGGACAAATAATACCCCTTTTTAATTACAAAATCTTTTATTACAAAACCATAAGCATGTAATTCTGTAACATTATATCACACTCAAGCACACCATATGACATTTTAGGTCAAATGTTCAAAATAAAACTATAAATTATTACACCCACATTATTAGCCTACCAACCACACTCAAGCAGGCGTTACTTCTGCCGGACCGTGTAGACAGTAAAACTAACACAAACACGTGTGGAAGGCAACACTTCAAAAAGAAATATATGTTGGGAACAAATTCTCCTGCACAAGACCCCTGTCCAGAGACAACCACTACCACCAATTTCTATACAACCACCTATGCCCTCTTTTGTGTGTTTTATTTAACAATTATTCCACATCAGTACAAACGCAACCACCTCAAGTTTTCCCAAGAGATGCATGATATTCCATTTAATTGACCAAATCAAGCTCTTACTACGGAATTTTCAGTTTGGTTGCCAAGATTTAAATTCTTTCTGTAGTCAAACTTATTAATTGTTCCCCTTTCCTTGATTTGGTTAAGATTATTACAGTGGTCTCGAATTCTATCTTTATCTTAGATTAAGTCCTGATATGTACTTTGGTCTGCTTCCAGATTACTGTCTCTCACTGAGCAGTCTTTCTAGTAATAGCCATTCTAAATTGTTGTAATCGTTACCATGTAAAATAGATTTTACTGTATGGGAGGATCAGCCACCTTCATTACTGTCTTTTATAGAATAATTTGTGCTATTTCTGCATATTGTCTTAACATTTCTTTTTAAACATTACAGCCAAGACTGAGGTATCATTTAAACACCATTTTCATTCTTGATTTCACCTCACCACTTCCCTCCCCCATCAGCAGGGGAAACCGCTTATCAGTGTATCGCCCCTTTGCTACTGTTTTCCTACACATTAATATGCATACCCATAGAAAATATAAATGCTGTTTGTGGTTTTTGTTTGGTTTATGGTTATTACCCATAGTTTTGCAATCTGCTTTTTTACACTTGACAACACAGCCCTGAAACCACATTCATTTAATAGGCATATATACTGCATACTTTGACCTGCGGTACTAGATACCAGGGCTTCCCAAACTTTAGGAAGCCTAAGAAGTCACCAGGAGAGCTTGTTAAAAATACAGACTTCTGGAACCCACCTCCAGGTTAATTTTGGTTTAAAGGTCTGAGGTGGAGCCTAGGAATTAATTTCAAACAAACTGCCAGTGATGCTGATGCTGTCTACTGACTGCCACACTTGGAGCAGCACTGTTCTCTAATACGAGTTAGTTACAGGTCCAGTCATTTCCTTACCTTACTAATGAATACTTAGGTTGGTTACAATTTGTCCTCAATTACAAACAATACAGTTCTTATGCACAAGTGCAGTTTCCCTAAGTCAGTTATCAAGCTTAGAGAATGAATTAAGTGTGGAATTTGCATTCCAATAGTTTTTTTAAAATATATTTATTAATTATGCTATTACAGTTGTCCCATTCCCCCCCCACTCCACTCCATCCTGCCCACCCCCCTCCCTCCCACATTCCCCCCCCATAGTTCATGTCCATGGGTCATACTTATAAGTTCTTTGGCTTCTACATTTCCTACACTATTCTTACCCTCCCCCTGTCTATTTTCCACCTATCATCTATGCTACTTATTCTCTGTACCTTTCCCCCCCTCTCCCCCTCCCCTATTGACAACCCTCCATGTGATCTCCATCTCTATGTTTTTGTTCCTGTTCTAGTTGTTTGCCTAGTTTGCTCTTGTTTTTGTTTTATGTGTGGCCGTTAATAACTGTGAGTTTGCTGTCATTTTTACTGTTCCTATTTTTGATCTTCTTTTTCTTAGGTAACTCCCTTTAACATTTCATATAATAAGGGCTTGGTGATGATGAGCTTCTTTAACTTGACCTTATCTGAGAAGCACTTTATCTTCCCTTCCATTCTAAGTGATAGCTTTGCTGGATACAGTAATCTTGGATGTAGGTCCTTGCGTTTAATCTTGGGGAATGTAATTATGATGTGCCTTGTTGTGTTCCTCCTTGGGTCCAGCTTCTTTGGGACTCTCTGAGCTTCCTGGACTTCCCGGAAGTCTATTTCCTTTGCCAGATCGGGGAAGTTCTCCATTATTTGTTCAAATAAGTTTTCAATTTTTTGTTCTTCCTCTTCTCCTTCTGGCACCCCTATAATTCGGATGTTGGAACATTTCAAGGTGTCCTGGAGGTTCCTAAGCCTCTCCTCATTTTTCCAAGTTATTGTTTCTTCATTCTTTTCTGGTTGATGTTTGTTTCTTCCTTCTGGTCCATACCATTGATTTGAGTCCCAGTTTCCTTCTCATCACTATTGGTTCCCTGTACATTTTCCTTTGTTTCTCTTAGCATAGGCTTCATTTTTTCATCTGTTTTTCGAACAGATTCAACCAAGTCTGTGAGCATATTGATAACCAGTGCTTTGAACTGTGCATCCGATAGGTTGGCTATCTCTTCCTCACTTAGTTGTATTTTTTCTGGAGCTTTGAAGTGTTCTGTCATTTGGGCCATTTTTGTTTGTTTGTCTTGGAGTGTCTGTTACTTAAAGGGGCGGAGCCTTAGGTGTTCACCGGGGCAGGGTAACACTGGTCGCAGCGCTGTGACGCTGTACGTGGGGGAGGGGCCGAGTGGGAGCAATGGCGCCGGCCTCACTCTCCTCCGGATTTCAATCTTTCACTCCGATACCCACAATCAAACTGGGCCACTCTGGTGCTGGTTCCCGAGTGGGTGGGCCTGTGCACACTCTAGGCCCCTGTGGGTCTCTCCAACGACCTCTCCTGTGAGGCTGGGAGTCTCTCCTGCTGCCGCCCCAACCCCCACGGGCGCTTTCAATCAGAGGTTTGAGGCTTTATTTCCCCGAGCTGGAGCCCTGGGTTGCACGGTCTGCTCGCTGCCCGCCGTTCGTCAGGTTTATCTGTGGGCAAATGTGGTGCCGCGGGGTGCTACCCGCCACTCTGCCTGCCCCGCTCTCCGCCACTCTGAGTCCCGCCCTCTGGGTTTATCTGTGCAAATGTGGGGCCGCAGGGTCTGCTAGTGCTCGGACTGCCTGCGCCATTTGTCCCACACTCCGCCAGTCTCAGTCCCGCCACAGCCACGCGAGTCCTCTCCACCCCGGTGCCCGTCTCCGCCCCTCCTACCAGTCTGGATGTGTTTATTTTCTATTTCCTTGGTGTCAGTCCCCCTTGCTGTTCGATTCTCTGTCAGTTCTGGTTGTGCGAGGAGGCGCAGTGTGTCTACCTACGCCGCCATCTTGGTTCCCCAACCTCCAGTAGTTTTTGAACAACAAAACTGACCTAAGAAACAAATCCCTGATAATAAAATGCCAGGCCGGTGGCGATGACGAACTTTCTTACATGCCTCAAATTCTATCAGAGTATCTTCTGATAATTATCTAACTTTTGTGGTTTACAGGGCACTAAATGTTTTATAAAGGCAAGGATAAAGGGACTAAGGCACAGTTAAGTAGCTTGTTTTCTGAGCTCCTCTCATCCTCCCCTTCCTGTGTTAGCCTTCTCTTTGGTGCACAAAGCCCAACTAAAGAAACAACTCCAGGGTCTGCTCTTCCGGGTCACTGACTATCAACTCATTTATGCAACCTCTGGAGGTCTGAAAAGGTAATCCTGACTCTTAGGACAGGGGAATAAAACTATATCCCCAGGAAGAAGCAAAATGGATAGTGATGATAAAGACATCTGAATGGATGGTATTAGAATTAGCACATTAAACTGTATTGGTCAATTCTGAAGTGACACTGAGTTTTTTAAGGAGCTTAAAGCATTTAAGGAAGTAAGATAATAGTGTACCAACTCCAGACATTCTTAATTATATGTACAATGTTTAAATGGTTTGGAAAACCAATTTGTTAAATTTTTAAGTTTTCTCCCATACACAGAACTGACCAACAGCCTTCTGATGTAATAGCTTAGCCTGATTTTGGATTGTCTTCCACCAGGTAAAAGTGTTGAATGCATCTTTAACTGTACAAGGGAGAAATATCAAGTTAGGCAATGGTGTCTGAGAATGCCTAAAGCAAAGTGTAGCAGGCAGGCATAGGGAAAGTATTTTATTACCTGAGCCTGTGCTGTCCTGTTAGGTTATCAACCCCTTGAGAAGAGGCCCCAAGTGAGCAATGAACCAGGTGACTCAAACGTCTCCTAACATGGTTGATTAGGTCAGACACAGAAACTGCACTTAAAGGCAGAACACTAGTATGTCAAGCTACAATATATACTGTACTTTTATCGTTGTTCTTCTTGGTCATTTGATTTCTACACAAAATGAATAATGACTTTGATCCTCTTTCCCTTTCCCTCTAAAAAAAAATGCAGAGTATACAAATCTGGAGTATAGAAGCTTAGACAAAAGTATACTGTTTTCTCCAGAGTTCAAAGTTTAGAAAAGGTTTAACATAGGATATGGAAAGCTAATTTGATCAAAACAATAATCAAAATAAATACATCCATGAAATTCTAATTATGAACATATTCTGAGATACAATTTTCTAGAATCCAGTTCTTACCTGTCAGTTGATGTTGGGCTTGTAGCCACTGGTGTTTCTGCTGGCTTTTCTGCAGGGTTCTCCTGTTTTGTTGCACTAGCAGGTGCAGATTCAGAAGATACTGTTGTTGATGCTGGAGTGACAGATGCAGGTGTGGGAGTGGGAGCCAAAGCAGGGGTGGGGGTTGGGACCTGAGCCACAGCTGGTGCCGTGGAGGAACTAATTGTGGTCGTGGTGGCAGGATTTGATTGCTGAGTTGTTGTTGGTGCTGGTGTTGTCACTGCTTTGGGCTAAACATATTAAAAGGCAGCATAATGAATTAGATAAAATACATTATTACCTGATCTCTAAGTACAGGATTCTACAAACACAACACTAATAATACAAACTTGTAACTTGAAAAAAACTTCGTAAAATGAGGTAACAGTCAATATTAGCACTCTGAATCAATATTCATGTTACTCTTTCAAAGTTAATGACAGTATATATATTAACTACCAACCTCAATTAGCTTTAGCCAAGAGTTTCAGCCTTCATAGCAAGCTAATATAAAAAAAAAGTATTTAAACTGATAGGTATTGAGTACAAAGATGTTAACAGAACTTCTGAGATATGTATGTAGTTAAAAAGAAAACTAAAAGCCAAATAAACTTATAATCACATGCTCTGCACTTTCTGAACTAGAAGCAGAGCCATAAAGATTCCTACAGAACAAAAAGCAATTATATATGGGTAGAAATCATACTGTTACGAGTCTTCATTCTTCTAAGGCCCATCAATGTTCACTGCCTATTTAGCTCGTAAGTTTCCTAATGACAAAAAGTAACTGTTCTGATAGAAGATGGGAATTAAAATTCAACAGTTTGCTCCAAATATAAAACAACAAAAAAAGCAATGCACTGGCATGTCTGGGTCCATCTGAGCCAGTAGAATGCATTAGAAAAAAAGTGGCTAGTGCAAGGCAGGGAGAAAGAACTTAAAAAAATATTAATAGCATTTATTTCCTCCTTCCTCTATTCTAAGAGTCTTGTATTTAGCTCTGTAACTTTTTAAACTGCCAATTTAATACTCTACAAATTATTAATATTTTAAAACACCAATCCATATAAAAATGTAATTTAAATGTATTATGCCCACTTAAAATTTTCCTTAAGATCATTTGTAATCAACATACTATTGGTCTCTGTTGCCAGAAAGAATGACTTAAGCCTTGTTCTAGACAGTACTAAACCCACAGCTTTTTGAAGTTTTGCTTGCTTTTGATCTTACTTTTCCTATCTCTTCTTCGTAATAAGGTCATTTCTCATTGTTTCTATAATGGCTAATTATAGCAGTCTTCTTCTCCATCTAATATCTTGCCTCTACTATTAACTTGAAAATAAAGCAACCACCAATATCATTAGAATCCTATGTAAAATAAAAACAGGCTTGGCCCTGGCCAGTGTGGCTCAGATGGTTGGAGCATCATCCCGTACACCAAAGGGTTTGGGATTCGAACCCTGATTATGGCATATGAGGCAACCAATCAATGTTTCTCTCTGTCTAAAATCAATAAACATTAAAAAGGGGCGGGGGGCCTGGCTCCCAGTAGTTATTCTCCAAATGCATGCATCTATTCTGAGCCCCACCCTGCTAATTCTTGGTTATGTTCTAATAGTTAAGGTTACTATAATACTAAAGAAAATAAGACCAATAACAAATACGCATCCAAATGTGTGGCCACCACATTTTCCATTATGTACTATGTATGATAAAATTAGATGAGACAATGGAATATTATTCAGTCCCAAAACGGACAGTAATGCTACCACATGGATAAACCTTGAAATAAGTCAGTCGTAAAAGGATAAATAGTAATGTGTGATTCCACTTACACGAAGAATGTAGAGGTGAAGGGATGTGGGGATGGAAAGTTACTGTTTAATGGGCACAGTTTCAGTTTGGGAAGATGAAAAAGTTCTAGAAAACTGATGGTACTGATGGCTGCATAACAATGTATATACTTAGTGACACTGAACCACACACTTAAAAATTTTTTTTCAAGTCCAATTCATTTAAAGTGTTACTTTTGTTCCTCAGTACAAAAGTATGTAGTAGTTAAAATTGTTATAAACTCTATTTCCTACTGAATATATCAATTATCTATGACTTTAAAACCCACATTTATTCTATTTTTAGTCTTCGATAAACTGGTTTCTAATTTTAAATTATTTTCAGTGCTACAAGTAACACTATTCTTCTCAAATTATGACAATTTAATCCTAAAAATCAATGTCGTGAGTACTTCCACAGTTCTATGTCTCAACTCTTCATTGCATGTTTATTTATTATTAAACAAGTATATAATATACTGAAAGAACCTATATTTATTTCTGCTTTACAGAAAACCTTTGGCTTTTGTAACTTATCCCAAATATATTTCAGTCCAATAAATCACAGAAATGTTCCTATTAAAAACTTACTCATAATAATCATTCCATCATTTTTTCAGCTGCCTTTTCCCTTTTAGTTTCTCAAAACCTATCCCATTAACTAATAAATATCACTGAAATTATGAGTCTACTTGCCTTGCCTTTGCTACAAAACCTTAATAATATGAGCTATAGTACATAATTTAGCAAGCTCATTTAAGATACCCTTATAAAAACTACAAAATAAGAAACACTGATTCAATTTCCAAGAATCACATTTTCTAATTACATAATCATGGATTTTACTACTCCAACAAAACCTAACAATTTTTTAAAAAGATTTTATTTATTTATTTTAAACCGATAAGAACAGATACTACACTTGATCTTAGCCAAAAGGCCGAGAAGCGATTATTTATTTATTTTAGAGAGAAAGGAAAAGCGGAAGAAAAAGAGAAACATCAATGTGTGGTTGTCTCTTGTGCGCCTCCCTACCTGGCCTGCAACCGAGGCATGCGCTATGACTGGGACTTGAACCAGTTTTCAGTCTGCAGGCCGGCACTCAATCCACTGAGCCACACCAGCCAGGGCTAAAACCTAACAATTTTTAACATGCCATTCTATATATCAGTTGTTTTAATTTACTTAAAATTATGTCCAAACTACAAGTGTATAAAATTATCAACTTTTCATTGACACAAGGTAAATTATTAAAACCTTTAGGAATAGTTACGTGCACGCCACTATGGATGTGCATAAACTGTATTCACTCAAAGGTGTAAGGCTGGACTAGGAATCATTATTTAAAAGCTCATATACATGAAGATATACAGAATAAGGCAGACACTTACTTTTGTCACCATAACCACCACAAAGTTTTTCTCATCAATTTTATATTCTTTTAGAGCAGTATCATCATTGAGGATTTTGCCTAGTATGTGAAGGGGAAAAGAAAAGTTATTTAAGGTACAGCAACCTTTGCCTTACCATAATTGAAGTTAAATCACCAACGTCAATTCTATCAATTAATACTTTCCCCAAAAGAAAAACATTAACCAATAAGCCAAGATAATAAATATAAATGGAACATGGTTAGTTAAAAAGGCATAAGCATTTGATAAAAAGATAACAAGCACACATAGTATACAGATATCCCAAGCAATTCTTTAAATTCTTACTTATGATAAAAGACTTGCTGGTTAAGAAAATATTAAGTGGGTCCTAAGAAAGGAAATTACGAAGACAAATAAAATTCAGTGTTGAGATTGCCCAAGGATGGGAAATAACCTATAACCCCTTTTTTTTCTCGAAAGGAAAGAGGAAAGAACAAACTTCTTGCTCCCACAAACAACCAGATATCTGGCAAAACAAAAATGTTCCAATGTTAAAAAAGTGAGATACTCATAATAAAAGTACTTTAAAAATGATTTATTAATAGTATACAGCAATGACAAGATGATACAGAGCTGGGCAAAACAAAAGTATACAAGACTTTGGTAATACTGAAGGTCTAATGTTAGGGTGGGATTCCTGCAAGTTTCTTTTTTCTTGAATTCAGTTTTCCATTTTTAAGAAGTTATTGAATAAAAAGCTACAGGCATGAAGATGGACAGGAAGAGTCCCTCTATACGGGACCAAGAAAACAGTGAAACTAGCAACCAGAAATTCTAGTTTTATGCCTGCCACCAACTACTTGCCTCTTTAGGCTTCTGATTCCTAATTTTGGGGTTAGTGCTTCCTTTAAACTGTTAAGAAGATATTACAAAATCTCTATCTAGGGAAAGATAAGAATCCATGAACAATCCAAGACCCACTTACTAACATCTACAATGATGATGTTATGTTTTTTTTGAAGAACAATGAAAAGCATTTTCTCCACAAAAAGTAGAATATTAAGTCTATTTTTAAAATACATTTTCCTAATATTTAATAAAATTTTTAGTAAAATACATTTAGTAGAGCAAGGCTAGTAATGCAATTTCCTATTCACATCCTTTGTTACTTTCTTTAATTGGGTTATCTTTTCCTTATTATTTTCTAAGGCTCTTTATATAATCCGAATATTAACCTTTTCTATTCTTGTCACTTATTTATTGTCTTTTGACATGTAAGGTTTTCTATATTCTTCAGTCATTTTGGTATTTTATTTAAAAAACAGATGAAATGAAATTTTATTTCATAGAATGATTCCAAGTACATCAAAAAACATAATATAGTTTCATTTTGATAAATTAGAAAAAAGGCTCAGATTGATTAAAAATACAAAAGCGGGGGAAGGATAGTCTCAACAGATGATGCTGGGAAACTTGGAGAAACATACAAACAATAAAACCGGACCGCTATCCCACACCACTCACAAAAATTAACTGAAAATAAATCAAAGACTTAAACATCAGACCTGACACTACAAAACTCCTAGAATTAAATGTAGGAAACCACGATAAATTTAAGAAAAAAGAAAATGGGAAGATGCTCATTGATATTGTCCTTGGCAATAACATTTTGGACGTGATGCCAAAACACAAACAAAAAAGAAAAAATAAACAAATGGAACTACACCAAGCTCAAAGCTTTGCACAACAACAACAAAACTAACAAAATGATGGAAAGGGAACCCTTATACATTGTTGGTGGGAATGTAAATTGGTCCAACCATTATGAAAAATTATGGAGAAATTCCTCTTGCGGGTATATACCCAATGAAAACAGGATTTCAACAAGATGTATGTACTCTTATGTTTATCACAGCACTATTTCCAGTAGCCAAAATAAAGATACAACCCAAGTGCACATCAAAGATGAATGGATAAAAAAACGACACACACACAATAGAATATTATTCGGCCACAAGTAAGGAACATATCGCCCCATTTACGACAGACAACATGGATGGACTTTGAGAATATTATGTTAAGTGAAATTACATCAGACAGAGAAAGACAAGTACTATATGATCTCACTTAATGTGTGGAATCTAAAAAAGTTTGACCTGTAAAAAAGTCAAAGGAAGTTACCAGGGGACTGGTTACCAGGGTGGGGAGGGGCTAAGACTGATGGTATTTAATGGCACAAACTTTAACTAGTAGTACATAAACCACAGAGATACAACGCACACCATGATGAATACAGACAATAATATCATACTACAATGACACCATGAGATAAATGTGGGTACTTTAGTAGACAAATCCCTACATAAATGTATCTAACATGCCATACAACTTAAACTTACAATGTTACACATCAAATTTATTCAATAAAAAATGAACTTAAAAATACAAAAATTTACAAAACATTAAACAAAACCTTATTAGAGATATATATGCGTATATACATAAAGCAAATGTGAATAAAGGGGGACTGAATATTAATTTAGTCAAATGACTGCTTGTTCACTGCTTCTGTCTGTACAAGCACATTTCTGACAGAATCAATTTGTATTCACTACCATTCATAAAACGGTGATTTCTAAAACTAAAGGAATATCACTGTAGTAAAGAAAATGGCACATTTTCAATATCAATCCATACCTGCATAAATTAACTTCTGACCCGCTACAGGAAAGGCATCTTTCCCCTTTTCGGATTCAATCTTCTCTTTCAATGCTTTCACCTATAAGAAAAATAAAGATTTTTTTTTTTTGGAAAAAATTAAACAACAAATGACAATCCAGAACTCCAGAATCTGATAAAATGATGCAAGAAAAAAATTTTATACACATTAATGTGCCAAAATCTTAACGACTGTATCCTCACAAGATTGTATCAAAAGACTCAGTATTAGGTTAACCTATATTATTAGGTATGATAAGTATAAACTTTGTTTTACCACCATCTGTTACACATACATCGATATTTGAAAAACTTTACCAGCTGAATTGATAAATCTATTTAAAATAAAGTTTCAACATCAAAAAGTTTGATTCTCATTATGGAGTTTATGGGCTTATTTCCTAGAATAAGAAAGTAAAGGTCTAAGAAATAAAATGGCCCCATCTACAATAAAAGTTAAATGTGAAATGTTATAAGGCAAATAATTCACTTGAGAAGTGGGTAATGTTTCATTATAATTACCTAAGGGGGCTTTATAAAGACCAATTAAAAGCATAATTTCTGAGGGAGGGCCCTGGACATCGTATTTTAAAAAATCTTTACTACAGGTAGTTCCGAAGTTCAAGGCTCAGTGAGAATCACTGTACTACTTAAATGATCTTAAACAAGTAGCTCAGTTTCTCTCAGCCTCTAGGAAGAGGGACTGGAATACACTAGATGATCCTTATGGTCTCTCGGAGTCCTAAAATTATATGACAACAGGCTCCTGATGAAGTGGATTCACTTCTGAAACTGACTGTAAAGTAAGGTGGCATAAGAGTTAAATGGTAAGGAAACATAATGAAACTAGTTTCATTGAAGGAATAAGAAGCAAGGGGGGAAATTCCATTTCCTTCAATTTCCCAGAATACTTTTAAAAAGTGTCTAAGTTGATAGTTCTGAGCTTTAGGTGAAAAATTCTTATAGGGATACAGAGAGGGTTCTTTTGTACAATTAAAAAGCCATGGTATAATCTTTCAAAATAAAATTACAGTAACGTTTATATGACTTCAAGTACATTAAGACACAAATTCACATAGTCCTCAAAACTCTGACAAATGGGAGTATCATCCACTCAGTTTTACAGATGAGGAAACAAACCGAAGTTAAACATCCTTGCCAAATCACATTGCAGTAGCTGAAGCCCCAAATCAGCTCTTCTGACTCCAAGCTCTGAAGCAGAGTATTTTGCAAATACTATATAACTCACCCTTGCTACATTAATCTTCCTGAAATGGGTCAGTAGCATCACTGCTATTCTAATGTTCCCCAGAGCAGAAATTTATCAGAAGTCTCTTGCCCTGGCTGGCGTGTCTCAATGGACTGAACGTCAGCTCACAAACTGGAGGGGTTTGATTCCTGGGTCAAGGCACATGCCTGGGTGTGGGCCAGGTCCCCTGTTGGAGGCATGCAAGAGGCAACTGGTCTATGTTTCTCTCTCTCTTCCCCTCTCTCTAAAAATAAATACATAAATAAAATCTTTAAAAATAAAAAACCAAACTCTCACAGCTCACTGTTTTCTTCTGTTCCAAATTTCAAAGGTAAAATTAACACAAGTAACAACTTTATAAAAAAGCACTCAGAATATCTCATCTCAATGTCAGTAAACTGTGAATATAAATTCCACAGTAATAAACAATTTAATACAGTATACTGTTCTATTAAATGGTAAATTCTATGCTAGGAGTGGCTCAGAATAGAAGTACAAGAGCCCACAACTTTTTTTTAACAACTCTATGGTCTGCCCTGCTTTAAATAACACTGATGTTGAGAGTTCTGGCTAGCTGTACGTTCAGTTAGCACTTTATGTAGCAGTGGAAAATAAGAGATATTGGATTGGCCAAAAAGTCCATTACATTTTTTCAATGAAATAAAAGACAAATTTTTAATTTTTAGCAACAACTTTATTGATTTGGATATTTTGAGTATGTTGGCTCTCTCCTGCTACTGGCTTCTTGTGGGTAGAGAGGCCGGGGTGCTGCTAAACATCTTCCAAAGCATGAGAAAGCCCCACCCACAGCAAAGAATTATTTGGCCAAAATGTCAATAGTATCAAGAAACTTCGCAAACCACTTTTGACACGTTCCAGTTGTCACAGCACCTTCTCCATACACTGCACAAAGCCTTTTCTGTGTTTCAGGTACACATTTACCTTTCTTAAATAATAAAGCATAATATACCAAAAATGTTGCATATTTTCTTCCATCTTCAACATTAAAATGGCTGCACCAGAATTCACCAATTTTGATTTTTTTTTAACACATGCTGATACGACAGTTGTCATAATATAATTTAACATTGTTTCGAATGAAGTTAAAGATGACTATTAGAGCCACCGTGCAGAAAAAACATAATGGACTTTTTGGCCAACCCAGTACTATCTAAATTTCTGATAAAGTGACCTTTACAGACAATACAGTTACACCCCGATATTGCTATTGGATATGCTAAGGCCTACAGCAGAGATTCTCAAGGCATGGTCCAGGGGGCCCTGAAGGTTCATACAACCCTATCAGGTGGTCCGCAAGGCCAAAAAAAATTATTTGCTTCTTTTCACTCTCATTTCTCACATGTATACAGTTAAGTTTTCCAGAGGCTACGAAGCATGTGATATCACAAAAACTAAATACAGAAACAGATGAAAATCCATCTTCTATTAAGCAAACATTAATTTGCAAAAGAGGAAAACAGTGTCAGTTTTCTCACGACTGCCTTTTGTTGTTTAGAACATAATTCATGCAAAAATATATTAATTACAACGTGCAGTGGGGCTTATCACTTTTAAGTAAACATGTTAAAAATTTCTGTTTTAGAATAGCCACGGGGATATAAAGTACAGTACAGGAAATGGAGTAGCCAAAGAACTTACACACATGACCCATGGACATGAACAATGGTGTGGGGATGGCCTGAGGAAGTGGGGTGTGCTGGGTGGAGGGGGCAAAGGGGGAAAAATTGGAACAACTGTAACAGCAAAATAAAAAAATTTTAAAATTTGTTTTGATATTTAATATGGCAAATACCAATAAATAAGCACATAGACAAGCTATTTGAGTCCTCAATAATTTATAAGTATAAAGGAATATTAAAAAGTTTGAAGTGCTATCTTACATTCTAATTGACTTGCCCAAAGTCAACTGCGTGGTGGCAGAGCTTGGTTAGAGCACTCTGTGGTGAGTGATAAATTTCTTTCCACATTTTTTTGAGAAAGGAAGTGATGCAATATTTGCAACTGTGACTGCTTGGTGAAAATCGTGAATTACAGGCCACTGTGTCACTATGAATAAACCCAGTTCTCAGAACAGCACATGGTGGGTTAGCAAATAGTTGGTGCTCAGTTATCAACTGCTGAAAAAAGAAAATAAAAAAGAAATGTATGACACACCAAAAAAAAAAAAAAAAGAAATAAGCCTGAATCTCATTCTTTGACAGGTCAGGATGAGTAGATAACTAAGACGGATTTAATTGACATACATAGTTTCTACCCAATAGAAACTGCATTTTTATCTCTAGCACCTGTTTAGTATATATTTTAACAGTTTAGGCCACGATGACTATTTCACTATTTTTAAAAGCCTAAATAAGTAATAACTGTTCTTTAGCTTTGTATATAAAAAAAGGATGGGGTGGGGGTACTCACCCTTAAAAATTAAAGTAGGATGAAAGACAACAACAAAACATCCCCAATCATTTACTTCTAAATAACATTTGCTCCAAAGAAATTAAAAATGTAATTAAAGAATATTAAGAACATAATGAAAACCCTGCACATCAATACCTATGTGGTTTGGCTAAAAAAGTAATCAGACTAACACTAAAAGTGTTTATTATTAAACAAAGAGAAATTAATAAACTAAGCACACAACTAAATAGATATAACAAGATAAATATCGAAAGGAAAAATGCAAATCAAAAAAATTAAGGAAAGTAAAATGGTAGAATATGGTTCTTGTGGCAACAGAAAAATGGACAAATGACAGGGGCAGGCAATTCACAATTACAGAGTCAAAAAGAAAAGTTCAATTGTCTTCAGTAACCAAAAGAACAGATTTTAATGTTAGACACCCTTAGTCCAAAAGACTGTTATGTAGGGACAGACTGTCCTGTATACAATTCTTGGTAGTAAGGGTGAAGAGATACATTCTCAAGATGAGAATGTATCAAATGATAACTGTTTTGAGGGCAGTATGTCAAAAGTCCTGAACTTTACTTTGAGGAGGGGGATTTGACCTGGTATCATCACTTCAGGTAATATCCCACTATCACTTCAGGTAATGTATCAAAGGAAATAACTGAACTAGACTTTGGAACCAGGGTCACTGACCTGCCCCAAATCTGGCATTGTTCCTTACCCTCAACACAGTGATCTTTATTTCTAATCCACCTAAGACATCTGGTATTCACAGGACACAGGCTGAATCTTCTTATTGCAAAACTGCCCCATCTTTGAAATTTTAAGTACCAATGCCATATTCCTACCAACTCTCCCAGCAACTGTTCATTACACCTGGTCTTGCATCCACTATTAAGACTTTGGTCCCTAGATCCTCTACTTTCATTTCCTTACTGTAAACTCTATTCAGCTTAGACAGCAAAGTCACTACCACTTTCTTCCCAGTATCACAGAATTTCCTGTCTTTCTGCTACTATTAGGCAAAAGTTCACACTTGGATCGACACACTTAAATCATCAGTACTGAACATAACATTCTTTCAACCACTCCATGGTATCACACTCTTCTGTCTCATTTAGCTAACAAATTGCACCATTAACTACCTAGCTGACTGCCTATCCACATTTATATCCAGTCTTCTAAATGCTATTGGAGAAAATGAATGGTATCCTGCATCCTTCCATTCTCCTGGTTAGCCCTCTCCTCCATTCGCCAAGAGGGTACTTCAAACCTGTACTCCCCCTCTAAATCTGATTCCCAACACTAATCCCTGTGACCATTTTCTACTTCACTCAAAACACAGAAAACATCAGAGGAACGATCATCAGACCCTCAATTTTCTGCCACCAAAATGACACTTTTTTTTTTTACATCCATATCAACCTAATCCCCTTCCCGTCTACAAAGTGAAAGACATAGTACTTTCATTTAAACTTAATTCTTTCCCGCCCCCAGGTTCTCCCTCAGGTGTTCTCCCATACCTTGCCCAAGTTATTATATTTCCCACCCTCCCTCAGCTTAATCTGCAACTTCTCCCTCAAAGCCAGTTCATTTTCACTCACATTTAAGTGGATCCAATTCTCTATCTTCTTTAAAAAACAAAACAAATAAAACTCCCAACCCCTTGTCTCCTGCTAGCTACTCTCTCCTCTTAGTCTCAAGTGTTTTTCAAAAACTACACATTGTCTTTACTCACTGGTAACCCCACACCTATTACTCAGGTGCACAATACAATGCTGATAAATAGATGCATGCACTTTGCTCTCACTTTGCTGCTCATCTTCTCCAGTAGTGCCTCCTCCCACAATTCCGTTTAGACTGCTTTTTACCAGTACTAGTGATTTCAGTAACATCATAATCAGACATTTCTTAGTCCTTCCCTATTTTACTTCACCTCTCTGTCACATTTGACAGTACTGATCTGTCTCCTTTTCACAATGCCTTCCTTTGGCTTCCATAACGCCATACTCTTCTGGTTTTCCTCCTATCTCCCTGTTCACTCCTTTGTGATATCTTCCTTAGCCAGCCCTTAAAGGCTTCCTTTTCTCCTCTTCCAGGATAGGAAAACTACTCTTAGTTTTTAAAATAATCATCCAGATGTCATCTGTATTTCTAGTCCAGTTCTCTCCTAACCTTCTTCAGTAATGCATACCCAAACTCTCTACTGGACACCTTTAGTGGATGTCTCATGGGCAATTCAACATTAATGTATTTGTGGAAGGATGGCCTCTACAGTACTTCGCCTAAACCCTCCCTAACCCAATCAAATTGAGCGCACTTTGAAAGAGCTCATAAAGAAAAGCCTTCTTTCCAGATGTGGCAAAGAAGGAACAGGCAGCAACAGCGCACATGGTTTCTCTTGAGAAGGTTATGGCAAGCAATGCCTGCAGTTAGGACTCCTGTAACTGTGCCGAGTCCTGTGTCAAAGCTCCTGTTCTGGTAAGTCATCTCAACAGGGTGGATCGAAAACTGTCCCAGGAAATAACCAGGGCTACTTTATCCAAGGCTAGCTAACACACAAGCAGGGACTAAGCTGTCATTTTGCTGCAATTTAGAATAGTTTATAACTAATTCAACTACAGACAAAGCATGGTTAACACTCAAGAAATCAAACTTTTTTCTAGCCAGGACACACAACACTTCTCTTATGAAATTGTGCGCTTTGAAAGAAAAGCATACTCGTTATCTCATATTAAACAGCTGGTATGGCTTCAATTTTTTTCCCCTAAAAGGGAGACAACCGTAATAATCCAGGCATACCTTGTTGTAATGTGCTTCACTTTACTGCGCCTCACAGATGTTGCATTTTTTAAAATGAACTGAGGGCACACCCCTCCACCCCACCAGCACAAATATTATAACTCACTTTATTCGGATACTTGCTTTGTTGCTGTGGTCTGGAATTGAACTACCAATATCTCCGAGGTATGCCTGTAGCCTATTTAAAAATGCTATTGCAAAAGCTGATGGGCTACCCCTTTTAACCCACTCCCTTGTGCGGTGCTTTTCTCTTGCTTCTCTCATATCCCTCACATCAAATCATTTCCCTGTGGTTCCAATGTACCGTCTATTTCCCAATTTGAGCACTACATTGCATCCCAAGGCACTACCCTAATTCAGGCCAACAACCATTGAAAGCAGTCATTTTCATTTAACAAATTTAAGTAGCATGTTTCAGATATCAAAATAGTATCTTATAAATTATTCCCCTTCATAGTAGTATGATGTTTTGCATGTCAGTCTTCTTATATAGCACTTTTGCATAAGATTTCTAAGACCAATGTTTATTGATTAGGTCAGCAACTGAGTATTTCTGATAATCCAGCTTCCTCAATGTTACAGTATATTTTCCTTATTACTGTTGTCACTATGTTGTTCCTTATTACTGTTATAGCTATACACAGGAAAAAGAATTATGCAAACTGCCCAGAAACATCATGGCTAAATGAATAACAGCTCATGGGTCTATGAACTTACCAGATGCCAAGTAGTATGCCAAGAACTTCACAATATTTAACTCATTTAATCTGTGCTATATCTCTATTTGAACCCCAGCTACTTACTCATATGGAAGTTAGTGTTGGTAAACAAATACAGTTATTTGTGAACAATGATGCAGGCATTTTTGAAGCAATCTGCCAGTCTTTGATCCAATGATTCCCTATCTAGAAATCAATCCTGAAGAGATGCTCACAAGTACTTCAAGATACATGAACAAAGTATGTGCACTACACATTTGCAGGTAATACGGAAAATAACAGTAAAATCCACCGATGGTGAAATCATAAAATGCATTATTGCACATACGTTCATTTGAATACTATGCAGTGCAGCAAGAATGATGACTAAATAAGGTATGCACAACATGCACGCACATATGAATGAATTAAATATTTGCAATCATCTTTAAAAGAAAAAAGCTAGTTGCTAAGAAATTTATTTTTCAAAAATAAGTATAGTGTAGGTATAAAAATGTGACTAGTAGCACAGAGTCCAGTTGTTACTTAGACCAGTGGCCCAAAGCCTATCAATTTTTTACTTTATTTACTATAACAAGCCTTATTTTAATATTCAAAAATTAAGAGAAAAGTTAGAACTTAAAAGAAAAAAAAAATGACAGACAGACTTCCAGTCAAGATGGCAGCATAGGGCAGACAAGGCTCACCTCTTCGCACAACCACATCAAAATTACAACTAAAATATAGTACCATCACTCAGAACTGTCAGAAATTGGGTTGAATGGAAGTCTGACCACTACAGAATTAAAGAAACCACATCTATCCCAAGTGCCAGGAAGGGCGCAGACATGGAATAGGCTGGTCCCAACCTATGTGTGGTGGATAAAAATTTGGGAGGGTATCTCAGGAGCAAGGAGTCCCAACCGGACACCAGGTCCCCCAGCCAAGGGTTCCAGTGCCAGGAAGATAAGTCCCCATGACTTCTGGCTGCAAAAACCAGTAGGAATTGAATCCGTGGAAGAAACTTCTGGAGCCCCAAGCAGTTCCTCTTAAAGAACCCACACACAGACTCACCTACTCAGACTCACTTCCTCTGAGCTTCAGCATTGGGATGGCAGCTCGAAGGGCACGAGTGGCACAGAGGATGAAGTGTCTGGCATCGTGGTGAGCAGAGGCCATTGTCCCTTTTCTGAGCTCTCTCCCTGAAGAGCCATGAAGCCAGCAGGCTGGTGCAATATCTGAGACTCCATCAACCTGGCTAACACTGGTTGACCCACCTTAGAGGTCCCTAGACACTCCGTCATACCCAACCACCCAGGCTGCTTTTCCATATGAATGGCTGGTCTTGGCTCATGCTTCACAACTTCCTAAATCCTCTCAAACAAGCAACAGTTGGCCTCAGAGAGCTGCAGGCCCACCCACTTGGCTTCACCGGGGAATCTCTAAGCCTAGAACAAGTAACAGCCACCTCAGATTGCTTCACAGCACAAGCAGGGTGGCCCCAGGCAAAACACAGAGGGGTGCTGACCATGGCCTGCATCACCCAAGAAATCCCAGGGCAAGCACACACAGTGGACAGCTAGACCACATCAGAGCACCACCACCCTGCCCCTGCACAGCTGATCCTCCACAGAGGGTGGAGGTTGGTGGTCAGTGGTCACAGCCAATACTTGCAGATGACTGGCCTGGGCACATCCCTCCCATTGATCTGCCAAAAGCAACCAAGGCTTAACTACAAGAGGAGGGTGTACTCAGCCCACACAAAGGGTGTACCTCAATTACCCAGCATGGGTGATAAGGGAGGCTGTGCCACTATAGGACACCTACTACAAGGCCACACTACGAAGTCAGTAGTGTGCTTTGACTACAGAGTCAAAGCACCTCTACCGAACACATAGAAACAAACACAAGGAAGCTGTCAAAATGAGGAGACAAAGAACCATTGCCTAAATGAAAGAACAGATCAAAACTCCAGAAAAAGAGCTAAACGGATTGGAGATAAGCAACCTATCAGATGCAGAGTTCAAAACACTGGTTATAAGGATGCTCGAGGAACTTAGCGAGGACTTCAACAGCATAAAAAAGATCCAGTCAGAAACGAAGGATATCCATGGCTAGTGTGGCTCAGTGGATTGAGAGCTGACCTGTGAATCAAAGGGTCACTGGTTTGATTCCCAGTCAGGGCATATGCCTGGGTTGTAGGTCAGGTCCCTAGCAGGGGGTGCACGAGAAGCAACCACACATTGATGTTTCTCTCCCTCTTTCTCCTTGCCCTCTCCTCTTTCTAAAAGCTTTAAAAAGAAAGAAAGAAAGAAAGAAAGAAAGAAAGAAAGAAAGAAAGAAAGGATACACTAATTGAAATAAAGAATATTTACAGGGAAACAACAGTAGAGTGGATGAAGGTGAGAATCAAATCAAATCAATGATTTGGAAGGTAAGTAGGCAAAAAAGAACCAATCAGAACAACAAGAAAAATCTAAAAACAAAACAAAACAAAACAAAACAAAAAACCCCCCAAAACAACAAATGATGATAGTATAAGCAGCCTTCTGGGACAACATTAAGCATTCCAACATTTGCACCAGAGGGGTGCAAGAAGAGAAAGAGCAAAAAATTGTAAATCTATTTGAAAAAATAATGAAAGAAAACCTCCCTAACTTGGTGAAGAAAATAGACATGCAAGTTCAGAAAGCACAGAGAGTCCCAAACAAGGTGGAAGCAAAGAGGCCGACTTCAATACACATAATAATTAAAATGCCAAAGGTTAAAAATAAAGAAAAACTCTTAAAAGCAGCAAGAGAAAAACAGAGAGTTACCTACAGAAAAGTTCCCATAAAACTGCCACCTGATTTCTTAAAAGAAACTTTGCAGGCAAGAAGGGACTGGCAAGAAATATTCAAACTCATGAAAAGCAGGGACCTCCAGCCAAGACTGCTCTACCCCGTAAAGCTAGCATTTAGAATCGCTGGGAGGATAAAGAGCTTTCCAGTCAAGAAAAAAACTAAAGGATTTCATCATCACCAAACCATTGTGATAGGAAATGTTAAAGGGACTTATTTAAGAAAAAGATCAAAACTATGAACAATAAAATGGCAAAAATACTTATCAACAATGGAATCTAAAAACAAAGTAAGCAAACAAGAACAGAGACAGAATCATGTTATACAGAGAGCGTTTTGATGGTTGCCAGATGTAAGGGGGGGGATGGGTTAGACGTAACAGGATTAAGAAATAAATAGCCATGTGGATGTAAAGTACAGTATAGGAAACAGAGTAGCCAAAGACCTTATATGCACGACATATGAACATGAAGAATGGTGGGTGGATTGCCTGAGGGAATGGGGGGGGGGGGGTGCTGATTGGAGAGGGCAAAGGGGGAAAATCAGGACAACTGTAATAGCATAATCAATAATAAATATAATTTATTAAAAATATAATTAAAAAAATAAATAAATAAAAAAGATCTCATTGTGCTTCCCCAGTCATTGCTTACCTCCGTTACACAAGAATACACTGCAATTTGAGAATATTTTATTGGGGGCGGGGGAAAGTCTGAAGCAGTAGTTCTAATACTATATAGCCTAGCAAAAAAAAAAAAAAAAAAAAAAAAGAGCAACTAAAATTTGACAATTAATCATTAGCAATAGGAAAGAGAGTCCCAAGACTAGTATGTTTGTAAAGGTATTTCACAGATTTACACTAAGGGCAAAGCTGTTTCTTTCCTTTTTGATTCCTTGGGTGGTATCCTTCCATTCGAGAAACGGGCACAGGCACCAAACAGCATTACCTGAATTTCTCCCCCACAGTAGGTTCCTGTTAATTCTTAAAATAGAATTGATTATAAACGTTAGTTGACTTCAGTGCAACAGGAAAAATCTTCCCACTAGGCCAAGGAGTGAAAGAATACAGTACAAGTGATATTTTTTTACTGAAACAATAACTTAGAGTACAATATTAATAATGTATAAACAGACAGTAAACAAAGGCAATTAATTCTTAAAGTAGAGTTACGATCCAAAAGTCTACTACTTTAAATATACTATTCAGAATCCCTATCTCACACAGAAACTATGGTATTTAGGTTCCTAAGCCGACCTATTAGTGCCAATTTAATCTATTTCATTATAAAACATATTCCTAATAGTATGATTTTAACAAGATTGAGAGAGGCAGAGTTTGAAGACTGAGGAAGCAGAAAAGCAGGAATTCCCAAGATACTTGTAACTTTTAAGTTTTTATACAGGCAGAGAATGACCTAACACTACCAAAAAAGCCAACTACCTAATCCAACCAGAAGAGTGTGGGGGGAGAGGGAGTGACAAATAATTTTTTCTCTACCTGTTGAATCACCTAGGACCTGTTCCTATGTATTAGTCATGTAAAGCCAATCTACCTCCTCTGCTAGAAAAGGTTTATATAATACTTCAAAGGATTTATAAAGTTCACTCAGTTACAAAATTAGCTCCTAGACACACTACACAAGAAACTTATTTATCCAAACTTACTGCAAACAGATGGTGTGGTGTCCTTCGGCAGGATTCACTGTGCTGTAGCAGGCTTAAATTTAGCACATTTCTTTCCAAAAGTGACAAGAATTTTATACGTTAACCATCAAATAATCTCACAACTTTCAAGCCAAAAGAAGAACACTTCTCTTCAAAACTGTTTGAAACCGCTGATTACAGCAAGTTGAGAGAATGAGAAGGATATCTCATTTACACAAACCTCTGCTAGACAGGATAGTGGAAACATCCATCAATAATGGAAAACTGATGAAAGCACAATTTATTTTTAAAATTGCGTAAATTTATTTCTAATTTCACAATTCGCTAAAGATGCTCAGATCCACAATCTCATCTGATTATCACATCTGCTCTACGAAGACAGGTAAATTATTATTATTATTACTGTACCCATTTTACCAATGAGAAAAGAGACTTAAGTACTGTGCTCAAGGACACAGCACAACTAGAGAGTGGGAGAAAATTATTCAAGTTGAGAAACGGCATGATGTATGTGCAAGAGAGTAAGATATAGAAAAACGTAAACAGACTCAAGAGCTGATCCTGAGTTTTGCTGTAAGGAAGGGGAGGGAAATGAGGCAGTAGCCAAAGAAGGATGTGGATCAAGGGAGGGTGGAGGGGGAGTTCTTCAAGATCGAAGAAATGTATGTGTACTCTAGAAGTGGAAAAGGCAATGATACAGAAGAGAAAAGGAGAACGCACGGAGTCACGTCCTTCACAGATGACATGGCAGTGTAGGATGCCGCAGACAAGTGAAGGGACTGGCTTCAGACAGCACTGCCCTCAGTAGATAGCCACCCATAATTAAAGGTTAGCAGGCAGGTAGCTCTGGTAGGCCCTTGTAAAAGTCCCAACAGTTTCTGCATTCTCGATAAAATACAACATTTCAATAAAATACAAAGTCTAGGGTCATCATCAGAAAATAAGTAGAGATGATATGGAATCTGTGAATGGATCAGGAAAATGAATGACTACGCGGCAGAGGAAGGGCCTAGTGAAGGTTAATGTTCATGAATTTAAGTGAGACAAGTCAATGTGGCTATGTGTTCATCATCTGGCTGCACAGCTGCAAGCAAAGAACGTTCAATTTAATCACATTTGGGGTTTTCCAAGCAAGAACAATAGAGAGTGAGTGGGACCATGGTGCAAAGCTCTAAGCACCCTATGTATGTTATTTCAAACTCACGTAACATTCAAAACAACCCTATGAGGGTTGTCTCTTAGCCAACTTGGCTAAGAGATGCTATGCTGACCCTTTACCCATGGGGGTAATTATAATTATCTGCCCCGTTTGTAGGTGGGCAGGGGTGGAAGCGGTAAAAAGGGGTAAAATGGCGGCAGCAGTGAAAAGAAGTTATGGGTAAAATGGATTACAGGTCTCGTGAGAACTGGAATCAGAGGGAAGGTCAAGTGGGATACCAAAAACAGATTAGTGGGGATAGGGAAAGAGCTACAGCTAATAGTAATGATAAGTGCTAGTTACTTACCCATGGGACTGGGAGTAGAAGGAAAGATCACCGGATGAGAAATTAAGGAATAGAAGGCCGGAGTATGGGCAAGACCATCTTTTATAGATATTAAAACTATCAATATCAAGGCCACTGACTGTGTGACCACAGGCAAGTTACTACTGACGCTAATTTTCATTTCATTTTAAAACATATACTGTTACATATTTTTCACAATGCAGGTGTGGGTTTCTTTTTGCCACATGCTATGAAACTCAGAATTATTGTAATAATTTCCACAGTTAAAGGCAGCTACACCAGGAAAAAGGACAATGTCGAGGGTAATTATCAGTATATGTCTGCAGGTACTATTCTCCACTTCCTCATCTCTCAAGCATTCCTCAGTCCACTCAAATCTAACTTCTGGCCTCACCGCTCCATGGGGACTATTCACCAGGGTCAAATATGACCTCCAAGTTACCAAAACCAAAAGTCATGTCTTGTTTTAAATCTTACTTTTGATTTCTCAATTATTAGACACATTTGACCTTTACCTCCTCCTTCCAACTTCTTTTTTTTTTTTTTGGACTCTTCCTACCTCAAAAGGTTGCTCCTTGACTGACCTCATTACCATTCAATCTTCACGTGTTAGAGCATCCCAGGATTCAGCCCTAGGCCCCATCCTATTTCCCAGCAACATTCTCATCAAGGTTCCTCAATTCTAGTAGCATAGATGCTAATTAAATACAAGCAATGAATACATTAGGCATTAGAGCTCAAAAGAGATTGGGCATTAAAAAAAAAAAAAGACTACTGGATGATCTCATCTGAAGCCAACCATACTGCTATCTGCTGCCTATTGTCAGTCATGGAACAGAGAGTCGTAACAAATCTCCTTGTCACCCCCACCTGAATGTTCAATAGGAATTTTAAATTTAGGTCTTGAGTCCCCACCCCAACCCCCAAACCTACTCCTCTCCCAGCTCTCTACATCTCAGGAAACAAACAAGTATTCACACAATTTATACAACCAAAATCTAGGTTTAATTTTTGATTTCTCAATTTTCCCCACTCTAACCCATCAAAAAATTCTCTTAACTCTACACTCCCCAACTATCTCAAACCCATCCACTTCTCTTCAAATCCCTGCTTCTATTGTACTTCCCTGGTCGAAGCCTCCACTGCTCGAGACTACTGCGCGAGCCTTCTCATTGGTCTCCCTGCTTAGGCTCCTGCTCATTCTACTATCATTCACCATATAGTGGTCCAACTCTTTAAAGCCTTACAAAAAATCATTTTTCTCCTTTGCTTAAAATCCCCCATGGCTTCCTATTCTACCTTGAAAACTCCCAGGTGATTACAGAGGCCTGCAGACTCTGGTGCCTAGCCTAACCCTCCTATCTCTAATCTGAGCCCCCCCACCCCCCTGCAACGCAAGACTTTTTGGTTCCCAAAACACTGTTTTTAAATGCCTTTGCCTATAGAAAACACTCTCCCCGGCTGAGTGCTTATTATTATTCAGATCTCAGTTTAAATGTCACCTTATTAAGGTTTTGGGTGACCAATTCAAAAGTAGCCACCCAGTCATGCACTCTCAGATTACCTCACTCTATCTCATAGCTCTCATAATGAGCAGGTTTAAAAAATCTGCTTTTTGACTAATTAATCCACTACAATGTCTGCACTATGACAGCAGGACCTGACATTTAATAAGTACTCAAAAATAAGCCAAGAAACCTTAGTTTCATCTCTGCAAAGTAGATCTTTAATACATTCACTACTTGATGTTTTAATAATCCAGTGAACATCTTAAGGTACAACACCAGCACAACTAAATTAAAATACAATAAAGCATAATAGGAAAAATTCACTCATTAAAAATGACTAGCAAATACCATATACAGAATAAGTACTAAAGCAGTATTTTATATCATAATCAACATTATACAAATAAATAGCATAGTTAAATAATTATTTGCAGGTTACTGTACAGCACACTATGCTATTTATAGTAATTAAAACTACTGTATCTTTACAATTCTCTTAGCAAAAACTTCCAATGTATATACACAGCTTTGATGTCACTTATGTGAGTACAGTAATATAATTACACTTCAGCTTGTGTATTTAAAGTGTCATTCCAGCTGGGCTTTTTTTTCTCTTTTACTTTTTTGGTCTAGTTACTGAAAGTACACAACAGTGGCAGGAGTTAACAGATTGAAGGATTAAATCTGCATACACATACTTTTCCTTGTCATTTTCAGTGATACAATAAGATCTTCACTGTATTACAATATTATTAATTTTTGTTCTTTAATCCATCTGTTCTCAATTAAAGGGTTTAAGTAATGGCAAAACAAAAAAAATTAAGTGACTTTAGATCTGAGCTTAAAAACTTTGTGTACTCCATTTCTCTCTAAATCTCGATCACACCACCAATCTTCAGAATTTTTAAGAATTGTATATGATTATTAGTCTATCAGACATCTCAGAATGCTTTATTAGATTAAATTTCTCCACATAATGAAGAATATTCTTTCAAGCAATGGTTTCCCCATCCCATCTTCCCATTTTGTTTATATGTAAACAGTCTGAATATTTTGCAAGAGGAGATGCATTCCTATACAAATAAAAAAGACTTGCAATGGTTCAAAATTGCTAGTATGTATTAAGAAAATTTTGTTAGTTAAATACTAGGAGAGAGGATTTTCAACAGTCAGAAACTAAAGCAAATACACACCTTAAATCCTCCTGCTTTTTTTCCCTTTGGACAACTTCAAATGCATAGCCCTCTAAGCTATAACCAGGCTTCCAGAAGACCCACACCAGGTCCTATGAGTCCCTGCGCCCTCCAGTCTCGCCAAAGCTCACTTAACATTTACTTATTCAACAAATGAATCACTCCTGTGATTCTTATCTCAGTTCTTTTTTTCACTCATTTTTGCTCCTGCTCATCCCCCACAAGAAGTTTCTCTACTGAAAACTTCAAGTTACTTCACTTCCTCAGTTCCTTCTAAGCAAATATCAAACAAGGACAAATCTTTGAGCAGCCAAAACAGAGGTCTCAGAAAACAAAATCTGTTCACTCTATGTGGATCTCCCTACATAAAATCCATTTCCCCCTTTATTTTAGATCTATCTCTAATATCCTTGGTTACCTAGTTTTCACAACACATTAGAAACAGGATACTTAGTCTCTCTGTAAATAAACATAATCTTTACTTCTTTTCTTACTGGAATTCTACACTTAAATTCTGCATCAAAAATATTAATTTTAAAAGCCACTATAAAAATAAATTTAATATAGTTCTATCTTGAAAAACATTTCTGAAATTTAAATTTACTAACATGAAACCCTACAATTCACTTTAATGTAAATGTTTTATATATCACAGATGAAATGCTTTCATTTCTTGCCCCAGACTAACAGTGTGAGTTTGTACATTTATACAAATAGTAAAATATGAATAAAAAGCCACTCTAACAATGAGCTTTCTGAAGCTATATTTTATAACTCATATAACTAATACATTACCTCAGAAATAAACTGGAAAATAGCAAATAGTTAAAAATCTATACAAACATAATATTGGCTCTACAGTAATATAAAGTGCCCAAAGAGCTATATAAATCTTGCAGAATATAAATATTTCAGTGGAGCTGAAAAAAGTCATTGAATAGCTTCAATAAACTCATAGATATTTTTAAAATCTTGTTTCAATAACTCTGGAATTAATTCTGAATATTATCAGCTAGTAAAGTTCCTGCAGCACCATCATTTAATACTACAAAGAACCGAAATCAAATAGACAATTATGAGAAGTTTTATCTGGAAACATTAGAGACAGCTGCATTTTAACTTTCATCCTCTAAGTTACTAGTACAAACTAAGCAGAAGAAATATTCATTAATCTGACTTCTATTAGTAACATCAATCCACAGGGTGTTGTCAATCACTTCTGAGGACACTGAAGTTTCTCATCTGTAGTCGGTATTTTCTGCATCTTTAAGAATTTAATCACACAGCATACTTCTACACGTATCTTGAAACAAAATCATTTTGTGCCACAATTCCAAAAACGTTGAGAACTGTTTCTTAAATGATTAAGGATGTAGAAAACTTTAGATGAAATGAGATAAACACACACTACTATATCCTCACTCAAAGGTATCTATCCACTGATTAATAATCACTTCCGTTTAGTGACCACCAATCAAATACCAACCATCTAATCATCTCATCTCTGCAAGTCAGATACACAGCAAATAAGTACAAAGCCACAATGAACCGCAGATCTATTCAATTAACACCAAGAATAGAATCAACTGTTTTTTTTCAAAATACAGATGGGCAAAAAGTTGCTCGTTTAAATTTAGCATTATGACAACTTCAACGGTGTAGAAAGTGACAATTCCACAACATAAGCAGTGAATTTATGCCCATGGCATTTTTAGATTCTTGGCATAAAATTGTACTGACTTCAACATAGTGGCTTTTTTGGCAGTCAAACATACAGAAGACGGCATGAGAATTTACCATGTGGACTTACGAAGTTTTCAAAGGCTTAACTGCGTAAGAGTTAAGTTTTTATTTTCGTTTTTCTCCCACGAAGTGCTATTGCTGGGGGGCAGGAAAGGGAGGATGCAGGGTTCCAACTCCTACAATTCCAAGACTTTTAACATCGAGGACCTGAAAGGGCTCTAAAGCAAAAATCTTCACCACCAAAGAGGTCACAAAGAGCAATCTACGTATAGGTTTGGGTTCGGTGGCGGGCGAACTGCAGCCAAGATATACCAGTTCTGGGGGGTAGAGGGCACAGAATTCACTTTCCCCACGCCTCACCTCTCACCCTGCGGCGGACGGAACCTGACACCCTTTTTTAAATGGCTCTTTATCTTCGAGCTTAGCGCCCAACCAGGTCCACGCAGGGGTAGTGGCGACGCCTACATCTCCCTCCCCCACCCTAGGCACCCACACCAGAGTGCCCGGCTACACCGCAAAAAAGCCTTGACCGCCCCCCCCCCCCCGCCCACCTCTGGCCTCGCAAAGGAGAGCTCCTAGTACAAGGCCTCAAGTACCCCGCGTGCGTGCGCTCGCTCCACGCCATCTGCCACCAGGCCTTCGGCGTCTGGCCACAGCTTCCCCTTACTCCTGCCACAAAGCCCGTGGCCAACTCCGAAAGGTCCAGACGGCCGCACGCCACTGGGTCAGGGACACCCGACCCTGCCCGCGCCCGTAGCCCGCAGGCCTCATCAAGAGCCAGGAGCCGGAGCCGCACGCCACGCTCTCCCAGGTGCACCCCGGCTCTCCCTGTTCAGGGCGCCGCCGGGCCCTGCTCAGAGCTGAAGCGGGGACCCCGCGCACTGTCGCGCCGCCCCTCCGCCCAGGCCCGGCGGCCCGTGCGCGTCCGCCCCTTCCCCTGGTCCCCGCCGCTCGCACCGTCTCGTCGGGGTCGATGTCGATCTTAAAGGTCTGCTGCTGCAGAGTCTTCAGGGTGACCTGCATGGTGCCGCCGCGCCGCTCCGCTGCCGGGCCTGCTCCGGGTGCTGGGCCGCTGGGCGGGGTCTGTGGCCTAGCGGGGCCCCGGGGTCGCCCGCGCTCCTCGTGCTCTCGGGAGGAAGGCGGTGGGGGTGGGGGTTTGTCACATTCGCCCCGTGGATCGGCCTCTTCCCCAGCCGTGGCCTCGGACCGCGTCGCTGCCTCCGCGACTGCGGCCTTTCCCGCGACCTCGGACCGCCGTGCTTCGTCAGGTTCCCGGCGCCAGCCACTGAGTCTGCAGGAGGCTCGAGGAGCCCTTGGAAACAAGTAGAGAATCCGCTAGCTCACCACAGGCCGGTGGCCGCCATCATCGTGACTCGCCGAGACGCGCCCCCTCCCCCTCCCGAGAAACCTGGGGGATGGGGCCGGGCGGGCACAGCGCGCAGGCGTAAATTGCGGCGAGACTGTGCGCAGGCGCAACTAAGAACTCGGCCCCGGAATTGGGACAGGGTGCAGGCGGCTCTGGAATGTCCGAGGCCTGGATCCCGTGTGCGCAGGCGCAGTCCGGGTGTCTACGGGGCTCTAGGGGGTGCCTAGTTGCGTATGCAGCCCCGAGTGTTCTCCCGCCTGCCGTCGCTCCGCCTACGTCTAGACTCCGCCCGGCTGCCCAGGCTCGAATTGCGTAATCGGTAGCGGGGGAAGCGCTACGTGGAGACCGGATTCAGTGGATGCTGAGCTCCGGAGCTGGGGAGCTAGAGGGCGGTAGGTCGGGGCCGGGCTTAAGTGAAAGGATCTTGGTCACCACCGTAATGAGTCGGCGCTTACAGGGCGCTTGTTGCGTAGCTGAGCCTTTGTGGTGGCGACTGGTTCTTTAACCTTGGGAGCACAGACTATAGCGCCCAGACTGCCTATGTGGACCTTGAGCCTAAACAGAAGGGCTGATAACAGGAGGTCAACTTATATCACTCCTTTGGGGAGAACTGTCCATTAGTTCATCTTAGCGAGAGTAAAAGCCAGAATTACTAAACTGGGTGCATAGCCCTTGCTTCACCACGTCTTACTCGCCTGCTTCTTCTTCTGGGTGGTGGTGGTGGTGGATACGAACCATATGCTGCCTCCTGGATTTGCACTGGCTGTTCCCGCTCCTCAGTGCTCTGTCCCCAGACACCTGGGTGGTTCGCTGTCTCGCCTCCTTGGAATGTTTGGAATCTTTGCTCAAAAGTCACCTTCTCAGTGACGTCTACCCTGGATACCCGACTTAAAACCGCAACTTCCATAGCTCCGTTATCCTGCTCAGTTTTTTCTATAGCATTTATCATCTTCTAATTACCTTATAATGTACACCATTATTGTGTTTTTCATATTTCTCCCTTCTCTAAACCCCAGACTGAAACTGAACGAAGGCAAGGCTCTTGTTTTGTTAACCAATGTACTCCCAGCACGAAGACACATGCCCGATACATAGCAGACACACAGATGTTTATGGAATAGGTGAATGGAATAGGTTTATGGAATAGGTTTATGGGCTTCTGGTTCCTAATTAGTAAGATGAGGATATTAATAGCATTCAACTCTATTGATTATAGGGGTCGGGGTTTTGAATAATATATGTTAAATCCTAAAATCTTAGTGCAGGGAACGTAATAAGTCCATAAGATAGTATGTCCATTTACACGTAGGAAAACTGATGTATAGATATAATTGAGTAATGTCCTTAGAGACACCCTCTTAGAAAGTGGGTTATCCAGAATTTGAACCCAAACAAAATGGTTCTGGGGCCAAACCTGGCTATTCTGTCTCTTAATAGGGCACATTAACATTAAGGTACTCCCTGTGGCACTTTTTTTTTTTTTTGAAGGACTTTATTTATTGTTTTTTAGAGAGGGGAAGGGAAAAAGAAAGAGAGGGAGAGAAACATCAATGTGTGGTTGCCTCTCATGTGCTCCCTTCTAGGGACCTGACCTGCAACCCAGGCATGTGCCCTAGACTAGGAATCCAACCAGCGACCCTTTGGTTCACAGGCCAGCGCTCAATCTACTGAGCCACACCAGCCAGAGCTGTGGCACTTCTGACTTTCCATGGTTCAGGTAAAAAGCAAAGGTACAATTAGACCACTAGCTATGAGATCAGTTGCAAAGTATTTGGGTGGGACAGTGTCCTCATGGATACAATGTCACTGCTTGGTGTTCATGCATAGTAGGGGTTCAGATATTCTTCTATAGAACTTTTCCTGACCAACCTCCCTCTTCACAGCAAGTATCTATTTACTGCAATTCAATATCTAACTCTCTGCCTTCCATTTTTTGGTATCTCTGCTATGAGTCACCAGGTAATCTCACCTTGTCCTTGTTTTGAAATGCCTCCAGCCCGGACCTTTCCCCTTAGTTATAGATGGGATTAGCCAATTGCCCATGAAATATCTTCACTTGAAATATATAACAAGCCTCTGACTCAGCCAGACAGAACCATTCATTTCCCATTATAGTTCACGGTACCACCATCTTACCCAGATGGTCAGACCAAAAATCTAGTCATCATCCCTGATAGGTCTCCTTCCTGCCGTCCTACCCCTCACCTACCACAACTAATCCGCTATCAAGTTCTGTGAACTTTATTCTCCATGCTCTATCCCAACATTCAGCCATTCCTCGCTATTTCTACTTCTGCCGCCCTCAGCTAATCCATCATTACCCTTCACCCGCCTCCCAACTCATCTCTCCTCTTCCACTCATTTTTCCCCAACAGCCACGCCAGCAGTCAGAGTGGTCTTTTTCAACAATAAATCAAATCATGTCACATCTACTAGTGAAACCTACTTACGCTTTAGAATAGAATTCAAATGCTTTACCTGTCCTCGGACAGCTCGAATGATCTGATACTGCCCAACTCTCTGGCCTCATCTCATTCCTTTCCTCATTTACTGTCATTGCCGTGCGCTGCATTTCTCGCATCCTTCAAACATGCTAAGCTGGTAACAGCCTCGGGGCCTTTGCGGTTGAGGTGACTTCAGTTTGAAACTCTATCTTCCTGCATCTTTAAAGAGCTAACTCCTTTTCATCATTCAGGTTCCAAGTTGAACTTTACTTCCTTATGGCACTGTTCTAGGCACTTTCCATGGGTGCTCTCATTTAAGCCCCCCAAAACTTCATGAAATAGGTGCAACATTACCCTGATTTAAATTTCTTCATGGATCTACCTAAAATTATTATTTTTTAACTTGCATATTTTCTGTCTCACATGACTACCCCACTTACCATGTCTGCTCCTTGTGTAGAGGAACTCACTGTCTTATTCGGGGCTCTTCCCAGCCCATAGAACAGTGCCTGAAACACAGCAGGTGCTAACTGCACAGGTTCACCGACTCCCAACTCAATGAGCTCTATGAGACCAGATGTGTCTCACTCTTGTTCATGATGGTATCTTCAGAGCCTAGCACAATGTGGATATTCAAATACATTGATTGAAAAAATGGTGCAGTCACTTTAGTTAAAATTGACAACACTTGTAAGAAAACATGTGAAGACATTCTAAAAATTAGAATATACTGTATAGAGTTGCTATGATATTAAAATGTTCCCCCCCAAAAGTTTCCTGGCACAACTACTATTGTCTGCAGGGAAAAAAGGAGGCGAGAGATGCCCTTCCATGTATTAGTATGTATTTTTTAATTTTTTAAAAAAATTTATTTGTTTATTTTTAGAGAAAGGGGGAGGGAAGGAGAAATACCAGCCAGGGCAGTATTAGTATGTATTTTTTTTAAAAACTAATCTTTGGCTCATTACTATATGTGTATATATATTCAACAGCATAGAAAGGGAATGATTGTGCTCCGGTTGGTGTGGCTCAGTGGATTGAGTGCTGGCCTGAGAACCAAAGGGTCTCCAGTCCCATTCCCAGTCTAGGGCACATGCCTGGGTTGTGGGCCAGGTCCCCAGTAGGGGACCACACATTGGTGTTTCCCTCCCTTCCCCTCTATAGAAATAAATAAATAAAATCTTTAAAAAAAAAAGGAGTGATTGAAAGTAAGTCCTCCTCCCCCTTCCAAGAAATAAGCATTGTTTTGAGTATCTGTAAAATTTTTCTAGATGTGTAAAATATATTGTCCCAAACAGTTGTGACAACAGTAGATTTTAAATGTCAGTTAATTGACAGATTCACCCAAGAACACTTCCTCAAGTACAGTGCTAAGATAAAAAGTTGCTGTTTGGCATTCAGATCTTGCTGTCCACACGAACATCGCGCAGCCAGAGAGTGAGCTGGGATCATAGGACTGGTCTAGTGTTGTCTCACTGGGCATAATTTACCACTGGCCAGCCTCCAAATTCCCACACAGGGAAAAAAAAGAAAAAGTTGTTTTTGTTTTCTTTTAATTTCTGGAAAAACTGCCAGACATACCCACTCTTGACCCAATGGCACAGTTTGGACAGGCTCTATGCGTCCCTGTAAGGTGTAGTTGCCTTTGCCCAGAGACCCACAGTGCATGCGACAGATGACAGGACCACGACCCCCAATTCAAAGGCCATCAAAGGTAGGGCGCTCCATGAGCAAGGCCTTGGAGGATAGGCTTGGGCTTCTTCAAGAGCTATTAAGCCAAGATAAAAAAAAAATCAAGTGGAGTCATCATTCTGAGTATTTGGTAACAAGCCAGGGAATTTTGCTTGTGTATTTTGGAAATCAGTCAAATGATTTCAGGGAAGAGGATGAGCCAGCAGAGATGCAGCATCTGCTGACTTAGAAAATATCAGGGAAAAAATACTAGACTTAAAACCATTCATTCAGCAAGTAGTTATTGGGACTGTCTCCTTGCCAGGAACTGTTCTGGGAGTTGGGGATACAGTAAAGAACACAGCAAAGTCCCTGCCCTTGAGGAGTTTTTATTCTAGTGCAGCAAGTTTTCCAACTGGTGTGCCACAGCAGGTATGCTGGTGTGTTGCAAGAATTTTTAAAACATGCAATACCTGACTCTTTAGTCAGGGGCACTGACCTCTTTTCCCTTTCAGGGCTGTCCAGCCCAGGATGGCTATGAATGCAGCCCAACCCAAAATCATAAATTTACTTAACCCCCTTTTTTTTTTTTGCTCATCAGTTTTTGTTGGTGTTTGTGTATTTAATATGTGGCCCAAGACAACTCTTCTTCCAGTGTAGCCCAGAGATGCTAAATGGTTGTATATCCCTGTGGATTGTCAAATAAAAAAATGACAACAGCCAATACAACAGTAGCCATGTGGTGTGAACACATCAAAATTACACCTCCTTTTTTGTTAGGTTGACAAAAAGTGTATTTTTTGGTGTGTTGCAGAATTTTAGTACTCAATGTGTGCCGTGAGATGAAAACGGTTGAAAATCCTGTTCTAGTGGGATAATAGATAAATAATAAACTAAAATCAGATATTTATACTATATCATTGATGTTGATAAGTGCTATTTTTTTTAGATTTTATTTTTATTTATTTTTAGAGAGGGGAAGGGAGGGAGAAAGAGAGGAAGAAAAACATCAATGCGTGGTTGCTTCTTGTGTGTCCCCCACTGGGGACGCAGCCTGTAACCCAGGCATGTGCCCTAGACTGGGAATCAAATCAGTGACCCTTCGGTTTGCAGGCCAGCACTCAATCCACTGAGCCATGCCAGCCAGGGCAATAAGTACTATTTTTTAAAAAGCACCTGAAGGGAATTAATAATTCTGTGAAAAAATAGAGTTGCTACAGAGAATGCACCAGGTACCCTTCATTCCTCTTCTTCCATCTTTCTGCGCAGGCATTGTGTTGGAAATGCAGTGATGAACAATGTCTGATTTTGAATTCTACTCATAAAAATAACAGTGTTTGTCATAAGCCCTTCCATCTCCATTGTTTCTAAAATCTGTTAGTTATGACATAAATTTTATGTTAATAGAACCTCTTTCCAAGTTCTGGACTTTTTTTTTATCCTCACCCGAGGATGTTTATTTATCCTAGAGAGAGAGGATGGGAGAGAGACAGACAGACAGACAGACAGAAAGAGAAAGCAGATGTGAGAGAGAAACATTGACTGGTTACCTCCCATAGGCACCATGACTGGGGATGGAGACCGCTAGCTAGGAGTGTGTCCTGATCCGGAATTGAACGCACAGCCTTTTGGTGTATAGGACAACGCTTCAACCAGCTGAGCCACCCAGCCAGGACAGCTCTAGACATTTGTAGAGTGGTGCAACTCATTACTAAAAGTATTCCTGCATACCACAATTCAGTTAAATATATTTACTTTTAAAATCAATTTCAGCTCATGACAATTGAGCTTTAAAAATATCTTTGGGCCTCTTGCTCAGACTTCTGTCTTCCTCAAACACCATCTTCCCCAAGTAGGGCTGAGAAACCCCAAGTTTCTCAGAAAACTTGGGGTTTCTCAGCCCTATGAATCTCATTCATTGTTCAGTCACTCTGTCAATTTAGGTCTCTTGGAAGAAGCAAACAATGAAACAGAGTTAGGAGTACAAGAACTTTTTTGGTGGGTATCACCTGTGCAAAATAAAGGGGAGAAAGCAAGGTTTGGCAAAGAAAAGCTTCAGACCATAATGCTGATACGTTTGCTGTACAAGGAAAGAGGGAAGGAAGCAGAATTGGGTAGAGAAAAACTCAGACAGTGGAGCAGAGCTGACAGTCTTAGGCAGCACATCAGGCGGCCCTGGAGTAGCGATTACTTATTACGGCAGTCAGTCTTTGCACAGAATTTCCAGACTGGTGTCCCTGTCATGTTTGGCGGCTAGGGACTGCCTAGGAAGAGCTGTCAGCTAACTGAATTTCTCACAGGTCAGTTTTTTCTTGAAAGGCGGTCTGAGCAGTGTGTGTCTTCCGTGGCCACAGGCCTCTGCCTGCACCCTGCAAACTCACTTACCCACACACACTCAGGAAGCTGCTGCTCCAGGGAACCCTTGAGCATCTCTTACTAAAGGGAAACTTAGAAGAGGTGGGATGGTGGGACAAGCTACACAGCCCACACCAGCAGTTGGTGTGAGGGCAACTACTGGTAATCATCCTTTCCCTCCTCCACTTTGCATACTAAGTTCCCTTGCTCTACTGGTCTTGGTTTACCTAGTGGTGTGACCCAGATCTTTATTCCCAAGCAGAATGAGCCTTTGGTGATTATATTCTTTTCAGGCCAGGGTTGCTGTGCTTGTCCTTTCACAGTCACAGATGGCCGAGTGAGTAGCAAGAGGCATTGGGATGTTATAATGGGCGGAGTTCCGTGTCTGTGAGTCAGACACTCTGTAAACTCCTGTATAGTGAGTGGTACAGGCTAAAGCTCTGCTGGCAGGAAATATAAACGCACACTCAGAATAAATGTCAATTCCTGCGAGAACAAATTGTTTGCCCTTCCAGCGCGTCAAGGGCCATTGCAATCGACTGGCCAGTTGATTCCCTCAAAGAATAGTGCCATTTTTGCGTGTCAGTACTGGTCTCTCTCTCTGGCAGATTGGGCATTTAGAGGTTGTGGTAGCTAGATCAGCCTTAGGAAGAGCCCATGCCAAGGGGCAATGCATAGTCTCCATCTCTGCCACCATGGTCACTCCATTCATGTGCCTGTCACGTTCTCACTCTTGCCTTCTTGTCCATTCTAAATACAGTAGCCAGATCCTTTTAAAACACAGACCAGTTCACTCATGCTCAAAACCCTGTATGGCTCTGCACTTCACTCAGTAAAAATCCCATCTTTACGATGGCTTTCCTCCTCCCTCCTCCCCATTACTTCTCTGATTTCATCAGCTACACCTTTCCCCAAATTTACTCCACTTCGGCCACACTGGGCTCCTTGGTGTCCCTTGAACTGGCCATGTTCACCCCACCTGGGTCTTTTGTCTCTCTCCCTGAAATGTCCTCTGTAGATACCTGCCCTCCTCCCTTCTACCAATCTTTGCTCAAATCTCACTTTCTCAGTGAGATTTAAAAACTTACATTGACCCCTTATCACCTTATTTAATACAACAAAATGTCCCCTACTTCCCCGTCCAACATTTCTGATGCTTTACTTTTTTCCTCCATTAAACTGACTGTCTTCTACCACACTACATCACTTATTTATGTGTTTCTTGATTTGTGTCTGTCTCTCCTGCTAGAAGATTCACATTCTTTAAGAACCAGGAAGAGTGCCTGGAACAGAGGAAGAGCTCAATTAATAGTGAAACTTAGTCACCCACCAAAATAAGTATTTTGAAACAAGATGATCTTGTTATGTGTTAAAATTGACGGTTAATACTTGCAATATTACTATCAAAAGTGTATGGGAAAGATGTTTTCATAGTTTGCTGGAGAGTTTAGAAATTTTTCCCAACCTTTCGGAAAGTCAGTTAGCCATATAGGTGGTTCTTGTCTTCTAGAATTTCAACTCTTGTACCCCTAAAAGTAATTTTCTCCACTTAGTTATCTAGTTACGATTTAAAAAGTTGATTTTATGG
Organism: Desmodus rotundus; assembly: GCF_022682495.2. Taxonomy (NCBI): domain Eukaryota; kingdom Metazoa; phylum Chordata; class Mammalia; order Chiroptera; family Phyllostomidae; genus Desmodus; species Desmodus rotundus. Next base: position 22,492,521 of record NC_071387.1, read on the forward strand.
TGCAGTCAGCCATCCACTGGGGCAAAGGCCTGGCATTCACATGTTTTATGTTTAAACAGTATCCTTTCTACAACCCAATGTTCTTTTTTCTCATTTGACCTGGTTTTCTCATTAGTTTTGCAAGACAGAGTAGAAAAATTGTTAGCAATATATTGTGAAACAGATCTTTTGCTAAAGTTCGATGTGGTTAAACAATTTGGATTCTTTTTTTTTTTCTTTTCTCCTAACTCAACATTTTTTTTTCTCATTCAACAGGTTTTTCATTTCTAGCTAAAGCTGATTTAATACATTTATTTCAAGCATACCAGGCTTGTTGAACTAAAAATCATGGCTGGCTTTTTGTTGACATCATGTTTATTTGTTAATTCATGTATTTTCATTACTTCTACATATTCATGGGGAAGCAATGATATTCCAGGTCCTACCTATGTTGGATGAGTCTTTGAATCCCTGCCCTCAGGAGGTTACTGGGATGTGGAGAAATTGAAGTCCTTGTGCATTTCTGGTAGGAATGTAAATGGTGCAGCCACTGTGGCTGTTCTTCACACACACAAAAAATAAGCATGAAATTACCATTTGATCTAGCAATTCCACTCATGGTTATATATCCAAAAGGATTCAAAGCAGAGGTTCAAACAGATGTTTGCACACTCATGTTCATAGCAGCATAATTCACCTTAGCCAAAAGGTGGAAAAACCCGAATATCCATAGGCAGGACAATGGGTAAGCAAAATACGGTATATACATACAATAGGATGTATGTGTGTGAATGATAATTCAGCCTTAAAAAGGGAGGAAATTTTGATGCATGCTACAACATAAATGGACCTTGAAGAAATTATGCTACCTTTGCTTTATAATAATTTGGAACTGGCAGTGAGGAAACCCAAGAAAAAATGAGACAAACTGGGACCACCAATGGGAACTTGAAACTATGAAACCAATTTCACTCAACATTGTATATGCAAGAAAAGATGTATCAAAATATTTTTTAAACCTTAAATGGGAAGTGTGTGTTCCTCTTTCATAGACCCAGGTTTATTATTTGTGGTTTTGCAGCACATGCCTGCCTGTGCTTTGCAGAGCTGTGATACTACATTTTAATTAAGTCTAAGAGCCCAGGACCCAAAGTGTTTCCAATAAGAAAGTTTGAGGATAGGCAGATGTATGCAGTTTGATTCACAGACTGTGGACCACCCACTTTGACCCCAGGCTAGCTTTCAGAAGGCATCAGTTACATCTTTTTCAACCTTAGATTTCAACACACTCTTACCTACTTTTGTCTTTTCAGCCCCACAGTCGCAGTCCTTGTCAGAGCCTACAGGAACATGGCATCATTTGAGATAATAGTGCATCCTTCCTACCATTTATTATGACAGTTCCCTTGGTCCCGTAACACTTTCTCTGGTTCCTACCATTTTTGCACGCTTTGATTCTTCGAGGATTTGACCATGACTGCTGCTATTTATGTGGTTCTGTGTCACTACCATAGAGTTATCATCGCCTCCATCTTTCTGAATGTTCATCCTATGTCCTAGCTTAAAGTGCTCTGTGCCATCGCTTTCATTTCTGTAAACCTCCTGACCTCTTTTCTCTTCAGTGGAGTTGCCCACAGTCACGCTTCTGAGCACTTCCTGGTACTGTCTTCTTTTGGAAACTTGTGGAATTATGCCTATATTTTCTTCAAATATTTTGAAATCTAGCTTCCTAAAGTCCTCTGTACACATTTTATCCAGCTCAGCCTTGCTCTTCCTTGAAAGGAGCTCATCCCATCCGCTCCCACTGTTTGGAATCAGGCAGAGCAGTTGTTTTTATTTTTTCCTCTACCTTCCATGACATGAAATTGCTAGGAAGGCAAGCGAAAGAATCTGCTTTTATCTGAATGAAGTGTCCAGAATGTTATCTCCATTGTCTGTGCTCTGCCGATTTTGTGGCTTTCCTCCAAGTGGCTCAGCTCTGCTTCCATAATAACATCACTTCTGCTCCTCTCTTTCAACTTCCTCCAAGTGTTCTGGGATTCCTCTGATCTGTTGTTATCGCAGCCTATGGGGCTGCTCCTCCTCCTCCCAACAGGTGTTTGGTGCATAGCACACCCTGCTATCGTTTGTTCCATGGATCCTTTCCGTCCCGCCAACTCACAGTGTTTCTGTGAGGTCTTGTTTGCCGCCCTGTGCGTCATTTTAAGGTGACTGTGTTGGTCGTGTTCTGTGCATGATAGTTGGGTATTTGCTGCGTACATTTCATTTCTGTTGTCCTTTCCACTTGTTTTCCCATTGAATTACTCAGCACCTCCCTCCCGGTTGAATTCTTCCAGCCTCCCTTGATGACATCCCCCCTTTTGGTTTTATCTAGGTGTTTTTTTCTCTCTTCCCATCTGTTTTCCATTGACAGCCCTTTTGGCCAGATGAATTGGTTTCTGACTAAACGCATTCTTTTCAGTCTTTGTAAAAATGCTCTCCATTCTTAGTCAAGTATCTGTCATTCCTACCTTTGAAGCTATGGCCCTGATATAAAAAATGACACCAATGTGTGCCCAATAATTCGTATCATATTTTGTTCTCAACATCTCTTCCCCTCAGTCCTTTATTTTACATCCCAAGTTTCACAGCATCTTGAGATGCATCTCTACTTTGATGGGTTTTCATTTCCCTGTAATTCAGCAGTTGCTAGCTTTGACCAGCCTCAGCGGGCTCTGCCACATGCTAGATCCATCCCATGACATAACACCCCTTCTTGAATGCCTTCACTGTGTCAATTTACAGACGTTACTGTATCCCTCACAAGGGAGCCCCCAAGTCCCAGCGTGTGAGTTTTCCTCCATAGCTTTACCATTTCGTGTGTCCTCCTCTGTGGGAGAAGACTATCACAGGTGTCGTAGTACAGTCGAAAGGAGGCTTGCTCTGCTGTGCTTTACTGGGTGGCCGAAGAGGACAAATAACTAAGCGAACTCGCCAAGCTCAGCTCCTTTATCCTTTCAGTGGGGATGTCATACCTTACAGGGTTATGATGATTTCATAAGGTGTTATATATGAAACCACTTTGTATGCAAAAGTAACGCATGACAGGTTGCTCAACATTTGCCTCAACCCCATATTAACTCATTTATTGAGTGCTTTCTGGAAGGCAGATCTTCTGTAAGGAGAAACAAAGGCATGTGCACAAGACTTGGTGGAGGACTTCTCAGCCAGGAGGAGAGTGAATTTGGGAGCATGTTCTTTCCGCAGAGGATCACTGTGGGCATTGTGGCAGCCTGTGCCCTGCCCGCAAACATCTATGCGTTGCTATGTTCTTTGGATTTTAATACCGTCATGCACAAGTGTTGCTGAGTATCCCAGGGGTCATCCCAGTCATGTGCAAAAATCTGCTGCTTTTCTTTCTTTTTTTTTTTTTAAGATTTTATTTATTTACTTTTAGAGAGAGAGGAAGGGAGGGAGAAGTGAGGGAGAGAGAGACAGCAATGTGAGAAACAGCCGTTAGTTGCCTCTCACACGCCCCCAACTGGGGACATGACCCGCAACCCGGGCTGGGAATCAACCATCGATCCTTCTGCTCGCAGCGGCACTCAGTCCACTGAGCCACACCAGCCAGGGCAAGAACCTGGTTATTTTCTAGAACCCTGGGCAGTTCTGACTTCTAGTTCCTGCAGGGTCCACCTTAAGCTGACTTCATCTGGGAACTTGCCATAGTACACCCCTCTCTACCTTACTGAGGACGGATGGCCTGGCCCTCTCCTCAGTTTGTAGGACAGTCGTAACAAGCAGCCATGACAGTAGCAACTACAGTTCTCGTGTATTGAATACCTACCGCGTGCCACATATCCTGCGAGGCTCTTTATACACACAGTGTTTTTCAGTCATTTAAAAAAGTTATTGCTCCCCTAAGGAGACTTTTCAGGCATGTTTTTCTTAGTATTCTCTCCATGAAATTTTGATACCGCAGACATACTGTGTTTTTGTGTAGGTACTATATGTATGTAGGTATTGTCTGTATTTTATATGTAAAAAGAGTGGCATTTTTGTACCCTCTTTCCCAAGAACCAATTTTCACACCCTTGAGGGTAATATTACCCCACCAAGAATGCATTATATATGATATACAAATATACTACTATAGATATTAATCATATGTAAATGTATGAATCATGATCTGTAAACAATTATATAATAATTATATATATTTTTCCTTCCCTCCTCAGTCATTCCCCAGGTAATTTCTAACTGTTTGCTCAGTTGCTGAACCTATTATATGACTATTGACACCAGCAAAAGAAACCTTGATTCAGCGGCAACAGCAAACACTCCACTTGAGGAAAGGCTGCATCTCCCACCTAGAGCCCAGCCCCCCGGTCAGACCTGGACAGACCCCAGTCTGATGAAGTCCTGCGGTCTTTGCCAATGCACACTAGTTTCTTTGTGACCTCCTCCCCCAGGACCTGGAATGGATGCTGACCATTCCTCCTGCGAAACCTGAGGAGGATATTAAAAAGACAGCCATGGTTTTCCTACTGCCTACTGCCAAGTTTCTTGAGGGCCCAGCTGTGGGGGTAAGATTTGTGGAATTTTAAAAATTTATATACTGCAATCTCTGAGGTCACAAATGCTGTTCATTTTCTGACTTGTCAGAGGGCTGAAAAACGTGGAAACGAGGGGAGGTAGTGGCAGGACTGGTGCAAGAAATGGGAGAGAGAGAAAGAGAGAGAGAGGAGGGCAGACTAGAGGGATGGGGTGGGAGGAAAGAGAAAGAAAAGGGAAGGGAGTTAAAGTGTAATGGAAAGAGCAAGGGCCTTGGAATCCAACAACTGTCTCCGTTACTTGTGGCCTTGGGAAGTTACTAAAATGCTCTGGGTCAATAATGATACTTGTTTTTCAAGGTCTCTCTTCGTATAATATCTGGCACATGAAAGATGGTTGATTGTGTAAGCATTATTATTATCACACACATATATTGGTAATAAGAGGAATTCTAATCAAATAAATTGCCAGTTTTTCTTAACTTAAAGGCTTGTGCATACTAATATATATAGGCATTGCCACAAGGCGTTCTGGGACTGCAGGAGCAAAGGCTGGTGACAGAGGATGCTTTGGGAGTTTCTAAAGGGCCTAATAAATAGTATCCTTTTTCCCCATTCAGTTTTTAACCAATTGAGAAGTAAGACAAAGGAGTCAGCAGGTCATCAATGCTACTTTACAGAGCATAGCTTCTAACTTGGAGCAAGTGGAGTTGTTAACACAGACTCCAGAGTTTGACCACTTACCGTCTTCGGCCAACACCAGAACAGGGCGGGCTTCCTCGTGTGGAAAAAGATGCTCCCTGTGGATAGCTGCTAGGGAAAGGAACAGAGGCAGGAATTAAGCCATGCATGACTTCTTTTTCCTTCTAAACACACCAGCCAGGTAAGTCAGTTCACCTCCCTGGGGGAGGAATGTATGAGGGAGCAGAAGCCAGGTGTGTTATGCTAATGGGTGTCCCTCCACCTGGACAAGATAAATCAAGAGGGGGCTGGGAATGAGCTTCCAATGTCCATCTGGCCCAAAGCCAGTATTGGGAGACGACCAGAACCAGGAGGATTTAACTGGGGCTGGAGTGGAAGGAAGGGGTACCGGTGTGTCCTGCGAGATATTTAACAGTTAGCTCTCCAGAAAAAAATTCTATCCGTTTATACATTTTACTGTATAAGGGCGTGTATCACACAATTGCTAATAAAATATACGATATTCTTTATTTCAAATTCCATAGAGCCAACTGATCCTGACTGCATGCTTTCACTGAGTTTTGCTGAACTTACTTATATCCATAGCCAACCTGTGGTTGCAATTCAGCCATGATTTGACAAGTGGAGTAATTTCCACCATCCAGGTAACACTAGACGAAAATAACTTACAGGCATACACAATAGTAAAATGTCATAAGATTATTAAAAAGTGATGAGTTTGGAGTATTTATGATCCTCTCAATATAAATCAATTGTAAGTTTATGTAATTTAAATTTCAATAATGGCTGTGTTTAACAGTCCAACTTGTAAACAGCTTGAAAAGGTATCAGTTGGCACACCACTGAGGGATAGCCCACAGTCCTAATTATGTTTGTCACAGGATTGGCAAATTGCAGTTCAGTCCCCACCGACAGAGATATTTTGGTGCCACTTGTGGAGTGAGGCTGCAAGGATCTCCAGGCAGGAAGAACAGCATCCACCAGGGGGCAGTGTGGTCCCAGATGTAGGGAGCCAGACCTGTGGTTGCTGGATGATTAAGGGTCACTTTGGGGGGCAAATGGCTAGACTCAGGGCTTCTCTCCAGGTGTTGATCAGGGAGCAATCAGGAAACCAAAACGAACTCTTGAGCCACTGTTGGTCAGGGAAGAAGCCACCTGTTCCTCTTACTCATCTGGCTACACAGGAGGTCATCTTGGGCCCCAGTCTCTGGTGGGGCAAAGAGCCATTCTACACAAAGGATGAACTTGGGCTCAGGAGCTAGAGTGGACAGAACCTTACCTGGAATGGGGCTCAGGCCTATAGAGGGCCAGGGAACGGGGACCAAGGCTAGAGGCAAAGCAGGATGTTCTAGTCAATTAAACAGATCGAGCTTGGAGGACACAAGCAGGATCAAAAAAATCCCGTTTCCTGATGTTTCTCTTTTCTGCATGTGGGAGCGGTGGTTGAGTTTTTAAGCAGGAACAGGTTACATAGCACAACACACCGGTCAACAGAGGTTCTGATAGTTTAAGTACTTTAACTTCTCCTAATTTCACTTTGTATGCTTACAGCCACTTTCTGGAACGCCCTCTTAAGGCCAGAATGCCTCTTAAGGAGGTTGAAAGCAGAATGTCTCGGTGACTTCCTTTTTCCCTATCTCAGGTAAATCCAGCTACCTTAACAAAGTAAAAGCATGATTGGTACCTGGAAAAATCACATTTTCTTACTAACTTAGTCAAAATTGTCCCTAAAATTGTATAAACTATCCAAATCATTTATATAAAGTAAGCTTTTGTTTGCTTCTCTGCACTCATCTGACAGGAGATTCAGTTTGCTTCCTTGTTTTGTTTACGATGGTCTACCTTTGTACTGAAACTTGAAAGCCCAAGATTTCAAAGCTTCACTCTTTGCTTGCTTCAGACACAAATTACTCCCAGGCCAGCAGGATAAAAGTCACTTTATAACTGATGTATTTAGTTTTAGACAATGTATGACAATGAATCCACTATAATTAACTAATATGTCTCTTAAGTCTCAAGCTATAGGCTCTTCTGCTGTCATTTTTTACATTTTATTAAAGATAACTTTGCTTTAGTTAATATATTGCAAACATTTCTTTATCATTTTTTAAGGCTTCATAATATTCCATTGGGTAGATAGTCCACAGTTCATTTCCACAGTCTTCTGTTGTTGGGTAATTTTTTCCAATATTTTCCTAATATTTAATCTTTGCAATAAATACCCAAATACATATTTTTTGCAGACTTGCTTGATTATTTCTTTAAGAAAAATTGATAGATGCAGAATTGCTGGTTGAAAGAATCTCTCTCTCCCCCTCAATGCCTTTTCCAGTGGTTTGCTTAACTTCTAAAGTAAAGGTATGAATTTGCTTTTGAATGTGATTTAAATTTAAACTCTCCAAAAAGTGATGATCCTGCAAAAATATTGAAACCATTTCTTGCTATGTCAGCAGGGTACAGGATTCAGTAAACAGTGCCTCCCACTACAGAAGATCAGGGAGAGATGTATGGCCAGCTGTGATGGGTGTTCATAGTCAAAGAGCAGGTTAAACTGGAAGGTGTCATACGTACTCAGTGACTCACCCCTCTGGCTTGATGAGTCACTTTAGTTTGAACTGAAAATGCCACCTTCTTTTCTATGACTGATGAAAAACCCTGAGCATATAAGTAGAATGCCTTGAAAAATATGTTAATTCTTTCTTTGATGGCTCTGCTCAGACTGTAATGTTACAAGAAAGTCTAGTCTCCGTGAGAGAGTGCGAGTAGTTGTTATCGCCACGGGGTAAGATTCCATAACTTCCTTTGAAAGCTCTCAGGAATTCAACATGGGAATGAATGAATGGGAAGGGGAAGGGAGTGAAGATAAAACAAGATCAGCCATGAACTGATAATTATCGAAGCTAGGTGGTGGGTACATGGTAATTCATTTTACTATCCTCCCTAATTTGGGTATGTGTGAAAATTCATGTCCATAATAAAAATTTAGAATGTCTCTCAGAGCAATATGGCTAATTCATGGCCACGTGCCCCTGGGTGGCTCTGTGGGGCTCCAACTACAGCCCTGGAAGCAGGCATGAATGAATAAAGATTTCATGATAAATTATTGTAATGGGATGTTTTTAAAGTAATAACAAGTCCTTGGAGAGGTTTCAAACGATATTCCATGCAAGTGTGTGCCACCATTCACTTTTATTTCATGCAGTAAATGAATCATATAGGAATATTTTACAAGGGAAATTATTTTAACCCCTTGTCAATGACACTGGAGGATTCTGACTTATACCCTTTGCCAAGGAGACCATTCTTTTAAAACACAGCAGTCTTTAAAGAAAAAATTAGCAAGAAAATCAAGAAATTCTACATTTTGTATGGTCTGGTTTATAAAAGATATTGAAAACACCTATGTTTTATTGAATTGGGATTCATGAGATAACAGTGGTTTTTTTTTCTTTTAAACTTCTTTAGAAAGTCAGGGATGCCTGAGAACCTAATACACAGTAAGCCCTCACCTAGCGTGGCTCTAGGAAATCAGGTGTCTAAAATTTTAATTACAGAATTAACCTCAAGTCCTGGTGGAATTAACTTAGGACATAAAGAATGCTTACATAATTATATAGATATTTGACCTATTAGATGCCTCCTCACAGTGGGCTAAGGACTGGATGTTGAAAATGCAAAGTCAAATCTCTTAACCAGCTCCACTGGTCATCTTCTGATGTACAGAGAAGAGGAGAAACTTCGATTTGAGAGTCAGCAAGCACTGGCGAGCAGATGGCTGGCTTTTTTTGTGTTCCCACACCCTGACCATGAAACTAGAAAGATACAACCCTTAATGGGCATAAGTTAGATCTGGATTATAAAAGACCTCGTTTCATAAAATAATAAAGATTTTGTCCCTTCAAGGGATTCCTCACTTTACACATAGGGACAATGGGGATGAACGAGGCTTTTAAGCTCCAGGTTAGATTGAAATCATGATTGGTTCTGATTTGATGACATAGTGGCAAAACCTAAAATTCATCCTGGTGATGTCCATAAAATAAGAGAGCACTGTATATTCTCAGTGAAAAAATGCATTCTATTCTGTCTGCCATCGGCAACTGCTTGTTTATTAGCACCAAAGTGCATATCATTCCCATTTAGAGTTTGTCCAGAATAGAGTTGTAACACAATGGTGAGCAGAAGGCAGCTTGTGTTAGCCCAGGAAAGCCCATCTACACCTGTTTTTCCGGCTCCATGTTCTGTAACATCATCTGGGTGGTCGAAATCACACATGGTGGGAATATTTACACTATAGAAATGGATGAACACTCCAATCAGGAGGGTTTTTTTTTAATTGGAAGAGCCAGTTTGCCAGTATACCACTTGTTATGCTATAGATGCTTAATAGTCGAGGCTTTAATACTTAAGAGTTTCAACCTATTTGCAAGTAACCATGAAGGCTCATTACATTCTGGTAAGGCATTAATCAAGTCTATGTTTTCAACATGATTCTGCATGGTTTGGCCCTGGCCCACTTTTTAAAAACATGGTTATTCTCCTCTATGTGCTCATAGTCTGGGGCACGAGGTGGGGATGCATATTAACTACTCCACAAGTAACCATAACCCTGGTCACAGAATGTTCAAAGAAATCAGCCAGATACCGAAAATGCTATGGGATGTAACCTTTGCCCACCTCTTAAGCATTGCCATGTGTCAGCCTTTTACTTGCTCACTGTTCTTTAGGCCCACGAACATGCTTTCATTCCTTTAAAAACCCCTGCTTCTTCCCAACATTTAGCCTTTTTACAGTTTTTTTCCCTGTGGCCCAACCCACCTGTACCTGGTTAACACTTAACATGTCCTTCAGCTCATAGCTGAATTTCCACTTCCACAGGGGAACAGTCCCTGACTCCCAAGTCTAGGTCAGGTGCCAGGGTTAAAAGATTTCCTTGCACTCTAAACCACAGCTGTGTAAAAAGGTTGGCGGTTTGTAACTCTGTACCAGTCTGTGGTGGTTTTGATTCAGGGCCACCTCGGAAGGTGGAGCTGTGTCTGTTTTTCCTCCAGGTGCTTTTCCTATTAACTAGCAGGCATAGGGCCTTTTAAAAATATGTATTTACAAAATAGTTCAAAGATTTAGAAAAATGTAGACAATAATACAATAAGCACCTGTGTACTTATCAACCAGCTTTAACAAATCTCAGTATTTTGCCAGAATTGATTCACATTTTTTCAAAGAAAAAACAGATTGCTATTCAAATTAAAACCTTTGTGAATTCCTCCAGCCCCACAGCCTCCCTCTCCTTTTGGAGCAAATCCCGATCATGAAGGTGGTGTGTATCCCTCCGCTATAAAAATGAGCCGTTGTTTGCATGGGAAAGCCCATCCACGTGCATGTTTAGAAAAGATGTTGCTCGTCTTCACCAAGATTATTCGTTGGCTGAAAATGAGCAAAATACCCTTACCGATGAGAATGTATGAATAGCATGCTCCTCGGAAAGAGAATGGATGCCCTGTTTCGTTCAGGATTTCCCAACATGTAGTGTAGTCGGTCATTTTATACTGTCTTTTAAAAATATTTTGTAATTTTTTCAAAGTCATCTAAATTCTAACATTAGCTTGATATTTAGACACTGTAAGCTGCGTTAGCATGACCAAGAGGGGCTGCTGAGGACTGGTGAAAAGCAGGACTGGAGGTAGCCTGCTGGGGTGAATCAGGGGTGGGGCTCAGCAAGCTATTTTTTAAAAAAGATTTTCTTTAATGTTTTTAGAGGAGGGAAGCGGGGGTAGAAAGAGGGAAAGAAACATCAATGTGTGGTTGCCTCTTGCACGCCCCCAACTGGGGACCTGGCCCGCAACCCAGGCATGTGCCAAAGACTGGGAATTGAACTGGTGACTCTTTGGTTCACAGGCCATCTCTCAATCCGCTGAGCTATACCAGCCAGGGCTCAGCAGGCTCTTTTAACAAGCCCTCCAGGTTTGAGAACAACTGATCTAGGGCAAGGAATTTAAGCTCTCTAAGCCTCAGTTGACTTCTCTGTGAAATAAAAATGATACTATTATTTACAACAAAGGATCTTTTTCTTTTTAATCCTCACCCGAGGACATGTTCGTTGATTTTAGAGAGAGGGGAAGGGAGGGAGAGAGAGGGAGAGAAACATCGATATGAGAGAGAAACATGGGAGTGAAAAACATGGGTCAGTTGCCTCCTGCATCCCTCCCCCCGCCCCCCGTGGGGAGAGAACCCACAACCTAGGCATGTGCTCTGACCAGAAATCGAACCTGCATCCTTTCAGTTTACACAGAATGACGCTCCAGCCCACTGAGCCACACCAGCCAGGGCACAACATAGGATCTTTGTGAGGATTAAAAATCTGGGTTAACATTTATGGAACATTTCTCCCAGGGCTCGTCACTATTCTTAGCACTCCTCATGATTTTTCTCATGTACTCCTTAACTTTATCACAAAAAGACATGAGAAAAGTACCTGGCACATAGCAAGCACTGAATAATTGTTAGTATTCTATTACTATGGAAACTAGAAAAGCTGGTGTTTGTGCTGCTGTCACCTATCAGACCCAATGAGCAGAGACAGGGATTGAATCTTTATGGTCACTTTCTTCAGATGGCCAGTGATCTGAGATGTGGCAGGTTTGTACCCTAATAGACCGTCTTAAATTCCATTTTAAAATGGCCCTTTTTATAAGGAGAACAAAGTGTAGGTGAGGGGTTTGAAATTCAGGGAAAAGTTAAGTGGAATTAAAAAACTGCAGCGTTCTCACCCTGGGCAGTGGTCTTTAGCTGTGTCCTGGGCAGCGGTCATGTCACTCTGGGGGACAGTGGCTCAGATGCCATCTTGATTGCTTGCAGTCCTCCTGAGGCACAGAGGGGGAACTGCTGGTGGAGTCAGGGTGGGTCACACCTTCAGTTCCTGGAACAATAGCTTTTTACATACATTGATTGCTAAACTTACGAGCTATTACTTAAACTAAAATTTTCCAACTTTTGAGTCCGTCATCATTACCTTTATTGCAAAAATTAAATGAGGTGATATGAGTAGATACGTATCATGACATCTAATACATAGCATATGCTTAACAAGTATTAACTATTTGCATATAAGAGTATTTGCCTAATGAGTAAACATTATTTGTATGGGTCACCATGGGAAGCGAGATCTAGTCTTAAAGAGATAACTGACAGGGAGTGTCCCCATGAGGAAAAAAAAAGCCATTATAGAAAAAATTTTATAGGTCACATTTCAACATTCTTTTTTTTGATTTGTTGTAAGTCGAGGAAGCCAAAGAGAGTTCTTTGAACTAATTTGGAGGGCCAAGAAGGTTATTAGGTAGTCTCTAATTAAGCTGGTAATAGCTGCCCTCCACAGGAGAGATCAAAAGCCGGAGAAACACTGCCTGCGAGGACTTTTGAAGACAGGCTGCTCACAATGATGACAACCCTGAAGTTCTGGACCCTGCAAAGTAGCTCAGAGAGCAAGCCGGCTGTCTGTCAGGGTCCCAGAGAAAGAAGGGAAAGGTCCAGGTGGATAGATAACAGCTGACGGTTTGTCAGAGAAGTGTTCACTTGAATTTGGGCATTTGTATTTGTTCTATTTCGTTATTTTTTAATGTTGAGAGTATGTTTATTAAAGCTGGAGTCGCTGAAACGAAGGACTTAGGGGAGGAGAAGCAGCAGCAGAGAGCCTAGGCGGTGCTCTGCTTTGGCTCTCTCAAAATGTCATAGGAAAGAAGTGAGCCAAGGCTGGCCTGCTGTCAGCTCACTGGAAAGTCATAGAAAAGGGGGCCTTGTAGACAGGTTCAGGGGTTAGCCTGGGATGAGCTGCCGCTGCCTGTTGCTCCCCTGGCTGCAAGTCTTGGGGAGACTCCTTAGGACTTGGGAGAAAAGGTAACATGCCTGGGGGAAAAAGGCATGGGGGTGCTCTAGAGTGAGCCCCTGTTTTAAAATCTTACTCCGAATTGTGTCTTCTAAAATAAAAAGTCAGTGCTAATTGCTTTGCAGTTTTATATAAAGGATTCCTATCTATTGGAAAAGGACTGTTGCGTGGGCAAGTGTACCCTATCTTCTCTGCTATGAATGGGAAACCAGACAGTTGAAGCCCTTCCTGTTCACATTGTCTTCCCCAGTTAAACTGACTGCTCCCTGTGTGTGTGCCCGAAACTCAGTTGGCTTCTCTCATGGCACCTGGTACACTTGGAAGCACTTGTCTTTTTCTTGCTCTAGACCAGTACTGCTCAATATGTGAGCCACATTTGTGACGTTAAGCTTTCTTAAATAGACGCTTTCAAAAAGTAAAAAGGAACAGGTGGAATTTAAACATTTTATTGAAACCAATATATCCTGAATATTACCACTTTGATATGTAAATCATATATGAACATTAATGAGATGTCTTACTGTTTTTTTGTAGGGGATACTAACTAGTTCTTTGAAATCCAGTATGCAGTTTACACTTAGAACACATCACAACTTGGATTAGCCACATTCTCAGTGCTCAATAGCCACGTATGACCAGGGGCCTCTGTATTGGTCAGTGTGAGGCCAGAGGATGAGCAACCCAAGGGCATCTAATCTTTGTACCCACTGTACGTTGTGCAATGCCGGAAACATACACGCTGTTCTGTTACGAAGATGTGGTACGCAGAATTTTAAGATCACCTCCAATGATCCCTGCCTTTGCATAATCCCTCCCCCTTTGAGTGTGGGTGGAGCGTATAAGTACGATGAGAGGTCAGTTTATTGATTAGGATACATTATATGACTAAGGGGAGATTTTCACACATGGGCCTGCTCTATCAGGTGAGTCCTTTAAGAGCTGCGAGTTTTCTCTGGTAGCAAAGGAGGAAATCAGAGGGAATCATTGCTGGTGGTCTGGAAGAAAGCACAAAGATGGGCAGTTGAGAGTGAAAATGCAATTGTTTTCTCTTTGCACCTTAGGAGTCCACTGTGCTCAATGAGATCATTTAATTACGATCACTGAAATACTCTCGATCCACAACTAGGTCTCAACCTTCAAGCTGTGGCAATGTCACATTTTTCTGGTGGATGTAGTCTCCTATTCTGTGCAAAGTTATCTTAAGCCTCCTTGCCTTCTTTCACCCTTGAACTCCACAATGCTCCCTTACTCTCAGCTGATTGTGCCTCAGTCTTTGCAGAGTCCGTCAGATGGGAGGAAACTGTCTTCATTTCTTCTGCATCAGCAAATGTACCTTAGAACTAAAAGTGTTGCTAATTAACGCGTAGACTGTAAGTGTGTAAAGGTTGGTTCCACTATTTGACAGTAGTATATGCTCTCAGGCAGGTGGACTAGTTCCTCCATAATCTTATTTTCAGTATTGGTTTATCTCATTTTCGAATAACATAAAATTAAACTTTTAACTCAATTTGAAATTTGGGAAACTTTTCTGTTTATGTTAGATGACAAGATCTAAAATCAAGTTTTAATTTATATGTATTGCATTCTGCAAAATATGTCGACAAGATTACCATTTGTATGCTAAGTATTTCGTAATATTTGAAATAGGGCATTTTATGCCGCTGCCATTACCCTCAGAGAGCTCTTCTAGTCTCATTTCTCTTATTTTGTCTAATTACAATTTCACTTTAAAAGCAGTCGAGAGCACATGTACCCTGAGCATTTAAAAATGTTACATTTAATGTATCTAATGAGTTTTTAATTCCAATATAACTAACAAAAATAATTGAAAAACTGAGCATGCTTCTGTACAAAAGTAATTTACATTATCTAAAAGAATTCTTAGTTCATTATAGAAAATTTGAAAGTCACAGGAAACTATAAAGAATAAAATTAAGAAAAAAACCCAGCCTAAATCTCATCACTTCTTCCACACTCAGTCTTGAAATCTTCCAGTCTTTTCTGTTTTTCAAACATGGTGTAATAAATAATGCAGACACATTTTAAAATCCTGCTGTTTTCCCACTGAACATTGTACGGAGGCTGTCTTTTTTCCTGTGCTATTTAACCCTCTCCAACAATGTAGTATTAATGACTGAACTGTATTTCATTATGTTATAATTTTATAATTTATTATATTGTAATTCATATTGTATATAACATCCTAATATGTAACCTGGTCTTGTTATAATTTATTTAACAATGACCAGCATGTTTATTTTTAGAAATTGAAAAATCTAGTATATACTTGGCTTCTGGCATATATGCATGTATGTAGTTTTGGTATTTTCATCCCACCATCAATAACCGTAACTTAAATTTTTGCCAAATTGCAGACTTTATAGTCTGTAAACAATTGCAGCCCTGTTTTCAATTCAGTAAAAATAAAAAGACCACCAAACATTTAGGTTTCTGAAATTGCAGTCTTTGCTTAGTCTCTCTTTTCCTCCTTTCCATTACTTCCTAATCTCCTTATCCAGCTTTTCCTCGCCATTGAATTCTTGTCACTCCTTCCTCTGTCTCTTTTCAACATGGAGTTTGTTTTCATTGGAATTTTTCTTATTTCTAAATGCTCATTGTAGACAAAAATCAGGTGTTATATGTAAGGCTGTGAACAGTATGTTTGTCTACATAGCATACATTTACCTGCATGTCCAGGGGGTAACATTCTAGTTGAGAGATCACTGTATACCAAGTTCATTGCCAGGATGATCAGAATACCAGCTTTTAAACTTACCCAATGAGCAATGGAGTTGTCATGTGGTGTGAAATGCTCTCCTGTGACTAACACATTCTCTTACTGAAGAGAGACCTTCAAGCAAAGTCAAATCAGAAGCAGAAGTTGGCTTAATAAGAATGAAATCAGAGCAAGAATGTTCGGTAGCAACAGGCTAAAGCAGCCTTATGTATGCATTCTTATAATTAAGGTGAGATGTGAGGTTAGGGTTAGGCTGAGGAACAGAAATCGTGACTCGGAGAAATTCATCAAGCAAATGAGTGCCATCTGGAAGTGCCTCTTGTGTGACAGCCAGCTTGCCTTTTTAAATACCCCTGCTTACTGTGCATAGTATGCCTTTCTGTTAGAAACTTCTGCACTGGTGACTTGCTTCTTTCTTCACTCTCTCTCCTTCTTCCTGGTCAGCCATCCATGATTCCTGCTTTCTTGGTCCTCCTCTTCTGTCTAAGTGTTTTGTTTCTCTGTGTTCTTTCCATGCTGGCTCTTAGTTCTCGCATCTCTGGTGTAACATGTTCATACAAATTCCGTCCTGGGCCTGGGGGTAGTCATTAATGTGGCTCCTTAGGCAGCATTCCTCTCTTTCCTGATACATGGTTGGGCAACATGTCCTGCTTTCCTTGTGCTTGTGTTGGGTAGGGCTAAGTGATGAGTTCTGACCTTTGAGTTATGAGCAGGAGCAACGTCTGTAACTTCTGGGCTAGAGCATTTAATTGGTAGCATGAGACCCTTCTTTTCTCCTGCTGCAGAGACCAGCAGTGCTCCAAGTGGGTGGTTGCCCAATAGTCAAAATTCCAGGGTGAAACTGTTACAGAACAGACCCTGGGGGGGTGGGGTTATATACTATTACTGAAAGGACCCCCCCCTTTTCTCTCTGGGGGTCCGCCCCCTACCTACTGGGTTTGCCTTGCCCGCCACCAGAGGAAAGACGTCTCTCAATGCCAGAGACTGGTGAAAAGGAAAGGATTTATTTAAAAGTTATACAGACTTAGAGTAATGACTTAATGTCTTCATTAAAATACTAACGTCCTTTAGAATACCCACAGATGCACATAGTGCTTTCTTCTCCCTCTGCCCAGCCTGGGGTACCGTATTTCAGGAGAAGTAGAAGTCTGTGATTCAGGCTCCCGGCGCCATCAGCTGTGTAGCCACCACGGAGTCCCCTTTCTGCCAAAGCCGCGTGGTCCTCTCTCCCTCCTCTGCCAAAGCTGTGTGATCCTCTCTCTTGTATGGCTGCCGCACCTGGGTTTAAATCCCAGCGCCAGTCCTCCTCTGCAGCCCCATTTCCGACGACTCCTACAATCAGTTACACCTGCCAGCATTCCCATATTCTTCCAGCTTTACTGGGCTGCCATAGTAAGTCTGGGCAGGTGTGGCCCCATGGCATGGAGCCAATCATCTCCAAGCTCTCATGCAGGCCCTGTAACCAGGGGGAATTGCTTCCCAGTTACATCGTGGGTGGAAGTCATTCTCATCTCCCTGGCTCAAAGCATGGCCACAGCTATTTAACATATCCATGAAACCGGTTAAAGGTTAAAGGTTATAGATATGTTAAATGACCATGCCAGAGGTTAGCTGCACAGCTGTTGCTGTACAAAACAGCTCTGAATGGCCCTGCTCCCTGTGTCCCTTCCCCCAGCTCAGGCTTGTGGGGGTGAGGACATCCGATATATATTTTTCAATATTACCTGGACACCTCGAGTTCTGGACCCCATTACAAATCCCTGTTTGGGGCCCCCCTCTTGGCTGCACCCTGTTACAAGATGATACTGAGCAGAATTCCTAGTCAACTCTAGGCATAAACTGGATAAGAAAGAAACCTTTGATGTTTTAAGTCACTGAGATTTGGGGGTTGTTCTGCCGCATAATCTAGCTGTACCTTGACTGAAACAGCCTTTTTTTTTTTTTTTTTTTTTTAATAAATTCTTTACCTTGTCCCCTGGTGAGTTAATCCAAGGTTATGGCTTTAACTTTATCCTTTAATCCAGCAATTTTCAACCTTTTTCATCTCATGGCACATGGAAACTACTAAAATTCTGCAGCACACCAAAAAAATATATTTTTTTGCCAATCTGACAAAAAATAGGTGTAATTTCGATTCATTCACACTGGATGGCTGTTGTGTTGTGCTGTTGTCAGTTTTTTGGACAGTCTAAAGGAAACGTCGGTGCCCCTGACTAAATAATCAGGTATTGCACGTTTTAAAAATGCTTGCAACACATCAGTGTGCCTCTGGCGGCATACCAGTTGAAAATTGCTGCTCTAATCAAAGGAATTCCGAATCGACTGAAGTAAACGTGATTGATCCCCTGAGTTCAGGTCTCGGTTTTCTAGTTACATTGTGATGCGTCCGGTGTTCATAAGAACCTCCGCCTGAATGTTCTGCAGGCATCTCAAATTCACCAGCCCCCGAACAAACTTACCTTCTTTCCCTCTGTTGCAAATTTCAGCCCAAAACACTGTCTTTCCTGATTCACTCAGCATTTGAACCTTGGAAATGTGCCTATTTCCTCTTCCTGAGTTAATGGGGGCCAGCCTTACCAGAAGAAGGTTCAAATTGCAGAAAGACCCAGTTCAAACACAAAACCCAGGAACCAGAGGCACGGTAAAGTTGTAGGCATTCAAGTTCCTAGAAACTGTTTCTCTTAAATTCTTCCAAATATAAAAATGAGGTTCTCACCTTCCTTTTTCAGACCAGGAGGAGTGACTTTCTCCCCCATTGGTTTGCTGACAGCAAAAGTGATCAGCTTCTCCAACAGCCACCTGAAAAGATGAGCTTTATCGTTCTTATTCTTTATTTTTCTTTCTTTCTTTTACATTAAAAGAACACTTGTAACAACAGGACTACAGTATGTGTCAAGCATACTGGCTGCTGCAGGCTCCGTAAATTCTAGTGGATTTTCTGAGCATCGCCTTTTTGTCTCCATTACTTAGACTGTGAGGAGCTGGCATTTGGCCCCCCGAATGCAGCCAAGAAAGGGGAATCAAGGCTGATGTTTGGGGGGTGAGATAATATCAGATCCATGGTCCTTGAACCCAGTGTCCCCACCCCAGCTTCAGTGTTTGTGTCTGCAGTTTTGTGGCAATTGCAGACCTGGAAGGCTGCCGCTCCAGATGTCACCACGCCACTTATTCAATCTTCTGAGCAAGCCCACGATCCAGTCGTTTCTCCCACCGTCAGCAGAAAGGGACAGTGTGATGAAATCAGTCTTTGGCTACGTTGCAGGAGTCAGAAATGTGTTTGGGATCGGCTGCTGTACTTACATTTTAGGTCATAATCACAAGAGGAGAACAGGGAGTTGAGAGTACTATCCAAAGAACACAGGGGCCCAGGAACAATCCCCACTGGCTTTTGTAAGGCAGTTCCTCAGGATCTCTGGAGGTTGATAACCCAGGCTTTTTTTTTTTTTTTTTTTTTTTTTTAAATTTTTGTGTTTGTTTTTGTTTTGGTGAGAAGGGGCTGTATGGATACACCATACCTAGCACTTACAGAGGCAAATACCAACATTTTGTGGGAGCCTCTGTGTGAAGTCAAAGCTGTCGAGCCAAGCATTGGGAAAGTAAAATCGAGATCAAGCTGCTAGTGTTGCTGTTGAGAAGAGGTTGCCTTTCTTATCCCTAATTCTTTGTGACTAGTTTTCTCTCTCCTGTCTGTAGTTTTAAACTTGAATGGCAATATTTCTGAGAACTAACATAAAGGAGGGAGTGGAGCTGGGTTGGACTTGCTGTTTATTATGTGATTTTTCACTCAGTCTTCCCATTTGATTGTGGTGACTCACTTAATTTGTGGCTGTGTCTGGTGTTCCCAAGTCCAGGACACTTCTGACGTTCCCCTGGGGTAGGGATTGTGGCTGCTTGCCCACAAAGAGCTGGTGAAGGGACCTAGGAAATGGCTTACTCCTAAAGAGACTTGTGATCACTTGCCCTGTTTCCAAACCCACTCAGCATTTCTGCTTGTAGAGGGACCTGGTATGAATTCCAAGACTTTCTGGGGATTCCAAGGCATGAACTGGTTAACTTCTGGTTGACCTCTCCCATACCCCCTTTCTTTCCTCCCTTTGGGTTTCCATTTCCAAAATATCATGGCTGTCATCTCCTTTTTTCTTTTCTTTGTTTTCGTAGGTTCATGTTTTATCTTTTTTTAAAAAAAATGTTTATTGTCATTTTACAGGGTTTGGGAAGGGAAAGGCAAATTTATGTGTGTAGTTTTTGATGTTTACTGAAACTGTACTTACTCTTTTTACTCTTTCTTCCAGTTGTTATCATGTGTCTTCTGAGAAACACTGCTGAATATGTCTCAAGCCAATACGTACTCAATACAAATCAAAGCAGTTATATATTGGGTTGGCCAAAAAGTTCATTTGTTTTTTTTCCCTGTGGTGTTTCTAGTAGTGCTTACTTGTCTTTAACTTTATTCAAAACAATTTTGTTAGATTGTGACAGCTGTCATATCGGTGTGCATTTAAAAAAAAACATCAACATTGGTGAATTTCTATGCAGTCATTTTAATACTGAAGATGGAAGAAAACATGCAACATTTTTGGCATATTATGCTTTATTATTTCAAGAAAGGTAAAAATGTAACTAAAAGGCAAAAAAATAGAGAAGGTGCTGTGGCTGATCAAACGTGTCAAACGTGGTTTACGAAGATTCTTGGTACTATTGACATTTTGGGCAAATAATTCTTTGCCGTGGGGCTGTTTTATGCATTGGAAGATGTTTAGCAGCACCCCTGGCCTCTGCCCCCTAGAAGCCAATAGCGGGAGATAGCCAACATACTCAAAATATCCAAATCGGTAAAGTTATTGGAGAAAATAGAAAATGTGTCTTTTATTTTACAGAAAAATAGTAACAGACTTTTTGGCCAACCCAATTGTAATATGATAGAGTGGCTTCCCTGACCCAAAGGGGAAAAGGGCGGGAATTAAAATTGCCCTGCATGAAGATTTCTGAAAACAGCAGATAATGCAATCTTTATCCAAATTCCTTGTCTTGCATTCATTCAAAATTGAGTGATCGCCACCCTCCCATTTCAGTGCTACCACATGGATAGAATGATTGGAAATCTCAGAGCCTCTCCTGGTGAATTTGCATTTCTTCACATAACACATGGTGGTTCAATCACTAGTGTAAGTTGACCTTTTGCTATAATCTGGAGTGACAGAGAGGAGTGACTGTCTTTTTATAGTGAGAAAACAGCTGTGCCATCATTGCATTTGCCAGGAGAGAGAGGACAAATTGTCAGGGGTTTCTGTTTGTCATTGGCAGGAGCAGTGAGATGCCAGGGCAACACAAATTATTGCGGAGGCACAGGCTCTTCTGTCAGTTTCCAAGGACTGGCTCAGCTTGATCCACAAAGACCCTGACAGAGGGTCTGAAATTCCTCTTCCGACCGGCTACAGCACAGCCTTTAAACAGAATATTTCACGATGCCAACAGATGGTTTCCAGAGAGGAACTGGGAATTAAGTCGAGCTCTGGTTGCGGATGGTTCTTTTTCATGCCCAGCTACCAAAAAAAGGGAGTGAGCCAGAAGCCAGATCTGTAAGTGCTCACCACAGTGGGGTTGGTGCATGGGAACGGTCAGGGCTGCGCCCCACTGGACTGCTTCCACAGCACCAGGGGGCACTTGCCCTGTGCCTCCCCAGCTTGTATTTTGGCAGCTCTCTCTGCCTCACACCCACGGTCCCCTTCCCCAACTCCTCAAATCCATTTGTACTGCAGCTTGGAAGGAGCCCAACTCACACAGATTAGCAGTGCCGTAATTGGTCTCTTACTAACCTCTGCCTCTTTTCTCTGCGTTTAATCATTCTGATAATGACAGCTTATTTTTTTCTCCCGTTACCATCAGAAAACAAAAAGAAACCCTTAGAAGAGTTGTGCAGTGATATTTGAGTTTTCTGATGTCCTGCTATGGGAAATAAAATTCATATTTTAAAATACTCTCCCACTTCCCTTTCCCTCTTCCTCCCTCCTCACCCAAACAGCCAACGCTGATGGGAAACATTCATGTTGAGAATTGTTTTTCCCTCAGAAGGCTGTTGTGACCTACGTGGCAACATCCTTGAGAGCTGACATGTCAAAATGTTGATGTGCTCATTTAAGACCTTCACCATTGTCAGCATAATTGGTGCCCCCATTTGCTAGACTCTGTTTATTTATACGCACTTTAGTTTAAGTGTTATTTCTTGGGATACTATTCACAAGGTTTGGGGGCTCCTGCAATGAAAAGTGTTATGTAAACTGAAAGGCTTACCCCCTGGCAAAAGGTAATCCCCATTGCACACACCACCTGGTTATGCCCGCACGTTTGCACAGCGTTTTGTAGTTCACAGAGAATTTCCTGTATATTGTTTCATGTAATCCCCCTGGTAACACTGTGGGAATACACATCGGGGATGCTGTGGCTCCAGGAATCCCCCCACCCTGCCAGGCCGCCAGGCGTGTGGACTTCTGTGCCTGGTGTGCTGCTAGCTTTTCACAGCAGCTCTTGTGCAGCATGATAGAAACTAGTCCCAGGTGGCTCAGTCTTGGAGAAGAGTCAGATTTATAGAGGCACAAATAAGCACCAAATAATTAGAGGAATGCTTTTATGTTTTTGTGTCTCCTAAGGAGGAAAACTGGGCAGCTAATTAATTACAGATCTCTTTGGCAGACCGGGGGAGAGGGGAAATCTGTGGATACTGCAAAATTAATAAAATTGATTCCATCACACTATATAAACATTTTAGTTAAGGATTCATATAATTAGGGCAAAGCTTTGGATACAGTTTCTTGGGAGTGGTAGCAATGCGTTGTTAAGCCAGTGGCAAAGAATGAAAAATGTTTGTTTACTGGGACATAGGCGACCTTTGAACTGAGGTTTTATAAGAGAGTATTTCAAGACAGTAAACAGTTTCTCTAGAAGAGTGTCCTTCTAGAAGAGAAGACCAAACAATACTGTAAGAATTAGCGTGATTTGATGCCTTCAGAAGTCTTGCCTAGAAGTCTAGTTCTTGAAGGAATGGCTTAAATGCAGATCTGTAAATGGCCACATAGTGCTGTGGAATACAACGGGCTTTTGAGAAGACCCCAGGCCTTGGACGAGCTAGGACTGAGCTTGACTCCTAGCTCTCCCGTGTGCCGGTTGTACAACCTTGGGCAGACCTTGATTTTTGTGAGCCTCAGTTTTTCAATGTGAATATCCATGAATTAAAAATACCTCCTTTACAAAACGGTTGTGAGGGTAAAGTGGGATAAAACATGCCGCTCCGCAGGTGGTGGCCATCCTTGCTGTGGCTTGATGTTATTCCCCTTCTGCACGGAGCTGGAGTTAGAGCAGGGGTGTCAACTCATTTTCACGGGGGGCCACATCAGCCTTGCGGTTGCCTTCAAAGGGCCGAATGTAATTTTAGGACTGTATAAATATAACGACTCCTTAAAAGTTAAGCGAGAGATTGGAACTGCTGCCAGGTAGAAACAAGGTGCCCGGCCAGATGAAAAAGGTAGAGGGCCGGATTTGGCCAGCAGGCCTTGTGTTTGCCACCTGTGGGTGAGAGACTCAGCTCAGCTCTTTTTTCCTATTCCCCTGAAGCCCCCAGTTACAAAGGTGCTCAGAAGGGCTTTCATTTGGCTGCAGTTAGTGTTTGTTCATGACAGCCTCGCTTCCAGCTCACATCTGGATCGAAACTGGCTCTACTGGACGAGTTTTAGAAAGGACTGTTTACAAAGCACTGTTTTGGCCGATCAGATGACAGTTGATAATGTCCGTGGTCCAGAATCTGGCTTGTGTGAAAGATTGTAAATAGAAACCCACTTTTCATTTCTCATGCAACGATGGCTTTATCTTTTACACGTTGTAAATCACTTAAATGTCTCTTAACTAAGAGTTCTGGGGTTATACTTAAGGAATGTTGGGGTCATGAATGCACTTCCCGGAATCTGCAGTGCGAATCACACTTGCCCGCATTTCTTTTTATTTCTGTTACAGTCACCGTGGAGCCCTGGTGAGAAGGGATTGATCTGTGGAGGTATCCACCTGGCCATCTCCTGCACACAAGGCGTCTCACATAAACAGACTCAGAAAAAGGAATTACAGCAGACGAGTGAGCTGGTAGGATGGTGAAACACTTCTTGTTGGAAAACAGGAACACATCAGCTCAGGCAAAATAGGAAGTTGATCGGCTCACATGACTTGGAAATTCCGGGATGCCGCTGGATATCAGACCCAGGGGAAAAGAGGTATTCTGATTACTTTGGCAGAAAAATCCTGGGGAAGATTCCGCTAAGCTGTATTGGACTGGGAAAGGAAAATTGCACTATTGCCTGTCATATTCTATTATTTACTACAAAAATCACTTGGTCACTGATATTCTGGGGTTTTTTTTTCTACTTTTCCTTTCTCTCTTTAGTGGTCTGGGTGTTTATTCTTAAATTTTCTTAAATATAATGTATGTTTTCTATTTCTATTTCATTAATCATGGCTCTTCTTCTCTCACAGGCCTATCTTTGTACCATTCACTATGACCTTAGAGACGAGCGTATTGATTGGTCAGCCTGGGCCACATGACCACTTTGGCATTGGGAGAAGGGAGGCATCCTTATTCACACATCCATCAGGACCACATGAACTGGGCAGGATGCAGGGTAGACAGACAACATGTGTCTACTACACCCATCCCTGTGCTGTACCTTTTCTGTTGAGAAATGTAATTGTCGTGATTAAGCTGATTCCCTCTGCTCCAATTCATTCCCTTTCCTCTTCTGCCAGCTGGTCAGAATCTTTTCATAATTCTTTCTTAATAAAGGGCAATAGTTAAACCCCTAAACATTCCTGAGAAATTACAATATTTCATAGCCTTTACAAATTTAGCAATGAGAAAAACAATTTCTTTTTCCATTCAATTTTCCTCGACAGAATTTCTAGGTATTTTTCCATCTTCACAGATCTGATAGACAGCATTTCCTTTTATATTGCTCGCCTTTTTCTAGTTCAGGAATCCAAATGGAGCTGATGTGAGGATATAGTGTAGGATGTTGGTAAGACAATGTGGATTTTTGTGTCAACTTGCTTGTGTTCAAATGCCACTTCAACCACTAGACCAGCAGTGGTTAGGGAAATGAAAATAAAATTGCTATTTTTTTCATTTATCATATTGGCAAAATTTTAAAATACTGACATAACATATCCATTTTTTTCCTGCCGTGCATCAGTTTTTTCAGTTCCTATGCAATAATAACAGCATACATTTTTGCATCAAACCTTGTCTGAATTCACATCTACTCCTGGACTGCTCAGTTACATGAGCCAATAGATTCCCTTTTTAGTTTCAACCACTTTGGGTCAGTCATCCATTACTTGAAGCTAAATTGCAACTCACGTAATTGATAATTTCCCTTTCTTGTGATGGTATGGGGAAGGTATCAGCCAGGCACCTGGCAGCAGGTTGATCATATCATACCCCTTTCTGCAGCCCCAGTTGGAGCAGTAAGGACTGTAGCTTTTTCCAGGAAGCCTCCTGTATTAAGTCTTTTGTAGAGACAGTAGAAAGCCACCACATTGAAGGCTTTCTGATGAATGGGACTTAATATCAGTCAAGAGTGTATCAGAGCAGCACGAGAGAAGTTCTGTATCAGATGCTTTGTGTGTGTTGCTGCACATCTAATGTCTTCTCAGCCTACATTGTTCTCCAGCCACTGTGGTGGCAGCTAGCTTTGTGCAAATACATGGCTGTGGAAGCCCACTCAGGCACATGCAACCCGAAAGGGAGGGGAGTTAATGCCCAGTGGGGCATCCCTTTTCTAATGGGGGATAAGAGCTGGTGCATAAATGAGGCATATTCTCTGGGGCTCCTTGGAAGGTCTTAGTGGGTCAAGCCCTAGTAACACAGCAGTGACCGACTTGATATTGTACTCTTCCCCCCAAGACTATTTAATTATTTTAAATTATATTTTATTGTTTATGTTATTACAGTTGTCTCAAATTTTCCTTCTTTGTTCCCCTTTACCTAGCTCTGCCCACTCCCTCAGGCAATACCCAGATCATTGGCTGTGTCCATGGGTCCTGCATATATGTTCTTGGGCTACTCCATTTCCTATACTGTACTTTACAGCCCCATGACTATTATGTAACTCCAATTTGTACTTTTTAATCTCTTCACCTTTTCATCCCTCACCCTGACCCCCCTCCCATATGGCAGCCATTAACACGTTCTCTGTACCTCTAATTCTGTTTCTGTTCTGCTTGTTTGTTTATTTTGTTTTTTAGGTTCAATTGTTGATAGATATGTATTTATTGCCATTTTTTTGTTCATATTTTTGATCTTCTTAAAGAATACCCTTTAACATTTCATATAATACTGCTTTAGTGTTGATGAACTACTTTAGCTTTTTCTTGGTTGGGAAGCTCTTTGTCTTTCGATTCTAAATAATAGTTTTGATGGGTAATCTTGATTGTAGGTCATTGCTTTTCATCACTTTGGACATTTCTTGCCAATCCCTTCTAGCCTGCAAAGTTTCTCTTGAGAAATCAGCTGACAGTCTTACAAGAGCTCTGTTGTCGGTAACTAACTGCTTTTCTCTTGATGCTTGTAAGATTCTCTTTCTGTATTTAACCATTGGCATTTTAATTATGATGTATCTTGAAGTGGGCCTCTTTACATCCATCTTGTCTGGGACTCTCTGTGCTCCCTGGACTTGTATACCTATTTCCTTCACCAAATTAGGGAAGTTTTCTTTCATTATTTTTTGAAATATGTTTCCCATTTCCTGCTCTCTCTACCCCTCCCAGCACCCCTATGATGTGAATGTTGGTATGCTTGAAATTGTCCCAGAGGCTCCTTACACAATCTTCATTTTTTTGATTCTCTTTTCTTCTTGCTGTTCTGATTGGTTGGTTTTTGCTTCCTTATGTTCCAGATTGCTGGTTTGATTCTTGGCTTCATCCACTCTATTCATTCTCTGTAAATTGTTCTTTATTTCAATTTGCATATCCTTTGCTTCTGACTGGATCTTTTTAATGTGTTGAGGTCCTCACTAAGTTCCTTGAGTGCCCTTATAACCATTGTTTTGAACTCTGCATCTGATAGATTGCTTTTCTCCATTTTGTTTAGTTCTTTTTCTGGAATTTTGTTCTCTTATTTGGGCCATGTATCTTTGTCTCCTCATTTTGTCAGCCTCCTTGCACTTGTTTTTATGTATTAGGTAGAGCTACTATGTCTACCTGATTTGATAGAGTGGCTTAATATAGTAGGTGTCCTATAGGGTCCAGTGGCACAGCCTCCCCTATTACCCAAGCTGGGTACTCAAGGTGTGCCCACTGTGTGGGCTGAGCCTTGGTTGCTATTGGCACGTCCAAGGTCAGCCACCACCTGTGTTCTGTCTGGGACACAGCATTAGCTACAAAGCCATCTGCAGATAACTGCTACTTTTGCTGGGCTTGGAGATGCCCAGGAAAGGCCCACTTGTGAACCAAGGTCAGCTGTTGCTAGTGCCAGGCTTAGGGAAACTTAGCAAGAGATATGGGACTCATTGAAACTAGATGTTGTTTGTTTGAGAGGATTCAGGAAAATCTGAAGCATGGCCCAAAACAAGCCATTCATGTGGAAAATCCAGTGGAAACAGCTTGAGTGGGCCTGAATGTTTGTCAGGGCTTCAGGGAATCACCAGGATGGGGCAAACAGTGACAGCCTGGTTTTTGTTCTTTTCATAATTTTCTTTTTTTAAATTATATTTTATTGATTATGCTATTACAGTGTCCTTATTTTTCCTCCTTTGCCCCTTCTACCCAGCAACCCCCACTCCTTCAGGCAATCTCCCTCACCCATTGTTTATGTCCATGGGTCATGTGTATAAGTTATTTGGCTACTCTATTTCCTATACTGTACCTTACATTCTCATGGTTATTCTGTTACTACCTATTTGTGCTTCTTAATCCCCTCACTTCTTTCCCTATCCTCCCCTTTCCCCCTCCCATCTGGCAACCTTCCAGTAACTAACTTCTTTTCTCTTGCTTTTAAGAGTCTCTTTTTATCTTTAACCTATGACCTTTTAATAATGTGTCTTGGAGTGGGTCTCTTTCCATCTGTCTTGTTTGGGTCCCTCTGTACCTCCTGGACTTGCAAGTCTATTTCCTTCACCATTTTAGGGATGTTTTCTTTCACTACTTTTTCAGATAGATTTCCAATTTCTTGCTCTTTCTCTTTTTCTGGCACCCTATGAGGCAAATGTTGGACCTCTTTAAGTTGTCCCACAGGCTGTTAATACTATCTTCATTTTTTTGAATTCCTTTTTCTTCTTGTTGTTCTATGTGGTTGTTTTTTGGTTCCCTATGTTCCAAATCATTGATTTGATTCTTAGCTTCTTCCATTCTACTGTTGTTTCCCTATAAATTGTTCTTTTTCAATTAGCGTATCCTTCATTTCTGACTGGGTCTTTCATTTTTTAAATTCTTTTTCCTGCTTAAGGTCCTCACTAAGGATTCATTTTATGCTGCTGAAGTCCTCACTAAGTTCCTTGAGCATCCTTATAAACAGTGTTTTGAACTCTGCATCTGACAGATTGCTTATCTCCATTTCATTTATCTCTTTTTCTGGAGTTTTAATCTCTTCTTTCATTTGGGCCATGTTTCTTTGTCTCCTTGTTTTGGCAGCCTCCCTGTGTTTGTTTTTATGTAGTAGGTAGAGCTGCTTTGACTCTGTGTCTTGGTAGTGTGGCCTAATGTAGCAGGTGTCCTGTAGGGTCCAATGGCACAGCCTCCCCTATCACCCAAGCTGGGTACTCAAGATGCGCCCTTCTTGTGGGCTGAGTACACCCTCCTCTTGTAGTTGAGCCTTGGTTCCTGTTGGCAGATCAATGGGAGGGATTTTCCCATTCAAGTCAGCTGCAAGGGCTGGCTGTGACCACTGACCACCAACCCCACCCTTCGTAGACAATGGCAGGGTCATGGTGCTCCAACATGGTCCGTAGCTCTCCACTGGGTATGTTGGCCCTGGGGTTTCTTGACTGGTATAGGCCAAGGTCAGTCCCCACCTGTGTTTTACCCAGGACACCCTGCCTGAGTGGTAAAGCAATGTGAGATGGCTGCTACTTGTCCTGGGCTTGGAGATTCCCAGGTGAAACCAAGCTGTGACTCTAATCTGGGTGCCTCTAGTGCTCACTGAAGCCAGCTGTTGCTTGTTTGATAGGATTTAGGAGCCAAGAGAGCTATTCTTGTGGAAAAGCAGCTTGAGTGGGCCCATAAATTGGGTGGGGCAGAGCCTCTGGGGATCTCCAGGGTGGGTCACACGGGTGTTAGCCAGGTTGATGGAGTCTCAGATATGGCACTAGACTATTGGCTATGTAGCGGGGAGGGCTCAGCAAAGGCACAATGGACTCTGCTCACCCTGTTGCCAGACGCTTCATTCTCTCCCTGTACACCACTGGTGCCCTTCAAGCTGACACCCTGGTGCTGGAGCTCAGAGGGGGCAAATCTGAGTAGGTGAGTCCCTGTATAGGTTCCCCAAGAGAAACTGCTTAGGGCTCCAGCAGCCTCCTACACTGACTCAATCTCCCCTGGTTTTGGAGCCAGAAGTTGTGGGGACTTACCTTCCTGGCATTAGAACCCTGGGCACGGGAGCTGGTGTGGGGCTTCAACCCTTCACTCCTTAGATAGCCCTCCTGATTTTTATCCACCACACACAGGTGTGGGACCAGCCCATCCCATGTCTCCTCCCCTCTAATCAGTTTCTTCTTTAAATCTGTAGTTGTAAGAACTTCCATTCAGCTCAATTTCTGATGGGTCTGAATGCTGGTTGTTCTACAGTTTAGTTGCAGTTTTGATGTGGTTGTGCAAGGAAGCTCCCTCTGTTTACCTATGCCATGACCTTGACCAGAAGTCCCGATATTGTGCTCTCGTATTGCCATTCTCTTGTGCCCTGTCTTTCCTGGATTCTTTCCTAAGTGAACTCCTTGCATACAACCTTTTGTCTCAGACTCTTTTTAAAAAATATATATATTTTATTGATTATTCTATTCCGGCTCTACTTGTGTGTATGTGTATGTGTGTGAAAAGATCAATTTTAATTCTACCACCTGAAGCCATACAAGGGTACACTTCATAAACCTCATGGGACTCTTGCACATGTTCAATACAGTGACTACTATGCAATACCATGTGGTATCTCACAATCAGGGACATACTTTTGAATTGTTCAAACATAATCCACAGAATTAAAAACAAAATCAGAAGCCATCCACATTTATACTAATTGTCGATTTAAAGTTTTGCATGTACTACTTGGTGTTTAACGGTCAGTATCTCGTGGGAATGTTGAAGGTGATTTCAGGTCCTCACCAGTTGTACTCTGTCAGGAAGGTTTCCTGAGTAGCTCTGTGACTGGCCGAAGGTGGGTACAAGCAGGACCAGAACAGCAAGTAAAGTTCTACCACAGTTTCTATAGTTTTCACTTCTTTTTTTTTTTTTTTTGTCATTTAAAAGGGGACAGTAACAAACAAGTGTTGGTGAGGATGGGGAGAAAAGGGAACCCTTATGCACGGCCGATGAAAATGCAGACTGGTGCAGCCACTGTGGAAAGCGAACAGAGTTCCCTCAAAATATTAAACGTGGAACTGCCTTATGATCCAGTGTTTCCACTTCTGGGAATATATACAGAGAAACTGGAACACCAATTTCAAAGAATAATGCACCCCTGTGTTCATTGCAGCATTATTTACAATAGCCAAGATTTGGAAGCAGCCCAAGTATTCATCAGTAGATGAGTGGATAAAAAAGCTGTGGTACATTTACATAATGGACATTACTATTCAGCCGTAGAAAAGAAGGAAATCTCACCCTTTATAACAGCATGGATGGACCTGGAGAACATTATCCTAAGTGAAATAAGCCAGTCAGGGAAAGAGAAGTACCATATGATTTCAGTTATATGTTGAATCTCAAGAACAAAATGGCCCTGGCTGGTGTGGCTCAGTGAATTGAGCTCAGGCCTGTGAACCAAAGGTTTGTCTGTTTGATTCCCAGTCAGGGCACATGCCTGGGTTGTGGGTCAGGTCTGGAAGAGGGGATACTTGAGAGGCAACTACACATTGATGTTTTTCTCCCTCTTTCTCCTTCCCTTCCCTCTCTCTAAAACTAAATACATGAAATCTTTTTTTTTTTTCCAAAAAAGAACAAAATGAACAAACAAGTCAAATTGAAGCAGACTCATAGAGAACAGACTGACAACTGTCAGAGTGGAGGGGGGTTGTGGGGCTGGGTAAAAAAGGTGAAGGGATTAAGCCAAAAAAAGAAAAAAGAAAGACAGGGAGGGAGGGGCAGGGGGGAAGAGAGAGAGTGAGCGAGCAAGAGAGAGAGAGAGAGAGAGAAAGAGAGAACTCACAGACACAGACAACAGCATGGTGATTACCAGAGGGAAAGGAGGACAAGGGGAGGTAGAAAAGGTTATGTGAGGATAAATGGTGGTGGAAGGAGACTTGACTTGGGGTAGTGAACACAATACAATATACAAGTGATGTGTTGTAGAACTGTTCACCTGAAACCTATATAATTTTATTAACCAGTGTCGCCTCAATAAATTCAATAAAAAAGTAAAAAAGAACAGTGAGAACTCAATATTTATCTTTTCACATACACAAGGTATGCTGTGAAAGTGTAGTTGCTTACAAACATACAAAAATACTTGTTAACTAGTTCGATAAGAAAGTACTGTATAAAAGTATATAGCAAAAACATTAATCATCTCTGACCCTGGAAAAATCAATTCCATATTTTATATTACAACCAAAAACAGTGTTAGTTTTTTTGAATCCCTTATCCAGAAATACTTAAAAAGGAAGACACACATGAATTTTTTCATTTTACTGTCAACACAGTTGTAAAAAGAGTTAAATTCGGAAACCAAGAACATTGAAATTTCTAAGTCCAGAATGATGCAAATATTTGGCCACATAGAATATTATCATCTTGAAGAGTGGCAATAACAAGAAAGGCTTTTAAAGCGCTTTTTAATGAATGAATATAATAGGCACTATTTGGGCCAATGAAAACAAAGGCGGTGGCATCAGTGAAGGTCCGAGATGTCTCACTTTTGAGAATTCAAATCAGTGTGTTTAAGGTCACTGAAGTTAACAGCAAATGTTTTAGAGACGGGCAAAAATTCACATTAAAAAACTCCGTGTGTTTCTGTTTAGGGTGACAGTCGGCAGTATGATTCTAGAAGTTAAAAGTTATTTCAAAACCTGTGACTTCAGCTTGGCAAACAGCTTGGGTTCCAAATCTGATGAATCCCTATTAAAATGTAAGCCCTTCAAAAAGAATGTGCCTGTGTATACAGATACATATTCTTTAAAAGTTAGAAAATCTTCGAAGCAGCCTTAGTGTTTCCTTTGAATCTGTCTTGAAGTGACCATCGGATTAGATTAGTTTCACGGAAAGGATTAGCCCGCTTCTTGGTACCATGGCGATCATTTGTCTGAGGCTAGAAGAGTACCAACCTGCTGTAAACTCTTAAGGACAGAAGAAGATGAGGGATTTTACTGGCAGTAGCTAAAACGCAAGGGATTCTTAAAAAATAACACAGTGGCAGCCTTTCTTGTCTTTTTCTTTCCCCATAAGTTCTGGTGAAAGGACATTCCTGCTCTTGAAATTCCCTTATAACCCAGACGGGTACATGGAAAGCTTGATCCACATTCATCCTAATCTTTGCTCACACCTCCGTGTAAGTCGCCTTCAGTCGTTGTGCTAACTGCTGTTCTTCTTCCTGTGTTACCCGTCTTTGGAGATCCAGACCTGCTTTGTTACCAGTTAAAATCTTTGGAAACCCATCATAATCTCATCATGATCCTTTACTCTAAGAATCTGTCTTTGACATTTACGGATTTCTTCAAGCTGCCTCTGTGACTGAAAAGACCCACAGGAAAACCCTCGCCAGTTCTCATACACTGTTCTCTCATAGCTCCGAACTCTTCTTGTCCTGCTGTATCCAGAATATCTCACTGGGTTGCTCTGTCATCTGTCTACCACATGCCGCTTTGTGTAGTCCTCCAAGGTCGAATCATAATCCGTTACAAAATAGGACAGGATGAACTGGATGGTGAGCACTGACTTGTCCACACCCACCACCAGTAGCCGGTACATCAGGCTGGAGCCGTACCGTCATCTGGCTGTGGCCATGGGTTCACTGCAGAGCCCAGCCCTGCCACACTGAGCAGCTGCCCGCCCTAGGCCCAGCTCTAGGACGTGTGCGGCCAGCAGCTTGCAGGCAAGCAGCGGGGAGGGAGTCCCGGGGGCCCAGAGCTGCCGGGAAAGCCAGTGCGTGCAGCAGTGAGGCACCCTGGCTGGTCAAGTCCCTCTGGAGGCCCAAAGTGGGGAGATCGCAGGGGCCAGGGGCAGCAGCCGCTCACATGTCCTTGCAGTGTTTCCCAAGCTCTATTTTTGAAGGAGAATCCAAAATCACCACAATTCTAATGAGATCCCCAAATTTAATCTAAGTTTCCTTAACCCTTACCTGCATAAATAGGTACAATGGGGCTCAGCGTGGGTAATGACCAAAAGTTTTTGGCTTTTGCCCCAAACTGTGTGAGTCTACAAACACTGATCTCAAGTTCTGTCTCTCTGGCTTACACAGTGACTGTCCACCACTGGAAACCCCTCAGTGATCATGCCTGACCCTGTCACTGATGCCAGGGTCTCAGACAACACTGATGTCTCTGCTCTCCAAGTGATACCCAAGATGCCAACCCTGACTCTGCACTCCCTCGAGTGTTCTCTGTGTTGGATCCATACAGCAATGAGGAGATCCCTCTCCCTGTCTGGGGCGCATTTAATTCCCCAGGTCCGATGCACCGGGGACAATATCCTCATGTTTCCTTTTATTCTGCCCATAGCCCAGAGATTGGACCCAGTCCATGGCCAGGGAGTGATACGCAAGGCAGACCCAAAACGTGTCGTCTCCATCTCTCAGACACTTTTCAAACCTCCGCCAGCTTCCTTTCAAATAGCCCTGTAATTCAGAAAGTGCCTTCCTTGTGGTTATTCAGTTATGGCCTGTCCCTTTGTCTGACTCATCAGGAAGGTCTGAATCTCAGCGGTAGCTATACTTTAGACTCAGATCGGTTCCTACCATTTTTTTTCTTCCACCGAATTTATCCTGAGAAAGTGAACTTTGTAACTAAAACACCAGCCTTTAAGTAGAATGGAACGTCAATGAAACCCTTCTTGTTATGACTATGATTCCAAATGTGACGTGGATTCCCAGGACTCACCAGCCTCTGAGTACCAGATAAGGTCCTATTTCCTCTCATGATCGAAAGTAAAATGACCAATGGCCCTTCCTCTGCTGGGTTTTCCTCACCAAGGAATTCTGAGAGTTGAGAACAGTGATGTGTTCTACATGTCTGTTCTGCCGGTTGTGTTTGTCAGCCACTCACCCCCAAGGTGGCCTGCTTCTCCACCGTCCCTTGCTCTCCGCAGAGATTGGCACTTGCAGAAGGGGCCTATGAACTGGATTTAATCAATTTGGTTGTCACCGCTCTTATTTTTTTGTGATATAACACTAGTCACCCCAAAGAAGTTTGAGGTGGGTGATTGATTGACCCTCCCACATAACCTCGCTACCATGTTATAGTGAAAGTAAGTCTCAGACCAAATTCTGCCACACAAGCAGACATGTGCTAAGCACACACTCACTAGCAAGCAGGAGCAAAGCAGTTCAGGCAACTTATTCTGGAAGCTTGATGAAGTCACAGCCTCCTCCTGGCCCTTTGGATGGTCTAATGAACTTCTGTTCACTGGAGGCATAAGCAAAGACTAGAGAGCAGGATCGCGTCACCCTTCCAGTCACTACCACACAAGGACGTTTCACATCAATGGCCACACCCTGGTGGTGCTCACAGAGCCTGCTGGAGACAAAATTGCTGGCTGCCTGCTCTTTGGATTCTGGTACCCTAATTGTACGGCGTAGGGGTATCTGAGCCAGTCTACATGTTAAAGATATTTTTTAAAAGTATTATTAGAAACATCTTTATTACAAGTGTTCTTTTTTAAAAAAACTTTTAAAAGTTGAATTATATTTGACAGAATACTTTTAAGTTCACTAATAAGAATCCATTTCTGACATTTTTTGCTGATCCACGGGATGTCCGTTTCTACCATAAAAACCCATTTTTTGACATTCTGAGTGCAAATTAGCAAGGCTTTGACTATTGACTGAGGTGCAGGTGCAGAAGCAGTGGCAGGTGGACTTCAGATTACGGTGCCCACTGATCACTCCGGGGCCCCCAGAGTTAAAGCTGAAACTAACCGGCACATCTATAATACCTTACAGTCTATTCTGAAAGTTTTAAAGTCAACTTCTGTCATCATTGTACGTCCCTGAACTTCAAAGCTGAAGGCCCCAAGTCTCTTGGATTCCACAGATTGAATCCTGGATCCAGATAAAGCAATCACAATAGCTGGGTATTTTTCGGACTATAAATTATGACCAGTTAAGAAGTCATAATATAAATTCAGTGGGACATGACCAACACTAGAAACAATGACACAGAATATATAGAAATATTACCATTACGTGTATTAAGGACAAATATTGTTTCATGAAACTTGTTTATGTTGGATATTTCTGGCTTGTGTTTACTGGAATACTATGTAAAATGTAAAACATTCTCTAAAATACCGTTTTAAAAATAAGAATGTATATTAAGAAAGTTGTGAATGAACTCCAATAGTTGAAAATACATTTCACAAGTTGGGGTTATTCACTCTTTAAATACCACTTAAATGCCAGTGGTCCTACTCTAGATTCCCATTTACCCATGTGCTTCTGGACGTGGTTCTGGCTGAAGATGCCCCGGTTACATCGCTGGGCAGGACACCTGGCATCTTAATCGGCAACATCATTCAGATTTCTGGTGACTTCCCTGCAATCACCAAGGACAGTGGGTGGGTACTTATTTTATACAGGGTGGGGCAAAAGTAGGTTTACAGCTGTGAGCATGTGAAACAGTTTATTCTTGTATTATTATTTATTATTGTATTATGTTCCATACGCATAACTGTAAACCTACTGTTGCCCTACCCTGTATAATATGACTACAGGGCCAATGCTGGTACTTTCCCAAAAACCAAAGGAAGCTACTGTTCTAAAGATTCTGAGAGCTCTCTCAACCTCCCCAAACCAAACACTGCCAGCAACCACCCAGTGGCAGTTCCAGGAAGAAGAGAGAGAAGAGGAAGGAGGAGAGCGAGGGCGAGGGAGAAGAAGAAATTCTGTCTTTACTGGGTTCCGGCATCACGTCTGCCTCACAAATAGTCTTTTCAGAACACACACCCTACGCCAGATGTTTTCCTATATGTCAAATAAATTGAAAAGAGTGGTTGAAGCTTTTCTGGTGGTTGTATTGCATCCATCCCTGCTCGCACACAGTGACGTGTAGAGGGAAAAGTCTGTCATAGGCAGCCGAGTTCGGTCAGGTGTCTTTAAGAACTCTCTGATTTAAAGGTAGCACTACCTAAGAGTGATTATTAACCTCAAACAGCATTTTTATTTTATATCCCCAGAAACTAAAGGGAAAGGAACTTGTGATGTCTGGGGCAGAAGTCTTGGGGTACAATGATCTGGAGGCCTGCGCTGGGGTATATGCAAAGGCACTGGTCTGAGAGAAGCGGAAAGAATGCAATTCATGATGAGGGGTCCTGTGAACCAGCAACACAGGAAGTGACTCAGAGGGTAGAGGGAATGAGTCATGTCAAGTTGCAGTTCCAGAACCTAGGAGAGAGCTTGAAAGCACCGGGGAAGCCTTTCATGCATGGGGCAGCCAGTGGGCAATGGGAGTTCTCATTTAGTGTGTTCAGTGCAGCATGAGATACAATAAATATAACCTGAAGTAAAAGCCCAGTCGCCTGTTCCAGCAAACAGAATAGTCCAATTCTTCCAGAAGAACTCACGACTGACACTTTTTTTTTCAGAATCAGAAAAATGTGAGAAATGTCTTCTATAATTTGCATTTTATTTGATGTGTGTCTTAAAAAATGAAAGTGAAGTTCCAAAATTAAGCACATTTTAGTTTCTTGAGTGTGTAGCAAATTGTGGAATGTATTGCTAACCTGTTAAGTTTGTCCTCAGACGCTGTGGTCCATCCCTGTTCTGTTGGATGCTGAGTGGGGGCGAGTAGGGCAGAGGGCAGGGAAGCAGTGTCAGAGACCTCTGGGTGTGCAAGAAGCATGATAATACAGAGGTCAAGGGCAGCCTTGGGCATCAGACCGTCTGCTGTAACATCCCAGCTCTGCACTTTTTACCTGGACCTTACTTTCCATCTGTTAGAAAGGAGGGCAGGCTCACCTGGAGTTTAATTATTTACATTGGTTGACCTCTGTAGGCCCCAGATCCCTGTATGATTTCTCAAATCTCTGCTAGTTCTATCCAAAGTGCACGAAGATTTAAAATGTAAGTTCAGGGCCTGAACTCAAATCCTGACTCTGCCACTTACAAGTCGTAAGACCTTGGGTTAGTTAAGCAACCTCTCTGTGCCTCAGTTTCCTCAATTGTGAAAGGGGGATAATGAGAGTACCTACATCATCAAGGTGTTGTGAGTATAAAATTATTCAAAGGGACATGTGAAGTCTTTGTTAGCTATTATTATTGTACTTAAGAGAGTCAGTGTAACACAAGGGCTCAAGTAAGGAGTCAGAGCCAGACTGCGTGGATCTAAATCCCGGCTGTGTGATCTTAGGCGAGTCCCTTACCTTTTCTGTTGCCTCAGTTTTCCCATTTGTAAAACAGGGATGATAAGAGTGCCTACGTTATAGGAACTGAGCGAGTTAAATGAGTTAATATGTTCAGGG
Organism: Desmodus rotundus; assembly: GCF_022682495.2. Lineage (NCBI taxonomy): Eukaryota > Metazoa > Chordata > Mammalia > Chiroptera > Phyllostomidae > Desmodus > Desmodus rotundus. Next base: position 22,530,199 of record NC_071387.1, read on the forward strand.
TCCTAGAATAGTACCTGGCATATAATACACATTTGCCACTATTATGATTGTGCTTATCTTGTGTTTTTCTTTTTTAAAGTCAAGCTCTGGGCCTTACCCTTACTAGGTACTCATTAAGATGCTGTCGAACACATGAAGAATGACTAGATACGATCTAATTCAATGGCATTCAGATATTGGCCATCCATGTCATTCCAGATTTGCCAAGTACACTTGGACTTGTCTGCATCACACATGACTTTGGATAAAGTGCAGGCATTGTCCCCAGCCCCTCTCCCTTTCTGCCCTGTGGTGCTCAGTGCTAAAGGGGAGAGCCTGTGGGACATGGGGCCATGACAGCCTCAGAACGCATCTCTCCTCTTCTCCATCGGTACACTAGGGACATTCCCTGACATTCCCAACGTTTGGAAATCCAAAGAGGACACATGAACTGTAAACACAAATTACACTACCCTCCACCCCTTTCCGTGTGAACATTTCTGGTGGAGAATAACCACCTCGCTCACTGGAACATCTGTGGGGCTCCGCTGGGGAGGTGGGCCCCCAGTGCTGGCAGGCTCCCCCGCTAATCCAGGCTCCCCTCTGCTGCCTGGGTGGCAGCAGCAGTTTGCCCCTTCATAACCGTCAAGACACAAATAATGGACTGTTTAGTCTGAGTAATACATTAAGGAAATCAATTAGGCCCACATGCAACTTTCTAAGATTTTAATTACAGTACTTAGGGTACCACACTAGAGCAGTTTGTCAGGAACATAATTTGTTAATGAATAACAACTGACACAGTGTATTAGTTGGGATTGTAATTAGCTCTTACTAGCCACCTATTGGAACCCTGATCAAAAGGCAGTCAGCGAAAGCAGGCAAAATGAGCATGAACGATAACCTCGACAGCTCTCTCCGGCCCATCTCCAGGATGCCAGTGGGCCCGGAGGGGCCTGGCCAAGACCACGTGCGCATTTTCACTCAGGTGTGCTTTGGGGAGCAGCATCTGCCTTACCTAGGTTAAATTGTTTGTTTGTTTTTTTCTTTCAGGTGGCCAAATCACCAAATAAAACGTGGCTTGGTCATATCAAACACCTGGGAGACTGCAGGGCCCAGGTTTTCGTATGGCTTCCCACTGGAGGGCAGGTCGTGAGGGATGAGGCAGCCGTGCACAGTCCTCCCACGATGGGATTCTTGCAAGCATCTGGAGAATGAAATCCGCAGTTGAGGTTCAAAGTTTTTAGGAAACATATTTGACACAATGTGCATAATGGAGAGGTTCTTGATGGAACACACAAACTTACAAATGTGCCACTGAAGTGATTCCCCCCCAGAAAAGTTTCCCTCTAAGCTCCTCATCCAACTGGAGACAGTGCTGGAAGGAGCCCTTACTACTGATGGTTACCGCATGTACTCAAAGGCAGGGGATCACCGCGGTGTCATGGCTCACACAGAAAACAGTGGTATTCTCACAGCACATGGTAGGTAGACTGGAGGGGTTCTGGGGCATCTCTGTGAGACAGAGTGAAGAGAAGCCATTTTTTACATCATGTCAATACAAGGAAAATTAAAAATTGAGAAAGATACTAGGTTTGCATAAAACACTCAAATAGGGTCAATTTTTAAATGAGAAAATGAGTTTGGTTCTGGAAATGTAACTTTTTAAAAATCAAGCTTGAGGCTTGAAATGGCTGTATTCAGTTCTAACCAAAAAGTTGTAATCATGATCTCTTCATGATTACAATGTCCATGATCTGGACATGACCACCAGTGAGTAACTTTGCATCAGGAGGGCATAAAACCGTATTTAAACCAGTGTTTCACAACTATTCCAAAGTTCACAGTAGTTGTTGTATTTTGGGACTATAGCAGCTCATCCTTTTCTTTTATTGACTAATGTTAAAATCTCTTGTGATAATGCAAATCATTTCAGTGGTTTTCAAATCTAATTGAACTGTGTGGTATCTAGTATTTCAAAATACTAACGTGACTCTAATGTGCAGACTGTCACATATCATTAGAGCAGTCCCCATTGAAAGGACACATCAATTACAAACAGGAAGAAATCCCAAATACATGAGGCCACCAGCAGGAACTTAACCTTCCTGCTCCCACTTCTCAACACAGACAAGTGGCACCTTGCTATGAACTGTGCTCCTGGGCCGCCGGGAACACAAACTCCTTCAGAAGATCCATGGGACACTTGTCTGCACTGGGTAGTCTGGGCTCCGTGGTTAGCTGCTAGTGTGGCTGTTCAGGCAGTAGGGTTCTTCTTGGCTCTGCCCGATGCCTTGAGACTGATTCAGTATTCAGTGGCAATTATTCCACTCCTGCCTGCAGGGACTGGATGTACAGACAGGTCTCACTCATCTTGCGCCACCCTCTGCAGAGCCCCAAATAAGGCTGCTTATGGCCAGAGGTGACCAGTCCAGGGTTTCCAGCAGCCTCAAAGGCTTGGGGGTTTAAGGTCTGTGGCACACCTGGAGCCCATTCATGGCATGCAACTGGGCCACTTAGGAAGCTTTGAATTACTCAGTGGCAGGAATAAGGCCATCCTCTTTCTCTTTCACTTCTTGAATCTATGCCCAGTGGTATCTCTTACTCCTTCCTCTTTTACTTCCTGTTCCAAACATTGGTTGAAAGACTGAGGTCTTTCTCTCCTGTGTCAGTGGAGACTCGGTCATCTCCAACTGGCTTTCATTTCTCCTGGATGACAACCTGACCTTGTCTACTGTTCTCATCCCACAGTAAGATGCCTGGAATACTCAGCACCGGGTTTGGGATCAAATGTGGTCTTTTAGTGGTTTGATTTGCTTCACTTCCCCTGGTCGTTGTAGGGGCTGCTTCAACCTTGGTCTTTTCACTGCACTGCTAACATCCCACCGTTGCATTTGGGGAATGGAAGAGGCAGAGATTCAACAAGTCAGAAGCAAGAGGCTTTAGGCCTCATCTGCATTCTTTATTCTCTTACAAAGGCTTTGCATCGGAGCATCAAACACTTACATAGCTGTTAATAAATTCTTTGATTTCTTTCCCATTTGGTCACTTAAAATTAAACAGGATGTTATATTGGAGGTTTCAATTGATGCAACAACATACATTTTCAGGGAGATTTGAGGCCATATGCAGATGTTAAGTTGAAAATCCCAGCTCACCAAACTCCCAGCCATATCAAGGATATAACAAGTTTGAGAGAGTGCAGAGTTAGGAAAAGTTAGGAGAATTTCTTTGGAGAGAGAGTGGCTGTGCTGTGAGTCCTTCTTCTCTATCTAAGGAGGAGAGTTCAGGGGATCTTCCCCCCCCCCCTCAGCTTGTTGAGAGAGGAGTTCCAGTGGGAACAGAAAGCAATTAGGGGAACACAGAGTCCCGTTGTCTGACACCATACCACTCCCCACGCAAGATATCTGAGCATAAACCTAGGCTATCCGGCTGATGGGGCAGTAAAAGGGGATTAGCCTTCACTCCCACTAGAGTTATTAAGGTGGAAGAAGTGGCCTCAACAGAAGATAAGCCAAAGTTGTATTTCTGGATTCTTAATGGCAGGAGAGATGGTAAGTAATACTAGACCAGCAGGCTTTCTCCTGGGTCAAGGTCACAGCCTGTGAGAGCTATCAGTGAACTGCCCCAGAAAACAGCTTTAACATCTTCCCAACCTGTTTATGATAGGTAAAACATTTTCTGCTATTCTTACCTTTCCTATCAACTATATCCACCTGATCCTGCTCAACCTCAAGCCTGAGGGCCTCAAAGACTGCAGCTGACAAGCTGGCGGAGGGAAGAACTGGCCAGTGGAAGAAGCTACCACACTCCTTGCCCCTTCCTCCAGACCTCTCCCTCCTTGAGAAGAAAGGGAAAGTCTTACCTTCAAAGGAGTTGGAAACTTTGATTATTACTGCAGGAGGCTGGATTTTTAATTGCTGGATTTATACTGTTTGCAGCTTAAAGTAGCTATCAGACTCTTGATCAGATAGTGGTCAAAAATCTTGAGATTGCCTGTATTTTATGTCACTGAATACAATTTCAGTGGAAAGTGGGTAACACAAATAAAATCACCATCTGATTATATTCCTCCAGTCTTGGTTGTTTACTGTGCTGCCTACTATTTCTTTTTTATTTTTTTTAATTTTTATTGGTATTCAATTACAGTTGTATGCCTTTTCCCCCCATCCCTCCACCCCACCCCCGCTGAACCCACCTCCCTCCCCCACCTCCACCCTCCCCCTTGGTTTTGTCCATGTGTCCTTTATAGTAGTTCCTGAAGTCCCCTCTTCCCACTGTCCTGCCTCCCCGTTATTGTTAGATTGCTCTTAACTTCAATGTCTCTGGTTATATTTTGTTTGCTTTTTTCTTCTATTGATTATGTTCCAGTTAAAGGTGAGATCTTAATACATACTCCTGGGCAGGGAGCTTTGTAGGGATAGAGAGCATTGGAGCAAACCTCACATAAACCTTCAGTGTAGAGTCACAGAATGACAGGCTTGAAAGGAAGCTTTCAGCCATCCATCCATCCGTCTCTTACTTTGAGACCCTCTGCCTCACCCCTGCCCAGTGCTCACCCTGCTTCTGTTTGAACATCTGTGTAAGTAAGAGGATACACTTCTTCTCAAGACAGTTTACCCCATTTTGGAAGAGCACTTTGCCTTTTTTTTTTTTCTTTTTTATTTGTTGATTCTAAAGAGAGAGAGGAAGGGGGAGAGAGCGACATCGATTTTGTTGTTCCACTTATCCACACATCCATTGGTTGACTCTCGCATGTGCCCTGACGGGAGCAAACTCACAACCCTAGTGTATCGGGACAACACTCCAACCACCTGAGATACCCAGCCATGGCATGGCACTTTACCTTTTGAGGGTTGTTTCCTTTTCAGTTTGATGTGGTCCCATTTGTTTGTTTTTGCTTTTGTTGCCTTTGCTCTTGGAGTCAAATCCAAAAAAAATACAGCAAGACCAATGTCAAAGAGCTTTTCCCCTGTCTTTTCTTCTAGGAGTTCTATTGTGTCAGGTCTCATGTTTAAGTCTTTAATCCATTTCAAGTTAATTTTTGTGACTGGTGTAAAATAGAGGCCCAATTTCATTCTTCGTGTGATTGTCTAGTTTTCCCACCACCATTTATTAAAGAGACTGTCCTTTCCACAGTGAGTATTCTTGGCTCCCTTATCGAATATTAGTTAATCATGTATGCGCAGGTTTATTTCTGGGCTCTGAACCTTGGTTTGTTATCTATTTTTATGCCAGTACGTACTGTTTTGATCACTATCCTTTTGTAACTGGAAATCAGGAAGTGTGATACGGAAGTTTAGGAGACATTGATTTCTGAGCCCTGATGTATTCTTCCTTGGGTGATGCCTATTTACTTAAGTCCCTGGGAACCTTCTCTGGCTCCACAAACTCCCGCTATTCACGCTGTTGCTCCCTTCTCACTGTATGGGATGTGTTCTATATGTCTGCGAGCACCTTGAAGGCGGGGATTGTCTTGTTTTGTTTATTTTTAAAGATTTTATTAATTTTTTAGAGAAGAGAAGGGAAGGAGAAAGAGAGGGAGAGAAACATTGATGTGCGAGAGAAACATCGATCGGTTGCCTCTCTCACACCCCCAAATGGGGACCTGGCCCCACAACCCAGGCATGTGCCCTGACTGGGAATCAAACCAGTGACCTTTGGGTTCACAGGTCAGCTCTCAACCTACTGAGCCACACCTGCCATGAGTGTCTTGTTCATTGTTAAGTCCACAAGACCGAGTTCAGTATTTGAAGAGTAACAGGTGCCAATAAATTAGTTCCCTTCCCATCACTGCATAATGTGTGGTGTCCGCAGGGCAGGCTTCCAGCTACTCCCCTTCCGCGTCATCGGGAGAGCCCTGATCCTCTGAGCAGATCGATTTCCCTTTCTTTGCTGCAAGCCTCAAACCTAGGTTAGTCTTTCCAAGTCTAAAACCACTTCAATTTTAAAAATTGTACTGAAAGAGGAAGAAAATGACTTTTCGAGGTCAGGTAGTCGGGTTGATGGGTCAACTGGGAAAGAAATAGATGAATTCTAATCTATCGTATGAAACTCTGTCCATAAAAATCAAACCGTTCTATTTCTGATATTTTCACCTCATTCAGTGACATTGTTTTCTTCTGAAGAATAGAACATTTATTAGTCAGACTCTGGGCAGAGGAATGAAATAGCCTGGATCTGGAGATAAGGGGCAGCTTCTGCTGGCCAGCTGCTGTTCTTGCCATCTAACAAATACAGGTTTAAATGAAAACCTCGTAGCCCTATTGCTGCCTCTGTTCCAAAAGAGAACTATTTACCTTGAACCCTAGTCTTGCCTGCCTTTAATGCTGCTTTTGAAAAATATCGAGTACTTTTATCTCACTGTGTGCCTCTCCCCTCCCTCCCGGCCCAGCCTCTGCCTTAGGGGAGCCTTATAACCACTCACTAGATCATTTCAATAGCCTTGACTTTGAGTTCTCCCTCCATCCTTTTAAATTTACCCCCCACACCACACTCTTTCTAAAGTTCAGCTCTGGCCTCCATGTCAAAAGCCCCCATGGCTCACTGAACAAGGGCCAAGTATGTGAGCGTTGTGAACGTGGCCTTGAAGGCTCCCTACCTGTTGTTCTTTCCCATCACATTCTTTCTCCTCCAGCCAGTTTCACCGACAGCTGCGTTGTGAACATTTCCTCCCTTTTTCTGGAGCACTGTTTTCTCCCTTGGAATGTGCCTTCACCCAAGTCCTACTCTCTTCGTCTTCTCCGCTCTCTTTAACTCTCCCTGTAGCCTTCTTCTATATCTTTTTTCCTTCCTTTACAGCCTTGGCCCTTGCGGTTCTCTCTTGAATGCTAGATCTTTGCATGTCTGTCTCCTCCTTCAGGGCCCAAGTCAAAGTCAAATGTCGCCTTCCTCCATTTGTTATAAGATTTGACTTATGCAAGATTTGATTTAGGCCTCTTATTTACTTACCCGAACTTTATTGAGTTTTATTATGATGAACTTAGCACTCTGCTGCGTACCAAGGATGCCCAAATGAATAAGACCAAGTTGTTCTCCTCAAGGGCCTCAGTTGAGTACGAGAGCCAGGAAAGTAATTTCAAAGGCCTCAGGGTATTTATGGTACAATGCTGAAAAGAGCTGTAATGGAAGTCTTGTGGGAGCACGGAGAAGGACGTAACTATTAATAACTATGCCTGGGGGGAATCAAGGAAGGTTTTAGAGAGTAACTGACTTTACCTGGATAATTACAGTGGAGAATCCTTATTTTAGAATGAATGAAATTGAACTAAATTATACTGTTCTATTTAAGACCTAGAATTTATCTGTGTGTGGTAAATATTTAAACATGAGGGATTCTTGATTTTCATACACAGTTTTAATGGGCATTAAATATATTCAGAGTAGGTACTTTTACTTTTTATTCATAAAAGTTTCAGCATTTTTTGTTTAGTTGAGTTTACAACAGATTGATGGGGCAAGTAAGATCAGTAGGTGGAGACCGAGTTGGTGGGGCTCTGGCTTTTCTAGTTGAAATGAGGAGAGTGTAAGGCCATGGGCACACAGCTGACTTGTTTTTTTTTAATCCTTGAAATAAACTCGATTAAGTAGATCTCTTATTCCTCAGATAAGCAGGCACATTTCCAATTGTTCTTTGCATGTCCCAGGAAGGTGGGTGTCTCTTCCTCTTTTTTTCCAGCTTTATCGAGATATAATCAACATATAACATTGTGTAAGGTATACAGTGCGATGATATGATACACATGTTTTGCAAAATGATTATTGCAATAGGTCGCTTAACACATCCATCACCTCACATAATTACATTTTTGTGTGTGTGAGTGGTGAGAACATTTAAGATCTCTTTTAGCCACTTTCAGTCATATAATGCAGTATTGTTAGCTGTCCTCACTATGCTGTACATTACATTCCCGGAAGGTATTCATCGTGTAACTAGAAGTTTGTATACTTTGACCAGCATCTTCCCATTTCAACTACCACCCAGCCCCTGGCAGCCACCACTTTACTTTCTCTGAATCTAACTCTCTTAGATTCTACATGTAAGGTTATCATAACAGTATCGTCTTTGTCTGGCTTGTTTCACTTCGCACAAGTCCATCCGTGTTTTGCAAACAACAGGATTTTCTCTTTTTATAGATGAACAGTATATGTGTGTGCGGGTGTGTATCATATTTTCTTTATCCATTCACCAGGTGATGGACATTCGGGTTGTTTCCATGCCTTGGCGACTGGGGATAATGCTGCAGTGAACACGGGATGTGGACATCTCTTCAAGACGGTGATTTCATTCCTTGGACATCTGTTCCTAATCAATCTTTGTTCAGGTAGGCAGAAATAGAAAATGTCCTAAGTCATAATTTCCACTTTATAACTACCACAACCACGTGGCTTTATTTTTCCATTATACGTTTCCTTCCTATTAGTCATCAGAAGTTGCAATTACGTATTAATTCGGGGTTATTTGTTGACTATCTGGGTCTCTGCTATATTGAAAACTCCACAAAGGAGGAAATTTCTATTGTCCACTGTTGTCTTTCCATATAGAGCACCTGGCATATAATTGGTGCTCAAAACATATTTATTCAACAAATGAATGAATGAGTAATGCTGTTAATCTGAGTAAAAGCCAAACAGAAGATAATAGGAAGATCCACATAAATTAAAAGATAATTGGGGTTGTAAAGACACCTCCTCAGGGTGCATATCAACCTGTTACAGTTCACAGAGATATTTCAATTGGGTGTGAATTCCAGGTCCCTAGCTATTCTGATATTTTCTTCCAAAGGGATAATTTAAATTGGACTCCTGGGGCAGGAGGTGCTCAAAATTACAGGCAATGGAAATACCTTTCATTTGCTCACTTAGCAAGTAGTCTTTTCTTCTAATAGAGGGGAGGAAATGCTAGTCAGTTCTCTATAGAACAGAATATGTTAACATTTTAACATACTCAAGCAGAATATTCTTTAGGATAAATTTTAATAAATGGGTAAAGTCGGTATAATTTGGGAATAGGTCATTTAACAAGTAGCTCAAATTTGATGAACAGAACGTTGAATAAATGGGCATTTTATTCTTCCGGGTATCAAACTCCACTTGCCTTTTGGTGGGAGAGGCTTACGAATATCTTTGTCGCTGAAAAAGGGGACGGATTCACCCAGATCGTTTGGATGGAGCTCAACAGTCTTCTGGCAAACCTGCCCTTGTGGTTTCCCACCCTAGTGTTATGAATTGACTTGAAGTTGTCTAATTCTGCACAAGTCTTAGGCTTGTTTTGGTAGAAAATGATAGTTGAAAAGTGTTGGTGCCTTTTGGCCAAAGATCGCCATGAAGGTACTCGTCACCAGTTAGGTTCCTTGATGTTACAGGCAGATGCCTCTCCTAAGATTTCTGCCCCCTGGTGGACATACATCATGTTAATTCTCCCCACCCTGAATCTAAGCGGGCTCTGTGAATGTGTTGCAATATCACTCCTATAATTAAATAAGATCAAGTCATGATCCTTTTAAAATTTCTCCAGGTGATTCTAATGAGCAGTTCTCTGGTTTGAGAACCAGAGCAGTAGTTCTCAAAGTGTCTGTCTAGGACCAGGAGCATCAGCTGCACCTGGGAGCTTGTTAAAAATGCAGATTCTTAGGCCCCGCCCCAGCCCTCCTGAATCAGAACCTCTGGCGGTGGGGCCCAGTGATCTGGGTTTTATGGGCCCTCCAGGGGATTCTCATGCTCTGGGCCACCACACAAGCCTCTGCGCTGGCTCTTTGGTGGGGAGTGAGGGAGGAAAAGGGGTAGACCACTCTTTAGGGGGATTTCTTTCCCACCAGCAGTTCATTCCTTCTGAGTTTCAGCCTGCCTTTTTGAGGGTTGAATTTAATGCTGGTCTATCAGTGAAACAAAATGAATACATGTGTAACTGGATTAACCAGAGAGAATGCACATGTACACACTCTCACATTCGTTAGGCATATTTTCCAGCAAACAGTAACATCAGACAGTTTTGCCTTATGCATTGTATTAATTAAAACAGGGGCGTTTACTAGTTTCATTCTCACTGCATTTCATTTTTCTTGGTGTTTAACAGCACTTTAAAGGATATTCACATAATAAAGCAAACTTTAAAGACACCTTGTTGTGGCCTCACCCAAGCTAATTTCCCCGTTTACAAGGATCGACTTTTTTTTTGTTGGATAGACATGGATTCCAATGATTAAAGGTGGGTGAGGGCAGTGGGTCTTCTTTCCCCAAACCTCACTTCTGGGTGATGCGTGACAATGCCAGCCACGTCTAACAACAAAATAATAAACAAACAAGCAAAACCCAATACAATGATAGACACAAAGATGGTGGACCTATTTTGTAAGCCCACTGAAGTGTGGCCCCTTTGTTCTTGTGATTCTCCAATCCAGAAGGTTCACTTGGTTCTGAACATTGGCTAAACTTCTCTGGCATCGGGATATTTGGCAAGCCAGACTTTCCCAGGCATCGTAGGGTATTTATCCACCCTGGACCCAGGCAGCTGTCATGCTCCCCCAACCACTGTCCCCTAGTCCTCGTGATGACCCCAAACACACACATCCGTTTCCGAACCTCTGAAAACTCTGGGGCTGATGTGAGTAAATGGAATTCTTGACCTAAAGTATTAATAAAAAAAAAAATCTGATTTTGATACCATGGTTTTTCAAAATATTCTGTTAATTCAAGTCAGAATGGTTCTGGAACTGCTCACATTTCACCAGTGAATCATTATTTCTAATATCTCTTATGCTAATGACCAAGATCAATATGCAGCCGCAGGTAGTGATATTTAAAGCAGGCACTTGTCATGGTGCTTGTAGCAGGCGCTGGAGGTGGAGTGGGGGCTCTTGATTAGGGTCTTTCAGATGCTAACCAGCCACCTCTGGAATGTGGATTTCTGATTAGGATACTTCACATATTAATTATCCGTTTCTAATGTAGGGTATATTTAAATTTACACCTCCTATTTCCCACTGTCTGTGCAGAAGCATGTTAATGTAAATTACAGACGAGGGACTATAACTGGGAGGGAAACCGCTTATGGTGGGTGTGGAAATTAGCACGTCTGGTGGGCAATCCACCGGTGCGTGTAAGAACGTCTTGGGATGGGCGCCTGCTTTTGACTCAAGGATGTCATGACCAACTGTCCTGGTTTACCAGGACGGGGGGTTTCCAGGGATGGGGGGCTTTCAGGGCAAAGCCCAGGACAGCCCGGGGCAAACTGGGACAGTTGATCACCCTACTAGTGACTCTGCCTCTAGAAATCTAGCCTGAGGTAACGAGCCAGGAGAGGGTACTTTTAGTAGGTGTTCGTTGTCAAAGCGCAAATGTGGACGCTGTCTGAAGAATTCCCAATAGGGAATTTGTCGAGTAAGTGTTGGTATAACCATCAGATGGGATAGTTCTAAAAAATTCTAAAAATTAGTCAGCGCAGGCTGCCATGACAAAATACCACAGACTTGAGCTTACACAACAAATTCATTTTGTGCCAGTTCTGGAGGCTAGAAGTCCCAGATCAAGATCGATCAGGGTTGATTTCCGGTGAGGTTTCTCCTCCTGGGTTGCAGAGGGCTGCTGCTTGCTGTGTCCTCAGGAGACGGAGTGCGCAGTGAGCCAGCTCTCTGGTGTCTCTTCTGATAAGGGCACTAATGCCATTGGAATCAGCACCCGACTTTATGACCTTGTTTAGCCTTAGTTACTTCCTCACTCCAAATACAGTCACGTTGGGGGTTGGGACTTCAACATATGAGTGTCGGGGGACAGAATTCAGTCCACAGCATTTTCAGAGACCACTTGTGGAGAAGAAGAAATGTTCACAATGTCTTATTTTTTTTAAATATGTTTATTGATTTTAGAGAGAGGAAGTGGGGGGGAGAGATAGAGAGAGAGAAACATTGATGTGAGAGAGAAACATCGATCAGTTGCCTCCCATACATGATCCCACTGGGGATCCGCAACCTGGGTATGTGCCCTGAGCAGGAATCAAACCTGCAGCCTTTTGGTGTACGGGACAACGCTCCTGCCAACAGAGCCACACTGGCCAGGGCCACAGCACAAAACTGATGTCACAAAATTGTGTGTGTGCGGTATGACTAAGACAGTGTCTTATAAAACAAATATATGTGTCTATAGGAAGACTATTAAAAATGGAAATTAAGGTGATTTTAAGTTTCTTTATCCTTTCTGTAGTTTCCTGTATTTTCACTTGTATTCCAAAGTTTAAAAGGCTGACTTGCCCTGGTTAGATGTCTACGGGACCAGGGAAAATGGGTGGGACACCTGGTAGGGAGAACAGTGGGGTCTGTGTTGGTGGTGACTGGAAAAGAACAGATGAAGAGGGAACCTATAACATCTGTGTAAACCCGAGTTGAGTATTCCCTGCATAATTTGACCAATTGAGCCATACCGTTTATGAGAATGGGTCATTAGGAACTGACCACCATGGCTAGAATCCCAGCCCTTCAGCTTGCCCAGTAATGCCTACCCCACTGGCTAATTGTGAGGTTAGAGTAAGTTGTTACACAAAAGGCCTCAGGAAAGTGCCTGCCAAGTACAAAGGTGCTCAGTAGATCAGCTGGGGTTAGTATTATCTGTCTCATCAGAATGCCTGGCTTTGCCTCTTAGGCAATGCTTAGAAATTCTTCCAGTATCATGGTCTTGGACAATATTCCTTGTTTCTTTGAACAGGTTTGTTAATTATTATTAGACTTGTTAGATTTGATGAATAAGAACACAGGACACTCAGGTAAATCTGATTTTCACATAAACAACGAATAATTTTTTTTACTCTAAGTATGTTCAAATATTGCCTGGGGCATACTTGCACTACATAATTATTACATTTATTTTTATCTGAAATTCAGATTTAACTCAGTGCCCTGCATTCTATCTGGCACTCCTAATGATTAGAGATATGATTGCAGCTTTGAAAAGAAGTCCAATGATGGCGGTCTCTTAATCAGATCCATGTAAGCCAAGCCCGCCCCGGCTGAACTCCTGGTGCTGGCATTGCCTGTACAGCAAGGAGTGCATGGAACAACCTCTGTGTAGGTCCTAACTTGGCAAGTGGCACATGGCACATGCACAATAAATCAGGCAGGAGAGCCTGCCCATTACTTGCCATGTGATTTGGGGGAAATTACATAATTGCTTTAAGCTTCCACGTCCTTAAATGCAAAATGGGGCTGATAATAGACCTGCTTCATTGTGAGAATTAAAGAAAATGAGGTAATTCCCAGCGCTTGGGAAGCATGGTCTGGAAGTGAATGTGAGGGTGGATTTCAGAGAACAGGATAGCAGGGAGGCGGGCCAACTCCAGTCCTTGCAGTGAAGTGCGAGGTGTATCTGATTGCTGCCGCAGTCCTCTGTCCTCATGATCTTTCTTGCCTGGAGAAACAGTAAAGACATCAGGAAAATGACCTCCACTTCCCGTCCCCCTCTCAAATCTGGCATGAGTACCTTAATTGGTGGAACCTAATTTGGATGGCAAACCCTAGCTGCAAGTGAGCCTTCAAGTTGTAATGTCCATTTCCAGCCACTCTGAATGGGAATGGATGCTGAGTGCATTGGGTGCTGCTTGACCCAGCAAAATACCATGAAGGTGAAGGTTGCTGTCAAGGTAGCTTTCTGGATCCAGAGGGAGTTATCCAACTCCCGTTCTCTAGGACACAGGATTAGCTCTCTTGCTGCCTGGGTACTCTTTGTGTTTGAGATGCAGCCTTAATTCTTCTCCTCCTCTGCCTTCTACCTTCTTCCTCCCTAGGGACCAGTCTCAAACCTGACACCCATTCTTGCATCCTAGACTTGGCTATGGGTTGTCAGACTTCTCGGGCTTGCCAGTCTGAATTTCTCAGCATTGCCTCTCCTGGTGTGACCAGCATGGGGGCTCTTGGGCTCCCCAAGATATAAACTGAGAGGAAACCCCAGAGAAATTTCCAGACAGATTTTATTAAGCTTATGCTCGAGCACAAGGGAGGCAGCAGAGAGGAAAGGAAGGGCCTCTCAACTGGCCTGGGGGCTGGCTCCGCTTGGCTGCTTTTATAAGCTGGGGACAAAGCAGGCTTGCATGAAAAGGTGGGCTTCTTTTTTTTTTTTTTCTTTTAAAGCGGGCTTGTGGAATTTTTTGTGTTAGGGTATAAGAAGCAGGCAGTTGGAAGGGAGGTAAGACACTTTTCAAAGGGAGTGGAGGGGTGGTTGCGTTCTTGTGGTGGGCTTATCCAGTGTTTTTTTTTTCTGGCCATCTGGCATCCTCGGAATCCAAGCAAGGGGCAGCAGGGTGGCACCAGCTCTGTGGTGTTTCTTATTCGGTGTCTTTGGGACCCCAGGCTCCAGTTCCTGTGCTTTCTCACTGGGTCCCTTGTCTTTGGGCCCTATTGTCAAATAAGTTTCCACTGCACTTTGAAGTCTGTTCTTTACCTACAGATATGCACTTTTTCTTATCATCGGTAGCAGTTACAGAGCAGGTGCTGCCGCAGGGTGAAGGGGCACGCCCCAGGCCTCTGGGAGGGGCAGCCTAGATCAGACTCAGCCTTCCGATTCTCAGCATGTCTTGAACAGAAAGTCAGGAAATGGAAAACCGCCACTCCAAATGGCAAAGCCTGACCAGGAGAAGGGACCCCTGTCTCTGAGTAATACCATCATCTCAAAAACTCAGTTTCCAGATCTGTAAAATGGACTTGTTGTGGGGACACTGTTGTGAGGATCTAGTGAAACAGTGGCTATAGAGAGGTTGGGGGCTGCAGGAAGGAGAGGCTCCCTTTTCCTGGTCTCCTTCTCCTGCAGGATGGGTGCCTGGTTGGTCTCTGAGGAGACTGGGTAGAGGAGATTGGTCTTACTCTTTCCAGGTGGGTTGTGGCCTACAGGTGTCTGTCACTGGACACACAATCAGCCACCATGAGGATGCTGCTGCTCTTCCCCATCTGGCTCAGATGCCACAGCACTCAGCTGTCTTCAGAGCAAAGGCATATTGGTCCCCAGTGAACGTTCAAGTGGGTATTTCCTGCAGTGGCCTCTGGTGACCACCTGAAAATCTCACAGAGCATGGGGCAGAGCATAGGTAGGTTTGGGGAACAGGGCTCAGCCGAGCTACATCACCCCCTCATATCACAGAAGGGCCGAGGCCTCGCTGTGTAGGAGGTGGTGGAGTGAGGATGCAAGGTATGCTGATGTGGGGGCTGTCCAGACCACTCCCTCCCTCCCTCTGCTTCTAGCAATCCTCTTCCTCCAACTCCCGACCTGTTGCAATGTTCCCCTTGCTTCCCTCTTCATGCCACTGCTTCCAAAAGACATAATTGGTCCCTTCTCACCCTTTCCTGATGTGTGGCAGATTTTGCATGGTCCTGAAAATTTTTAGTGATTAGCTTATACCATCACCTTTCATTGGCCACTGGTGAACACAGTTGTGTTAATGAATGTCAATGGCCCCCTCTGAGCAGGCATGCTGCTTGGGACATGGGAAGTCCCTTTTTGGGGAAGAAAAACAGTGCCCACTTCTCTCAGTGGGTACAGAGCTGACAAGACCCACGGTTTGGCCTGCAGAGAGCAGACTATATATCTCAGTACCCTTCCCTGCTTCCCTCAGTGCCTACTTCCCTCAGTGCCCCTTAGCCAGGGGCTTTGGTGCAGTGTGCAAACCGGACAGCCACGCAGGAGGGCCCTGTCAACGGCTTTCTGCTCATGTACAGCTGGGGCGGAGGGAGGGCGGGCTCTTTGTCAGGGCCGGTGGGTGCTCCTTGCCCCTTGCATCACACAAGAAGGAAAAGTGAGCTCAGATTATATTAATGAGGGTGTAGTGGGGTGAATCATATACCCTTCTTCAAAAAAGATACATTCAATTCCTAATCCCTGGAACCAGGAAATGTGACCTTATTTGGAAAAGTGTCTTTGAGATGCAGTTATAGCTTAAGGATCTGGAGATGAGATCATCCTGGATTACCTGGGTGAGCCCTAAATCCAATGACAGCTGTGCTTGGCAGAGAAGGCAGAGGAAGAGGACAGATGAGGAAATACAGGAAGCAGGCTGCGTGAGGATGGAGGTGGAGACTGGAGTCGTGCAGCTGCAAGTCAAGGAGCACCACGTGATACTCACAGCCACCAGAAGCTGGAGCAGGCCAGGAACAGAGTCACCCCTGGAGCCTCCAGAAGGGCAGTTCTGCCAACACCTGACTTCGAACTTCTCGCCTCCAGAACTGGGAGAAAATGAATTTCTATTGGGCTAAGCCACCTAGATTGTGGTCACTTGTTACAACAGCCCTAGGAAACCAAAGCAGGAGGATGGGAGGGGATTGAAGGGGAGACGACACAGGGGTTTCCCTCTCCACATTATTACTCACACCACAGCTTTGTTTTGCTAAGAGTCTTTTTCCATCCCTGGCCGAAGTTATATCCAAATCACCTTCCTTTAACTTTCCCTTGTTGGTAAGACAGAGGACGCTCAACCTGCCCTTCTACAGTTTTAAGTACCTGTAACCCATTATTTTCCCTCCAGGCATTATTAATCTCTGTACCATCCAACACAGGACGTGGCATGTGGCAGTTTGTTAACTAAGGTGACCAACCATCATGCTTTCCCTGGGACAGCAGCATTCCTTGGGACGTCAGACTTTCAGTGTTAAAACTGGGACTGTACTGGACAAACCAGAATGGACAATTGGTCACCCTTATTAACTGCATGAATGAATAGCCCTGATCCCATTGTTTTTGGAGCAAGTCACCCAACATAAAGTTATTTAGTCCCAGTTCCCACCCCACCTCATTCCAGGTTTTCTAAGCCTCCCAGGGTCCTGTCTTTCCGGGGAGCCCACTCCTCAGGCTAGAACCACTATTTGGGCACCAGCTCTGACTGGGTTCTGGGGACCCTTTGCTGAGTGCTTCCCGTGTGTAGTTCCAGCTCCCTGTCTTGACTGTTCTGTTCTCTGACTTCTTTTCTAGTTGATTTTTCCCCTCTTGCTCAAGAAATGTTGACGTTCTCCCAGATTCTGTCCTTGGTCCATTCCCAAATAGGTCATGGATGACCTTGAGACATGAAATTAAAACAAAAAAACCAAAGCAAACCACTTTGAATGCTATTACCAACTCCTTTTATTAAATCCAGCATTCCATCTGTCAACAAGCTTTGCTGAGTCCCTCCTCTGAATAAATATTAAATCAATTCCCTTCTCTCCATCCCCATGGTTGCTGCCATATGCCAGAACCTTATCATTTCTTGTCTGTTACTGAGATTTCCCATTTCCAATCTTAACCTTCCCAGTTTATCCTTTTTATTGCTTTAGAGTAATTGTTCTAACATGCAAATATTACTTCATTCCTTCCTTGCTGAAAATGAGACAGAGGTTCCCTGAGCTCCACAGGATGAAGTTACAACTTCAACTTGCACATGACCTGCCCTTGTCCAACAGTTTGGTTTCATCCATCACCTTTTGCCCGTCTCAGACCCCACATCACTATCTCAGTGGACCAGCGCTGCTGCCTCTGTGAACAGACCCTTGGACCTACACATCCCTCCCTCTGTGCTGCCATCCCAGCCTCCTCTAGCTGGTCACTCCTGCCAAGCCTTCAGAAATCAGCTCCCTCGTGTTAAGCGGGGTGAGATGCCTCCTTTGTGCTGTACCAGCCATGTGTGTTCACTGCCCTCAGAGCGCTCCCCTGACTGCTGGTCAGTCTCCCTCACTGGGGGGTGGGCAGCCCGAGGGCAGGGCCGTGTTCATTCACCTTTGTCTTCTCACTCTAGGGCGCTTGGCCAGTGTAGGTGCCTGTGCTGGTGTGTAGAGTTTCCCCCCAAATTCCTGTCCACCTGCAATGTAAGCATGTGATCTTACTCAAAAATAGGCTCTTGCAGATGTCATTTGTTAAGTTGAGGTCATGCTGCTTTAGGGTGGGCCTCCAGACCAGTATGACTGGTGTCCTTACGAGAAGAAAGGACAGACAGCGACACAGACCTGCACAGAGAAGATGGCCACGTAACAGCCGAGAGAGATGCAGCTTATAAACCAAGGGACACCAAGGATTGCTGGCAGCCTCCAGATGCTAGGAAAGGGGCAAGGAAGGATCCTTCCCTATAGCCTTCAAAGGGAGCATGGCCCTGTTGACTCCTGGATTTTGGACTTCCGGCCTCCAGAACTGTGAAGGAATAAGTTCCTGTTGGTTTAAGTTACCTATTTTGTAGTCCTGTGTTACGGCAGTCCTAGGAAACTAATACAGTGCCCCACATGTTTGGTTGGCTCATGAAAGATCTAACACCTCTCCTCTTTCCCCACAGCCACTGGGAGAGACCTCTGTCAACTCCAAGCTAGAATGTTCTGGTAGCCTTATGATCAGTCTCACTGTATCAGCCGAATGGAGCGGCACCATGAGCTTTTGACTCCCAATGGATCCTGTATTTGTTAGGCTGATTATTAGAGAAGTTTTTCTCATGACCTGACTACGAGGTTACCTGAATCCTGGTGCTAAAATATGTCACCTCTGCCCTCAGCGAAGCTTTTATGCAAGGCTCTGCTGAAACCTAAAGGGACAACGATTCTGGATATCACTGAGCTCGCAGAGCAAGCCACATGCCTGTGTTTGCACCTGCTCGCTAATGAATGAGAGTCTGTGTGGCGGAATCCTGCCACTTGCTCCCATTATAACACAGGGGAGCCCTTGGCCCGAGGACCTCGTGTGTGCATGTGGTGAATAACAGAATTGCCTCAGGTCAGCTCCAACCAGGAAGGTCGTAGAAAGAACTCCGGTTTCGGAACGAGAGAAACTTGGAGTAAAACCCCAGCTCCACCGCTGGCTGCCTGAATCCCCTGTGATGTTGCTTCAGAGGGTGGTGTCTCTAGTCCGAGCCTGCCTCACCAGGTTATTGCTAAAATTAAGCGGGATCAAGCCTGTGAAAGGCTGCGGGTGATCCAGATGGCCCCTGTTCTCTAGGAAATTGCACGCAGTCACCCGGCTGACGGGCGAGGCGCTGTCTGGGGCCTCGGCCCTGAGGACAAGGCTCTTTCCCCTGAACTAGAGATGGTGGCCCCTAACGAGGGCCTTAAGCATTAATTAGGAATCTGGACTGTAGCCCCTTATGCACTTTCATATACATTTTCTACTTTTACTCTCACAAAAGCCTTTTATTTTTGAACTTCTTATCCTCATTAAAAATATAGCTTAGCTTTGGGAATGATGGTCAAAGCAGGGGTTCAGCTCCCCACAGCACTCAAGCGCAGTGGTTCTCAACCTGGCTGCCGTGGGAGAGCTTTGAAAAATCCCCATGTTCGGCTGCCAGCCATAAAACAGAAAGCCTGACACTGGGGCCCGGGCATCAGCACCTTGGAAAATGCCTTCGGTGGCTCCGGAGTGCAGCCATGTTTAAAGATCTGTTCTCTAGAGTTTCCAAGTCACTATCCCCCAAATGAAGGAATATGAACTTTTGCTCTCCTGGGAGGACAGCAGATTTCATAGTCCCAATTCTGATGACGGGAAAACCAAGGCTCAGACAAAATTCTAGAAGAGCCTGGACTGGAAACCAGATTTCCTGGTTCTGCCGCAAGGCTGTGTCCCTGTGCTGGGGGAGGGGTGTGTCACATCACTGACCTGGCAGGCTCCCTTTCAGCCGCGCTGGAGAAGGCCGCCTTGGGCCCATGGACCGGTTTACCGCTAACTAACCAGAGCAAGGTGCCGATGGCCCTGACGCCAGTGCCCACCGCCTGGTCTCCCCTGCCCTCCCCTGCAGTGCCTGGGTTCCCTGCAGCACGGAGCAGAGGCCGAGGTGGCTTACATACAGGCCAGTCCGATCATTTCATTCCTGCTTCTGTTTTTCCATCTGCCTTGTCATAGGGTATGTGGTACGGGCTTGTCTCTGCCAGACACTTTAGAGGCTCTGGAATGGAGAGAGCAGCAGGAGCCCGGAGTGTTGATTTCATGGAAAAAGCTGGGCTTTTCCATGGATCATTCCTCTCCACTGCCCCTGGGTACTCATGCCCCCCTTCCTGATTCCCAGGGGGCCACCAGCAATTAAGACACAGCTCTGAAAAGCAGAAGGCTGTGACAGCCCCACAAATCAGCCTCCACATCCCCACCCCCAACACACCCCCAGTCCCTCCCAGGACAATGCTATCGAGTCATCTTGAGTGAAGGAATCAGAAAACCCCAAGGCAGTGAAAGAGAACAGGGGCCTCTCTTTCTCACAGTGGCTGCGATTTCAATAGAGAGCCCTTCTCGAGCAGGATGGAGCAGTTCTTCTGGTGTGTCCCTAACAAAACCTGACCTCTTCCTTGGCGGCATTTGGTGGGCCCAGAATCAAGCTGGGGTTCTTTCCCCGCCATCGCCATAGTCATAGCAACAGCTTTGATTAATGTGGTGGCCCATTAGAGGGATAATGTCAGCCCTAATCAGAAACGCCTCAAGTATCTCTCTTTGCATTTTGGTAAATGGCGTAATCACATTACAGTTCGATGCGTCTGGGAGCTGATTGCTGTCACGAAAAGTCTGCCTGATTTTCCAGGTTAAGGGGTGTCGGGGGCCTGAGACGTAGCTAATCACCCTGCATTGTTGGGAGTGTTCAGAGAGAACACAGAGGGCACAGGGACTGCGCGGCATGTGCTGCCCTCCTCTCCCCTCTGGGGTGACAGGAGTTCTCTGGGCTGGTGGTCTGTTTGCAAGGGGTGCCTCCCTGAAGGAGATGGGATGGGAGTCAGAGAGAGGCGGCATTCACTGTCGTGGTAAAGCGTAAAGGGAGCAGAGGCATGGCTGGAAAGAACAGGTAGGCGGCTGAGTTGGGCTTGGCTGTTCCTGCCCCTTGTCCATCAAGCCTGTGATGGACAGTCAGCCTCAGGTCATGCCACTGGGCTGGAAAACTGGCAGGAGAGCCCCATGCTGGCCTGAAGATAGGAAACGGCAGGAGTGACATGGACTGCAAAGGCACATAATGAGTGTGGACTTGACTTCCATAATAGCACTTGGCTGCTGGCAGGCCCTGCTTTGCTGAAGAATCTGGGGAAGCTTCCCACTCAAGGGTGGATTCTTGTCCACCCTGGGGAGAAGGAGACTTCCCCACCTCTCTCTTTTCACTAGCTTGGAAACCAGGCTAAGAGACGTGACATCTCTTGTCCCCATGTTTATATAGCGAATTGATGCTAAATTTCACCTCCCAAGGGACCGTGCTTTTTGTCTCTGCAAGTCCATGGGTGACAGCAACAGTAAATCGTCACCACCAATGTTGAAAGATTAAGAGGAGGACCTGAGGAAATATGCATTGAGCCCCCAGAGGCTATTTTTAGATGCTCCATGGAGGTTTTTAAAAAGGACTCAGACAGTTAACTATTTATGACTCTCTGAATGCAGACCAGAAATCGAAGGCGGCACTTGGCTTCTCCAGTGCTCAGGAAGTAAAGTCCTCTTCAAGGCCTGAAGCCACTTTGGGGCCATTACATGTACTGTCTCTTGGACGACACTTAATATCTAGCATAATGTTTTCATTTTTGGCCATGACACTAGTTTTTCTTCTCGGTGTTGAAAATTATCTCAAGAGTAGCTGAGGAAACTGAGTCAGTGAGTGAGAACCAGCTCAGAGTCACAGGGTTCGTCTGTGGCCCAGCTCTGGTGGGAGCAAATCTATTGCTACTTGGGCCAAAGCTCACTTCAGAGGGTCCAGCTGAATGTCCCAGGGCAGATTTGGGTGTGGGAAGCTCCTTGGGGGGACCCAATTCAACAAACAGACAAGACGTCATGGCCCCACAAGTCAACTAACTTCTGTCTTGCATCTTTCTTTGCTTCAAGCCAACTTCCCACCTGAAGGAGTCAGTGTTCTCTGCAAGGAGAGGGTGGATTAGACATGGCAAAGGACACAGACTCTCTGCCTGCCCTCAGACCTCACAGCCTGGTGTTGTAGTAGCAGTAGCACAGAATGAACTTCCCAGGCTAGGATGTACCCCAGCTCTGGAGGGAACTGGCAGTGTTTCCCTCCCATTATGGTGTCTCCCCAGTAGCCGGGTCCTTGATCATCTGATCCTTTAGACTCAGCTGACCAAGGAATCGGAACTTAAAGCAAATCAAGGATGTAGGGCCTTGGCCCCACACAGCCAATGGCTTTAAGCTGAACCCACAGGAGACCAACATTTGAACAGAAAACCACGGAGGGATGAATGAACATTACAGTGAGAGTTTCCATCTGGCCCTTGCTGGCACCCTCCCCACAGAAGCCGCCTGAGCTGGCTGCCCCCCTCCCTGTAGGCTCAGCCTGATGCCAGTCCCTGGGGCAGTCCTGACAGAGACAAAATGTGTATTAATAACCTCCTTCCCATAGCTCAGTGGACAGGCTTCCCAGACCTCGGATTCAGGGGTCAAGCCACTGTGACTGCCTCCCTGTGCCCTTCCTTCTGTTTCTGCTGATGACCACATCCAGCACTTGGCAGTCCAGAGGTGAGCTCTCCATTGCCACATCGGCATAATGGACCATATGGATCTTCCTCTCGGTGCCCGCTCTCACCTGACTCTTCAGTTCTGGTAGCGTTGCCTTTTTGCAATTCCTATTGGCTACTCTGGCACTGACCACGTGTGGAACTGGGCTCCCTCAGACACTGCTGCCTCTCCAGGACCAGTGGCTGTAGCTGATTCTGTTTCTGCTGACCGCTACCTCCTCCAGCCCCAGCGCACTCCTCTTCCCTGACCACATGTGCAGCACCCTCGTTACCACCTGGCACAGTACTTGCAGGCTAACTTGCCAGTCTTCCCCCTCCGGAGCGGGAGCTCATTTGTTTTCTCCTCATTGTATCCCCAGCGCCCAGCACAACACAGCGATGTTTAATACGTATTTGGTGAACAAAAGCATAAAATGACATCCCGTTACTATAGAGGGATTGACAACTCACTTGATTTTGCGGATGCACATCTGTCTCTGTTCATTGAAACGGAAAGAGCAAGTTCAGGATTCAACCCTGGTAGTCACTTCTGAAAAGACGGTCTCTTTCCAAAGACTTGTGCTCACTACAAAAGAGGTGTCATAATAGGAACTTGTTCCCTTTGTTTGCTTTATAATTGTGTTTAGTTGCTCACCATTCTGCCAATTAATCGAGTGTTTAGTGTTTTCAAATAAAGAAATGGTAATTTTTTCTTTAGAGTTGGACTGGAGGGGAAATGATACTGGATTGGAGACGACAAGATGGCTCTGGCCAATTATTGCCTGTATATTTTTGAGTGAGTCACAAAGTATGTCGAAGCTTTAGTTTTCTCACCTGGAAATTGTGGTAGATGGACTCAGTAATCACCAAGTTCTCCCCCGGTTTATTGCCTCTGTTAACGTGCACTTCTGTTTCAGCAACACAAGTCTGAAGCATACTCTTTCTGTCTTTGTTTTGGCCAAGTCAGAACTTCAGGGTGGAATCCTTTCCACAACTTCCAATATGTTGCCACCAGGTGGCAGAAGCGTGCCACAGTCCATTGGTCCCCGGCACAAAGAGTGAGCATCTTACCAGAGACTGAATCAAGACAGTAGCTTTCTAAGTTGGAGGCTAGTGTCTTAGAGGTTGTGAAATAGCAAACACTCACTCTTATGCAAAACAACAGTTCCAGGGTTAGCAGTGACTGGATCTAGGAACAAATGCTCAGGGACCCAGATTTATGTGGTTCCGAATTTGGAGGGCACTGTGTCTCAGCTCCTGGTGGTCTTCCCCCTGCCTCTCCATAACTGAGTGGATGAAAACCTGTCACCCCAGCAGTTGAGCCAGAGTTGATGGATGTTATCCTGTTCTTTTAGTTCTTTCATGTTCCCTTCCAGGAAAGAGATTAGGACTGAGCTCAGCCAAAGTTGGGACAGCTCCCTA
Organism: Desmodus rotundus; assembly: GCF_022682495.2. Classification (NCBI taxonomy): domain Eukaryota; kingdom Metazoa; phylum Chordata; class Mammalia; order Chiroptera; family Phyllostomidae; genus Desmodus; species Desmodus rotundus. The sequence continues at coordinate 22,553,976 of NC_071387.1, forward strand.
AGTCCTTTTTCTTTTTTTTAAACTATTTATCTAATTACAATGCATTTTTCCTTAAACAAAAACTCAGTAAGAGAAATTTCATCTCCCTCCTTCCCCTGTCTGTGGTTAATTTTACATATCAATCAAACTGGACCATGGAGCACCTAGATATTTTTGGTTAAACATTATTCTGGGTGTTTCTATGAGGGTGTTTCTGAATGAGATTAACATTTAAATCTGAGTAGAGCAATTTGTCCTCCTTAATGTGGTGGGCCTCATCCAATCAGTTGAAGCCTTGGATAGAACAAAAAGGCTCATTCCCTCCCAAATAAGAGAGAATTCCTCTTGCCTGACTGCTTTTGAACTGGGACGTTGGCTTTGACTTGATTGGTTGGCCAGACTTCAGACTGGATCTTCACCATGAACTCTCCTGGGCCTCCAGCTTGGAAACTCACCCTGCAGACCTTGGGACTTGTCAGCCAAGGCCTTATCATAAATCTCTTTACGTATAAATATAAACTCATGTTTGTGTGAGTTATGTATATACACACGTGCATGTGTGTATCCATATATCTCCAGTTGGGTCTCTTCCCTGGAGAACTCTGACGAATGCACCTCCTAGCTGGCTTTTGGTCACTTGGTTGTGCACATACACACACTGAGCAGCGACTTTGTGCCAGGCCCTGTGCTAGGCTTCAGGAATAGGGAAATGAGCAAGCTGAACATGTTCCCTGCTGCAGGGAGCTTCCAATCTACTGAGGGGGGTAAACAGCCAAATACTCACACAAGTGTAAAGACAAAGCTACAGCAAGTGCCACTGAGGCTGGGGTTGCTGTCAGAGTCTAGGAGGAGTAGAGAGGGGAGACTTAAGCTGCACTGTAGCCAGGAGCCACACGTTTGAATTTAAATTAGTTAAAATCAAACACAAATTTTAAAAGTTTAGTCCAGTGGGTAGCCATATTTCAAGTGCACAGTTTCCACCTGTGATTAGTGGCCACCCCATTCCCTCCACCGTGAGGTAACTTTTGATAATCCTTTGACTTTTCCGACAGCTGGAACTGGCCCGTGTGAATTCTAGGTCCACATCCTGAAGAAGGAAAAGAATCGGCCTAACTCATCTCTGAGCAAGGCCACGCAAGTCATGGCCCCTAGTCTGGGGGACAGGCTGCATTGGAGGCGAGGGTTCACCTTTGTTTGTGCCCCTTGTACAGAGCCTGACTGTGTGTGTTTAGGTGTTCAGAAGAAGGTGTGGCTTGCCCAATGCCTGCTACTCTGACTTCATTCCTAACTTCTCTTTTTCTTTTCTTGTCATCAGTAGCTCTGGAATGGATTTAGCATCTTTTATTTTCTTACCTGCCATCAATTCTTCACTTCCTTTCATCACCTGGTACAGTGCCTAGCACATAGATACCCAAGAAATATTTATTGTTTCGATGTCCACCAGTCAAAGGCCTCGGGGAACATGCCTCTAGTTAAACAAATATAGGTTGATTTAGCGTGCTCCAATAAGGGAGAGTACACGGTACCTGGTGTGACAGTGTCGGAGAGGTTTATTAAAGGACTGGGGCTCTGACTAGGTGATTCAAAGAAAGGGCCAGAGAAACAGGAACTAGTTTTGCATTAGATGCTCTTAGGGAGTGGGAGTCATTCAGCAACTTGGCATTTCAGAAACCCTGCTCAGGAACTAGAGAGAACAAAGCAGGGCTGAGGATTTCTATGGGAAGAAAACAGCAGTCACTCAGAAGTAATTTCTTTTCGGCTCCAGTACGGCCTTGCCTTTGTTTGGTTAGAAACACTATCTATCACAGTGTAACGGACAGCAGGGTTGATTTCCACTTTTCCAGTTAATTTTTTTTTAAAAAATTAGCTGAATAAATATTTAACTTTACCCAAACGTAGAGGCAATTGCAGTGGGTTACAGGTAAGACTGAGATACCATTTTTAAACCAGCTGAAGTGACCCTTCACATTATCTGTCTTTCAGGTGATTGCTTTTTACTGACTTTGAACAAGATTGGCCCTTACTACAATGATATTACATAGATTCATCTGAGGCTTGATCTACCACTTTGGAACTAAATAGCGATGTCTGTTTCTCATTGTTGGTGTTTTAACTTTGATTGCTCATTCAAGGAAACTCCGCAGTTGGTCAGTGGCCCCACACACTCCACGTGCCATCTGCACGGAGCTACGAACAGAGTCACCTACTTCCTGAGTCTGCGGCACCGGGCTCGCGAGGCTCATCTTGTCCCCCAGGCGTCACCTCGCCCATTGTTCACCTGAGCTGCTTTCAAGCAAGTGCACCCTGGCCTGGCATGCGTGCAATTGATTTTTAGAATCTGAATGGAAAAACTCATTTATCCTTGCAGCATCTTACTCATTTTCATCCAAAATTCTAGAAGCTTGGAAAAAACGCCTGTCATATCTGCTATCACTCTGACTCTTTGTCATTTGTAATATGGTTTGCATCTCTTCTCTGCGGTTCACTCATAACATTGGCCAAAAGTTGAATAGGATACTCAGAAGAACAGAATCCCTCCAGCCTCATGAGCAACACTCTTTTGATGTGGTTGTTGGTCTGTTTTTAGTATGATTAACCCTGTATGAGTTAGTATGATTTCACCCCTGTATGTGCATGGATAGAATGATGGCTTTTTGCAACTGTGCATTTTGAGAAGGTTACTGCAGCACAGGGAAGCTTACAGAGGGTGGGGTTGCTGGTGGGGGAGTGTGAGAGCAGGGAGACCAGTGGGGCTAGTAAGAAATAATCCAAACTTGAGGTCATCAGTTCTTAAACTAGGGCGGGGTGCCTTTGGAAATGAACAGGGAGGTGTTGTTGCTATAAACATTGTGAGAGCAAAATTCAGCAGGTCTCTGAACAGATGAATGTGGGGAGAAATGGGAAAAAGAGGAGGTTAGAACCTGAGTGATTGCATGGCGTTGTTGTAACTGGAAACACAGAGGCCTGGGGGAGGAGCTGTTGGAGGCGTAGTGAGGTGGTGGAGGGAATTCTTGCTGCAAAGTGATGCGGATAAGGACCGGTGTAGTGGCTACCGAGAACCATAAAGGGATGTTATAGTTCAAGTGGTTGAAAGGTAGGTTAAAAATATTTTTAAGTGCCCAAGGTTTATTTTTATTTACTGTTGAGAGCAGACAATAGAGAGGGAGAGGTAGAAGATGGAGGAGAGGTTGGGGGTGGCCGATGGAATAAGGTCCACAAGTGGCCACAGGCATGGCGATCAGCCTTCAAAGGCACAGGAAGGGAGGGCCCTGGATGAGCGCATATTTTAGGTCTTTGAACGTGCCAAATTTATCTCCTCTAAGGGCCTTTACAGCTGCTGTTCCCTCTGCTCAAAATGCTTTTCCCCACATATCCTCTACTTTTCCTGTAGATCCACACATGACTGTCTTCTTTTTATTCAGGCCTCAGCTGGAAGGTCACCTGCTCATCCACCTGACCATCTGCCTGTCACCAGACTCCATGCCAGGGACTGGTCCTGCCCCAGCATGGTCTGGGACCTCCAGGCTCTTGATTCATACAGGAAAGAATTCAAGACTGAGTCACAGTGAGAAAGAAAGCAAGTTTTTTTCAGGTAGAGAAAAGCAGCTAGGATGTGGGCTCCTGGAAACAGGATCAGGGGTGGGGCTGCAAGTCTCACAGGCCGTTGCTGCAAAAGAAGTGAGAGTGCGTGTCCAAGGGGACGCAGGCGAACTTGTGAGTGAGTTGTGCGCCGGGTCAGTCTGTTCTTGGGATTTTATGTTTCCAAGGCTGGGTCCTTTCTGAATTTTGTGCCAAATCTGACTCCACCTTCTGGTTGGGAGGGGGGTCTTGTTCCTAATATGGTCCATTCCGGAAGTGTCTTGGCTTTCATCCCCTTCTACTTGTGGTGTCCGTTTTCATTGCAATGATGGTATAATGAGCTTTGAGGTCAGTCTCTGATCAATTCTTCCTCCATCTTGGACTGATCAGGTTTTAGCCAGTCCTCGTTGCTACTGTTGACTTCTGTGACCACCACTGGAATTTTCTGCCCTAAACTATTCTCACTGAGCTTGCGTGGAGGTGGGGGCTCTGCTGAGTGGGCCTAGTGCCTTATCGGCCTAATACTTCATCTGCAATTATCTTATTTGCTCATCTGCTTTTTGTGTGTGTGAGCTCCATGAAAGCTGGGACTTGTGTGTGTTTGTTCAGGGGTGCACGTTCAGTGCCTGGTACATGTTTGTTGAACAAATGAACAGCATGCAGAAAGCCCGAAGGGAGTTTACTTGGGGGAAGTGAGGAGCCGTGTCTTCGTCCTCTTTTCACTCTGATGCTTGGGAGAGAACAGGCACGCGATGCTGAATGCAGAAATGGGCAATCGTTGCACTCCCAAGTAGGCACCCAAGAGAGCTCAGGAGGCTTGGACAAAAATGTCTGTAACTGCATCATTCATAATGGGTAAGAGGTGGAAACAACCCGAATATCCATCAGCTGATGAGTGGATGAGCAAAGTGTGGCATATCCATGTAATGGGATATTACCCAGCCAGGGAGGCAATGAAGTACTGATACTGTCACAACGTGGCTGAACCTTGAAAATGTTGTAAGTAAAATAAGCCAGACACAGAAAGCCACATATCATATGAGGCCATTTCTATGAAATGTCTGGGATACATGCAGTCAGAGAGACAGAAAGCAGATTAATGGTCACCAGGAGCTGAAGGAGGGGGCAAGGGCCCTGATTGCTTAGTGGGTACAGATTCCTTTTTGGGATAAGGAAGATGTTCTGGGGTTGGGTGGTGGTGATGAGTGTGTCACATCAGGAATGTGCTAGAAGCCACTGAGTTATACACTTTAAAATGGTTAAAATGGTGAATGTTATGTTATGTACATTTTACCTCAATAAATAAAGATAGAATGGATCGGCGTATAAAGTATAACTGAACTCTAAAACACACAGGACTAATACTTCAAACTCACTTACAGACAAATCGAAGAAGCATGTAGAGCAACCCTGAGGCATGAATCTACAAAACATACATTGTTCAGAGTTATCAATTCACTACTCAGAGGATTCTTGAAGCGTTCCTCCAGATTGTGAGTGTTCATCTCCTTTGCATGAGAACCACTTGACTCCTAGGCAGATCTTTGGGGGAAGTATTTATTGCAGGAAAGAAGACCTGCTTTGGGTAATTGCAAATGCTGCTACTGAGTGTAGAAATGTTTATTCAGTGACCAGAAAGCAGCTCCTCATCCCTCCACTCTCAAACCACAGCCCAGGACAGCCAGCACTTTCAAGAGGTTGTTCTCCCACGGTTTTGAGGAGAGGGAGTCCAACAAGGGGTCTCTGGGGGATAAAAAGGATACAGCAGAAGGACTGGCAGCTGTGTTGAGAGCTCTGCACACTCTGGGGGCGGACCCTGGGGCAGGCATCTCCACAGGAGCCCCGTGCTGCAGGAATGATGCCTCCTATTTCTAGCTGTGAATAGACCTCTAGTGGCCACTACTGAAATTAACCAGCTCTCTCCAGAGTGAAGAGACTGCCCTCTCTGTGCGTGAGCATGATTCCTTTCTTTCAAGGCACTACAGGCTGCAGCCCAGCATCCCAGCAGCGTTAAATGTCCTACAGGTTTCGTTTGGTCAAATGTGCTCTTTACAATCACTAAGCAATTTTTCTTTATTGACCATCTTCTATGTGGGTTGAACCATGGACATTATAGTTGCCCTGTGATGACAGCCAGAAGCCTCCATTTCTGGGAAGAAGCCCTAAAGGCAGGATCTCGTTCCTGTGAAAGGAGTTTGGATGTGAAGCTCACTTGACTCTTGCCAAAGAAAAGACAGCCTGTGACTGGTGGTATTTGAACTGGAATTAAGTTCAAACTTCAACAGGCACCATTTCTACTTTGTTATTGGACGATGGGTCACAAACTTGTGCCAAACGACTCCGTGTCATATCCTCTCGTCCAAGGAGGCTGCTCCTACCACTGGTCGCCTCTTCTCCAGACAGATGATCATGCCCTGCTCTGTGTTCACACTTCCGTTTTGGCACTTCTTCTAATGAGGTCATTCATTCATTCAACAAGTGTTTATTGACCTGCTTTGAGTTAGGCACTGTTCTAGGTGCTAGGGATAAGGTGGTGAATATAAAAGACAAAGTGTTTGCACTCACAGGGAGACACCAAGTAAATCCATAAGGTAAACAAATATAGAACATGCATAAGGAAAAAGTTGGGTAAAGGACAGAGGGAGTGCAGTGTGTAGATAGAGGTCAGTAATTTCAATAGGGTGGTTAGGGAAGGGCTCGCTGATCAGATGACATCTGAACAGAGATCTGAGGGATTGATGGAGCAAACTGTCCAGAGGATATTGGGCCAAGGAAGTGAATGATATGAATATGTTTTAACAGGAACAGTCTGGCTGCTTAGGGGAGAACAGAATGAAAAGGAGCATGAGGAAGCAGATAGTTAGGAGCCTGTTGCCAGAATCTAGGTGAAGATAATAGTGGCTCCAGCCAGGGTGGATGCAGGGGACATGGTAAAAAGATGGCCAGATGCAGGATGCATTTTGAAGGAAGAACTCACAGGATTGGCTGATGTGTTGCATGTGGGAGAAAAGGAGCCAAGGATGATTCCAAGTTTGGATGCCTGGAAGAATGGAGTTGTCTCTCTTCCAAAATGGGTAAAATGTGGGAGGGAAGTTTTAAACAGGGAAACCAGGAGTTTGTTTTTGGACTTGTTAGGTCTAAGATGTCATTCAGACATCCAAGAGGAGATGTCAAGGAGGTAGTTGTAGATAAAAGTCTGGATTTCAGGGAGCAGTCCAGATTGGAGCTGTAAAATGAAGAGTTGTCAGGGTACAGATGGCATTGCCTTTAAAGTGCAGATTAGAATGAGATCATCATCCAGGGAGTGAAAATAGATAAAAGAGAAGCCTCTGAAGAATCGAGCTCTGGGGCACAAGGGGCAGCACGTGAAGGGCCCTGAGAATGCGTGATAGATAAGACTGGAAGAGAACCTCAAGAGAGTGATGTCCTAGAAACCAAGGGGAAAAAGTGTTTCAAGAAAGAGGGAGTAAAATCAGCTGAGAGTTGCCAGAAGAGAACTGAGAACTGACTATTGGAGTTTGCAATGTGGAGGTTATTGCTGACCCTGCTAGAGAACTTCCAGCAGAATGGTGGGACCTGAAACCTGACTAGAGTGACTTCAAGAGAGAGAATAAGGAGAGAAAGAGGTGATAGTGAGCTTGGATAGCTCTGTTGAGGAGTCTTTCTATAAAGAAGACCTAAAATATGGGCATTGGATGGAGAGGAGTGAAGTCTTTGAGTAGGTGGAAAGGTTTGGGACTCACTGTACAAGTGGAAGAGTAAGGCTTAGAAAGGCACATGGGCATGTCAATTATTTCTTTGTCTTCCTTTAAAAAAGGAAATCTATGAGTCAGTGTCTTCATTACACAGCTACTACGTCTCCTGAGCTGTAGACAAGAAGAGATGGACAGGAGAGGCAGTGGGGCTGACATTATCTATGTCTTGAATTGGACTATTTCTGGAACACCATAAAATATTGATATATGAAATTTGAAATAGCTGAGTATATAAGACATCATTCAATACCAGATTCTAGCACAGACAAGCAATAGCAGATGCCGTACATAAAAGAAAAAACTTTAAAAACTCCAGCCACTAGCTTCATGTATTTCCAAGATTGGGAAATGCCCACTGGGCTGTTACTTTTGCAGCTCACACCTGGTCCAGTCACCAGGTTCCATGGGCTCAGAGATTGCCGTCACTGCCCCCAGAACTGCACAATATTCAGAAAAAATATCTTAAATGCTGAAATAATCCCTCCACTGATGTCCAGAGTCCTTTTGAAGCACAGGTGAGGAGAGACCCCCCCAATACTGGCTCCCCCAAACCAATACCACCACATTGAGATCACCCAGCATTGGCTGGGCAGAGAAGGGAATGGGTGGTTCAGGTGGTTTTCTCTCCTTCTTCTCCTCTGCCTCCCACCTAGAAGAGAGATCCTACAGCACTCATTTTTCAGAGACAGATCGCCCTCTTCTAATTATTGTCGAAGCACCCACTCCCCAGCGCCTTCTGCTTTTTAAATTGGAAGCAACAAGAGGAATGCAGCAGGCTTGGGAAAGTGCTCTTGTCAGCCCGTGGAAGCAGAAGCCCTGATGAAATACACTACATTCATTTCCCTCATAAATTTGACTTTCTGAGTTTAACCAAAATACAAATCGCTCCATTCTCTGTGTGGTTTGCTTGAAGCGGCAAAGATACTGTGCAGGACAAGCAAGATCCCTTTCTGTGCGTCGCTAAATTCATTCCTCAGGAGCTGATTTGAAAACAGTTCTTTCTCTCTTGTGCTGGAGGCATCCACTGGTGGCTCTGGGCTTACCTAGAAGAGGTTGTCACGATGTGTGGCTGCTCTTTGATGGCTACCGATGATTCAGGAATGAGCTCTGGACTCAGGAAGAGCAGGGAGTGCCTCCAGGGAGGTGAGGCGGCCACATTAATACAAATGCCTGGCTCTTAGAACCCCTACCCCTCCAATTCAGAGAGAGAACAAGATATATTTGCTGTGTACGCTGAGTAACAAATTACTCCAAAACATAGCAGCTTAAAACAAACTTTATCTCATATGGCTTCTAAGGGTCCAGATCTGAGAGCAGCTTAGCTAGGTGGTTCTAGCCCAGGGTCTCTGAAGAGTTTGCAGTCAAGTTCAAATTGTCATTCGGGGCTGCAGTCCTCTGAAGGGTTAATTGTGGCGAGAGGGTCTGCATCGAAGATGGCTCACTCCTGTGGCTGTTGGCAATGGCGCTCAGATCCTTACCGTGTCATCCTGTGACTGGCAACTGGCTTCTCCAGAGTGAGTGACCTGAAAAGAGAGACAAATAGACGCCCGCAGGTCTTTTATGACCTATAGTCTCCAAAGCTACTCAGCATCACTTCTACTTACTGTGCTGGTCTTGCAGGCCACCCCTGACGTGGAAAGGATTACACAAAAGTTCCTTCCAGGATGTGGGATCTGGGGGACCATCTTGGAGGCTGGCTGCCTTGAAAGGCATGGTCATCAGATGGACCTGGGCTTAAATTTCGATTTGGCAACTAAGCAGCTGTGTGATCTGGGGAAAATCCATTAATTTCTTTGACCCTCAAGTTTCTTCACCAGCTTCACTGGTCAGGAAACCTCACGATAATCTACTTAAAGAGCATCCTGAGGTTTCAGTTAGATAACACATATAAAGTGCTTGGCACATACCAAAATAGCTTAATATGTATTAGCTACCTTTTTTTCTCTTCCCCTCACTGCAGTTTTACAACCAAGAACAAACAAACAAAAAAGGAGTTACACTGATGTGGTAAGTTGCAGAGAAACACAATTTCTCAAGAATGGGAGCCGTGTTTGATTAAGAGCGGGAATTTCAGATGGGCTCAATGCGGTCCCATCAGGTTTCCTGAGTCTCTGAGAGTGTTAGTTCCTTCCTTTGTGAAGTGGAGGTAAGACACCTACTTCACTGGGTGTCTCTTAGGACTAAATGTGTTCATATATGGAAATAACAGCTACATTATATGTTCATCTACGCTCATCTATTAGAATAGCATCTATCAGGAATAAATATTCAATAAGTCTTTGCTATTTAGGGAGCATGTGCTGGGTTCTCCGTAGAGGCACGGGATTCAGGTGTGTTTGAGGTGTGGGCCTTCCCTGCCAGGAGCTTATGGATGGAGGAGGAAGAAGCAGATAATTGCCAGTTACGGTGGTTAAATTGGGAAATCCAGAAGTCAGCCAAGGGCCTCGCATACACTCACGTCTTTGCATGTTTCCTCTTGGATCTTCTTTCCCCCTCTTTTCTCTCCTCACCCCCTCTCTTGGATTTCTCCCAGGTTCCCAATTCTCCTTCCTCTGCTATGTATGTTAGCTTATCCTTTCCTTCACACCCTGAGTGGTAGACGATGCTGGGATTCTGGAGGTTCTGCTTCCTACCCCACATGGGATAATCAAGGAATTAGCCAAAAGAGACGTTCAAATATCTGTGAGTGTTTGGAACATGCCTTAGTCATATGCTGGTCTGTTTTCAGAGACCTGCATACTTTGTCTAGTAAAACCTCTTCACAACTTCACTAATTAGAGGCATTATAACATTAACAATAAATATGTAGCTTCTTATACATTCTTCCAAGATAGCCTTCATAATCTTTTACATAGATCAAAAATGTAAATATTTAAAGGTTTATTGCGAAAAATAGCTGAACTCTGCCTTACTACCCTTTTCTTCAGAGGCAGCCAAAACTGTTCTCCTGGTTGTGTCTTCTGGAATTTACCTCCATGTTCCTAAATAATACACTTATACAGCTGTGCTACAATCTCTTGCAATTATCTATCCACCTGCTCTTAGAGTGAATGAGAATTTGGTCTTTTGTGCAAACATCACTCCACTTCTTAATCCCTTCATTCTTCCAAGATAGTTGCTTCACAATTTCTTGTTAAATTGATAGAGTTTCCTTTATTCTGATTATATTTTTCTCATCTTGAGTCAAATAGTGTGCTCTTTAGGGAGCGAGGTTTAGGTCTAGGATGGTACAGAGGTTGAACTGGGCTCCAATTTAGAGAGGCAAAGCAAGGCCAAGCCAGACACAGTCACCTTATCAAGGATATCGTGCTATGCATAGTAACATGTTTTGACATCTCTCCCTTTCCTACACCCTCCCCCTTAGGAAATCCCACTTGCCACCCCCATGAGAAGCATCGCTATGAACAGCATGGCCTCTTTACCCATGCCTGATTGAACCAAAGATAAACACCTGAAATAACAAGATAATTCATTGGCTGACTGGTGACCTTTCAGATTTTTTTTTTTTTCCTTTGAGTAGTTGAATCAGTAGACCAGAGACTGTAGTCAATTTGTGGTGTGTATTTGAGCTGAAAGGTTCTATAGACTTGAGATGAAGGTTACAACATGTCAAAGGGAAAGCCACAGCACATGTAACTCCACGTTTTGGGAGAGCAGAGAAACCATGATCAAGGAGAGGAAGCCACTGTTAAGCATAGGGGAGCGTGACTCAGCCCTGCAGAAAGAAGGAAAGGTACAAGAGCATGTGGCTCCAGAGACCTGGGGAGGGACAGAGACAGACAGACAATAGTTGCCTGACTACTTCCTTTGGGTTTCATGAGACTCCCTGTTGACTTTCAGTTACTCCTCTTCTTATGAGTGGTTTCTGACCCATGCAACCAATGATGTACATTGACTATAATGCTATCGTTAGAGCTGCTATCAGAGTATGGTCTAATGTCAGTCATTAAGGTCAGGAATCAAGAGCCAGAGTCAGGGATGAGGAGGAGGAGGTCAGTCAGTCATGGCGAAGTTGCTTGAACGGTGCCGGAGCAGATCCAGGCTCTTGTTGAAGCTGGGGGGCTTGTATGCTGGTAGGAGACAGTTGGGGGATGCCACCTCCCCACGTGAGGAGCAGGAGCGGCATGGAGGCAGTCACTGCTGGGAGCTCTTTTCAGCCTCACATAGGGCATCCGACTCATTTGCCTTGCTCGACTTGGCTGATAATTTCATCTTTCAGCCAGAAGCGGAAGAGACTTGGGAAACTTCTGTTCTGGACCTAAATCTGTTCTGGACCTAATTCTGACCAACTAGGAAAAATTGCTTGGCAAAGTGGATGTGACAGGAACTTGGGAGGAAACAACGTCATCCTGGAGTGTGTGAAAGTTGAAAAGGTTGGGGCCTGGGCCATTAGAATGCCAACCCAGTGACCATTCATACGCTTATTAAGCTTATTGAGCCCAGGCTGAGTGCTGGGCAGCATTCTTGGTGCTGGAACTACAACGTGTAACAAGGCACCATCCCTATGCTCGAGAGGCTCTTATTTTCCAGTAGGCAAACAAATGAGCAAATCATTTCAGATAGTTTTTAAATGCTGCACAAACAGTAAAACACTAACTAGAAAGTGTTGGGGTGGAGTGAGTCTAGATCAGGTGGTCAAGGAACATGTTCTCCTGAGAGGGGAGCTATTCGAGCTGAAATCCAAGTGAGGAGAAAGAACCAGCCATACAAAGAGCATGTCATGAGAAGGACTAGCAAACACAGTGGTCTGCTGGGTAGCTGTGGCTTGGCGTGGTCAGACACGAAAGTAGCACACACTTTTCCTTAGAGTGATGGTGGCTCTGTGAGGTGCCAGTGGAGTTTTTCCATTACAGTAGAACTGGGGCAGTTAACGTGGTGATCTTAGAGAAAATCCTACAATAGGTTATTACATAAATAGTTCTTGAGCACCTGTACAAAAATTGATGGTTATTAGTGTCTATTTGGTGACCCCAATATAACTGGACTCTCTCCACAGTTTGGGGAGGGGACAAGTTTAGTAGAATAATATGGCAGAGAGAGGTAGACACAGTGTATTTTGATTTCAGCAAGTCATTTTTATGGACAAATTAGAAAAGTGAAGATGGTATTCTTAGTTAGCCAGCTAAATCTAAACGATGGTCTTAGAGAAGGACCGAAGCTGATCTGTGTTTCCAGAAGCCAAACTGGGACCAATGGTTGGAAATTATGGGAGAGCAGATTTTAAATCAGTATAAGTCTGACCTTTCCAAGAGTAAGACATGTCCTGAAGCTGCTTTGGAATTAGGACACAGATGAGTGAAATTGATGCAGCAGATGGTGAATGTCTGGGGGCCTGGTTTCATGCACCATGATAATCTAGGATTATGTGAATCAGGAGAAATAACTGAACATTATGCACCATTTTCCCTCTGTGATTTAATAATGATATCTACAATGAAGGCTATGTCAGTCACCTAGGTAAGAAACCTCACAATCTTCATTTACGCCCCCTTTCCCTTACCCCTCACATTCTCTCTGTTCTCATACGCCTTCTCCTCCTCATTCCCATCCCCTGCCATTGCCCTAGGTCAGACTTCCATCGTCTCTTGCCTGAACTGTTGCGTTGGCCTCTTCATTTTTCTTCCAACTTTTACTCTCTTCCCCCATGGCTTCATTCTTTGTGTGTGGTCAGATGGCACTTTAACAGACAGAAATTACATCAAATGCTTCTACCAAAATCTCCACTGGCCCTTCTTTCCCCAAAGAGAAGCCCCACAGATTTAGATAGTTCCCAAGGCTCCCACCTCATTTCATGTGTATCTGCCCTGCTCTACCGGTAGGTACGAGCCTCTTGTTAATACAACTCTTAGGGCTCTCTTAAATACCACATCTTCCAAGCAACCTCCTTGTTTCCCTAAGCAAGAGTAATTGCTTTTCCACCTTTATTTTCACACAGTAATTTGTCTCATTAATTATTCATTTGCTATTTATTTTATTCTTGCATTTTTTATTCTTCAAACATTTACCAGAGGTGCCTACTGTGGACTCTCTATGCTTGGTTTTAGGGGAAGTGAGTGGAGTAAGATTAATACTAATTTATTGTGTGGCAGGTATGTGATATGAGTTTACGTTCATTATCTCAACCTTCGTCCAATGGGACAGTTACTGTTAAGAGATAATAGAGATATTATCCTGATGCAATATTTCTATGAGAATAGTTACTACTAGTATCCTTATTTTAAAGGTGAGACAACTGAGGTTTCCAGAAGTTAAGCAGCTCACCCAACCAAGGTCATGCCACTGGCAAAAGCCTGGGCTTGGATTTATAGCCAGGTTGTCTGATTCCAGAGCTCAGAGTTCCAGTCCCCACGCTAGGACATCTTTTTGCTATAGATGAAGAGACACAGACAAAACGTTGCCTTCAAAGTATTCAGAGATTGGCGCTTCTGGCTGTTGAAGGTTTACTTAGCATTCAGGTATTTCTGCCTGAGACCATATTTAGCCACTTGCACGTCTGGCCATCCATTTGATTATAAGCTCGTCAAGGGCAGACATGGCCCCATACTATCACATTCATCTCCCATCTTTTCCAGGGACAGAGCTACTCTAATTATGTTTGCAGATTGAGTTAACAAATCATTACATGTGTCAGACCAACTATGCTGCAAGTTTCCCTGGGTAATAGGACTTTTAATTATATCCAGCTCTGGGCCCTGCACAATGGGGACATTGACAAGCTGGTGCACATTCACCAAGAAACTGGAGGGGGCTGTTTCGAATGCTATTTATAAACACTGCCTTCCTGGCATTTATTTGGAAAGTATTAAAATAAACTGTGAATGTGTTAGAAGATCTTTCTGTTCCCTATTTTATAAATTATTATTTCAGTCTTGAACCAAGCTGTTTTTTCTTTTGCATGTACAATGGTGTTTATATCCTGATATCATATAATATGAATAATGATAAAGCTGTAAAAATGACATTAAGAAATAAAAGTTTCCAAGTCAAGAGGACCATGGGCACAGTGAAGTGGGGACATATGCTACGAGTAATTTCTCAGGGCTAACCTTTATTGAGAGCTTGCTGTGTGCCTGGCACTGTTTTGAATGCTTTACATGCATAAACTTATTTATGCCATCACCACATTTTATAGCTGGGGGATGCAGAGGCCCAGAGTCCTTTAACTATAGGTCTGTATTCAGCATTTACCACGTTCTATTACTGGTATGCCTGACTTCCCTATCAACTGGTTCTTCAAAGTCAAAGACAATGGCTGGTGCAGCTTCCTACCTTGGAGCCTGGCAGGTTCCTGGCAGAGCAGAACCTCATGCTGTGTCAGAGAACACTGCTCAGGCAGCGGGGTTCCTCCACTATCTGCTCACCTGGGAAAAGCTCGGTGAACACAATGGTCTTGCTCTCCGAGGAAGGCCAACACATTCTTCCGGGGCAGACCTAGGGGACACTCTACATTAGCAGAGCTGTTCCCCAGCAGAATAAACCAAGCTAAAGATTCGCTGTTGAGCATGGAACCAAGGCATGGAGTTAGGTGGTTGGAATATGGAACAGCCTCATCCTAAGATGACCCCAGTAGGTACGGTCTTGTCCAGGGAACCATAATTCTCTAGGTTTTTGGTAAAACATCGTCTGAAATCACTGGGAGAGGCACTGCCCTGGTTAGGCCTCCTTGTCATGCTTCCACTTCCCATCAGCCCCCTTTAGTCCACCATTTTGTTCTTTGGAGATGTTAATACCTTTAGGCAAACTCTCGCTCGTGTCTCTTTAATGGGACTGTGCTGCTCTCTGCTTTGATTTGTAACAAGCTGATTTTACAGTTCAACCCATTGAGAACTGCTTCATCCCCCTTGTTTTAAATCGTCCTCTTTCCCCAGCCCTCCACTCCTAAGTACTAACTGTATTATTGTCCCCATTTTACAGATGAGGAGGAACAGAGAGCCCTGACTTCAAGCCTAGCATTTTCCCCTACCATCAGCACCACTTCAGCAGTTTAAAGAACATTTACTGGGGCTATTTGATTGTGGGTTGCACGTGTAAATATCTTTAGGTGATGGCATCGCCACCACTGGAGTCTTGGTGCAGGCTGTGAGCTGCTCAGTGCCCAGTCAGTACTGGCGGCTGGGGTTCTTTGCTAACGTGCTGAGGCAGAGCTGCCTCGGAGCTCGCCCTCTTCTTTCCCGCGCAGCTCACAGTGGTTTCCAAGCAGATACTAGCTTCCCATCTTCTGATCTTTCCCTGCTTGGCTCTGGGGTCCTTTTATTTGGCCGCGTTTTTCTCTGTATACACAGAAGCCTCTTGTACACTGCCCCCAACAGTACTTATAATCACCTCTCCTGAGGCCCACACCGTAATCTCATATCTGATTCACTGTCTTCTTTTTCATCCCTCTGCCTCCTTCACTTTTACTCTCACCCTGAGCCTCTCAACACAGGCCGTCTCTCCACATGTGCCACGTCGGCTGAATCCCTTTCCCGCCTATATAAACCGAACCTCCCCCTTCTCTGCCTGCTATTTACCTCTTTCTCTGGAAGCACATCCCCTTTATTATTAAATTTCATTTACACAGACGTTAGTAATCAACACAGAGCGTTTCTGATAATCAAATTAGACAAGTGGGACTCTGCCTTTATTTTCTTCTTAATCACTGGGCGTGATAGTAATAATGTCAGCTCGAATAATCTGGTAGCGTGAACCTCTCTCCGTGTTATTTATTTATTTTTTTCCAGATCTACTTCAGGTTCACCCCACAGCCAGAGAATGTGAACTATGCAACTCCCTCCCACCCCCCACCCCCGCCCCAGATTGGGTTTAGAATCTTGATTGTGGCCTATGTCAACTGCTTCAAGCCCGGGTGAAGCTCATAATTGGATGGTAGTATATCATACAGGGGATTTTTTTTTATCCTTAACCCTAGCTGGTAATGAGTTTGTGCCCTGCAGCTAGAGTCTTGATAGCCCTTGACATTTTCTCTTCCTTCAGGAGAGAGGCTGCAGCTGCTGCTCTGCTCTTTGCTAGTGGGTGGAGCAGCCTGGGTAGAAGAGAAAAGACAGACACTGCCACTGCCTCCAGTTCCTCAGGCGACCTTGGCCAAGTCACTTTCCTCAGTTGCAAAATAAGTATCCTGGTCTCCAACCCTCTCCATCGGGATCCAGAGGGACAGAGACGGATAATGTTTCTGTAGCCCTTGAAGCCACTTAGCATAAGGATGCTCTATAGACAGTAAAGTGTCTGTGGAAAAGCAGCAAGTACACAGTGAAAGCAACAGATATGAACCCCCAAAGATGCGGTCGGACCTTCCTATAGTTGGTGCAGAGCTGTGGCTTTCTGATGACAAGATAAAGCCAAGTTGTCCAGGGGAAGCTGGGGCCCTAAAAAGTCACATCTTCTCTGAAATGGCTGGAAAGGGGTACCAGAAGCCGCAACACCTTCTGCATGTAATCAGAATTAGATTTATGTTGCTGTGGTAGAGAGGAGATTGGAGTAGATTTGTAGACAAAAAAAAATTTGGATACTTATTGTTGACTTTGGGCATGTCATTTCCTCTAAATCTCATTTGTTATCTGTGAAATGGGTGTAACAATACTACCTCGCAGTGGGTTTTCCAGGATATAAGGAAGGCAGATCATAATAAAAACAGTGTTGTGTTCATAAACCGAATCTCCAGAAAAAAGTCCTGATGGGTGGCATTTACAATTTCTGTGGTGTAAGTTCTCACACCAAGGATGGTTTCAGGTTACCAATGGTTTAACCACTCACTAGCTGGCAAGCTTCCTGAATATTTACCGACTGGCTCTTGTGAGCTTGCTGGCCCTAGCACCATAGGTACCGTTCAGTAGGGTCCCTGAATGTATCATGCTTCACATGTATTTCATTTCATCTTCACAGCTACTTCCTCAGGTAGTTATAATTAACCCCAGTACACAAAAGAAGAAAGTGAGGTTCTGAGATCTGAAGTGGTTTTTATAGGGTCTCATGGTAAGTAGCAGAAGCAGGATTTGAACCCAGGTTGATTTAATTTTTGAATCTGTGTGCCTTCCTCAAAGCCAACTTGGGCAAGCAGGACCATATAAGGCAAATGCGGCATAAACTGAAAGATTTACAAACCTGAAATAAATTACTCCCTTATCTGCAATGTGATAGGATACATTCTCACCTCCTGAGTCTACTAGGGTTCGCCTTGGGCCTTTCGGATTCAGAAGGAATGTGGACCCGCCCAGTTTCTTTCTCCAGGCCAACAAACCGTCAGATGGAAGGAAAGCATCTGTTTCTACTTCTCTGCTGGGAACCCTCACACATTTTCGTCCAAGAAGTGTAGTATGAATATCTTTCTGGGAGGCCATTAAAATTAATCCTGGGAGATGAGACAAGCCAGGATCTGGCCAGATTCCAGTATAATGCGCTATCCCCCAAAGAGGAAAGAGAACATTCCTTCTGAGATGGTGCTCATCTTTGAATACTGGGCCTGGCCTGACTAAGGTAGAACAGAACTCCATGGAGAACTGTCTGTCTACTCTCCCCTTACAGATTTTTCCTTTTGCTAGCCTAGCCCTTCATGCCCTACTTCTGGATCCAGCTAGCTACCTACATGCCTCAATCCTATGGTACTCACAAACTGGATTATAATCGTTTATTTGTCTGCTAGACTAAGCTGCTCTCAGAGCGTGAGAAACCAACTGTTTTCACTGCCAGCCCCACATTTCTCCCAGCCAGAGGCCATCCCCCAGTAAGGAGCCATGCTTTTTCACAAGGACTTTGCCCACAGGAGGAGCAGCAGCTCATGGTGACTGCCAAGGTCTGTTTTACATTCTGTCCAGGTGACACTGCGGTCCTGGCACACCTTTCTCTTCTCCTGAAGAGCATGGCCTTCTTAACTTGGGAAGCTGACCAGAGGCAGAGTGACTTGCCAAGTCTCCAAGTCCTGGACTGAGATTCTGCTGCTCAGTGCTTAGCGGTTGCCAACAGCAGTTTCCAGCATGTAGGTGGCAACCAGCATGGGTCCTGGGCAGTGGTGACGTGTGGCCACCAGCCAGGGAAGCAGGTGCTGGTAGCAGAGGGAGATACAAGGCAGAGGGGGATGCCAGCTTGGTTTCTGCAGCTCATGGTGCTAGCCTATGAGCTCACAGTAGGCTGTACAAAACAGGCAGGGGCTGGATTTGGCTCATGAACTGTAGTTTAGTGGCCTTTGCTCTGGACAATCAACAAAACAATAAATCAGGTCCTGGTTTCTAGTGTTTGCCAATTCTGTGGTGCAAATACTTCCACCATGGCTGATTTCAAGTTACCAACGTGACATCACTGAATGTCGGGCTGGAAAGGGTTGTGCAGTAGTACATCATCGGATAGTGTTTCCACCACAGAGATACAATAGACATAAGTAACCTCAAGGGCATAGCTAATAGTAAACTGCTGTAAAATAATTAGGAAGTGATGATTTTTGAGTACTTATTGCTTTTGTTTTTCATTTATTTGATTTATTTACTTGTAAGTTTATGTAATTTAAGATTAAATAATAGCTTTTTGACAACCGGCTTGCAGGATTCCTGAAAATTTAGCAGTTGGCTTGGCTCTAGCATACCACTGACCCTGGTCCATCTGACTATGCCAACCATATGCAAGAGAAGAGAGAAAAGCCACTCACAGTGGGAGAGCTGGGAAGTAGCTCTTCATAGAAACATTAACCTCATCCATTCCTCCCTGTAAAGACGTCATCCCTTAGCATAATGTCCTGCTGTGTTCTTAGTCTAACATATTAGTGTCTCCTCCTCCGGAATGGAGCTTAGGGGGTTTTGAGCACCCCCTAGTGGTTAGTGTATGGCCTACATGAAATTCACATCTCGTGTTCATTTGGGCTCTACTCCTGTAAGCTGATCGTTGTCACAGGCCTGCTATGTGCCAGGTACTCTACTGGGAACATTCCATAAATTATCTTGCCTACTCTTTACAACAACCTTGCAAGCGAGCACTACTGTCCCAATTTTACAGATGATAAAACAGGCTCAGAAATGTTAAACAACTAGCAGCTCAAGGCTGCATACCCAGGACACATTGGAATTAGCATTCAAATCTCAGCTCCGGCTTTCTCCCAACCTTTGTGCTGGCATTTGCTCCTCTTTCTTTGGCCTTCAATTCTAGTGCCATAGCCATCTCAGAACCAGAGCAGAGGCCGGTGTGGCAGGCACCCTGGATGCTGTGGCCTTTGGTTACCTCCCTGCCTCTCAGGACAGTGGCCCTGGAGAATTTAGGTGTGGGAAATAAAATCCAGAGAAGATCATTTAGAAAAACAAGTGAAGCCCTCTCATTTCAGAGATTCAGAAACAAACTGGCTAAGTAGACAGATTCAGTATGGCAAAGTCAAGTGGCCTTCCAGCCTCCAGAGGCTGTGATCTCATCGCCATGCTCTCATGCTTATACAGCCTTGCTGGCAAGATTCCTAATGTACCAGTCCAGGCGGCCTTTGGCTTACAACATGGTTCCACCATTCTATCCCAGATCCTGGGCAAGTTGGGGAATGTCCCTGAGGCCTTGGCCTTGTCAGATGGAAAGCTTCCTGGGGCAGACTAATGGGAGTGGTGGTATATTAGTTTCTTCCTGCTGCTATAACAAATACCACAGTGCTGTGGCTTATGACAACCCAGATTAATTATTTTTAGTTCTAGAGATCAGAAGTCCAGCACAGGTCTCACTGGGCTAAAATCGAGGTGGCAGCAGGGCCGCATTCCTTTCTGGAGGTTTCAGAGGGACATCTACTTCCTTGCCTTTTCGGTTTCCAGAGAACAGATTTCTTGGCTCATGGTCCCTTCTTCAGTCTTCTTAGCCAGCAGTGCTACCTCTCTCTGACCCTTCTTCCATAGTCACGTCTCCACCTCTGAGGCAGCTGGGAAAGACACTCATGTGAGTGCTCATGTGATCAGACTGGAAAAACCCAGATTAATCTTCCCCTTTCAAGGCTCATGCCCTTAACCACATCTACAGAATCTCTGTTGCCATGTAAGGACTGGGAATTAGGACATGGGCATCTTTGGGGGCCCATGTTTCTTCATATTACAGGAATGAAAAACAATGAACAGAAGCACTGAAGGTCAAAAACGGGGGAGGCTAACATTCACTCTCCAGTCAAACAGACCAGACATGAGAAGCAGAGTCAAGAAATCTGTGCATTGAGCAGACACAGGAGTGGAGCGAAGACCAAAGACAGAGTCACATCCAGACAGAAAGGGACTGGGATACCTAGAGGACAGGGTGGCGGTAGGGGACAGAGTGTCTGACACTCGCCTTTATTGGGCTCAGCCTTGTTTAAGACTCAGAGTCCCGGTGGACTTGTGGTCTGGCGCTTTCTGATCACCACCTCAGTTTAGACTTCATCAACAAATCTCAGAAGGTACAGTGTAGATACATGACGAGCTGGCAAGGAGATTGGGGAGTGTTGGCGATGGCGGGACAATTTCTAGGTTACTCAGGCTGATGGGGCAGGTGTTAGCTCAGATACTGGCCATTGCAGTACCCGAGGGAAAGAGAGAGCCAATGGTCTTTCACTGGTGATTAAATTCTCTGGCCTAGAAGTGCAACCTCTCACTTCCTTACAGAACTCATTGTCCAGAATTGGAATTAGTTACAAGGCCCCATCTAAGCACATGAACCCAGGAGGGACTTCCGGGGAGGACAAAAACATCTAGACAACAGCACTAAAGGCTATCACGTCTTGAAGAACACATGGGTCATTAGTACAAAAGTAGAGAAATGCCAGATTCCTTTTAAGAGGAAGTAATCATTGAACTGGCTGTGGAAGGACAGGTTCACCATGCCTTGGGGAGAATTCCTGCAGAGGCTGAGG
Organism: Desmodus rotundus; assembly: GCF_022682495.2. NCBI lineage: Eukaryota > Metazoa > Chordata > Mammalia > Chiroptera > Phyllostomidae > Desmodus > Desmodus rotundus. The sequence continues at coordinate 22,575,114 of NC_071387.1, forward strand.
GAGGGGAGGCAGCCAGTGTGTTTGAGGGGTGGTAGGAAGTGCTGGTGATGGGACAGAGGGTTCAATTGGTGAACAGAAAGAGATGAGTGCAAAGGACAACAGGGGCCAGGTAATGCCTGATTTCTCTGTTGTTTAAGGAATTTGGACTTCACCCTGTGGACAATGGGAGTGAATACTTCAAGAGTTTTAAGCATGGGTAAGACATAATCAAATGTGTGTGGTAGAAAGATGGCTCTGACTGAAGGGTTAAGGGTAGATTGGAGGGGCCAGTCCTGAGAGTAGAGAGACCGGTTGAACAAGATAGGTGAAGAGAGCCTGTCGGAGGAATGTGGCAGAGAGAATGAAGCCACCAGGCACCTCCTGGGAAGGATCAGGTGGTGGCACAGAATGCTGCAAAAATGATAGGGCAAACGGATGCCTTCTGCTCCCAGTGTCCTTTTTTACTTCCGCTTTTGTCATCCCTTATCCCTAGATCTTATCTTTTCAACACTCTTCTTGTTTTGACCCCAACCCCAAAGATACGGGCCAAATCAGAATTAGAAGGCGTTCTCTCCACATATGTTCATCTGTACCAGCATCCCCCTCACCTGCATCCTTCTGGGCCTGGCGCTGCCCAGCTGGCACTCCTTTCTACCCCCTGACTCTGATAGCTGGGAGGAGGGAGGTGGATCAGTGTTTTCAGGGGGGCTTAAATGTCCCAGGGGCATAGCAGCACCTGGTCAAGGTTATACTACAGTAAAAGAGTGAAATGCTTTCTCTTGGGATGGTCTTCCAGCTAACAGCTCCTGCTGTAGACATGCTAATTCACCAGAGGGATTCTGCTGGAGTCTTGAGTAGCCCCTTTGTCAGGGAAGATGTGGGGAAATATGCATAAAGTAATGACTCCAGAACTGAGATGCAGATCAGCAGAGGTCTACCAGGAACAAAGGGGTTTAGAAATTTCCCCCTCTCCTTGGATCCCTCTCATGCCTACCTGTCTAGGTCCCCACCTACCTCTTCCCTTACCCATTCTTCCTTTCCCTGGTATAAAAGGTGATGCCTGAATTTTGAGCTTTGTTAAGATAGATTTGAGAATCAGTTCTCCTAACTTCTCAGCTAGGTCTTCTCGATCAAAACCTTTCCTTGCTCCAAACTCTGATCTATTACATATTGGCTTTTCTTTTGAAGCACTGGCTGGGCACACAGACCTTGTGCCTGTAACACTATTATTTTGTCATCACGGTTTTTGTTTCCGTACTTATCATGCTTTGATATTTCAGTGGATCCCTTGAGACTTGACTTGAAGGCTTCAAGGGAAGAGTTGTTTGTAGGGTGGAAAAGACCTGCTGGGTTGGAACTGGTTGACCTGCCATTTACTGGCTAAGTGACCTCACACAGGGACACTGACTTCTGTGAGCCACTGTATGTTCTGCCTCACAGAGTTTTCTGTGTGAATCAAAATGACGTGATGGTGGAAGGTGCCATCAGGTGTGAGTCATTATTTTTTCACCTACGAAGGTTTTTTGTTTGTTTGTTTGGTTTTGTTTTTTAAAAAGGACTCTCCAGGCCTTTCTCTTATCCTTAATAGGGTAACTGCCCTCCTTCCACTGGAACAGAGAGTTCCTTGTCCCTGAAAGCCACCAGGGTCTGGTCACGGGGCAGAGCCTGCAGCCAAGGGTGGCTTTTCTGCCAGGACCGGCTAGCCTCCTGCCTCCAGATAACCCTGGTCCTCCCCTTCGCCTGCGCCAGCGGCTTCCCACACAGCTGTGGCCTCATTATCCAGGTGACTGTGAGCAGCTGAAAGGACCTTAGCCAGGGGTAGGCTTTCAAGTGTTCATAATAAAGCTTCAAAGTTCACACCTTCATTAAGATGTGAAGAGTCAGGTCCTCCCTGCACCTCTCCCAGGGCTATTGTTCCCTTCCTATCTGGCTGCAGATTCAAAAGACAAGCAGGATTGGTTTTCTTTGTCCAGACAGCTCTCCTAACCAGAAAGGCTAGACCTGTTTGTTAAGAGAACCTTCTCTCCCGTAGCCCCCTTCAGACCTGCTGTGAAGGTTTCATAGATGCTGGGGAATTGGGGCATTTCTCAGGGCTGGAAGGGCTCTCTCTGGGAAGCAGGACTGGACTTGCTCTGCTGGGTCTCGTGGGAGTGGACCTAGGACCAGTGGGTGGAGGCAAAGGGGAGACGGTATCAGAATACGGGAAGGAGGAGCACAGAGGTGGGCCTTAGTGTCTGGGCAGTTGTCGGGGCAGTGATGCACCCCAGGTGAATGAGAAGTGCAAGAGCAGGGGCCTGACCCTCGGCAGGGAAGCTGCAGGAGACCTGCAGGCTTTGGCTTTGAAGGTGGACTGGCAGACCTTTCGGGTTGCGTCCAGCCCTGTCATGCCAGGACCTCCTAACTCCATGGCCTCTGCTTCTGCCTATTTGGCCACTCCCAGCGTTTTTAGTCTAAATTGCTCTTTCCCCCCAGACTCCCAGCTGTGGATGTCTTCATGGGTGCATGTTTGCCCCCCTTCCCTTTTTTGTTTTTCTTTTAGCCATTGGAGAGAAAGACCTCGTGGGGCGTCCTTTGTTACCAAGAACATGTTTGCTTCCTTTGGCTAGGCACACAGGTTCTGAAGAATCTGTTTCCATTCCACTGCCCTCCAGGGCAGAGCAGAGCTCTGAGAAGCCCCAGGCACCCCTCGAACCTGGGGCAGTTGTGAGTGGCTTTGCCTAGGTAGCAGGCGGCCTCACCAAAGAGCCCTCTCTCCTCTCTCCTGGGAAAAGATATGGAGGGGACTTTCAGTGAGTGCACATGCCCTACCCACAGTCCTCTTGGTTTCATGGTGAGGAATAAAGCAGGAGGGTGGCTTTTAGGTGGGACACCAGTTGATTTGTAATGAGTAAAAGAGTTGAGCTGGGGGTGAGTCTGGGGTACCAGGAGGGGGGCTCTTTGAAATAGAATCATCCAGGAGAACTCTCTGGGGAGGTGCTGTTTGAACAAGGACCTCACTTAGATAAGGGAGTGAGTCCCACATGAGAGCAGAAGGCTTGGAGCGGGAACAGCATGGTGCGGTCTGGGAGCAGCCACAGGCTGCTGGACAGTGGAAGGCAAGTCCTGAGGAGCCCCCTGGGGCTTGCTGGGACTTAGGGACGGGGTTTATACACACAATGAGAAGCCAGCAGGGGGTTTCGAGGGAAGGATGACATGATCTGGCTACATTTTGGAAAAGGCCATTCTGGTGGCTTTGAGAGAAGAGAGACCATAAAAGGCAAGACTGTGGGGCCCAGAACAAGCGCAAGGCTCTTGTAGTTTCCCAGGAGAATAATGATGCCAGCTTGCACCACGGTGATAGTGGTGGAGGTGGTGAGAAACGGTCGGATTCCTGGTATATTTAGAAGGTAGAGCTGATAGGATTTTGGGGGCTTTGAATGTGGTTTGTGAGGGAAAGTGAGGTGAAGATGACATGCTTGACAAGCTCTCGGTGGATGGGCACTCTCACCATTGGAAAACTGTTCATAATGAACCTTCATGGAGCTCTACAATGTTCTGTGAGGTTTAGCGCCCGTCTTCTGATTTGATCCTCACATCTACCCTCTAGAGTAAGGACCAGCGTCATTTGACAGATGACGAAACTGAGGCTCACACATGCCTTGCCAAAGGTCGCAACACTGCTTTAAAGGAGCCATGGTTTATTTGATTCCCTTTAATCTTGTGCTCAGTGTACATCCTGTTGGTGGACTTCACTGCGCATGGCTTTGTTAGCAAGACGTGGGGCATGGTCTCCAGGAGCTCAGGATGGAAGGTATTTGGGCACCAGGTGAGTGAAGGAGGAAGCTTTGAAGTGGATGGGATTTCAGCAGCTTTTGTTCGGTTCCTTTCTAAGGGTGGTGGGAGAAGGCTCGTGCTATAGCAGCTTGGCTGGGCCATTGGAAACAGGCGGTGGCTGCTGAAATCTCCATAGGGTGAGGCGGAGAGCCACTCCCCACCACCAGGTGTCAGGCACAATGGGTTACTGTTGAGGGAACTGGCTCAGGTTACCTCAAACCATTCTTCTCAAAACAGTCAGCTCCTTACCTCCTCCTCATCCCTGAACCCACTGCAGACTGGTTTCCACCCCTGCTGTTCCCCTGAAAATACACTCTCTGACTCTCCTGGACAAACCCAGTGATCTCTTTGTTCTCTCTCCTTGCCAGTCTGACCTCCCTGCAGCTTTTGTTGCTGGAGACCTTTCCTTCCTTCTTGTCGTTTTCTTTTTCCTTCTGCCCTGTGTTGTTTCTCTCTTCTGTGTCTTCTTCCACTCCAGCACCTTTTTGTCTTCCCCTTGGAGCTCCTCCTTTAGCTCACTGTACCACCCAAACATTGGTCTTTCTGAAATTCCCCTCCCCCCCTTTCTCCCCCTCCACTCATCTTCTCTTCATCTGCACTACCTACTCATCCCCCAGCTGCAGGTTTTCGGTTTTAACTCCCACAGAGACCTCCCCAGCCTGTATTTCCAGCTCAGTCTCCCTAGCACCTCACCTGCATTTGCCATGTGGATCCCAAGCAGAGATAACAGTCTCAGAAGCAGCTGGAACATCCAGGGAGAGAAGGTCTGTTCCACCTGAACTGGAGATAAGATGACAAAGAGTGGGTTGAGACCAGATTGTGAGGGGCATGCTAAAAGGGCTTCATGCATCTTGGATTCAGGACTAAAAAACAGGTTGCTGGGCCCAGAGAAATGACATAATTGTGTTTTTTTTCAGGATCATTAAGCAGCCTTGTGGAAGGTGGACTGGACTGGATTTTACTAGTCTGAGAGAACAGGGGATGTAGAAGAGACACGAGGAGTGAGTGGCCAACTTGGGAAAACATAAACAATCTTCTGAGTGGTGCATTAGAATTGAGTGAGAGTGGAAAGGAAGTAAGAGAGAAAGGAGGGAGGTCTACATAACTGTATTTGGTTCTCACAGAGAGGCAGTCAAGTAGCCGTTTTGCAGATGAAGAAGCTGAGGGTCAGGGAGAAGGAGCTTGTCTGGGGACAGACAGCTATCAGTGGCAGAGTCAAGCCTTGAGCCCATGTCTTCTGACGCTGGCTGACACTTCCATCAGGCCATGGTTACTGACTGATTACATCCATTAGGATATCTGAAATTTCCAGCACCAAACACAAAGACACATTGTAGTAGACACCAGCTGGTTTTTTGCCTGTTCATTTACAAATCCCCCCTTCATATTTGTATCTCTCTTAAGCTGATTTCGGCTTCCCACCCTCCACCCCTCTCATCTAAGGTGCAGGATGATTCAGCCTGGACAATAATAATAAGCAAAATCAGCTTATTTCACTTTCTGCCCGTGAGGATTCATTTGGATGTTGACACATAACTAACCCATGTTGATGTAATGAGACTCCGTCCTAGGACTTCGTTGGAACTTTGGATGAAGAGAACCTCTCTTTCCACTAGGGTTGCTGAGCTGTAGAGATGTGAACCAAGGCGGCCTGCATTTTGCTGTGAGCAGTCATTTTGTTGGCGTGATGGGAGGGTCCACTGGAGAATGAAGCCAACAAATAAGAAAGCAGAGCTAAGAGATAGAAAGATCCCTTTCAATGATATACTTCGAGTGTCTATATTCTATACTTTCACATGTTATTCTTGAACCTACTTTGAATTGAGTTTCTGTTACTTATAAGCTAAAGGACTAATACAAGCCCATTTGCAAAACTCTGGGATACCCCGTCACCCCTTCCCTCCATCCTCAAATCCAATGACATGAGTGCCCCAGCTCTGCGCTCCATGAGAGCACTCCCTCTGTTGGTGAGTGGCCCTCGAAGGTGGGGCTGCCTTTGAGTCATCCCATTGCCACATGGCTGGACGGCTCCTTTTCTCGCTTGCTCTTTTTTTTCAAACGTGAAAATTGTTTTGAATCAAATGCAAAGTTTGTTGCCTTCTAAAGAGGTCAGAATTATTTAGAATCACACTGATATTTTTTATAGCCCACAGAAATTCTAGCAGAAAAACACTTTTAAAAAGATGTAAACTCAGTACAAGGTGAGTCTCGGTGTCCTTGGTTTCCCACATGAATAGACCAGTTTTGAATTCTATAAGGAAAAATTCTTTTAAACATCAACTACTTATAGGGGTTTTAAAAGTCAGAGTATGGCATCTATTCAAATGTTTTCATTGGTACAAAAGCATGGCAAAGATCTGGTGGAGCTTAGTGGGTTCGTCATGTCACATTTACACACATACACACTTTAAGAAATTGAGAAAGACCGTAGCGCCACTATTAGAGAAGTTCAGAGAAAATGGGTTGGAGCTTTCTGAGAAGTTGTGGAGACATTGGGGGTTTTGTCAGAGGGGTGGAAGGAGCTAAAAGACTGCTCAGTTTAGATTGCCACTGCAGAAGAGGGTTGTAGAGAACCAGGAGGCTGGGGAGACCAACCCCTCTCCCTCTTTCACGGCGGGCTCCCTTCCTGTGGCTCTGTTCCTTGAGCCACACATTCCACTCTCCCAGACTTCCTTAACCTTTCACCTAAAAGGCACTTCCCACACCTCGGCACTTAGAACATATCGTTTGAGGTGCTTTAAATGTGACCACTTCTGCGAAGCCTTTCAGAAGAGTTAGTCACCCTCTTCTCTGTGTCTCACAGTGCTTTCCACATGCCTCCACGTTGGGGTTTTGCAGATCACACATTTTTTGTGAATAGCTCCCACGTTCAAATCCTTGGCTTAACTGTGATCTTCCTGAAGGCAGACTATGGCTCAGCCATCTTTGCACCGTAGTGCCTGTAATTTTAGGCTAAGACTTGCTATGTAATGGAGGGATAAAGCTGTCAAATAAATGGAGAACTATGCCACGGCTCACTGAATTGCATGCCAAGATATGTGGGGGGAGAGAGTAACGTTTGCTTGTCTCCGAAAGGACTGATAACAGAACTGACAATTCAGAGATGAGGCCAAAGGGGCATGCTGGCCAGGCCGAACTCATATTGTGCGGACTTCAGTCTGTGACCAAATCACTTTTCTCAATCACATGGGGAAAACCGAGACAATTTAGATGAATGCTTTGAAATAGAATGACCTGATTTTCCTGCTAGTAGAGTGGTCATTACCTAGTTAATACGAGGGTGGCTGGGATGCCTGGGAGAGCTCAAGTTTGTACCAGGTGTCCCTCCTAACTATTTATAGTAACCAGGTGAGTCTCAAAAATGTCCCGATGTGGAAGTAATTGTTGGCCACCCCATCAGAGGAGAACTCTGTTGGCCTGGTGTATCACAGATGGACTAAGACAGTTTCTTTGAAGCTGGAGAGGGCCTTGACTCTAGCTTCTCCATGTCTTAACAGTCAGAAGGAGAAGCTTCACTTCCGGTGCCCTTCCGTTGCTTTCTGCATGGGAAGAGGGACATTTACTCTATTAATTTGTGGCAAAAAGTTGGTGTGATTGATTGTCCTTTTAATCTTTACAACAACTGTGCAATAGATGTTACGTATTTTACAGTAAAGAAACTGGGGTTCAGAGAAGCGAAGTGAATTGCTCAGGAGCACACAGCAGATGAGGGTCAGTGCTGATGCTAACCTCAGTTTGGCCCACGCCGTCTCATGCCCTGTCCACTTTGCAACATCCCTTGCTACAGTTGAGAAACTGCTTTCACACCCAAATTCCCTTATTTTGGAAGTAATCTCCCCCTGTGTGAATTACTAAGTAATGATGTAATTTCTGCCTTTCCAAAGAAGACCCTGCTTGACATCTGTTTTTGTAACAGATCGTTCTGGTCTGTGAAGTTCAGTCTGTAGATTGTGTTGTTTCTGATATGAAATAAGAATTAGATTTTTAACGAACAAGTGACTCTTTTGTAATTATCCTCAGCAATGATCTTTTGACTTAAGAACTATTAATATGCAATTAGGTAGGTTTAACTGGAAAACATTTTAATTATTTATAATAGGGACAAGGAAGGGATTCAGGAGTGGGAACAGGAATTAGACAACAGAGCTAATAAAGCTTTGCCTTGTGTTCATTTCAACATTGAAGATCACAGTGTTGCTCGCAACAGCAAAAAATTGGAAACCACCTATAGTCCAAGTTACATTCATACGATGTAATACTACGGCCTTTGTCATAACGGGTTATAGGTACTTACTGATGTCAAAAGATAGATTGAAAACATACTTAAGCAAGTTATAAAGCAATATACATTGTACTACTTAATAAATGCACACCTACAAAAGTTTCTGGAAAAGTATCTAAGTACATCTGCTGTCAAAATTATGGGTGCTTTTCGTTTTCCCCCTTTATGGATTTATTTGAATTTTCTAAGCTTTCTAGTTAATGTAAATTTTATGTACAATTTTAAGTTAAAAATTATTAAATATATCAGAGAGAAGAAAATGCTAATTTCTCTCTCATTGCTATCAAAAGGCTGTATGTTATTCAGCATCAACAAACAAGGAAATCCTCCCATATTCAAAAATATGGATGAGGCTTGAGGACATTATGCTAGGGGAAGTGCGCCAGTCCCAGAAAGCCAAATCCTGCATGACACCACTTACATGAAGTGTATGGAAGGGTCAGACATGTAGAAGCAAAGGTCAGAGGGTGGTTGTCAGGGGCCTGGGGGGAGGAGGAAGTGGAGAGTTGCTATTCCATGAGCACAGAGTTTCAGCTATGCAAGATGGTCAAGTTCTAGAGATCTGCTGAGCAACATTTTGCCTATAGTTCATTACTATAGTACATTACTATATTGTACACCTAAAAATTTGTTAAGAGGGTAGAACTCTTGTTAGGTGTTCTTACCACAATTTAAAAACAATAATATAAAATAAAGGCTATGTGTGTCCCACTGGGCAATTTCCCGCAGTGGAGCCTGCACCATTAGCTACAGGGTCTTTGGCCTCTGCTTCCCTTCTGAGGCGATGAGACTCACACTGCTCGGTTATGAAATGCTTATCACATGCTAGGAACTGTGCAATAGGTTTCCCCCATGGGATTCTCTTTAATTCTCTTATACACCCTGAAAAGCAGAAGTTATCATTCCCATTTGCAGGAGAGGAAATGATGTTGCAGGTCCTGAGACGCACGATGGAACTTCTATTCTAACGCAGGTTCTGCTCTTTTAGAAGAACAGCCTGCTCCATGGCAAGTCCAGAGCTCTTTAGGAGAATAGCAACTAGTAATGGGAATAAAGCGTAAATCTAGGCATGGGAGAGGGGAGCAAGCTGACAAAATGTCCCCTTGCCTCTGAGGTTGGGTCTATGGTCCCATTGTAGTCTGGGGCAATTTATGTAGTTAGCTCCTGGAGAAAACATTTATTAGACAAATAATCTATTTCACCTTAAAATTAATGGCTGCCATGAGCTATTACATTTATTACCTACTCTTTACCAACTATTTCCAATGGGCCAGACCCCACACTGACTACTTTGCTGACACCATCTCATTTCATCCTCATAACTCACCACCCTAGGAGGTAGCTACTTTATCCACAGTTTTGCTAACAAAGACATTGAACCTTGCAGAGGTGAAGTGCCTTGGTGAAGGTCACGCAGCCTGTGAGTGGCAGATCACCAAAAATCTATGCTCTTAATACAATGCTACTTTGCCTCCAGAGTTAAAAAGGAAAAAGAAGTTGGAGGAGAGGCCAAAGAGGAAACCTGGAAAACCCTGGACCAGCTAGAACTCTGTGTCCCTCCCAATGCTTTCGTCTGTGCTTCTGGTCCATCCATGGCCAGAGCCTTTAGATTCCTTAGAGGGAAGGTATATGGCAGGATGGAAAAATCACAGGTTTGTGATCCATACCGATTGGCTCAAATTCTGTCAGTGCCACCTACAAACTATGTGAACTTTAGTACGCTACATAACTTTTCCAAGTCCTGCATTTATCATGGGCTCATGGGGATGGATCAAGGAGGAAAATAGGTATGAAGGTGCCTGACACAGGCTTTGGCAGATACATTAGTCAGGCTGTGTTAGACCTTCTGAGCTACCAACATCCTAATTATTTTTCATAATTAAAACCCATTTCTCATTCACCCAAAGTCCCATCCTGCTCAGGCAACCCTCTTCATCTCGTTGCTCTGTCATCTGTCATTCTAAGCTGCAGCCCAGCTCCAAGTTGTCTTGTCCCACCAGTGGGATGTGTCACTTCTGTTTACAGTCCATTGGGCAGAACTAGACACTTAAGCCCCAGCCATCACAAGGAGGGCTGGGAGAGACAGGGAAGCACGTAGATACTCAGTGCAGAGCGCTGCTCTGGGAGGTGAGCATTCTCTTCTCTCCTACGTCCGAAAGTGTTTTTCAGAGCTGAAATTCACACACAAGTCTAGGGCTATTAGTCAGAGAACTCTGGCTGTAGGTAAATAGATTCGGAACTTTCATATCTTTTTTCCTACATTGTACATGAGGAGAAAATACAAGTGAATGATTCTCATCATTTGACACACAATGTCATGGGAAAGATATTTGGAATTAAATCAATAACAACACCATATTTTGGGAAACTAATTAAGAGGACCAAATGTCTCTTGGGGGGGAAAAGGAGTATCTTAATCTGGTGTGTGCATAGATTTTATTTTTTTACTATATCACAGATAATTAGAGCTAAAATTAGGTTAGCAATCGTTTGCTGTGCATTCTTATCTTACCTTGTTCCACAAGGACTGGGAGCAACACCTTAGAAATTACAGAACACTGCAACAGTCGGCTCTTCCTGCTCCCTGTTTCCCACCACCAATCATCCTCCACCCTGGCACCTAAAGGATCTTTTTAAATGCGTAGCTGATTAAGCCTCCTCTACTTAAAAAGAAAATAAATATTTTCTAAGACTTTACTACGACCCACCCTCCCCCCGACACAAAAAAATCCTCAGCCTGCAAGCACAGTCTGTGGAGACCTGCCTTTCTAGCCAGTGATCGCTGCGCTTTGTTCTAATCTCACTAAACTGGAACTACACTTCCCAGGATTCCCTTCCTTGTTTAATTCTGGGTTGGCCACAGACATATTTACTACAAGGGAGATTAAGGTGGGACTCATAATATTAGAAGATTTCTAATAAAAAGCTATAAGATGGGAGACTAAGTAGATGTACAAAGTGTGTACCATATTCCAGGCACTGGTCCAGAGCCCTCACATGTACTAACTTACTTATTCCTGACAGTGATCCCCTGAATTAGGTCCTATTGTTATCATACAGAAGTAAAAACTGAGATTAAGTTCCATGCTCACTGTGTAGAGCATAATAAAATCACCCAGTTGAGATTTGGACTCAGACTGTGTGACACCATAGCCCATGCTTTTATTATTATTATAATTATATGCTACAGAAGCTTCAACGGCATTTCTGGGAGATTTTAATTCTCTATGAAAGTGATGCAAAGAAATGACTTCTTTTTGTATGGCTATGAAAACTGGAATTTTCAGCTGTCTCTTTATGAGCCTGGGGATAAAGCTGAATCCCTCAGAGGACAGAACTGATAGAAACTCAAAAAAAATTATTTATACTCCATTGATGCTTATGTGTGTGAGTGACTAACATTTGTCTGGTACTCTTCTGTACTCTTTTTTTTCCCTTTCAATCAAAGGATCCCATTGTGTTTTCCATGGCATGGTCAGGGTGAGAGAGGTTTTGCTGCAGTAACGAATGACCCCCAGATCTCCTAAAATAAAAGAAGTTTATTCCTTGCTTGTGCTAGATGGCCACTGTGAGTTGGCAGTGGCTCTGCTCCACACAGTCTTCACTCCAGGGTCCATGATTATCTGGAACATTGCTGGTCTCTGTACTAGAGGGAAAGAGCAAGGCAGACTATATGCTGGCTCTTAAAGATTCTGCCTGAAAGTGGTACAGCACTCCTGCTTGGATCTCATTAGCCAAAACAAGACACATGACCATGTATGAGTCCCCAGTGTGAGGAAGTATAATCTTCTTGCTGGGAGGGCCACAAATTTAGGTGGGCAGTCAATCAGTTTACCATGAGACATTGGTCCCTTAGCCGCAGGGTGGATAGACAGAGGCTATCTAGAAGGTCAAAACCCTCTAGAGGTCATCTTTGGCACAAGTAACCTTTCATTTGTACCCCAGTGTACTGCACAAATGTTATCTTTTTCTGTACCATGAAGTAAAAACAGTTGGGAATCTTAACTTTGATTGTCTCGATTCTCACAAGAATTAGGGCACTATTCATTCAAGCCCAGTCAGTAATACAATGGCAGGACTGGAATTTGGGACTTTAGTCTTCATAGTGAAGGTTGTGTTGGCTCTAATTAGGGGCACTGAGTAGGTCAACAGAATCTGTGACCCGAGGAGCCAGATCCCAGGCCCCTCGTTCCCATCAGCAGTGATAAGCCACTTTCCTTGGCTCACGCTGGCACATGGACAGGGTTAGTGGTGACCACACAGGCTCAGTGGTAACCAGGGAGAGTGCTGAGTACATATACGCTGCAGACTGTATTTTTTCTTCTTATTAAGGCTCTGGAGACAAGAACATGACAACATTTTGGCAGCTGGGACTGTAGCCATGTGTGAGGAGAAAGTGATTTGCATGAGCAATGCAAAACCACCTGGTTTATTGCAACTGATTCTGAACAAGTTAAGTGAATCAAATTCCCAGTTGGATACCAGAAGCAGCTAACTTATACACTCACCCAGCCCCTGCAAAAAAGGAAAAGGAAAGGAAGAAAAGAAAAAGGAAACCTGATACTTGCATTCCATACAAATAAACTACTAAACCTCTTGACCTCTTGCTCTCACTCCCAGGCTTTGATTTTCCTGGGGAGTTCGTATGACTCCTCTCACCCTGGCCCTTTATGCCTGGGCTTCCTCACCCCTGCGTAGACACTCTCCAGAAGGATGTGAGAAATCTGTGGTCCAGTCTACTCCTATTACTCTTTACCATGTGGATGAAGGCAAGGGTCTCTTTGTCATTCACAGGTATGTTCCTGAAGTATCAGCTGACAGTTTCTACTAGCTGGCCCCTGTCAAAGCCTGGTCTGGTCTTCAGCTTATACTATCATTTGTAAAAACGCAAAGAAATAAATTTCTATTTTATCTAAATCATGGTATTGTGGCAGGTAGGGGTGGTGGGTAGGGTTCTCTTGATTGTACCTGCATAGCTGGTCCTCATCTAGTACTAGGGACCGACGTCGTCATGTGGGGTCTTGGAGGCCATGGTTTGGGGTTGGCCCAATGTTCTAATAGCAGTGGGAGAGTCATTAGCAGATTTTAAGCAGCAAAGCAAAATGATCTCATTTGTTCTTTAAAAAGTTCCCTCTGGTTATTCTGTGAGTCTGTGTTCCCTGTCTCAGGTTTCTAATTTGTAAAACAGGAGTCTGAGATAGAATTTTCCACCCTGCTTATCCCCGCAAAAGGCTCTCCTTTCCAGGCTAAACATTCCAGGTCTTTTAACTGTCCTTCACACAGTTTGGTCTTGTCGCAGGCTTGGTTATTCCCTGTGGCATTTACATGTGGTCAGGTCCTCTGGAATTGGGGTGCTTTTCAGACTCAGCCTGAGACACTCTGGCCATGGACTGTCCAACCTGGGGTAGACTGGGGTTGCCAGTCCGCTGGTGAGATCATTTCTGACACATGGTAGCAGCCATGGTTTCACTGAAGAATCTCCTTGCTGCTACCTCTGAAGGTGAGTTGTGTGAAGTCTTTTTTTTTTTTTTTTTGCTACTCTAG